>NC_139561.1:54562247-55762247 GCF_965112155.1 Podarcis liolepis | reverse complement strand
CAAAGACTCGTGGCAACACCTTCCTGCTCATGCATGTATTGCTAAGCCATGATTTAGCATGACATGTGAAACACTCTTCTGCTTCTTTGTGCAGAGTTAGCCTTGTCCCCTATCACTGAAAGTGAGCTTGTGTTCCAAGTTGCTTGAATAATATTTAGGTGTATTCTGCTAGTGGGGACAATAAATCTCAACCCCTGGTGGTCATTGTGATTTTTCTTCCAAACAGACTACTATGTGATGCCAGTGTTTGTTTTTTGGCTTGCAAGCTATGAACCTAGAGCAAAGCCAGAGATTATGGCTTGCTTTGGCTAGGGAGGAACATTGTCTGCATTAATAACAAGCCGTTAAACATGGTTTATAGTGGCATCCAAACTGGGCCACTGACTCTTGGACGGAAGCTGATAAATAAAAAGATCTGCCTCATCTAAACAGCTAAATTAGATACTATTTCAATATCTATTTTTTCTGCATCCATACTACTCACTGTTAGTGCTTATTTTAAGAAATCATGGCATCTAAGGGAGTAGCTGCAGTTCTAGGTGACAGACATTTGCTAATAACTGCATTGGTAAAGATGAGCTATCTCACCCTGTTTTTCCTTTGAAAATTGAGGGACAATCAATGTATATATGTGACCTAATCTTGGGTTAGTGGAGCTAAAGTTGCAAAAACATTTCTTCTTTGGACATAGTTGTCTTGACTAGGGAAAGCAGATAATTGACTTCAAAGTAATACTTATGCTAAAGTTGGGCATAAGATGTTGTCATTTCTGTTTCAGGTCGCTCAAGTCCTTCGTTAGACCATTTGAGAAAGAGCCCAACCCTGGAGCAGGCAGTACAAACAGCAGGAACCCACTTATCTGCTTCAGCACCAGTTGGGAGAAGGAGTCCTGTTTCAGCCAGACCTCAAGGGTCTGCTAGTCAAAAATCATTGGAAAATCAGGAGCACAGAAGAGGTAGAACTTGGCCTTTGGACCTTGATTATTTTAAGCTCTGCTGATACTTCTTGCCAAAGTGAAAAAGCTGTTCTTTGCAAGTGACTTAGCAATTGCTTTTGTCAAAGTTTGGATTCAAAGTTTGAAACCCATATGTCTATTTTAAAAGTTCAGGGTCTTGAGTTTGGATAAATTTGTGAGTCATGAAGCATAATAATAATAATAATAATAATAATAATAATAATAATAATAATAATAATAATAATAATAATAATTTATTATTTATACCCTGCCCATCTGGCTGGGCTTCCCCAGCCACTCTGGGCGGTTTCCAACCAAATATTAAAATACAATAATACATCAAACATTAAAAGCTTCCCTAAACAGGGCTACCTTCAGATGTCTTCTAAAAGTTTGGTAGTTGTTGTTCTCTTTGACATCTGGTGGGAGGGCGTTCCACAGGGTGGGCACCACTACCGAGAATACCCTGCAGTAAAATGGCATGGCTTGCAGTAAGGTGAGGCTTATGCCTGAATGCTTCTATTGTGGGTTAGGGAAATATTTCTGTCAGCATAGGAGTCTCCGCTTGCTTGGCAAGCAGGGTTAACTTGTGGGGTCGTCCCCCCCACATACTCTTCTCAGAGGGCAGTACTGCCCTGATGCAGCCCTTAGAGATTTTTTCCTTGCAGTTAGTATACAGAAAATGAAAAATAACAAAATGTTCTTTGCATTCTTTGTTCTTAGCTGAAGCACACAAGATTTCAAGATCTGAAGCAGAGCATATGAGAAATGAAAACAAACGTCAAATGGGTAAACTGAATTCATTTTTGGAAAGGATAAAAACTCTAGTGCTTTTTAAAAGTCACTTTTGTTGAACCAGACCCAAATATAGGAAACTAGTTCAAACTGCAGTTAGTTGGGGAAAAAACAAAAATCAAATGATGTTCTAATTAACTGGCCTAAACAAACCACAGTTCCTGTGCTTGAGCTTAAAAGGATAATGCAATTTGTTTCAAACAGCAAAAAG
Organism: Podarcis liolepis; assembly: GCF_965112155.1. Classification (NCBI taxonomy): domain Eukaryota; kingdom Metazoa; phylum Chordata; class Lepidosauria; order Squamata; family Lacertidae; genus Podarcis; species Podarcis liolepis. The sequence continues at coordinate 55,760,286 of NC_139561.1, read as the reverse complement.
AAGTACCTCCTTTCTCATGCACAGGGGATAGGTGAGGTGCAGCATTCACAAGCCTAGCACCTGTGGCTATGTGTTATCATAATGGGAAACCATTATTTCATTTACTTCTGAACTGAGTCACTGTGACAAATGTTTATGACCCTCTAGCGAAATAGATAAGCAATGGGTTTAAAATAAAAAAAGAAAGGATTTGGTCTTGTGGGATTGATTGTTGCAGGACGTCAGAGCCTTTTAAAGGGTTAGTTTTACACAGTGTACAGTGGTACCTCGGTTTTCGAACGTAATCTGTTTCGGAAGACTGTTTGAGTTCTGAAACATTCGAAAACCAAAAACTCAAAATGAAAGCCTCAATACGGAAGCCACGTGGCATGTTTGACTTCCAAGGCGTGTTTGAAAACCGAAATGTTAAAAAACGGAGACATTCGAAAACTAAGGTACCACTGTATAGTTAAAAACTATGTTGCCCCGGGTTCCTTTGGGAAGAAAGGCAGGGTATAAGCTTAATAAATAAACAATCTCTAGAATTACATCACAAGATGTAGTGATGGCTGCCAACTTTAAAAGTGGATTAGACAAATTCGTTGGAGAGTAAAGCTATTGGCAGCTTTAGTACTAGTGGCAGCCTGCGTTTGAATTGCAGTTGCTGGGGGACACAAGCAGGAAGGGACTGTTGCACTTGTGTCCTGTTTTGTGGACTTCTTAGAGGCATATGGTTGAACAGTGTGGGAACTGAATGCTGGGCTAGATAAGCCTTTGGCCTGATTCAGCAGAGCTGCTCTTAGGTTATTAGAAGAAGTATATGATGGGGCTTCAAGCTATATAGTGGCGGAAAGTGTAACAATGGAAGATGATATATCTTGATCAGCCGGATGTCTGGTAATCTCATATGCTTGGCAGACAGAAAGCTCTCCATTCGTCCTATGTATAGTAGTTTTATGTTGCTGCTTACAAGAACAAATCTGAAACTGCAGGTCTTTTGTTTATAGGTCCCTTCAAAACCTATTTTTCCCCAGTTCCAGGTGCACCTTCAGCACGAAGGGGCCGTGGGGGTCACCGGGGAGGCAGAGGAAGATTTGGTATTAGACGGGATGTTCCAATGAAGTTTGAGAAGGACTTTGACTTTGAAAGTGCTAATGCACAATTCAATAAAGAGGAAATAGATCGCGAATTTCACAACAAACTAAAACTGAAAGGTAAGCTGAAATGCTGTCTCAAGGGAATAATGACTGTCTTGTCACCTACAGGTAAACCTGAGCCTTCTATAGACATGGGATCTAAATGACTGGTAGTTAATGGAAACTAGATGTAATTTGGAAATCTGCCTTCTGTTTCAAACACTTTAATCAAAGTTCTTGAAAAAGGAAGGAAAAACCCTTCATACTTGTGCTATCTTATTCTTCATTTTATGTGGAGTTTTGAGTAGGGTTCTTTTTCCTGTAGGGGTTGAGAGTTAAATTAGGCTAATCCTGCAGTGTTTTGAAGTTGTATAGGTTCAGATGAAAAGAGAGATTTCACTTAGATGCATTCAAAGTCTATGGGTATAATTCATTGCTTCCTTTTTCTCTATTGCTTTTCCTCCTCCCTGAGGTGATCAGAAACATTATGCAAGGGAATGATAAGCAGTGCTGTGTGTATTCCATATTTAGGAAATTAAACTTTTGTTCCCAACCTAGGAAATTCTGGATTCTGCAGTTTGTATATTCTGTAGATTAACTTCCCCTTTCCTTGCATTTTTATTATTTTCTGTGGCTCTAATTTTACTAGCTATGGTAAGAGGCAAAAAGCTACATAGGTGACTGTACCTCAACCACAGAAAGTTGTCCACAGTTATCACTCTGACCTTGGAGAGAGTCAGCTGGTGATGCTTTATGCTTTCCAGCATAAGTTCTGCTTTTTAGGTGCCTTTCAAAGAAGCATTTATTTACTCAGATCTTTGGAAGAAACTGAGGTTGTACATATTTTGCTAGAGCTATTAGTTTATTTTTACATTTTTATTTTTAATTTTTGTTTTGTAGTTTTATTATATTATGTTGCATGATGTCCCACTATCTCTGGATGATGGATGGTCTAGAACTATAACAATATTAATTATTAATATACGTTCACAGTTTTAAGGAGTAGAATCTTGCATTTTTAATAGGAAGTACTGAGCTCCCCATCAAATTACCTAGACATTATAAAAAAAGCACACTCTGCAGTGGGCTGTAATCCTGCCCTTTGCAGTGTGTTCTGCTGCTAGCCCTACAATTCATATAATCAAGTATTGCTTGGACAAATCAGCAGCACTTTTTAAAGTTTATGTATGGATGTTCCTGGCAGGATTAAAGTCTTACAAGGAAGGCTTTGCAACAGATATTAAAGGAGTGCTTTTAAAAAGTATACTCCCTTTGTGATTTGCCACATTCTCTTCTGCCACTTCTTTAGTTGCTGTAATTGTGCTGCTCTCATCTTGAAGACAACTTGAGTCATCATCGAAAGTCAGACAGGGAGTGCAGTTTTTCCCTATTTTTACAGCAATGTCTTGTTTGTTGGAGAAGACCAGTAGGAAGGAGAATAGCCAAGAGGGAGAGAGGGGACAGCTGTTGTCTTAACTCACGGCAAGCTATTTTTGTGTGTGCTGATCTATAACATCCTTCTAGGATAGCGTTATAGTCAAGTCACTTTCTGCTTTTCTTTGAAGATGCATTTTCATTTATTGTTCACTGAGGTTATCCTTTTCCTTTCTTCTCACCCCCTGGATTCGTTAGAAGATAAACCAGAGAAGCCTGTAAATGGGGAAGATAAAGGTGACTCAGGTGTTGATACCCAGAACAGTGAAGGCAATGCAGATGAAGAGGATCCACTTGGACCCAACTGCTATTATGACAAAACCAAGTCTTTCTTTGATAACATTTCCTGTGATGACAATAGGTACCTGATTTGTTTTTTGGCAGTCCGCTGGGCAAGCAGAAAATATAATTTCCAAATGGCAAGATCCATGGATACTAAAATGCAGAATGAAACACTATACCTTATACCTATGTAATGCTGCTGCTACTGCTGCATGCAAAATATTTGGCTTCGTTAACAAAACGAAGTAACAGCTTTGTAATTCAAAGAGGTTTGGATACACTGTAGTTCAGAGAGGTCGAGACTGGCTGCGTTTGTGCATATACCTGGCCTTCTGTGAATGAGAAGTGTGCTGTATTGTTTTTAACACTCGATTGGGAGCCGCCCAGAGTGGCTGGGGAAACTCAGCCAGATGGGCGGGATATAAATAATAAATTATTATATATTATTATACTCTCCCAGTTGCTTCTACTTCACTTCTTCCATATAGCCAGGAAGCCTTGACTTCCCATTACTGTATGTTCAAACCAGGGATCATTGGCTTCCTGATCATGGCTTGTTAGGAATTAGCAAGCCATAATCCATGATCTTGCAAGGACCAGATTTGTTGGTAAAGATGTGTTTTTAAATTTGCAGTGGATGTTCAAAAGTGAAAACATTGCGGAATCATATATCCCCTTGCATTTCTGGTGTATCTGAGCTCTTGGCAAAGGTTGAGCCTTCCGTAAGACTTGATTATTTTGGCCTTGGATTGATAGAGGAAAGGGGATATGCTGTAAACCTTTTGTTACTTTTCTATTTGATTTCTTCTTAAGTATCAAACAGGCAGCATTTTTATTTGCATCTATATCAGTAATTTGATAAAGAGGAATCACCTGTAATTAATTTCACTGAAACTGGATGCAGAGGAGTTGGTGTTACTCCCAAAGCATGAAAGGTTCTGTTTTACATGGTGTTCCCTAAGCTAATTTAGTAGGAGCCACTTCAGTGGATCAACATGTCTTAAGGAACAGTAAACTTTTCACTAAAAATATATACAAGACAAGACACCAAAAAAAAAAGTAACAGAGAAAAAGTAATACAGAGTTGCGGAATGAAATAATAACAGCAAAGAAGTGTACCAAATTACACTCTTGCTCCACTGAAAGCAAATTGTATTTCAATACCCCTGCCATAACAAAAAATGAGAAGCTGGAAGGATATGGGAAGATATCTCCCTGTTCATGTAAGGCAGGCACGTCCAACTCCCAAGAGACTGCAATCTACTCCCTGTATAAAAAAACTGGCAGTGATCTACCCATTGTCATTACCAAGAGTTGTTGAGTTTATTTTATTTTATTTTGGGGTGGGGAGACCTTGGCAAATTTATTTTATCCTGTGATCTACCAGTGGATCACGATCGACCGGTTGAATGTGCCTGATGTAAGGGAAACAATTGGCATTGTAATTAGCAGATTTAGCAGCTCCCCAGGCCACCCATCTGTGTCTGGTCAAGCATTCTGATAAAGCTGTGTTCCAGATATTGGTGAGCCATGCCTCACATGGTAAAACATCAGGAGACCTCATGAGGCAAGTGATAACTAATCTGACAGCTGCTAGTAACATTAACCAGGAAATTCTTCACTCAGGCAGCCAATGGGTAATTGGGATGATATAACTTGGTTCTGATTTGAGGAACCGCTTTTTCACTCTTGCCATGCTCTCAATGTAAATGTTCCAAAAGTGGAGTTTGGAATGCCACTCCTGCACAGTGATACTACTGTGCAGTTTCACTGTGTGCATATGAACGTACTAAGCAGCTTGGAAACGTCAAACTGTCTTTGGCATCAATACTCCTTCTGATGAAAATAATAGTGATCTGGAGTTAGTGTTCCTGTCACTTGCATGTTTCAGAGACCGAAGACCAACCTGGGCTGAAGAAAGAAGACTAAATGCAGAGACATTTGGAATTCCATTGCGTCCAAACCGTGGCCGGGGGGGCTACAGAGGTAGAGGAGGTGGAGGAGGAGTTGGTGGCTTCCGGGGTGGAAGAGGACGTGGAGGCACAAGAGGAAATTATGGCGCCCCTCGAGGATTTCGTGGTGGATTCAGAGGTGGACGTGGCGGCAGAGAATTTGCGGATTTTGAATATAGGGTAATTGCTTACAAACTCTGCTGCAGGGATGGGGAACTGGTGGCCTTCTCACTTGAGGTACTTCAACTCCAGGCCCAGCCAGCAATATGATGGGAGCTGTAGTTCGTAACTGCCTAAGAAGGCCACAAGTTCCCCACCCTATATCTGTTGCTTATAGCCATAGGCACTGCATTCAATAATTCCAGAAATAAAAATAGCTACAATGCCACACAATCAGAACAAGATATAGCCACTCATTTTTTTGTTAAAAATACAAAAAGTATGACAAAAACCTTGAAAAAACTGCAATAATAGTACATATGTTAAATACTGGGTGAGAGAATAAAAAACAAATCATCTCATAAAATCTCTTCAATACTGGGTATGAGTTTTCTTTCAGCCATTCAGATTTAGTTAACCTAAAGTGTAGTTCTTTTTATGCATCAATACACTTTTATATATTCTACACAAAAGTATATATGAAGCAAAACTTTCTTGTATATCTTTTTGCCTCCTTTTTTTATTCTTAGTGTGAATTTCTACACTGCATACTAGCCATTGAACCACCCTTGGTTAATTTGTTTGGTTGTGGGAGAAAAAGTTGCAGACACATCTGTAGACGTAGTTTCTTCTTCTAACATGTCAAAGATTTCTGTCAGCATGAAACATTTTAACAATTGTTCTCTCGAGCATAGCATCTTTGAAGGCATTAAAATAAAATGTTTTCTTGTATATTCTCTTTCCGATGCAATATTTTTATTTCTTTGGACAACCATATTGTCGTTATTTGTGAGGAAGGATTTTTAAAAAATTATGTATAAAAAATAACATGTACAGCTGTTCAAAGAAAATATCAGAGTGGTGTGCAACAATTGTACATAAAACCCATATGCAGTAAAAACATAATAATAATAATAATAATAATAATAATAATAATAATAATAATAATAATAATAATAATAAATTTTATTTATATCCCGCCCTCCCCAGCCGAAGCCGGGCTCAGGGCGGCTAACAACAATAAAACAGTACAACAGTACAACACAACACTCTAAAAGTGGTAAGAAAGTTGAACTCTGAAATCAACTTATTATTGTGGAAAGATGTATTCTTGATTGCCTGCCTGCATAAGCCTGACAGAGTAGAAAAGCAGAAAGGTTTTCAGCAGGTGTTTAAAAGGCACCTTCTGAATCTCTATTGTCAGAGTATTCCACAACTCTGGGCCAATGACACTAAAGGCTTGATTTCTTCTAGTCAAATGAGCCTTGCCAGCTTGGGGAACAACCAGTGGCGCTCCTGCAGGTGAGCTCTGTGATTGAGCTGAGATCCGGTGGTCCCTGAGGTACCCTATAGCTGAGTTGGGCTACAGAGGATTCTGCACGCAAGAGTAAGCCACTCTTGCAGTGATTTCTAGCTTTACAAGGCATTTCGGAATTGACTTTGCTAACTGGAATTATGACTGATACAATCTAGAGAGATTTGGGCCCCATTTTGAATACAGTGGTGCCTCGCAAGACGAAAAGAATCCGTTCTGTGATTCTCTTCGTCTAGCGTTTTTTTCGTCTTGTGAAGCAAGCCCATTGGCGGATTAGCGCTATTAGCGGCTTTTATCAGCTTATCTGCTGATCGGATCAGCTGATAAGCGGCTTAGCGGCTTAGAAAAAGGGGGGGAGGGGAAAAACCAGCAGGAACCCGCAAGACATTGTCGTCTTGCGAAGCAAGCCCATAGGAAATTCGTTTTGCGAAGCACCTCCAAAACGGAAAACTCTTTCGTCTAGCGAGTTTTCCGTCTTGCGAGGCATTCATCTTGCGGGGCACCACTGTACTGTTAACGTTGCCTTCTCTAGTTTGAGCCTTTTATCTGTTACTGTTCTTGATTAATTTGACTAAACTGGCATTGGTTGGGAAGTAATTTTTTTTCTTTTATCTTTTTTTAGAAAGACAACAAAGTTGCTGCATAGCTGAAGTTGAACGCAGGTGGACCTGTAGATCTCCATGATCCAGAGAATGTGTCAGTCTTTGCAAAGAATTGTTAATTTGCTGTAAAACTCGTCACCAGCACTGGGGTTTGTTTTTAATTTCAAAGGGGTATGGAGCAGAACTCTTTTTGGAGAAAAAATGGCCATCTTCAAAAACAATGAGCATTAAATATATTTGAGATAGAAGACTTAAGTAATTTCTTACATAGAGTTAAAATATAAAGCAGTACTTCAGTGGAGTTTTAAAAGTATTTTTTTCATCACAAAAAGAATTTATCAAATTGTATTTGATTACTACTGCAGGCTGCAAAGACAATTGTATGCAGAAGGCCGTCAGTACTGTGAGTGTGTTGAGCCAGTGAAGGTTGTTTTTGGAAATCCTTTAATCTCCCTTTTGAGATGGTTGTGCTCTTTGTCAAATAGGGTGCTGGGCAATAGAAAACTTTTTTGTCAGTCAAAAACAATGTAAACACAGTAAATCCTGTTTCTTAGGCAAAGGAAAACTTTTTATAGTTGTAAAATTCCATGATTATCCCATTGCCAAAGAAACACTAAAGACTTTGTATAGCTGTATAAAAGCAACTAATTTTTTAAGAATAAACATTTTTAAGTCTACAAACCTGCTGGGTTGAAATGCTAAAACACCACACACATTAGTTTTTTTGCAGGGGCGGTTCCTCAGAGCTGTTCAGCTTTAAACTTGTTTGATTTTTATATTTTGACTAAAAATAAACATTTTAGATGTTCTTCCATTATATAAAAACTGGATAAAATAATTCTCTTGCAAGAAATTCATTTTGTAGGTTTTGGCATATTGCAGGATTTGACCAGATTAATGGGCTTTTTTCAAATGAAGACAAACCTCAACACTCATGTCACAATTCACAGTTCATATTAGTGATAACTCTTGAAGTAAAAATGACCCAGGCACACACAAGTTCTTATGTTTCCTTTGATGTGCCCGGAATAAAAATGACATGTCTCCATGTGTTGATTCTTGAAATGTTGACTCTGTTTTAATGTTGACATACTCAATTTAAAAGTGACTATTTAGTGTTTGCAATTGCTTGAGTTTTGATGAACTGTAGCTTGGAGACATTGACTGCTTATTCTTATCCCAACAGTGATTTGGTATGGAGTAAACTTTTGCCAATTCTGAAATACTAGTTATGACTTTTTTGACATTAAGTTATAATTAGAAACAGTAATTTGGTAACTTGTATTTTGTATGTGTGTATGAAAGCCACAGGAATAAAGGGATCCAAAGATTAAACAATTTTTACCTAATTTGCTGATCTTCTTTTGTTTCTCCTTTATGTTCAGTAGTGATAAAATGTGGATAACTGCACTGTTAGAAAATGGGAATATTTAAGTGATAGAATCATAATTTTATATCTTTTTGTATAGCACTATAAGGAAGTATTTTGTAATTGGTTTACTTATGAGGTCAAGTATTTGGAAGCAGTAGAAGTTAGATACTATTGTTTAGTACTATTTTGCATGTTAACAACAATGCCTTTTTGGGATCCACAAATCATGATACTGAGCAGTTTTGATTTATTTTTTTTAGACAAAAGGCAAGTGCTGTAATGTCGCAATAAGTATGTATACTGTATGAGGTGTCCCAACTTTATTTAAACCAGATACGTTGTAAATACCAATGAGACATTCTGTGAAGGTATGAATTCGTCTTATCTACCAATCCTTTGGGTTTACTAGTTGGGGTGTGTTTTTACCCCAGTGAAAAGCAGCATGACATACCTTCAGTGTACCTTGCTACAGAAAAATGGGGCTTTTATTTTGAGCCAGAATAAAACAGTTCAATAAAAACTGTCTTTGTGAAAGTTTTTTCTAGCTTTTCCTTGTTTTGTAAACCTGCCCTGAATAGGGTTATTGGGGGGGGGGGTCCAATTTAATGGTGCTGATTTTGAGTCCCTTGTTTAGTATTGTGCAAGTGTATAGGATAAACCCTGTAATTTCCTTTAAGTGTTCTCTTTCATCATACTGTAACCTTTCAACTCTGGAAAGAAATTGGCTGGGCTTATAATTGCGATAGATAAAAAAATATATATTTTTAGCAAATTGGAATTTTAAAAGATTTTAGCTATATATTTTTCTCATAAAATTAATATGGTTTTAAATGACATCTGAATACATACATGATCTAAATCTGAATTTGCAACCTCTTGCAAACTTACTAAATGCACTTTTTGTAAGGAAAGAATGGGGGATAGTACATGTTTTTATATTAAGGCTTGGTACAGAGGGGCAGGAACTCAGGGTCATCACAAACTAGAAAAGTTTTGCCATCTTTTATTTCACTGGGATGATCCACGGTCCTTTTAATGCCCAGCATGAACCTGAATTCTGCAGCTTGTTCACTTTGAAATTATTAATATTTATGGAAAGAGCCTGGACATTTATTTTCTATCTCATGGAAAAACACAGTTTTGCCTAGTAATTAGCATCCCTTCCTTCTGAAAATCTCCAGACAGTAATGAAAATCCAACCTTACACATATTTATTCAGAATTATGTTACATGTTCTTCATCAGGGCTTATTTCCAAATGAGGTCTGGAGTGGAAGCCTCTGACCTTCATTTAAGTAGTATTGCTTAGTATCTCTGCTTATGTATCTGCCTTCTCTATCAGCACACATACTGATAATTCTATAGTAGAATAAGATTTGTGGGGGCCTGGTCACAGGTTTTGAATAATGCATTAAGGCTGGGGAGAATAACTGGTGGTCTTTGGTCTAATTTCATTTAGATGGCAAAGGGTAAAGAATGGGGGAGGAGACAAAAGGGAGTAGGTTTCACAAAGAGCCCTGTGTAGCTGTCATTCAATAGCTTTTAGTCATTGGAGAAGCGAATTGTAATAGATGATTGTCCAGCAAATTCATACATTTGAAAACGGTAAACTTGGTTTAAATAAATATGAAAACGGCACTAAGCTAGTACCAGAACACTCAGCATGGGCTGCTTTTTGTCTAGCAACCTTTGTTCCTCTCAGAATGGAAGGACTGCCCCAGAAGTCACTAAAGATCACTAATTAAGAAGAAAAGGGGGACGAAAGCACATTTTAACAGCACGCATAAATTCCACGTGTGCATGAGGTTTTTTGTTTTGTTACGAATAGCTAAGTTCTTGCGCTATTAAAGAATACAGCTTATCCTAACTAGTGATTTCGTCAGCCTTTCAGTGTCTTTTAGCTATTTAAAAGCTTGAGCCACCCACTGTCTCTCATCCTAACCTACCTACCAGGTTATTGTCAGGGTTAAATGGGAGTGGGGGACCGTGTGCGCCACCCTGAACTCTCTTGGATGATAATAATAAAATTAGGACATGTAGAATAAATAAAATAATAAAATCAATAATAATAAAATAAAATCAATAATAATAAATAATAATAAAATAAATAGAACGTGTAGAAATGCATGCAATAAAAATGTATATAGCGTCCCCCGGTGTTTTGCTCCTATCGGCGGGTTGGCGAACTAGCTATGTGGCCTTCCCAAGGCTGCTGGACAAAAGCCCTATGGCTAGGGGTGCTGGGAATGAGAGCTCAAGGGGGGCAGGAAGCCACACAGGCGATGCCCATTCCCCCCCCCCCCGTCCATCCTGGTCTGCCTGGAGCTCGACCTTCCCTCTCCCCCTGCTCAACTCCCTTCTACCCTCCTTGCGCGGGAGGCTTTCGCGAACTGAAGAGCTTTGGCGCGCCTCGGCTGCCTTATGCACGTAAACTATGACGTCGGCCGCCGCGGCTTCCGGGCTTCCCCCGGGCCCCACGTGTTTGTCACGCCGAGGGCCGGGCTGCCCCGTCGCTCTGCCCATGGCGGCTAGCGCTGCTTCTCCGTCTGCTCCTCCGGTGCTCCTGGGCCTGCGCGATGCGGCTGTGCCACCGACGGGCTCCTGCCAGGGCGGCCTCCTTCAGCTCCACGGGGCGGCGAGCAAAGTGGGCGGCTCTGCGGTGAGGACGCGATGGCGGGCTGCGTGGCAGGGACTGGGCGTAGGGCCCTATTCTGAGCCTCCTCGGTGCCTTTGGCGGCGGGGGGGGGAGAGAAACCGCCTCCCCCCACCTCTTTCTATCCTCTCCTTTAAAAAAAGTCCCAAAAATCGCCCTTTCACCGCGGTTCTCAGTCCGACTTTATGCGGGTTTACTCGGAAGTAAAGCCCAGTGTGAGTCCAGGAACCCGCAGGTAGGGTAGCTGTGGCAAAAAAACCGGAATCACTGCTAAAAAAAGAGGCTCGGAGGTGGCACGGAAGTGTCTGCTGCAAAGCCGTTCAGTGGCTTTGCAACCAGCTGTGGACGACGTTGCTTGGGCTTTAAACCGCAGCATAGCTGTCAACTTTTCCCTTTTCTTGCGAGGAATCTTATTCGGAATAAGGGAATTTCCCTTTAAAAAAGGGAAACGTTGGCAGCTATGAACCGCAGTCCGAAAGTCAGATTTCTGAATGGAAGGGCCCTATATAGCTTATTCTCTACGTACCCTGAATATGGTCCCACTTTCAGTCCTGGCATCTCTGACGCTGAGTCTGCCTGGAAAGTAACCCCTGTGTTCCTGGGCAGGCTCTGCAAAGCAGCTTTCTGTGTTTCACTTCCTTGAATAGAGTAATGGGATAAGAACCCAAAGGTAGGTTGTGCCAAAGAGGCCTTCTGACTCCTACTCCCCCACAAATCCTCCAAGCAGAGCATGAAAGCAATGGCCCTTTTCTCCTGTTGTTCCCTTGCTAACTGCTATTCATACCTGAGCACAAAAGCACTCTTCCTCTCCAGTAGATTCCAGCATTTGTTTTTCAGAAGCATTGTTACCTCTTAAGTGTAGAGGCAGAGCATAGCCATCACAAGAAGTACCCATCAATTGCCCCTTCCTCCATGAATTTGTCTAATCGTCTTTTAAAGTCATCCAACTTAGTGGCCATCACTGCCTCCTGTAGGAGCAAGTTCTATAGTTTGAACTCTCTGCTGTGTGAAGAAGTGCATACAGTGGTACCTTGGGTTACATACGCTTCAGGTTACATACGCTTCAGGTTACAGACTCCACTAACCAGAAATATTACCTTGGGTTAAGAACTTTGCTTCAGGATGAGAACAGAAATCGTGCAGTGGCAGCGCAGCGGGAGGCCCCATTAGCTAAAGTGGTGCTTCAGGTTAAGAACAGTTTCAGGTTAAGAACAGACCTCCAGAACGAATTAAGTTCTTAACCCGAGGTACCACTGTACTTTTATCTGTCCTGAATCTTCCAACATCCAGCTTCATTGGATGTCTGTAAGTTCTAGTGTTATTAGGGAGAAAAACTTTTCTCTATCCACTTTCTCTATGCTAAGTATAATTTTATAAACTTGTATCATGTCACCTCTTAGTTGCCTTTGCTCTAAACTGAAAAGCTCCAGACGCTGCATTCTTTTTCATAAGAGTCTTTGCACCCCCTTGAGCATTTTGGTTAAAGACTCCGTAGAATAACTGGTAGCCATTGGTAGATGTTTCATGCCTCATGGATCCGTCTAATCTCCCTTTGAAAGCCATCTAAACCGGAGGCCACTGCCACCTGATGGACTGGTTTGCATGCTACAATAGGACACAGTTCATATTAGACCGTTTTAAATCCTGATTTAATCTTAGGCCATGATTTAATCATAAATGTGCCTCCTCACTGCTACACAAGTTCTTGCCTTCCCACCGGCAAACACCACACGTATGGTACCCGTGCAGCTCAGGCAAACCACTGTGCAACTTGTCATGTTTTCTGAACCTAAACCATGGTTTGTTTGTTTGTTAAACCATAACGGGTTAGCCAGAAATAAAACTGAAAACAAAACTTCACTCTGAAGTGAAGCATAAGCTTCAGGTTACATATCACGTCATAATGGTGAGCCAAGTGGCTTGTTTTGAGACAAACTGTGGCTTATGATGATATCTGAAAAAGACATATGTGGCATAATTGTTGAACCACCACCATACTCATTTTTATTAATGGGTTGTTGTGATGAGTAGAACAAGCGAGTGCTGCAGATCAGAGAGTAGTTTTAAGGGACAAGTGCTGCAATGCCAGTGCCAAATCTGAGCCACTTTGGGGAGGGTCTTTTTGCTGAAAACACAATTTAAAAATAACCTGCTTCTTTTCCTTTTTACCCTAGGACTGTGTCCCTTCAGTCACTCTGGTTCATCCTGCCTGTGAGGTTTGCAAGGCTGGCTTGGCACACATTGTTCAGATCTATTGCCCCCTTGAAGGCTCACCGTTCCACCGCATCATTAATGTGTTTGCTTGCACAACGAAAAGCTGCTGGGGCAACTCCAAAAGGTGTGTGGCAGTTTATTTGCCTTTGCTCTGTGATTGTGGCAGTGCTGAAAGTGGCTCTTGGATGCTGGAGTCATATACTTAAGTAAAAAAATAAATACTTTATAGCATGTTCAAAGCTCTCTCAGCAATCCTTCCAGCCTTGCAAGGTAAGTCAGTTCTATCCCTTATTGCAGATTAGTGAGAGTGGCATCTGCCCATGGGTAGAGTTCATGCCTTGTATCATGAAAGTCCCTGTTTCAATCCCTGGCATCTCCAGGTAGGAAAGTAAATGACTCTTTTTTGAAATGCTGGATTGCCAGCGCCAGTCAGTGTAAACAATACTGAGAAAGATAGTCTGACCCTAGTATAAGGTAAGGTAGCTTTTTGTGTTTCCAAAACCACCTAGTGATGGAGAAGGGAATCAAACCACGGACTGCCTGATTTATATTTTAGCCCCCTACACTATGCTAGTAGTAATACTATGAAAGTTGAAAACTTTGACCCACCAACATGACTTCCGTTTCTTTCATCCTGCTTGGCTTGCTGCGCATCTAAAGCTGGAAGGTGCTGCGATCCCAGTATCTGCAAGTGCAAGGAAAAGAAATGCAAGACTGCAAATGGAAGCAGGTATTGTGCACCATCAGGGACATTTTCTTTAGGTCAGGGGTAGTCAACCTTTTTATACCTACCGCCCACTAGCACATCTTTCCTGATGGTAAACTTTCCTTACTGCCCACCAGCGCTCAGTGGAAGGAGGATTCAGCTTGTGCCGTAGAGCCCCCTACTGCCCACCTAGAATCCTGAAATGCCCACTAGTGGGAGGTAGGGACCAGGTTGACAACCCCTGCTTTAGGTAATAATAGGATGTGGTCAAAGCTAACTGACATTTGGCCTTGTAGTATCTGAGACTTTTAGCATCTCTTCCCTCTTACAAAAATAGCAGCTCCACAATGTTGCCTGCTGCTCCTAAACAGGCATGGATGATTTCCCTCTCACGCCCCTTGGCATCATGGCATGTGTGGGAGGGGAGGAGGTTTAAACCTTCCTGGTCAGCATGCCAGCATGAGGATGAGAATACAGTGGTGCCTCGCAAGACGAAAAGAATCCGTTCTGTGATTCTCTTCGTCTAGTGGTTTTTTCGTCTTGCGAAGCAAGCCCATTGACGGATTAGCGGATTAGCGCTATTAGCGGCTTTTAGCGGCTTATCGGATCAGCTGATAAGCGGCTTAGCGGCTTAGAAAAAAGGGGGGAAAGGGGGGGGAACCGCAGGAACTCACAGGACATTTTCGTCTTGCGAAGCAAGCCCATAGGAGATTCGTTTTGCGAAGCACCTCCAAAACGGAAAACTCTTTCGTCTAGCGAGTTTTTCGTCTTGCGAGGCATTCGTCTTGCGGGGCACCACTGTACATGCTCTGCATATGTTGATCTGTAGAGATCAAGGGGACTCTCTGTGCATGTGTTCAGGGAGAGTGTGCTGTTTAATCCTGCTTATATATTTGTAGCAAAAACTGCCAAGAGTTTTGTTGTACCTTAAAACGAACAAGTTTCGTATAGCCCAGTTTGTAAGTATATTATAGCCTATTATTGAATCGGCTTAGAAGAATTCGACAAGTGGCCCGAATAGAGAAATTGACAAACAAAATATGACTAAAAGACAGAGACTTATTTACAGCTGATGTTGTAGTTTTATGGATTACATGGAGAAGAAAAACAACCCTGAACTCTCATAATCTTCCAAACTTTTTGGGTTGCTCTTGGTTAAATAATATTCTTCGCTTTAGACTACTGACGGTGTATTTTTACACTGCATTTTCACTGTATACCTCAATATATTTTTTTAAGGGAGGGGGACATTTTCAAAAAAATCAATAAAGCTATCCTTAAAAAGCGTAATGAGTTTCTGATGACATCACTTTTTGAGGACTGGAGCCCACCACTGGCACCCATGAAAAAGTGAGTCTTTAAGGTGCAACAAAGCTTTTTGTTGTTGTTTTTCTGCAACAGACTCATGCAGCATCTACCCCTCTGAAAATTCTTGCTTTATTTTTGTGGGGCTGTACTACTTATAAAATGTCAAATGTCAGCTTCTTTCCAGGACCTTTGATTTGAAACCTGTCTAAGGTTGTGTCCTTGTATTCACAGAAGCAAGAATGTCTGCTTGCAGCCAAGGACTGGTGTGAGGAAGCAGATGACTGGGGAGAAGGCAATGAAGTGGCTGCTTCTGAATACACTACAGGCTACAGCCGTGACTTGCTTGCAGTGTCGGACTCTTTGCTCAGAGAAGGAGATTGTGCCGCACAGTTTCAGGGTCTCAGCCTGGAAGCACCCCCCAGTGCCTCCCACCCTTTACACTCCCATAATCCACCTGGGGAAGAGCAAATCATGCCCAGCTGTGTCCCTGAGTTCCAACCTTACTACATCAGTGTTGTGGAAGAAGACGACTTCCTCTGCTATGAAGATACAGGCCATGCCCAAAGACTCTTGAAGGAGTATCAGCAGAGGGAGGGTCTTGATTTGGAACAATTGATGCTGGAAAGGTGAGCCATGGAGTTGGGGCTAGTGTGCAAGTGTTACAGCAGGAAACCGCTAGAAATCTCTGGTTTGGGCAGCTGCCAGCACCGGAAAGCCCATTTCAGATTCCCTTTCTCTGCCGCAGCGGTATCTTGCATGACTCTTAGCCAACAAGTATCGGAGCTCCAAGGACAGTAAAACCAAAAAGGATGTGTGCCAGGGGCAGACCAGTCCCTTGACACATCTCCAGACCTCCACAGTCAGTGGCAGTATGCAAGGGGTTATGTGTGAGCAGAGTGCTGCTGCTGCACTCATGTCCTGCCTGTGCACTTTCTACGGACACACAGTTGGCCACTGTGAGAACAGGATGCTAGACTAGATGGACCCCCTTTGACCTGATCCAGGTGCATTGGTCATATTCTTGATTCTGAACTTCATAGCCAATATACAAAGAATAATGTGTTGATTGTGAAGGAATTTACCAACAAAATCCATCTAAATGTGGCTGGTTTTCTTCTGATTTAATAGTGCCTGGCACCACAGAAATGGGGATTTAAAGCCGTTATCTGTAGATTTAGCATCTATCAGATGCTTTGTTGCTCCTCTGCAGTTTCTCCATGCACACACACACCCCAAACAGCCACCGTGACTACTAGATATGCCCACGTCTTCCATCTCTTATTCCTTTTGTAACACTAATCATTGTGTTGCAGGACTGAAATTCTATCAGTTTTTAGTCGCAATTCTGTTTTGTGTTACCAAGAGTGCATTTCAGATGTTGTCAAGGGCCTTTAGATAACTCTCTGTCTACCTACTTGTAATAGAAATGGTCATTGGATAGAATTTTATTATTATCTTCATTGAAAATGTGTCTTGTACTACACTTCAGCCACTGAGAGTCTCCACTGATAATGGAACAGCCTTTCCCAGCCTGGTGCTCTCCAGATGTCTTGGACTGCAATTCCCATCAGCTCCAGCCATCGCAGATGTATGGTGTTGGGGCTGATTGGAGTTGTAGTCCAAAACTTCTGGAGGGCAACAGATTGGGAAATGCTGTTTTACTGCCCCTGCTGGCTAGTGCTCATATTTTGAAAAAAGGCAACCCAGTGGTCAGTATTAGATAGCTTCTAAATACCGTATTTTTTGCTCTATAAGACTCACTTTTTCCCTCCTAAAAAGTAAAGGGAAATGTGTGTGCGTCTTATGGAGCGAATGCAGGCTGCGCAGCTATCCCAGAAGCCAAAGCAGGAAGAGGGATCGCTGCTTTCGCTGCGCAGCAGTCCCTGTTGCTGCTCTGGCTTCTGAGATTCAGGGTTTTTTTTTTCTTTTTTTCCTCCTCCAAAAACTAGGTGTGTCTTATGGTCTGGTGCGTCTTATAGAGCGAAAAATACGGTACGTTATTTGGCTTACGCAGCCCAATCCCAGAACAATATCCCATCCACTAGTACGGGTAAACCCTTAGTACAGTGGTACCTCAGGTTACATACGCTTCAGGTTACATACGCTTCAGGTTACACACTCCGCTAACCCCGAAATAGTGCTTCAGGTTAAAAACTTTGCTTCAGGATAAAAACAGAAATCACACAGCAGCGGCACGGCAGCAGCAGGAGGCCCCACTAGCTAAAGTGGTGCTTCAGGTTAAGAACAGTTTCAGATTAAGAACAGACCTACAGAACGAATTAAGTACTTAACCTGAGATACCACTGTATTTTGTTCAGTATAATGGTTGGTTTGTGCTGGATGGATGCATGGAAATTAAAGTTGGATGTGACATTTTGGGCAAGGGCCTCCGTGGTGGAGGGTCTGCTTTTCAGGTGGGAGCTGCCAGGGTTCAAAACCCAACATCTCCTGGTAAGGCTGAGAAAGTTTCCACACCTGAAACCCTGAGAGCCACTGCCAATTTAGACAGTACTGAGCTTGATGCATCAAGCCATCTTCCTGTATTCCTGTGTCTGGTTGCTGACACGACTGTTCAACTAATACCCACTTGATTTATTCATTTTCTGTTAAGTAGAAAAGATTCCACACTTTGTGCTGTCCTTCTGGTAATTTCACAGTTACTGTAATATTTGCAATTTCTCCCCCCACGCTTAGCTACGCATCCGATGGTGAGAAGTATGAGAAAAGTGAAGCCGAAAAGAGACACCAGGTGTTCCTTAAGTTTATGAAAAAGATCTCTCTCTGCCCGGAACAGATCTTAAGGTAGGCTGACCATTTCCATTTCTCTGCGTTGGAGAATAGGTCTTTAGCAGGAATGAAATTAGCCTGTCTTTATAGACACTTTCTACTATCCTCTTTTAACCATTAGGTATTCCTGGGGTGGCCAGCCTTTATTTATCACCTGCCCTTCAACAGACATTGGGTCAGCAGCCCCACCTTGCAATATCTGCAAAAGCAAGAGAATCTTTGAATTTCAGCTTATGCCCACCTTGGTCAGCATGCTCAAGACAAGAGTTGACGGTATGAAGCCCTTTCATTAAAGAATTCAGTTTGCAGTTATTCCCTTGGACATCTGGTTAGTGGAGAAGAGGATGCTGGGCTAGATTAGACCCCTTTGGTCTGATCCAGCTTCAGGGTTCCTCCAATGTTCCTTTTCTTCATCTCCCGTTCATTTTATGAACTTGCGCACGGCGTATCTAAAATTATTTTTAAATACTTTGAAATGTATGTTTGCAGAAACAAAAAGAACATCTAAGAAACACTTTTCTTGAGGAAAACCGATTAAATTGTGAGAAAACAACAGAAGTATCCAAAGGAGAGATTCATTTCTGTGCTTTAAATGAAGTTTCAGAAACATCTCCATAGGAACAAAGGAAGCTGTCTTCTACCGAGTCGGGCTGTTGGTCCAGCTTGCTTTGTATTGTCTACACCAGGGTGGCCCAACTTTTCGTACCAAGTGGGCTGCAAGAACCTATGGGCTGTACACTGCCTTGTTGCACGCTTGGGGCAGCTGCTCCCCTAAATCACAGACATAGCAAACTGAGGTTCTGCCCCCACCAACAAAGGCCTGGCAACACCCATTGTTGCACGTGGGACAGGGGAGCCAAAATTTGATTCCCTCCCCAAGGAGGCTTTGGGAAGGAAGCGTGTGGCTCTGGCAGGGTCCTAGAGCCCTGCCACCTTTTTCTCCAAAGCTGGGAAAGCGCTAACTAGGCTTTGGGAAGGAGGATGGAGGACTCTTAAGACCCTGTCAGACCTCCCACACCTCCTTTCCAAAGCCTAGAGCCTCACTTACTCAACTTTGGGGAGGCAGTGTGAGGGCTGGGAGAGGGGCTCATGTGTTGCCGAGGGCCGCCCTAAAAGGCCTTGAGGGCCACATGTTGAGCCACCCTGGTCTACACTGACATGCATCAACTCTCAGGGGTTTCTGGCAGGGATGTTTTCTCAGCCCTATCTGGAACCGCTTGGGAATGAACCAGGGACCTTCCATATGCAAAGTAGATGCTCTGTCACTGAGCTACAACCTTTCCCCATGTATGTGTGAGTATAATAATATTAAAGCTTTTCTTTCCCCCTCACCAGATGTGTCAGTGGAATTTGGAACAGCATTGGTGTATACTTGTCAGAAGAGCTGCTGGCCGGCCAATCAACCAACAGCCTTGGAAGAATTTATTTTTGTACAAGAAGATCCAGATCAGAAATTATTTAAATAGATTTTATTTAATTCCTTGTAGCTGTGGTTTTTTTATAAAATAAAATAAAATAAATGCAGTAAAAACTTGATTGAGATGTCAGCTTTCTGTTTAGTCAGTCTATGATCAGTGAATTGATGAGTAGCGTGCCCAGAACTATAACTCATGCAGAGACAGAGGTTTGTACTCCTCTGGCAATTCTTGCTCTCTTCTACAAGCCTTCACCAACCTGGTGCCCTCTAGACATTCTGGACTGACTGGAGCTGATGGGAGTTGTAGTTTGGTGATGTCTGCATTTACATAGCATGAGTCCTTTTGACTCTGAGTGACGTATTTTAACTCAGTGGGGGGAGGAATGCACCTGTGCTTTCCAAATTCTTGGCAATAATTGACAATGGTTTCCCACTGTAGAGAAATGTAAGTGAAAGGAAATCCCATTATTCAGAACTCATGGACATTAAATGAAGGTGGAAGGTTCAAGATGGATAAAATAAAGTCATCCTTCATGCAGCGCATAGTCAAACTATGGAACACACTCCCACAGGAGGCAGTGATGCTCAGATCCTGATCACATGTGACCCAGTTCTGCTGTAAATTGAAATCCCAATAGTTTAGCTACTCCTAAACTATTGAGAGCCAGTGTGGTGTAGTGGTTAAGAGCGGTAGACTCGTAATCTGGGGAACCGGGTTCGTGTCTCCGCTCCTCCACATGCAGCTGCTGGGTGACCTTGGGCTAGTCACACTCTTCTGAAGTCTCTCAGCCCCACTCACCTCACAGAGTGTTTGTTGTGGGGGAGGAAGGAAAAGGAGAGTGTTAGCCGCTTTGAGACTCCTTTAGGTAGTGATAAAGCAGGATATCAAATCCAAACTCTTCTTCCTTGATGCAAATGTTTAAGATAGGAGGGAAATCAAAATAGTATATGGAAACTGGAGAGCATCTTAGAAGCTCAGGCATAGTGGACCACCAGCAAGAAAGGCAAGATGAAGGCTGAAGGTAAAATGAGGAAGGGTGCCTAGTTGAAGCATGCGGGCAGGGTGTATGCAGAATATAACTTTAACCTTTTGATTTTTCAGGGCCCATTTGTGCAGTTTCAGAATAAAATGTTTCTTCAGAATCAACTCTGTACATGTTCTGGGGTATTCTGCACTCTGATGTGCAGAGTTGGGGCAGCAACTACTCTGCCACAGGCAACAAAATGTTCTGTGCACCAGAATTAAGTGACAAGACCGATGTGGATTGTAGCACCTGAGATGTAGCATGCCTGCATCTCCCTTTGCCTCCTCCTTTCCACACCATGATGTTCCCATGTGCAAGTTTTTTCTGCGAAGGCTTCACCCTCTCTCCAACATTTAACGTTGCCAACTGGTGGCCTATTTATTGCTGCAAGGATCTTAAGTCCACAGGCACGATTTGTTTAATTGATTTACTGCCGTCAACTCCCACCTTCCTTTCTCCCCATCTTAATTTAATCCCCACTACAATGCACTACAATACAACCCACTACAAAGGTGGGTTAGGCTGAGATGGGAGGGAGGGACTGGCCCAAGGTCACCTAAGGAGCTTCATGGCTGAGTAGGAACCTGGTCTCCTAGGTTCCTAATTATTACACCACGCTGGTTGTCCACTGCAGCGTGAAGATTCGAACCCTGATCTCTCCATCCTTAGGCCGACATTCTACTACAAGACCACGCCGCCTCTCGGTCGGTGCCTTGGTTCGGTGCTGCGTATGAGCTATACGTCCTCCCAGCCGCTAGGAGTCGGCGCGCCGCCGCTGCAGGCGCCGCTCTGGGGCTTCCCGCTCCATGACGGCGAGAGTGCGGCTGCGCCCGACGAGAGGACATGAGGGGAAGGGCCGCGCATGCGCGAAGGCGCTGACTCTGCTTCACTCGGTACCTTCTTTTTCCCGCCCGCGTCCCTCCGTCGGCCTCTGAGGCAGCGGCGATGGCGGTGGCGGCGGCCGCCCTGCCCGGAGAGCTGGCCCAGGCCGTGGCCGGGGCGCGGCTGCTGGTAGTGGGCGCCGGAGGCATCGGCTGCGAGCTCCTCAAGGACCTGGTGCTGACAGGGTTCGCCAACATCGACGTGGTGAGGAGGCGGCGGGGAAGGCCCTCCGGGGAAGGGAACCAAAAGCAAAGCGGAGCCCTCCCTCGGCCGCCCTGGCCGTTATCTCCCGCGGCCGGCTCTTATTGGGTCGCCTCAGCGTCCCCCTCCCCCACCCGAGAGGGGGAGGGGCTTCGGGATGTGACGCCATCGCGCTTGTTTGGATTGGGGTTTCGTTGTTGTTTTCATTTCCAAGGCGGGACCCCCCGCGAAGTGGCGCCGCTTCAGCCTCTTGGGTAGCGGAGGGCAGGGCAGATTCCTTCGTTCGTTGCATTTATAGCCCACGTTTTTCTCCAGGCAACTCAATGTGGCTTCCGTGGTTCTCCCCCTCCTCATTTAACCCCCACAGCAACCCTGCGAGGTAGGCTAAGCTTAGAGTGGTACTGGCTGGACCAAGGTCACCAAGGGAGCTTCATGATGGCCAACCAGGCCCCAGTCCGACACTAACCCAGTGTTTCTCAAATTTGGGTCTCCAGCTATTGTTGGGACTACAACTCCCATCATCTCTAGCTAGCAGGACCAGTGGTCAGGGATGTTGGGAGTTGTAGCACAACAACATCCGAGTACCCAAGTTTAAGAAGCGCTGTTCTGACCATGTTGCTACAGATCAGGGGTTTTAATAGCTTCCTCTGTGATGAGTGAGGCTTTGTTGATCTGCTGTAGTTTCGGATCCACCAATGGTTGTGACTTGAAATAAGGTAGCTTCTTAGGAGCAGTCTATTGCTGAGTGATCAGTTGCTACAGACACAGTGCAGAGTGTATGTGGTTGTTTATGCTCTGCTTGTGGGTTTTTGAGGAGCACCTGATGCGCTATTTTTGTAGACATACTGTTTGGCAGAATGAGTCTTTGATCAAGCAGTCTTTATAGATGTTCAGGCTTGGCAGATGCTGTTCTTGTGCTGACACAGAGTACCAGATTGTTAGATAAAATAATGCCGAGCTCCAGAACCATCATCATTAATAATAATGATAGTAATTATTAATATTTATTAAATTTGTATACCACCCTTCAACCATACATCACAGGGCAGTTCACACAATCTGGCTGGCTGCTTCTAGGAACAGGATGCTAGAATTAGATGGGCTCTTGGTTTGATCCACTAATATCAAACCCAATTTATCTGTTATATTTTTATCTCCTTCCTTCAGTGTGACATGTATGGCTCTGTATTCCTATTTTATTCTCCCACCAGCCCTGTGAGGTAGGTTAAGCTGAGAGATGGCAACTGGCCCACACTCAGCCATTCATGGCTAAGTGGAGATTTGAATCACTTAGATTTGAACTTAGTCCTTATCCAACACTCACCATTATATTGAATTGGTAGTTGTAAAGGTTTGTAAAGATTCATGGTGATAAACAAGTCTGTTTGCAGCTATTGACTGATAGTGAAGAATGAATTCAATGGAGTCAATATACCTTCTAGCAGATGTCAGGTTCAAACATTGGGGGGAGGTAACCTTCAGTTATTATTGTCATCTTCCCAGAGGCCTTTGTCTGGGTGCTGCTAAAAAGTTGATGGATTTAAGAGTCTGTCCAGCAAGGCATTTGTTGTGTGTATTTTAAGTCCAGCCTATCAGCTGCTGGGGCGTGAGCGCTTAATGTCCCTGCCCCCAGCACATAGCTCATTCCATCATAAAATATGAAAATGCATTAGGATCTGCGCCTTGAATCCGTGTCTGTGGTGCTGGCAAGCAGTAGTTTTGTCATTTTTAGTGTGCAGTCTACAGATAACAGCTTTAATACTAGGGATGTTTGAGGGGAGGTAAAACCAATCAAATTCAACAAGTTCCGTTTTAATTCTGCTGGATCACACATTAGTCATGCCCCTTGGAAAAGCAAAGAGAGGGAGAGAGTAGTGGGAGGAGACTAGCCACTGTTAGGGTGAGAAGAAAGGAATTGGGAGAGAAGCAACTAGAGAAGGTGGTGCCTGTGGCATTCATTCAGAAAATCCAAATGTACACATACACGCTTAATACCCAAAAAGGTTGGTGATCTCTGCTTTAGTAATTTCACATATATAATTTTTCAACAATATGGTTGAATTTTCCAGTCACATTTTCAATAGAGTTATCACTCTTCTGTAGCCAGAATAAACCAGAGTACGTGGATCAGCATTGCCCACTAGATCAGATTGTCATGTCAGAACTTGACTAATTTCATTTTATGATGCAAATAGAACCAGTTAGGTTGCTAGTTGATTATTCCATGGTAAAGTCTAGGAAACCAAATGCACTATTAAGCCACACTGAATTTTTTCAGAACTGAGGACAAGAAGTATGGCAGAAATGTTGCTTCTGGTTTCAAAATCATTGCTGCCATGTTTCTTTTAACTTTTTTACATCCTCTTGACTACCATAAAGCAGACTGTGGAACTCTATTTTAGAATACAGTACGCCACTTTGGAATTCAAGAATGGGGTAGTATGGCTAGGCTAATGCTGTTTTCTGTGATGTGCTGTAAGATCAGTATTTGCCAATGCATTATATGCTGGAAAAACCTGTAGATATACTGCCCATCCTCCACTTGTATTATAGTGTTATAGTCCTAGAAAAAAAAGTTGATACAAATGCAATTTCTACTGATTTTAATTAACCTATAGCTGTAGATCAAATGGGGGCAGCACATTTTTTAAAGACTCTGATTTCTGATAAAGGCAAGGTACATTTTTGTTAATCGGAACAAATATGAAGTGTTTGTAATTAATCTATTTCTAGATTGATCTGGATACTATTGATGTCAGCAATCTCAACAGGCAATTCTTGTTCCAGAAGAAGCATGTTGGAAGATCAAAAGCTCAGGTAAGAGGAATTTCAAAGTGCAGCTTTCACAATTTAATTCAGTATTGTTTTTGATACAGCTTTAGAAGAATACCTGTTAGGCATCTGCTGGAATTAAATTTCATGTGATAACTTCAAGAAGTTCACCTTGACTATGATGTTTACTTTATTATATGTTCCTTTATATATTTAATATGTTTGTATCATAATAGGCCATGAAACAGAATTATATTCAAAGCTCAGAAGATAATTGGGTGCTTGAACATTTTTTAAAAATAAGGCTATTTCTAACTCATAGGAGGAGGTTTAAGATGACTAGATTAGTAAAAATTAGCTGTATGTGTTCTTGTTGTCTTGCAGGTTGCCAAGGAAAGTGTGTTAAGGTTTCATCCCGGAGCTAACATTATAGCTTATCATGACAGCGTAATGAAGTATGTCTGATTCTTCTTACATTTGGAATTTGTATCTGCTTTGTGAAAAAAAGCCCACAAAAAGTGACACATACCCCAAAACAATTATTAGCTATGGGTGTCCACACTGTTAGTCATTAGTGGCTTAATGATGGCACAAGATACAGTGATGGTTTGGAAAGAGGAGGATTAGTCAAATTCATAGAAGATAAGGGTGTCAATGGCTAGTAGCCACACTGTGTTCTGCTTTTGCTGCTGAAGGCATTGCTCCTCTGGAAGCCAGTAACTGGAAAGCACAGGTAGGGGAGATTTGCCCTCATGTCCTGCTTGCAGGCTTTCCAGAGGTATCTGGTTGGCCACTGTAGGAACAGGATACTGAATTAGATGGGCCTTTTGTCTAATGCAGCAAGGCTCTTATGTTTTTATGATTGCAGTGGATGAAGAAGACCATTTTCAAAATGAAAAGCTTTCCTATCTGGCCACCTGGAGGCAATTTCTTGCACACCACCACTCACTGAGCAGTCACTCTTTTCACACCAAGTAGTGGCACCCCAGCTACCCTGAGTCTCATGCTGCCTGGGGAGGGAATTCCAGGCACAACAGAGTGTATGCCAACCTGGCAACCAGCACATTTTCAAACAAACCTACATGCTATAATTGTGTTTAATAAGTTTGGAGCAATTCCTTCACACTTATGTCATTATTTTTTAGAAAGATAGTTGTAGTTCTTAACTCATGTTTACTTAGTTTCCAGCTGTCATGTGTTTAACTTTAGGAATATGTTCTATTGTTGGCCTTCAATATATGCAAAGTTTGAATATATAGGCTTGTAATTGACTGTACTAAAATTGTTCACCTTCTAGTCATCGTTCTGTTGGACTGATTAAATTATACACATACCATTGGGAATATGAAAAATCAACTTGCACAAAATCATAGCTTATGCTTCTGTAACCTCCTTGTGTTGTCCTCAACCATACATACATAGAGCAAAAAATAATAATAATTCACTAAATAGTCTGACTGGAAATGTCACAGGCAATTTTGTTCTGGGTGGGGAATAGATAAGAAAAAAAGCAAACTATTTCCATTTGGGTCCTAGGCAGATCTTGCATACATCAAAAGTTTACAGAAATGTCACAATACCCTGTCAATGAGCCATCAGTGCAATAATAAAACAATTACTTTCATTTTGCCCCAAACTATTTTTTTCTCCGTGGACACAGAAAATGGCTATTTTAAAAGTTTTACTTGTTTTATTTGTGCTGTGTGATGGTTGGTGTAACTAGTGCAACCAGAAAATATTGTGATGTGCTGTTTGGCAGATGTATTCATGCGGTCATATACACCTGTCACGTCAGTATCAACAGGCATTTATTTACTGACCCCCTAAACTGGATCTTGTCTTCTTTTTCTGCAGCCCTGACTACAATGTGGAATTTTTTCGTCAGTTTACACTAGTTATGAATGCCTTGGATAATAGAGGTATGGTTTATCTTTGCTATAATGTGAGACAACTGAGACCTGGAGTTTTGAAATGTCTCTATTCTGACATGAATGTGCTTGAAAACTGAGAGACTGTGCAAGGCTGGATTAGCCTCCCTGTTTCCTAATAGTCTATTGGGACTATTGGGACAAGTGGTATCTTTACAAACTGTACTTTTTAATGCAATCTGAGAAGTCCTATCAAAAATGCTAAATATGTTCTCCCCGCTGTAAAGTGAGGTTGCAGTATTGAACATATCTTATTTGTGTTACCTGAGGAGGAGGAGGAGATAATAAAGTTTGCATTTGAAAATCAGTGACACTTCTTCTGTTTACAGCTGCCCGTAACCATGTGAACAGGATGTGTCTGGCAGCTGATGTCCCCCTTATAGAGAGTGGAACTGCAGGCTACCTTGGACAAGTAACAGTTATCAAAAAGGTGTGGCAATAATACTGTGTTTTCATATGCTGTAGTATTATGATCCCTTAAGTGTGGTTTTCAACTAACAATGGAAACATGATTGAAAAATTATTTCTACCTTTCCCCCTCTGTAGGGAGTGACAGAATGTTATGAATGTCAGCCCAAACCAACCCAGAAGACCTTTCCAGGTTGTACTATTCGCAACACTCCTTCTGAACCAATCCACTGCATTGTGTGGGCAAAGTATTTGTTCAAGTAAGCTAATTTTTTAACCATAAAGTTCTTCAGTGATCTGATTTGTGAGCACCAGGGAAAACTGGCTAGATCCAGCTTTTCTGTACCTGATACACTGTGGTGGTTGATTTGCAAAGTGTAGAAGAGTCATGAATTTGATGGCCTTGTGTGTCTGGCAGATTAGTTGGGTGCCAGGATGCAGCTACGTGAAATCTAGAACATCAGGCTGGTCTAGTCTGTTGTGTGTAGGTTGCCTTGAGTGCTTGTTCCTATAAAAAGCTATCTAATATGTTTGGATAATCCATAGAGATCACTCCTTCCTATACCAAGCTCGGGTGGCAAGTGCCAGCAGAATTGTAGCAAAAATGGATTCTTTGAGAAACAAGAGGGAAGTTGTCAGCATGTTTAGAGGGAACCTCAGCATTATGCAGAAGTACAATATAACTTTGAAAAAGAAAGCTGAAAGGTGAAAACTTAGGAAAAGCAGCCCAGCGAGTACTGAGCATGCTCAGTAGCTTTAGAATAGTAGCAGTTGAAAAAGAAATACGAAATGCAGGAGGGAGTGGCATGCTCTCCTTTGAGGAGAGTTTGAGTGCAGAGTTTTATTGCAGTTCCTATTTGTCAAGGCTAGTTACCTTCTCCATTTTGTGTGAATGGTTTGGATGTGAAACATCTCTGAGCTCTGTTGCAATGTAAATTGACTTTTCCCCTAATGTTGGTTTTTAAAAATTACACCCCACTTTCCTTGTGTCTTAAAGCAGTTTTTAAAGAAAAAAAAATAGAGCATGCTATTTGGAGGAGCAACTTAATGGCTAAAACCAAACCTTTATGTTAACAGCTGGACATAGCACTACCATAAATAACGTGCTTTCAAGATTATTCAAGCAAAGACATTTCAGTCTCTAACCACCATTTGTGTTTTAAAATGTAGTCAGCTGTTTGGAGAAGAAGATGCTGATCAAGAAGTGTCTCCTGACAGAGCTGATCCTGAAGCTGCTTGTAAGTTTTTTTTTAAAAAGGACAATTTTGTGCTTCTCTTGGGGAGTCCTTCTATCAGCTGTGCAACTTCTGGTTGGGTATCAGCTGCCACAGAATAATATTTTCCTTGGTCCTCAGCTGCAGAGTTGCAAAGTTCTGTGTATATGCTGCGTATAGGAGAACCATCAGTAGTTGATTAATATTTACTCTTAAATAGCCAACATTAGCATTGCTTTGAATCCTGCGGTTCATTAATTGAGCCATAACATTCTGAATATTTCAGGTAACATTCTGGTTCTTTAATAGACTAGTTTGTTGAAAAAGTAGAAGAAACCTCCCGACTAGGTTTCCCTCTTTTGGTAAAATTGTATCTGTGCCAGGTGAGTGATCTTGATAGCAAATGGAAAATGTCATCTTATTGACAGGGGAGCCAGCAGAAGCTGAGGCCAGAGCAAGAGCATCTAACGAAGATGGTGATATTAAACGTGTTTCAACCAAGGAATGGGCTAAATCAACAGGATATGATTCGGTTAAACTCTTCACTAAGGTATTAGTCTTAAGTCAGTGGCATTTGCAGAAATTTCTTTTTATGCCACTGTTAAGTGGGGGCAGACATGTTGTAAGATCTGCTTTACACTTGCATCTGCTTTTCATCAACTGTTCACATTAGGCAAGCATTGACTGTGGATATTTCAGTGCCTGGCTATTTGTTTACTCAGGATTTCAACTTACCGTATTTTTTGCCCCATAGGACGCACCGGCCCATAGGACGCGCCTAGTTTTTTGGGGGGAATTTATCCCCCCCCCCCCCGGTGTGGGGCTGGGGCGGGGGAAGCCCGAGCTTCCCCAGCCCCCAGAACAGGCTGCTCTCCGCTAGCCATGGGAGAGCTGCACCAGGGTTAGCGGAGCGCTGCGCGAAGCCCGAAGCTTGGGGCGTGCTGAGTGCAGCGTGCCCCAAGCTTCTGGGTGCCAGCAAGCTCTCCGCTAGCCGTGGGAGAGCTGCGTCTCCCACGGCTAGCGGATAGCTTCCTGAAGCCTGGAGAGCGAGAGGGCTCGTTGCGCACCGACCCCTCTCACCAGGCTTCAGCGAAAGCTTTCATTCGCCCCATAGGACGCACACACATTTCCCCTTCATTTTTGGAGGGGAAAAAATGTGTCCTATAGGGCGAAAAATACGGTAGTTGCTGGTTTTCATAGAATTGTTGGAAGGGACCCAAAGGGCCATCTAGTCCAACCCCCTGCAATGAAGGATCATGCTTTATACAACATTATCCAGTTGTATGCTTTTAATGGTGTACACGGCTTGGATATTTTTATTTGAAGTGGTATATAAACTTGACTAAAAAATAAATACAGGAAGGTGGATTTGGATTTTTCAGCCCGAATCCTCTTCCTGTGCAAATGGCAAAGCGCTAAAACTCAGGACACTGTAGGGTCAGTGGTGACCAGCAACACACCTATCCTCCTCTTGTCCCTGTGGTCTTTCATTTGGGTAGAGATAATGGCTAAATTAGTGACGGGCTGTATGAGGAATGGGAAGGTTGTCGGAAAATAAAAAGGAGGACACAAGTAATTGGTCAAGGGTCTATATAATAGCAAACTTTGTGCCATCCAGATGTTTTAGACTGGCCATTGGTCAGCAGTGATAAGAGTTTTGGTCTGCAACATTTGAAGGGTGCCAGGTTAGCTACTCCTGTTCTGTATCATCATGAGATATCAGCTAATAAAAGGAGTTGAGTAACAAAAGCTTGCTGCAGACTGGAAGGAGAGGGACACTGGCATGCAATTCCTTCTCTAGTGCTGATATACAAGGCTGGATTAATTAAATCTTTAGAATTTACAAACAGAGCAGAGTACGTCTGCAGCTTTGTTCTGAAAAGTGTGAATGTTACTTTGCTAAGTTTACTTCTGGTCAAACGTGCAAGATTTCACTCTGCAGCTTCAAATATGTTTCCAAGAGTTTGGTTGCCAGAATTAAGTATGTTTCAATAAACCCAGATATCGCACTGGCCATGTTTCTCCAAGCTGCACTTTCCTCACAATCTAATTGTGTTGCACTTCAGTAAGCAGAGCCCCTAGAATGAATCCTGTAGTGAGAACATATCGATCACAAGACTATTGATATTTGTATAAAACAAATATCCTCTCATACAAATACGGACCCTTGGTGCCTAGATGAATATGCACTGGTGTTCAATATTAAATGTTTGTTGATCTGAAATGTACTCTTGAAAGCACATCAGTTGATAGTAGGCTTCTCTTCTAAATCTTATTTACTAGCTTTTCAAAGATGACATCAGATATCTGCTAACAATGGATAAGCTCTGGAGGAAAAGGAAACCTCCAGTTCCTCTAGACTGGAATGAAATACAAAATCAGGGTAAGCATATTATTATTTGCCTTTCTTTGATACTTAACAGTTTGACTGTGTACTTTTAAGGTAAACTATGAATTTTATTACTGAACTGCTGCAGAGCTGTTGCAGGTGCTTAGTTTTGGTGTTGGGATGTGGTTCCTGAATCCACCCTATTTAAAGAATAGTTTGGGTTGTGATAGCAGCTGAGATAAGATATTGATCGATGAAGACATCTATGAGTTTATAGTGTGCATCAAGGCTGACCAATGGGGTGCTCTCCAGATTCTGCTAGACTCTTAGCATGGCTAGTGGTCAGGGATGATGGGAGTTGTAGTTCAGCAACATCTGGAGGGGACCATATGGCTACCTTTGACCCTGAGGTACTGCAGCTGCACTTCCAAATTTCCTCAGACATTATGCTTTTCACATATTCACTACAAATCCTTGTGATGAAAAATCCAGTAAATCAGCCATTTGTGCTATTGAATTCGCTTCAGACTTATGTTGGTAGCAGTGGAAGCATTTGCTGACTCCTTAAAGACGTGTGTATAGATGGGAAAACAAAACAAGTTGAATTTGAAGACTGTTTTAACAAACAAGTTTCTCGCTTCCTTTCCTTTAAAGAAAACAGCACGTCTGATCAACAGAATGAACCTTCCTTGGGCTTGAAAGACCAACAGGTTCTGGATGTCAAGAGCTACACACGTCTGTTTTCTAAGAGCGTAGAGACTCTGAGAGCTCAACTAGCGGAAAAAGGTGATGGAGCTGAACTTATATGGGACAAGGTTAGTTCAGCAAACGTTTGGGGATATTTTGCATGCACAGGAGTAAAAATGTTTGGATTCTAGCGCAGCACTAATAGTAGATATGCCTAGCACACTAGGGGTTAGCATTCTCACAATATCTTCTCTACAATAAAATGGCTGTCTTTGAACCTTGTAAATGGCATCAGACTGTTGAACAGATTTGTACCCTCTGTTGGGCTCTGCAAATTGTCAATTTTAGATGTGGCCTCTGTTGGCTATAGATGCAGAGGGAACAATCCACTGGGCAGGTCTCGAGCAGAAGCCCTGTAGAAACAAAGTGCAGTTCTCCATTCTTGTTTGATGAAAAAAGTTGCCTCATGGAAAGTGAACACAGAGGAGGGTCCCCTTGAATTCAGTGCAGCTCAAGCAAGAGAACGTTTCCAATTTCCTTTCCAAAATATTAGAAGCAGAACAGAATAAAAAGCTACACTAAAAGTGATAAAGCTGCCTAAGGGGAAATGTCAGCAGATAAAATTTGTTTGTTTATATACCACAAATTAGTTTTTAAAAATCAAAACAGTTCACAACAACTACATAAAACCAAACAATAATATTGTATACAAAAGTTAAAATCAGAAATCGGATAACTAAAATTAGTCTGTTTATTTAGAAAACTTGGGCAAATAAAAAGCTCTTAACATAGTACCTAAACCTTAATAGAGAAGATGCCAGGTGGACTTCTCTAAGGATGACAAGACCCTCTCCCCTGTTAACACGTGCCTTGTTTCCAAAAATCCTTCTGGAAAATGATCTTTGTGCTGAGATTCATATGGGAGCAGGCAGTTTAGATGGGATACTGTGAAGGGCTTTAAAGGAGAAGACTTTCACTTTGAATTGGACCTAGAAACTATGTACCTTATGGATGAATGTACCTCTCTCCAAAACTTTATTTTAACAATGAGTGGTGTAGGGCACAATAAAAAATGGGGAGTATAAGTGATACTTCATGGATGAAGAGAGATTCTGTTTAAAGATGTTTTTATATATATAATAAGGAACTATCTTTAGAAACTTATCTGTTCCCATGGTTCTTACTGGAAAAGCAGTATAATCAAACTATATCTCAGAGGCTCATTGCTGTGATTGAACTTTTTGATTTTTACATTCTTGGGGGGATTAGTATCTTACCACTTCAAGGGATGGAAATGCTGCACTCATGGCTCAGCTGTCAGTGTGGCCACAAATTAAAAGTTAGTCATATTAAGTTGCATTACAGAACTGTTACTTGGCACTTCTAGCAATTTTAACAATTAGAAGGGTATGTTATATGAGTAATGTGTTAAGACTTTGAGGTCAAACTTATTTTATACAGTTATTTTTTTCAAGTTCCAGAAATGCTTCTGTTCACTCTAAAATGATCAGTATTTTCTATTTTACTTCAAAATGACTATTTAACAGGATGATCCTTCTGCAATGGACTTTGTTACATCTGCTGCGAACCTCAGAATGCATATCTTTAGTATGAACATGAAGAGCAGATTTGATATCAAATGTAAGTGAAAAGCTTATATTTATTTTCTTGAAGGATTTGCTCTGTTCTTGTTTTAATATGCTGCATAAACTCCTTATTTCTGCTTCTTCCACAGCAATGGCAGGAAACATCATTCCTGCAATAGCTACCACTAATGCCATAATAGCTGGTCTGATTGTGCTGGAGGGTTTAAAGATTCTCTCAGGAAAAATAGAGCAGTGCAGAGCAGTAAGTGTGGTGTTGATTTCCTCTCTCTTCTCTTTTGCTTGTTCGTGCTGGATAATTGATTCCCTTTTTTCTTATCTTCTGAAGATCTTCCTTAATAAACAACCAAACCCAAGGAAGAAGCTACTTGTTCCCTGCGCTTTGGACCCTCCTAATCCCAATTGCTATGTGTGTGCAAGTAAACCAGAGGTGACAGTGAAACTTGATGTCAACAAAGTCACAGTTTTGACGCTACAAGATAAGGTGAATGAACCTCTCCCTTCATCCACCTCTTAGGTTTTTCAGTTTAAGCACCGTTCCTAAATCGCTAATCTGCAGAATCTGTTCTGCACCTTAGGCCTTAAAACACAGGTAGGGAACCCCAGGCCCAGGGGCCACGTGCGGCCCTCCAAACCTCTCTGCCTGGCCCTTGGAACTCTCCTCAAGCGTTGCCTCTCACTTATCCTGTTTCACACCCACCCTCAGGGTTTCTTTGTAGCTGGAATTTTCCCCTGCACTCTAATTTTGCTTTTTGTTTGACTAAATGGAGGATAGAGAGGTACGTGTGGGTGTGTCCTGCATAAAGGTCACATTTACATTCCTTGCTCCACCCACTTTTTTTCTCTGGCCCCACTCACCACTGGCACATGTCCAGAAAGGGTTTGTGACCCTAAGGCTGAAGAAAGCGGGAGGCTCCCACACCCTAGTCAACATATAGAGAGATGGGGCTTGAGATTTAACAGATTTCATTTGGCCAGAAATGGTAAGTCAGCCCAGAAGGACACGGACTGAAAATAGGTTGGGTTACATACCAACACTACAGATGCAAGGCAAATTTTGTGGCTGGTGCACATCCCTAGTAGAAAGTGTTGTTTTGATCATTTATAAGAAGGGGGTTGGGTGTAAGTCTTGGAAAAGGATTATTGTTTCAGAGTCTTGCTTCTAGATTTTTCTCCCCCTTGCATCCTTTCAGATAGTAAAAGAAAAATTCAATATGGTAGCACCTGATGTCCAGATAGAAGATGGAAAGGGGACTATTCTGATCTCCTCCGAAGAAGGAGAAACTGAAGGTATGAAATGAAAGTGAAACTGGTGTGGTCAAAAGTCAGCCTGACATTTAAGGAAGCTCCACACTGTATGTCCTTTGCACTGCAGCAAACACACAATGTGTCAATACTGTGTAGCCTTGTGTCTGCCTCTGGGTACTCTGGGCCAGGTGATCCATAGATGTGGACATTATCCAAGCTGTAGTTGGACCCTCATTACTACAGTTCTCAGATTTGGAGGATTTTGTTTGGGTTATACAATGCAATCCTGGCCGCAGTCATGTATTATTAGGGGTCTGGCAACAGGTACTAGCAATCAAACCAGGAACGGAGATATCAGCAAGCTGCTGAAAATGATCCCATAACCCAGCCTCCCAAGCCCGTTGCAGGTTTTCTTAAGTGGAGCTTCTGGCTTTGAAGTGTGCAGCCTTCCATATATCTGGCAAAGAAAAGAGTATACATGATGTATAAAATTTTAACATAGATCAATAGGTATTAGCCGCCTTACTTTGCTTACTTTTCCTTTGCTTTTGAGTGTTTTGAGTTAAGAAAAGCCTTGGAGGTGACTAATGTTTCCACAGAATACCTGATGCTGCTTTTCTCCTGTTTTCCCCATGTCCCCCTCAGCAAATAACCACAGGAAGTTGTCAGACTTTGGGATCCGAAATGGTAGTCGGCTGCAAGCAGATGACTTTCTGCAGGACTATACCTTGCTGATCAACGTACTGCACAGGTGAAGGCCATTGATTTCCTAGAGTGCTATCAGAACCAGAAACTGCAACTCTGCCAAAATAACCTTCAGATTAAATAAGTGATATAAGTCTTGCTAATACAGAGACCAGCTCTGCATTTATGAAAAACACAAAATTGAGAGCCAGTAGTGTTCTCTAAAATGCAAGAATAACTCCCAGGCCCTTCCCCATTGGCGCAGCATCCATAACAGCCTTTGAGTGTACTGTGGTGCTTAGGCAAGCAAGGGTTGAATAAGCCATTTCACAAACTGCCTCTTATTTGACCATCATTTGAGTGTTTTTTTCTGCATTTTTTTAAAAAATCAGCGAGGAGCTTGGGAAAGATGTGGAGTTTGAAGTTGTTGGTGATGAAGTTGTTGGTCCCAAACCATCGGAACAGCCAGTCACTAAGAATATCACCAATGGAAGTGATGATGGGGCACAGCCCTCAACATCCACAGGTAAAGACTGGCAGTGGGAGGGAACAGTATCGACATACCTACAACTGTTTGGAGGTATTGGCAGCCCCTTAAAATTCTTGGACACAAGATAAACCTTTATAAAGCCTTACAAATTTTCCTGAATCTTGAAAATTCACTGAAGCCCCCAGAAGGGCTGTCTGTTCACAATTTTTGCTTTAGCTTTTCCACATCCAATCGATATATCTTAACTCATTGAGGGACCATGCATTTTATGGATTGAGCTGGTCCATTATTTTCTAAGATGGCAACTTGCCATCACTCTCAGTATCATTCATTGTCTTGAATATTTGAAAACAGTCATGTGCCTCATTTTAGGTACAAGCGTGGAACATTTAGCCTATTTATATTAAGCCTATATTTAAAACAACAGCGCTAGGCTGCACTGCAGTGACTCTTTTCTTTTCCAGCTCAAGAGGAAGATGATGATGTACTGATAGTTGAGACTGAGGAAGGTTCTTCAAGCAATGCTGATGACACAGAAAGCAAGAGCCGGAAAAGGAAGCTGGATGAGAAGGAATACACTGGCACCAAACGGCTGCGCTCAGAACAATTGGCTGAGGAGCAGGATGATGTGATAGCACTAGACTGAGTGCTAGAATGCTCCAACCAGTAGGACGTGCCAATAGGATGATTGCTAGGGTGTGCAAAATGTCCACAACTAGGTCTCTGGCTTGCAGTATCTTCCCATTCTCGTTTGGTAGGACTTAGAACTTCTCCAGTAAGATTTAGTAGACATCTAGTTTATAAGCATTGTGGGCATGAAAATGAAGCATTTCTAATTATATAATGCCTGAAAGATGGATTGGTATGGGAAAATAAGACAACTCTTGTTTGCTGAAATGGTTTTATCACTTGGTAACTTCTGAGAGGTTTTTAATTCTTACTGTTTGTTAGCTTAGCCTAGTTCTCGCCATTTTTCACACCCTCAAACCAAAACCTTGAAAGCAAAGATGTGTCACGTTTCAAACAGTCAGCCGGCACAATGTACATTACTGTAAAACAATGTTGATTTGTCAGCAAGTACTGCCTGATGTGTCAGTGTCAGAAACGGATCTTGGTGTACTGTTACAGCTTCAGGTTATTTATATGGGATGTTTTGTAAAACTTTAATGCTACTCTACCATTCATCTGATGGACCAAAACAACAGACAAACTATTTGCTACATTTGTTTGAAAGCCCACCTATATGGAAAGTTGAGGATTTGTAAAGTGTATACAGTCTTCATACTTAAAAGCTGTACTAATAATAGTTTTAAGCATCCTACAGGGCTTCTGAAAACATCCTTTGTTGGAATTGAAAAGGGAGGGTTTTTTTTAATAAAACATTTTGTCACTGCAGTTTTTTGACAGTCTTTATTCTTCCACTACCCAGGGGTTGGATTCAAATTCCTAGGTGACAGTTTCATAGCTGTGTAAAGTTTGCCTGGCTATGTTACAAGTGACCAACTGCTACAGAGGTCTGTGGTTCTTCTGGACTGAGTCAGGAACACTTAAGAAGTTGACTGTGGCTGGTCTTTGCTGTTCTCTCCACCACCACTGCTGCCTGAACCCTTGCTAAGAAGTAGATTTGTAGCAGAAATAAACCAAGGCAGAAGGGCAGGGTGTTCAGTTTAGTGCTCACTACTACCCTGGCACCCACCCTGCCTACTCTGGACCAGGCTTGTGGTTGTCCTTGCAAAGATGTTAGATGGTGTAAAATTAGTTTTCACCTTAAACCTGGATAATTCTCTTTCAGCATCAACTTTAAACACAAAGTTAACCCAAGTATCCATAATCAAATGGAAGAGTTGGGAAGGATACTATTTTCTGGAAGTACTTCAAAGCAGTCTGATAGCTTACACAGTTTTCACAAGTGCTGATGCTTCAAATTCTGTCCTCTGCACCTATTGCATAATATTTGCTTTTTGAAACTAAAAAGATCACCGCCTGATGTTGGTGTTCTAACTCTTTAGTTTGATTTCTTCTGATTCTGTTAGAATTGGCAGGTCACCTCCAGGGCCCGCGTTCGCCCTTGGTGGCTGAGCCATCCAGATTCTACACACTGAAAAGCTGCATTATGTGACCTATATTAATCATGCAAATAGCAATGATTCCTATCTGCATAACTGTCTTTTGACTGTTTTGCAGAACTGATACCCTATAACTTGGTCGATCTGCAAGACACCTTTTGGCTATGGGGAAATTGATGAATAGTGTTGTTTCTAATAAGTTGGTCAGAGTCATCTTTCTCTGTGCCACAGATTGTCCCTTCAGTGCAGGGTGTGCTATTGCACCCCTCCCCCCCTTTCCTGACTGCTGGCCTAACAGATGGCTTCTCAGGGATGATGTTATTGATGCATTTATTAGCAGTGGCCCAATGGGTGGCCCACAGGATGCTTTTATTATTGGTGGTGGTTTTGTTTTGTTAAGGGATAGCAGGTGTTGGACCCTGCACCCTCCCTGCTTTTGGGCTGCTTATGATTAGTTGGAGAGCTAATCTAGTGGAGCAGCTGGCCTGCTGGAGCTGTGAGAATGGAACTTGCCAAGTGTTCACCGCAGCCGTGAGTTCACTGCATTGCCATTGGTAAGTGATCATTCTGCATCTATACCCCTCCTTTCCAGTATGTAGATAATTTTGCCAAAGTGCACTGAGTGCAACACAGTAGGTGTTGGGAGTCTGATGCAGCACAGAACCCTGGTGGGGTAGGATCTGTTAACCACTGGCCTGCTGCAGTCTCAGCACAGATTGGCAATGGAAGTCTCAACTGCAATAGCTTACCTTCCAATGCAAATATCAAGTGGGGCAAAAAAAAAAAAGGCTGTAGTTTGAGACCTTGCCACCAGGTGTGTGTGCCCCACCCCCCCGGTAGCATTATAAAATGGTCCCTTTTGCTTCTATAAGTGAGTGGCTGCCACTTCAAGAAGTAAAGCACAACACTTGGACCAGAACTGTGTTGAAGCTGAAAATGCCCACCTCTCCTAACAACAGGCACCCTAGTCTCTGCTCAGAGGGGTCCCACAAAGCGCAAGTGCAATGTGAGCCAGTGTGGGGTCAGGCTGTCAGACAAGGACTTGGGAGACCAGGGATCACATCCCCACTCAGCCATCAAAATTCACTGGGTGGCTTGGGGCCAGTTACTGTTTCTCAGCCTAACCTACTTTACAGGGTGGTGAGGATAAAATGGGGAGGGCTGTGTATGTCAAGCTTTACAAAAAAGGTGGAATACAAATGTAATAAAAACAATAAGTAATGTAGCTCTTCCTATTGCACCAAAACTTTCCCAAAGTAATCCTTGCAGCAGATGGGGTCTTTCATCAGCATAGATCAGGGGTAGGCAAAGTAAGGCCTGGGGGCCAGATCCGGCCCAATCGCCTTCTAAATCCGGCCCAAGGACGGTCTGGGAATCAGTGTGTTTTTACATGAATAGAATGTGTCCTTTTATTTAAAATGCATCTCTGGGTTATTCGTGGGGCCTGCCTGGTGCTTTTACATGAGTACAATGTGTGCTTTTATTTAAAATGCATCTCTGGGTTATTTGTGGGGCATAGGAATTCGTTGTTGTTCTTTTTTCCCAAAATATAGTCCGGCTCCCCACATGGTCTGAGGGACAGCGGACCGGCCCCCTGCTGAAAAGGTTTGCTGACCCCTGGCATAGATATTATTATTATTTTGATGTATAAAAAGCCGACTCCACTCTGTCTTCCTAGAACACAAGGTCAGACAGGTTGCCTAAGTGTATCCCATGGAGTTCTCTGGACTTTAGTAACTCTTGTCAGCCACTTGGTGCAGGAACAGATTCACACTCAATGATGGACAAGAGACAAGTTTATTTGGGTGGAGTGATCAATTATCTGCACTTCATCTAAGCAAAAGCAGAGCTTTTGTAGTGAACCAGAAGACGTCAGCTGGACAGCAGCACCTACTATTCTTGTCAGAATCAATTATTTAAAAACTTGATCCGATCGAAGATCTGTCAGATGCTTAAAAACAACTGTCTGGAGTGATTTTCTTTATTTTGGGATGCTGGAATGTGAAGCTGCTTTTCTGTATTTGTTTTCCTACATAAACAGCACTAAGAGCTCCCTAAATCCCAAGGGATGCTTTTTGTCTCTCTCTTATCTAATCAGAGGTATTTATGAAGCATCAATCATAGCTGTATCTTTTGCCTCTTTGTGTGGTTGGCGCTTAGCTCTATCAGTATTCAAATATTGAAGGAATGGTAAGAATTTAAATTGCATTGATGGCTGGTGGGAAGTGAAAAATGGTATGCCAGTTATCGCTGCGGGGTCAGCAAAACAAAATGGCTTGTATATTTTTCAGACCTATGTCAGTTTTGCATCTGCTCCGTGGAGATTGTCCAAGAGGATAAGGGACTCGAGAAGACTCTCATCAGTTTCCTGGGATCTTGGTTTGAAGCTTTGGGGCAGGGAAGGGTTAGGACCCATTCAGTCCCACAAGGGCTACAGTTTCTTTTGAGCAACTTTCCAGTGGATCACATGCAAGTGGTGGGCAAGACAAGAGACAAAAGTGTGTGGAGCAAAGAATAGAAATGCTACCTTTGTATAATCGGCCGGTTCACACACACACACGAGAGAGAGAGAGAGAGAGAGAGAGAGAGAGAGAGAGAGAATGAACGAACAGTGAATCCAGGCTGTGTTGCCTTAGATTGTGAGTGCCAGATGAAAGCTGAGTGCATAAGTAACTCATTCCCAAGCTGCATTCCACATTCAGGACAGTTTTTGGATTTTTTAAATACCTCTTCACACAGTACATAGTTGAACTATGGAACTCACTCCCACAGGACCAACTTGGATGGCTTAAAAAGAGGCTTAGGCAAAGGGTTTTTTTGGCTTGTGGTGTTAACCAATGGGGAGAATGGTGATTGTATTATATCAGGCCAACAAACATTGTAACCACCAAGTTTTAATGCAGCTCATCTACAGAAGGATGAAACTTCAGTTTTGTTGTATACCTAGGCAGCGCACATGACAGGAGGACACATGAAGGGTGGGTTGTGTTTGGTGGGTCACCTGGCCTGCACAACTGCCATCCATTTCACTGCTGGGCTTATGTGGAAGGTACTCCTGATTGCCTCTGCTTGTTAGTTTAAATCGGTCCATCCCAATATCCTTGCCTATCTTTTCTGAGCTTTAGAGTCATCACAGAGAAACCCAAGGCTTTCTGAATGCCTCCTTCCGGTGTGGGTTGAGAACTAATAGGTGATGAAGCAACACCTATATAAAATGTCATATTCAGTGGAAATAACAGTGAACTATGGTTGAGTGGGTTGGTGAGTTCAGAATGAGTCAAGTTGCCAGTTGCTAGAGATGTAAAAGAGATGCCATGAGAGTGGAATTGGTGTCACAAAAGTCTCAATGGCTTCCGAAAGCAGAAAGTGTCTGCTGTGCAGTAGTGACCTTTGAGGAGCGGGCTCTGCCAGTCCTCTAAACACAGCCCCTTCCCTCTCCCTCTTCTGGTAGGTAGAACATGCTCCAAGGCAGTTAAGGAGAAGGCAGGCAGAATTGTAGCTGTATAGGATCAAGCAAATTAAATGTCCTTTGGAAGATGAACTATACCCTTGTCTTCCAGAAGAGGGCTTTATTGGATCTGCCTGAATGTGTGAAGTCACATTTCTTTTACTAAATATTGAAGTTCCTCTTGGTCCACAAAAGAAAAAAATATGTAGCGCCGCTGATATCTGAGTTCCAAAGTTTATTCCAAAGCAATAAATAGATCAATATAATTCTATATTAGCATCTAGTGCCAGGAGCTGAAAAACAGGGCTGCTACAGCTGGTGTGGTTTAAAGTAGCCTGAAGGAATAAAAATGCTCTTGAGTATATCTTGCAAGAAGGGATGTCTTCATGCCAGGCCCTAAAATTAAACAAGGGAGCCAGCTGTACCTCCAGAGCAGCGCTGGGCAATCTTCTTTAGCTCAAGGGCCACAATCCCTTCAAGGCTGTCCCCAGCACTGGCTGGGGGTGGGTGGGTGTTGTGGTCCAACACATCTTGGAGGGCACCAGGTTGCTAAAGGCTGCAGACTAAACCGTTCAACACCACCTTCTTTCCACATTCGACTGGCCTTTCTGAACTTTGCTGTTTCTGCTTCTTAAAATGACCCACTTTGTCCAGACCTTTAAAATTATAAAAAAATCTGTATTTACTGAATTAATCATAATTTTCAGAACTCCACTAGTCTTCTATCGTTTCAGCAAGAGACCAAGGCTTCCATTGCATTAACAACAGCAACCCTTGCCTATGAGTCCTGCAGGAAATAAAATGTGTTCTTATACATGGCAGGATGGGAAAGATCGACTGGGCGCTATAATATTTTGGGCTCTGTAGTCTCACACTTCCTGACACATGAGGGTAAAAGAGCAGGACTCTTCATCCAACATCTTTCTCCACTGGGTCCTTGACATTTGTTTGTGACCTCTGGGAGGTTTTAAGCTGTGCTCTTCAAGAGCAAACTCGCATTCAATGTTTAATTAAGAATGATAACAGGATAAAATGTTATTGGCCTGGTACAGGGGTTGGTCTGGCTACACCGTGTGCAGGCAGCTGAGCAGCCAGCAACCAAATGGCACCATTTGTGCAATATCTTGCTCTGAGCGCAGGTGGGAGGAAGGGGTGCAGTCACTTTCTTCACAATTCCATAAGCAAAACCCCCTGCAGTTTGTGTTCAGTAGAAGAATCCAGGTGCTTCAGTCTGGACTTGGGACCAGACTTTTCAACAATCTATGCTTACCTTTTGGCATTTATTGCTTCAAAATAATGTATTATTTCCAAGAGAATTGGAACTTACAAACAGAGTTTATTATTTGCATTAAGAGGAGGCAAATTAATTACTAATATATATCACATTTTTTTTGTTATATTCTTATCCTGTCTTTCCAGCAAACGGAACTCAAGGGAACTAACAGCAATAACATACAAATTTAAAAAGTAATATAATTAAATGCCTTTCACTGCCTGAAACTAATACCCTGAGACGACTTAAACAATGAAATTATAAAACAATAACATTCTTTTAAAGCTCTCAAAATAACAAAGCGGCTGCAATCCTTAGGCTGTAATCTTATAGCCAAGTAGGCTGGGAATAAGTCTCAATTAGCTCCACAGGACTTACTTCTGAATAGACATGTATAGGCTTGTACTGTAACAGCACTATCTTAGGTACATCCATTCAGAACAAAGCCCCACCGAGCTCAGTTTTTAGGATTCCAACCTAAAAACTATATAATATCTGTATCAATTTCAGCAACATTGGGGGATTTATGCTGGAAGTCTTTTGCAACTCAGTTAGCAAAAAAGGGGTTCACATGGGGCTAAAACAGAGTGGGAGACCTCCAGATTCCTAAACTGTCTCTGTATATTTGACCTTAGATCTTTGATCTTAAGACTGACATTCTAAAGTTGCGTCTTCTCCAATGCCCCCCCCCCTCACTTATCTGACCTTGAACCTGAATCTATCCTCCTGACAACAAACAGGCCAGCATGGTTGGCTGCCTTTGTTCAGCTTTGTTAGCTGGCTTGGAACCAGAAACTTTCCTATCTAAGTTATGTACTTCCTATAATAAACAGTTTTGTTATTTTTCTTCAACAAGAGGTTGCAAGTACTCTCTTTAACCAGATCCCCCAACCACTACCCTCCACATTCTGCCCATCAATTCAAGAGGTTTCAGGCAAGTGCTTATTGCCAAGTAAATATGCATATGATGGGAGAACATTGGACTCAGCTGGCAAAAGGACATCTATCTGGGTAGAGGGGGCTGCAAATAGGTTCTCCTCTCAGGTGGGTGCCATCGCCATTCTAAGAGAACAATGGAAGTGTTTGTGGTGAGTTCTGGCACCTCTTTTTCCTAGGCCTAGTGAAAAAACAAAAAAGCTCAGTAGAAATAAACCAGGCCCACATTTATCTGGGAATTAAACCTTTTAAATTTGAAGGGATGGGCCCTGCCTTAGTCATGCTTAGAGTAGACCCACTGAAGTATTGTAAGCATGACTAAGACACGGGTCAGCCCAGCAGGAACATGCCCCAACAGGGACCTGGATTGGGTCCAGGGGCTCG
This sequence comes from Podarcis liolepis, assembly GCF_965112155.1. Classification (NCBI taxonomy): domain Eukaryota; kingdom Metazoa; phylum Chordata; class Lepidosauria; order Squamata; family Lacertidae; genus Podarcis; species Podarcis liolepis. The sequence goes on along the minus strand of NC_139561.1, from coordinate 55,717,392 downwards.
TGAGCACGGCCGGGTTCTAGAAGAGGCAGCCCTATGGGTTGCAGCCCCGCTTGCTCAGTTCACACAATCCTGGGGCTCCTAGGGGCTGGTGTGGGAGTGTGACACGGCTGTGGGTTTCCCTTTGCGAGTATCTGGTTGGCCACTGTGAGACCAAGATGCTGGACCAGGCAGACCCATCCACCTGCTGGGCTCCTCTTACATCTGCAACTCGCAACAGCTGCTTCTTCATGTAGCACATGGTTAAACAATGGAACTTGCTCCCACAGGAGACAATGATGGCCACCAACCTGCGTGGTTTTAAAAGAGGATCAGACAAATTAATGGAGGAGAGAGCTATTGATTACTAGCTGCAATAGCTGTGCTCTGTCAGAGGTAGCAGAGAGCCAGTGTGGTGTAGTGGTTAAGAGCGGTAGACTCGTAATCTGGTGAACCAGGTTCGTGTCTCCACTCCTCCACATGCAGCTGCTGGGTGACCTTGGGCCAGTCACACTTCTTTGAAGTCTCTCAGCCCCACTCACCTCACAGAGCGCTTGTTGTGAGGGAGGAAGGAAAGGAGAATGTTAGCTGCTTTGAGATTCCTTAGGGTAGTGATAAAGCAGGATATCAAATCCAAACTCCTCCTCCTCCTCTTCTGAATGCCAGTTGCTGGAGGCCACGGGAGGGGAGAGGGCTCTTGTGCTTAAACCCTGCTTGCTGGTTTCCTACTGGGGCATCCAGTTGGTCCCTGTGAGAACAGAATATTGGCCTGACCTAGCAGACTCTCTTTTTTTGTTCGTATGAGGTGCTGCTCACAGGAACTGCTAGCTCCACGTGGAGGGTGGTTCATGTGCCTGCAGGACGCAGCACAGTCTTGTGGAGGAATGTGTCCTACCAGATTGAGCACCAGAAATGGAACTTACGTTTTGCCTCCCATACTCAAGGCTTTTTTTCCAGCCAGAACTCAGTTCCGGCCCCTCTCAGGTGGGCACCATTGCCATGATAAGACAACAAGGGTAAATTCCTGCACCTTTTTCTAGAAAAACAGCACTGTGTACACTCAATGCTTTTCTGCGGACCTAGTTCACGCATCCAGCCGCTACTGATCAAGGACATACAACTCAGCACAGATAAAGAAAAGGATGTATCTGTGTGAACTGGGAAGGTTGCTGTTCTCACAAACGGAGCCTCCCATGGGCCCTAACTTGTGTGAGGATAACTTGCTGCCATCTAGAACTGTGGATGCAATGAGAGAGGGATTCCTGGCAGATGCTCAAAGCAGTAAAAAAGGAAACCATGAGACACACCTTCTGAAGACCTGTATGGGGAAGGGGACTTTGGTAGGCCAGGCGTGGCCTTGCAGGTCAGCACAAGTGATGGAGGGAATGGCTGGCAGAAGCGGGCCAGTGTGCTTGGAAGCCCCCTCACCATTCCCTCTCTGACTTTTCCATGGGTCCTCTTGGCACAGGGCACACAGTCAGGGGTGGGTGGGAAAGGCCTTGTCCCATGCCGTGGGGGGGCGGCATTCAATGGGCTCTGGCGAGGCAGCATCCGGGAGCATGGAAGAGTGAGTAGTAGGGCCTTTCCCAAGGTGTGAGCGTGCAGCACAAAGAATCCCCCCCTGCTTTTAAGCGTCCTCCCTCCCTGCTAGAGGAGCGCAGTCACATGAAGGGAATGCGGGGGGGGGGGTGCAGCTCCTCCAGCGGCGGCTCCTCCCGCCCGGCGTCCCCCCCCCCCTCGGGGGCTGACTTGGTTAAAGTCATTGTTTGGCTTCGGCATTAACTACATTCCAGAGGGACGCAGCGCCCCGTCTCCTTCCTCCTCCTCCTCCTCGCATTCCTGCCCCACACAAAGAAGTCCCTCCCTCCCTCGCCGCACAAAGGAGCAGCCCGGCGCTGCCTCGGGCCCTCCCGCCCCGGATCTTGGAGCCCAGCCGGGCGGGGGAGAGCCGAGCCGAGGAGGAGGAGGAGGCCGGCCAGTCAGCCAGCCGGGCAGCCTCGAAGTGCAAATTCCTCCGCCGAGCGCGCCATTGACTGGCCCCAGCAAACTTCGCGCAGGCGGGCGGGGACGCTTCCCCGACAACGCCGCCTCTCCCTCCCGCCCCCACCCACCCGTCGGCCCGCCGGCCGCTCTGCCTGCCTGGCGAGCCTCGGTTCGTGGTGAGAGCCTCGGGGCGGGATGCCCGGGAGGTGACTCTCTTGTAGCCGGAGGCAGCGCTTGCGAGGCGGCACCGGGCGTCGGGCCGCGGCGGCTTCTGCTAAACTTTGCCGTCTGGAGCGCGCGAGGGCGGCGGCGGCGGCGCCTCTCCTCCTCCTCCTCCCGCCGGCATGGAGAGGTACGAGGAGGGCTTGGGGAGAGCCAGCAAGTTGATGGCGGAGCTGGCGCTCTACGACGAGGGGCTCGGCCGCCGCAGGAGAGACGACCAGCCGCCGTCGGAGCTGGACGGGCGGGCCAAGAAGCAGCTGAACGGCGGCGGCGGTTGCACCACGCTGGGCCCGCCGCCGCCGTACCCGTCGGCAGAGGCTCCTCAGTCGTCGTGCCTCCCGCTGCGCTCCCTCAACGGCGGCGCCGAGGACGGCTCGTGTCCGCGCTCCGAGGTAGCGCTGCCTTGCTACAAGCGCTACTCGGCCGAAGGCTACCCGCGCGGCAAAGGAGGCGGCGGCGGGGGAGCCAGCCCGCGGGCCTCGACGTGCTACGGTGGCGGCGGCCCGTTGGCCAGCCCGCGGGGCAGCTTGGTAGCCGGGGCCGTCGAGGCGTCTTCGGTGCTGAGCCCGCGCTCCAGCTACGCCAGCACGGCCAGCGACACGAGCAAGCACTCCAGCCCGCGCGCCAGCCTGACCAGCTCTTCCGACGGCGGCGGGGGTGGCAGCGGGAGCAAGCCGAGCAGCAACCGCACCAGCGGCATCAGCATGGGCTACGACCAGCGGCACATCAGCCCGCGCTCCTCCTTGGCCGGCGCCGTCGAGCTGGAGGTGGCAGCCTCAGCGGCTGGGCGCCACGGATCCGGGCCGGCTACAGCGGCGGCCATGGCGTCGGGGGCCATCGCGGCGGCTCTGGCCAGCCCGCGCTCCAGCATCTCCAGCCACAGCTCGCGCAGCTCCCGGGGCTCGATGGGCGCCTACCCGGAGTTCCAGCTGTCGTCGCCGCGGGCCTCGCTCCTGCCCGAGGAGGGCCTTCTGTTGCTGGCTGAGCAGGCGGCGGCGGATGCCTACCCGAGGCTGCACGCCCAGGCGCCGCCGGTTGCCCTCGGGGGCTCCGACGCCGCCGTCTCCTCGCTGACCTACGGCTCGCCGACCGCCAAAGGCGCGGCGGCCGTCTCTAAGTTCCGGCTCCCCTACCAGGTGACGCCGTCGAGGGAGAGCGGGCCCAGCCAGGTGGAGCGGAGGCTGGAGGCGCTCACGTTGGAGCTGGAGAAGGAGCTGGAGATGCACATGAAAAAGGAGTACTTCGGTGAGTGCCTTTGCGGGACAGGACTGCGGGGGGGGGGGTCTTCTTGCGACGGTGGCATTCAAGAGGAAGCAGACAAGAGGCTCTCCAAAGAGTTACAGCTTTAGGAAGTTATTAGGCCATGTTCCTATATGGAGCCTGTGTTGCCAACACAGACTGGCAGCATCTCTTCAGGGGTTCAGGCAGGAAGTCTCGCCCAGCCCTACCTGGGGACTGAACCTGGCGCCTTCTGCTTATTTCTTAACGTTTAATTCCCACAACAGTCCTGTGAGGTATGTTAGAATGAGAGGCAGTGACTGGCCCAAAGTCACCCAGGGAGCTTCATGGCTGAGTGGGCATTTGAACCCTGGTCTGCCAGGGCTTAGTATTCCAACACATTAACCACTACACCACACCGGTAGGCCTAGATGGCGTCTGTCTTTGGTCCATCAAATTCAGTATTGATCCTCCAGGGTTTTCCAGACAAGGAATTTTTACCAACCACAGCTGGAGATCCCAGGACTTGAACCCTGAACCTTCTGCATACAAAGCTGGTGCTCTAAAGTGTGCTCATTTTTTAAATTTGCTTTTGTGCGTGGGGGTGTAAATCCAGCATAGGGTCTTGCTAGACTCATTTGCAATTCACTCAAATCCTCTTCAATTAAAATAATAAGTGGGTGCCTCCTGAGGGCGGCTTCTGTCGCGCAATCCCAGCCATGTCTAGTCATGGTAATTCTCATTGAGAGCGTGTGGCTGCAAGCATGTTTCTTAATTTCACATTAAGTCAAATGAATCAGTTTGGGGTCATAGTATCATCAGCTGTGTTTGTTCCCTGCCCCATGGTGCTTACAGTCTAGGCTTTGATGCAGCTGGTGTGGGGGAGAGAAGAGAGGAGGATAGCAGAAGGTGAGAGTAAGCAAATGCAAGCTTAGTGCTTAGAAAATGTTTGGAACATGTTGCTCCCATTTCTGACTACCCGCATCCTTGTGTGCCTTGTTCTTGCCCAGGCAAATCTTGCAAGGGCTCCAGAAATTCCTCTTCCTTAATTCTTAGGTGCCGGAAGAAATGACTGTTGCATTCCACTGACTTTCTTCAGGGTTGCTGACTTTATTTTCTTACTTGAAATGTTTCACGTTTGTGTTTTGCTGAACAGAGACTGAAGCTACAACCAGGGGTGCAAATATCTACTTGCATGCTTGTCTTTGGGCAACTAGCAAGCAGATCTTTTGTTAGCTGGATGAGAATTTGTTTCCTCCCCTCCCTTTTTGGAGCTGTTGAGGCATAAACATACAAGAGTAGGTCTGCAAAGGCTAACAACCGGCTTCAAGTAAATAAGTAAATAAGCTGAGGGCTAGGAGCACCCATGATTTATTTGCAAGGCTGTGTGATAAGGGATTTTTCAAAAGAGGTGCTCCTGTCATCTCCAAAGGTTTCAAGTCCTTCTGTGGCCAGATGGAGAGGGGATTTGTGTAAAACCACATTTAGTGGATTCAGGGGTATAGTGGTCATTTCCAAGGAGTGGGAACTCTGCATGACAACCCCCATAGCCGCAGCATAAATTATTATTGGTGGTAATGGTAGGGGTAGTAGAAGTATCCTAAATTTGTCACCTGCCCTTCACCAGTGAGTCATGGGGTGCGGGGGTTGCAACAATTTAAAATTCAGAATTAAAAGCACATAAAACATGCTACATTCTCAAGAATAGGGTCCGACTCCTGGAAGCACACATTTCAGGTGTCAAAGGTCAGGGTTAAAGAAGTGCATCTTCAGCATTTGCTGAAAGCTATATAATAATATAAATAGCTATATAAAGCTATTTGCCATCACCTCCTGGCAAATAGAAGGGGAAGAAATGGAGGCAGTCAGAGATTTTACTTTCTTGGGTTCCATGATCACTGCAGATGGTGACAGCAGTCACAAAATTAAAAGACCCTTGCTTCTTGGGAGAAAAGCAATGACAAACCTAGACAGCATCTTAAAAAGCAGATACATCACCTTGCCGACAAAGGTCTGTATAGTTAATGCTATGGTTTTCCCAGTAGTGATGTATGGAAGTGAGAGCTGGACCATAAAGAAGGCTGATTGCCGAAGAATTGATGCTTTTGAATTATGGTGCTGGAGGAGACTCTTGAGAGTCCCATGGACTGCAAGAAGATCAAACCTATCCATTCTTCAGGAAATCAGCCCTGTGTGCTCATTGGAAGGACACCTCATGAGAAAAGAAGACTCCCTGGAAAAGACCCTGATGATGGGAAAGATTGAGGGCACAAGGAGAAGGGGACGACAGAGGACGAGATGGTTGGACAGTGTTCTCGAAGCTACCAGCATGAGTTTGACCAAACTGTGGGAGGCAGTGGAAGACAGGAGTGGCTGGCGTGCTCTGGTCCATGGGGTCACAAAGAGTTGGACACAACTAAACAACAAATATAGTAAAGGTGCCAGGTGACTTCTGCGGGGAGGGAATTCCACAATCTAAAGGTTGCTTCAAAGAATGCCCTCTCCTGGGCCACCCCCAAATTTTTGAGCGAGATGGAAGAAATGAACTTGTGACCAATGCAGTGAGGCATTCTGGATTCAACACCAAACAAAATCTCCCCTATGACCGCTGCTTAACTTTCAGAACTCTGCCGAAGAACTCTGGTTGGCTCAGAAGCTTGCTCACTATTATAACTATTATAATGTTCTGGTTGGTCATATTGAAACTTTTCAAAGTAAAAGTGATGGTTGGGCCTTTGGCCGTGCATTCCTCTTCTTTTGCTTAGCTTAGTTGGTGGTTTTCTTTCTTGCGTGCAAAAAGCTTACTTATGTGCTGGGCAGGGGATTGGCAAATGGTGATCTAGGCAATGATATTGCTGCCCCTGCTGTGAAATTGGTGGCAGTGCTTTGTCCCTACCCTGCTGCACTGCTGTTTGAGCTGTGCAGGAGCCACTTTTGGCCTCTGAAAAGTTGCAGGGCTTCATGCCTGCCTGGTCTGGTTGCCTGTGCCACTGCTGCTCTGCTAAGTGAAGGGTCCCTAACCTGAAGCAAGGTGAGGCTTGGGGCATTTGAGGTGGATTTTGTACTGTAAGCTAACTACACAGTGAATTCTTCATGAGTGCCTGGAGCTTAGGTCCTATACCGAAAGAGGCGTGTCTAAGCCTCTTGGTGAAGTTTTTACATTTTGCTTTAAAGGGGGTGGGGCAGGGAGATTCTTTAACATTCACCTGCATGTTGTTGTTGTTGTTGTTGTTTAGTCGTTTAGTCTGACTCTTGGTGACCCCATGGACCAGAGCACGGCAGGCACTCCTGTCTTCCACTGCCTCCCGCAGTTTGGTCAAACTCATGCTGGTAGCTTCGAGAACACTGTCCAACCATCTCGTCCTCTGTCGTCCCCTTCTCCTTGTGCCCTCCATCTTTCCCAACATCGGGGTCTTTTCCAGGGAGTCTTGTCTTCTCATGAGGTGGCCAAAGTATGAGTATTATTTGCAGAAACAGATTTAGAGGATGTACCTGATCTCAGATAAACCCACCACAGGAAAGAGGCATCCTGGTTTCTAGGAAGAAAAGGAGGGCAAATGAAGAGAGAATCTAAGGATTAGAAAATGTGACATTAGCAGAGTAGATAAGTACAGGCAACACCCCCCCCACCCCACCCCCATTTACAGGGGTGCTACGTCCCAGGTCATTGTGCACATCTGCAGAGTGTATGTAAGCCCACCACGTTCTGCCCTCTTCAGGGGCCAGACATGGCATGCACAGTGATGCGTGCATTGAATGCTACAAACTGAGAGTTGCCTGTACACTACAGGGGAGAAAAGCACGTCTTTGAAACCCTAGGGATACCAGAGTGTGGTGTCCAAACAACTCCTCTATCAGCTACAGCTCTGACGGCGCTCACTGGCAGGTGGGAGAAGTCAGCCTAGCTCACCTCAACTCACAGAAATTGTTTAGAAGGGTATATGCCCACTTTGCTTCCTTACTTTCCTTCTAGGAGGGCTTAGAGACCTGCCTCTCTCTCTTTTCATATAACCTCAGAGTCTACCCCCCTGCTGGCATGGGTCCTGGTGCAATTGCTGGCAGTCCCTCCGCCTCCCAAGCGCTGAAGCATAAGAGATTTGAAGCTGTGTTTCTCCATGTCCTGCAGCTCTTGAATGAAGATTTCATGCCCTGCCGTTCACAGTGCTAAAGGGGCATAATGCAAGCTTCCCCAACCTAGTGCCCTCCAGGTGTTTTATGATTCATTGACTTGGACCATTTGTCCCCCCCTCTTCAGCAGAAAAAGAGGCTTCTGGAGTGGCTTATATACAGTCAGTACAAGCAAGACAGTCCTTGCATTGAAGCTTACAATTGAAAAAGAAAACAACACACAAGGAGGAAGAGGGGAGGGAATCAAACTCAGGCAACAGTTCTAAAGCAGTTGTTCTTACAGCGACTGGCACAGTTCAAGGGTAGGAGGTGTCTCATGAAACAGCTTCCCATCTCCACCACTGAGGCAGCCTGATGGAATGATAGCTTTGGACTACAAACTCCCGTCATTCCCAGCCATTAAGGCATGTCTGAGAGGAACTGGTAGTCTTTTAATATCTGGAGGGCACCAGAATGAGGAAGGTTAGCCTAAGGTATGGCTGCAAAATCTGTAGAGCTCTCCCTCTTTCGATGAGGAAAGCAACCAAGCAAGGGAAGACTGTCGTGGCCCGGGGGGCCAGAGGCTAGATTAGCTACTCCATGGCAGGTGATGGGGCTGCCTAGACTTGTGCAACATGAGAAGTCATGCAAGGTCATTCAGCCAGGAATTGGGTAGATCGAGGCTTGGGTTGGAAGGTTTTTTCACTGCAGAAAGAGAAGTATTTGCGCATACTGGAAGTATAGGCCTGCTTGCATCTCTTAATGTGGTTCATGCGGTGAAATGAGATGTTGCATCTTCTGTGGAAGAGTCTCCCTCTGAATACCAGCTGTGGAGGGCATCTTGTTGTATAGTTTAGATGCAGGGAGCAGCTAAGCCAAAATTTGGCTTAGTGTGTTGTCCAAACCCGGGATCATGGTTAAGCTCTTTCCTCCTTAACCACGAGCTGTTGTCAAAGTTTGTTCTTGGCTGGGAGCAGCTCTCTGGGAGTATGGCATGGTTTTGTGGTCCTGGTATAGCAAGACTACCAAGGATTACTGTGATGTGGTCACTATGTTACTAATTGTATGAAACAGGTGTTCTTAAAAAATGGATTTTGTTTCTTATGGAAAAATATAGGAGTGGAAAGATTTTCACCCTGTGTTGCTGGATTCTGTGCTGAGAGAGCCAGTTTATGTGCTGCCTCCTGCAGCTTCCTGCTGGCTCTTACAGATTCTTTTCAACTTGTGCAAGCCTAAGGTTCTTGGAGGGAAGTGCATGGCTGACCCATGTGTACAAACTCAGTCCTTGCCAGTTCCAGCTTGTTAGGCTGGCCAGGTCAGAACTGGCAGAGAGGTCAGGGACAAATAGAAGAGGATGCCTTCATCCTGGTACGGCTCCCCTTTATTACATACGTATCCCAACAGGACAACAGCAAGAACCCACCGACAGCATACAAATCAATCAGTGTTAGAAACTGAGATATGAAAGCCAGGAGCTAAATGACACCTTAAATCTAGGTTATTGGCGCAACAACGGAATGTCTAGGCACACTTTTTTTAATAACAAGAATACAAAGCTGAAAATGAATGAGCTAAAACATTATGTTCATTTTTCACATGTTCTAGTCCTTCCCCTGCCCACCCCCCTAATATTCTTAAGGGGGTCTTTTCTCCAGTCTTCAGAGAGTAGATGTAAGCGGGGAGGCAGAAAAAGGTCCTCCTTTCCTTCCGCTCTGCAGTTTTAATCTGAAATCTTAGGTGCAGTACTGCGTCCAGAGCTCAGAAATTGCTCATGCTAATGAAATTCCCTGTCGCAAAATGCACCTAGCACAATGGGAGTTTTGAACACTGAAATCAGTATGGCTAATTTGACCCAACAATCCCCTCCCCCCACAAACAAATCTTAGTGCAGCCAACTAAAGACAACCAGCCATGCCCTGGGCCTCCTCCAACCTCTCTCACCTCCATAAGCAAGGAAGTTCCGCCATCTAGTTTGAAAGCTGAAGTTCATCCTCTGCTTTAAAAAAACAAGTCCTTTCTAGTTCCCACTCCATTGGGGGAAAAATCTTAATTTTATTTATTCATTCAGCTGATCTCCCTCCCTTCCTTTCAAATGGGCAGAAAAGATCAGCCATTATCCATTTTGGGGCAATGTGTATGGACTGTTGACTCAAGTTCAGGATTTTTGGGGTGATGCCAATTCTGTTGACCCATTTCAGTCTGCCATCCAGTCCAGTTTTGGGACTGAAATGGCTTTAGTTACCTTGATGCCAGGAATGGCTCAGAGGCTGGAGCATTGAACCTCTCAGCACCTTTCAGAATTGTAGATCACCCTTTGCCAATTTGATGCCAGCCTGAGGATCTGAACTGCAAATCTTGTCAGACTCTGCTGAGGCAATCTGCGGTAACTTTTTCTGAATTGTCCTGCCAGGCTAAGGGGAACTGTATTACATTGATTTGTTCATAGCAAATGCCTTCCCTTCTCTCCAAGAAACTCAAAAGTTATCCCTCCAAGTATATCCTCACAACAATCCTGTGAGGTAGGATAGGCTGAGAGCTAAGGTCACCCAGTGAACTTTGTGACTGACTGGGAAATTGAATGTGGCTCTCTCAAGTTTTAGCTCTAGTTGGCTGTACTTCTGTGTGGGGCTGCCCTTAGAAGATTGTTCTTTGAGGTCACCTGATGGGTTGGTTTCTGAGGAACTGATTGGAAAGCCAGGGGTGCTTTTCTGCTGTGGTCCCTGATGACAGGACTCGTATATGGAATTCTCCTTTCTGGGAAGTCAAGATGGCCCTTCACTCTGTCAGGGATTCCTCAGTGCGCATATCAGTTGAGAGCAGACAGAATTCCCTGAATGACAGCATCAATTGGCCCCTTCATTATTTGACTAAATGGCCCATGAAACCTAGAATGCCACCTTGTAGGTGGTAGCGTGCGTCTCTTGTACTTCACAGTGGTACCATTTGTGAGGTAAGCTGCTCTTCCTACCCTTTCCCCACATCATTTCTGAGGAGACAGACTATGGGGAGGTGGATGGAAGCCTAGGGCTCGCCAAGGGCCTCCATCTGTTGTCTTGGCTGTGTACCACTTCAGAATGTAGGTAGGGGCTTGTGTGTTGGGAGGGCTGGCCTGCAGGAAAGGAAAACACCTACCTACCTACACACACACACACACACCAAATTAGCAGGTAAAATAGAATTTTCCTCCCTGGCATGCTAGTCTTCCATATGAAAGGATTTTAAATACTATTTGGAGGAGCATTCCATCTTGTGGTTCTCCCCCCACCCCACTTGCTGCCTGAGGTGGTACAGCACAGACACAGGTTTTACCACCTTCACGAGAATTAGGAAATCAAATGTTCCTTCACGTAATATTTTAACAATGTTATAAAATGTAATGGGACTATTAGAAGCAACTTTAATTTTCATTGTTTCACAAGATTGGTTGCTTTTGTGGTGAACATGGGTGCCAAGCTTTGTTGATGATTAAAATACTCCTCCCCCGCCACACATATGGGTAATAGTTTTAAAAATATATGATCAGCTGGATAACTCAGTTGGTTAGAGCATGGTGCTGATAATGCCAGGGTTGCAGGTTGAATCCCTGTTTGGGACAGCTGCATATTCCTGCATTGCAGGGGGTTGGACTAGATTGTGTGACTCTATGACTGGTCAGTTGACCAAATCCTTTATAATTGGCCAAATACCAAGCCCCCCTGCGTGCCCATCACATCTTCCCCTATATTGCTGCAGTTAAAGGAGATTGCTTGGTATTCTAGTTTAGGCTGTAACCCAAGTTCACATGGGGGCAGTGAGGGCATTCAAGAGCATGCATTCCTTGTTTTTGTGTTTCTACCTATTCTTAATTGTTTTATATGTAAATTGCCTTGAGATGGTGGTTTAGAAGGCAATAAACAAAATAATAAGCATTAATAAACGAGTGTGAAGAAGCAAGAGCAGCAACAGCTGGGGTTGATGGCAGCACAGCCATGCTGATGGGAGTTGTAGTCTAAAACCAGAGCACCAGGTTTGATGGTGGCTGATCTTTAGAGAGTGCAGGACTTCATGGCAAACAAGTATCTGGGGAAAGTATGCCCTGGAGCTAAGTAGATTGAATGCCATTGTCCCAGGGCAGGGAGAACCTGTTCTCATAATTGCCTCCACCTTAATCAGACTGCTATAGCTTTAAAGCTGCAGTATAAACCTGCTTGGGTTTTGGCTTTTCATCAGTTGCATGAAGGACACATGTAGGCTTTCTATACCCATTTGCCCTAGGTGTCTCTAAGTAAAATAGTCAAATATTTCCTTGGATGTATATGTCAGCAATACGCAACTGTACTTCCTTCTTCCTGCCTGAGAAGGCAGGAGGTAAGAAAATGGGTGAGGGGGGTCTAGTGTTCCTAATGTTTACTGTAGGGCTCAGTCTGTGTCTTGTAAGTGTGGCCTTTCATGATGGAGAGGAGAAACTCTTGCACATGTAAAGATAGCATGTCAAGGATAATGGGTTCTCCTGGCACGCTAGTCTTCCAGATGAAAGGGCTTTAAATAGGTATTTGGGGGAACATTCCACTATGTAAGTCTCCACTTGCAATCAGAAGTGGTACAGCCCAAACTCTGGCTTACTGCCTTTGTGAACTAGGAAATTAAATGTTATTGGCTGCAGTGATGGTTCACAGAGTGGTTCTGTGGCTTGCAAAGTGTGAACTCTTGGTTAACTCTGAAGAATGACTGGTGCAAAATCGGCAATGGGAGAGAGACTGGCAGCCACACTCCTTGCCCCAGGTAGATCTTGCTTAGCTGGCTAGAAAACAATGACTCTGGCAGGCTTTTGGTTTCATGGCTGGTAACTCAGAGCAGAGCTTGTCAATCTGTGGGCTGGGCTTTGCTAACTGTCTGTTACTGGCTGTGTCTCGGCTGGCTGCGTGTATCACAAGAATATATCTTGCCAGCCTTGGCATGTTGACTCATCTTCCCTGTAGGTCCATCTCCAGAGATTTCAGTGTTTCCAATTACTGTGTTTTGTGGAAGCCATGCAGCTAATTCTGCAATCAAGCAATATACAAACACTGTTAAATAAGAATTATAAAAGCATTCTGGTAGCATTCTGAGTTTTGTGGGATGCTGCTGGTATTCATTCTGTGTCTGGAAGAGTATCTTGGCACCAGCTATCCTTTCCTTTCCCAAGGGAGGAAATTGCTGGGATGGTTTTCATCTTGCTGCTTCGCGTGCCAGTTTTGTGGAGGAAAATGTTGACCTGATGGTGCAAATGATGCTGTCGTTGTGATCTTCCAAAACAAATCGTAGTACTGGAGAGAACGCTCGACAGTTGTGTGTACTAGAGCAAATAAATTAAGTGCAGATCCATGGAAGCATTTACTTAATTATTTTCATTTATTTATTTAGGGTTTTTTGAATACAGCCTTATATCACAGGTAACCTTAAAGCAGCTTACATATATCAGTGCAATCGTAAAACTGCAGACCCAGGGGTGAAAGTAAACCTGTCTTGACCAACCTGCTGCTCCCATCTGCCAGCCAGTACCCTCAGTCAGCCTCACTGGTCTAATTGTTCCAGTTTCATACCTGCTAACACAAGATTTTGGTTACTTTTTAAAGCAAAGGCTGCTTTTGTTGAAGAAAGTATTTTTGTGGGGATCTGACCTTGGTTGACTTGTCTGCGGTAGCCAGTCCTGAGCAGCCGGACTGTTTGTAGGAAAATGAGAACCTGCCCTCTAGGCCCATCTGATCCAAGTATCCTGTTCTCACAGTGGCCACCCAAATGCCTGTAGGAAGCAGGCAAGCAGGACCTGAGCACATGAATGCTCACTCCTCCTGTGGCTTTCTTCCAGCAATGGATTCAGAGCCCTTACTGCCTCTGCCTCTGGATACCCAGCATAGCCATCATGGCTAGCAGCCGTTGATAGCACACTCCTCCATGAATTTATCTAACCCTGTAGAAGCAAATTCCAAAGTTTAACTATGCACTGTGTGAAGAAGAGGTGCTTCCTTTTGTCTGTCCTGAATCTTCCAACATTCAGCTTCATTGGGTATCCACAAATTCTAGCATTATGAGAGAGGGAGAAAAACATTTCTCTGTCCACTTTCTTCGTGCCATGCCTAATTTTATAAACGACTATAACCTCACCTGTTACTCTCCTTTTTTCTAAATTAAGAAGTCCCCAAATGCTGCAACCTTTCTTCCCTATGAAGAAAATCACTGCATCCCCTTAATCATTCTACTTGCTCATTTCTTAACCTTTTCCAACTCTGCAATATCCATGTTGAGGTTTGGTATCCAGAACTCCACACAATAATCTAAATGCTATTGAACCATAAATTTGACATTGGCAGTCTCCCCCCCCCCCCCCAATTCCTTTCCTAATGATCTCTAGCTTGGAGTTTGCCTTTTTCACAGCTGCTGCACATTGAGTTTAAAGGTTTAAGGCAGAGTTAACTTATCACATCTTACACTATCCCGTACCTGTATAAACATCCAAAAGTTGTCTTATGGGGAATTAGTCTAATAATCCATCTAGATCAGACTCGCCCACTCTGACTGGCAGCACCTCTCTAAAGCCTTGGGGGCTTTCTCATGCTCTGCCTGCTTGAGAACTTAAAATGTGGAGATGCTGGGGATTAAACTGGATTATCTGTGTGCAAAGTGTGTGCTCTGCTGTGGAGCTACAGTCTTTCATCACGTTTTCATAATGTGGTCTGCAAACCTGTTTTAGGGGGCTATACTGAAGGTAGGTGTCACTATGGAGAATGCCCTACTCTGCTCCACTATGAGGTGGGTATCTTCAGGCCATGTTAACAGAGCAGAGACTGGTCTGGTCTGGAGAAGGCATTCCCATTGATTCTGAGCTGCTGTCAGTACTTTGGTTGAATTAATTCAATATGCTATGTTAAATACTGGGTGTTGGCCTACTTAGGGGAGGTAATATCCCAAACCTTTCAAGATACAAGACTTGGATCTGGTCCCACTCTCCGTGCTGTCCTTGCACATGAGAGGATCTTCATAAAGCAGCCTTCCAGCCACCTGTCCTGAGGTTTTGGACTTCAACTCCCATTAGCCCCCATCATGGCCAATGGGCAGGGATGGAGAGAGTTGTTGATTTCAGCATCCGAAGGGCACCAGGTTGGGGAAGGCTGCCATAAGCAATAGTACAGCCCTACCACTCCCCTGGGTATGAGTACTTAGAACACCAGGCTGCTCCTGTTACAAGGAATGGCAGGCATGCAGGCTTAGTCATGGCCTGGTGTGTTGAATGCAGGCCTGCTGTGCCCTATGGGATTCCTCTGTGTGCAAGTGCCATGTCTGTGGTGGACTGGCTCAAACCTACAATGTGCATGTGGTGTGGCAGATCGGGCTTCTCCTACTGGAGTGCTTTCTTCCTGCTGATGTCTCATTCCATCTTTTTTAATAATAATAAAAAAATGAATTATGTTAGAATGCATCCAGTAATGGAATTGGTAGTGAGAGCCAGCAAACACTGGGAAAAGATGCTCTAACCCATCAGGAAATTTTTTTAAAAAACACCAAACCGCTAAGCCCAGCCCTATCCCAACAGTCATGTGGTTTCATTTAGCAATCAGCCAAAGCTACTGTGTTTTCTTTGTGTCTTGAAATATCCTTTATCTGAAGAATAACATAACTTGGGATGTTTCAAACATTTGGACTGTCTACAAGGAAACAGGAGGAGGGCATCTCCCAAGAGGATCATCTGACTGTGTCAGGGTTGTTGTTGAGGTTTTTTTATTTTATTTTTGAAAAATAAAAAACCTAAGTGGTTTGCTTTCCTTGACTTGCTGGAGCCAGGAAACATCTCTGTCTCCTGGGAACAGTGTGAAGCAGAGGAAAATACATGGGGTGTAACCCAGTTGGAACCCTATTCCAGGAAGCAGAACAGCTGTCAAAGGATTTTAGAATGGTTAAATTTATGTGGGAGCTGATCTAATATGAGGAGTCTGCCCTAGGAATCTGGGCTCAGACCCCCACCCTAGCAAAGGGGCCGTGGGGCATGTTTGTCATCAGTAGATGGTAACATGCAGCCTCCCCATAGAATATATGATGATGGGCAGCTGTAAACTAATTGTGGTCTCTGTGCATTGGGCATGCCTTGTTTGAGTGAGTAGCTTGCTTACATATCTGTAGTGTCAAATTTAACAAAGGAGGGGGACAAAGATTTTTAAAAAGACAGGAAAAACATCCTACACAGTGTCAGTTAACACTGATAATGCAATAGCCACCTGAAATGATACATGTTAAGGTATAAGCACTCTGGATGTCCAAACAGTATATACACATGAAATTAGTGTTTATACACTGGAATGTAGCAAGGTTGGTGAGGTGCTCAAACCATTGGTGGTGGATATTTATCCTTCCAGGCTTGAAGCACAAGTCTCTTGGCAACCGTAAGGGCTCACAGTGTCCACTTTTGCTGTACTGCTGTTAATCCCCATACCATAGGAACATAGCTTAAAAGTACACAAACATCTGCAAATACCAAATATTTCACTACTACAAAGTTGATACAGCCCCCCCCCCCCCGCCACCATCACAGAGCAAGCAAGTGTTTTATGATAACTCATTGAGGGTTAAAGAAGTAGGAACTTTCATTTGCTGAAATAGTTTGATATTGAGACCATGGGATGTTGTAGTCCCAAAATACAGAAACCAGACTTGGGCCAGCATCTATGCAGCTCTGCTCAGAGTTTCCCCAAGCTGTCTGTGCTCTCATGAATGAGGGAGGGTTCTGTGTCCACTCAGGGTGTCATAATCTCAAATTACACATTGAGAATGGAGTTGGGAAGGGAAGTAGCTTGTGCCAGAATTAGAGGCTCCAAAGCTGGTTTAGATCGTGATCCCTGGTGTGCTGTTCTAACTATAACTTCTTAGCAGTTTGGTGGAGCATGATTATCTGCTTTGAGCTTTTGTGGGGGTTGATGAGGGTAAAGTTGACCAACCTGGGTGGGTGAGTGTAAGTTTGGTAAGACCACCAGCATGGTGTGATTCTCTGCCAGGCAGCTGTTCCATCCCCATCAGCTGTGACTTTCAGAAATCCTATGAGTTGCTGGATTTGTTCCATTCATGTTTATGACTTTCCAACTGCATTATCAAGTGTCTAGTCTTGTCCGGGGCAAGTAGCACAAAAGGAGCTTTGACATTGCCCCTAACACAAAACCAGTGGAGGCTGTTCATGCCTTCACTACCGAGCCAAGCAATGTGGGATGAAGTGACATTCTTGCAGTTACAGAATTGAGTACCGCTGTATGTGAAATGTACTACCAACTTGGATGGTTGTAAAACGAAATTGGACAAATTCATGCAATGTAAGGCCACCATCAATAGCTGCTACTAGCCAGGATGGCTATGCTCTGCCTCCATGGCAATCAGAGGCAGTAATCAGAGAGAGTACAAGTTGCTGGAAGTCACAGGAGAGGAGAGGGCTCTCAAAGTCAGGTCCTGCTTGCAGGTTTTCAACAGGCATCTTGTTGGACACTGTAGGAATAGGATGCTGGCCTGATCCAGAAGGCTCTTCTTATGTGGTGAGGACTAGCAACATGGGTGGTTTTTCTGTGAATTTATGCAGGGTGTGTGTGTTAGTGGCTATTTGCTATGATGGCTCAATCAGGCCCTTGCATTCAGCCAGAGGCCCTGTACCTGCTTACCATATGATGGGCTCAAACAAGATGGCAGCTGCCTTAGTCATCCCCAACTTGTGGGCTTTTCACAGGCATCTCAATGGCCACTGCTGGAGAAAGGATGTGCTGTGCTAGATAGGCCTTTTGGCCTGATTCAGCAGGATACCTCTTATGCCATGAGAATGGGGCCCATAGCCTGCAGGCTAAATGAGGCCCTCCAATCTGGCCCTTGGGACACTCCCTAGGCTACACCCCCCCCAAAGGCCTTGCTGTGCAACTCCCTCGAGTGCCTTTTCCTTTGCTGGAATGTGCCCTTGGCACCCACAACTTCTAGACATTTTGCCCATTCATGCATATAAAGTTAGTGGAGAGATATGTTGCCTCCAGTCCCTGAGCCAGTGTGTGGATGATTTTATTTCATTCCTATGGGGAAGAGCAAGAGGCATCAGTGAGGAAATATGAATTGGGTGGGGAGGTTCATTATCTGGTTAGTGTCCTCTCTATATTTCTTTAGACCTGTTTTAGATCTGGCCTCTTTAGACTCCCTTGAGTAATGGTTTTGTGTGGTGCTTGTGCTGATGGAATGGTGGACATTCTTAGGGCCTTTTCTAGCCTGTGACTCATGGAAATTAATGGACATTATTAACTCGAGTCTGTTAATTTAACTGAGTCTTCTCTAACTTCAGTTAGCATAAGCTACAACCCAGTTATTGGGACTGGGTGGCACTGCGGTCTAAACCACTGATCCTCTTTGGCTTGCTGATCAGAAAGTTGGCAGTTTGAATCTACACAACGGGGTGAGCTCCCATTGCTCTGTCCTCCCTTTTGCCAATCTAGCAGTTCGAAAGCATACCAGTGCAAGTAGATAAATAGGTACCGCTGTGGCGGGAAGGCAAATGGCGTTTCCTTGTGCTCTGTCTTCCGTCACAGTGTTTTGTTGCGCCAGAACCGGTTTAGTCATGCTGGCCACATGACCTGGAAATCTGTCCGTGGACAAACTCCGGCTCCCTCAGCCTGAAGCGAGATGAGCGCTGCACCCCATAGTCGGCTTTGACTGGACTTAACAGTCCAGCGGTGCTTTACCTTCTTTACCTTACAACCCAGTTACAGTCAAAGATGTACTTGTTCTTGAGTAGTATGATCAATCACATACAGCCTGAGAACATCGGCTTCTACCTCAGTTTGAACTGTACTGCACTACGAAGTACCATCCTTTCCTTTAACTGCCGCAATCCTCAGTGGAATGGAGGATTGTGGCCTATAGTCCTGAGATTTAAGGAAGAATTTTAATAGCTCATCCCCAGAAATTCCCAGTTTTCCCAAATCTGGGTCACCCATGAGAAGCTACTGGGTCCCCAAGTCTTTCAGTGTTTTATCTTCTCACCGTCCCTTTATCTCTGTCAGGAATGCAGTGTTGTGTTATTCAGAAGAAGAAACTTAGATTGCTCCTGAAGCAAAGTTAGTGCCGGCTTAATAAGTATGTTAAGACTCAAGAGTCCTATTTAAATTATCAATAAACATTTTATTTATATAACTGTATGTGGTGTTATACAGTATATTGTAGACTTTTAAAAAAGGGCAGGTCCCAGCCACAAGGATTTTACTTTCTTTATCTTGACAGTGTGGGAAGTGGGTTGGGGAGTGGGGAGGCAGAGGAGGAGAGACAAAATAACCAATTTTCTATAAGGGTTATTCATGCAAAATAAGTTAAGACCTTTCTCTGTTTAAGTTCAAAAGCTCTTAACAGGGCCAGACGGTTTCTGCATTAATTCTAAGTTGTAAAAACCTGTTCCCTGGTTCTTTTTTTGTCTAAGTGAGCCTAAATGATTCTGGCAGATTATGCTTTTGTAATAGATTTAGAATAATTTCACATTGACTTCCCATATTGCTTGAAAGATGATGTCCCATTCTTCTGATGAGAGGTATATATGCTTATGAGATTTCAATAGTGCCACTTCTGTCCCTAATTCAGTGGTGGCCCAGTCCATCTATGGCCAAGGGACAGAGGCTGGCATTCTGGGAGGTGAGGGACCTAACAGTCTTCGTTTTTAAAAAAATCTGTTCTATTTCTAGTAGTTTAATCCACATTTTATTCCCCCGCCCCATCTCTGAGCCCTACAGCAGTTGGGAAATCACCTTGGCTTGAAATGTTTTCAAGGCATGGGTTGACTTCTCTTACTCTTTTGTGTTGGGTGGGGGGTGGAGGGAAACCTTTGTATTGCTCCACTCACTTGCTTGGCTAGACTCCCAGTGTGCTTTCCAGTACTGTATAAATTCTCTTCAAAGGGAATACCCAAATTCTTGCACATATAAACTTATTCTATTGTGTGCTCATCTATGTTTTGGTGAGCAGTGTCCAAATAACATTATTTTGGATTCAATATAATTATCTTCTTTGTAATATACTATAATTTTTCTTAAGTAGTTTCTTCACACCTAACCAGGTAAGAGAGATTAACACTAGTTTATCTGCATACATTAAATTCTAAACCTTTCTGCCGTATGTAACAGGTGAGCCCACATCCTCTGTTTCCAGTATATGGACTATGTCATTTATATAATTATTAAACAGGATAATTGCCATTAGGCAACCTTGTTCTATTCTTCTGATAGACTGTTGTTCAATTTCCCCAAAGTTTCCCTAACTCTTAGGTTTCCACATTATATTTGAACTAACAGGATGTTGCACATGTTCATTTCCATGTTATTTGATTCCAGAAAATATCCATTTGCAGTCCTCTTAACCCTGAAAATCATGGGAGTAAAATAGTGAAATTTGAGGTGGTATACCAGCATACAGTTTTTTCCTGCTGTTTTCATGGGTGAACAGAAGAAGCGTGCATGTGTGGAAGGGATGAGAGTGGGTGACGTTTTCCAGTGATGTTCATTATTGTTTCATACCACACCCACTGGTGTGGTGAAATTCAATGTGACATGCTGGCATACTAGTTGAACAGTCCCAGTTTCATATCACAATAGGTACTGCAGTGTGAGAGAAACATTTGTAAACAGGACGACAGAAGTGCAGAGCATTATCATCAGAAAACTAATGCAATATTCCCCACATCTGAATGCACCCTTAATTGATTTAGTAGTAAAAGATCCTTCTGTATAGTTGTTGAACTGACACAAATAATGTTTGGTCTATGGTTGTGCCTTATTCCAAAGACTGCCTCTGTTTACAGTATGAAATGCTGCCCAGAACTAAAAAGCTGGAAAACTGCTGCTGCTGTTGTTAAAGCCTATAACATGAATCAGTGTGAATATACAAGTTCTACAATAACCACCATGAGAGGGTTTTCTAATACCACATTTGAGATTACCGCCACCTGATCACTTAGGGAGGGTGTGCAGCAGGGTGGGCAGTACATCCCTGTTATATTATTTATAATACACCTTGCTTAAGCTACATAATTTTCAACCTGGCAGCTGTTCAGTGCTGTGTTTTTTGGTGAAATGAATTGAAATTCCCAGTGATCTGCTCCCGTTGGACTAATGGCTTTGGAAGCAGGGGTAATGGGCAACAGATCCTCATGCCACAGTGTTTCCCAGGAGAGAGAGCACTGTCAATGAATTTGCAAAAGGATGGGCAGCATCTAGCTGTGTTTGTGAATGAGCTCTCAAAAGGCAAGGAAATGGACTTCTGCCATCTTTGGAATGAGAACAGGAGAATCAAAGGGGTTGTTTCTCCTGGCTTGAAATGTCAGCAGCAGCAGTCAGTCAGTCACTGATGTGCTCAGATTCTGAAAGAGTGCAGATGGCGGCAGCGAGGTGCCAGAGGACTCTAAAAGAGCTGTTTGCATGGCCAAAAATAAACTTAGTTAATAGGGCAAAAACTTCAGCTGAGGCATTGAGCAGTGCTGCTTGTACACTACTGTGCTCCAGTGTAATTGTATGGTGACATTTCCTGGGCTGTTCTACACAGTATGTATTGCATATTCCTCTTTGGGAATTATAAACACCTCCTTTGGAAGATCTCATTTCCATTGCTTCCATTGCTACCTGGGTCTTTAGACATGATGGTAGACATGTGTAATGTAGTATTATTATTTTCTAAAATTGTAGAGTGGGGCAGTTTCTAGCAATACAGTGGTAGCTCGGGTTACAGACGCTTCAGGTTACAGACGCTTCAGGTTACAGACTCCGCTAACCCAGAAATAGTACCTCGGGTTAAGAACTTTGCTTCAGGATGAGAACAGAAATCGCACAGTGGCGCGGCAGCAGTGGGAGGCCCCACTAGCTAAAGTGGTGTTTCAGGTTAAGAACGGACCTCCGGAATGAATTAAGTACGTAACCAGAGGTACCACTGTACTTCAAATACACCACAATGGTGTAACCAGCCAGATAAACTACCAACAACAGCAACATAGGAATACTAAAACCACAGGGTGCTTTTACTATTTTACTCCCAACTTCATGGAACAAGAAGATTATTTTTACTTGATGGTGGAATCCCTTTAGACTCATCACCATCCGTCCTTCCAGGGTTGGGGAAGGACACTCCACAATGTAGAGAAACACAACAGCAAAAGCTCCTGTATGTATCAGTATATGTGCCAGTTGCATGTGCCAAGCTGTAAAGTGGGTTTCAACTGCAGTTTACTGAGTTTATGAACATTCAACTTGTATTGCAGTCAACTGTCAATTACTCTCTTTATAACAAGAGTCCACTTAGGAGCAATGGTGTCAACTGCACAAGTCTTTCACCTCCCACAGAATGGCTAGGGCTGCTGACGCCATACCTGATGGAAACTCCCTAAGGGCTCTTGGGAATCTGTTGGATTCAATTGGCTTCTTGGGATGGGTTGTTTCTAATAAGCCCACCACCCCTACAGAAAGGAACAGAACCAACCAGTGTCTTGGTAGCTTTTCCCAGTCATGCTTTCCCCAATATTTCTACCTTATACTCCTACAAAAGCCCTCCTCTCCTTCAATATTCTGACTCTCCCTTGGTGTCCCTTACGCCTAGAACTTCTCCCAGGACATCCATGTTCTTCCAGCCTTTCTTCAAAGCCACCTCTTCCATCCTTCTTTTGGCTGACTACACCTTTGCCCCTCCACCTCAGCTGAAATGAAGACCAAGCCCTCTTTGCTGCATCTGCTAATTCCGCCAGTGGCCTCTCCTACAGTTGGAATCTCAAGATAGGGCCAGTATGTCTTTGTTTATGTTAGCCTGAAACGCTCCATACATAGATAGATGGTGTTGCAAAATGACACAGCTCTGCCTCAGCCCTACTCCCCCATGTCTGTGGCGTGCAAGTTCTGTTTTGAGCAGATAGGCTGAGCCATGAATCATAGAATTGTAAGGGACTCCAGCCCCCTGCAACTAGATTATATATGCCAGATGGCCATCCAACCTTTGCTTTAAAAACTCCAAGAAAGTAGGGTCCACCACCTCTCATGGGTCCACTGTCAGAACATCTCTTCCCAGCAGAAAGGTCTTCCTGATGTCAGAATCTCCTATTGTGTAACTTGAAGCCATTGTCAACATCCTTCTTAAATTGTGGCACCCAGAATTGGACACAGTATTCCAGGTGTGGTCTGACCAAGGTAGAAGAGAGTGGTACTATTATTTCTTGATCTGGACACTATACTTCTGTTGATGTAGCCTAAAATAGCATTGGCCTTTTTTTGCTGCTGCATCACATGGTTGACTCACGTTAAGCTTGTGGTCTACTAAACCTCTGGATCCTTTTCACATTTACTGTTGGCATGCAAGGTGTCCCCCATCTTATTCTTACATTCGTCCGTATTGCAATTCATTTTGTTAGTTGGGGCCCAGTTCTCCAATTTCTTAAGATCATCTAGAATCCTGATTCTGTTTAGCGGCATTGGCTACCCCTCTCAGAATTCAATTTTTGGAAATTTAGCTTTAGTGTGTGTTGTGTTGACTTTTCTTTTCTTCTTAAGGAACAAGGGGGGGGGAGCAGTTTCTAGCACTTAATAGTTGCAACTTTCCATGCTGAAATACATGACTGAGAGCCTGTGTGGGATAGTGCAGTGTTGGGTCCCCATATGTTGTTGGATTACAACTCCCATAATCTCTGACCACTGGCTAAACTGGCTGGGAATGATAGGAGTTGTAGTCCAACAGCTTGTGGGGACCCAAGGTTGGAGAGCACTCATGTAGTGGTTAGTGTTGGACTAGGACCTGGGAGAAACGGGGTTTCAAATCCCTACTTGGCCATGAAGCACCCTAGGTGACCTTGGGCCTTGGGTCACTGCCTCTTAGCTTAACCTACCTCAAAGGGTTGTTGTGGGGATTAAATGAGGAGGGGGAGAACCATGTTGACCACCTTGAGCTCCTTGGAGAAAAAAGGTGGGATCAAAATGCAATTAAATATATAACTCCTGGCACCTATTGAGCAATAAGAACAACTGGCTTCATGGGTTGGTAGTGCCTGCTGGTTAGGCGTTTGCAGCTGTTAGCTGGATTTCTACTGGGTTCTAATTTTCCTTCTCTCTCTTCTCCATAGGCATTTGTATCAAGTGCGGAAAGGGGGTATACGGGGCCAGCCAGGCTTGCCAGGCCATGGGGAACCTCTACCACACCAACTGCTTTACATGCTGCTCTTGTGGTAAGTCGCGTGCTTTTATGGCCTCTTGCAAAAAAATGCCTTAACTTGTGTCCCTGTTGGATTTTGAGGCCTGCCCCTTGGGGTGCCTTCACTGCGTGCATGGCATTTTGACGAATTGAAGGTCTAAATGTGTAAAATGAAGGCGAAAATTTGGAATACTTGGGGAATCCGCAGGTTATAATGGACTGCAAAAGTAGTGATGCTGTGACTCACCAGAAGTGAGGCGACTGGTGCTCTACTTAACCCATTGTAGAGCAGAATACCTGTGGCGGTCAAATTTCAGCTGGAAAGTGATGCTTCATTTTTATTGCTATGTTTCAAAAGTGTCTGGGCAGGTCTCATTACATGCAGGGGTTACATTCCTGGCTATTCTGTATATAAGCAAAATTGTGCAAAGCCAGAATGACTCCTGGAACTCTATGTGTCTAAAGCCTGCACTGAGCAGGCCTTGCCCCCCATGCAAGACGGGGAGCTTTTTTAAACTGCCCTCCTTGCTTACCAGGAACTGGGAATGGTGTGCAGTAGCAGACTTTGGGCTCTCAAATTTCAGCAGTGCTCTGAGACACCTTAAAATTTGGCTCTCTCCCTGCTCCCGACCCTTTCTCGTGCTCCATGCTACAGCATTGTTGTAGCACCCCCTACAGTGCAGCATTCAGTGCGACTGAACCAATCATGCTACCCTAAAACCACCTCTGAGTTGCATGAGGACTCTGGAAGGTCCTGTAAGGCTCCAACGAGGTCTTGTGAGATTTTGTGAGATCTCAGATGACCCTTCCAGGGGGTTTCCCTGTTCTTCTATCCCATATATTTATTTTCCTGTTATTGGCATAAAGCTGTGATCACGCATATAAAATCAACCTAAGATGAGATCTACCTGCACAGATACTGGAGAATATTTAAGGTGATAAGGGCCTTCTCAGGAGCAGCCTCTCAGTTTTGGAGTACCTTCTGCAGAGGGGTTGTCCCAGCACCTATTTTAATAACTCTTTGACACAAGGAAATTTTTTTATTATTATTTTCACGGGCCTTTTAAACTCCTGTTTTTTAAATCTGTTGCATTTTGCTGGGTGGTTGCTAATATGGTTGTATAACTTTGTAGGACTTGCATGGCTGCTTGTCATGGTTTGTAGACTTCTCTGATTTAAAATGACTATGTATGTATGTATGTATGTATGTATGTATGCATTTATTTATTATATTTCTATCCCTTTTTATGGGAAAAACAATTTCAGAGTGGCATGCAATAAAACAGCATATAAGCATCAAAATCAAATGGCATAAAATAAAGCAGATGTTTTAGTGTTAGTGCTTCTAAAAAAGAATTTTATTTATGAAGATTTGTTGGGGGGGGTTGTTTGGTAAAAAGATTTAAAGAAGTTTTTTACAATTAAAAATCCATCCTCCCCCTTGTCTTGTTGATACAGTTTTACAGTGGTACCTCGATTTACAAACTTAATCCATTCCAGAAGTCCATTCTTAAACCAAAGCCGTTCTTAAACTAAGGCGCGCTTTCCCTAATGAGGCCTCCCACTGCTGGTGCCCTTCTACCGTTCAGCTTCCGTTCATAGACTGAGGTAAAGTTCGCTAACTGGAACACTACTTCCGGTTTTGCAGAGTTTGTATACCGAATAATACGTAAACAGGGCTGTTCTTAAACCGAGGTACCACTGTATATGGATTTTGTGATTTTTAACTTTTTAAAGCATGCTTTTTTCATTAGCCAGATAGCAGTTGTCACTGTGCATGGATAAATGCCTAATGAGTGAGTGAGTGGATGAATAAACGAATTAATAAATTGAGGCCACCTGTGCACATTGCTTCCACCATACACATCTCCCTAGTTTTGATCAGTGTGGCTTTGTGAACCTGGTGCGCTCCAGCTGTTTTGAACTAGAACTTCCATTAGCCCCAGTCACCATGACCATATGATGCTGCGGCTGATGGGAGTTGTAGGACATCTGCACATTCCATGAGCACTGGGCTTACTAGTGTATATTTGGTAAGGGACTTAATCAAAATGTTATTGGAAGTTCTATATATAGTATGTGGAAAAGCCAAAAGAGTGACACACATTCCTCCTAGAGGAAAGAGAAATAAGGAAAGGGGTGAGTTTTCAGATACCTGAACGGTTGGCAGAAGCCAATAGTAGACCAACGGTTTGCCTAAGACGTTTGTGCTAGTGTTGCGTTTTGATTAGAGTATGGGATTTGGACTGGGGAGACTTGAGTTCAAATCCTCCTGGTCTGTCATGAAGCCCGCTAGGTGATCTTGGGCCAGCCACCCTTTCAGCCTAGCCTGCCTCACAGGGTTGTTAGGAGGATAAAATGAGAGGGCATAGGGAGAGCCATGAACACCACCCTAAGCTCCATGGTGGAAGGAGAGGACATAAATTACTACATTTTTAAAGGTCCTGAGCAACCAGGTGGCTGAATTCTGTTTTTTCTTGCTGCAGGGTTTTGTAGTAAAATTAACCTTGAAGTGTTATGACTGCATTTCAACAGAAGCTGTAATCAGTTTATGCTGTCTCTGTTAGAAGGAAATATTTTGCTGTCTTTTATTGATTTTAACTATTGTGTTGCATTTTTGATACCATAATATTTGCGAGCCCCCCAGGGAATGTTTGTCGATGGGCAGTCATATGAAACTTACTACTATATTAATTTGTTACTGGATAGCTACAGAACTTTTTGTTTATAATGCCCTGGCATAGGGTCTGCTTGGGTGTGATTTGTGGCCCTTCTCTCTCCACATCCAGCAATGCTGTGTTAACTATTAATGAAAGGGTAGATGGAAAATACAAAAATTACCCAAGGGATTGCCCCCCCTCCCCCCTAGCATGACCTCCCACTTCCCACTGCCTTGATCATATATTTTTAACATTCCTAGGATGCTTTAAAAAAATAATCCCACATTATGTCAAGCGGTTGTGGGAACTGGAACCGATGTTGGGACATGGCTGCAGCTGAGTGGCTGATCTGAGAGGCTGGCTTGGCGCAAGGCCTGCTCAAACAGCCACCCTTCCGCCTTCTCCATGAGTTAGCCCAAAGTTAGCAGCATGGACTTGCCCATGGGGACCTCTGAAAGAGCACTCCTTGACCCTGGCTTTTGGCCTGAGCTCTGCATAGCAGTGTTTTTACTTCTGTTCATTCTTGAAATCACAAAATGGAACAAATGGTTATTTCCGGTTTAATGTTTCAGAGGGCCACAGTCTCCTTAAGAACATTCATTATACACCTTTAGGCGCCAGGCAAAAATGTTAACTTTTTAAACCAGGCCTTTGGTTGATCTGATTGACATCCTATACTCTTTTAAAATGTGGCTCTTTTGGGGAGGTGTTATTGGGTTATTGTTATTTTATATATTGTGATCTTTTCTGTGAGCCGCCATGAGACCTCTGGGTATAGGGCGATATATAAATTCAATCAATAAGAGAGAGAGAGAGAGAGAGAGAGAGAATTTCAACAGAAAGCTAGTTAGCAGAGACATGATTGTAAAAGCACCACCACTTTCCTTTTGTTTTTAAACTGTGTATCTGTTTGCTACCCTGGACTCCTTGGGGAGGAAGGGTGGGGTATAAATTCAGTAAAAAAAAAGAATTTTAATAAGAGAAATATCTTAAAACAGTGATTTTGCCTCCCCCCTCCCATAACTTTCTAAGGGATGTTTTCCATATATAATTGGGCTGAGGAACCCCAAGTTTCTGTCATGCCATCCCTGCATGTTTTCGAGGCTTCAGGATGCCCACTCAGTTCATGTGGGCCTAGCTAGGCCTTTGGAGCATCACTGGCACTCCATATGAACTGAACAAGTAGCTCCACTATGCTCCAATAGTAGGATTAGCAGTTACAGTCGTACCTCTGCTTACATATCCCTCTGGATACGTAAACTTCGGGATATGAACGCAGCTAACCCGGAAATATTTTTCTGGGTTTTGGTGTGCATGCGCAGAAGCGGTCCTCCGGAATGGATCCCGTTCGCAACCAGAGGTACCACTGTAGTTTCCAGTGTTTGCTGAAAGTGCAGTTTGAGAGTTACCATAGAAGTGGGAGGGATGCAACTGTTGTTTGAGGTCTGTTGGACATGACAGCCTCTCAGTGCAATTGCTCTGTATTCTGTTGCATTCGATCCTCCACCTCAATCCCGGAGATCCTCTGATGGGGCACTTTGGCCCTTGGGGTTCAGTTGGCCTTCGCTAGGGACTGAGTCCTTAGAGTAACAGTCCCTGCTGCCCTGTGGAACTCGCTGCCTGTAGAGATTTGTCAGGAACCATCCCTCCCTTCTTTTTGGAAGGTAAATGGCATTTCCATGCGGCTCCCTTGGCCAGTAAAGCGAGATGAGCGCCACAACCCCAGAGTCGTCCGCAACTGGACCTAATGGTCAGGGGTCCCTTTACCTTTACTACTTAGGCAGGACTTCTCATCATGAACTTTTATTTAAGCCAACCAATATCTACTGATGCTTTACTGATGCTTTTAGTTATGTTTTATAGATATTCATTAACTGATTTTATTGTATCTGGAAGGTCACCTTGGAATATTCTGTACATTTTCAAGTTAATACAGTGGTACCTTGGTTTGCAAACAGTCTGGTTTGCATACATTTTGGATTACAAACACGGCAAACCCAGAAGTGCGTGTCCCAGTTTGCAAACTTCTTTTGGATTACAACCCCCCTTTTTCTTCTTCTTTTTTCTTTTTGGAATACGAACAAAAAAATTTTGGATGCCCCATTAGCAAAAGCGTGCCTTGGGTTTAACCTGTTTTGGTTTACAAACAGACCTCCAGAACGGATTATGGTTGTAAACCAAGGTACCACTGTAAATACATTTTGGGCAGAATCCTGCCCTGTATGTGCTCAGAAAATGTTTCCTATTCAGAGCACTCATATTCAGCCTCCTCGTCCTGCTCAAATACTTTCAAGTGCATTTTCAGAGGTCCAAGATCTAAAAACATGCTTTTCTTAAAATAACAATAAAAATAAATAATAGCTGAGTTTCCCAAGAAGCTAAACTTGGGCCCAAGGCCATATTCTGTTGCCGACATACAGCCCCTGTGCTTGTTGATAGTGTGCAATGCAGCCAACGGATTTCTAAAAGAAATACTAACTGGTCGTACTTTGTCTCATGAATATAGATAAAATATACAGTAAATATAGTACTATTTGAGGTACCTATCTACACATACACAACATGGACACATTTTCCTAAACTCTGAATTGTGAGTGGCATTTCCTTTGTCCTTTTAGGATAATTTCACAAGCCTTTCATATCCTTAATTAAAATATTTGTGTCTTGCTACTGTCATAGGATGCCTCTCTTTAAAATTTAAAACTGTGCATTTAAAATGAAATCTCTCTCTCTGTGTGTGTGTGTGTGTGTGTGTGTGTGTGTGTGTGTACGGGGAGGGGGCTGAAGAGTGGCAGTGCCTCCCTCTCCCATACTTAAATTGTCAGATTCCAGACTGGGGTGAAGTAGAATAGAGTGAGTCAGTGACCTCAGCCAAGAAGAATGTTGCTTATTTACGTAGAGCTCCTGCTATTTTACCAGCGAGCCTTTTATTATGCAAGGACAATGTATGCCAGTTTCTGTATTTATTGGCTAAGTGAAGGCTTGCACATTTTGAGATTTGCATCCTAATAGTTTTAGTAACTAAATATATGCAAGCTCCCTGAAAAATAGCGCTGTGAGATTTTTGTTTTGTATTGCCCCATTTTCTGTGTTAGTCTTTCTTTAAAGGATCTCGTGCAAATATTGGAGACACTCCTTCTACTGCAATAGGGTCTGTTTGAAAGGAAAGAGAGTTACGTGTGTTACGCCCCTCCATTTGTGGGGCTTATGAGGGAAAAACTGTTGGTGAATTGTTCCCAGTCTTTGCAAAATTATTCCTGGGATTCAGCTGCTCTTGGAGCTTTATTTCATTTTGTTTTTAAATAGCGACTTTGCCTCCAGTTCCATCTTTATTAGGCAGCAGCAAAGAATTCTAAAATATTTCAGTGTCTTTTGATGCATTGGGGGGGCGGGGGGGCGGACTAGAATGCAATCAGTTTTAGTCCAGAAAATGTGAGTGTTTGTACAATTTATACTCCAGACATTTTTGCCCTCCATAACAAAAGGTCTTTTCAGCTTTTTCTGGCCTGTTAGTTGAAACTACAATTCCTTTTTAGAAAAAAATAAATAAAGGTATGTTTGTTCTCTCTGGAGTGGAGCCACAGGAACCTTAGCATAACAGAAAATGTATGTTTCGGGATCTGATCCTGCATTCCTCCAAGTCAAAAGGGAGTGCAGGTGCAAAAGGGATTCTGTGTTTGGGATCCCACTACGGAGAATATAAATTGGTGCAGCCAGTCCTGTGGTATCCATTTAGTGATTTGGGTTTCCAACACTGATGCAACGTGTGAATAGCAACTCCTGCCAAGGTGCAGTATCTCATTTTGAGAGGAATTTTGGCACAGAATTAATTCTCTCTCAACCTTTGTTTCTGGTACTGGGAATGTTTTTTGTTTTGTTTTTAAGGGCTGGCAGGGGTGGGGAGTTGAATATGTACAAGGAGGCTTGCTTCCTGCAGATATCTTGGTTGTAGGGCAGACCTCCCTGTTGACTGGTTCCTTCAGCTAGAGCTTAGCTTTCAAACTTCCTTACCTTTTGGAGCTTTTCCACCTTTCCCTGGAATCCCTGCATATTCTAGAACAGCCTCTGCCAACCTGTTGCCCTTCGGATCAGGGGTAGGCATCCTAAGGCCCATGGGGGTCATTTAACTGGCCCACGAGCCACCCCCGAACCGAGCCGCCCGCTCAACAAGTTACCACACTGCGCCAAACCAGTGCAGCGCGGGGACTCGCTTCCGCAGCACCGGAAATCACGTCTGTGCAGGCGCAGATGCCAGAAATCACGGGTGTGTCTGCAATCCAGCCCACGGAGAGATCTCTGCTGGAGTGAACCGGCCCAGGCGAGGTAAACCTTGCCGACCCCTGCTTCAGATGTTTTGAACTGCCATCTGTTCTACAAATCTGCTCAGCTCAAGGCTCAGTAGGCAAGGCATCTCAACAGGGCATTGTGTGTGCTGCCATTCCTCAGGAGCCCAGCAATACAATGAAATTATAGGTGCAGAATTCAGCTTCTGGAGAATCTCTGCTTTCATTGTAATAAGCAAGTTTCTAATCCTTATGGGCTGAAATGATACACAGTGATGTTCTGAGGTATTTTGCTTCCTGCAATGAAACCCCAGTTCTCTAACGACCACCTAAGCCAGGGCTAACAGTTTTTTAAACAAGCAAGCAAGCAAGCAAACCCCGAATTAAGTATAAAAATCTGACAGACATAAGAGAAAGAGGGAGTTTTGCCCTTCCAGACCTCCGACTTTATTACGAGGCAGCGTGCATCTACTGGATGAAAGAATGGATGGAGCTAAGAGATACCAACATTTTAGACTTAGAACGTTTTGATCTATGCTTTGGATGGCATGCATATCTGCATTATGACAAATCAAGGGTGCCCAAAGGTTTCCAAAACCATGTCATAAGTAGAAGTACATACATGGTTTGGCAGAGACACAAAGATCTTTTAGAGAGAAAACCCCCAAGATGGATATCACCAGCTGAGGTGGTTTCAGTGAAAAGGTTGAGCATGGATGAGAAGTGGGCCACCTTACAAGGTTTAGAGGAGGAGAGAGAAGAGATTTTAAATCATACTGTAGATTGATTTCAGTACTTTCAGGTGAACGAGTAATATAAAAGAGACAATAAGGAAAAGGTATTTGCGGAAATGAGTTCAGAATTTGAAAAAATTGCAATAGGAAAGGGTGATAAATTAATCTTGAAAATTTATTAACTGCTACTGGAGTAGGAGACCAAAGATGAGATGGTAAAGGTGTCAATGACAAAATGGGCCATAGATATTGGTTACAACATAGAATTGTCCTCATTGGAAAAATTATGGAGGGAAACCATGAATTTCTCTGCCTGTTATCTTAATAAGGAAAACCTACAAAAGATGATGTACTGGTGGTACTTGACACCCAGCAAATTAGTGAAATTTTTTTTTTAAAAGGTCTAATTTATGCTGGAAGTGCCACGAGGTAGAGGGAACCCTGATTAACATGTGGTGGTTGTGTAAATATGCTAGAGAGTAGCAACTCCTGATTTATCTTCCTGCCCTGTGAAGCCACCCAAAGGAGGTCTCCTCAGCCTTCCAGATCTGGAGAGATGCTTGAAAGGTTCCCTAAAGAAGTCTCAAATGTGGAATGAAGTTGGTTTGATTCTTTGTGTAGGGCATGGAATTTCCTTAGTCATCTTATGAAGCCTGTTAGGGCCGCAGTTTCCTGTCTGGGCTCACCCTGGAGGACCAGAGGCAACACGAGAATCCTCTTACTTTTCTTTCCCACACTCAAAAAATGTTATTCCTGAGGTTAAAGGAGCAAAGAATGCTGGGACTATCCTCCCTATATGAACCATTACTGAAATACTTTGAATTCTGTCTGCATCCTAAAAGGCTTACTCAGACACCCTTAAAATTCATGGGATTGAAAGCAAATACACTTATTTTGGAAGGAGAATGGAGTTTGATTCCCTCCTCCCACTACTTCCATGTTTGGATCTAGAAAGTTGGGAGGAGGAGAGGAAGAGTCAACAGAAACTAAAATTCTTGGTTGGCATCCATCTGTCTTGGGAGACAATGGAGGATTACACCTTTGGAGATGAAGTCAAAGGTTGCTGTGCCTGTAGAGATTGATGTGGGAGAGACATGTTTTGTTGCAGCTTGGGCAAATGAAGGTGACCGGTTGTGCTGCTGCAGATGCACCATGGAAATTCTTCCATCTGTGTTCCTCCCAGCGATCATTCCTCTGTAACCGCTCACTGCTATAGATACACAGCTTGACTGTTTTCAAGCCCTGCGGTTGACTGCAAGGGATTCTCACATGGCGGGGTTGATATTGCCAGCCTTGATGTCATGTTTGCAGGCATCTTTGTATCACGGAGTTGTTCTACCAATGGGCCTGGTGTTCCCTGTGGAGCATTTCCTTGGGGATCCTGCCATCTTCGATTCTGTGAACATTATCAAGCCAGTGTAGACGTCGCTGAAACAAAAGAGTGTGAACATGTTGGGAATGTGGGCTTGGGAGAGCATTTTTTTTTTTTTTGAAATTCTGCCCTGCCATGTGATTCCCAAAATCCTCCTGATGCATGTGGAAGGTGTTGAGGTGTTGCTACCAGACTACCAGTGAGATTCATAGCTGAGTGGGGATTTAACCCTGGGCTCCCAGGTCCTAGTTTGACACTTTAACCAGTACACCACACTAGGGGTACCCTAAGTCATCCTAAAGCTGGGGCCCTTCAGATGTTTTTGCATTTACTACTGCACTGCATCTTGGTGAAAGGAGAGTGGGACTGCTTTGTTGCTGCAGATGTGATTTGGAATGTAGGTCCCTCGGTTGTTCAACAACTGATGAATGCTTCTAACCTTCCAGATGATAAACTCTTGAGCCCCCCACGGGGCAGCTATAACCTTAGTCCCATGCCTGATAATTACACATTTTTGCCTCTTAATAAGCTGTTGTATGTGATGAGCAACTCATGATTTAACAGCACACTGAATGCATTTTTAAAGCACTTCTTAATAGTTCTATAAGGATCCCTCTTTGCCTGTGCCAGTCTTGAATGGAATTTTGCAGCCTGGCATTGCAAAATGAGCTATTGTTCTCCAAGTGCATGGGCAGGTGTGAAATGGAGAGCCACATCCTGGGCATTTCTGAAAACTAGTCCAACCAGGTTGCTGTGCCAGAGGGTTCTATCCAGGTAAAACCACAAGAGGAGGAAGGAAGGAAGGAAGCCTTGTGTTAGGGAAATACTCCTGAGGTGAGGGTCCCAAGAAAATCCTGCTGCAAAGAGTAAGGGAAAATGTATTTTATGTTGTGACACTATATCCTTTGCCAGGAAACTACTGCAGGTTTGTGGTATCTGCTTTATAAAGAGGCAGTTCTGCAGTTGTAGAAATTGTAGAAAGTTGTAGAAATTCCGGGTGAAAATTACCACTTTCACAGAATTCCTGACAGATTTAGGCTCTGAGACCGGCAGGCAGTGTATTGTGACAATGAATTGTTTTGAGATCTTTGAAAATACACTTATAAATACTTGCTCACCTATGATAAGACTCTTGTGGACTCTTTTGTGGACTTGATTCCAGGGCTACTTCAAGTATTGAGACCATCCTGCTGAACATCTTTTATAAAACTGAATTTGACACCTGGAGGCTTTAGGACAGTACGAAGAAAATCTGCGTTAATGTACTTCATATCTGTGTGCTTCATGCAGTTTGCAGATGAATTGCCCTAGCAGCCTTCTATGGAGGGCCATTTTACTTTTCCCCCCAGGTGTAGGAGTTTAGTGGGGATTTCCTGGAAGACACTCAGAAATGTATTGAAGATTATGGAGAAGTGAGGAGAATGGAATCAGGGCAGGATGGTCTAGGAACCCAGGGCATGTATTTAGAAAGCCTGACCACAAAAATTCTCTGTTTTCAGTTGTGCATGGTTTTTTATCAGCAAAAAAACAACAACTTACATTCTCAGATTTTTCTCTGAATCCCATGTGGGTTAGAAACTTGCTTTGTAGGCTGAGAGCGTAAAGAACCTGCCAATTTCCTAAAGAGACTGCATACTTCTTGCTCCACTATACTGATATGGCCTTGGAGATTTCCAGACCCCTTAATCATGGACACCAGAAAATACCTATTTTGCATCTTCTGTTATGGATTAAAATTCTTTTTATTGCCACCATGTAGCTAACTGTACAGTGAATGGAATAGGTGTCTTCAGCTTCAATTCCTAAAGTTTCAAAGTAAAAATCCACTGGCAGAAATACCTGTTCTGTCTTGTTTATTAGATGCCTTAATTTTAGTCAACTGCATGAATTCCTTTTAGGCAAAAGGATTGGCTGAGACAGAATTTGCCAACCTGGTGCCCTCCAGATGTTTTGGAACATCTGGACGGTGGCAGGTTGGCAAGGGCTGGGTTGATTCCCCTTCCTTTACTTTCTCATCAAGGGAGAATGTTCATTCAGAGATTCTGACTGGGTTGTTCTTTTTTTTTTATCCAGAATGTGTGAGCGTGAGTTTCAGTAAATTGAAGCTGAAAGAAGAGAGAATCTCCTTCTACATCCCTGCCCCATTCTTCCTCCGCTTCTGACCAATCCCACCAGGATGTCTCCATGGGGCTCCTGGCAACCACCCCTAGCTAGGCAATTGTAGTCCAAAACATCTGGAGGGTATCAGGTTGGGGAAGGCTGGCATAAGTGTACAAAGATGGGTCTCTGGCTCCAAGGATCTGTTTGAACCCTAATGTCAACGGTGGGAGAGGATGCAAACACTGAGAAGTTTAATTTACTCATCAGAAGTTTAATTTACTCCCTGTGCCAAAGCCCATGCATCTGACAAATGTCTGAATTATCTCTTGATTGTGAAAAGAAAATCTGGGGTGTCCGTGGTTCTTCCAAGTTAATTAATGCCTCATACAAGCATGTCACCTTTGTGCATTAAAAAACAGAACAAAACAGGTTACTCCCCCATCCTACCCCAAAATTTCTTTCTTTCTTTTACCATTGACTTGCAGGTTAGCTCTTGCTCGCTGCTGGCCTCCATTGGGTGTAGATTCTGAACAAGCTAGTACAAGCTGTTCGTGCTGAAGGGCATGGCAGAGCCTGGGAAAAGGAGCCATTTTTAAGTGAGTGAGAGGGATGCCAAAGCCAGCCCTTCCATCTCCCTTCTCCCCCCTGCCCCTGAAAATAGTCTTTGATGTAGCCCAAATTCCAGCGGCTTCTGTGATAGTTGGCAGAGGATTGCAGAGTACAAGATGACAACAAAAGGCTTTTGGAAGCTGTTGCACTTGGATGCAAAATTAGGGCTTCTGTGTCATCTCAAGAAAGGGGGGGGGGAGCCCTCCTTTCCTGCCTCCCTTCCTTGTGGTGGGTGTTGGAGAAAGGGGGCAGTTGCAGGCCCAGAAGCTTTTCTGTGTCTTTCTAAAGTTCAGGCTCAGGAGCAGTTGCATAGATTATAATGTTTTAGATTATGTGCATTTTGGGTTTTAGTTTACACATCCATGGCTTCTGTTGTTTGTCTTGAGATTATTATTTTTTCAATCCAGCAACAAAAATTTACAAAACAACTAATAAAAAAACAAGCCTATCTCCGAGGCACGTGAACAGAAGTGTCCTTGGAAGGTCTTACCTTCGTGTTATGTTGTATTGATCATTAGCATTTGCAGATTACTGAAGTGTCTCTCCAATACCTGAGAAAGATGAAAAGAAAGCATAGATGGAGACCAGGGTCCCCTGTATGTTGACCCTTTCTGCATAATTTGATATCACAGTTGTATTCATCTGGAATTTTTCAAATGTGCAAAATCTTTACCAACCCTTTGTAGGGGCACTCATTTTGAAAGTGTCATGTTTTACATCTTTGAAAAAAGCAGAGTTTGGCTCGGATTGTATTCATTATGCTCTTAAGTCGTTTTGCAAAACAACACATTTTTTTGAGAAATGCAAACCATTTCTGTGGAAAAATGCAGAAGCCCCGCATCATCACTACTAATAACACCAATACAGTGGTACCTCGGGTTAAGTACTTAATTCGTTCTGGAGGTCCATTCTTAACCTGAAACTGTTCTTAACCTGAAGCACCACTTTAGCTAATGGGGCGCTCTGCTGCCGCCGCGCCACCGGAGCACGATTTCTGTTCTCATCCTGAAGCAAAGTTCTTAACCTGAGGTACAATTTCTGGGTTAGTCGAGTCTGTAACCTGAAGCGCATGTAACCTGAGGTACCACTGTATCTTTCAAGGATGTGTTCACACTGAGCGATATCTCTGTGTGACTCTGCAATAAGGGGGTGAGTGAACAGGCTCATTCACTAATGCATTAATCCCCAAATAAGCAGTGATTTAAACCCAAATAAATGGACTTCATCATTTCCTAGATCTGTGGTTCCTAATGTGACCCCCGTGGTCATCCCAATGCCCTCAAGAGCTTGTTACCTGACAAGGGCCCCTGCTGCACCTCAATTTTTATTTCTAAAATTGAGTAAGTGTTTTGCATGTTAGATTGGAAATGTTGTTTTGGAGGTGGGGAGGGGCCTGTTCCCCCCCCCTGTTTTATTTGTAATATGTATATGAATGGTTTTGCCTGGTTTTTCTTTTTGTTTGGTGGTGGTGGTGGGAGGTCTGAGCATTTCCCATTTATTTTCTGTGAAATGGGTACTTTGTTGTGCTCACAAATGGTTCTTCGATGTCAAAATGTGCTCCTGGCCCCTAAAATGTTGGGGAGCCCTGCCCTAGATGAATGGAAGTGCCCCATGGGTACCACTGAAGCAACGGCATTGAATAAATTATCTCTGCAGTTGCACTAATTGGGGCTTTCTTCCTAAGATACTGTAGAGAATGTCATCCATAAAATTGTCACTCACCTCCATTTCTGTTCCTTATTTTTAACAACTTCTAAGTTGGGGTATTATGGCTCTGACTGTGCAATCTTTTTAACAGGAAGAAGATTACGAGGGAAAGCCTTCTACAACGTCAATGGAAAAGTCTACTGTGAAGAAGACTTCCTAGTAAGTAAGATTTTAGGGCTTTCTGTGTCTTTTTTGGCAGTGGGGGAGCAGGGGAGGGAAATGACAAAATATGGCAGCCCTCAGCTCAGACATCTGTGGTTAGGAGGGTGGGTGCCAGTCATAACAAAAGGGGAGGCCTGTGAAACTTCCATTTGTCCGTCATCACTGTGATCCCCAACGGTAGGGAGCTTAGCACAAGCAAAGGAAAATTTGCAGATTGACAGATGAGTAACCGTTTTATTTAAGTAGCAATTATGGTGTATACAGAAAAGCAAACAATAATGACAAGGATTCCAGAATCTTGCGAGTAGGCTGCTCTCAGCAATGATGCAACATCCCCACATCTGCCATCCTGACCTTGGGCTAGTCCAACAACCTCTCCCTTGGAATGTCTTCTCCCTCCATTTCATTCTGGGTTTCTGCATTTTGGGGGCCCTCGGGCACTATATACCGTCAGTGCAAGATGAGAGGCGGGCAGATTATTCTCGTAAGGCTGCACCTGATCTTCTTGAATACTATTTTGCAAAGTGGGAATGGGAGAGCAGTGGGGCCTCTGCTGGTCTTGGAGGGCCCTGGGAAATGCCCAGCCTCGCCACCCTCCGGCACCAGCCCTATTCTCTTTGTAGACCACATGATTAGTGAATATTATCCTTCTCCTGTCATAGAACATGGGCTGAATCAACTGCATGGTAAATAAGACCAATCACCTTTTAGGAGTTGTGTGTTGTACAACCATTAATGGATTTTGTGTTTATAATAATTGCTGCTGCTATTTTGGACTGAATTGTGCTTGTGTCCCTTGTGTCCCTTGGCCTTCTGGTGGATTATTAATGCAGAAACAAACAGATAACTTGGAGCACAAAGATTGTTTGTCTTGCTTCTTGGCTTTGGCGTCTGCAAACAGTCTATGACTGCATGTCGCCCTCATCCTGCTTCCAGCTTTGGGATGGGAATGGGTGATGGCTGTATTAGGGTGCTGCAAAGGTGTTTGAGATATCAGGTGGGCAGTGAAGAGCAGGCCGATGGAAAACAAGCCATGCTTTGCTAAAAGAAACTGCTGTTTCGTTGAATGTGGAACAAGTCATTAGCTTAGTGTTACATATGAACGTGGCTGCTATTGCCTGTTGTGGCTGCTTAGGCAGTTGGACCAGGCCTGGCATTCAGCAAGGGAACCATTCTTTCATTAGAGAGGGAAAAGAATCCCATCTGCCTTTTGCTCTCATAAATAATCCCAACTAGACATTCTTCCTCCATTTTGTCGATAAATTGCAGCGTAATTAGAGGCAAAGGAAATATGGCTTGCTATTTTTAATCAGGAACAACTTGGGTGCTCTCCACCCACTTGCCTTTAAATACCAGGTTAAAGAAAAGCCAAATAACTCACTGTTGATACTGGCAAAAGATTGAGGAGATGTTTTCCACACTGCACTGAAGCAGACAGAGTGTCTGGCAGTGAGGTCCATGGCAGGAGCTGGAGGACTAGAGCTCATTACCAGGCTTTCATGATGCTAGGAATAAAAGCTGCATCTCATTTACATTTTAAGTTGTCAGTACAGTCTGAGAGATGTAGTCAGCCAATTATAAGTTGGACTTGGAAGCTGTGAGATTGGAAATATCTGCAGAATTGGAGCTTCAATAAACTCTCTTGCCATTGGTCCATCACAAGTGGGACCTGCAACAGAATGTTGCAGCATGGACTTCAGGGTGCCAGCCGCGTCCCTTTCCAGGCCACTCCCATTCCCCACCCAATGGTGGGTGTCTCATTGTTTTTTCCCTCTCCTAAAGTTGTGTGTCTGGCAAAATTGGAGTTCCCCAAAGCCTATTGATACATTCCTTCTTCTGTATATTTTGGCTGCCTGTGGATCAGCATTTGGTGAACTGAGTTCTCTGCTACTATGTAGATTGTTCTGTAGTATGCTTTGGTATCCTTGGAGACTCATATATTGCAGTACTTTGTTTTTAAGCAGCTTTCTTAACAGTTTTCTTTATGGTTCTAGAGAAGAGTCAGGAAATACCTGGGGCCACATTGGTTGAAGTCTCAAAAACAAAATAATTTTTTTTGGCATGGCTTCAGGTAGTGTTAAGTAGCTCATGAGTAGGACCTGGGAAACCAGGGTTCAAATTCCCCTCCAGCTGTGAAGCCCACTGAGTCACTTTGGGCCAGCCACTATATCTTAACCTAACCTGCCTCACAGGGTTGTTGTTGTGAGGATAAAATGGAGAGAGGGAGAAGTGTGTTTGCTGCCTAGAGATCTTTGGAGAAAAGATGGGATACCGGTGCAATAATAATAAAGTAAATATATCTCTGTCCAGGAAGTATAAGAAGTGCAGCAAAATTCAACAAGCAGCGTCCACTCCAGCTCTTGGAGGAAGTATGCTAGTATGCTAACATACCTCTTTGGCTTTTTGTAAGTCGCGTCCCAGCTGTGCCGGATTCAGTGTGCTTGGTGGCTGTGCAGCCCACATTGTCTACTTTTTCATAGAGCTGTCATTTGATGACAAAATACACACCTGACCACCAGACAACTTTTTTGAAATGGACCAGAGAATAGTCAGCCCCCCCCCCCCGTCCTAAATAAAAGGCTCAAATCTAAACTTAGCCACCTCTTCCTTGCATCATCCTGTTTTGGATGAGCCTCCATAGCACACCTGTCTCTTTCTCCCAACCTCCATAAGAAACAGCCCCTTTTAAACCTTAAGTGCTGTGTGGTTTCTTTAGAGCCTGCTCTTTCTTATGCCACTTCTTGCCTAAGTACCCTTTGGCCTCCTGCCCTTTTCTTCAACACAAGTCCACTCCTTGCTCCTTGAGTTATAAACTCAAAACAAAAAAGCAGCTGGCCCCTTTGGGCCACCTTCTCCCAGCCATCTTAGCCTTCTGAGGCTCGGGGCAAGTGTACTTGGATTCTCACCCCACCCCACAGGCCTGCCCCCTTGTCTCAGGGGCCTGCTGCGTCTTGGCATCTCTACATCATGGGAGCAATTCCTGGTCTTAGCCTGCCCTTGTGTGAGGTTTTAGCCGCAGTCAAACTGGCAACTTTCCCTTCCCTCACAGAAGTCGGACTGCAAAACACTTAGCTTCATAAGCAACTGAACAATTCATGCCATCCATCCAGCTCAGTGTCAGTCTTCATCGTAAGAACACCTATAGCTAAATTCCACACCAGCAGTTCGCTACTTTCCTGGCTCCTCCGTGTGATCTCAATTCTCTTATACAGTGGTGCCTCGCAAGACGAAATTAATTCGTTCCGCAAGTTTTTTCTTCTTGCGAGTTTTTCGTCTTGCGAAGCACGGTTTCCCATAGGAATGCATTGAAAATCAATTAATGCATTCCTAGGGAAACCGCTTGCCAGGCTGGCGGTGCGGAGAAGGGCTTTTCTCCCCACCGCAAGCCTTCAGCATAGGTACGGGAACAGAGGGGAAGGCGCGCAGCGCTTTCCCTCTGTTCCCGGGGCTTGCGTGGGAGGAGGGTTTTTCCTCCCCACCGCCAACATTCAGAACAGCATTCTGAATGTTGGCGGTGGGAAGGAAAACCCTTCTCCCACCCCAAGTCTTCAGGACAGCCATCCGAAGGCTGGCGCGGGGAGAAGGTCTCTCCACTCCCCCCCCCCACGCCAGGCTTCGGTGCATCCTTCAGAGGCTGCTGCCATAGTCACGCGTCACTTCTCCAGCTGGGAGAGGGTCGCGGGGCTATGGCTTCTTTAGCCCCGCGCGCGCTCTCCCGGCTGGAGAGGTGACGGGCGCCTATGGAGGCTCCTGCCATAGGCCCCCTTCACCTCTCCAGCCTGGAGAGCGCGCGCGGGGCTAAAGAAACCCCCCGCGACCCTCTCCCGGCTGGAGAAGTGACGCGCGCCTATGGCAGGAACCTCCATAGGCGCCCGTCACCTCTCCAGCCGGGAGAGCGCGCACGGGGCTAAACCAGCCCCCCGCGACCCTCTCCCGGCTGGAGAAGTGACACGCGCCTATGGCAGGAACCTCCATAGGCGCCCGTCACCTCTCCAGCCGGGAGAGCGCGCGCGGGGCTAAACCAGCCCCCCGCGACCCTCTCCCGGCTGGAGAAGTGACGCGCGCCTATGGCAGGAACCTCCATAGGCACCCGTCACCTCTCCAGCCGGGAGAGCGCGCGCGGGGCTAAACCAGCCCCCCGCGACCCTCTCCCGGCTGGAGAAGTGACGCGCGCCTATGGCAGGAGCCTCCATAGGCGCCCGTCACCTCTCCAGCCGGGAGAGCGCGCGCGGGGCTAAAGAAATCCCCCGCGACCCTCTCCTGGCTGGAGAAGTGACGCGCGCCTATGGCAGGAGCCTCCATAGGCGCCCGTCACCTCTCCAGCCAGGAGAGCGCGCGCAGGGCTAAAGAAACCCCCCGCGACCCTCTCCCGGCTGGAGAAGTGACGCGCGCCTATGGAGGCTCCTGCCATAGGCACGCGTCACTTCTCCAGCCGGGAGAGGGTCGCGGCAGGCTGCTTTAGCTTCTTTAGCTTCGGAGCATCCTTCCGAAGCCTGGCGGCAGGAAGAGGTGTCCCCGCCCCGCTGCCAGGCTTCGGAGGAGGTCCGAGGACAGCGGGGAAGACGCGCTGCGCTTCCCCGCTGTCCCGGAGATTTCCCTATGGGCTTTCGTCTTGCGAAGCAAGCCCATAGGGAAATTCGTTTTGCGAAGCGCCTCCAAAACGGAAAACCCTTTCGTCTAGCGGGTTTTCCGTCTTGCGAGGCGTTCGTCTTGCGGGGTACCACTGTAGTTATATTAGGATTTATGGTAAGGAGCTCCAGGCAAATAGCAGCCACACCCCTCTTAACATCATCATCATCATTAATCAATTGCTTCAAGACAATAAATATATCAAAAGCAATTAAAATCCAGAAAGGTAGCTGATGCATTTAAAACAATACAAAACACAAACTCATGCAAAAACCTCTACTCTTCATCCTTACATACGTCAACATTCCTTTTAAAGTTCTAGTGGATGCAGGAAAGAACATGCTTGTTGAGGTTGTGGCTTTCTGAATATACAGTGCACAGATCAGGTCCAACTTTACCTGTTGGCCACAGAAATACGTAATTCAACATTATGTTAAATGCTGTTGGGTGACAGAGAAAAGGCGGAACTACTCAACACCTTCTCTGTCTTCACCCAAAAGGAAAGTGATGCCCAATCTCAGGCTTCCTCAAACTCGGCCCTCCAGATGTTTTTGGCCTACTACTCCCATGATCGCTAGCTAGCAGGACCAGTGGTCAGGGATGATGGGAATTGTAATCTCAAAACATCTGGAGGGCCAAGTTTGAGGAAGCCTGCCCAACCTGGTGATAACAGAATGAATGACGTACGGTGGGAGCTGCAGCCCAAGATAGGAAAAGAGGTAGTAAGGGAACACCTAGCTACTTTAAATGGATTCAAATCTCCAGGGCCTGATGAGCAGCATCCAAGGGTACTAAAGGAGTTTGTGGATGTAATTTCAGAGCCTTTGTCTATTATCTTTGAGAATTCTTGGAGAACAGGTGAGGTCCCTACAGATTGGAGGTGGACAAATGTTGTCCCCATCTTCAAAAAAGGGAAAAGGGAAGACCCAGGTAACTACCAACCGGTGAGCTTGACATCGATACCAGGGAAGGTCCTAGAACAGATAATTCAACTGTCGGTCTGTGAGCATTTAGCAAATGATGCTGTGATTACTAAAACCCAGCATAGGTTTCTCAAAAACAAGTCATTCCAGACCAATCTGATTTCTTTTTTTTTTTTTTGATGGAATTACAAACTTGGTGGTTCAGGGAAATGCTGTGGACATAGTGTATCTTGATTTCAGTAAGGCTTTTGACAAAGTCCCCCATGATATTCTCACAAGGATGCTGGTAAAATGTGGGTTGAACGAGGTAAATGTCACGTGGATTTGTAGCTGGTTGACTGACGGAACCCAAAGAGAACTCATTAATGGTTCCTCGTCATCCTGGGAAAAAGTGGCAAGTGGGGTGCTGCAAGATCCTGTCCTGGGCCCGTTGTTGTTTAACGTCTTTATAAATGACTGAAGGAATTGATGGGATGCTTATCAAATTTACAGATGACACCAAACTGGGAGGGGTAGCTAATGCCATAGAAGACAGAATCAGAATTCAAAATGACCTTAACAGATTGAAGAACTGGGCGCAAGCTAACAAAATGAATTTCAGTAGGGACAAATGTAAGGTTCTGCACTTAGGCAGGAAGAACCAGGTGCACAAATTAGGATGGGGGACACCTGGCTTACTAGCAGTACATGTGAAAAGGATCTAGGGGTCTTGGTGGGCCACAAGCTTAACATGAGTCAGCAGTGTGATGCAGCAGCAAAAATAGCTAATGCTATTCTAGGCTGCATCAACAGAAGTACAGTGGTACCTCGGGTTAAATACTTAATTCGTTCCGGAGGTCCGTTCTTAACCTGCAACTATTCTTAACCTGGAGCACCACTTTAGCCGCCAGAGCATGATTTCTGTTCTCATCCTGAAGCAAAGTCTTAACCCAAGGTACTATTTCTGGGTTAGTGGAGTCTGTAACCTGAAGCGTACGTAACCTGAGGTACCACTGTATAGTGTCCAGATCAAGGGAAGTACAGTGGTACCTCGGGTTACATACGCTTCAGGTTACATACGCTTCAGGTTACAGACTCCGCTAACCCAGAAATAGTACCTTGGGTTTCAGGTTAAGAACAGACCTCCGGAACGAATTAAATACTTAACCCGAGGTACCACTGTAATAGTAGCACTCTCTTCTACCTTAGTCAGACCACACCTGGAATACTATGTCCAATTCTGGGCACCATAGTTTAAGAAGGATGTTGACAAGCTGGAACGTGTGCAGAGGAGGGCAACCAAGATGATCAAGGGTCTGGAAACTAAGCCTTGTGAGGAGTGCTTGAAGGAACTGGGTATGTTTAGCCTGGAAAAGAGGAGACTGAGAGGAGATATATATGATAGCCCTTTTCAAATACCGTAACTTACGGGCTGTCACATGGAGGAGGGAGCATGCTTATTTTCTCCTGCTCTGGAGGGTAGGACTTGAACCAATGGCTTTATGCTGCAAGAAAAGAGATTTTGACTCAACATTCGGAAAAACTTTCTGACAGTAAGAGCTGTTGGCAGTGGAACAGACTCCCACAAGAGGTGGTGGACTCTCCTTCCTTGGAGGTTTTTAACAGAGGTTGGATGGCCATCTGTCATGAATGCTTTAGCTGAGATTCCTGCATTGCATTGGGGTTGGACTAGATGA
This sequence comes from Podarcis liolepis, assembly GCF_965112155.1. Taxonomy (NCBI): domain Eukaryota; kingdom Metazoa; phylum Chordata; class Lepidosauria; order Squamata; family Lacertidae; genus Podarcis; species Podarcis liolepis. The sequence continues at coordinate 55,672,864 of NC_139561.1, read as the reverse complement.
CCCTTGGGATCCCTTCCAACTCTTAAGATTCTACGTATTCTTTCCCCTTCTTTGGGACTACTTAATTTTCATTTTATTTTTACATTGCTATGTTCCATTTAACAAGAATGCCTCATAGGGTGTAAAACAGTGTTAAGGAGAAAGAGAAGTGAGCTCATCTGCAAAAAGAAAAGCAAAAGAAATGAAACTGCAAGAGATCAGATGGGGAGGCACCCTGTGGCTGGAGTAGATAACAGAAGAGCAGCCAGCCATGTAGTCAGTTTTTAGATTTTCAGTTCCTTTAGCCTCTGGGCAAAACTGGGAGGTCTGCCTATCAAAGAGTTTTTTAAAAAAGCATAAAGGGGGAATTTCCAGTCACAGAGGAGCTTGCCGATGACTTGTGCAGTGTTAAATCAGCCTAATTTTTTCCCCTGTACTGCAAAAACAAAACAAAAAGTCCAAGTGGGAAAAAGTAATGATGGAGGGCTGTGTACTGTAAGAATGCAGAAAACACATGAAGGAAAAGGTAGACTGTCCTGAAAAAGATGGGAGTTGTTTCTCTTTATGATGAAGGATTTATACTCAAAGCTGTGATTATTTTAGCAGAGCCTTTTGCAGATTGGACCAAACAATCCTTTATAAAACTGAGGTCCAAACACAGGGTGAAATGCTGATAAATGTAAGCTGGCTGAGGGGATGCTGCCTCTCTGTATTCTCTGGAGCAAAGTCTCGTTGGAGATTTCTGCTCAACAGTGAGACAGTCATGGGGTTTTCTTGTGAGAAGTTCTGAATTGTAAAGCACTTTGCATGTGCAAGCCTGCATTATCTGAATCATTATCCCAGGCTAGGTGTGTGGTGGTGTCATTATGGGTTTTGTCAAAGGTCTTTTAAATGCTGACAAAGCCATTCAAATAAATAGTGGTTATGCTGCGTCGAGCCTCAGAAGGGTTTATTGTTTGCACTCTGCATTTCACTTCACAATTCATAGACGTGGGATATGTTTGGGGTTGGGTGGGTTTATACAAGCCATCACACACAGAGTGAGGGAGAGCATTTTAGGCTTAGGTCTCTAGATCATGGGTAGACAAACTAAGGCCAGGAGCTGGAGCTGGCCCAATCGTCTTCGCAAACTGGCCCACGGATGGTCCGGGAATCAGCATGTTTTTACATGAGTAGAATGTGTCCTTTTATTTAAAATGCACCTCTGTGTTATTTGTGGGGCATAGGAATTTGTCATGTCCCCAAATATAGTCTGGCCCCCCACAAGCTCTGAGAGACAGTGGACCAGCCCCCTGCTGAAAAAGTTTGCTGACCCCTGGTCTAGATCATCTTCCCCAGCCTGGTGCCCTCCAGCTCTTTTGAACTACTCCTCCCATCAACTTCAGCATCACGGCTATTCCGGCTGGAGCTGTAGGCAGTTGTAGTCCAAATTGGTAGTTCTGGCCTAGGGAGTTGCAGTTCAGAATATCTACAGGGCACCTGGCTGGGGTGGGGGCTGATCTAGAACCCCAGGCAAGGAGGTAGAAAGGTTGCATGATAATGAACTGAAAAGGTGTTCTAGAGCATTTTCTCAGAGGAAATCCTGAGGTTAAGATACTTCCCTTTCTAGCCTCTGCCTTTTCTGTTCTTTACTAAATGTATGAAAATCCATGATTGTGTTCTCTCCTTTGTTTTGTTTTTAAAATAAACTTTATCCAACAATCAACATTAACTTACACAACAACCCACTCCAATATATACTATACAACAATACACAACAATGCAGTATATACATCACCAATCACAAATTTTCCTATGTATGCTTTACAGAAAGAAAAAGAAAAAGAAAAAGAAGAGAAAAAGAAGAGATTGTGTTCTCCCCTTTGAATACATGAATAATTCAATTTAAAAAACAAAAACAAAACACCATAAACAATTCATTCACAAAATGTAGAGGGAAGGAGTATGTCTTCTGTGTATTTTATTGAGTCTGTTTTAATATTAGACGATTAGATGCCCTGTGTTCATTTCACGTATAAACTCTATCAGATTATTTTTAGTTTGTTTAAAATACAGTGTGTTCAAAATTAGTACGTATATATTCAGGGCTAAATTTCAAAACAGTGATAGGAAATCCATCCATCCATCCATCCATCCATCAGATTTGTATAATGTTGCTCAGTAACATTGTTGCCTGAGTGGCTTACAGCCTAACACAGCAATCCAAAGCGCCCCCCCCCCTTATGCTAGGCTATTCAGAGTTTGTTTGATTGGAGGTGTCCTTCCAGTCAGCTCTGACAGCTGAGCCTTCTTCTGGCCACTAAATGGGTATACAGCAGGGAGATAGGTGTTAAATCCAGAACGCGGCAGAAAATCCCAAAGCAGTTGTTGAATTTGTGGCTATTTTCTTAAGTGGGAAAATCATCTCTTACAAACAACTTCCCCCCCTTCCCCCTCCTTTTACAAACTCAATTATTCCATTAAACACAAAATATGGGCTTAATGCAGTTGGTTTAGTCACATAGAAAATAGATTTTGTATCAGCTTCCCTCTTTTCTCCACTAAATAGCATAATTTATGGCCATCGAGGGACCATAAATGATTTCAACCTGCCTCCAAGGCCATTCGATTCTTCAGGAGTTCTGTCCTCTATTAATCAATAAATGGTCCTTTGCCTTTCTTATCAAATGACAGCCAGATGGTTCAGTTAAATTCACAGTGACAGGCCTGGAGAATTAGCTAGGCTTACACCATTGATAATCCTTTGCCGTCTGCCCTTCCCCACCTGTTTCTCTTCAGCCCTGAGGTCATGGCCTCATGAAACATGCTGGCCAGATGGTCACCGCTATAGCCAGAAGCCCATGCCTTCTGGAGGCTATTGCTTCATTTTCCTGGTGGGATAAAAGGAGGAGAGCAAAGCAAGAAGGGAAGACAGCAGAGAAGATCTTGATGATTCCTTAAAAGTGTAGGACAGCTGTGCGTTATTGCTTTCAATTTTTCAGGGAAACCTTTTCAATGGACTCATCTGCTGAAGGGCCCCAGAGCACCCTGGGTACTCAGTTCATGCTGGGCTATGGGAAAGTCTGTTGGGCCTCACCTGCCGATAGGCACCCCACAGCTGCCAGGCATGCTCTTCCCACCCCCGGATATTGGATTTGAGTTAAATCCCTGCTCACTGCAGTCTTGAATTCTAGCGCATTTTTCAAAAAGAACAGCTTCCCTGGCTAACTTGCAAAGATGTCATGAGGCCAAACACTCCCAGGTTCCTCAGTAGGAAGAGGACTACATCCATTTTAGCATGTTAGACTAAATAGATCTGGTCAAGATCTGTCTTTGTTTTTAAATCCATTCTCCATAACAAGGCTGCATATATAAGAGTTACAGCCACAGTTATGTATCTAGAATAAGCAAGCAGGCATTCAAAACTACTTGCTTAATTTACTTTTGATAACATAATTTGGGATTAGTTCATGGAATTGTAGACTCCAGCCCCCTGTAATTCAGGAATCTCAGCTAAAGCATCCATGACAGATGGTCACCCAGCCTCTGCTTAAAAACCTCCAAGGAAGGAGAGTCAACCACCTCCCAATAGAGTCTACTTCACTGTTGAATAGCTCTTATTGTCATAAAGTTCTTCCTGATGTTTATTCAGAATCTCCTTTCTTGTCATTGGTTTGGGTTCTAGCCTCCAGAGCAGGAGACAACAACCTTGCTTGATCTTCCATGTGACAGCCCTTTAGATATTTGAAGATGGCTGGAATATCTCCTCTCAGTTTCCTCTTTTCCAGGCTGAACATATCCAACTCCTTCAACCATTCCTCATAAGTCTTGCTTTCAGAAATAGGTGAGGGCATGTTTAGCCTGGTGCAGCGTGTGCAAAAAAACAAAATGGCACAGAATACAGTGCAGAGAAGCAACAGAGTAATAAAGAATAAAAATGGATAATAAGGAATAATTATTCCCTTGAAAACCCTTGTAGAATCTTGGATCCAAAATCAGCTTTAGGTCAAAAGCAATTTTGATTTGCTGCAATTTTTAAAAGATTTGTGGGGGCTTTAAGTGAATTTGTTTATTGAAACCCAGCTTGTTGTAGTTTATTTTAAAGTAGCTGCTCTTCTTTTGCATTCACCTCCTGCATTTTTGTATGTGTTAGTGTGTGCATGCAAGCACCTAGACCCACACACCTCTGTATGCACACTGACTGGACGCTTGGCCTCACACCCCTGCCTCCACCATGCTTTCAAGGCCATTTGATGTGGTCTAGACAAGTTCACCTCTTTTCCTGCCCTTGTACTGTGTTCCATGTCTTATCTACAGGATACACTTCAACACCCACACCCCACAGAAGTGATCCCTGCAATAGCCCCAAATTGGTTCAAATAATCAAATGCTGAACTAAGCAGTGGCTTAAGTCAGACCAGTGCATTGTTGAAAGGGTAGTGCTGTGCCAATAGTGGAGCACCCCTTTTGCATGGGAGAAGAGGGCAGTCGTGTGGCATTATATTTACATTGGACTGAAGGAAGGTGAGGTAAAGTCCATCCCCTAGCAAATAAGTGTTTAAAGATTAGCTGGCTGGAATTTCACAGAGGTTGTGGTGGCTCGGTCATTTTGGTGTTCAAAGCACTTGTCTGGCACACTCTGCTTACAAATGTATGTTTACATTTTGAGGCTGAGAAAACGTGATCTCTCGTCTTTAACTAGCCTCTCTCATTTTCTGCAACTAAACACCATTTCAATTGCAACAAAACATATCCTCTCCCCATATGGGAAGTACTCCTGTTTGGGGTTCCAGGCAACCTGGAAAGGAGCCTGATGATGCCAGACAAGCCTTCCAAAGATGGGGAGAGTGTTCAAGGGAAGGGAAGGGGCCCCTGTTTTCTTCTCCACCTCAAGGCCTTCCTGCACTATGTGGCAAGAGGGATCAGGCTTTGCTACCTGCCACTCAACATACCTGGTACTTGCTATTGTAAAATTGTGGGAGTGCAAAAGCAAAAATGGTTAATCCCACCCTCTTTCCCTTAGCTGGAAACATTATTAAGTGACATAAGGGGGGGGGTTAATAAAAAGAAAAATACCAGGGACCTGATACTCTTCCTCTTCCTCCTCCAAGATGCTTACTGTAAGTTGTCAGAGACATCAGCAAGCTAATCCCTTGGCCAAAAGTCAACATTCTGTATCTCCTGCAAGCTTCTTGTTGGGCTGTTTGTCTCTTTTTAAAATCTTTCTCATTCCTTTTTCTCAAAAAGATTTGAGAAAATACACTTACAACTATTGTTTGTCTGTCTGTCTGTCTGTCTGTCTGTCTGTCTGTCTGTCTGTCTAATGATAATCTGATTGTGAAATCTGCCCTGGAACAACGGCCATGGCAAGGATGCAACCATAAACAGTTATTAGGTACAGTTAGACCAGCCACTGTTTTTGTTTCACCACCACCATTTTACTCTGCTGAACTTAACTCAAAGATGCTCAGTTTTATTAGTTCATTATATGTTACTGTCAGTCTATCCTTCTTCTTTTTGCGTGCAATGTATTTATTATGTATAATCTGTTATTGTAAAAGTGTTGCTGCCCATCTCTTCTTCATTTCCAAGCTATATCAGCTACCTTTGGATTTACCTCCTGTGTGTTTTCAAAGAAACCCCCTGAGCAAAAGTCACCAAAAACTTGCTTTTTCAATATCATAATTCTGCATTAAGGGTCAGTTTCAGCTTGCAGAATCTCAGAATAATTATTCTCCCCCTGAAGATGAGTGTTTAGAGGGCTTTAGAGTGTTTAGAGCCAGTGTGGTGTAGTGGTTAAGAGCAGTAGACTCGTAATCTGGTGAACCGGGTTCGCGACTCCGCTCCTCCACATGCAGCTGCTGGGTGACCTTGGGCTAGTCACGCTTCTTTGAAGTCTCTCAGCCCCACTCACCTCACAGAGTGTTTGTTGTGGGGGAGGAAGGGAAAGGAGAATGTTAGCCGCTTTGAGACTCCTTCAGGTAGTGATAAAACAGGATATCAAATCCAAACTCTTCTTCTTCTTCTTTTGCGTCCATGTTTCCAGATTGGCAGTTGCCCTTCAAGATTTGGCCGGCTTACCTTATTGTTGGATTCGGAAGCTTTGGGAGGTAAAACAAAACAAGCAAGAGAGAGGAAGGAAGCAAGTAACCATCTTTCCTTTTCTCTCCCTTTCTTTCTTGAACAGTATTCAGGTTTTCAGCAAACTGCAGACAAGTGCTTCATTTGTGGACACCTCATAATGGAAATGGTAAGAGGAGAGGCTTCTAAAATGTGCAATATATTAGGCGGGTGGTGGTGGTTTCTATTCCCCTCTTTTACTTCCCCTCCACCCAAACATGTACACACACCTTAAGAAGTTTCCTTTCCTTTCTGAAATGCCAACAATACTTCAAGATAGAGTAAGGTGCCTTCATGTTGTTGGGATTTTTGCGGAGGCGGTGAGAGGAGAGACTTCACATATTAAGTGATGGAGTCTTAGCTTGCAGTAACTGACTAGAACAGAGACCTTGGGGTCACTGTGAAGAGCTCAATGAAAGCAGGGGAACAACACAGCAAGCTGCCTTTATACTGAATCAGACCATTGGTCTAACTCAGTATTGCCAACACTGGCTGGCAGTGACTTAGTTAGACAGGGAACACCACCAGCTCTACCTGGTAATGTCAGGGACTGAACCTAGGATCTTCTGCATACTAAGCAGATGTTTCACCACTGTGTTGCTGCTCTTCCCCCAAATGCCAACCCATTTTGTAGTAGCTGTTATGTAGGTAATATACCTCCAAGGGGATGAGAATTGATTTTGGGGCTGTCTTTGTTTCTTTTCCAGATTTTGCAGGCCTTGGGGAAGTCCTACCATCCTGGCTGTTTCCGCTGTGTGGTCTGCAATGAATGTCTAGATGGCGTCCCCTTCACTGTAGATGTGGAGAACAATATTTACTGTGTGAAAGACTATCACACGTGAGAACGCAGAACCTTGTATGTTGGGGGGGACGAGGAAGAGGGGGGACGGACTGTGCATGAGATGAGGAAGGGCTGGTTGTTGCTTTCAGGTATTGCAAAACGGCACCGAGAAGAAAGCATCATCCAGTCTTAAATCGAATTCAAATACCAGAGAGTAAATGGGGCGAAGGGAGAGAAGCCTTGCAATAATTTTGCACATTCCAGCTGGCATTAAACAAGGAGGTGTCCTGAGCCTTGAGTGCACCCTTTTCAATTAGGGAGAGCCAACATGATATCCTCCAGATGTTATTGGACTACAATGCCCATCCACCACAGACACCATGGCCCAGTGGTCAGGGATGATGGGAGTTGTAGTCCAATAGCATCTGGCTGCTCCAGTTTTAAAGGGCTTTTTTACAGTGCCAAAGAGGAGGCAAAGCATCAGTGGTCTTTGAAGGGCTTGATGCATCAGACCTCCAAAGTTGGGGCTCCCTGGGGGGCTTTGTACAATCTCCTTTCAGTCTCTGCTCAGAAAGAACACATGCAATGTCAGTTGCGGGGCAGGTTTTGTGTGGTTTGGGGGAAACTGCCAAACACCAGGTGAGCCAAGTTTACCCCTTCCAAACCAAAGGTTTCCCTACCTCTTCCAATGTGTGTGCATTAATTAAAATATTTGGGGCTTTTTAGTTTAGAGAAAAGGCACGTAAGAGAAGGCATGCTAGAGGTGTATAATAATATGTGTGGTGCAGAGAAAGTGGTTAGAGAAAGTTTTTTTCTCTCTCTCTCTCTCTCACAACACTAGAACTTTTGAGAATGCCCAACGAAGCAGAGTGTTGGAAGACTCGGGAAACATAAAATGAAACATTGGCTCATATAATACGTAGTTAAAATATGAAATCCCACCCCTATTCCCTCAAAATGCAGTGATGGCCATCAACTTGAATAGCTTTTAAAAGAGGACTGGCCAATTAATGGAGGTTAAGGCTACTGGTGGCTGGGTCCTGGTTGACCACTCCAAAAACAGCCTGATCCAGCAGTCTGTTACGTTCCTAGCCAGCCTACTCTAAGTTGGAGTCCTCCAGATGTTTTAGAGTGTAACTCTCATCAGCCCCAGCTAGTATGGCCATACAGTGCTGGGGCTGATGGGTGTTGTAGTCAAAAGCATCTTGGTTGGGGGAGGCCAGTTTAAACTATTGAACCCAGTACCTCATAAAAGTTTAGAATGCCAGCCCCTGAAACAGGTGTGGGGAACCTCTGACCCTCCAGGTGTTACTGAACTACAACCTCCATCTTCCTTGCCCATTGGCCATGCTTGCAGGGGCTGATGGGAGTTGTACTTCAACAACATCTGGCGGGGCCAACACCTGCTTACAGGCTGAGAAATTCTGCTTGCTCTTAGTGATGATACATTGTGAATTTACCAATAAGGGAAAGGGTGCCTCCTCAACCAGGTATTTGGGACTTGAGCCAAAAGAGAAGACTGCTTGAGCAAGACTTCTGCTATAGGGACCCCAAACTTTAGCTGTAGTTAAAATGCTGTCATATTCTCCCATCCTTCTCTTAAATTTATTTTGCTTTCTTTATTAAACAAGAGTGTGACATACTTTCTCTTTTCATGCTAGGGTTTTTGCACCAAAATGTGCTTCCTGTAACCAGCCCATTTTACCAGCACAGGTATGGTATTCCATTTGCATATACTTTGCAGCCTTCCCTATGTCTCCTTAAATTTACCAAGAAGGCGACACTTTAAAAGTGTTGTTTGAACTCTGCTGACATAGAATTAAGATGCTTGCACACATACAATGAAGATGATGAGATCATTCTAGGGCTACTTTGAAGCAAGCGACATGTGGTTGTCTCAAATGCAGGTTCTTCCACACCCCCTTCTCTGACTCACTCAAAGGTAGGTTAGCAAGGTTTCTAGTAAAATCCATCTGCCTGTTCACGGCAGAGATTATACAGCCTTTTAAGGTGGATCTGCTCCCTTCTGGACTGCAAAGAAAATATGTTGTTTACAGACCTGATGTTCTAACCACATCTCAACTCAGGCTGACTTTGGAACTGATTGGCAGGGGTCTGTTCTTTAAACAAAAAAGGCGCCCTCTTCCTCCATGAGATTTATCAAATTGTCCATAAGCATATCAAATTGTCTGAAGCATAAAGCCCCCAGCTACAACTGACAGCCAGAGAGTATTTGTTGAGTTTCTTTTTGTTTATTGCGTGGTTTATTACAATGTGCTGAACAGAATTGCTTATTGTTGGTGATGTGGAATGTGTTGACTACAAGGTCCTGACATGCTTTCCTGGGTACCAGTAAATGTGTGCAGCCTAAGTAAGTGCACCTGGCTAGCAGTCAACCACATCAACATCCGTTCCATTTTTCTCTAAAAGCCACTCCTGGGTCATTGGCGAAGAGGCAGCAACGTACTGGACACAAACTGTTAGGTGGTTCTCTTAGGTGAGACTTGTGAAACAGTATGATAACCTTTCCCTAGACCAACAGATAAAATATCTGCATGGCACAGAGCTCCTCTCCCCACTCACCCCGAGACTCTAGTATTTGCTCCTGTCCAGATGTGTGTAGCTGTAGGTCCCATTTTCTTTACAACCTGCAGGTGTATGGGGCCCTCCCTTCTTCCCTCTTGAGTGCCCCAACAAAGCTCTAATTCTGCGGGGGGGGGGATCTGCACCTCAGCCTTAAGTTGTACACTGTATTTTGCAAGGAATTATCCTTGCCTGACAGAAGAATGGAATAAAATGGAACAATTCTGCTTCCACTAGAGCCAGCCTCCAGAAACCCCCTCCCCAAATGAAGCAAAGAGTGGGTGAAGTGGAGAGACATTTTCTTGTTAAGTTGCAAAAATAAAAATGGGGATGGGATTCACTGAGGGCGTATGTTCATTGAGGGAGAAATTATAGAATTCTGCCATACCTTACTTGTTACCTTCCTCAAATCAGGGTTCCGAGGAGACCATCCGGGTGGTGTCGATGGACAGGGATTACCACGTGGAGTGTTACCATTGTGAGGTAAACCTTGGAGCTTCTCCGATGCTGAGTAAGGCAGGCTCTTTGGCCTTGGTCGAAGCCAGCCTTCTCCAACTTGGCGCTTGTGCCTTACCCGCCCGCCATTTTTATTTTTACAGTATTTTGATTAGAAAACATGTCAGGGTGCTTTACAATAGCTCCTAAAACACAATTAAACAGTAATCTATATCAGGAAAACACTTTACAGCAGTAAAATGCAACACTGGAAGCAGCAGCAAAAATTCATCAAAGGATAAAAGGCTGAGGAAATGAAATGGGCAGCTTTGCCAGTCACTTAAACATTAAGATAGGGCCAGGTGAGCTTCCCTGGAGAGAGTTCCAGAAGCTGGGAGCCACCACTGAAAAGGTTCTGTGCACTGCTTCCACCCTTTAGGTGGCAGGAAAATCTGGAGAAGGGACTATGAGATAGAGCTTGGTGTATGGTTGATGTGGGAGAAGACATCCCCTCAAGTATCCATGCCACAAGCCGGCAAGGGTTGTTGGGAGTTGTAGTCCAAAACACCTGGAGAGCCACCAGGTTGGTGAGGGCTGCCTAAATGTGATTCTTTTCATTAGGAGTTTTCCCCAGCTGTCTAACATGTGCATACTCTTGTTCCTCTTAGGACTGTGGACTCCAGCTCAATGACGAAGAAGGCCGCCGTTGTTATCCTTTAGAGGGGCACTTGCTTTGCCATGGTTGTCACATCAGGCGCCTCAGTATGACAGTGCCACCCCACCCTCCCCCTGGATACCCAATGCACATTACAGAACTCTGAGGTGTTTCGCGCCCCATCAAATTGCAACCAGGAGGGAGGCTGTTGTTGGCGGGAGAAGATTTCCACAGATGACTTGTCAGTTCTTCTTTTAAGAGACAAAGCAGCCAAGTTTATTTATTGCTTCTGAGACTGAAAAGAGAGGTGCGCCTCTCAGAGTGTGTGCCTAAATAATTCCTCCCAAGACACTGGGTACTTGAAAAATGATGCACCACGTGGATGTAACTGTAAAAGTGCAGCGAGAAGTGTTGTTTTCTGTGCTATGCTAGGCAGGGCCATCTGTTCGACATAGTTTTGTCCCATTGTAGTTTGGGTCCCTGCAAGAATCTTAACCGCTTGCAGCAGTGCTGCAGGAGAAAGCGGATAAATGCTACATTTTTATGCTGGGTCTCATTGCATCTTGGCTTGAGGCGTTTTGAGAAATGACCTCACAATATGAGGGTCTGGGTGGTTGTTGCAGGAGAGGATTGGGTTTTGTTTTGTTTTGTTTTTTAGTCATGGTCAGATTTAAACATGACTTAAGAGAAAGAAGTTGTTCTGTGGGGGAGAAATTCATTGTCTTAGCCCATGGTGCTTTCATACAGTGCCAACAAGAGAGATGTGGAAGAAGCTCTTTGTAGAATATTATATGAACTGAACCCACTGAGGAATCATCAATGCAACAAGCATTTTTGCAGGGGGTTTCTTAGATGTTTGGGATCCCTTGTGTGGGAGTTCTGGTGCCCATTATTTTACCAGTTTAGGGATGCAGGCCGGATCCAGTTACAACATAGACTCCAGGGCAAGTTGAAACCTCATAGCCTCCTTGAGCTGGCAGGCAGCTATATAGTTATGGGCATAGTTGCTTATAATAGTACTATTGGTGTGCTGGCAGGGACTAATGGGAGCTGTAGTCTAAAACGTCTGGGAGGAAGGCTGGTGTGATGGGATGCAGAAACCCGAAAGGCTGCCTAAGAGCTGAGATGTTCCCGCCCTGCCTTGTGATGCTCCCTTGCTCATTGGAGCCTAATAAGAGGCAACCAAGGAATGAGAGTCTCCTGTTTTAACATGTCTTTCCTCACAGTGACTTGGCCCTGGCACTCTGGACATCACTGCCTGCTTACCAGTGGCAGATAAACAGCCACTAGGGGTGGCTTCCCAGGTCCTCAAATTCTGGTGTATGTTTTTTGTTTTTGTTTTGGCTTTTACACCAATTTCAGCTAATAACTTCAGTCCTCCTGACTATGCAAAATTCTACTTGTTTTGCAATTGTACTAGATTATATGTTGCCTTTGTTGTGTGTGTGTGGTTTTTTAAGGGCAGCAGATTTATGGTGTGGTTTCAGTTGCAAGTGGCAGACATGCTTTTTCCAGAGAAGTCCTTTTGAATTGGTTTGCTCCATGCTGGATTTTTACAGCTTGCCTCTTGAGAAGCTCAACTCTGGAGGTCAAATTATTAATGATTGAATCCCCAGCATTTTCAAACTGATTTCAGGTTATTAGGAAACAAGTGGCCCTTGACAAACACATAGCAGTTTTCCAAGGAGGCCCTGATGGGCATTTGCTCCATCTCTCCCCTCACCCCACCCGACTGTTTTTTCAGGCTGAAGTGGGGGTCATGCCACATTCAATAAAGGCCATTTAAACATCGTGTAATCGCCTAGAATGTCTGGCAAGAGCAGCTTGTTTGGACAGTTCAGTAACAAGAACCAATCACCCTGGAAAACAGGGTGGCAGAAGATGGGAGTCACTGATAGATTTGCCAGTGGCACGCTGAAATTTTCATTTTCACCAAATCCACCTTGAAAGTCTTTACCCATCGCCTCTCCAGAGACAATTTTATGATGTGCAGACCTACTTGGAGATGTCCTTGGAGGCCAAGCGGAAGTAAAAACGATACTTAATAACAAACACAAAGAGTTCCTTGAAATGTGCATATTTTCCTGTTTTGCCTGAGCTCCTACAAAACACCCAGAACTCTGTAGACTCATAAGACTTTATCGACCTTAAGCATGTTTTAACTGGTTTTAAGTTTTACATGCGGGGGCCAGATTTCTGTCTGCTGTAAACAGTTGTATGCTCCAGTAATTTCAGCAAAACTAAGAATGTGATCCTTTCGTTTTCAAGCTGTCAGCCACAACAGCCAACAGAACATCAGTGTTATACGTTGAAAGCAAACCAAACCAAATCCCTCAAAGCAGGCTTCACACACCACGTCTGCTCTGACTGGAGTTGACGGAAGTTCTAGTCCACAAAACCTAAAAGGCATCAGTCAAGGAAGGTTGCCAAACTGTTTTGTTGGAATTATACAGGGGGGGGGGGAATGGCAAAGGAACAGTTTTGAGATTTTGCCCCCTTTTTATATTATAAAATATAATGGATTAAAAATATACCTGTTCTCTCTCCAGCAAGGAAGAAATGCCACCTTTTTGAACTGATGCAGGATAATGCTTGGGCCCTCTTGGTGTTGGAAGCAACAGTCTTGATCCAGTGGGCCCAGCTTGTTTCATGGGGTGTGGAGTCTAGTACATGCCACAACCTGGAGTGATGGATGCTCGTCGTATTTGGATCCCTTGTACAGCATGCTTTGTTTCTCAGAACATCAGAGGTAGCCATTGAAGTACCTTCAGATGTTGTTGGACTGCAACTCTCATCATCCCTGAACATTGGCCATACTAACCTGAGCTGGTGTGAATTGTAGTCCAACAGCATTTGTGTTGGTTATCCCTGCTGAACGCTCAACATTGTGCATGCTTTTCTCCTGTGATTCTCTGGATTGGGGCCAGTCCACCTAAAACCAACCTCCTTCCATCATTTAAGTTTAACTGTCTTCCTCTCTTCCCACCCTATAACCACAATGGGAGTTGCAGTCCAGAACATCTGAAGGCCGCCAAGTCAGGGAAGTTTGTATTACCCAGTGCCTTGACCATTAGTGGCAAACCTTTTAATTCATATTCCTGCCTTAATTTTCAGTGAATAGCACAACATCCACACTATGTACATACACTACTGTTTTTACTGTTCTAAACTGACATCCGTTGGAATGGAGTATTTAATTTCACTTCTTAAAAATGTTTCAGGTCTTTTTTTTCTTTTCTTTTTTTTTACGCAGTTCCGTATTGTTATATAGATGCTGAACCTTTTTATTTCTAGCAAGACCAAGTTTGCCCTGTCCAGAATGCAGTCATTTTCCATAAACTGTTTTTCCACAGAAAGCGGAATTTGATCACGGCTCAGTGGGTTGTGTCTTGCCAACTTTTTTCTTTCCGTTTTGAAAAACAGAGCTTGTTTAGATTTCCTTAATTATTTTTTGTTAAGAAGAAAGCATCCAGAAAGCTTCCCACAGCGACTCTGAAATGGTGTGCACTGAAATTAGAGTGAAACGTTTTACCTCTTTTCCTTGGAAAGTATAAAAAGAAACTCCCTTCAAGTTGTTTTTTTTGGGGGTGCGCATAGCTCAGTGTGCAGGCAGTCCCAGACTTCTCCAGTTGAAAGGAACAGGTAGCAAGTGATGCAAAAGGCCTGTGTCTCTGGAGAATTCCTGCCAGTCAGGAAGCAACACTGAACTAGAATAGCCTTTGCCAACCTGGTGCCCTTCAGATAGGAGTTATGGTCCAACATCTGGAGGGCACCAGAAGGCTGGATTAGAGGGACAAAGAGTTTGAGGCAGCTTTTTATGTTTGCTTCGAGAGAATTCTTATTTAACAGGGATGGAACACTTCTTTCATTTGTGCCATAATATTTATTGGTGATTTTTCCTATTCTTTCTACTTTCAGTTTCATTGCTTAGTCTTTGCATTAATGAAAAAAGCAGGAATTTTGCCTTCCACATTTCTCTGTTGTTGGAAAATGCAAAAGAACAGCCTACTTGGAAGTTCCACCATATCCCTTAAAATTATAAGGTTCCAAAGGAAAGACCAAAGTAGTTTTGAATTTGAATGAAAAGAGAATTGCTTAAAAATAGAGGGTGCACATTCTGAAATTCAGAATTTCAAGAAGTCCAAGAATTTAAACCAAAGCTCGAAGAAGGCACACAAAAGCTGCTTTCTCATGCCCTGAGGAAAGTTTGATTCATCATGCAACTAATGCCATAACTAGAGTATATAATTTGACTTAAATTAAGTTTTTTTCTTAAGAATTATTTTCATTTTCTTTAAAAGAATATAGTTTTTTTTCCAAGAACTTGGACCAATGTTGATTTTTATTTTGTAGGAAATATATTAAATGCCCAATTTGTATATTGTGTCTAGTTTACATGCTGCAAATATGTTAGTTTAACCTTGTTTGTATATATCATTCTAAAACCTTCGGCCTTTTAGTTAGTACATAGATTGACTTGCCGGGTTTTTGTCTTGTCATTTGGTTTCCTTGATTGTTGAAGAATTAAAGTTGGGAAATGTAGATTTATTTATCTAAAGAAGCTGCTTGCTATCGTCCTAAGTTATTTTAATATTAAAAGTCAGAATTTCATTTAACCTTAGATGTTATAATCTGCTTTTTTTCCCAATAAAGACATTTTGTAGTTACTTCTGATTTTATAGTGTGTTACCTAGAAGGAATTGATTGGTTATGGGAACAAACTGCGTGTTTCATGCCATGCTGCTCCAACACCTTTTTATTTTGTCATTTAACTTTTTATTTTTTTAAAAGCAAATAAATGGCAAAGCTGCATCAGAAAGCAGAAAAGATGGTACAAGCCTTTTCTCGCCCACAAATCCACACACACCCCTCCAACAGCTGTCCTTTGTACACTTTTAAATGTGCCAGTGGTTTGTGGTTTTTTTAAGGGTTACAGTGGCCACTTTCCAGTCCTCACTTATGTAAGCTGATCTTGGAGAGAAATTTTATATTTGTGTTAGAAGATCAGAATTTTCACATCTTGCGGTCTTTTAAGAACTTTCTGGTAGATGCCACCTGGACCTGGTGATTTGTTAATTTTTAATTTGTCAAAAAGATCTGCAGCTTCATCTCTTGTTACCACTATTTATCTCAGTTCTCCAGCTTCCTTCCTGGGATGATTGAATCAGCAATTTTACTGCTGGCAACTGCTTTTTGAAAGTTGGGAAGAAGAGAGGTTCACCCCACAGGAGACAAAATTGTAACGAGGCCCATTTTTAAGGTGTGGTGTTATGCACCTAAAGACAGAAGTCTATCAAGTATTCTTAAAAAATAAAATAAAAGTTAAATCCAGAATTCATTATCTGAACGGATTCAGAGCTTAAACTGCTAAGCTAGTTATACTGCTTTGACTTTCCTGCATACATCAAAGTCTTCTGTGGAAACCTGGGACTTTAAAAAAAATAAAATCTGGTAGTCATGGTTTAAAATCTACTAAAAGCAGCAGCAGCTTATCCCTAAATCCTCCCTTTTACCTTTATTATCAAAGTGATGCATCTCTGTGGGTGGTATTATTTTGACCCACCTCTGCAAATATCGGTGGGGGAGAGAGGAAATGAGATCATTGCTAGTCATGTAGAGGTGGTGAAGAAAGAGGATTTATTTTTCTGGCTTTAGAAAAGACGCCCTCATTTATAAGAGACTGGAATCTCCAGATCAGCAGGTGATCAGCTAGACTTTTCATCTTTTTTTTCTCCTAGCAATATTGGGTGTGCCCCTTCTGCAAAAGCTTTTCTGGCATTCAAGCCCCCTGATCAATATTTGCTCCAATGGCCTTTGCCGTGCATGAAGTGCTATTGTTCTTTGTGTTTGGAAATGCAGCAATTGCTCAGCTGCTTTTAAAAGTAGCCAAGGAGCAAAAGGAGGAATGTGAAGCAGGAAAAACAACTCCTAGAGATGCCTTAAACAAGCAAAGACTTCACAATAATTGGCCCAAAAGGTGCTTTCCCCCCTTCTTTTTCTTTTGGCAAAAACTCAGGAACAATGAAGTGTCTCCTAATCAAACAACACGATCCGTTAACAGCCCAGGGTTCACAAATAGATGCTCCAGATATTTTTGGACCGATAAAAAGGATGCAGGTAAGGTTAAAGATTACATTTAAATGCTGCTTACAATGCCGGCTGGGATATTCTGCAAGACTTGGGACACAATCCAGTGAGAAGTCGTGAAATGCACAGCAGCTGTGGCAAACCAAGTGCTTCTGGTTCACTTCAGCGACACTTGTCTTTTTAGAATTTGAAGCAAAGTTTAGATCAGGTTCTTTTTGTTTGCACTTCAAAATAATATATCCTGATTTCATTTTCTTTCCTGCAGAATCCAGTGTCGCAGGTATCTTCTGTTACCTACACCCAGCGTACAGGAGCACCCTAACAGGATTGTGAGAGACTTTCCCACTGGAAAGGCAAGGTAAGAGCAGTAACAAGTGGTCTTGTTCGGTGACTTTTTATTATTATTTTTATAAGATATTTATTAAGATTTTCAAAGTATTACAGAATAAAAATTAAAAAATAAAAAATATAAAAAATGCTTAAAATCAACTCCATCTTTCCATTACTTATTTTTCATTAGCTTATTTCCCGGACCTCCTCACGCCTCCCTTTTTTGCATTCCAATTCGGTTTGTTGGTTCAGCAAATCCCTACCCTCTTTGTGTATCCTAGTCTTTAATTTTAAAATATTATGACATTAAGTTTTTACCTAAATAATCCATTTTTCATATTCCCTTATAATATTACAGCTGAAAACCACTTAATTTCTATCCAACATCATTCTAACATTCATCAATTTTACAATATTTCTGTAGATAGTCTTTAAATTTCTTCCAATCTTCTTCCACCGACTCTTCTCCCTGGTCTCAGATTCTGCCAGTCATTTCCGCCAGTTCCATATAGTCCATCACCTTCATCTGCGATTCTTCCAGAGTGGGTAGCTCTTGTGTCTTCCAGTACTTTGCAATAAGTATTCTTGCTGCTGTTGTGGCATACATTTGTTCGGTGACTTTTCAAATCCCTGTCCTCAAACACCTTCAGAATCTCCTCCACTAGGATCTCTTAGCAGAACCACCAGCCCTGCCTTTGCCAAGTTGATGGATGTTGCAGCCCAAATCGCACCAAGGGCCTTAGATAAGGAAGGTGGTACAGTGGTACCTTGGGTTACATACACTTCAGGTTACATACGCTTCAAGTTACAGACTCTGCTAACCCAGAAATAGTACCTTGGATTAAGAACTTTGCTTCAGGATGAGAACAGAAATCGTGCTCAGGCGGCGCGGCAGCAGCAGGAGGCCCCATTAGCTAAAGTGGTGCTTCAGGTTAAGAACAGTTTCAGGTTAAGGACGGACCTCCGGAACAAATTAAGTACTTAACCCGAGGTACCACTGTATTTGAGTCATGAGGAGCTGATACTATGCCCCACTGTGACAAATTTGTGTTTGCTCCCCTCTCACCCCCCCCCGGCCACCAGTTGTTTGATCTTACCTGGCAGCATCTGGTGCCCAACCTTCTATGCCTCACATGCTGCCCAGCATTGAGAGCTGCTGCCTGGACTTGCCTGCTGAATGCGTGTCTCTCTTTCTTTCCAACATTGACAGACGGCATGATGAGTCGTCTGTGGTAACCCAACCCACCTTCTTCTTAAATGATGTTATTGTTCACAATTATCTTAATTATATGGTAGTTTACTCTAATAACCTTTTTGCTTTAAGCCCTGCCTCGGCGATCTGAGGTTTCTTGGCTGTAGGGAAAAAATGTGGGTCCCTAAGGAAGCAGTAAAGCACATGGTTCTAGAAGCTTCTATTAAGAATAAGATGGCTGGATCTCTTATTTATTGTGTGGTGCATTCCATCAAACTCCTACTCTTGAGACCTGGGAGGTTTTGCCACCATCTTCTTTCTCACTATCCCTTTCTCATTCTTTAGCTGCCTGTTTCTTCTGTTCTCTTCACTTACCTTTAAAGCCCTATACGGCCTAGGACCGTAAAGAGTGTCACTCACCCCAAACATCCACTCCAGTAGAATACGGTGGTTAATGGTACCAAATGCTGCTGAGAGATCATGGGGAAATAGCGGGGCATGTTCCCTCTGTCCTCCTCCTGACAGAGGTCAGCATACCTATTTACATACAAAGACCACAGGGGCCATCTTAGAGCACTTCTTCCATCTTGCTTCCAAAAAAAGGACAGCCTTGCATCTGTCTCCTATATTGTGTGGCTGCATCATATTAAAATCAAATAAATCCCCCCTCCTAAATGATTGATTATGCATATACATATTTATGAAGGTTTAATAGATTAATTAATTTCAAGTAATTTAATTTCAATGATACTCCTATTTTTAAAAATAGAAGCATGTGGTAGCTTCAGCTATTACTTTGTCTCTGAAAATAACTTCAGGTGCCTTGTTGGTTCCAAATAATGAACACTGTCTTGTACAACGTATTATTGCGAGTTTAGGGTGAGTGGTTAGGCTGTCTGAGTCCCTTCTAATTCCTGGATCCAGCAAGGGTTAAAATCATTGGATTCCATTGTTAGCTGGCCAGTTGTCTGATGAAGCTGAATGTTGGAAGATTCAGGACAGATAAAGTCCTTCCTCACGCAGGGCATAGCTAAACTACAGAACTCTCTCCCACAGTAGGCAGCAATGGCTGCCAACTTTGAATGGCTTTAAAAGAAGATTAGACAAATTTGTGGAGGCTATATAGGAGCCATGATTGCTATGCTCTGCCTGCACAGCTGGAGGCAGTAATGCTTCTGAATATCAGTTTCTAAAAACCACAGGAAGGACAAATGCTCCTTGCACTCATGTACAGTGGTGCCTCGCAAGACGAAATTAATTCGTTCCGCAATTCTCTTCGTCTTGCGGGTTTTTCGTCTTGCGATGCACGGTTTCCCATAGGAATGCATTGAAAATCAATTAATGCGTTCCTAGGGAAACCACCTTCAGGCCAGGTCCGGGGACAGTCTGTCCCCGGACCTCTTCTGAAGGCTGGGGGGGGGGGGGGGACAAGGGCTTTTCTTCCCACCCCCAGCATTTTAAAAAACCCTGGGACAGCGGAGGACTTCTCCGCTGTGCGGGGCTATCTTAAAATGCTGGCGGGCGGCATTTTAAAATCGCCCCGGACAGCGGAGGACTTCTCCGCTGTCCGGGGCGATTTAAAAGCCCCTGGGAAGGCAGGCAGGGGGGACAAAGACTTTCGCCCCCTGCCCGCCTTCAGAAGGTGTTCCCGCCCCCCTTCGGAACATCGTTCCGAAGTGGGGCGGCTGGGGCAGCTGTTCCCGCCCCCCGCCCCACTTCGGAACAGCTTTCCGAAGTGGGGTGGATGGGACAGGTGTCCCCGCCCCCCCCCGCCCCACTTCGGAAAGCTGTTCCGAAGTGGGGCGGCGGCGGCAGGTGTCCCCGCCCCCCGCCCCACTTCGGAACAGCTTTCCGAAGTGGGGCGGCGGCGGCAGCTGTTCCCGCCCCACCTCCCCACTTCGGAACATCGTTCCGAAGTGGGGCGGCTGGGGCAGCTGTTCCCGCCCCACCTCCCCCCTTCGGAACATCGTTCCGAAGTGGGGCGGATGGGGCAGCTGTTCCCGCCCCACCTCCCCCCTTCGGAACATCGTTCCGAAGGGGGGCGGATGGGGCAGCTGTTCCCGACCCACCTCCCCCCTTCGGAACATCGTTCCGAAGGGGGGCGGCTGGGGCAGCTGTTCCCGACCCACCTCCCCCCTTCGGAACATCGTTCCGAAGGGGGGCGGCTGGGGCAGCTGTTCCCGACCCACCTCCCCCCTTCGGAACATCGTTCCGAAGGGGGGCGGCTGGGGCAGCTGTTCCCGACCCACCTCCCCCCTTCGGAACATCGTTCCGAAGGGGGGCGGCTGGGGCAGCTGTTCCCGACCCACCTCCCCCCTTCGGAACATCGTTCCGAAGTGGGGCGGATGGGGCAGCTGTTCCCGACCCACCTCCCCCCTTCGGAACATCGTTCCGAAGGGGGGCGGATGGGGCAGCTGTTCCCGACCCACCTCCCCCCTTCGGAACATCGTTCCGAAGGGGGGCGGATGGGGCAGGTGTCCCCGCCCCCCTCCCCCCTTCGGAACATCGTTCCGAAGTGGGGCGGATGGGGCAGCTGTTCCCGACCCACCTCCCCCCTTCGGAACATCGTTCCGAAGTGGGGCGGATGGGGCAGCTGTTCCCGACCCACCTCCCCCCTTCGGAACATCGTTCCGAAGTGGGGCGGCTGGGGCAGCTGTTCCCGACCCACCTCCCCCCTTCGGAACATCGTTCCGAAGGGGGGCGGATGGGGCAGGTGTCCCCGCCCCCCTCCCCCCTTCGGAACATCGTTCCGAAGTGGGGCGGATGGGGCAGCTGTTCCCGACCCACCTCCCCCCTTCGGAACATCGTTCCGAAGTGGGGCGGATGGGGCAGCTGTTCCCGACCCACCTCCCCCCTTCGGAACATCGTTCCGAAGTGGGGCGGATGGGGCAGCTGTTCCCGACCCACCTCCCCCCTTCGGAACATCGTTCCGAAGTGGGGCGGCTGGGGCAGCTGTTCCCGACCCACCTCCCCCCTTCGGAACATCGTTCCGAAGGGGGGCGGATGGGGCAGGTGTCCCCGCCCCCCTCCCCCCTTCGGAACATCGTTCCGAAGGGGGGCGGATGGGGCAGCTGTTCCCGACCCACCTCCCCCCTTCGGAACATCGTTCCGAAGTGGGGCGGCTGGGGCAGCTGTTCCCGACCCACCTCCCCCCTTCGGAACATCGTTCCGAAGTGGGGCGGATGGGGCAGCTGTTCCCGACCCACCTCCCCCCTTCGGAACATCGTTCCGAAGTGGGGCGGATGGGGCAGGTGTCCCCGCCCCCCTCCCCCCTTCGGAACATCGTTCCGAAGTGGGGCGGATGGGGCAGCTGTTCCCGACCCACCTCCCCCCTTCGGAACATCGTTCCGAAGTGGGGCGGATGGGGCAGCTGTTCCCGACCCACCTCCCCCCTTCGGAACATCGTTCCGAAGTGGGGCGGATGGGGCAGCTGTTCCCGACCCACCTCCCCCCTTCGGAACATCGTTCCGAAGTGGGGCGGATGGGGCAGCTGTTCCCGCCCCACCTCCCCACTTCGGAACATCGTTCCGAAGTGGGGCGGCTGGGGCAGCTGTTCCCGCCCCCCGCTTCGGAACAGCGTTTTAAAATGCTGGGGGTCGGCAGCGAACGCTCCCGACCCCCAGCATTTTAAAATCTCCCCGGGACAGAGACTTCTCTGCTGTCCCTTGGAGATTTTAAAATGCTGGGGGTCGGCAGCGAACGCTTCGCTCCCGCCCGCCAGCATTTTAAGATCACCCGGGGCAGGCGGGGGGGAGGCAGGCGGGGGGGAGCAAAGACTTTTGCCCCCCGCCGTCCTTCAGAAGAGGTCCTCTTCTGAAGGCCGGCTGTGGGCGAAAGTCTTTGCTCCCGACCGCCAGCATTTCCCTATGGGCTTTCGTCTTGCGATGCAAGCCCATAGGGAAATTCGTCTTGCGAAGCGCCTCCAAAACAGAAAACCCTTTCGTCTTGCGGGTTTTCCGTCTTGCGAGGCATTCGTCTTGCGGGGTACCACTGTACTTGCAAGTTTCTTGTGGGCATCTGGTCAGCTGCTGTGAGAAGAGAACGCTGGCCTAGATGGGCCACTGGTCTTATGTTCTCATGTTTCTTGATAGCTTGCTTTGCCCCAACGAAAGGCAGCCCAGCAGTTTGCCTTGCGGTTGCCTCTTCCCTATGCTTGTGGCATCCGTCAGTCTCCCAGTCCTTTTCTTCACTGTCTCTGGGTGACCCCTACTGGAACGATCAGTTAACTCCCATGCAGCAGATACATCCTGCAGCTCTATCTCCCTTCTGCATTTAACGCTTTCCCCCTTGGAATGCTCCTCCTTGTGGCAGGCAGTGGCCTTGTGTAGCTATTAAGCAAGTGTATCCTGTAGGCCAGGGGTAGGCAACCTAGGGCCCGTGGGCCAGATGTGGCCCAATCACCTTCTCAATCCGGCCCGCGGACAGTTCGGGAATCAACGTGTTTTTACATGAGTAGAATGTGTGCTTTTATTTAAAATGCATCTCTGAGGTATTTGTGGGGCCTGCCTGGTATTTTTACATGAGTAGAATGTGTGCTTTTATTTAAAATGCACCTCTGGATTATTTGTGGGGCATAGGAATTCATTCATTTTTATTTTTCAAAATATAGTCCGGCCCCTCACAGCCCATGGCTGAAAACAGTACTGCTGTAGGCTGTACTGTTCTTGGCCCACTGAGATGACTGCAGAACACTGGCCACATACAGTTGCTCAGGGCTGGCCTAAGACGTTTTGCCGCCTGAGGTGAACCACCCAGCCAGGGAACAATGGGAGAATAAGGATTTGCATCGGAGAGGTGGGGGAAGGAAATCAAAGCAACTTTACCTGACGATTGAAGTGGGACTCAGAAGGAAACAGGCCTGCTCTGAATCAAACCAGGTAGGTGCAGAACCCAGGGGACCCAAAGGAAAGCCCCCATTTCCTCCCTGGGAGTGGAAGACCAGCAGTGCCTTCTATTCGTCAAGAGGCTTCTGTACAGGAGGCATTGGGGGGGGGGGGGAGCCGAGGAGGCAGCAAATCTGGCCTTCAAGGAGTGTGCAGCAGCCATCACACTCGCAGCAGCAGCAAATGCATTCCTTGGAGGCCAGATCTTCTGCTCCATGGATCTGCCCCCTGAGGCAATCGTATCACTTAGCCTCATGGCCTGCAGTCACCCATGCCACCAAGGGCAGGCCACAATTAATCAAGGACCTTCATGTGGTTTTTACCCCGTGTTTTGGGTTCTGTGGGACTATATTTTTCTTCTCAGCAGAAAGGGGGATGGCTGGCCAACTAGGGATGTTAAAGAACCTTCTCTGTAACGGACCAAAAACTGTACAACTCCGTGTCCTATAGATGCATGCCCACTGTCATCTCGTTTGCTTGTTTGTTTGTTTATTGCCTTCCCTTCAGCCTAAGGTCTCAGGTGAGGGGTTTATAGTATTAAAACACCATATTCAAAATGGTTTAAAACACCTTACAACCATAAAAATAAGATGGGTCCTAAAAACAAGTGTCAAAAGCCAGGGTAAAGAGGTTTGTACCAGAAGCTGTATAATGAAGGTGCTGGGTGCACCTCTGTGGGGAGGGGGCTTCACAGCTTAGGGGCCGCCACAGAGAAAGCAGCCAATTACCCAAATTCTAAGCCTCAGAATTGCTTGCAAAGTCCCAGAGCATGCCTGTCTGCTAGCCAAGTTATTATCCAAGTAGTTTTTGTTTAATAATTAAAAATAATGACGATTCAATTTATTTGTAGTACAAAACATTTGTTGTACAGTGGTACCTTGGGTTAAGAACTTAATTCGTTCTGGAGGTCTGTTCTTAACCTGAAACTGTTCTTAACCTGAAGCACCACTTTAGCTAATGGGGCCTTCCGCTGCCACTGCGCCACCGGAGCACGATTTCTGTTCCCATCCTGAAGCAAAGTTCTTAACCTGAGGTATTATTTCTGGGTTAGCGGAGTCTGTAACCTGAAGTGTATGTAACCCGAGGTACCACTGTAGTTCACATTCTTCAGGGAAATTTCAACAATCCTACGATGCTCCAATTTGATATACAGGTAAGGGAAGACTAATAACTAAAGACTACAGCAGCCCAGCCCTCCAGATGCTGTAAACTACAACTCCCATCAGCAAGCATGGCCACGTTGGCTGAAGCTGATGGAAGTTGTAGTCCAAAACAGCTACCGGGTGCTAAGTTGGGAAAGGTGGCCTTTGTTCTAGGGTATTACTACTTTACATATAAGCCAATTCAGTGGAAATGTCTATAAATTTGAGAGCAGGGCATAAATGGCCACTTTTAAATGGCTTTAAAAGGGGACTGGATAACTTCACTGACAAATGGCTTTCAATGGCTACTATCAAAGATGGCTATTTTCTGCCTCCATGGTCAAATGCAGTAATGCTTATACCAGTTGCTGGAAACCACGGGAAGGGGAGGGCACTTGTACCTGAATCCTTCTTGCTGGTTTTCCACAGCCACCTCATTGGTCAGTGTGAGGCCAGGATGCTAAACCAGATAGGCCAGGGGTGGCCAACTCCCAAGAGTCTGTGATCTACTCACTGAATTAAAAACTGGCAGTGATCTACCCCTTTTTGGGGGTTCAGATCAAAGTTGTTGAGCTTTTTTTAAAACAAGGAAGGCCATTGGCCATCTGATCCAGCAAGGCATTTTTTATGTTCTTATCTGTAACTCAGAATTAGCTTTTCCTCCATAATATCCATCGTCGTTTCACTGATAGCGAAATCAAATGAGCAAACACATATTTTCGTAAGTTAGCAGCATATACTCCTATAGTACGGTAAACGATGCTGTTTTAGGACTATCAGGAATATACAAGTCAGGAGGTATAAAACAAGCCACTGAATCAGGCTCAGTCATGGCAAGCCAACAACTGTCAGCTGCTCCCTTTGATCTGGTCCGATCTTTCTTCAGTTCGCTGAAATCTTTCTAATCATTTGTCTTTGATCCCTTTGTAGAATTCTTCAAAGGGCTTCCAAATTAACTAACACATAAGCAACCCCTACACACACAGAAATTGCATCTAGCCTTCGCACATACTTTTATTTTCACAGTGCCAGTGGGCAGCTATAATGCTTATCTTAGATGAAAATTTGGGGCAGGGAGACTTTAATGGTGCAGATGCAGCACAGCTGGGATAGGGAGAAAGATTTTTCTGACCTTTTATTGTGCACACGTTATGTACTGAAAGGTGCCAAAGAGGAATGTTTTAATTTCATTTGGGGAGGGCATTGAGGACCACCAAGGCTGTTAAAACTTAAACTGACCACTTTAAGGTCCTGTTAAGGTACTAGGTCATGGGCATAAATCATCCTTCATAGAAAGGGAATATCAATATCGCTTAGGAAGGACAAAATGAGATTTTGAGTGGAAGGGCTGGTTCAATTTTGCCCTTTGTTCCTTAGCAGTCACTTCAAGCCATATTCTTTTATTTGCTTACCATTCTAGTCCTGATTTAGGGTACAACCCTATATACCCTTACCTGGGAGTAAGTTGCACTGAACACAGTGGACCTTACTTCTGAACAGCACTACAGCTCCAGCAAGGATGAATGGTCAGATGTTGGGCGTTTTAGTTCAGCAACATATGGGGGGCTAGGTGCTCTTTTTCCTACAAAGTTGATGTCACCAATCAATTTTTGTCGATAATTTTAATTGCTATTTTAAATGGTCCTGCATTGAGATTTTGGTTTTAATGTTTTGTGCTGGCTCCTTGGGCTTTGAAACAAAAACCTCTACATTTTTCTTTCATGCATCTGAAGTGGGCTCTAGTCCACAAAAGCATATGCCATAAAGAGTATTTGAAATTTTAAACCTATTGTTGTATAGGTTGGAAGGACTCTCAATTTAACAGCCTCCAGGTGGATCTTTGTTCAAGCTTCACCACACTGAATGCCTGCAAAACCACTTGTCTGACTGAACCAAGTGTTTAAATGAGCTTTGTACATCTGTTTGTATTGAGCAGTAAAACTGCCTCACCATCCTTGAGCTGCGGTGTTTGTATAACGCACCCCTTAATCTCCAGCTCTCATCTCTGCAATTAATTCACGATAGGGGAATGGAGCGTGTCAAATGGAGAAAGAGCTTTTCGAGCAGCTATTCTGGAAGAAAAGCAACTTAGATGTGGCTCAAGTCATTTTGAGAAGCTACAAAAAGGAAGAGGAAGGGGCCCAGAAGCCAGCTTTCTCCAACCTGGTACCCTTGAGATGATTTGAACTACAGCTCCCATCATTCATAGCTGTTAGTCCTGCTACCTGGGGCTGATGGGAGATTTAGTCCAACACATCTGGAGGCCACCAGGTTGCAGAGAAGACTATCTGACCTGCTTTTGCCTCCTCAGCACTTCTGTTGCCTTCAGAAAGGAATTACAAGACCATGTGAGTCAATACACACAAAAATAGCAGAAGTAAATGGCTGGCTCTCCATGAGGTGCAGGCCCCCGTGAGAACAGGATGCTGGAGAAGATGTGCCTCCTTTGGCCTGATCCAGCTGCTGCAGGGCTCTTCTCATGTTCTTAATGGCACCCCTTTAATAAAATGACAGAATGGGCCTGAGGGATTCTCCCCCCAGCCCCGCTGCAGAATGAGGGCCCATCAAGCAGGACCATGCAACTTTAAACAGTTGTAGTTTGTTAAGGGTGCTGAAAGTTGTTAGGAGACCCCTCTTTGAGTTACAATTAGCAGAGAGTAGTGCAGAGCTGGAAGAGCTTCAGAAAATGGGAACCCAAACAACCAGAGGACTGGAGCAACTGCCCAATGAAGAACAATCATGACACGTGGTGTTTAATTAAGAGAAAAGAGGCATGGCAGGTATGTAAGGCAAGGAAAAAGTGGATAGTTAAGTTTTCTCCCCCTCTCATGATAGGAGAACTCATAGGCCTCCAAGGAAGCCAGATGCTGGAAGATTCAGAACAGTGCAGTGTGTGCTCCCACAAATCTGCTTGGCTTTAAAAAGAGGATTAGACAATTTCACAAAGGTTAAAGACTACTGATGGCTGTGTGTATGAGAACCTTCATATATGTATCATGTATATATTCAGCTCAGGATGAAACCAAAAGGTTAACTATGTCATGGGAAAGAGCCAACAAAACCATTAAGTGCTCAGACACCACATTCACACCTCAAAATAAAAGGAGAAAAACACAAAGCAGCCATGTTTAGTTAACTGTGGTATAATCTTGTACAAGTTGGGGTGGGGTGTCTCACAATGGCACCAGCTTCACAAGATACAGTGCAGGCAAAGGGGTTTTTTGCTGCTGCCTGTTGTGCAGCTTCCATCTAGGCAATACAGAGTGGAGCTGGAGCGGGGAGTGAGTGGGTGGGGGAACAGTACCCAACAGTTACAATTCAGCTGCCACGAACAGCAACTAACCAGCATTTTCCAGGTGTCACAAGATTAAAAAAGGTTTTGTTTGCAACAACGCTCAAAAAAGCAACAAGGCTAACCGTTAACAGCTAACAAGTGAAGAGAGGCCAGAACTGGTGAAAAAAGTGCTATTCCGGTTAAGAGTGGTTAATGAAGCACAGACTACAACATCGAACTGGGTGTTTGGCGGTTGGATTGTCGTCGGCACGCAGCCCTCCTGCCCTCAGATCAGGCCCGGTGTTTCTTGATGAAGCTGATCAGCCCGTTGGTGGAGGAATCGTGAGATGTCACCGGCGCATCAGATTCCAGTTCTGGCTCAATTTTCTTGGCCAGCTGCTTTCCAAGCTCAACGCTGGTTTTTACATACAAAGGGAAGGAAAAGGATGGATTTAGGCTAGAGGCCAAAGGCCTGGCTTAGACACTGGTTATAACCTGGTTTTCCTCCAAGAAGCTTAGGGCAGCATGGGTGCAAATCAGCAAGGCCTGCAACCACACAATCGGTGGTAGGCAGTACAACCTAAGGTGAACAAGGCAGGCTTTGTGGCTGAGCAGAGGATTGATCCGAGGTCTTCCCAGTCCAAATACATGCTAGCTAGCTGTTGAGCCACACTGGCAGGAACAGTTTTACTGGCTGAGAAGAAGCAATCCAGAATGTGTATTTTCATGGTTACTAATCTTGATGGATATTGCTTTGCCTTCAATTTGGAGGCAGTAATGTTCCTGAATGCGAGTTGCTGGAAACCATAGGAAGGGAAGAGGGTTTCTTGGGCTCAAATTCTGCTTGCACATTTCCCACAGGTGCCTGGGTGGCCACTGTGAGAACAGAATGTTAGACTGGATGAACCCCCTTTGGCCTGATCCAGCAAGGCTCTTCATAATAAAGGTGGGATCATTCCCCTTAATAAAGGGGAATAATGTATTCCCTTCAGTATATGTTTCCAACTATGTACGTTTAACTTTTGCTTTTTTAGGTGTTTTTATTTACAAAAGCATAACCAAAAAAAGCAGGAGGCTTTTCAGTAACTAAGTGCAGCTTGGTTGTCTAAAGGGGAAACTTCTCACACAATTGATGGCAATGAAGATCAGTCCAACCTGTCAAGAACATTACCTGCTGATCCTTTAGCAAAGTTGCTACAGCAATAGGCCAAGGTGCAAATAGCTTATTCTTCCACTATGAAACAAGTTTGACCTAGACTGATCTTCAAGTTAAGTGGGAGTCCAACCCCTAGGAAAGAGACTCATTTTGCAAGGAAAGCCCCTCCCCCCATATACATGAAAGTGACTTACCCCCACTGGTCATAACTGTTGATATCCCATACAACTCCTTGAACAAAGATCTTATGTTCATACATCGCTGTAACAGATTAAAGAAAAGAAGACAGGCAGGATGAGTAGTGAGTCTTATAGAAGACAAAGCAGCCTATGAATACAAAGACTCAAGAGTAAGATGTTTACCAATTAAGGCTCCAAGAATGAATGGGTTAAGCTTAGTAAACACAATGGAATTGGTTGGGCGGTTTCCTTCAAAGACCTATAAAGGAAACACAAGAGATAAACATTTATTATTACACTCTACTCTTCAGACACCTGTCAATAATGCATCTTATTTTTTCACAGCCAAATCATCAGTGAAAAACCATAACAGCTACAGGGTGTGCCACTTCTTCAAATCCTCCCTTGAACAAGCTTGTGTCTGAACATTTGGGTCCTTCCGGCTCATAAAAGCAAAAGCTCAAGCACCCATACTCATCCCTTGTTTGGTGCCTGGCTGTCACGGACAGGCTTAGATTTGTAGTGTCCTTGGAGCAGGGACCTGTCTTCCCCTGTAAGACCCTAAAGACAATAAATACTTCGATACCACTTCAAAACAGATGACTGTTCAGGCCACAGTATTTGTTTCTTTTCTTTTTTTAAGTGAAAGCTTTCATTTATATGAAAGTATTTAATTTATACAGGCAGGGTCAAATGAGTCTTTGCCTGTAGGTGGCTCAGTATCGTAAGAACATTAGAACAGCCAGCAGGATCAGACCAATGCCCCACTTAGTTCAGCATCCTGTTCTCAGAGTGGCCAACCAGATGCCTGTCAAAAACCAGCAAGCAAGAAGAGTGTTCTCCCCTGCTCTGGTTTCCAGCAACTGGTATTCAGAAACATAACTGCCTCTGACAGCTAATAGCCACTGACTGCCTTTTCTATTAATTTGTCCAAAACTGTTTTTTAAAGCCATCCAAGCTGCTGGCCACCACTGCCTTCTGTGGCAGCAAGTTCCACACTTTAACTCTGAGCTGTGTGAAGAAGTCCTTTCTTTAGGGAAGTTTTTAATCTTTGATGTTTTATCGTGTTTTTAATATTCTGTTGGGAGCTGCCCAGAGTGGCTGGGGAAAGCCAGCCAGATGGGCAGAGTATAAATAAATTATTATTATTATTTCTTTACTGTCCTGAATCTTCCAACATTCTGCTTCATTGGATGGCCTTGAGTTCTAGGGTTATTGGGGGACAGGACTTTTCTCTACCCATTTTCTCCACGGTAGCCA
Source organism: Podarcis liolepis (assembly GCF_965112155.1). Taxonomy (NCBI): domain Eukaryota; kingdom Metazoa; phylum Chordata; class Lepidosauria; order Squamata; family Lacertidae; genus Podarcis; species Podarcis liolepis. The sequence goes on along the minus strand of NC_139561.1, from coordinate 55,642,829 downwards.
TAATTTCATCAACTTCTATCATGCCACCTCTTGCTCACCTTTCCTCTAAGAGGCCCCTAACACAGCAACCTTTCCTCACAGGGGAGTCACCCTGGTTGGCCTTCAGTTTATCCAGTTGCAAACCACGGTGCAATGCCTGTGACCCACCCAGGTGCTTGAAACGGTACCTTGTGTGGAAGAATCTTCTCCAGGGCATCCCCGCTCAGCCCAGAAGCCTGCAGCTCTTTACGAGCTTCGTCTGTGGTCTTCCCTTTCATTAAGGCCTCAGTCTGGGCAAGGAAATTGGCCAGAAGGATCTAGCAGGAAAGGAGAGAGAGAGGCCTGTGTCATTTTCTGTGGTGACCAGGATTAGGACAGAGATACCCTGCTGCTGATTTTCTCCATCCTTTTTTAATACATAATAAAATAGATTTGCATATCACAACTGTTCATATTAATATTTTTATTTCTGTTGCCAAGGACTGGAATACCACATGGGCAAAATTTCCCTACAAAGCAATCCCAGCTTCATTTAAGGAAACTGCACTGAAAGCACTCCAGAAATGGCATCTTACTCCTCTATACCTGGCGAATATCAATCCAATTCATACTCCATGGTGTTGGAGGGGTGCAAAATGAAGGCGTACTTCTTGCACATGTGGTAGGAATGCAATGAAGTTGCCACATTTTGGGATTCCAGCTTTACAAAGATCCACAAAATTATTGGCCAACACCTAAAAAAAAGGCAAGTGAGCTAGCTCTGTTGAATTGATTTCAACTTAAATTCTCATCTTAAACTATTAATTGGGTATTTACTGGTAGTGCCAAGGTTGGCAATTGCCAGATTTTGGAAGGTGCCAGTTTCAGTTACTATTAAAATATAAATGGTTAGGGCAGGATTGCAAATACTATGATCGAAGGAAGTGAAATCCAAAAAGGAACAGATGAGGATAACTGCCTTTTTAACTGTGATTATTCACCCAACTCCACCCCACCGCCCACTTCCCCAAAACCAATAATTGATAGCACACCCTAGAACTGGTAAGCTGCTAAAAAACATGTATCTCTTGCTGGAGGCCTGTTGCCAAGTCCCTTTGCTAGCCACTGCCTCCCTTTAAAGCAAGGAAGATGGAACCTATTCACTTCTGATAGCACATGCTGAAATCTCAGAACCCAGAGACTGGGCTTCATTTCTTACAATGCTCATCAAAGCAAGTAGCTGAGCCAAGCCAGCTATGCTACACAAGGTAAAATATATACACATGTATATATACATATGTATGTATGTATACATATGTGTATATATTTTACCTTGTGTAGCATATCATAGAATTATGCCGAATAGCAATTTTGTTCAATGTACTTGTTTTATACACAGCTTTGCTTCAAAACCCTGTGCTGGCAGGAGCTGGGCTGGGCTCAACAGACATACAAACTGATTCAGTACAGTAGAACTTTGACTTACCACTGCCCCTATTCGTGAACAATTCGACTCACGACCGCGGCAAACCCGGAAGTAAATACTGGGTTTGCCACAATTCGTGCATGCGCAGAAGCAGCTGCCACCTTCTGCATATGCGCAGAATGACACAGCCGCCAAATGCGCATGCGCAGAACGCCGCTTCTCCCAGCGACCCAGATCGCCTCACGAACGGACCTCCGGAACGGATTCCGTACATGAGTAGAGGTTCCACTGTATAAGGGAACGTCTTGAGTTTGTATGAAAGCATCTCCAAAGAAGAATCTCTTGCAAGGATCTGCTTTCTCTGTGGTATGCAAGTTTTCCCACATGCAAGAAACTGCTTTGAAAACAAGCTATTCGTTGTTGGCCATTCACCTTGTGATGCAGCCCTTTCCTGATAGGATTCTGCGTCTGGACTGGGATGAGGAAGTCACACGGGATCATACGAGTTCCTACCAAAAAGGAAAGAAAAAGAAAGAGATTTTATGAGAGTCTCACTTTGATGCAGTTAGGTTTCATTAAGAAAACTTGTTCGACAAGGTTAACCGTAGGAAACTAGTTCTAATTTGCTGCTTTATTTTTAAGTGACCTGACCTCTCCGCTGCTGTAACACACTGACAGTGGCTTACGCAGATGCTTACTTCACATCAAACTGGAGCACTATTACAGTGGTCAGATTAATAAGTGCCTGAGATACATCAACTTGCTCTCTGCTACGCCAAAGGACAGAACGTGAACCAATGTGGTATGCTGGTGGAGGTTACAAAGTCTGGTCAGGACCTGGGAGACCAGGGTTCCGATCCCCAAATAAGCTGTGAAGCTCATTACATCACCTTGGGCCAGTCAACCCCCTCTCAGGCTAACCTACCTCACAGGGTTGTTGTGAGGGTAATACAGGGAGAGGGAGGAGAACTGTGCATGACACCTTGAGCTTCTCAAACGAAATGTGGGATGTAAGCAAAAACAAAACAAAACAAAACCCAAATAAATTTTAAATATGTGGAATTTGCAGATTTCAGCTGAACACGAGAAGACGATCTTTGCTGGGAGTCCTATATGACCTGCTCCCTGCTTTAACTGGTCTATTACCACCTGGTCACGGGGGGGGGGGGTGTATGTGGCTGACTGGCTCCTACTACAGAAGCTGGTGCTCAGATTTTTGTTGGGGGTCAAGATTTAATTTTGGAGATGTTTCATACTTGTGTATTTTTATTGTTAGACCTTATTACGACTCATGTGGGGATTGTTTAATTGTATACCTGCTGAGATGTTTTCATTTATTGATCATGACTACATAATCTGTGTGTGTGTACACACACACACACCTTTTGATGTTGTAAGCCACCTTGAGCTAGGTTTAACTATGGAAAGCAGGCATGGAACTCAACAACACTGAAGAAGTTGTTTGACAGTGGCATAGGCTGTCTGGATATGTGGGTTGCTCTCCTTTGGTGAAAGTTATTAGGTGCAGCCTGGCCAGGCACCTGCCTGGTCGTCCTATATTGTCCTTCCTGGATGAGACACCGCCTCCAAGGCCCCTTCCAACTCTGGGATAACTGGCTCTACTAAAATGCTCAGAATATGGGATCCACTTTTCAACATACCTTGATGGATCAGCTGATAGAAAGCGTGCTGCCCATTGGTTCCAGGCTCACCCCACACAATTGGCCCAGTATTGTAATCCACACGAGTGCCCTTCTTGGTGATGTATTTCCCATTGGATTCCATGTCTCCCTAAATGACAGCGGAGGTTCAAACTTAATACATAAATCACCACCAATTCAATTTATTAGTCACTTTAGAAGTCTCCAAGATACAGTGGTACCCCTCGGGTTAAGTACTTAATTTGTTCTGGAGGTCTGTTCTTAACCTGAAACTATTCTTAACCTGAAGCACCACTTTAGCTAATGGGGCCTTCCGCTGCCACTGCGCCACCGGAGCACGGTTTCTGTTCTCATCCTGAAGCAAAGTTCTTAACCTGAGGTACTTTTTCTGGGTTAGTGGAGTCTGTAACCTGAAGCGTATGTAACCTGAAGCGTATGTAACCCGAGGTAACACTGTACTTGCAAAAGTGTAACAAAGAAATAATAATCAGGAAATAAAACTCATTTCAATAAAAGACATACAGTAAAACAGCAGCAATGAAACCATATATAGTACTAGAATCAGCCAGAACAGAGGAGACACACACAGCTAATTGTGCACCACCAGGAGGGTTGGACAGTGGCCTGCACTCCGTGCAGCATTGGCAGCCTGTGACCCAGCAAGCCACAACTCTTATTTGGTGGAACTACCCACAGACTGCAATTAACGTGGATGCTTCCCTGCACCCAATGTGCCCAGTGGGCATTCACAGATCCTCATTCCGCTCCTAAGATTGCAAGCCCGGATTCAGAGAGCAGACCAACCGATAAGGAGCACAAGGGAATGACTCCAAGGACGACAACTCCTTACCTGCTGGAAGTATGCTGCAAAGCGGTGCATGTACTGGTCGTAGGGCAGAAGCGCATGGGTCTCAGTCCCGAAGCAGTTGATATACCAGACCCCTAGCATTGCCAGCAACACAGGCACGTTCTTCTCCAGAGGAGTGGTGCGGAAGTGATTGTCCTGTTAGGGAAATGGATGTAAAACACACCCATGTTCTAAAAACCAAACCTACAGCACACTTGGGCCATCCTGGACCCAATGTCAAACATACTCATGAAACTCCAGCTTCTTTAGAACAATGCAGAGCTGGCTTCTAGCAGTAGAAAGCAGACGTTTTTACTTTGTGAAAGCCAATAGTGCACTGGGCAGAGGGGAGGATAATACTAGAACCTCTGAACATACTGGAAAATAAGAACCCATTCAGACAGTGGTGCTTCTACCAGTTCCTATAACTGTGAATGGGAGTTGCATGGATTTTAACTGTGTATGACCAATGCTTGTGATCTACCAAGCCAGAGAGATGACTGATTAAGAATTGGGGGGGGGGGTGTTTCTTGCTTGCCCTACATAACCCCAACTAACAACCAGGTTAAAACCGTAAGAAGAGCCCTTCTGATCAGGCTGATGACCCATCTAGTCCAGCATCCTGTTCTCATAGTGGCCATTCTGAGGTCTTCATGGAAAGCTCTCTTGAAGGACCTGAGTTCAAGAGCAGCACTCTTCTCCTCCTGAGGTTCCCAGTGACTGGTGTTCAGAAGCATTACTGCTTCGGGTGCAAAGCATATCAGTATTGGCTAGTAGCTACTGATAGCCCTCTCCTCCATGACTTTGTCCAATCCTAGTTTAAAGTCACCAAATAGGTGGAGACACAGACACAATCATCTGTGAAGAATAACCAAATACTCACCATCCAATGGGCTCCAGCAAGCAGCTTCTCGAAGTTATCGTAACCTAAATAGATTTTTTTTTAAAAGCAAACACCAGTATTATTAAGTGGAAACGCCAGTTTGCAAACCACACAACTGCAAAATTCTATTCCTCATTGTTTCATTTGCTTGCTAGGTTTGTCAAACTCAAAAGCAGTTTGTGGTTTGGATTTTGATGATCCGAACCCAACGTGCTTGTACAATTTAACCCTACTGAGTCAACACAGCATTCAACTTGGAAAGAAGAGAAGGAGGCTGCTCCCTGCCCCCATTTTTATTAGATTTCTATTCTAGTTTTGAGAACCAGAAACAGCTATCTGTAAAGTTATGAGCCACTCAATTTTTTTAATAATAAAAAAAATAGTTAGCTTTTTAAAAGGTACTTGATCTTTTTTTTTTAAGCCCCCAAAACCAAAGGTATCAGCCCAGCATAGTAGCAGTAGAAGATATCATGCCAACAACTCTGGATACGTACCAATATGTAGAGCAATGGAGAGGCCAATGGCAGACCACAATGAATAACGGCCACCAACCCACTGCAAACAGAAAAGAGGGTAGGGTGAGAGGAAAGTCATTTGAGAAGATCAAGGTATTCTAGGCACAAACCACCAGGTACTCCTCTGCAAAGCACTCCAGCACAGAACCCCCAATTCACTTCAACTGGGTGCTCTCCAGATATTTTGAACTACAACTCTCCTTTAGCCCAACAGCCAGAGTCACTGATGGGGGATTTTCTAGCCCAAAATGTCTGGAGAGCAAAGGTGGCTGTAGATTGAATCCATGGCAAAAGCAGGCACTGTAACATCTCTATATCACTTGCGGGGGGGGGGGAGAGTTTACAGAAAAAGTCAGTCAAGTATTTTTATATATATATACTGCTTGATGTAATATATTATAATGTTTTATAAAATAAAACATTAGTTACTGATAGAAAACAGGTATTAAAAATTTCCAAAAGATGCAAAAAGTAGCAAAATAAAAATAAAACATGCAAGTTCTGAATGTCTGTATAGGTTTGCCTCAACAAAGTTGTTTTAACAGGCACCGAAAACACCTGCCTCAAATCAAGAGGCAAGGAGTTCCAAAGTGCCTGTTATTGTTTGTCACCAGTGGCCATTACAACAGAAATCACAAAACAGATGTTTAAAGCAAAATAATGTGGGTTGTAGCTACTCAGAGCAGATCACTGAAATTAATGCACCCACGTTAGTCATGCAAACAAATTTCAATAGGTCTACTATGAGTAGAATGAGCACTAGCTTTTGGATTCTTAGGACTTAGAAAAGAGGGATAAGGGGAAGTTTGACCCACCAAACTAGGGGGAAATGAGGCACCAGATGAAAGGGAGCAAGTGGGCATTCCCAGTGCCAGGGTATGCATCCCTCTCAGGGTATGCATTTGGGGCAGAGCTTTGCCACCTGAGCTTGGGCACCTTAAGGAGGAATCTGGCACGTGGGAAAGGGACACCTTTCTATGGCAGGAGGATGAGGTAAGGAAAAGGTGCAGCCAAATCCTTGGACGGTCATGAACTTTGGATTCTTCACTGCCAGTCAGTTTATGATAAGCTCAAAGATCGAAGTTCAGCCCCTGCACCACTTTCAAGATCTCAAGCAAGGCTGACATTTGACCTTTTTACTGACCTAGATTATATACAGTAGGCTCCCATCAGGCAAAATGTCACAGCTTATAATAACTCATGAAGTCCAGAAGTTGGGAGCAGCAAACTATCTCCTATTACCCAGCAGCTGTCTAGACTGAAATGTGTTCAGAGGCCTCCTAGCTTGACCTTTGACAAGTTCCTTAGCAAAAGAGCCAAAGAGGCCAGACTTTCTGCAGTGTATTCATGGTGGTGACCCCCAAAATCTGCCCTTCATCAAAGCTCCCCGGCACTGCAAATATTAGCAAAGGAGAGGGGGGTCAGCACATCGCTGCTGCTGCGGAACGGACTTTAATTCTATCCCAAACTCAGGAGGGAGGTTCACACCTGGAAGGCATATACAGTTCCTAGGAATTATCAGGTCCTGAGGCACTGATGCCTACCAACCTGTATGGCTTTAAAGATTGGGCAAAATCATGGAAGCTTTCATTCCCCCACTTGGTTAACACAAGAAGAAGAAGAGTTTGGATTTGATATCCTGCTTTATCACTACCCGAAGGAGTCTCAAAGCGGCTAACATTCTCCTTTCCCTTCCTCCCCCAAAACAAACACTCTGTGAGGTGTGTGGGGCTGAGAGACTTCAAAGAAGTGTGACTGGCCCAAGGTCACCCAGCAGCTGCATGTGGAGGAGTGGAGACGTGAACCCGGTTCCCCAGATTACGAGTCTACCGCTCTTAACCACTACACCACACTGGCTCTGGATGTTTAGGAGAAGACTCTGATCCGTTGGTGTGTATCTGTCTGTGTACATGCTAACGTATGTTTGAGCATTAATGGTTTGTTGTTTTAGTAAAAAAACAACAACTAAGAATGTAAGAAGAGCTGTCTGGATCAGGCAGATCCAGCTTCCTATTTAGTCCAGCTTCCTATTCTCACAGTTGTCAACCGGACGCCTCTTCTGGGAAGCCCACAAGCAGGAGCCAAGCACAAGACCTCTCCCCCACCCCGTGTTGCTTCCAGCAACTGGTATTCAGAAGCCTTGCTGTCTCACAACAGGTTCCTGGGTGCAGATGTAGGCTGCATGCAATGATTCCCTGTGTATCCAGAGGAAAATGTGTCTGTGGGGAGCCTGAATTCTAGAAGAGTGAGAAGCACTGTCCTATTGTCCAATGATGGACTTGCATAGCATGTTTTACTTACGTCCCAAAACTCGAACATGTTCTGAGTGTCAATTCCAAAGTCTTTAACTTTAGGCTAAAAAGAGGGAAAGTTGGGGGGGGGGGGAGAGAGAGATAGAGAAAGCAACAGTTAGAGATCAGATTGGTGCTAGGCAGAGAAGCCTGCAAAAATTACTAGGGCTGTGGCTCAATGGTGGAGCAGCTGCTTTGCATACAGAAGACCCCACATTCAACCCTCAGTGGCATCTCCAGTTACGGTTGGGAAAATACATATTCAAAACGCATTCAGTGGCTGAGAAGCCGTAGTAGGAATGTTTATCAAAGCAGAGCTTTCTTGGGAAAGCCTGAGCAACACTATTTACATCTATAGAGCAACCAATATATTATTGTGGCTGTATTTCTTAAAGAGAAGGAAGAATAAGGCCACATTCACACTATACACTTAAAGCATTATACCACTTTAAACAGCCAATGACATCCGCCAAAGAATTCTGGGAGCTGTAGTTTGTTAAGGGTGCTGCTGAGTGTTGTTAGGACACCCCACCCGCTTCAGCAAGGAGTGCCATTTTGGCAAGTTAAGAACCAGCACATGTAGCATCAATTCACTAAGTACAGTATGTAGAATATTTCAAGAGATTCCAATAGTATTGCTTTCTATTTCCACCATATATTTTCAGCTGTGAGCCAAACCAGAAGTGCCATGGGAGATTTAGGAATGGCAATGGAGGGGAGGGGTTCACTCTTTCCTTCCCGCCATGCAATTTCCTCAAATATGCTACAAACTCGGGAGGGGAAGACCTAAAGTCATCAAAATGTTCCCACATCTTCAAGGCAACAGCTGTTTTGTAAAACAACAAAAGCAACAGGAGACTTGGCATCACTGATCTCCGCATCACATTACTTTGATCCCAACACTGCTATTAAATTGTTCTAGAAGGGCAAAAAACTACAGAAACTTATAAACTGAAATACTCACCCCGTTGGTAGACAAGGCAGCAAAGTGCTTGGCCACAGCCGCAGGCTTGAAAGAAAAGGAAGGAAGGAAGATTGTTGGGTAACAAAACAATCAATATATTCTGAACTGCCATGACAGCCCTGGAAATCATAACTAAAGTTCAGAGACCACCACTGCTGCTCCGCCTCCCCAACCCAAGGCTAAATAGGTGTCCTATCAGGTTTGTTTGTTTTTTACCTTCATGGAACCTTTATTCAGCAAAAGCATACATCATTTTAAAAACACCAACAAAATTTAACTCATCATAAAGCCAGCAGTCTCAAAAAAAGGAAGTCCTTAATTCCTAAAGTTACTACCACAATAAACATTACTGAAACCACCAGGTGAAAGAAGAGGTTAAAACCTAACATACTAAAAACTGTTGCTACCACAAAAATTGGTTTTATGCCTGTTTGTTTTTACAGATTGTCACAGGAATCAATGATATCCTGTACCCTACAAAAGGATTCCTGCTATGCTTTACGTGATAGGCCTTGTCCAAAGGGATGCCAGACAGGCTGCCAAGTGTTACCAAGAGCCGGACTAATGAACTGAGTTTGCACTTCAGAGCGTTCCCAACACCAAAGGTGCAGCCAGGAGGGAAATAAGGTAGGAGGTGGGCAAACTGCCTTTTGGGAGGGAGAGCATGTCAGTCATTACTGAGCTTCTTATCAAGGAACATCAATACACTGAGGAAAGTCAATGTTTCTGAAAACACAACATGAAAGCCACTCCCTCAATTAAGAAATATTCAATTAAGATAAATATCCTGCGATAAACATCAACTCAGGTATGTATTCCCTTGGGACAGCATTTGCTGACTGTTCTCCAGAGTAGCTAAGCTTGCTTTAAATATTATTATTAACTGCCCAACAAAGTAGACTTGAGCTCCAGTTTATACATAGCAGGGGTACCCAACATGGTACCCCCTCCCCAAGTCTCTGGACAACAACTCCCATCACTCCTGACCTCTGGGGGCTGGAGGGGGTGGGTTGTACTCCAGCAAACCTGGAGGGAACTGTTCTTGCTGCAGAAATGAATTTGTCTGTGGAATGAGCACAACCAACTTCCTCCTCAAGACATTACAGCTCACCGCCATGCAGTGATGGCATAAGCACAAGGAGTACTTTTTACCAGCTGCAGCTCATACACCGGTTACAAAAGCACAGCGTTGGATCAAACCAACCTGGCATTTAACAGCAACACCACCAGACTTGTTGGACACAGTGGCAGAGCATCAAGCAATGCCAAGGATCCCCTCCTGGGCATTAAACAGTGTACTGTATCAATTAAACAGTGGTATATGGTATTCTATCACTCTAGAAAGCAAGTTTAGGGGTTGAAGATAGTTACACTTGTTTTAAAAAGCACAAAATGGTTTGGTGTGTTTTGTATGCTTATATTGGGAGTAGTATAAATAAAAATATTATAGTGTACCTACTGTAGTGTACCCACAGCTTGCACACTAAGCTTGCCTTGCTTTCAGTCCCCCAGAAGTGCTGGATCTAGCCCTGAACTTTCTGCCTTACTTGCCATGATGATTATTCCAACCCAGATTATGGCCCTCCAGATTCCACCCTATTGGAGCTGGGGTTTTTTTTGGGGGGGTGTCCTGGTTTCTTCCTAGCGATTTCATCATTTTTAGAATTGTAATGTGGTGGGGAGGCATTTTGCAAGAGCAACATGTGCCAGTATGAAAAGGCTGTTTAACTGCCCCATACCATGCAGCTATTAACAACCTCTCAACCCCAGCTTCTTCTGCAGTTCAGTGTCTGCACAGTGTCTTTTTTAGACTCCATTAAACAGGCAATTCTGCCCCTCCATCAGGATAAAGATAGTTATAGCAAAGAAGCAGCACATCCTTTTAGAAGTTGCTGGAGAACGCAGGGCTCCACTTCAGGGAACTTATTCATAGTTCAGGCATCTGCCTTTGAAAAGGCCAAGTCCTGTCTCAAGTACAACCTGGTTTCAGGCTGCAAAGGAGTTGCCAAATATCAAAGGGGCACTCGCTAGCTTGCCTTTACTCTCAGGTTTCCTTGCAGCCCAACTGGCTCCAAAACTTTCCCAGGGAGGAGTCTGCTAAGACACCTCAGGCCTGCGCAGATGGAACACAGGCTCTCCCTGCAACAACATTTGCAGGCCTGGAGTCTGCCTGAGGGGCATGTGCTCCCTTCTCATGACACAGGAAACTGCCTGCCCTCCATTCCTTCCCCACATTCAGTCATGTCCACCAACAGTCACCTGGCTCCCTCATAAACCAGACTACGAGGCAATGCTTTGAGATGCATTTGCAAACCATGGCTGTGGAGGTAACTGTGGTTAGTATTGCTGCAGAGGACCGTAGCTAAATGCCAACTAGGAAGGAAGGATGGGCAAACACATTCTGAAGACTGGCTCCCAGTTTGCAGTTTCAGCTGGAACTTTTGTAGAGGATTCCAGCTACAGTTCTATGACCACCTGGGTGAAAGCATGTAGCAGTTCCTAGCAGGAATTAAGACAGCAGAAACGGCACCCAACACTCTTGCACCAAAAATGTTTTAGAGATGGAGAAGGCTTGCCAACCACAAGTAAAAATTTGCTTCTAAGGGACAAGGCAGGAAATGTTCACTGAAGCTGACTCCAGTCTCTTTCCGGGCTACCTTTATATCTACATTAGTCATTTGCCCCTTTACAGATTAATTTATTTACACAACTGAGCACATAACCAAGGAACTTTCACTTACATCTTTAGCAGCATTTAGGAACCACTCTTTGGCTGTTTCAGCATTGGTAATAGTTTCTTGGGTGGTAAAAGTCTGTGCACCAAGAGAAGAGGGGGAAAACAGTTAAAGACTTAGACAAGCCACTTAGGCAACTTTTAAGGAACAGAAAGCACAATGAGGAAACTACAGGCAAAGTCCAAGGTGCTCCCATCTGCACACCTAGAGCTGCCTTGGCTCACACATTTTAGCAGTTTCTAGTTCTTACACACTTCTTCATAAAATATAATTATTTGTATTATCTTTACCTACATTATTATTTCTAGATCTGTATTTTGAAAAGTTTTTTGTCCGCCCATCCACATTCAGATAAAGATATCATAACCAAATCTAGCATGATTCCTGTGATTGAGAAGTGGGTTTTCATCTTACGTTTGGATCCAATTGGGTGCCATTTTGAAACAAGATGGCGGACAGAACCTTTAAAAACTCCACCAATTTTTTGGTTTCTTCAAATTCCCAAGCAATGCCAGCTACATAGCTTGCTAGTACCAACACAAACCATCTTGTGCACTTCTTTGCCTTTTTGACTTAATGTTCTCAAGAAGCTGAATTCCATCACATCTGCACTTTCCCCTCAAAATTGCAGCACACACAATCCTAATGACTACTTTTGATAATTTAAAAGTCATTTAGAACTCTCACACACTTTGGGTAATAGCCATCAGGACAACGACCTGTGCAAGCCCCATTCATTACAAAGAGGGCATGCACTGGAGAACATTCAGATTGATGGGGCCCTTCTTCTGATTGCTAATTTTAAACTTGCAGGAAGATTTGAAATCACTCAAGCCAATAATTGCTCTGACTGATCTGCTGTGGATCTAAACATGGGGCCCTTTGTTCCCCTTGATTTTCCAGACTGTCCCAATTTGCTCATCAGCAAAAAAATATTTCCCTCTTTATGAAACACGTTGACATGGCCAGTCATGCAGTTCCGTCAGTATCACCCTGCTCTATTGGAGTTTATTCAACCATTAAAATGTAGCTTTAAGGACCAACATCACGTCCTCCTCCTCTCCCATCCATCTCCAAAAAATTCTTTCATTATATAACAAAAGACTAGTTTATAAAGCAAGCTTTTTTAAAAAATGCTATTCATCCCTTTCCAAACCTAACCAATTGTCTAAAGGCATCCAGGCAAATGAGAGCCATGAGATGCTAGTCTTCTCAACAGCATTCAGGCAGGAAACCTGGATTTATTTCTTTTTCAATAATTCTTATACCACACTTTTACCCAAAAGCCGATTTCAGGGTAGTGTGCATAAATACTTAAAACCAACAATACAATATTAAATGCATCAAAAAAATTATTAAACATAAACCATTGCATAAACATACAACAAAATTCAGAGGAACTGGGGAGTTCCAGTTCACAAAACAAAGCCTATAGGTTGAAGTTCTCTTCCCACTTAAGCTTCCTAAACTCTTGCCTGCCTTTTCTTGCATTGCAGGGGGTTGGACTGCATGACCCTTTGGGTCCCTTCCAACTCTATGGTTTCTCAGATAAAATACTGAGGAACCCTAGCAAAGTACAGCTTGCATAAAAAGCCAAGCATCTGAAAAATCAGTGCATCATCTATTGTATTTTTCTCCTAGTTCAGCTAAGCCCAAAGCCAGCAGGCTTAACTAAAGCTACTGGCTAACAAATACTTCAATAAACCAAGGGCAACCTGCTCCCCCTGCCTAGTCACCAAGGCTGGCATGAGCAAAGGCAATGTGCAGCAGCCTTCCCAACCTGGTGCCCACAATTTGACAATGGTTACCATCAACCCCAGGCCATACGATGCTAGGGCAGACTGGGGTAAGCCTGGTCTAGAGAGGTCACCTTAGCATATTTAATCCTCTACTTAGCATGAGCTGCTGATGGATTAAAGGACTTGCAACGTACCTTGGATGCAATGATGAAGAGTGTAGTCTCGGGGTTCAGCTCAGCCAAGGTTTTGGCCATGTGGGTACCGTCGATGTTGGAGACAAACCAAACACGAGGACCGCCCTTGGAATATGGCTTGAGGGCTTCTGTCACCATGAGGGGCCCCTAAAGACAAAAGGCTGTCAGAGCAGCTAAACATTTAGACCAAGTGCTTCCTTTGCAAAGAGAAGTCACGCAGCAGAACAGCTCACCAAATCTGATCCGCCAATGCCAACGTTGACCACATCAGTGATGGCTTTTCCCGTGTAGCCTTTCCAGTCACCGCTGCGAACTTTCTGCAAGTACAAAGATGGCCTTTATACAGTGCTTTCCAGTAATTCCAGTGGTTAGAATGTAGGACTAGGACCTGGGAGACTAAATCCCCACTCAGCCATGAAGATGGGACAATCGTTGCCTCTCAGCCTAACCTACCACACAGGGTTACTGTGTGGACACATGGTGAGGAACTGGGTGTTAGATTTCAATTGCTTGGTGGACCACTTGCTTAGCTTAGTGGGGAGGATTCCAGGAAAGAGGGGAACAGGTGAAGACCATCTTGCAACCCGTGTCAGCTGGGTTATTCCTCTCCCACTTACCAGGCCATCTACCAACTGCCCTGTGGGAAGGAGCTGGGTGACTTTTTAATAAGTTAATATTGTTTGTTTAAAGTTAAAAAATTAAATTTAATACTACTTGTTTTCTGCCTTGGAAGGAATTGTACCCTAGAAGGCAGCATATAAGTAACTGTAATAAACAAAAAATAGCAGAGCATTCCAATTCTATTTAAAGTGGCGTTTTCCAACCTTGGTCCCCTCCAGATGTTTTGGACTACAAAGCAGTGTTGGCTGGGGTTCATGGGAGTTGTAGTCTAAAACATCTGGAGGGGAACAGATGATCAGGAACGCTGATCACATTCCTGAATACGAAGCCCAGTTATATGGACTGTGATCTCATACAACCTTTGTTATTTAAATCTATGGAGTTTTGTGTATACAGTATATGACAGTATAGAATCTATATTTAAAAAGTTGTTCTCTCAACCATACAGAGCATGCCAAAGAGTCTACAGCAAGGAATATTTTGCAGAGAGACAGAACTGGGCTATTTAGGACAGTACTACAGCTCCCATCATTCCTATAGGCCATCCAATGATCAGGGATCATGGGAGTTGGGATCCAAAAACAGCTGGGGAACCAAGAGTGAAGAGCACTGTTATATAGTATATATACCTATATATATGTTATATAGAAGACAATATTTTTGCTACACAATGAACATTGATTTGTTCCAACAGAAATATGTAAACAGCTGAGGGACTACTAGTCCGCATGACAGCCGACATGATACCTGCCTTATCCACAGAGCACAACCAGCAAATACTTGGATACCTGGCAGAAATTCTTCATTTTCTCCAAAACTTTGTTCACTTCTGGGACTACATCTTTGCCATCAACTAGTATTGGAGTATTTGAGCGATTCCGCAAAGCAATATGGAGCACAGCTCGGTTCTAAAACGAGAAGAGACGACAAGACAGTTATGGATAGTGCCAAGCAACAACTACTTACCAAAACCAAGAATCTCAGCAGAACTGATTGGCACTGATCTGAAGGAGCAAGACAAACTATTTTCTGTTCTCTTTCTGCTGGTTTTCTTCTATAGTTTGGGACACAACCCACTAGGAACTGCTTCTTCCGGTAGACCACAGTGAATGGGAACTCTGCAATGACCATAAGAGTCTGGCTACTGGATCAGGCCAGTGGCCCATCTAGTCCAGCATCCTGTTCTCAGAGTGGCCAACCAGATGCTCATTATGGGAAACCCACAAACTAGACCCAAGCACAAGGACACTCTCCCCTCCTGCAGTTTCCAGAAACTTCACAAGTACTGTTTGGTGGCACATATGAGCCGCTCAGGCAAAGGATGTTGGGCACTGAGTCTCTTTTCTAAACCAAAAGGTGCTTGGGCCAAGAGGACCAGAGGAATTTAGATTGCAGCAGCCAGGAAGGAGAAGGAAATGAGACCACTAGTTGCTGATTGCCTTTGGAACCAAGAAGACCCTCCTGTCCTTCACTCAGCCACTCAAACATCTTGTGCATTCACTTGTTTTATATCTCTCAAAGCAGTTTCACAGTAAGGAGTTGAAAACTGTAAAATAATGAAAAATCAAGTACTATAAAACATGCAAATAATATACAGGTGATATAAATGATCTTTTTTTAATATTTTGTGTGTGTGTGTGTGTGTGTGTGTGTGTGTGTGTGTGTAAAAACTAAAATAAGCAGTAACAACCACAACTGGGTCAGATGCCATAGACTAGAGTGTAGTCTGGGGTTTCCAAAAAGGCTTCACTGGGCAGAAGTAGGGGTGAGGGAAACAGACATTTTTAAACAGCCAAGAATCAATTTGGCGAATGACGGGAGCAAGAAACAGACTGTAGAAATTATTGTTAAAGGTCAAAAATTATGACAGACTTGCATGTTTACTTCCTACAATTCTTTATTTGTATTGCTTTTCAAAGAAACTACAGAGTCTGGGAAGTATGTGTTTTAGAATACAAAACCCGCTTCTTTGAATGTATGTTCAATTAGTGAGATGAGATGGGTAGCTTGCCCTAACACAGGTAGGCCGTTAAGCTGGGGCTTATTACTAAACAGCGATGACAAACCTATTTATAACAATCTGATGTTCAACAACAGCAGACAGAGTGGGAGGAAGTGATGGCAGCCCCTTACCCACAGGAAGGGACACACAAGAAATCAAGGTTGTTTGGCTAGATGGTCCAGCCACAGGATGCTGGGCTAGATGAACCACTGGCCTGATCCAGCTGCAGGCTCTTCTGATGCTCTTAAGGGCCAGCCTAGGGAAGAAATTTATTCTGCCACCTGGGGGCAGGGAAGACAGGAAGAGTGATGCTGGAAAGCACTCTGGCACAGCAGTGGCACGGAAGACCAAGTTACACTCAAGCCCTGTGGGTAGCCCCCCTACACTGTTCCCTGTGTGTGGGTGGTGCAGGATTTACTTGTTATGTCCCTGCAGCAGCTTACAAATACAGGAAAAGGAAATCTAAACACATACACATCGCCACAATTTACCAACACAGGAATTTTCTGTTGCAGCAACAGCTCCAGAAGAGCAACAAAAGCAGAAACTGCCAATAGCGTTGCAAAAAGCAACAAACAAAACACTCCTTTCTTTCCACCCGATTACACGCACTACTTGAGTGCCACTGAGGAAAATGGCAGCATGCCCCTCACTTTTGCGTTCTGCGTGTCACAGGGCAAATGGACATGCGAAGGGGCTTCTGGTAATCTTGGTACACAGCAGAGGCCATCCTTCAGATAGCATTGTGCACCAAAATAATGAACACCAAAACCACAGAAGGGGAGCTTCAGTTGCCATGAAGAGGAAGTGGCTTCTACACACTTGACACATCTCAGAGAAGTTCCTTAACATTTAATGTGAAGCAATTATAAAATTCCAACAAAAACTTGCGGCATTTCTGCTTTGCAGTGGCAAAGAATGTGTGTTGAGAATAATACTTAGTGCCCAGTATGCAACACGCTTCATGTTATGGGTTATTATATTATAACCAATAAAATACAGAGCTGATTCAGGAATTACTGAGACAGCAATCCTTCTATCAAGCTCTGCATTATATTGTGGATTTTAGATCCACATGGAGGTGATGGCGGGACTGTCAGAAAGGAGGTTTCTCCAAGGTCAATCAGCAAAGACAGAGATCCATAGGGGACTTCCTGGTTCATTTCACATCCTGTTCACATCAGGTCAGCTTGATCTGTAACAACTATAAGGCTACTATTAGCCCAGAAAGGGGGAGAGAAGATATGAAACCCGTTCAAGATCATAGAAGAGGCATGTCCCCATAGAGATGCAATACACTTTTTGACAGAATGAGACTATTCACACATTTAGCTTCATGTGAAGTTAAAAAAAACTAACACAAAAACAAACCAGATATATTGGAAAAACTATACAATTTATTCATGAATCTGGCAACTGAAAACCAGTCTAATATTTAATCCTTGGACTACATAGCAAAATATCTAGAGGATGGTGGCCAGATCATTGCCTTTATACCCCCCAAACCACAAAAACCCAAGCATACACTCTCTGACTCTATTTTCCAGAAACCCTATACAGCTGCTTGAAACCCAAAGAAGTCCAAAGGTAACTGCTTTGTGTGCTGAAAACACCTCCTCCCTGTTACTGAGCAGGAACCCACAGACAAAATTAAAAAGTAGGTATACCTCAGTGAAGTTGATCTTTTCTCCAGTGAACATTTGCTCCCTTGCTTTCTCAACGCCCCTTGATTTTGCCTGAAAGTAAAAGTTGATCTTTTAGTAAATACGACCATCAGCTTTCCAAATCCACCAGTCACTTAAGAGATGACCCCCTCCCTCGCTAACCCCCTCCAGTATGCCAGTAGCTTCCTTTTACACACACACAATGTCATTCTTCTCTGCCTGTTCCTAAAAGATCCTCTAAATCAGGAATGGAGAGCCTCAGCCCCAGGACTAAATGTGGCCCTCCAGGCCCCCCTGAATTCTTTCGCAGCCACACCACTTACTGGCCCAGCTCCTCCCACCCCCCAGTTCAAGTCTGGAATATGTCCTTCCAACTCTGTGGATGCCCTCTTGGCTTACTTGAATGGAAGCTAGAAAGGGGTGTGTGAATGTGTGTACAAAGTAGTCTATACAAGTGTAAAATCACTTGCTGCTCTGCCATTCCTCCCCACCCCTGGCCCAGCCCACCCCTAGCACGTGGCCCCTGGAAGCTTGCCCAGGTTGCTTCAAATCACCTTCAACCTGGAACCCTCCAAATGTTTTTGAACTACACCTTCCATCAGTACTGGTTAAGCCTGGGCTAATGGGAGCAGATATTCTAAGCATTTGGAGGGCATTAGCTTTGGTATAACATTTGGTGAAGCCCCCCGTCCAACTGGACTGCAGTTTTCAAGCGCGGGGACAAGACGGTTGCCCCTTACATTTGTTGTCAGGGCAGCTGGGCTCTGTGTAAGCATGCAGGGAGATCCTGGGCTTTATGAAACCACAGCAAACCAAGGCCATGATGTGAAATTGGAAATACACCTTTGCTCACAAACACTATCTTGTACTGACAGACATTTGTGGGCAAGAGTCCACTGTTGTTCTGGAGCTTGGTTTGCTTCAGGTGTTCTGTAAAGCTTCATGTACATTGAAAGTGGCAGACTACCAGCTGCACTACGCTTTTCCTGATTATTAAAAACATATTTATTTACATACCCAGTTTTAATGTTCTTGGTTAGGGCAATAACAAGATTTTGTTTTTCTCAATACATTATATTACTATATCAGCTTCACTGCTGTAAACAGCTTTGGACTTTCTGTAACCAGAAGCTCTAAATAAATAGGATTCGTGTTCAAGGTGAATTACCAGTTCTATCAGCATCTTCATCACTTCCTCTGTAACCAAGTTCTTTGAATAGTCCACCAAGATATCCCCATGGTCACTCTTCAAGGTCAAGCTGCCAAAAGAATTAAAAGCAAGCCATCATGTTATGTGAACATTTTCAGAAACACTGCACCACCACATGGGTGATTTTAAAAAACAAGATTTACTGGATATTAGCCAACATTGCTTGTTTGTATTCACATGCCCCAGGTCACAAGAGCATGATAAACATTCAAGGCAAAGAGCACCAAGAGACTTCCTCAGCTCACTTCTTGGGCTTCTGGGTAAGATCAAGTGTGGCATCAACCTGCAGTTTCCACTTTGCAACAGAGTCTGCTCGTTCCAGCATAATTTTTGCACCTTTTCATTTCTCCTACTCTCTCCACTTTCTGCTTCTGTAACATCTTCCCTGAAGAAGAGTTCCAAAAAACTCAAAAGCTTGCCATTATTTTGTGACACTTTGGTTGTTCCTAATAAAAGTGTTGTCCAACTCTGGACTTTGGAGCTGCAACTGTAGTGTGTGCCCCTCCCAAAAGATTTTTATCAATGCACCCACCCAGGTGAAGAGTCACATCTAATGCTAATCGCAGCACAGAAACATGCATGAATATTAATAGGGCAATGGATTTTAATTGCTTTTTAATATTTATTTTGTGTGGTTTTTAGTTGCATCTTTTATTATTTATGCTGTGAGCTACCTTGGGTGAGCTACTGGGAGAAAGGGCTGATATAAATTAATAAAGTAATGTAAATAATGATTTGTGAAGGAAGCATGTGGAATAGTAGGGTTTATATTTTTAAGGCAAAGGTAATTCATGGAGAAAGAAGAGTTCATCCCTTCTGCTTATTTACATACTAATCCTATTTGGGAGTTGTATAATCTAATCCTCAACTGTCTCCAAAATATGTGGGCTTAGCTAGCCAGCCAGCCCAAACATGCCCGTACTGCATCAGAGGCTGGAGAGTTCAGAGTAATATAAGAGAGTTAGCCCTTCCCACAGTGTGTACACACATTTGCAGATTTACAGTGTTCAAAGCTAGCCAGAGAGCTCAGGAAAACACCAATGGCAATGGCTACAACCCCACATTCTAACACTAGCCTTGGATTGCTGCAATACACAGGTAGGAAGGAATTGCTAATTAAGAAAACGCAAAGTTGACTCTCAGTGGGGCAGGCTGGAAACAAGACACTGGCCATTCAGGAACACAGGTAGGGAGAGGATGCCCCAGTTTTATTTCCACAGCTGGCTTTGCAGAACCTCCAAGATGTTTTCTGAAGCCTCCCTTGACAGAGCACCTTCTGCTTGAGCGCCCATCCTGCAGTGCAGCATCCAAGAATATACAGAGCAGCTACTCAGGTGGAAAGAGATGAGTCACGCAGGCAGCAGCCATGAGTCCACAGAAGCATAGACTTGGGCCAAGTTCTTGTGTATATTTTGCCTCCCCTGATATGACCAGAACCCTTGTCGCCACAGTTTGAGGGAAAGTAAGAAACACCTTTATGGTGCATTCGGATATGGGCCACAACCCACTGCAGGAATTTCCTACACACAGAGAGAGAGCCTAGGAGAAGTGAAAGATTCTGCCACACCAAGCTAAAAAAGTCCAAATGGCACACACACTCTGAACAGAACTTTCTGTTCATCCTCTTTCACAAGCCCTATTTCAGCTTCCCAGTGGATCATGTCCCTTCTCCCACATGCTACTTTTAATGGGGCTCAAAATCCACTATTTAGCTCCATCTCAGTTCTGCAGAGCTTGCACTGAAATGAATGGAGCCGCACAACTTATTTCAGAGTTGTGTGCAGCAGTGGCAGAGGTTGCTAGAATAAGGCTGTATGTCAGACATTTGGAGACACACACACACACACACACACACACACACAGCCAGATGCCAGGCCAGTTGGATTTACTAATTTATTAAAACGCTCAAAATCTATCAACCAGAGTCATATGCAAAAGGGCACACTGTTAGAATTAAATAAGCACGTTCTGAACTTAGGAATTCCTTTTCTGAACTTGTTCAGACGCTCGACACAACAGTCTGATCCTGGTTAGCCATATTTATGTCAACAGCCTGATTTAGGTGGGGGAAAACTGGTTTGTGGTTGCTACTGCTGAACAATTGGGGAGTCAGAAAGCCTATAGCAAAACAGCCAGAGATCTACCTTCTGCCCACTCCTATCTAAAAAAGTAGAATGTCATGCCTGCTACTGCCAATCAGTTGACAGGACTAGGCTAGACTGACTGTAAGTCTGACCCAGTACAAGAAATGATGCTCTTGAGCAGGGTGCTTAGGAACCTGTAATATTTTTCTAGCTTTTACAGTAAAATGTTTACATATCACAGAGCATTTTTTTAAAAAAATGATTTCCACCTGCAGTCTAAAGTGATAGTCTATTTTTTTTATTTTTCACACACACACAAAATTTCACAAAATAGCATGTATGTGGTTTACAATAAAAATTGTATAACTGTATTTTAACAAGCAGTTTACAATAATACATAAAGCCATACAATAAAAACAATGCCAATCAAAATAAGACATCAATCAACTCAGTGGAAAGATGAATTCTGAACTGCCCACATATAGTGGAATAGTGAAGTTTTCAGTGTTGCAACTGTTCTGAGGAGTGCAACACAGACAACGAACGAGGGTTAAAAAGTAGAGAAAAGCGTGCCATGTAAGAAGCCACAATCAGTGGTATCTAATCCCAAGGACGGCTTAGCTGGTCACATCTGTCAGCAGCTAAAAGTTCATGACAGCCATTTAGAAAGGCCATGATAGCTACAGTAGGAAAAGGGAAGTGCAATTAATTTCGTTTTGTTAGGACATCCTTGCTATGCTGAAAAAGAGAAGCAGCACATTGAAAATGGTCTCTGTCTAAAACTAGAGCACCATCATGCTGGCCTACCTCTGGTGAACCACTAAATGCAAGTCCAAAATAGGAAAGAAACAAGACCCAACAAGAAACAAATTTTTGATTTTGAGCAAATGGGGTTTGGGGACAGGGGAACATAACACACTCATGCACACGAAAGCTCATACCAAGAACTAACTTAGTTGGTCTTTAAGGTGCTATTGGAAGGAATTTTTTTATTTTCTCTGCACGAAGGTTGCTCTGGGAAGTCCCTGCTCCAAAAGCTTTCTCTGTAGACTAGTATCCATTAAGAGTAAGGCCATTTCAGTAGTTGCTGTTTCCTGAAGGCAGGCCATGGGGACTTAGCTTTTCAATGAGTTTAAGCAAGCAGAGAAAGGCTAGAATATCAAACAAGGCCTTTGAGACGCCTAGGGCATGTGTGTGTTCTGCATGCCCACACAGCTAAGAAAAGTAAACTACAGGTGGAATATAAGAGGAAATCAATCTTTTAGTGTGGCAGCTTCACACTTTGTTTAGACAAGCCTACCCAGATATTTAGAATGTTAACATGTGCTTGACTCTACTTTTAGCTTCTCGTGGATTTAAATTATTTTTCAACAGTAACTGTTTTTACATTTTTACTTATTTTATTGTTTTATTCTTGTTGCAAACAGCTTTGGAGGTTTCTTTAAGTGGTGTAACAAATTATGTGAAATACCAGCAGGTTGACATCACTCAAACCATCCTTCCCTAACCTAGTGCCCTCCAGATGTTTTGGATTACAATTCCCATCATGGCTGGGATGTGGAACATTTGGTGGCCACCAGGTTAGGGAAGGCAGCTGACTTAAAACAAAAGCCCTATACTGGCACTAATGGGTCACCAGAAGGGATAGCAATTCAGTGTGGTTTGAAGATTAAACTGTTTTGGTTTATTTTTCAATTATTCCAGAATGTATCAACTGCTCTATATAAGCCTCAAATGGTGCAGAAGGTGGCTTGAAGACAGGGCATCCTATAAAGCTTTTTCAGCTTCTAGGCAAGTTTCTAGCTCAGCTAGCCACCAATATCACTTTAGCAGCCCAGCTTCTTGCATGATGTTCAGCAGCATTTTATTGGTTCCCCAAAAACACCACACCCTGGAGGCAGTTGAGAATAATTCCAGGGATGGGCTCATTTCAGCCTTGCAGAGTCTATTTTTACTATCATCCCCACGGTGCACTGATGCGTTGTGACAGTTGAAAAGGAAGAATGCATACTCAAAGCCTCTTTAACATAACAAATCTGAATTAAGAGATCCCATGAATGCCCACCTCGCCCAAGAGCACAGATCCCTTCCAGACCAGACAAAGCTCCATCTAGTCTTTGCAAGAATCAGGGCAACCAGCCAGACAACCAGGTGATCTTAATACTGGGATGGGCAGGAAGCAGAACATGACCCACCTGCTACCTTTCAATGAACAGGATTATTGCACACAAGGCCCCAGAATTCGCAAGAGAGAAATGCCTCCATGGGTGTCTCAGAATGAAGCACTCACACAACATGGACTGATACACATTGGCACTCAAGCTTCCAACAGGTACCAAACAGTTACCTGATTAAATCCATTGCAATTCACCACCCATCTGCTTGTCTGCAGGAAATAGCCATAGTCTCCTCACCCCGTGCAGAAAACAAGCCAGTGGCAACTACAAAGCTACCAAGGGCTAGTAAACCTGATGGACATGCTCTGCCTACACAATCAGAGGCAGTAATGCTTCTGAACACCGCTTGCTGGAAACTGCAGGAGGGGAGAATGCTCTTGTGCTTGAGAGTTTCCCACCAACATCTCAGTGGCCACTGTGAGAACGGGATGCTGGACTAGATGGGCCATTGGCCTGATCCTGCCAGGGCTCTTCTTGTGTTCTTAAGGCACAGAATCACGGGCTACTAGATTCCGACAGTATTTTTTTCCCTTTTTAGATCTAAATGAAGGTAAATTACACTTTTGACTAGTCCTGCCTTAAAATATTTACAAGTAACCCCCCCAAAATAAAAATCAAAGTAAACATTTTCGACTTTGTTGACGTGTAACATTTAGGCAACACCAAGTCCACTTTATTGAGTTTTGTCCCTGATCAAGCATTTTTGTTAACTACTTTTTTTAATTTATTAAAGTTTCACAAATTTTATCAGACACAACAATACAAACAAAAACGAAAAAAAAGAAAAAGTATAATTTCAAAACCTTATTTTCTTAAGACTTACTTCACCGACCTCCTCATACCTCCCCTTTCTGCATTCCCATTTCAAATATTATGTTCAGCAAATCCTCACCCTTAATTTTATCTAATTGTCAACCTTTCTTTTCTTTTAACTTAATCTTTACAGCTGTACACTTAATTTCTAAAACCACATCATTCTAGCACTCATAAATTTTGCAATATTTCTTAAGATAATTCTTGAATTTCTTCCAATCTTCTTCCGCCGTCTCTTTTCCCTGGTCTCAGATTCTGCCAGTCATTTCTGCCAGTCCCATATAGTCTATCACCTTCATCTGCCATTCTTCCAAGGTGGGTAGGTCTTGTGTCTTCCAATACTTTGCGATGAGTATTCTTGCTGTTGTTGTAGCATACATAAAGAATGTTCTGTCTTTCTCTGGCACCAATTGGCCGACAATGCCCAGGAGAAAGGCCTCTGGCTTCTTAAGGAAGGTATACTTAAATACCTTTTTCATTTCATTATATATCATTTCCCAGAAAGCCTTAATCTTTGGGCATGTCCACCAAAGGTGAAAAAAGTACCTTCAGTTTCTTTACATTTCCAACATTTATTATCTGGCAAGTGGTAAATTTTTGCAAGCTTGACTGGGGTCATGTACCACTTATAAATCATTTTCATAATATTTTCCTTTAAGGCATTACATGCCGTAAATTTCATACCGGTGGTCCACAACTGTTCCCAGTCAGCAAACATAATGTTATGACCAATATCTTGTGCCTACTTTATCATAGCTGATTTCACTGTTTCATCTTGTGTATTCCATTTCAACAGCAAGTTATACATTCTTGACAAGTTCTTAGTATTGGGTTCTATCAGTTCTGTTTCTAGTTTTGATTTTTCCACCTGGAAGCCAATTTTCATTTTTGTTAACTACTTTTGGCACCTAGAGAAGTTATATGGCATGCATAAAAAGTCAGCTGAATAATATGTTACATTAGATTGCTACCAATTTATTGCAGCAGAATATTTCATGAGGATTCAAAAAATTTCCACAAGACTCCACCCCAATCACAGTTCCTTACTCTCGGCAAAACTGAGGCACAAAAAATCACCCATATTTCCATTTTACAGATGAAGAAACTCATCTGAAATCAAACGTTCTAGCTACCATTAAGCAGGCATTAGGGAACAATGTGGGGCACTGGGTGGTTGGAATGTTTCTTTAGAACAGACACATGAGAGATGAGATCAAAAATTGATCTGATGCTCAGACGTGTTCACTTTGCAGGGAACTCTACAATAGGAGGAATAATGGCCAGTCTGCCCGCTATCTGCTCTTCAGGTGCTCTGAACAAAATGGAATGGAGTCAGGCCACTAAACAAAAGGTTCCCTGGATAGGTGAGCCTGGGAAAAATCAACCAGCCATTAAAAAGAAATTATTTCCTTCCATTATTTTTAAGTAAACTGCGTCAGTTCAGTGGTTCCCAAAATTTTCCTTGAATGGGATTGCACATTCCCAGATTGTGGTTATGAGTACTGGACTACCTGGGAGGCTAGAGTTCAAAGCCCTGCCAAGTCCTGAAGCTCACTGAGTGACCTTGGGTCTGTCACTGACTCTCAGTCCCTAATCTACTCCACAGAGTTGCTGAAAGGATCGGAGGGGAGAACTATATTGTACACCTTAAGCTTCCTAGAAGAAGCAGAGGGAAATGAATGTAATAAACTATGTTTCACAGAACAGTATAGATCAGAAAATTACCCTTGTCTATTGACCAGTAGGAGGTAAATGTTTTGGTGCAACTGTAAAACCTACCCAAAGGTTTTTCTTTTTAAACTGTTAGGTAACTCTTGCAACAAATTCCAGCCTTATGAAACTTATTATGAACACACTCAGGGTAACCAAGATATTGATTTGCAAGTCATTTTACTGCTAAGATTTTACAAAAGTTTAATATGAAAGCTGCCTCATGTGTGAGAGACAAAGTGATGATGCTTTAAGTTACAAAAGCGTTATATTATGGAGGCTAGGAATTAAAGGCCAATCGCAGGAGGTGCCTATGATACCAGTTATCACATGCATGATATGTACATCTGTGACACCAATGCAGACATATGTATTTCAGTGCATCCACATGTGGAGAAAAGCAAGCAATGGTGTAAATGCAATTTCAAACAGCACAGCAATATCCATGCAGCCAGTCATGTGTGAAGCATCCTTAGGTCATGATAGAGCTAGCCATTCAGAGGCAAAAGGCTCATTTAATCAGGCC
This sequence comes from Podarcis liolepis, assembly GCF_965112155.1. Lineage (NCBI taxonomy): Eukaryota > Metazoa > Chordata > Lepidosauria > Squamata > Lacertidae > Podarcis > Podarcis liolepis. The sequence continues at coordinate 55,616,809 of NC_139561.1, read as the reverse complement.
TCTTCATCTAGATCCGGGATCTCCTACCTTCTTAGGCCTGTGGACACATTTGGCTTTTTGAGCAAGTGTCACTGACTCCACACCCTTCCATCATTTTTCACCCTCCTCACCTGGATCAGCCTCTCTGCAGAGAGGCAAAAAGCATGTGCACACACGGAGGGCCATCTATACTGGTATTACTAATATAGTACTTGTGACTATGAGTGTCACGATAAATCAAGAGGTAGAAAGAAATAAAGCTTATTTGCCTGTTATACTTCAATGTATATTAGCACTATGATGTTTGAGCCTCGTTCCTCTTTGTTTATGGAGTGGAGAAATCATCTACTTCAATTAATTGCTAAGAAATATGGAACCTCTGGGGTTGGGAATATTCCTCTATGTGCAGATTTTATTTGCCTTTTTAATCTGCCCTTGTATTTCATTCTTTATAGCTTTTATTGTGTTGTTAAACGGCGTTCCGTGTGCTGCGCTGGCTCGCCAGATGCAGCTTGTCACGCTGGCCACGTGACCCGGAAGTGTCTGCGGACAGCGCTGGCTCCCAACCTCTAGAGTGAGATGAGCGCACAACCCTAGAGTCTGTCAAGACTGGCCCGTACGGGCAGGGGTACCTTTACCTTTACCTTGCATTGAAAACTCCAATAAAAATTATTAAACAAACAAAGTGTGTGCGCGCACACACAGTCTTTGCTTTTTCAAAGGATCTGGGTAAATGTCAGATCCAGTAAAATTTGGCTGATACTTCAGAAGCACATACAAGCACATAGAGCTGAAAAGGAAAGCGGGAAAGAGCACCAGGCTCCCCTCCCATATGCTATAAATTAAGGAACATGACCTCTGGATGCCACTGGGGTCACAGATGACCTGTTTATTGAGCTGCCTTCCATATTTGCAGGGGCATTAGACAATGCGGGTCATTTGTGGATTTGTCTGAAGGAGGCTGGACAATGTTAATACAAGTGTCATTCCGCAATTTTCTTATAGCAAGAAGTCCCTTATTTGTTGTGCAAAAGATCCAAATCAGCTTTATTTCCACAACCTGATATTTGCCAGGATGCGACTGAATCCCACCTGAATACAGGGAGTCTGGAAGTGCCCTCAGATAAGGAGGCAAAATTTCCACATTAGAGAAAGATGAGGCACTCATATATGCTCTATGTCAGGAATAGGCAGCAATCAGATGGAAACCAGGAGTCACACCACTTAATTTCCATTTTAAAGCACAATCATCACCTAGTCCTCAAGATATAAAGGCAGAAATTCAACCTCAAGAGGAAACATTTACTGATCATTTCACTGTCCTTAGCCATATGGCTAAACTTAGGGCAGATTCCACAATGTGCAAAATGTCATCTAATGGTCTGCCACTTATACACAGGTAGCATTATTACTGCCACATTCCTAAAACATTTCCTGGTAATGGGGCTTGCTTAGATAGGATTGTGCTGTATATAAAGGAGTAGAAGCTGAAACAAGGTGACAATGGACAAGAATTTGCTCCCTGTTTTTAAAGAGGAAATGGAAACTAGAAATAATTCTAGTTGCTTGGAAACTATGGCAATGCAACTGACTCTGGTTTTCAACCCACTCCCCAACTCCAAAAAAACCCCCAATTGCTAAGTTTCCCTTTGCATTTATTTTGCACATGACAGAATCAGTCTCCTAATTTGGGCTTCATTTGTGGACAAATTGTGAAGCAACCTTGGTTGTGTGCTGCAGCCGTCTTCTGTTACACCAGCCACAGCTCAGCAATGGAGAGCCCATGCTTCCTATGCAAAAGGCCCCAAGTCCAACCCTTTTCAGTAAATTGTCAGAGAGCAAGTACGCCAGCCTTCCCCAACCTGGCGCCCTTTCCAACTGTTTTGGACTACAACCCACATCAGCACTGGTATCAAATAGGTGTCCTGGCTGGGGCCAATGGGAATTGCAGTCCAAAAGATCTAGAGGAGGTTATCTGGCTGAAGGCCTTTTTCTGGCTAAGACTTGATTGCTCAAGAGGGGGGGGGGTGGCGACTTACTTTGCCCATAAGTCAAACACATAACAATTTGAAATGAAGCCAAGTAGTTCACCAATCAGTTTCTATTCTTTCCATACCAACCTGCAAAATCTGGCGCTGCAGCATCTTAAGTTTCGAGTAATTACTAAATCACAAAGTGGATTCTTTCAGAGCCACACCAAAAAATCTTAAGGTGATTTGTCACAATTTGTTTAGAACCAAATTTCTTAGCTGTCTTTTATTATCGAGAGCTGGACAAAATAATAGCTGTAACCTGGAATTATTTTTTTATGGCAATGCTCATCACTTCCCCAGCCCCACTCCCCTTCAATGTCATCCATCATCATTCCAGCTCCTGGCTCCTCAGTATGGAAAAAAAAGGTGGAGGAGCCCAATTCTGAGCAACAATCTGGAGCAGGCGAGAAAGACCCGAAAGGTCCACGTGCAGAGCAGAGAGCCGTTTGAGATGCTGAATAAATCTGTTGCACGAGTCAAGCTATAGCACAGACGACGGGCAATGAATGACACGTCCCGTTCCCCACTTCCCCTCCGTGCATTATAATGGGGGTTGGAGCAGTGGGGAAGTTAGGGAGACCAGCATCAAGTGCCAATACTTAACGATCCTAGACTCTGTCCCCAACCTGCTCTTTGCTCAGCTCCATTCGGGCGCCTCTGAGGCGGAGTAATGGGGCAGGCAAAGCCAGCCCTATGGCTGGTTGTTAAGTAAGCAAAAAGGCAACCGGGCAAGCAGGTGGGTGGGGGGCTAGCCGAGGTCGGTGGGGCAGTGCCCCCCTAGGCCTGGCCTCCCCGGAGTTGGTGGAGGAAGAGGCGAGGCGGCTCGCCGTGACTCAGCAAGAGAAGCCTCCCGCGCGAACGGCCCACAATGCCCCTCTCGCTCTGCCGGCAGCCGCGGCTGTGCCTGTCCGCACGTAGCGCGTTGCAAGGAGGAGTCAAGGGCAAGCAGGCGGGCGGCCACCGGAGCGGCCCCGACGGCGCGCCCGTCCTGCCTCGGGGCTACAGAAGATCAGGCGAGCCCGGAGCTGCTTTTGCAGCGCGTCCTGCGACTCGGGGCCCGCTTGCAAGCCGCCGCTTCGCAGGCGGAGCTGCCCGGCCATCGCAGGTGCCCCTGCCCCGCGATGGCCGTCGAGAGACAAGTCCCGGCGCGGCCAGAGAGGAGCAGCAGCAGCCCGCCCGTCGGGCCCCGCCGCGTGCGCGTTCGCGGGACCGACCTGAACTTGCTGAAGCGCTCCGGGTCGGCCTGGAAGAGCTGTCGGAGGACGAGCTGGGCGCCGTGGGCCTTGTGCCAGGCGGCCAGTTTCTGGAAGGCGGCGTCGGCAGAAAGAGCCATGATGCCGAGTGGCGGAGCGGCGGTGGCGGCTTAGCGAGCGGGAGATGCGGGCGCGGAGAGGGAAGCGGAGGCGGAGCAGGAGGAGGCGAGGCGGGCGGAGCAGGCGCTTTTGAGCAGGAGGCGCGGAGGGCGGGCGGACCGGCCCCCTGCTCAGCAGGCTCCGCCCCGTGGCGAGCCGGCCGAGGAGGCCCCGCCTTCGGGAGAAGAGGAGGCTGCCGGGCGCGTCTCTGATGGAGTGCCCACCCGGGCAGCTCCACCTGCCTGCCTGCCTCTGCGGGGAAGGGGCGAGTCGCAGGCAGTCCAGAAGACATCCTTCCACAGTGGCTGATTTCTGATTTTAACTTTTTAACGTATGGTTTTTAGGTACAAGTGTTGTAAACCACTCTGATGTTTTGTCTGAAGAGCAGCACGCATATATATATATACACACACACACACACACACACACACACAAAAATAAAATAAAATAACACTGATTCTCAGGGTAGTTGGAGCAGGTGGGCAGGGGGAAGCTTGACCACCAGCCTGGTGGCATCTCTGCAGGAGTTGCTCCAAAAATACGCACACAAAAATACATACAGTCACATTCTACAGCTACGCACCCACCCACCTCTAGCCAAATCTGCTCCAGTCTTCAACAAAACACACAGGTTCCTAGGTATTAAGTAAAGAGGAACTAGAGATCGCTTCCTACTAGGGAAAGGTTTTAGGGTGGGCACACGCCTTCGTTTCCAATCAGTGCATGCCCTGAAATTTCCTGCTGAAATTCTGCATTTTCCAGGCTGTGACTCCCGAAAAACATGCTCCCGGCCTTACTGGCCCTTTCCCCCCTGTCCTGGTAGGGTGGGGCCCTGACAGGCTGCTGAAGAGGTCAAAGACCACCTTGGCTGTCTCTTAGTGCAGACCCAGGTCATCAAGCCTGAGCTTCCACAGCCGCCGGCTGCCATAAGCCACCATTGGCAGGATTGGCAGCAACAGCAACAGAGATGTTCTATTTTTATTATAATATTTTGTTCTCTTGCTAATTATGCTGTTTTAAATGTGCATTTTATATTTGACTTCCTTTAGTAATATTTTCTCTTGAAATGTTTAAGATAAGCTTGTTGTACACTTTGCTATCTTAGATGTGCATTCTGTAGTTGACCCCCTTTGCAGTTGACCTCCTTTGTAATGTTTTAATTTGAAATCTTTAAGATAGTATTTTAGTTTCCTGTTAATTACCTTGCTTTGAATGTTTAGATTTGACTTTCTTCAGTAATGTTTTATTCTGGATTGTTTTATTTGAAGTTTTAATGTAGATTGTGAACTGCCTTGAGATTATTTTTTTCCTAAAAAATATAAAGTGGTAAAGAAATGACATTAAGAATAATAAGTTAATACCACAAATGTTCCATATTTTTTACTTTTTTGTGCTGCAGTGCAAGAGTGTTCCTCCAGATGGGAACATAGGGAAGCATTGCAGGACAACTAATAAAACAGAATGATGTGTGGACAGTCCGGTATAAATCCATCACTAATGCACTATTATTGCGTCAATGACATACTGTATTGCTGAATACACACACATGCACACATAGATCCCACCGGCCTGGTGGAGTTGCTCTCAGGTCCCGCTTGTGCGTTTCCCATAAGCATCTGGTTGGCCACTGTGAAAACAGGACCCTTTGGTCTCATTCAGCAGGACTCTTAAGTTCTTATGACTGAAGCTGTGAAAATCAAGTGTCATGGAAACCTGTTTGCTGCCACCTGCTGGATCTGCTTTACTGCAACACCCTCAATTCTTGGATCTTGGCAAGTACCAGTGGTACCTCAGGTTACATACACTTCAGGTTACAGACTCCACTAACCCAGAAATAGTACCTCGGTTTAAGAACTTTGCTTCAGGATGAGAACAGAAATTGTGCTCCGGCAGTGCATCAGCAGCAGGAGGCCCATTAGCTAAAGTGGTGCTTCAGGTTAAGCACAGTTTCAGGTTAAGTACGGACCTCCAGAACGAATTAAGTACTTAACCTGAGGTACCACTGTACTGTAAAGCAAAGTGTGTTTATCCAAGTAAAGGATTGTCTCCTGGAGTTACCTGTGAGTGAAGACCAGAGGATGTGGACTTGCATTTACACATCTAGACATTAGGAGGAAGTGGGGAGTTTTGAACATCATGGTATATGTGTGCTGTTATTTTTGTTTCTTTATTCCAATAAATACTGCTGTTTGGTACATCTCATGTGTGGGTAACCTGAGTATCCACAATGAGGTCCCAGATTTACCTAGGTGGTGGCTTGACTCAGAATGAAGCAAAAGAAAGGCTTGTAATCTTTAGATTCCCACTAAAACAGCGACAGATTTATGGCCCATGGGACCTTCTGCACAGCTCTTTTGGGGGTCCCTATTTGTTTTCCTAAATAAATGTGACTATGTCAAAAAATGTCAAAAAAAATGACAGATGCATAAGAATGAGTTCATTACTAACAAGCCTTTTCTTTATTTTTCCTTTTTACCAGAACACAGTGGTACCTCAGGTTAAGTACTTAATTCGTTCCGGAGGTCCGTTCTTAACCTGAAACTGTTCTTAACCTGAAGCACCACTTTTGAAACTGTTCTTAACCTGAAGCACCACTTTAGCTAATGAGGCCTCCTGCTGCCGCTGCACCGTCGCTGCACGATTTCTGTTCTCATCCTGAAGCAAAGTTCTTAACCCAAGGTAATATTTCTGGGTTAGTGGAGTCTGTAACCTGAAGCGTATGTAACCCGAGGTACCACTGTATTATTAAACAGCACTTTTTTGTTTCTAATTAACTATACAGAGAGAAGTAAAAAGAAAACACTCCCCTTGATCCAAAAACAAACTTTATTTAAAGGCCCAACATGAATGAAAATTCCAAGATTATTGTAAAATGATCATAGATGTCAAATACTTTTGAATTATGGTAGAACAGAGGTGTTTATTTATTTTATTCTTGTAAGGGTGCCGGCAATATTGTGCCCTAAGGAGTTAAAATTGAGACATGATTCAGAATTATGAGCCTCATAATGGCGTGAGCATGCAGAGAGCGAATGTAGCTACCTCCCCAATGAGGGATCTCTCTTTGCATTTGATAAGATGATTTCACAACAGTAACTTCAGTCTGGAATATAGACTGCTCAGAGGGCAGGAATCAACTAAACAGTTATGCTAGTGGGAGCCAGGGCAACAAGTCATTCTAGCACAATCGGGCTTTCTGCCTTCTTCCCCTGCGCCCTCCAATGGCTGCAGCAGCGTAGGTAGGGTGTATTGAAAACTCCCAGAACAGTTTGTGGCACGGGGAGAGATTGATCCATTTGGCAAGCAGAAATGCTTGTGCTGATGGGATGGTGGTATTAGCAGGACACTGAATTCTACCTATAGGGCTGTAGCTAGTCCTATTCATGAGTAGATAAGTGAATGAGCATGACTAACTTAGGTCCATTAATTTCAATTGAATGCAACCCTTCATTGCCAGTCAGGTATGTGATGCATGGAATCAAAGCTATTTTATGAAAATACCAAGGAGGAGGAGGAGGAAGAAGTGGCTTTAGCACTAATGGGGGGCATTTTAAAAACAATAATTTGTCGAGCCATTAAAAAGAAGTAATTTTTTAAAAAAAAACTAATTTATTTTACAAACATGAGGCTCACAGTGCAGGGACGCCGACTTCCCCCATCCCTCCTGCAATTTTACTGTGATTAAGTGACATCAGGGTTTTATTTGCTTTACTTCAATAAAAAAAATGGGGGAAATAAGCATAATGCATGCCACAGCTGCACACATAATGGGTAGTATTTCCCCCCTCCCTCCCTCTCTATGTATACCATTTTTACTATTATCAAGTGACATCAGGGTAGCAACATTGCATGACGCGGTTGGTGCGAGGATTTTACAGGTGCAGAATTTGCTGCATGCAATATTCTGTTTTGGCCAGCAGATGCCAGTGCAGACTTTGTATCAATACAAAAAAACTCCAACGTGCAAATTTTGTTTTGTACATGTTCTCCGCATATCGTAATCTTGTCTGTCTAATGCAGACAATGCAGCCTGTCTAATGGTGTAAGCCTTCTGAATAAATATTCAGTTTTATGTTCTGTACAGGTTTCAGCACACAGGTGGCTAAACAGGTAAGATTTTTAATTTCCACAATTAAAACAATATACAGTAGTTGTAACTCAAGTCTGATTAGAAAATAATTAATAATACTAATAATGATTTGGGGGGGGTGTTACTGGAGTCTATGAAGGGTCATGGGCTGCATGTGGGTGCCTAATGGCTTTGAGGCAACCAAGTCTAACATATGCCCACTGACATTATTATGCTCTGCAAGACCTTGGAGCTGCCATAGCCCATCCCAGCATAGATCAGAATCTGCCTCTTGCCTTTTGTTACTCTCAAAGAGTCATTATGGGGTTGGGGAAGGCCTTGAGGCCTCTAGGTCTGGCTGAGGGTCAGGGCTGGGCTAGGACATTGCACCACCCTAGGCCAAACTGAAAATGCCACCGTCCACCACCTGCCCAAAGCAGCCCAGGGAGTAGGAGGTGTGCGACAACAGGCAAATCTGTTTCCTGAGGTGAGTGTCTCATCCTGCCTCGTGGACAGGCCAGCTCTGCTGAGGGTCCTCCTAATAACCTGGTCCCAAACGATTTGCAAGATGAGCACCAGGAGGCTGGGGTACTGGCAGCCACACTCGTACTGTTTCCTAACAGCAAACTATCAGGGCCCAAACGGCAAACACATATGCAACGAGACAATGGCCATGTTGGCTGGGGATGATGGAGGCACCAGGTAGTGGAAGGCTTCTCTAAGTCGGTACATTAAAAGCCCCCAAGGATAAAAGAACACATCATAGTGAGGCATCAGGCATAAGCCTGCATTTTATTAATGTTTGATCAGGACTTGTATATTAGAGAGAGCCTAAAAGATTTTCAAATGTTTCAATGCCAGGCAGAGAAAACCTTGGCCATTCTCCTAAGACAAGGGGCCCCTTTTGATTTATAGCAGAAAGCAATTCTCAAAGTCGTAAAAGCTGAAATTACAGACTGAGTAATGACACTGAACAAAGGCAGAGATAAATATAATTAGGAATGGGCAAATAGTAAAATGATACCATGGGCCTCTCTTAAACCTTGAGCTGTATTTTCTAAGGCCAGAGGCAAATGGGAGAAAAAAGCATCTAGCTGGGAAGTCTTTTTAAAGCATCTAGCTGGGAAGTCTTTTTAAAGCTGTTTCTTCCTTAAACAGATAATGGGAAAAGCAGCTTGCTGAAGGGGAGGAGGCTTCTTCTGAAACTGTTTTAAACTGAGTCCTTTTCTTTCTTTCTCTCTCTACTTTAAAAAGGCCTTATTCCTTTTAAGAGGCTATCTGTGTTGTGTATTAAATATGTTGGCTTAAATGTAATTATGCAAAGGATTTAACAAATGCTAGAAGAGTTGTATTTATCTTGAAATTAAGTCAGCCACCAGTCCAGCCTCTTGCCAGACAAGAAGACGCCATCAAATGCTGTCCTGATATATTAGCTGTCAGACATTTGTTTAGAAACCTTCAAATGAAGGATATCTTTCAATGTTGATGTGAAACTCAAGATCCTTGACATATGTTTAAGATAAAAATTTAAGATTAACCATTTGTTTTAGAAGGCAATAGGGCAAGGAGGGCAAGAGGTGAGCTGGTAATTAAGATTCCTTGTTGAGACACATGTAAGATATATTACTACTTATTTGTCATTTATAGATGTAACAATATATAGCTGTTTGTCTTCCATATAAGGACAGAAGGATATGGGTGTATCTTTTTGTGATTGGTTCTAGCAGTCAGCCAATAGGAAATCCAACCAGGCTGATTGGACAGAGGCAGCCACAGGAGGAGCAAAGGGGGCTGGATTAAGGGAATATAAGGGCTGGCCATAATGGCAGGAGCCAGGCCAGAGCTTGGTAACCATATACCACTGTGCCTCTCATTTATTTGTCTGACAAATAAATAATTATTTTAAATTCTCTATTGCTGCGTTGAATATTTCATTCCAGCTAAGCGTTAACCACAAGCAGGGTGCTACATTTTATGGTGCCGTGACTCGGATAAGTGGTCTGCTGGAACGCAGCCCCTTCGCTCTACTGAGCAGGGTACAAGAGAGAGGATCTCTAAACTGCTTACCCAAGCGCGCACTGGTAAATTTTTCCAGGGGGAACGCAGAAGTCTCGTCTGTCTGATACCCTGCTCACTGGCGGCGACGGACCGGGGGGAAACGGAACCAACCAGGGGTAAGTGCACAAAGGGATTTTTGGCCCTCCAATTAATTGGGAGGAAGAGAAGTCTTGATCAAACTTCTGCGTCTCAGTAAGTGGGAACTGAGTACGCTAGGTGGTTGGGTATATCAGATGGTGGTCTGGTGGGGGAAAAGGGAAAGTTGGGAGGTAGTGTGTGGTGAAGTATCCAGCGCATTGTATGTGTGAGAAAGTACAGAGCAATCTGTAGCTGACCTGAGTGTGGAGTGGGTAGTACTTCGGTTCCCAGTGAGGCGACTCCATCTGGGCAAGAAACCCCACGAAGCGTGTGTGTGAGTGACTGAGTGGATACTTCACAGGGCCATACAATGGGAGTTGGGGGTTCAAAAGGGGAAAATACACCTCTTGAATGTATGTTAAATAATTTTAAGAAAGCCTTCTCAGGGGCATATGGAGTCAAAATGACGCCAGAGCGCCTGAGAACGTTATGTGAATTAGAGTGGCCGAAGCAAAATACTGGATGGCCATCTCAGGGAACTTTTGATATAAATTTAGTAAGCAAACTTTGGTCTAACATCGCCAAAGAAATTGGAGGGTGCCCAGAACAATTTTCATATATAGATTCCTGGCTGAGCACATTAAATAAAAATCCTCCATGGATAAGGGAATGCAAAGTCCAACGATGCAAATTATTGGCTGTAAAAGCCGAAGCTAGAAAAGGAATCTTGCCAAATAAACTCAAACCCATTTTTGAGGGACCAGAGGAAGAGCTGCTTCCACCTCCACCCTATGCTCCACATCGAAGGGAGCCTAATCCAAACACTCCACCAGTTGTAACCCCAAGGCAAGAAAGTGGAATGAATAATGGGGCTGGAGTCACAGAACTTGATTCCTTGATAGATTATGATAAATATCTTCAGGAGGCATTGGAGGCCTATAATAAAGCCCAAGCAGAAGTGGTTATTCCATCTGTGAGTCCCAGTAGAACTCCATCTACAGTCTCTTTTAGTGGAACAACTGATTGCCTACCCCAAACTCCTGTACATCCAAATCCTAGAGAATTATTACAGAAGTTACAGGGAGACCTTAATCGGTCAGCAAGCAATACAGCCAGGCGTATAAAGCTGCTAAAAGAACGCCTTGGGACAAATACCATCCCCTATGATTTAAGGCCCCTAGAGCAAAGCGAAGAGAAAGATCACGTAGTAGCCCCTCTCAGAAGAGTATTTGATGCACTTGAGGAGCCTGTGCTGGTTAACGGGCTACCTGGACCAAGGCCACCTCGAACTTCGACCCTGCAATATATTCCATTCACGACTACAGATCTGATGAATTGGAAAACACACACCCCATCTTTCGCAGAAAAACCTCAGGCTATGATGGACTTGGTGACTTCAATAATAAATACTCATAGTCCTACTTGGACAGATTGCCGCCAGCTCCTGAATACTCTGTTCACCACTGAGGAAAGGAGAGACATAATTGAAAAGGCACAGATATATTTGCGTGAGCAGGCCAGAGTGGGAAATATTTTTAATATTGACCGTCATCTCCAAGACAACTTTCCCTTGGAAGATCCTAATTGGGATCCAAACAATGTAATTCACCTGGCCAGGCTTACCACCTATCGCCAGACGCTTGTGCAAGGTATCCGCAGGGCATGCCAGAAGCCCACTAATATGTCTAAAGTCTCAGAAGTAGAACAGAAACCAAATGAGAGTCCAGGAGACTTTTTAGAGAGGCTGCAAGAAGCCTATCGTATATGGACTCCTTTTGACCCTGAAGCCCCTGAAAACAGCAGAATGATTACTGCTACATTTGTGGCCCAGTGCGCTTCTGACATTCGTAAGAAAATTCAGAAATCAGAAGGATGGGAAGGGATGCTGATGAGCCAAATTATGGCCATTGCACGCCGAGTTTATCGGAATAGGGATGAGGCTGAGAAACAAGAGAAGAAGAAGTGGCAGAAGGAAAAGATGGTAATGCTAGCCACAGCAGTGAAGCAAGACTACCGCCCCTTAAATGGAGGAAGAGGGCGGGGAAGGAATCCACCACTGGGAAGGAATCAATGTGCAAATTGCAAGAAGGAGGGTCATTGGAAGCGGGAGTGTCCTGAACCCCTGAGGTTGGAAGAAGTACGCCCAGGCCCAGGTCCAGGCCCAGGCTCCGGCCCAAGAAATCAGGGACGGGGAGGGGAATGATTCGAGATGGAAGATATCAGAGACCTGGACAAGGACGGAGTAGGGACAATGTCATTGGACTGGCAGAGGAGGATTTTACCCAAGACTAGGAAAGACCGGACTCCATAAAGTTAGGCTTCCAGGAGCCCACGGTCACGATCCAATTAGGAAGCCATTTAATAGACTTTATGATTGATACTGGGGCTGAATACTCAGTACTCCCAGAACTATTGCAGAAAAAGGCATCCAAAAGTGTAGTCATTAAAAGTGCCACTGGTCAGTCAGCTAAGAGGTCTTTCCTCCAACCTTTGGAATGCCAGATTGGGGGACATCGTTTAACCCATCAGTTTTTGTATATACCTGAGTGTCCAATACCTCTCTTAGGTAGAGATATGCTGTCCAAATTGCAGGCCCAAATCACCTTCACTCCTCGAGGTCCAGAAATGAAATTGCCATCAAAGGCAGCAGGAATAATTTCCCTCTCAGTACCTAAGGAACAATCATGGCGCCTAATGTCAGCCCTGCAAGTCCAACCTACATTGGATACAGAGTTAAACAAGCTCCTCCGAACTCTACAGGTGCCACCAGGAGTATGGGCCGAAAATAGCCCACCAGGAATGGCCAAGAATATAGCTCCAATTGTAGTAACCTTAAAACCTATGGCTACCCCTGTATCTGTAAAGCAATATCCTTTACCCCGGCGAGCAGCAGAGGGCATCCAGAAACATTTGGACCGCCTATTAAAATATGGTCTGCTTAAGCCCTGCCAATCAGAATGGAACACACCCCTTTTGCCTGTTCGAAAACCTGGGACAGATGAATACAGGCCAGTGCAGGACTTGAGGCTCGTAAACCAGGCTATCGAGACCTTGCACCCAAATGTACCAAACCCATACACCCTGCTGAGTTTGATCCCACCAGAAGCAACATTTTTTACTGTATTGGACTTGAAAGATGCATTCTTCTGTTGCCGGCTGGCACCACAGAGCCAACCTATATTTGCCTTCCAGTGGGAAGACCCTTTAACAGGAACAAAAGGCCAGCTAACTTGGACAAGATTGCCCCAGGGATTCAAAAATTCCCCAACTTTATTTGGCACTGCCTTGGCGAAGGATCTAACAAGTTACCCCTCAATACCTGGAGAAAAGGTGGTTCTGCAATATGTAGATGACCTTATACTAGCAGCAAAGGATTTTGAGACCTGTAAAGAAGGTACAGAGGAACTGCTCCACTTGCTCTGGCAAGCTGGCTACCGAGTTTCCCAGAAAAAGGCACAGTTATGTTTAGAAAAGGTCAAATATTTGGGCTTTGACATCTCACACCAACAACGAGCATTGAGGCCAGAGAGGAAAGAAGCTATTTGCCTTATCAAGGAACCTACCACAAGGAAACAACTCAGAGGATTCCTGGGAACAGCAGGGTTTTGTAGACTATGGATACCTGATTTCAGCAGTCTGGCCAAGCCCTTACATGAAAGCACTCGAGGTGCAGAAAAGGACCCATTCGTATGGGGACCTGAGCAGCAACAAGCCTTTTTAGTTATCAAACAACGACTTATGGAGGCCCCAGCCCTTGGACTGCCTAATTCGGAAAAACCCTTTCAGCTGTATGTACATGAACAGAATGGGATTGCAGCGGCAGTCCTGACCCAGAGATTAGGAAGTTGGAATCGTCCAGTAGCTTATTTGTCAAAACAATTGGACTCAGTAGCAAAAGGATGGCCTCCATGCCTAAGGGCAGTAGCGGCCACTGCAAGCCTTGTCAAAGAAGCTGATAAATTTACCTTCGGCCAGACAATGTATGTGAATGTACCTCATGCTGTTCTGACACTCATGGAATATAAGGGTAGTTATTGGCTAACGAACCCAAGGATGGCTAGGTACCAAGGCCTATTGTGTGAAAATCCCAGGATTCATCTACGAGTAGTGAATATGCTCAATCCAGCGACTTTGCTGCCCCTACCAGAGGTAGATGATGAAGAATCACATGATTGTCTCCAAATAATGGATGAAGTTTATTCCAGTAGACCCGATCTGAAAGATGTACCATTGAAAAATCCAGATGTTGTATATTATACTGATGGTAGCAGTTACCTGCATGAAGGTGCCAGACGAGCAGGATATGCTGTGGTCACCAATGAGGAAGTTGTGGAAGCTGAAGCTTTGCCTGCTGGCACCTCAGCACAAAAAGCTGAACTTATAGGTTTAACTAGAGCTCTGCAATTGGCAGCCGGATGTAAGGCAAACATCTATACTGATTCTAAATATGCCTTCTTAACCCTGCATGCACATGGTGCTCTATGGAAAGAAAGAGGTCTAATAGGAGCCCACGGGAAGGCCTTGAAATATGGACCTGAAGTAGAAATCCTGTTAGAAGCAGTATGGGCTCCAGAACAGATTGCTGTAATGCACTGCAAAGGTCATGGACGAGGAAGGGATCCAATAACCAGAGGAAATCATGCTGCTGACAAAGCAGCTCGAGAGGCAGCCCAAAAGCCTGTGGGAGGATTTATAGCAGCCCTCATACCAGAGGTAGCTCCAGAAGAAGTTAAACCTCACTATACCCCAGAAGAGAGGAAGTGGGCTGAACAGGAAGGAGCAGTTGTGAAGGACGGTTGGATGATCCTGCCAGACAATAGGATTTATGTACCTCATCATCTAGCAGGCACAATTGTAAGAAATTATCATGAATCTACTCACCTTGGCGGTACTGCAACCAGAGAGAGTCTCAGTCGGAAGTTGTATATTATTAACCTATCACAATTAGCAACTTGCATTTCACAGAAATGTGTTCTTTGTGCTAAAAACAATCCCAGGCAGGGACCGGTACAACCTCCTGGAATCCAACATGTGGGATATGTCCCCATGGAAAGCCTAATTGTGGACTTCACAGAGCTGGTCCCTTCTAAGGGATTCAAGTATCTCCTTGTGTTTGTAGATACTCTTACCGGATGGGTTGAAGCTTTTCCCACCCGAACTGAAAAGGCACGAGAGGTAACTAAGAGACTCCTCACTGAATTGATCCCGAGGTTTGGATTACCTAGATGCATTGGAAGTGACAATGGGCCAGCGTTCATTGATCAAGTAGTACAAGAAGTATGTCGAGTCCTACAAGTGAAATGGAGACTGCATGCAGCCTATAGGCCTCAGAGTTCAGGGAAAACTGAAAGAATGAATCGGACTCTGAAAACCCAATTGGCAAAATTAACCCAGGAAACGGGATTGGGATGGGTAGATGTGTTACCCATAACACTGTTTCGTGTTCGGTGTGCACCCACAAAAAGACTTAAGTTGTCACCTTTTGAGCTCCTGTATGGGAGACCGCCCTCCTTTGTTCAGGATATTCCAGCTGATCTTAAACAAATAGGAGACCATGTGACACAGGGACAAGTGCAATCTCTCTCCCGTGTTTTTGTTTCTCTTAACAGGTGGGTCCTCGAGCGCACGCCGTGCAGCATTGCCGAGCCGATTCATCAGTTCCAGGCTGGCGATAGCGTATGGGTGAAAGAGTGGAAACGTGATCCACTTGCACCTAAGTGGCGTGGACCTTACACCGTCTTGCTCTCTACTCCAACAGCGGTGAAGGTAGCTGAGGTGACCCCCTGGATTCATCACTCCCGTTTGAAGAAGTCCGAAGGCAGTTGGACGTGCAAAGGTGACCCCTCTAATCCTCTTAAACTGACTCTCTCCAAAAACCCCTGTATCTAGCCCTACCGGGAACGGGCTAGGTCACGGGCAACATTAGACGACCGGCCTGCTGCAGCCACAACCTGGAAGCTGGCTGACCTGCGCACGCCTGAAGCTTGAGGAGCATCTGAACCAGCGATTGTGAAAGGAAAGATTCTCTTATACAATTGATTGACTGCCCACCCCCTTGTGGAACAATTATCAGAGATATTACTCATTGGGGATCCTCGGGATATATGTTTTGGTCTTGGTGGTTCCCCATTTCTGTCACTGGGGGAATTATATTGGGACTAATATTTATTTGCTATCACTATAAGGTAATCTTTTGTGGAAGGAATGCATATGCTAGACATCAACATGATTCTATTATTAATCCTGATCCCTTGGGAAGGGGAAGGGTCCTTGAATCTGGCCAAATTGACTAAATATGGATTCCACCATGACCACAATATGTGGGTAGGTTTAGCTGAAATGGTAGCCAATGTTGCAAATAGGACCAATTGCCTTGTTTGCTCTCTCGGGCCAGATGATTCAGAGGGAGGTATGCCCTTATTACCGATACCATTAGATGCCATTGGTATGGTAAGCGAAATACCACACCAAACAGAAGTACAGAATTTCCCCGGATGGAACTCAACTAAACCATTACGAGTTATACCTGTACAAGGGGAATTCTGTGTACATAAATCATCAGATGCAGCTGATTCTACCATGATAGGCTCTTCTCATTGTCACTATACTTGGGATAATATTAAGAATACCTGGGCACACGATACTACCTATCGAACTCGGGATGCCTTGCCCTGTGCACCTCCTTTTATTCATGCATGGAAAGTGGTATGGAACATAACTGTGACAGAAAAAGGCAATCTAACATACTGCACTGTGAACTCTCTACCTCTTTTGCTATTTCGCCTTCTGTACTCCACGTACCAAAGACCTCAGACCCGATGGTTGTGGTGGATATGTGGAGAATGGGCATACAAGAAACTCCCCTCCAAATGGAGTGGGACTTGTTTCTTGGGATGGGTATTACCGCCAATGTGGATTATGCCCACTAATTTGCCCAAGCGAACACGAAGAAACGCTGATATTTCTCATATAGCAGGAGGAAGTACCCAAAGTTGGAGCGGTACTGATGATTGGCCACCAGAGCGCATTATAGCCTATTATGATCCTGCCTCCTGGAATCCTGGTGAGCTCATACAAGGGGCACGGGATCCTATTTATAATCTAAACAGAATAATTCGATTGCAAGCAGTAGTGGAACTTGTAACCAATGCAACGGCCCGGAGTTTGAGACTTATTGCACAACAGTTGGATGAAAGTAGAGCCGCCATTTTGCAGCTGAAAGTGGGAATGGATTATGTACTTGCCAAGCAGGGAGGCCTATGTGGAGTCTTGAACTTGACAGGGAATGCCTGTTGCTTTAACATTTCAGATAATGGTGAGGCAATCCGTGTGTTGGCCACAAAGATGGAGAATATAGCACATGTCCCAGTACAAACATGGGAAGGATGGGATATGGGATGGCTCACCAATTGGTTACCTAATGTCACAGGACTCAAAGGGATACTATTGTCTTGCTTGTTTTTCTTGACAGTAGTGGTAATGGTTTTATGTATGATGCCATGTATCATTTCATGTTTTAGAAGTACAATTAGCAAGATGGTTTCAAATGAAACTCTACCTCATATCATGGCCCTATACAGAGCTTTACCTCAGGAATATGATGAAGGTCAAGCTATCAAGGACACTTGGGATGAAGGTCCTTGAGCTTGAAAGGGGGGAATGAGGCATCAGGCATAAGCCTGCATTTTATTAATGTTTGATCAGGACTTGTATATTAGAGAGAGCCTAAAAGATTTTCAAATGTTTCAATGCCAGGCAGAGAAAACCTTGGCCATTCTCCTAAGACAAGGGGCCCCTTTTGATTTATAGCAGAAAGCAATTCTCAAAGTCGTAAAAGCTGAAATTACAGACTGAGTAATGACACTGAACAAAGGCAGAGATAAATATAATTAGGAATGGGCAAATAGTAAAATGATACCATGGGCCTCTCTTAAACCTTGAGCTGTATTTTCTAAGGCCAGAGGCAAATGGGAGAAAAAAGCATCTAGCTGGGAAGTCTTTTTAAAGCATCTAGCTGGGAAGTCTTTTTAAAGCTGTTTCTTCCTTAAACAGATAATGGGAAAAGCAGCTTGCTGAAGGGGAGGAGGCTTCTTCTGAAACTGTTTTAAACTGAGTCCTTTTCTTTCTTTCTCTCTCTACTTTAAAAAGGCCTTATTCCTTTTAAGAGGCTATCTGTGTTGTGTATTAAATATGTTGGCTTAAATGTAATTATGCAAAGGATTTAACAAATGCTAGAAGAGTTGTATTTATCTTGAAATTAAGTCAGCCACCAGTCCAGCCTCTTGCCAGACAAGAAGACGCCATCAAATGCTGTCCTGATATATTAGCTGTCAGACATTTGTTTAGAAACCTTCAAATGAAGGATATCTTTCAATGTTGATGTGAAACTCAAGATCCTTGACATATGTTTAAGATAAAAATTTAAGATTAACCATTTGTTTTAGAAGGCAATAGGGCAAGGAGGGCAAGAGGTGAGCTGGTAATTAAGATTCCTTGTTGAGACACATGTAAGATATATTACTACTTATTTGTCATTTATAGATGTAACAATATATAGCTGTTTGTCTTCCATATAAGGACAGAAGGATATGGGTGTATCTTTTTGTGATTGGTTCTAGCAGTCAGCCAATAGGAAATCCAACCAGGCTGATTGGACAGAGGCAGCCACAGGAGGAGCAAAGGGGGCTGGATTAAGGGAATATAAGGGCTGGCCATAATGGCAGGAGCCAGGCCAGAGCTTGGTAACCATATACCACTGTGCCTCTCATTTATTTGTCTGACAAATAAATAATTATTTTAAATTCTCTATTGCTGCGTTGAATATTTCATTCCAGCTAAGCGTTAACCACAAGCAGGGTGCTACAATAGGAACATCAGAAGCTGCTTTATCTAGCTTCTGACCTTGGTTCAGCTAGCTCCATACTGGCAGTAGTTCTCTAGGGTTTTCAGACAGCTCCTACCTGGAGACGAAGGGGATTGAACCCAGGACATTCTGCATGCAAAACGGGCTCTACCACTGAGCTACAGTTCTCTGCCAAAGTGGCAATTAAGAAGTGCCATAGAGAGGCCAGACAAACAGCATGCACTCTTGGGGCCTAACCATGGGTGTAGCAAGTGGGGAGCAGAACCTCAGTTAGCTATGCATTTTTATTGTTTGGGGGGCAGCTGCCCCTCCCTGCCCCGCTTGGCCACACCCATGGGCCTAACATTTCCAGGACTCCCATGCCACCAACAAAGCCTCTCTCCTCTCTCTCTGACCGAGGGGAATGGAGAAAGGGCTTCCTGCACTTAGGAGAAGCAGGTGTGTGATAAGTAGAAGCTTACTGGGAACATCATTTTGATGCAGCAAGGGAGTGCGAGGTGGGGCAACGATGCTCTTGTATTGGGTCTCTCTCAAGTGGCATATTTGGGGCCACGAGTTTTCCATGCTCCTGTCACGTCCCAAACAGCATCAAGACCACTGCTGGCATTTAATAAAATGCAACCATGTCTCAGTCAGCCAAACAGAATGCACTTGGCTCCTCCTGAAGTTCAAAAGTCATGCAAATTACTTTCCCAGACACATCAGGTTGGAAACTGCATTTTTGTGGTTTTGCAAAAGACTTCCTTTCTGCTAATGGTTTCAGGATGGAAACCAGCAAAATAACCAAGACTCGAGACATCTGAATCACCGTGTCTTACAAAGTGAGAACAATACATGTGTTCAGGACATTTTTCTTCTTTAGTACAAATGCATCCCATGTCTGCACCCTGATCTGGCTAACATGGGAAGGAAGGAAGGTCACTTGGGATTCAGACCACCACAATCAAAGTACCGCCCTAGACATAATGCATTGAATTACCACCACCATATTTCTAACAGGCATAGAGATTGTACAGCAACAATGTGTGATTGTGTTAGGAACACAGGAAGCTGCCGTATACTGAGTCAGACCACTGGTCCATCTAGCCCAGCCATGTCTACACTGACTGGCAGAAGCTCTCCAGAGTTTCAGGCAGGGAACATTCACAACCCCACCAGGGGATGCTGCCCCCGGGATTGAACCTGGGGCCGTTTGCATGCAAGGCACATGTGGCCCCTTTGCAATGCTGAATTATTTAATTGTCTTGCTGGGTCTTTAATTAAGTCCACCATTTGGTAGCCAGTATCTTTAGCAGGTGTGTACCTTCCCATTGCAGCAATGTCATTGGAGGCAGCGAGCGGGGAGAAAATATGTATTTTACTCTTAACCGATTGCACACTTCACAGGTGGAGAGAGCGTGCACATGCGAGAGAGAGAGAGAGCTATGTGTGTGTGTGTCTGCATTTGAGTGCATGAGAGGGCAGGAGTGTGAGAGTTTGGTGTGTTTCCATGCAAAGTGTGTGAATTTGTGAGTTGTTGATATGCAGTGTGGGCATGCGTGTGGACTGTTTGGGTGGGGTGTGCGTGTGCATGTGTGTCCCTCTGTGCATGTGTGTCCCTCCTATCTTAGATCATGTGCATGCTCCATTTCTTTGTGTCAGTCCATCTCTAAAGGTGAGAGGGGATGAGACTGGAGAAGATGGCTGGGGGACGTATGCTGCAGGGGGTCAAGTCCTGGAGACCTCCTTGGTGATAAAACAGCAAACTACATCGAGAAGGGATGGAGTAACTGGGCGTGTTCAGACAAGAGAAAGAATATGAAGGTTTTGGACAAAATGGACTGTTTCAAGAAGTGGCAGAGAGAAGCCTCGTATAAAATTTAAGATATTAACTGATGCTAAAGAAAGAGGTGGATTTGCCCTGCCAGACTTAAAACTTTATTATGTATCAGCCGCTTTTTGCTGGCTGAGAGAATGGATGCTTCTTGAAAACATGGATGTTTTGGATTTGGAAGGTTTCAATAATGTATTTGGTTGGCATGCATATTTGTGGTATGATAAGGTTAAAGCACACAAAGCGTTTAAAGACCATATAGTAAGAAAAACACTGTTTAATGTCTGGATAAGATATAAGGATTTGCTAGAAAATAAAATCCCAAGATGGTTGTCACCAATGGAAGCAAAGGCTCAGAAAAAACTCAATGTGGAGGCCAAATGGCCGAAGTATTGGAAAATTTTGGAACAAGAGGGTGACAGATTAAAACTGCAGAGTTCTGAAAAATTAAAAAACAGAGTACGAGATTGGCTCCATTATTATCAAATAATGGAGGTGTACAATTTGGATAAAAAAATTGGCTTCCAGATGGAAAAATCGAAGTTGGAAACAGAATTGTTAGACCCTAAAGTTAAGAATTTGTCAAGAATGTATAACTTGCTGTTGAAATGGAATACTCAAGATGAAATGGTGAAATCTGCTATGATTAAATGGGCACAAGATGTTGGACATAATATTATGATGGCTGACTGGGAACAGTTATGGACCACTGGTATGAAGTTTACGGCATGTAATGCCTTAAAAGAGAATTTAATGAAAATGATTTATAGGTGGTACATGACACCAGTCAAGCTTGCAAAAATCTATCATTTGCCCGATAATAAATGTTGGAAATGTAATGAAACTGAAGGTACATTCTTTCACCTTTGGTGGACATGCCCAAAGATTAAGGCATTCTGGGAGATGATCTATAATGAAATGAAAAAGGTATATAAATATACCTTTCTGAAGAAATCAGAGGCCTTTCTCCTGGGCATGGTCGGCCAATTGGTGTCAAAGAAAGATAGAACTTTCTTTATGTACGCTACAACAGCAGCAAGAATACTCATTGCGAAATACTGGAAGACACAAGATCTACCTACCAGGGAAGAATGGCAGATGAAGTTGATGGACTATATGGAACTGGCGGAAATGACTGGCAGAATTCAAGACCAGGGAGAAGAGTCGGTGGAAGAAGATTGGAAAAAAATTTAAAGTATACTTACAGAAACATTGTAAAATTAATGAGTGTTAGAAGGACGCGGGGATGAATTAACATGGTTTTAGTAGAAATGCAACAAAGAATTAAGTAAAAGTTGATTGATATTGGGTTAAATTGGAAAAAATTAAGGTTAGATCGTTAAAACTATAGAATCAAAATTGAGAAAGATGGGAAGAACTTGCTGAAATAGTGAATTGAACTAGAATACAAAAAAAAGGAAGGTGTGAGGAGGTCGATGAAATAAGTTAAGGAAAGGCAAAGACATGGAATATTGGATGTGTTTTTTAGCTTCTTTTTTGTCTGTTTTTTTTTTTGCTGTATTATTGTATGGTTTTTATATGTTTTATGTGTTTTGTTATTGTTTTTTTCTACTTTATGGTTATTTCTTTTTTTCTTCTGTAACTTAAATTTTTTATAAATATCATTTAAAAAAAATAGAATATGAAGGTTGGATGTATGTTGACAGTTTGCAAATAACAGGTGAAAAAGGAAAAAGGTCAACTCCAGTGGATAAGGCAAGAAAATCAGTGGAAGGAGGTAACGTTTAAATGAAATGTCACTTAAAGCTTCCTGCCTTTAGGAGTGGTTCAGCCCTGGAAGAAACTGAGAGGTTTTCAGTATGGTTGGACAAATATTTACGAGGGGTGCTTTTAAGTAGAGGATGTTTTGCCTCGGAGCATGGGATCAGCTAAACGTCCTGTTGGATGCCTTCCAGTTCTATCAACCAGGTGTTTATTCTGTTGTTTGGTGGAAAGGAATTAAGAGGCACTCATTTTTCGGTGGAACCTCAGGCCATATATCAATAGAGGAGTAACTAGCACCCAGGGCCAAATCCAGCTCCTACTTGCCATTCCAGAGATCTATGGAGAGTGGCCTGCCTATGGCCATGGCTAGCAGCCCTGTTTGGAGAGTGATGTGGGTTTCTAGGCTGCCAGCCATCACTGCCTCCTCAAACATTTTCCTACAGTAAAGCTGACCAGGACAATACTTGATGAATAGTTTGTTATTCATACCCCTAGGGATACAAGTGTGGGTCAGCAGTTTCATCTAGCAACAAATAACTTTAAACCACTTCTCTGAAAAAGAAAAAGGGCTTTAGCTGGCCAGGATAGCAGAACAATGGCACACTTCCTGCCCTGATGGCTGGAAAAGATTATTTCTGACATTTACTTTTAACAGACCAGCTGGCTTGTGCAGCAGCATTGTCAAACAGCATTGTTCAGCGATAGCAAGTTAGGCATCCATTCATGAGATTGAGAACTCCCAAACTGCAAGAAAGAAATCACTCCCAAAGCATCCACCCCCAGAGGAAGCTGTCTGCTGCCTCCCTGCGTGATTCTGCTGCCCTGGGCTTGCACCTATCTGCTGGTGGTAGGTGATTCTGCCACATCTCCATAATGGATCCTGCTCTTAGCTACTGGAAGTTTGGGAAGCACTGTGTTGGAAGGATGAGTCCACAAAAGTATAATATGTACAACTGCTTCACACCCCTTTGTAAGTATTAACATTGCATCTTATCATCTAGTTACTAACATACGACTGTTTTTCCTTTTTCAATATAATGTAACAGAATATCCAAGTACTGTACATTTTTGGCATGGTCTATTGGGAACATCCTGGTGCAGGACCGGGCTTGAAGCCAGTTTAAAAGTTCGGGGGGGCGGGGGAAGGGATGGACCAAAAGTAATGGAGCTGTTTAAGGGGACAGATAATAATAATAATAATAATAATAATAATAATAATAATAATAATAATAATAATAATAATAATTGTACCCTGTCCATCTGGCTGGGTTTTCCCAGCCACTCTGGGCGGCTTCCAACAAAGATTAAAAACACATCAAAATCTGGCAGGTCCTTTTAAAGGCAAAACTGTGAAATGCTTATAATTAACTCTTATTTTTGGAGTTGTCCTGCAACTTAGGCACATTCAAACATTTTCACTAAGCAACTTCAACAATTCTTAATTATCTTGCCAACAATTAACACAAAAAGGTTGTTAAAAAATCAGGAATAACCCTATATCTTCAATGCCTTGTTTGTCCCTAGTCTCATCAACCAACAACACAAGTACTTTAAACCATTTGCTCCAGAAAAAAATCTACAACTGTTTGAGTCATGCTGTGGATTTCATTTTGGATTTCAGGGCTAGTATATTTAGCACCTGCAGGAATAGTCTTCACAATTTGTTGCAATTTTAAAAATATTTTCTCATAGAAAATTCAGCTAACCACCTGCATCTACTCCTAATTGTTCACACCCTGAATCGCCCCTGAAAGACAACTGATTGACCACTACAAACTGATTTACTCCAGCAATACATTTGACATAGTATCTGTTATTTTCCACCACTTGGCTACACATTTTTTCCTCTGAATAGTTTCTCCTGTTGATCCTCGCTTTTCTTGCTCCTGAAAATTATCCATTGCACTTTTATGGGCAATTTACTATGTGTGCCTGGAAAACATTTGCCTGCTTCCCTTCAGAGTCGCCTGCATTTACAAATGCTGAGTCAGAGTTTGCAACAGGATTTTTTTCTCTAATGAAGAAGTAACATCTCTACTATGGTAACTGAGTACTCCAGCCACTCCTCTAAGATTTAAGACAGGAACACTGGAACTTCCATGTATGGCCAAACATTGTAGACCCCTGGGTATGATGAAATTTGGGGCTGTGCAGGTTTAGAGTTACCTAAATCTGTTGGTGCAAGTTAGTTGAATTTCTTGCTGACTTCTCAGTGGTACATTCTCCTTACAAAACAGCAGTCTACTGATAGTAGACAAAGGGTTAGATCCAATGTTCTCTTCATATGGGAAGGATGGTGCCACCACCTTGCCTTGCACAGAAGAGTTGCTGTTCTGGATTTACTTCCAGCAAACAAACTTATGATGAATGTTTGCTTTGAAGTAATAATGGTGGTGATGAATTGCGGACCTGCATTTCCTCCAGCCAGGGGAAAATATAGCTTCACATCCTTTGCACCCCCACCTGACAAGACATAAAAAATACACCCCCATGGCCAATAGTTCCTCAGCCCAGCAAGCAGAAACTCCCAGAATCCCACCTCCTTGAAGAATAATAGCTCTTGAATGGATATCATAGTCATATAGCAGGTGTTTGTTTGCCAACTCATTCATCAGGCAGGGAAATTCTGCCTACCTTCCAAGTCCCTCAACAGTGATTTTAGATACTTAAAAACAAATTGACCTGGCTTGTCAAAATTCCTTCCATTTTAAGTTCTGCCTCCTGGCCCTTCTCACGTGATGTTTTCATACTAGGCCGATTCTATTGCCAACCCACCCCAAAAATAGCATTTGTGCCCTTGAGAAGTAAAACAAAGGATTTCCTGTTTGTTTTTAATCTTTCTGTAACAAATTTAATTATTTGTTTGAAAAAAGGACATTTGGGGGGTCACCCCCCGCCCCCAGCTACAGGCCTATGCAGGACCCAATGAGTATTTTGCTGGGCTCATCACAAATTCACAATCTGGGCCTCACCTCATTCCACACGAACACATGTTAAGAAATGAAGGAATGTGCATGTTTTATTTCTGAAATGGCATGGCCAGTCCTCTCTCCAACTTTAAAGGCCAAAGCAGAGCACTTCTAGTGCTCAATGGATTTCAGTGTGAGAAAGAATAGCCCAAGCTTAGGCATGTTTACTTGAGCTTAATGAGGCTCATCCCAGGTAAGTGTGCAGAGAAGATGGGAGTCAGAAACATAAATGTAAGTCTTTAATTGAAATCAGTGTGCTTTCTGATCCTATGCAGAGTTAGGTGTGTGCCACGGGGGTGAGGTGGGAGATGATTTTTTTGTTATATAAAGATGGGATCCAGTTTCTGCAGGTTAGGTGGGCTAAACACTAAGACTCTCTAGGCAATTGGGCTTCTCTTGACTAGGGCAGCAGCTAAATTTATACCTCATCTCTGCCAATATAACGACTACCACGTATCTCTTTACTTCTGCTCTCTGCTGCATAGGGGACTTGCTTTCCCAAACAACTCTGGCTTTTATTTTTAAATGGGGGAAACAGACACAATTTGCTTTTTGTCCCATCAGCCCTGGGTGCAATCTGCAATCTGTTTTGCATATTAAGGAGCAGAGTATAAGGAAGCGAGTTTCAAAAGTGGAAATAGCTTCTCTCACTGTGAGAAGAGGGATATCTGTGAGCCACCTAAAATTCCGTCAGGGAAAAAGGCAGAGTATAAATAAAAATATAATAATAATACAAAAGAAAGAAGCATGCAAAAAATGTGGAATGCCGCATGGTCCTAAACCGTTGAGCATGGGGGGGGGGAGCTGTTTTAACTGTGGGAATAATTTTGCAATGTGTTACCAAGCCAGAGAAAGAAAGAAAGTAAAACCAGGTGCACACTGTTGAAGGTATTTCAGATGAGTTTTATGTTAATGTAGCAAAAGCAAGAAAGACTAGTGAAAGCGACTGGATTCTCTCTATGCAGGTGAATGAGATATCCATCTCATTTAAACTAAACACTGGTGCTCATGTGAATATTTTATCTGGAAAGGATTATCAAGGTCTGTCAAGGCCAAAACCGAAACCAGCAAATAACAAGTTACTGGTTATTGTAGAACAAACATTGAGGTGTTCTACCAGAAAGATAAAATCTCCAGAACGACTTATAGAGAGATGTGCTAAAATGTAGAGTGTAAAATGTATAGTGTAATTCATTAGTCAAGATCACTTAAGTTCCATAGTAGATACATCTGTGTCTATGCAATTCATGCAGCAGAATCAACATATATGTCTATAGTAATAATCTTGTGGGTTTTTTAAAAAAATCATTTCATTTTTTGTTCACATTTTATAACTTATTCAAGGTTAAAGGCTTGGCAATCTGAGGACTTACCTCTGGAGTCACAGGACCCTGGGCCGTTCCTTAGGCCTTGTGTTTCAGTTCCAGCAGAAGGTCTTGGAGACTACTCTGAATAAAGCTTGTTTTATAAAAACTACTCCTAATTCTTTATATCTGCCGTTGACCCAGAAACATTACACAGGTGATGAGCCAAGGACCCTGAATTAGAAGGGAAAGGGCATATGCAGGAGGGGACGGGAAGGTGGGCTGGTTCCAGAAGCCCTGCTACCCAAAAAACCTGTGGGACCAGTTAATTCCCTGGGTCTTGTTTCCCCAGTGCAAAAATATTTCAGCCTCCCAGGATGCTGTGTAAAGCAACTGAACTTAAGGCAGAAACCCTTGAACAAAAAGAGACTGCACCTTGAAACTGCTGCAGATTCAGTGCCACCACTTGTGAACTGAATCAACACAATGTTTTGTTTTTAAATTGTACTAGCTGTTCATTGACACCAATGCCAAAAAGAAGTCTGTTATCAAGAGGAACTGTTGCTTTGCATGTGTGAATAGCCACTGTCAATAACGTGATTCTCAACATTTCAAATACTTCCTTCTTCCTGTCAACAACACCCACATCATATATATATGAGGCAGAGCTTATGCCATAATAAATGCAATAGGCATCCTAACCACTTAACTGGGAATAAGTCCCATTGAATGCAATAAGACTAACTTCTGAGTAGGCATGGTTAGGACCACACTTTTTAGTTGCCACAAGACCCGTTTGGGGCTGCAATCGCTTATCATGGCTACACCTCTGGAAGATGAGTAATGATAATATTCACTAAAGATGTTCTGAGCTCTCAAATGGAAGAGTGGGATGCAAGCCGAATCAATAAATCATAATCGTCTGGGTGTGGGAGTTGTCACATTTAATCTGTTTTGATGTTTATATTACATGTTTTTAATGAATAACTACTGTGGAACAGGGTTACTAATGTAAACACAATAAAACGGTGGTTGGCAATAATAATAACCTTATGCCTGAGTAAATGTGTTGTGCAGCCTTATCTGAGAGTAAGCCCTATGCAATAGGACTTACCCTTCTGAGCAGACACAGTTAGGCCGGCACCTTTAAAATGTCACACCACTTGTTGTTTTCAGCTGCAAGAACGTAATGCGGCCACGCCTCTGGAAGGTAATAATAACAATATCCTTATGCCTGAATAAATGTGTTCGGCATCCTACCCCATTAACCCGGGAGTAAGCCCCGCTGAAATGCAGTAAGACTTACTCCTGAGTATGTATGCTTAAAGGTAAAGGTACCCCTGCCCGTAAGGGCCAGTCGTGACCGACTCTGGGGTTGCGTGCTCATCTCGCTTAAGAGGCCGGGAGCCAGCGCTATCCGAAGACACTTCCGGGTCACGTGGCCAGCGTGACGAAGCTGCACTGGCGAGTCAGCACCAGCACAGCACACGGAAACGCCGTTTACCTTCCCGCTATGAAGCGGTACCTATTTATCTACTTGCACTTAGGGGTGCTTTCGAACTGCTAGGTGGGCAGGAGTGCTAGGTGGGCTAGGTGCTAGGTGTATGCTTAGGACCGCGCTTTTAACTTGACACAAGACTCGCTGTTCTTTGCCTCAAGAGATAAGCATGGCCACACCTCCGGAAGATGAATACCTAATTAAAATAAAATAAAAAATACTTGTTACTAATGAATAATGCAGCACTAATACTACTAATAAACAAGACTACGTACTAGGGCTAATAAATAATGCAGCGCTGCTCGGCCCCTCCCCCCGCATTCCTCCTCTCGGTCCCGCCCCCGAGCCTGTCATTCCCCGCCCAAGCCCCTCCCCCTCGGCTCCCGGCTGAGGAGCCGCCGCCACCGCCGCTCCTGCTGTTGGCGTTTCCGGACTGCCGCCGCCTCCAACCGCCTGCTGCTGCCGCCACCGCCGTCGACGACGCTCCCCGAGCGAAGCGTAGCCCGGCCGGGGCGGGGGAAGGGGCTGCTGCTCGCGGCCGGCTCTCGTCGCTCGGCCTGGGGGAGGCTTGTCAGCCGCGGCGGGCAGGTGAGCGGACCGAGCGGGGAGCCTCCGCCTTCCTCCGGGCCCGGAGCTGCCTCACGGAGGCCGGGCGGGAGGGCGCCGTCGTCGTGAGGGAATGAGGGGAGGCCGGGGTGCGGTGGGGGGGGGATGAGAGGCGCACGAACCACGCTGCCCCCTGTGAGGGGGAAAAAGGGGAGACGCGCGGCAAAAAGGCCCCGTGTTTGTCGGGGGGGGCGGGTGTTTCCCTCTTCGAGGGGGGGGCAGCGGCTGAGGAGAGGGGGCTGCAGCAGCAGGAGGAGGAAGCGAATGGGGAGGTGGGGGAAACCTTTAGGCAGTCCCTGGGAGGGGGCGCTGTGGGAGCCTAGACCCCCACACCTTTCTCTCTCTCCCCCTCGCTTTGGGGGGCTTCAGAGACAGGAGAAAGCTCTGCATTCTGTGCGGGGGGGGCAAGGGGGTGTCGACGAGTTTCTGGAGCGACCCTCCCACCCCCGCGGTCTCCCGTCCCTTTTCCTCTTATTTATTTATTTTAAGGTGGGCTAATTCCGAGCGGGACTGCGCCTGCGCGAATTCCAATGCATCTTCCTGTGCAGAATAAGTGACCCAGCCCTGCGAAGAAGGCTCCTCTCCGGGCAGCAGCTCTCTCTAGGAGGGAGAAAAGCCAGTGCGTGTGAGGGCAGGCCGGCAGGCTGGATACTAGTGTGCCAGGCCCTCGGAGAGAGAGGGAGGGGGGGAGGCCTGCTCTAATCTCTCTCTCGCTCCCTGGAGCCAGCCTCCCAGAGCAAAACATGACACCGTCACACAGGCCAAGAAAAGGGCCCCGGGATTCCTGGCTTGGGTGAGGACACCCTCTTCTCTGCCTTACAAGCGCTCTCCCTCTATTTCTCCCTGGTGCTTGTGATCATTTTTCGAAAACTAGGAACTGTAAATGTTAGCCTGCAAACCCCTTTTTGTCCAACGTTGGCAGGAGCCTCCTCACCCCCGCCCCCTGCGCTTTTAAAGTTGACATGCATTGCAAAGTGTTGTCTAATCCCTTGGTCTTCAGCTGGTTGGCAGGGTTGCAGCCTGACCCTTGCTGCATTGCCACATTACAGATGGTAAAATAAACAAACTCCCCAATGCATGTTTAGCCTAAAGGAGGGTTTGGGGTCTTAAAAGGTTGGGAAGACTGAACCTATGTTGGTAGTTTTGGACCTACTTCTGAATCTGTGGGTTTTAGCAATTCTAGGGTGATCTTATTTAGGTGTGATGTAGGGATATCTCTTTAATTGGTTGGTGTGGGGATGATGCTGATTGTAATACTGCTGGGTGGTTTTGGCTTATTCTAAAGCTGGGGACATCCCTGAAGGTTTTGTTTGTTGTAGCATTTTATCAATGCCTGGTAAACTGTCTTCAGCTGTGATTTCCTCACTAACATTGGTGAATGATTTGTTGTTTGAGGTACAAGGGTGAAGTATATGTTTTATTAGAATGGTAAAACTTCTTTTACCTAATCACAAAAATATGAACCAATAAAGCTGCTTTGTTGACATTAAAGTTTTTAAAAGTTCTCTTTAGAGAGAGAACCATATTAGTAACAGCTTTTTAGAATGTGATTGAATTTTCATTAATTTCCTTCAAGTATACCAATAAGCGAGATGTAGTTCAGACTACTTTTAGCAAAATTTGTGTTCTTGAACATTAAGCCCCTTAACATAGTAATTCTTGCCATTAAACTGGAAGGCTATCACTGTAGAGTTCTGAATGGTATACTCCATAGTTGTAAAATATGTAATCTCACTTTGTTCTTTATTGAATAAAAGTACTGAAATGCACATGACATCAGATTCTGCAGCTTGCAAACCTAACATATTACTGAGTACTCCCCCTCCCTCACTTGTGAGGGGCTTTAATTTCTTTCTTTGTGTTAATGCATTTTCAATTTTAAAAATTGTCTATAATACAAACTTCTATAGAGTCATGGTTGTGAATTTGCTTCCCCATATCATTTTTGTAGTGCTTCTAAAGTCATTGGTTTCTGATAACATACTAAGTATTCTGCTTTTCCAGATGGATAGTCTCCACACTGTATCTTACAATAACCAAAGTGTTATGCAAATGAATAATGCTAATTTAAAGAAGTGTGGAAACAGATTGTAAATATATACTTGTTTGGCAGATAAGGAATGCTCTTAGAACAGTTTTAAGAAATGAATGGTAGCAGTTCAACAGATTATAATGGCAGTAGAGCAAGTGGCTGTTGAGTTTAGCTCTAAGGAATTAGTATTTTTGTCTATAATGGGATCTGGTTCTTACATTAGCTTCTAAATGAGGCATTGTATGTTTATAGTTGCAGACTAGGCACTTGGAAGCAAGTCTCATAAGTCTTGAGGCATACTTTTGAGTAAATGAGCATAGGGATAGGTTTCACATGGGACTATTTTTCCTTGCTCTTCCCCCTCACAACTGAGAGGGAAAGGGAAGCAAAACAGACCAATGGCATTGCTTTTCTTTTCTTCAAGAACCCCCCCATGCAGTTATTTGAAGGTAATGAGCATTGAACATTGGAGGAAGTTTTTGTACTGAAGGAGCTCAAGTACTTTTATATGTGGTAATAATTGGGCATCTAGTCCAAGAAAATCTTTGTACAGTTGGTAAAAATTTAAAGTTGTACCATATGCTTGTAATGAGAGAAACCCCTGTCTTCTGTAATGGGGTGATTTTATGATAGTTGGATCTTGATTCTAGATTCTAATTACAAAAGCTCCCGCAAAGTTTACCATAAGCCTTTATTGCATGTTGCATGACATTGTGGTTTACTTCTAAAAGTACGCTGGGGTTAGTTCTTAATGCAGTTGGTATAGTTAGGCAAACTCGCTGCTAGAAAATGTCAAGAGTGAGGCCAAAGGAAGTAATCCCAACTTGATGTAAAGATAGATTAGCATTCAAGATAGTTGTATCAAGGAGATCATGGTTCAAATTCTAGTAGATTTAGGAGGCAGCACTGGGTACAGGTGAGTTCACCCTTTGACTGCTGTGCCCTATCTGCCCTATCTGTTCCTCCTCCTCAGTTAGGGGATTTGTTAGGTGTCCCGTCCCCCGTCGCCCCCCCCCCCCCGTTGAGGTGTGCATCCCATCAAAAGTGTGTGCTGTAGCTTACAGAGAGGAGTATGTATGTGATGGAGGTGTCTGGGTTCACAGCTATAGACAGTGATCTTAATTAAGGTCTTCATTAATCCCACACACAGGTATACTAGGAAACAATTCATGGGTCTATATTGTCTCTGGCATGATTTCAGATTGAAGCTTTTCCTCTTTAGAGATTGTTACAAGAATCCATTTCAGCCTGCTGAGTGAGAATGCATCATCTGGGCAGAATGGTTGGCTGTTGTGATTGAGAGCTGTGTGTGACACATGTGACTGTGACTGTGTGTGTGTGTGTGTAGTGAAACCAGGTACCAATGTCTTCATAAGATCGAACCCCTTCTCTTCCTTTTGTATCTGTGTGCTCAGAGGTTCATTTGGGAGGAATTGTACATGGACTTAATATAGAGCTGATACCTGGGCACTGCATCGACAGTTTCTCTGAGCTCCAAATGTTAAATGTCAGAAATTGTCCAGATGACATAATTCTCCCCCTGCCCTCATAGTGTGAATACAGATGCATATAGTAGGAACCATTGTGACCTTTTCTTTCCATTGTATACCTCATTAGCATGATTCATACTTTCGTCTCCTTCAGTGTACATACAGCTGCAACATGAATCAGTTATTCCTCTATTAACTATATATATAAATCCCTGTGGGAGCTGCTCATATAGTCATTCCCCTAAGCATTTTACTTCATTAATTCCAATGGGTGGGCTACAAGTGGTAGCCAATGGTTTATTCCTGGCTTACCACTTACGATAAACAACTCCTGATTTGTTGATCCCTGTCCTGAAAAAGAAACTGCTTTGACATGCTCAATATTTGCATCTGCATTTTGTCTTTATGTGACTGGCTGAATATATGTGGTTTATGTATTGTGTAATACCAACATATTCAAGTTCTTACAGATGCAGGCTTTTTCTTTTATTGGCTCTCATTTCTGCCTGTTTTGTTCATATGAGCAATGGTACCTAGGCAAGTCTAGTTTAAAGTAAGTGCAGGTGCCCCAGAACTGCTGTTAGATTTGATGCAGCTTAGGCAGGAAATGTTTCCCATTGGTTTGCAATCCCTTTATAAAATAACTGTATTTCAGGGGCTTTCAGCTCAGCACTTGTGGGTACCATAGTGCCAAGAAGGCCGCCCTTGCAGTCCACGAGGCAATCTGAAGCATTGATCCAGACCTTCACTGGGCTGTTGCTGCCCACCAACCACATGGAGCTGACAGTGGATGCTTCCTTACATGGAAGGCCTGTTTAAAAAAATCTGGTGGGGGAAGAGGAGTGAGTGACCTTGCCTGCCAGCCACATGTTGGTGGGCACTTCTTTTGTTCCATGCAGAGGCAAAAAACCCTAACTAAACAAAAATTGGTGTGTGTGGGGAAAAGGAGGGTACATCAGGAATAGTCCTGTTCACTCAAGTTAGTGTGCTGTTGCTGGCCAGCCTCATTTCACTGGTGGCTGGCACTTCCTTTTCCCGTTGGAGGGACTCCTTTAAAACAAGTGCCAGGTGGCGGAAGAACCAGATTTCTTCAATTTGCTTGAAGTTTCTGCAACCATTTTGAGCTAGGAGTGGGCACTTCCTTTCTCTCTGAGGGGCTTTAAAAAAAGTTGCACAGGAAGGGAAAGGGATGAGAGAAGAGGTCTGTTTATTGTTGCTGCCAGCCATGGGACTGGTGCCAGGCATATCCTTCACTGCATGTATGTGTGGTCTTTTTGTGTGTGTGTGAGAGAGAGGGTGGAGTGGAAGGTGTATATGTGTGGTTTCTGTTACATAGGATAGATTTATATGCAATGTGTTTGGATGAGGGAGAGATGCAGTTGGGCAGAGGCAAGTTGTGTGTGGCTGTGTAGATGTGAGGGTGAAATGCATGTATATCTATAGTCTGCATGTATATGGTGGGTGCAATGTGTGTGCATGAGAGTGTGGTGTGGTCACCTTGTATACTTTCTCTGGTACTGGGGAATGCTTCTTATTCTTGTTAGACAACAAATTTCTGATGTGATGGTCAAATCGGTTTGATATATCAAACTGTGATGCTTTATATTTAAATCAAGATTGAGAAGGTGGGAAATTTAAGGATGGTTAATTAACCTTTCTGGGCTTTTTAAAAGCAGTAACTTAGATTAAATATACAGACATTCTCAAGGAGCTACACCTCACAAGTCTAGTTGTAATTGAATTTTGTTTGCTTCCAAGACACAGATGGAGACAAACAATTATTTTAAGATTTAAAAGAGAAATTTAGATTTCATGGCATGTTGTACACTCTCTTGTCTCACTGTAACTGTCAAACAGGATTTGCAAGTTTTTGAAATGGTAAAGAAGTCTAAAAACCTGAAAAGTGATGTGTGCACATACCACAAGTAGTGATCATTCTTCCAGTCTGACTTCAACTTTGCTTTATTTATTTTTCCTTGCAGCTCAAGTTTAAAAATTCTTTTTTTCAAGTTTGATACACTACTAAGAATGTTATTTAAACAAGTAAGTTTTGTTAGAAAGATTGTATACTATAACAGAAAATAGCTTAATATTCCAAGTGGTACTGATTTTACCTTGGTTGCATTTATTGCTTACTCCAGTATATACAATCAGTACTATTGAAAATGTTTTATCCTGAACTGGCCAGTCCCATCTGTAGGGTATCAGGTTACTGCAGCAAAGCTATGATTTCTCATCCAACCCAGTCTCTTTTGTGCCTTTATGGAAACAGTTGATTTTATATTCAGATAGGTTTTTCTCATAATAGATCCACTGAAATTGATGTATTTGAGTTGTATGTCTATTAATTTCAATGAGTCTACTCTGAGTAGATCTAATATGGAATACAACCCAGAAGGTCATAGAATCACAGGTGTCAGAGAGGGGATCTACAGAAACCACTTCTGCCAAGGGGATGCAAACTCACTGCCTCTGCTGACTGACTTGTGCTGCAAGCTATGATTATTGGGCATTAGACAGTTTATTGCATGGAGTAGCTCTGCAAGTATGTGGACAGTCACAGTATTCCAGGTTTGCTTACACCACAGGTGTGTATAAAGGCATTATGTTTTTGACAGTTTTATTTTTGATGCCTTTTGTAGTGATCTAGAATTTGCCTTTTTTCACAGTTTCTGCATACTGGTTTGACATTTACATTGAGTTATCTACCATTACCAAAAATCTCTTTCCCAATCAATCATTCATACCCCATCTTAGGAAAAGCTAAGATTGTTATCTTCAATGTACATCACTTTACACTTGTTTGCATTGAACCTCATATGCCATTTGTTGCCCATGCACAGTTTTGGGAGGTACTCTTGGAGTTCTTTGCAACCTGTTATACTTTATACTACCCTGAATAATTTTGTACAGTATCTGTAAATTTGGCTATATCACTGCCATTCCTGGACCATTTATAACCTAGTTAAAAATCACTAGTTCTAGGGTAGGTCCTTGGGAAAGCTCCATTTACACCACTTGATTGTGAGAACTTTGTGTTTGTTTATTTCTATGCTTTGCTTCATGTTCTTTAACCAGGTACCAAGCTATATCCATAATTTGTAAGTGTACTCAGGAGGCTTTCATGATGGACTTTCTTAAAAGTTTTTTGGAAGTTCAAGTATACAGTGTTGGATCACCCCAATCTATGTGCTTTTGTAGAACTCTATACACTTTAAACCACAGAGCCTAGGGCTTGCCAATCAGAAGGTTGGCTGTTCAAATGCCTGTGACAGGGTGAGCTCCCATTGCTCAGTCCCTGCTCCTGCCAACCTAGCAGTTTGAAAGAATGTCAAAGTGCAAATAGATAAATAGGTACTGCTCCGGCGGGAAGGTAAACGGTGTTTCCGTGCGCTGCTCTGGTTTGTCAGAAGTGGCTTGGTCATGCTGGCCACATGACCCGGAAGCTGTACACTGGCTTCCTTGGCCAATAAAGCAAGATGAGCGCCTCAACCCCAGAGTTGTCCGCGACTGGACCTAATGCTCAGGAGTCCCTTTACCTTTATACAGGGTTAGTGAGACAGAATTTACCTCTGCTGAACCTATGTTAATCCTTCACATTATTTTGTATGCTTGATAACCATGCTGTCCCCAGAACTAAGTTGAAATTAATTGGCCTGTCACTTTCTGGAACATCACCCCCACTCCCAAATCATTTTTTAAAAATGGTTTTACGTTACCTGTTTCTAGCCTCCTGGTACATAAGCTGGTTGTAGTAAAAAGTTAAGTTTTGCTTTTTGTTTTGTTTTGTTTTTAGAAGACTAGTACAGTAATTTCTTATTTAAGTTTATTAAAAACAATTGAGTGGATACAATACAATGCAGACCTGGTAATTTGTTAATTTGTAAATAAGAAAGAAAGGTCATTCTTGCAGCTTGATACTCAAATTCAGGCCTTCCCAGTAGTTCAGACATTTTCCCTGTCCCTAACTAGAATGGAAACATCAGGATAAGAAAATAAAACTTCGGTTTCTCTCTTACTTAGTAAACCTGAGTCAAACTGCACTGTTGGGTATGGTGATAAGGCAAACATGATGAGTCACAAATCCTTATCTGTGTGGGAAGGTAA
Source organism: Podarcis liolepis (assembly GCF_965112155.1). Taxonomy (NCBI): domain Eukaryota; kingdom Metazoa; phylum Chordata; class Lepidosauria; order Squamata; family Lacertidae; genus Podarcis; species Podarcis liolepis. The sequence goes on along the minus strand of NC_139561.1, from coordinate 55,580,833 downwards.
CATACTTGACCTCTGCTGTTTTGAAATAAAACCAGTGCTTGGTTTTGTGGTTTTAAAAAGGATTTGATCTGCTAAGTGAAACACTATGATTTGCAGATGTTGCTGTATATGAAATCTAGTCTAGCCACTAATTATTAATTTTTTTGCTGTTAAAAGAATGTTGCATTCTTGTGGTGAAGGATTGGTATGATAGAGTAAATCTGTAGTCAACACATTGGCAGTTTGGGAGGGATGCACAGAGTTTCTTCTTTGAAGACTGAGCAAAGAAAAATACTTTCCAATTTAGTTCTGGAAATGATGTGCCTTTTGCTTGAAAATACAAGGCTAGTCCAGATTTTATGGGCTGCTTGGTCTCTCCTCTCTTTGGTTGTTTCGCTTCAAGGGGAGTCATGACAGAGGTTTATAAAGTTATGCGGTTGTTTTTGTCTAGTTTCACTTTTCATATTGTTTGTGGCTGTATTCCTGTACACCCTTACCTGAAAGTAAGTCCCTTGGAACTCACTGGTGCTTGCTTTTCAGTATACATGCATAGAGTTGCACTATTAGCATTGCCTAGGAAGGATGCAGCAAGTCTTGTTTTAGATTTTTGACGCCATTCGGTGATTTTATATTACATATTTTTGAAAAGTTTTTGACTTTTTGCTGTGCATTTGGACACTGATTGAGATCTTGTAACCACAAACAAGAACTAAAATAAAGATATAAAAACCTAACAGAAACAACCCTCCCCCTGCTAACAAAATACCCCAAACACCCCAGACCTACTTCTCATCATTGGCTGCCAGTCATGATAGCTGCAGCCTTTTGGAACTGGACTCCACCAACATCCGTGCCCTCTCCCTGCATAAGAATGAGACACTGGTAGTACATACACGCTATGTTAAGGATGGAGAACTCTTGTCCCTCCAGACGTAGATTGATGAGCACCTGTTTTGCATACAGAAGGTCCCAGGTTCAACTCAACTTCTCCAGACAGGAGTGGAAATGTCCTCTGTCTTAAAACCTGGAGATCTCCCAGCAGTCAGAGTAGATCAGGGGGTAGGCAACCACAAGCAGCCTACAGGGGTTGTTTAACCGGCCCACGAGCCGCCTCCAAACCGAGCCACCCTCTTGGTGAGTCCCTGTGTGCTGCACTAAACCAGCACGGGAACTTGCTTCCCCTGCGCTGGAAATTGCGTCTGTGCAGACGCAGACGCCGGAAATCACGGGGGTGCGCATGATCCGGCGCACGGAGGGAACTCCGCTGGAGTGAACTAGCTCAGGTGAGGTAAACCTTGCCGAACACTGGAGTAGATTGTCTTCTGCAAGATGAACAGTGGTCTGACTTTGTATAAGACATCTTGCTATGTTCTGTGTTTCAAACTATCAAGCTGTGCCATAGATTGAACAGGAAGTGTGTGCGTGTGCGTGCATGTGCAGTTTTGCGTCCCTAGCCAGTTACTTAAAATGGGGCACATTTGTGCTAAAATGGTAGCATGCTTCCATTTTGACCTGAAATAGGAAAGCATGGTTCACATGAGTTGTTCCCAGTTCTTTGCGCAGTGGAATCCTGTGGGGTGAACAGGAGAAAGTGAGGTGGTCCCTTCTGAGCAATGGATTATTTTTATTTTGCTTATTAACATTCCCACAGGGCTGTATGTGTTTGATCCTGTGCCAGCACATTTCAGAGTTGCACAATAAATTGCTTAGAATATTATGTGATGCAAATAGTGATGGTTTTACTGGATTCTCCTCCTTTGTAAGAAGAAAGCACACAACTTTTACTCATTTCCAGTAGTTGTGTATTGTAAGCATTAGCTACATACCGGTACTTTCATTTTGTTGGAACTGGAGAATGGATACTTGCCAGAAAATGACGGCTAGATTATTCAAAATGTAGACATGGGAATGTAGACTTTAATAAAGTGTCCATATTTGCAACAGAGTCCAGAGAGATGAAAGAGGGTATTGTAGGTTGGATTATATTTTGTCAAGCCAAATCCAGTTTTCTCAACCCATACCAGGAAAATGACTGCTTTTCAGTTATCTCAATTTCTTAAGCGTTTGTTGTATTAACTTCCCTTTGAGCACATGTATGTATATAGCTATGTGTGGTTTCAGTTTCGACACTGGCACAAGCCATGCAGTCAGTGTTCTTTCTACACCTGTGATTTCCATGCTGTTAGTAACTGATATTTCAAACAGACCAAGCTCTTAGGGGCTTTCATTTGCTACTATTTTGACCCATTGTCATGAATCAGAAAAAGATGTGGGAGAGAGAGGGTATGGCAGTCCCATTTTAAAGTCCCTGCATAGGCATCCCGCCACAGTTCTAATGTTTCAGCAAATTGGAAACGTAACATTTCACATTCTTTTGGCTCAACTCAAATCTGTAGAGCTCGCAAGAGAATAGCTGCAGGAACTTGCCCTTCACAGTTACTTTGAACAGAGGAGGCTGCGGGGTTGAGTGGGTGTTGACCCTGCCAGCACATCCCTATCAATCTAGACTGGGAGGTGCTTGGTTTAATAAACATTTTTTTCAGACTTATATGCATACTGATTTGGAAGACAGTCCCACTAAGTTCAGTGAGGCTCATTGCCAAGAAAGGTGTGCACAGGGTCATGCTATTAGTCATAGTGCTTTGTTGACGTTTCCCCACTACCTGTAGAGCAGGAAGACCCTGGCTAGTACTTGAGGATAGGCATCATTGCTGAGAAAGAGGAGGCCATGTCTGGCTGCATTTGTTAGCATATGTACTTAGGAAGCTATCTTATGCCAATCTTAGTAGTGTCTCTACACTGACTGGCAGCATCTCTCCAGATGGGTCTTTCCAAGCCATGCCTAGGGAACTTCATCAGGACAACATGGTGACTCATCTGCTTGATCACAGTGGGAGGTGGCACAATAGGCATGTTTTAATGCTGAAACAAAATAAAATACTTGGCATTCTGTCATCTGGAGCAGTAATTGCATCGTGCTTGGAGCAAAGGTGTGCAGGTCATTTGTATTCTTGCATGCATTAACACCAGAATAGTACCTGTTGAACAGATTATGTAGTGTTGCCACCTTTGTTCCCATACATTTAACATTTGCACACTAGGCAGAAATCCATCAGAGGAAGTGTTCTCTGACGTTACATCACTGCTATGGGGAAAATTCCATCTGATGAATTTCATTTCATATACAACCTTTGCTCTTAAGGAACTTGGGAGTGCCATGCAGTGGTTATTTAATTTTATATCCTCAGCATCACTGTGAGGCAGTGTTCAAAACTTCCATTGTTCTAGGCACATTTTGCAACAGGGAATTTCATTAGCGCAAGCATTTTCTGAGCTCTGGGTGCAGTACTGCGCCTAAGATTTCAGATTAAACCTGCAGAGTGGAAGGAAAGGAGGACCCTTTTTGCCTCCCCAATTCCAGCTACTCTCTGAAGACTGGAGAAGAGACCCTCTTAAGAATATTGGGGAGGGCAGGGGAAAGACTAGACCATGTGAAAAATGAACATAATATTTTCTCTGCAGTTCATTATAAGCTTTGAAATGGCAACCCTAATTTGATGTACAGTACCTAATTTGTTTGCTCATTTTGAAGATTCTTTCCCATTTTTAGAGTTTGACTGAAATTGCACATTATAAGGCTGTTTTGTTAAGCCTTGGGTGCCTAATATTGTACCCTCAGAGACATTCCCTTTGGCACCTGCCAAAGCTTCCTGTCCTTCCCAGTCTCTCAAAACTGAGGTCTTAGGGTTTTTTTTAGTATGTTGCCTGTTTATTGGGAGGTGCTGCCTGCTTTTTTTTTACTGTGTTTTTGTCTTGGTAGCTGTGTTAAGTATTTTGCATGTTTGCATGTATTCTGATCATACCAGTTTTTCTTCCATGAGATGGATATTATGTTGTGCCCATTATAGTTCCTTAGATTTCCAAAAGTGCTATTGGGACCAAAAAGGTCAAGGACCCCTGAGTTAAGCTTAAATTCACCCCTATATTCAAGTAGTTGTTTGGTAGTCATAGGTGACAAAGAAATGTACGCAGGTGAGTGCATGAAATTCTAAGGTGGCAGCCACTGAGGAATGAAATGTTTGTAGCAGCTGCCTGCAAGATAGCAACAGGAGAACAGGCCTTTTCCGTAATGCACCCCCTAATCTGTGCAATGCTCTCCCCACGGTGTCAACGTTCTTTACAAAGATGAATACTTGGGGGGGGGGGACTCGTGAAGAGCCAGGCATAAGAACCCCAATAAAGGTACAGTCTTACCTCGGGTTGAATGTGCTTCGGGATGAGTGCGTTCGAGTTGCGCTCCATGGCAACCTGGAAGTAACAGAGCTCGTTACATCCGGGTTTCACCGCTTGCACATGCGCAGACGCTCAAAATGACGTCATGCGCAGAAGTGGTGAAAAGTGATGCATGCGTGCGCAGACATGCCGTCGCTGGTTACGTTTGCTTCTAGATGCAAATGGGGCCCCGGAACAGATCCCGTTCGCATCTAGAGGTACTACTGTAATTGATATGTTGGGCAAGTCACTTCATTTTGCTTCATGTTCATTTTTTAAAATGTATACTTATCCTACTATTGCTGTAAGTCATTGTTTCAATCACTGTATTGCACCAACATAATAATTGGCAACTACCCAAGCATACAAACTTAAATTAAAATATTTATATTCCTCTCCATGATACTCAAAGCTGTGTGCATTAAAACAGTTTTAAAAAACCACTCCACAGTAAATAATGCATGATGAATTCCTTTGTAAGCAAGATAAGCACTGTAGCAACACCGTTATTAAGGGAAAGTTCACAGCTTTTGTCTGTTTTTGTGACTTTTTTGTAAGGCTAAGTTTAACTGGGAATTGCATTGGGGAAGCTACCCAAGCTATCAAAGCCAAGTTACTGAACTGGTGGCTTTGAAATGCATACTTTTAGCAACATGTTATGAAGGGTTTGTAACTATTATTTATCTGTGAATCTTTTTTAGCACAAACGGTTCTAGTTTCAACATAACTTTGTGTGATTGAATAGACCAGTCCAGCTGTCTTGTGTTTATTTTATATTTTATAATATGGTTGTATTCTGTGCAGAGGCTGTTCTTGGCAAAGGGGTTCAAAAGATCAGCCTAGGAAACTGAAACTTAAAGGGAGAAGAATTGTAGTTACTAGGAAACCTGAAACGTTGCCGAAGTTTCTGCTTTTCTGATTGGTTAAGAAGTTGAGTGGTACAAGGTTGAAATCTTGTATATTACTCTTCTTTTTTTACTTCGCTAAACCTTTATTAGGTATTACAAGTACAGTAGCGTCTCGGCTTACATTACCCTCAGGTTACGTAAACTTCTGGTTCTGAAAGCGGCAAACCCGGAAGTGTTTTGCTGCATGTGCAGAAGCACTCTACCATTTCAGCACATGCATAGAAGTGGTCCCTCCAGTTGCGGAAACCTCGGAATCTGACCGGAGCTCCAGAACGGATCCCGTCCGCAACCGGAGGTACCACTGTATAGGCCATCATAAAACATCCATATATTAAAAGTTTAAATATATACAAATAGCCATGTAAAATATATAATGAGGATTTTCATTGGGATTTCTTCCCACTAAATAGTGCCATTCAGCACTCTAAGAGATACTATTGGGTATTGTTACTGGCAGGTCTGTCTTGCCAAAAACTACCCCCCCTCAATTTTTGTCATCTGCATATGGCTCATAGGCTGTTGTTTTTAAAGGTGGCAGTGTCATGGGCTTAAACAGCCTTGTTTTGCTTGGAAGATCACAAAGTTTAATCCTGTCAGCATATTTTGTGCTTTACTAAGCAATAATGGCACAATAGAAACATATGGTTTCAAGCTTCTTGCTTTGAGGTCATCTCAGGTCAGCCCAGACACTAGTAGAACTTCACAGGCATTGCTGGAAAGCTCACACTACTATATTTGTTTTGCCAAACCTGGAGAGAATCATTGACATCTTCTCCTGGAGGGACTTGAAGCTGTCTGGATGCAACACTTCTTAGAAGATATTGGACATTAAGGAGTCCAGACATCAATAATAGTGTACACCAGATTGAATGGAAAATGAGACCACTTACTCTACACCACTGACAATACAAGTTAACAGTATCTGAGTCAAAATGCTACATGATTGTCAAGACTCCTGTTGCACCAGCAACATAAGTTTCTATTCTGACCCATATTGGTTGACTACTACTCTTGATAACTCTCCAGTAGCTCCACTTCTGAATTGATACTATACAGCACTAAAAATTCCCCACATCTTTGCTTCCCCCCAATATTGGTAGAGCCTCCAAGAAACACATTATCTGATCCTCAGAGTAAAGGTGTAGAAAATCCCATTTTTCTTCTCATAAGATGTTTCAGATGCCTTCTTCATTGACTATACCTGCTTTGGAAGGATACACTTCACTCAAGGTTATGGAGGGTAATCTTTACATCCATAGAAATTTTCCATGTTGATGGGTCTGTCAAAGTTCATAACATAAGGCAACACGTGGGCTAATAATGTATTGGCAATATTTATGAAACACTGTCAATTGTTTCTTAATTCATAAACAAAAGCCATATAATTGTTTACTATTAATATTTCTTCCTTTGACGGGGATGTCTGTCCATTCGAAAATCCGGTATATCATGCATGGCACTCTGTCTATGTCTAAAGTTGAATGTCGTTCATTGACATCTGATTGTGATGAAATGCTCTACTCACTCATGAACCTAGTGGCATTCAAAGGATTAAATCTGGAGTCAGCCTTTTGTTGATCAGATTGTTTCGTGTTGTAACACAGAGTATTTTCTTTGTCTCAAAGTTCATAACATAGCAGTCTACTTCATGACTAGAAGACATCCCCTTCCTTGAATCCTCTGGGTTCTAATCCAGGAGTAGCTACCTTAGTCTGCTGCCTCAGCAGCAAAATTTCCCTTAGAGTAAGAAAACAATTCCATTCCTGTAGTTGCATCATGCTTTTTAGCTTTGTTATATCATATACTTTATTTAGCTTTGTTATATCAGATACTTGGTATTGTCTTGTCCACCTTTAATCTTGCCACCAAAGTCAGCTTTGGTTGATCTAGTTTTTGACACTGCTCACCACTCTTCCACCAGTGTCAACTGCTCCATCACTATTGGAGAAGAATCATAGAATTATAGAGTTGGAAGGTCATCTAGTCCAACATCTAGTTTGACTTCCGAGGTACGACTGTATACTCATAAGAGGCACTCCCCTTTTCTCCCTCCTCTTAGTGAATGTTTGTTCTAAGAACCTTCTACCATGTACACATATATTCTCTAAACAAAGTGTGGTTTTGGCTTTATTATTCCCTATATATGTTTTAAAATACAAACTTGCATTTATTTTTAAATAAATTAATCAAAGTGAAATAGAAGAGGCAGAATGTACCATAACCTTTGACTGTTGATTAATAATAACTATGTTCACTAATTCTGACTTCAAAACAATGTTTTTTTACTTCATAAATATTTATTTTATATGCAAACTTAACTGATAATCATCCAAAGGTATATGAGTGATCAAGTAGAGTACCTTTAAATGAGTCCCAGTTAAGGAATATTGATTGGAACAGACCATACTGGGCAAATATCATAGGAGGAAGTACAAGATAAAAGTACCTGTGTTTGCACGTGCTGCAGAGGTTTCTTGGCAAACTGAAAGGAAACAAGTAAAGTGAGGGGAGGTAAACTCATGTAGTTGTGTAGTACACAAATGTTGAGCAAGAATAACTCACTTGATTGGATTTACTTAACAGACTTGTTCAAGAAGCTAAATATATAATAAAATGTATAGTGTAAAGTTTATTACCAGGCACCCAACAAATGTGAAGCATTAGGAATAGCAGATAAACCAGCACACATGAGCACAGATGTAAGTTCATTTCAGAAAGCAATGCAAAGTCCTTTGGGTTAAAAAAGAAGCTGGAACATGGCATAGTCCTGTGATGCATTTTATTGTAGGGTCTTTTTTGTACTGGGCTTTCTGCCAGAAAGGAATCCCAGTGATCAATTCATGAACTCATTAAAGCTTAGACAGTTGAAGTGATGTTACTGTAATAAGTTCTTGGGATAGGGCAGTCTGTAGATTTAAAGATACCCACTCATCAAAGGAAACATTTTCCTTTTCCTGTCCTCATATTTTCTCCCTATATACTCTAGTCAAGGAGTACCTTGTCTTGGAGTTTTCTTGTTGCTCTGGATACTTTTGGTCTTGCCAAGGAAGGCTTGGGGTTAGTGTGACTCTGACCCCTGTCCTCAGTAAGTAAAAGAACATTGTGTGCCACAAGTAGGCTATTGAAGTGACATCCTCTCACCAAGTTAGTGCCAGAAGAATGCATAGGTAGAAAACAGCTTGTTAGTTCTTTGCGGTTTCATTTTCAGATTCCACTTTGAAACCTGCAGCGTAGACCAGGGGTGGGTATCTAATGTATTTCAGCTAAACCCTTACCGTTGCTTGTCTTTCAGAGGTCACTGCATGTTGGAGGATATACTTCACTGTTCTCTCTAGAACAGAGGTAAACCCATTTCTGTTGATCCCATGGAGAGATAGGAGAGATTGAGTCTAGAGTCTCTGGTTTTCCCATGTGTTCTCTTTCAACTCATGTCTCTTGACATGAGACATAATAGTCTTTAAAGAGCTGAAAGTGGCTTGAGAGAGAACTCTAGCTGCATTTGCATGTAACAGTAAGGCATGAACTCTGCTGATGGACACATCCTGAATGCTGCTTCACTCCTCCCCTGTGTGAATGGCTAAACAAACCAGAATTGATATAGCTCAATGTTGGATCTGAACTGAGATTACGGATCACCTTAACATATGATTTGCTGTTGGCTTACCACTCCTGGTTTGTTGGGGCAGAGTGAACCACAATCCAGGGTTCAAATGCAACATGCTGGTTTGTTAACTCATTTGTTTCATGGTTTGTTAACTCATTCATGCTAGGGGTGGAGCAAAGTGAGAGTGATCAGTCTGTGTGCACTAACATGCATCTTGTGCGCACTATGGTTTATTAAGCCAGGGCTTGTGCACATGTGGCCATTGATTCCCATGATGTGTGTACACATTTATTTTATCCCACCACTGCCTCTAGTCAGACGTTATTAGGCAAGTTTTGGAAACAATTGAAAAGCACAGTGTCTGTTAACCCAAGGTGAAAGCGGGACATAGATGCAGTGATCCCTCTTTGGAATTTCTTTCAGCTTTCTCAAAAAACTAGTGTCTGTCTCCAGCATTTGATTGACCAACCCAATAAAAAATTAAGGGGTGGCTATTTGAGGATAATGGAGCATGTAAACAAGACTGAGACTCCAACCGTAGCTGTAGAACTGTGGAACAATGTGCATATTGTAGTTTAAAGAGGATAAAAAAAATAAGCCAGTTGTGCAATAACATATCAAAGCCAAATTGAAATACAGAATTTTAATACCAACAGGTACTTTTAAAAGTACATTGTGTTCTAGGGATATGTCTAAAAGATTAACCACCTGATCCTAAGTATAGCTACTCAGAAGTAACTATTGTTAATTAGGACTACTTTGGTCTATTTTTTCAGTTGTGTGTAAATAAAATAGGAGGGAGGGGGGCAAAAACCAAGAAAGGTTGAGTCCTAGGGGCCAAATTAATCTCTGATTTTGATTAGAGCAGTGATACTGGAGAAAGGGGGCATTTAATTCTAACGACTCTGAAACTCTTGTTTGATCATAGTGAGGAGAAATACAGTAGCTATCACCTATATTTTCCTTCCTGTAGAGCAAACAGAAACTGTGGTGGGGGATAAGGGAAAACACATGGGGGTGGAGGAACACACCCTGATGCTGGTGCTCGAATATAAAGTAGGCCAGGAAAGGGCTCTGATTTTTGCAGAGTGGGAGCACAATAGGAGAACCATTAATGGATCTCCCACATCCTTTGTCATTATGCTTTCAAGCCAGTGTCAAACGAGAATTTGATACATTTGAATTCCCTAGTCCATTTTAGCGTCTTAATCAAAAGAAGAGCTGCTGGATCAGGCCAATGGCCCATCAAGCCCAGCATCCTATTCTCAGAGCAACAAACCAGATTCCTGTGGGGAAACCTACTAGTAGCTGCTGATAGCCTTGTCCTCTATGAATTTGTCTAATCTTCTTTTAAAGCCTTCCAAGTTGGATGGCCACCAGTGCCTCTTGTGGCAGCAGGTTAGTAGTAGTAGTAGTAGTAGTAGTAGTAGTAGTAGTTGTACCCTGCCAATAGCTTTTCTTCTCCACAATCAGTTTAAAAAGCTTAGACATGCTGTCTAGCAAACAATTTTAGTGAGAGATTCTGGACAATTTTTTGAACCAATGAAATAAAATGTCAAAGCATATGTATATTTATTTGGGGAAGGCAACAAATCAGATTTGCAAAAAAAAAAATCTAACTTGACTAGGTATGGTTTAACTGCTTGAGCAGTTTTGGGTTTCACAACCTGTGCAGAGTTGCTTGCACAAAAGTTAGTCGGAGAGCATCTTTGATCATATTGGAAACAAGGCAACTTGGGGGTTAGACATTTTGCTGTTCCATATCATCAAGTTTGCCCTTGAGTCACAGGAATAGCAGGGCTGGGGAACCATTGGTTTTCCAGATGTTGCTGAACTACAACTCCCATCAACCCTAGCAAGCATGATCAGTGGCCATGGACAATGAAAGTTATAGTTCAGCAACCTATGCAGGGCCATTGTGTGTGTCAGTGGTTGTGCTTAAGCCCGTTCTGCCCCTGCCCTGTTCTGCCGCCTTCCAGGGCCAAAAGCACCACACATGTTGGTGGTCGCGTGTCAGTTGGATGTGCACAAAATGTTCACCGCCTGTACAAAGTATAGAATCCAAGCAATGGCTCCTAATTTTCCTTGTTTCCATTCACTCAAGTCACTAGTTACGGTGTCTTGTGGTTTCCACAATTTGGAGTGCTGAGCAAGTGTGAAATCTTGGTACCTGCTACTTACAAAGCAGGTGACTAGCCTTTATGGTTGCAGAGAGGCTTAAGGAGCCTGGCAGAGTCTGGTGCAAAAGAAAAACCAGAAGCCAGAATGAACTGAGTTTCATAGCCATAAAGTGGATGGGACTTTGCCCAGCAATGGCTGCTAATCTGAGACCCTCTTATCCCTCCTAATCAAACCTTTTTTGTTAACCTTTCTCTTAGCCTGTACCATTTTGTTGTTGTTGTTGTTGTTGGAAAAATTATAAATGTCTGTATCATGTGAGCACACTAATTTGAATATGGTTGTAGAATTTGGATTGCTTTGGTGCAGAATTTGGAAGAGTGGGAAAATGCAGAATAGATGCAGCCTTGTTTAAAGTGCATCAATGTAATTGAAACCCCAAAGCTCAGTGTCTTACTTGGTTGGCAACTAATTTTAGAAAGGAGCTGTATTTTTGAATTGGACAACAGCTGAAGGGTTGACAACATTGTCTCTGCACACTAACACTTGCTGCACAGTCAGAGATGCAGGCAAAGGATGCTACACCCTTTCCCCCCTCTCTGAGTGTGACTTGGGCAGAGTTTTCTCCTTATTCTGCATACAACTGTTGAAACATGGGCAGGTATCTCTTTCCCATGCCCTGCCTAGTGAAGAGTTTTTGGCAGAGCTCCCCCCCACCCTCCATTCTTATGCACTTCAGCTGCTTTGCTTTGAGTGGCAAAGCACATGATCAGCAACGTCTTGTGATGTATCAGTTTCTGGACTATATGCAACATCAGATTGTAGGACTGAATGCTCCCCCACATTAAAAAACAAACATTTACGCGCACAAAAAGGAGACTCACAGGGTCGTGGGTTCAAGGCCTATGCTGGGCAAAAACAATCCTGCTTTGCAGAGAGTTGACTAGATGACCCTCGTGGTCCCTTCCAACTCTATAATTCTATGAAACAAGCCCCCTCAAAGCTAGTACACATACAGAACTAACATGTAAGGCAGAAGTAGTTAGTTCCCTTGCCTTTCCCCTCACATGCTAGTTAAGAGTGTGCAGGGAGTCTTTGTTCAATATTTAGTTCCTGCTCTGCACTAGTACAGTCAAACAGTTAATATAACATGATTAGTTATGAGCAGCTTCAGTGCATAAGCCCTCTGCTTGTGTTTCCAGTTCACACAGAAGAAACCAGTTAAGGTGTATGATTAGGGGGATTAGGACCAGGGACTATAAATGGGGAAGCCTGATGGCTGTCAAGTGGCGCTTGATGAATGTGTGTTCTTGATATGAGTTCAGAATGTTCTTGAGTCCTGGCTGCTGACTACTTGAAGTTTGATTCAACTATGATTGCAATCTGTTGAGGGACACAGACACAAGTAGCATTATTTTGCCTTCCCACTCTATCTCCCTGCCTTTAAATCTCATTCATAATTCCACACTGTTGAAACTGGCAGAAAAGCCTGCTCTCTTCTAGATTTGGAATATTACTGAAATCTTAAAGAATTTTTTGTACATCAGCTAAGTCACTCTTTGGCTATAATTTAGTAAGCTGGTGATTTTTAGACCTTGCATGAAGCTTTTCTCACGTTCCCTTTTTTAAGCCACGCTGATTCTTATGGGAAGCTTTCTTCCGATGTGTGTTTTGAGTGTGTGGATTCTTTTATTATGTGGAGAAACAGGTCAGAATAGTATGAAAAACCAAGGCCTTCCAAGACATTTTCCAACTTCAACTTGTGTTGCCAGGCTCTTGAAATTTTCTCCAAATGAGTTATGACTGGCATTCCCCACGACTGAGAGTATAATGGAGTGCTTTGAGAGAGCCTTGTGCTCTGTTCAGAATGTTACTCAGCCTTCTAAATGAGTGGAATGCAAGTCCTAGTAAGCTAATGTATTCACCTCACCTAAGCTGCTCAAAAATTTCATTTTTTTGCAAATGAAATTCGTCATTTTTCTGCACATATATTTGTGGTGTCAAACAAGGAAGCTTGTCTCTATTACTAGCCTTTCTCTCCTCATTCAAATTTTTGTGAGGTTCCAGAAAAATTGAACATTGTGTCCCCTGTATATGGTTTTATATACAAAATATGGTTGAAAGAACTCAGAAGAAACTTAATGGTGAAGAGTTGACATCCATTTTTATTTGAATCTTTATGTTTGGATTTTTAAAAAAATCTCTGTATAGAGACCGAGTGTCATTGCAATCCACTTTTCAATTACCAGAGTGCTCATACATCCTATGCATTTTTCAGAGTTCCAGACAATAGCTACCCTTTTTTCCTGCTGCAAAAGTGAGTATTCTGTTTCTCCAGGGGTGCTGTGCAGCTTGTTAACAAGAGAGCATGAATATTTCTCCACCCTGAAAGCAAAGCTCTTGCTGTCCATAACATGAGGATAGGATGTTAGCACTACATGGGGTATTGTGAGAGCATTCTGCTAAAGGGAGAAATTTGGAGTTTTGAATGTGTGCAAAATTTTTATAGATGCTCTACAAAGTTTTTTTTTTAAGTCCTAGTGGGCTTATAGTCTAACAGACACAATACAAAAGTCAATGGCTGGGAAGGGTACAGGGAGGGAGCCAATTCAAGCATTAATTATTCATAAAAGAGTATTTTAGTACCCTTAACGAAGTGGGTATCAGAAAGCTTGTGGTGCGGGATATTGACTATAGTTGTAGCTGCATCTAATGATCTTGATCCTGATGGTTCTGGGGTTTTTCATAAGTCCCAGGCATTGAGGCTGGTGGAGTCATGAGTCCTCAGACAGAATTAAACGCATTTTTTTCTGGGCAGTATATTACAGCAGCACCAGAGTAGGATCTTCTGTTGTGGTCTGTTTGGAGATAGGAATGGGGTGTGGCTTCTTGGAAGATCAAGACAGAGCGGTTGGAGGACTGGACTTTTGGCAATAGTTTATGCCAGCAATGACTTGCTTTTTTTACTTGGTAGCCTGCATGGAACTACTGATTTTTATATTAATTAGTTTATTGAACTTATTAGTCACTTGTCACCCAACTGTCTCCAAGCGACTTGCAATAAGGAAAAATATATGCAAATACGTAATTTCATCCTGTGCTTCTGATCAGACCTAAATGGATCAGAATATCAGGCTAGAATAACTCTTAAATGGGCAATTACATCTTTCCTAACTGCCTTGGCCTTTGTGCCAGCACAGGGCAGTCCAACTTTTCATACCAAGTGGGCTGCAAGAGTACTTTGACGCACTGCTTTGTTGTGTGGGGGCAGAGAACGAGGCCCAAATTTGGTGCCCTTCCCCCAAGTCTTCCCACTGCCTTCCCAAGCCAGCTAAGTGAGGTGCTGAGTTTGGGGAAGGAGGCATGAGGCTCTTACAGGGCCCTAGATCCCTCCGACCTCCTTCCCAAAGCTGGGAAAGCGCTAGCTATGCTTTGGTAAGGAGGATGGAGGAACCTAGGACCCTGTCAGAGTCCTCAACCCTGCTTTGGAGTGGAGGGTGTATCAAATGTTGCTGAGGGCCACAAAAAAGCCTTGAGGGCCGCACATTGGACCACCCTGTGCTAGCAGCACAGCACATTTCATTTATTTCATTTATTTATTTACAGCTATTAGCCCATAAAATATGTACAAACATAAAAAAGCACAAATGCTTAAAAACCGAAATATCTGACAACAGAAGGTGAGCACTGCGATGCAAGTGTGGGTCATTGGGCAGAGCCAAGTAACAGGATGTGGCCCGGAGAGCTCCAAGGGACGGTTCACAGAAAAGGAAAACTGAAGACGAGATCCGACATGCACTCTCATCATAACTGTCCAATTAGATTTTGATGTTGTTGTTGTTTTTTGGTGGTTTTTGCGTGTGAGATAACCGCATTCAGGAATCTCGCCACCTGCAGAGTAACAGAAGGATCTGTATCCTGCAAAAGCAGTGCGGCGTGTGACTCAACAGGCCTGCTAACCAAGCGCAGTAAAGCAGGGCCCAGGAATTTAGTCCTGGCTATGCTATGTAGGGGACAGTTGAACATTATATGTGGAAGAGATTCAACAGTTTTCCCATCACACACGCATAGCGGAGACACCAAACCCTTGGAAAATCTGTGGCTCAGCAGGTTCGATGGAAGGACATTGAACCTTGCACGAATAAATGCAAGTCGGTGTGGTACTGATGAAAGAGATGACATGTATGATGGAAGGTCAAGTGGTGGGGTTATTCCGTGATACCTGGGGGAGCAGACACCCCCACCTCTGGCAAGGTTGTGTTGATTTTCAATGTCTGCTAATCTTTGCTCAATGAGGCTTTTAGCTGAGCGTAAGTTCATCTTTAGGGAGTCCGCTGGGGAAATTCCGATGCTCAGAAGTTTGGCATGGATTTTTCCTACCCACGGATTAACAAATTCGTCCCGCCAGAGGCACTGAAAAAGGTAATGGTCGGGAAGCCTATGCCAGCTGGACAGCCAATAGCCAAAGACTCGCTTCCAGATGACAGTCTCCAATGTTGCAATCCTTAACTCCAGACGTATGGCTGCATTGCTCACACACATGGGGAGTTTCAGGAGGCGACGGAGAAACTGATTCTGCAATGTCTCCAGCGATGTTAAATTGGACCCAGGGGCCCAGAGCGGGGCAGCATAGCAGAGGGTGGAAACCACTTTTGCGTGGTATACCTGCAATGCAGAGGGGATGTGGGAGGCTCCGTCAGCCGCAAAAAATTGGAGTAGAGCATAAAGTATTGTTTTCCCTTTGTTTAGTAAATACTGTATCTGTGGCTTCCAGCTTAGGTTGTAGTGAAAAAAGACTCCCAGGTATTTAAATTTGAAAACCTGTTCTAATTGGACTCCATCTAACTTCCAGCTGTAAGTTTTCCGAGACCTGGTAAAGACCAGGACTTTAGATTTCCCATGATTAATTGTCAGATGGTTGAGTTTGCAATAAGCCGCAAAAATCTTTAGAGCTCTGCATAAACCGACTCTAGAGTAGGAAAGGATCGCTGCATCATCGGCGTATAGGAGCAAAGGGCAGCGAAAATCGGCTAGGCGGGGGGCATGAATGTTGGCTTGAGACTCATTCAGAAAGAGCTTCATATCACTAATAAACAGGTTGAAGAGGAGTGGAGCCAAAATGCAGCCTTGGCGCACACCTCTATTTATTGGGACCTCGTTGGATAGGTTTCCCGCAGGTGTGAGTCTCACTCTAGCCGACGACCCGTGGTGTAATTGGGTTATAAGCCATAACAGTCTTCTATCTATGCCCCATCTCTCTAGTTTCTTCCATAGACAGTTTCTTGGGATACTGTCGAAGGCGGCCTTTAGGTCTATGAAAGCGACGCATAGGCGCCCCCGCCTCGGGGCAGAATATTTTCTGGCAAGATGATACATAATTACCATATGGTCAGAGGTCGAGTAATTGTTCCTAAAGCCCGCTTGCTCATGGCCAATCAGATTTGAGTCGTTTGCCCAATGAGACAGCTTAGACAGCAAAAATTTTGCATAGATTTTCCCGATGATAGACAAAAGGCTGATGTTCCGATAGTTCTCCGGGTCAGCAGGGGGACCCTTTTTATGGACTGGCACGATCACGGCCTCCTTCCATGACCTAGGGATAAGCCCCGTAGAATTAATTGCGTCAAAGACTTTGGCCAGAATTTCAGCCCACCACCTCGGTTGCGCAACAATAGCCTCAGCAGGGACTAGATCCGGCCCGGGGGCTTTGCCCGTTTTCAGATCTAATATCAAGTCCATTATCAGGTCTGGGTCGGTAGAGGGCCACAAAGGTAGATGGTCGGCTCGGAATTCCGTGGATGAGTTGGATTCCTCTGCCAAGGAGAAATATTTACTCAAGAATTTTTCCCATGTGGGCGCAGGGATAATCGTCAGTGGGTACTTCCTTCCTCTTATGTTTATCAGAGCCCAAAATTCCTGTGGTCTGCGGGATCTAGAGGCCGCTATCAAGGCTCGCCAACGCTTTTGATGCCACTCGCGTTTGGCTAGCTTTAAAGTCTGTTTGTATGCTCTTTTGGCTTGTAAATAGGAGGATGGTAGAGCTTGGGCATTAGAGTTTTTGTATTCATTATAGATGGAACGAAGAAGGGATCTTGCTTGTTTGCAAGAGGTGTTAAACCAAGGGGCCCCAGCACTGCAATGCGCCACTTTCGCCTTTTGAGGAGGTGATGTAAAAAAAGTGGTAAGGTTTGTTGTAAGAAGGTTAAAAAGTTTCAAAACCGAATTGGAATCTTGTAAATCAGTAGTTATTTGAGGTAGATAGGCAGTGATTTCCCTATGGAAAACACAGCACATTGGATGGCAGGAGTTAAGACTTCCTCTGCCCAGCTGTTACAGGAGAAACCAATCCATGAAGTGCCTGGTTCAGGTGATGTAGGATCCAAAGTGTTTTGACTTCAAGATCTTATTTTAGACCTAGTTCATGTGGCTCAGATAATGTTGGCTGGAGGGGGGTGGTTCTGCTCAAACAAGTTGGGATCCAGCCCAAGCCAGTGCCTCATAGGAACTTTATGAGTGCATAACACTATGCTTGTACAGCTCCCATTTATTTTGGCGAATGTACAGGAAAAGAAAATGGCTCTTTGTCTTGTTTGCAGAGCATTCATTCTGCATGCTGTTTTCTGTCATGTCTGCAGACCCAAGGCAGGGATGTCTTTGTATAGCTTGATCAAGGAGGGGGTTCAAACTGCACTGGCAGGTGGCTTTTCATAACACGTGTGTGGGAAGCTGTTCCTCCTGAGAGCATCTCCTACACCCATCTTCCCTAGGCATGTTCAGGTGATATCAGTGCCCAGGAGAGGTCTCAGCAGCTCCTAATGGTTCACACACAGAGAAAATAGCTTTTACCATAGTACACTTGGCTGGATGGGTTTGGAAATTGTGCTTTTCCACCTCTTTTTTTCGTTTCCTACTTTCCCCATTCTAAAAAAAATGCTGCAGCTTGGATTCTTAGAATAGATGTAGCCAATATTCCCTTGCATTCTTCATCATCTGTAATCTTATGAAGGACTTGAAATTGGTAGAGCATATTCTTCTGCATGTTTGTTTGGTGTTTTTTTTTTTTACTGTTCTGGACTGCTGGACATGTCAATGGAAAATCCTCTATAAGACATCTGGAATACACCAGGATCCATAAGCTTCTGGGGATGAAATATGTTGCTTGTTCCCCCTCTTCTGCAGAGGTTTCCGACTTTGCGAGTCCCAACCTAAGCATATAGTGATCTGTCCATGGCACTTAAATTAAAGCAGATTCTCCTGCCCACAAATACTCTTTCAGTTATAAAACTTCAAGTCAGATTGAAATTGTATCTGTTTTTGTTTTTACAGCACCCAATTACCATGTATAGTTTATCAGTAAAACTATGAATTAGAAAAGTTTGGTTTTATATCTTTGTGATTTAAATCTAGAGCAGTGGTTTTATTTGCCTTGTTGACTCCTTGTTATAGAACGCAGTGCTGTCACCCAGCAACCTTGACTTTTTAGGCTTTTAGCTTCGCAGAAGACTTTTCTTTGGCAATTTTAAAGCCTACCCTAGGCATGCGTGTCTGCTGTCTTCTGGGCTGAGGATAAGCAAGTGTTGATTTTGCTTTGTCGTAGTGTTTGAGAACCCTTTGTTGTCCTAGCAGAGAAGAAATAGTTAAGGTTGTGTGTAATGTGTATTTCTTAAACTGGAACTTCTT
The DNA here is from genome assembly GCF_965112155.1 of Podarcis liolepis. Classification (NCBI taxonomy): domain Eukaryota; kingdom Metazoa; phylum Chordata; class Lepidosauria; order Squamata; family Lacertidae; genus Podarcis; species Podarcis liolepis. The sequence goes on along the minus strand of NC_139561.1, from coordinate 55,562,272 downwards.
ATACAGAAACCCAGTTTTCACCAAGCAGACACGTTGTGGAATTGAATCATGGCTTGGCCCTGAGATGTTTAGAGTCCGTATCCTCCGGCATAATCTTCCATATTGAGGAGTCTTGTACATAATAACGAAAGAGCAGTCTGTTGTTGCTGCTGCAGTAGCAGCAGTAACAACAACAATCTGACTGGGTTGCCCCAGCCAGTCTGGGTGGATAATACAGTGGTGCCTCGCAAGACGAAATTAATCCGTTCCACGAGTCTCTTCGTCTTGCAGTTTTTTCGTCTTGCGAAGCACGGCTATTAGCGGCTTAGGGGCTTTAAGAAAAAGGAAACAAACTCGCAAGAACTCGCAAGACGTTTTGTCTTGCAAAGCAAGCCCATAGGGAAATTCGTCTTGTGGAACGACTCAAAAAACAGAAAACTCTTTCATCTTGCGTGTTTTTCATCTTGTGAGGCATTCGTCTTGCGAGGTACCACTGTAATCTCCAGAAACGGAATAGGGATGGTGGATAGGGCATGCCTAAATTTAGTAAAACCTGGAAATGGTTCTTAGTAGAAGTCTAAATGAACCATCTTGGTGAAGCATAAAGCACTTATTTATAATTTATTATTAGCAGCAAAAAAAAATTATTGCTGAACAGCAAAATCTAAAGGTTCACTTTATATGTAAGAACAATTGAGGGATTTGAAGGTAGCTGAAATGAATACTCTGACAAATCTGCTATATTATTTAGAGGGGAAGATCAATTGCAATCTTGTGTAGAGATTGCTATCCTGTCTGAACAAAATCCCAGGATAATTTACAAATAGATGGGTATTCTTCATCACATTTGGGAAACCTTGATGTCGATGCCTTCCTTTTTGACTTGTAATGATGTGATTGATGTTGGCAGCTTTTAATATTTGTCATGAAGTTTATCTATTACAGCCACATGCATATAAGTCCTGTCCCAACTTTTTGGCTATTTGTTTTGTATGGTTGTTTCTAAGCATTTTGTTTGTGGTCGTTGCAGATAAGACCTATTAAGCACTACTATGCTTGTATTTATACTTTATTTATTTACTTACTGCTATTTCGTTCCTAACCTTGCAAGTACATGCAGAAAATACTACAAAAGTTGTGTGATGTATTCTAGATTTGTGTGATTTGTGTTTTTGTTTGATTTTTCTAAATTATTCCAAGTTACATATATTTTATTACAGTAGCTCAGTGTCAGAAAAACCCATTTGCATCAACACAATCAGAGGAAGTTGGCTTGGTATAAAAGGCTAACAATTGAAAATGTGAAACAGAAATATATGTGGGCTGAAGAATTGCATGAAAATGAAGAAATAAAAATAAGTGGTTCATTTTTAAGATAATGCATTAACAATAGTAGAAACCCCTAGACTGATCAGCTGTGATGATGTGATGTAATGAGATGCTTAGTTAACATGCTATTTGTTGAAAGATGTTATGAAGCGATGCCATCCCAAAATGTTGTCAGTTTGCAATAGGGGTTCTCTTATAGTGTTTACTTTGGGAAACATGCTACTTAAATAATTTGTTTCCAAAACACTGTGTGTATTGCAGAGAGACATCATCATCTTGTATTGTTTGACCCATACCTTAAGATCTAGAAGGGCTTCCTTATTTAGTGCCTGCCAGTAAAGGCAATTAGACTGATGTGGGTTGATAATTGGACCTTCTGATGGTGGTTCTGAAGTTATGGAGAACAAATACAAAGAGCCTGAAGGCACCATTTCTCTCAGTATTTAAGAAGGCTTTAAAAGCCTATATTTTTTCAAAAGCTTTTGATTAGGGTGGGTATGCCTAATTTATTTTATCCTGATTTTGATAATTTTAATATTTATTACAGTCATACCTCGGGTTACAGACACTTCAGGTTGCGTTTTTTCAGGTTACGGACCCCCCGAAACCCAGAAGTACCAGAAGAGGTTACTTCTGGGTTTTGGCGGTCGCGCATGCGCTGACACGCCGCTGCGGGTTGTGAACGTGCATCCTGCATGGATCACATTTGCAACCCGAGCATCCACTGTACTGACTGTTAAAAGGTTGCATGAAATGGATTTGTATTTTAAAATATTGTAAGCCACTTTATTGAGGATTTTCTCAAAAAGCTGGGTATAAATTCATTAAATTAAATTCAAGCTGGGGTGGAGTATATTATAGATGGCAAAGGGAAGAGTCCATACCTTTCCATTAAAGTGATTTCGAAAGACTAATGTCAGTAGTGCTGTTGAAAAATCTTCATAAAAGAGCAGCCTTTGACTATTTGTTGTGAGCATGGCAAGCCAGCAAAAGAAGCAGCTTTTTATCACAAACATTTAGCTGTCTATAAAATTCATTATTGGAGTTCCCTTCTTTAAAACCAAAACCCCAGCTGAAGGAGGGAGAAATACATATTTTGCATTATTGGAAGTAATTTAGCCTTCTTTCACCTCCTCTTTCTTTAATTTGAACTGCAGGGGTAATTAAAAACAACAACAAAAAACCACCAGTATTTGCTTTGTTTTTGTTTTTAAATTGTGGATCTGTTTGTCAACTTGGGCTCCTTTGGGAGGAAGGGCAAGATATAAATTCAGTAAATAAATAAAGCATTCTGCTGGATCACAGTGGCCAAATATTGGCCTGCACCAGCACCTCCACCCTTCCTTGTATCCTTAATCTAATTCTACTCATTTAGTTAGTTAGTTTTGTTTGTTTGTTTGTTTGATTAATATACCACCCTTTTTTATATGATCCCAGGGCAGTTCACAGACTAAAATACAGGATAAAAACATGAAAATAAATAAAACAAAACAGCAACACAATACCTACCTCCCATAGACACATTTTAAATGCTGTAGAATATAAATAAGCCAAAGGCCTTTTTGAAGAGGATTGTTTTTACTGGGCACCTAAAAATATATAATGAAGGTGCCAGACGAACCTCCCTGGGGAGAACATTCCACAAAGGGAAGCCACTGCAAAAAAGGCCTGTTCTCGTGTTGCCCCCCTCCAGACCTCAAATGGAGGAGGCACACAAAGAAGGGCCTCCAATGATGAACGCTGTGTCTGGGACGGGTTTCTATGGGGAGAGACGGTACTTAAGGTATTGCGGTCCTGAACCATTTAAGGATTTATAGGTCAAAACCAGCACTTTCAATCGGGCCCAGAAACTAATTGGCAGCCAATGCAGTCGGTGCAATATGCTCAGATTGTCTTGTCACTGTGATCAACCTGGCTGCTGCATTGTGCACTAGCTGAAGCTTTTGAACCCTCTTCAGAGGCAGCCCTACTTATAATGTGTTGCAGTAATCCAACCTAGAAGTTACCAGAGCATAGATAACAGAAGTTCGGCTATCCAGGTCCAGATAGGGATGCAGCTGGGACACCAGCCGAAGCTGATGGAAGGCTCTCTGAACCACTGAGGCCACCTGTTCCTCAAGTGACAGCAGAGGATCCAGGAGTACCCCCAAGCTATATGCCTGCTCCTTCAGAGGGAATGTAACCCCATCTAGAGCAGGCAACCTCCCTGCCATCTGGTCTGAGGAACCACCCACCAACAGCACTTCAATCTTATCTGGGTTGAGCTTCAATTGTTGGCTCTCATCCAGTCCCTTACCAAGGCAAGACATCAGTTCAGCACATCCACTGCTTTACCCACAGGTGTAAGGAGTAATAGAGTTGTGTGTCATCAACATATTGCTGACAGCCCACTGGGGTCTGGATGACCTCACTCAGCATTTTCATGTAAATGTTAAATAGCATCGGGGATAAATTTGAGCCCTGAGAAACTCCACACTGAAGGCTCCACAGAGTTGAAAAGCACTCCCCAAGTATTACCCTCTGGGAGCGACCATCCAAGTAGGACTGAAACTATGCAGTGGTTGTGTACTTAACAGTACAACAGACAACTGTACAGTATTTTGTTTTAACACCCATTATTATAGCATCCCATTTAAATATACTAAATATATTACAAGTAGATGAATGGTTTAATAAGTAAGCTATGGATTGGTTTGTAAGTGAAAGAGACTGCATGAAAGCACAGAGAAAATAAACATGTTCAGATGTGTTCATCATAGTTTACTTCCAAAGAATTATTCCCAGAGAGTTGGGACTTAGCACTTAAATAAAACAGCTCACTTACCTATAATCTTTTCCTGTTTTCCCCCCTGCTTAGGAATGACCTAGAGGCCTTAAATACATTTCTGCATCCTTTGGGCTCTACAATCGAGAGAAGCTCCCTGAAAGCACTACTCATTAATGTTAAAAGGAAACTACCTCAGCACACGGAAGGAAAGGTGGAAAGACTTGCAATAAAAACAAAACAGTTTTTCTGAATAATGTGTACTTGCAAAGTCTCCAGGAAACAAATTTCCATATTTTTTTTCAGTATTAAGATGGGAAACTCAAACGGATTTGACTGACGGGCTCTGTCAAACCAAGAAGCTGTTAGATCTGCTGATGTGAAGGCTCAGTGGTTCTTCAAAGAAAGACGTCTCTGTTAACAGTCACTGTTGAACAGTGATTTTGCTCATCCCCTCCTAATACTATTTGAAGCAGTTTCTAACTATTATATTACTTTGAAAAAAATCAAGTTCCTTCAGTGTAAATTAATGTTAACGTCAGGTGTCAAAAATGTGTTGGCAGGAAAACTGCAACAGATTGTTTTGGTTTTTTTGTTTTGTTTTGCCCCCTGCTTTGAAATTGTATCTTGAGTGCACACAATAGAATGCTAAGTGGAAAATAAAGTATTTTTAAAAAACTATCATAGCTAGCTTTTACAATTATAGTTTGTAATAGCAGCAGTGCTGCATTTGAACACTGAATAATACAAAGACAGTAAACCTGCTGCCTTTCTCACTGCTGACACAAATTACCTATCTTTTTTGTTTTTGAAATGCCTCCTATGAAAATTATGTGCATACTCTACTACTGCTACACATAGATCTATTTCTAAGGGAGCAATTCAAGAGGAGGGATTGTTAATTCAAGGAACCTTTGGTCAAGTACTTCCTTATGTATTGCTGCAGTGCACAAGAAAGTAAAATGGACTACAAGCGGCGCTTTTTGCTTGGCGGGTCCAAGCAAAAGGTGCAGCAACACCAGCAGTATCAAGTGCCAGAACTAGGCAAGACTCTGAGTACACCTTTAGCATCTCCAGCCACAACATCCCCTCTGATTTCTCCGGCTGCTGCTGGCGGCTGCAACCATGCGACTCCAATTGCAGACATCCAGCAGGGAATCTCCAAATATCTGGATGCACTCAATGTATTTTGCCGTGCAAGCGCGTTCCTTACAGATCTTTTCAGCAGTGTATTTCGGAACTCGCACTATTCTAAGGCAGCTATGCAACTGAAAGACGTGCAGGAACATGTCATGGAAGCAGCAAGTCGACTCACAGCAGCAATAAAACCAGAAATAGCAAAAATGCTCATGGAACTGAGTGCTGGAGCAGCGAACTTTAAAGATCAAAAGGAATTCAGCCTACAGGACATTGAGGTGAGTTAACACTGATATCACTGATTTTCTGTCCACCTCCTTAAATTGCCTGGTATCTGCAATACCTGCAGAGAAGGTTTAAGCCAGGGATAGGGAACATGTGGTCCTCCCAGATGCTGTTGGACTCCACTTCCTGTCAGCTTCAGTGAGCACAGCCAGTGGACAAATACAGTGGTACCTCTGGTTGCGGATAGGATTCGTTCCGGAGGTCCGGTCGGATCCCAAGGTTTCTGCAACCCAAGGACTGCTTCTTCACATGCACGTGTGGCGAAACCCAGTAAAATACTTCCAGTTTGCCACGCATGCATCCCGAAGTTTATGTAACCAGAGGGTTAGGTAAACAGAGGTTCAACTGTATTATAGATGTCCAACCGGAGGAGCCCATTCCATTTTTGTGCTGTTTTAGTGAAGATAGAAAAAGTATTAATTCTACATCTGCACCTGACTTATTGTCTGCCTGGTGCCTTAAAATGACAGTGACAGCCTTATATTTTTAAAACCAAAAATTGAATTGATATGCCATATTGCAATATCTTATCTAATAATCTGAGAAAAAAATCCTCATATACACAAGAGAAGCAGCCGTTTAAATGTACAGTGTTTTGTGGAATCTTAAACACAACTGTGGACTAGAGTCCACTTCATCAGATGACTGGAGTGTGATCTTTTGTTGGCAAGGTATACACACACATAGGTGTAAAGAAAAATGTAAACAGTAAGTTCAGAGGGAAATAAAGTATTTGAGAATTACATTACAGCTTAAATGTATATAAAATAAGCACAGGTACCGTTCAAAAACCACTATTGATTATTGTGTTCTGATTGGAAAGCCTTTATTGAAGAGTGGTGTAAAAACCCATTTAACCGATATCTAATCTTTGAAGCACCATGGTGAGTATAGCTAAATGTAACTATGGTACTGCAGAGTCCATTCATTTAATGGATAGCTTAGGCATTCAAAGGAGCAATGAGTTTAAAAATACAAGCATGGAGATTCAGGAACATGACACACTTTTGGAGGCTTACGGAATCCAGTGTATTCCTGAATGCCCTTGGGAAGTTTCTAGTTAGCATGGCTGGCTTTGTCCTATGCTGTTTGATATCTATATGAAGCCATTGGGGAAATCCATCTGGGAATTTGGAATAGAGTGCTTTCAGTATGCTGTGTTTCTCCTAATCAGGTGAGGTAGTGGAAGTGCTGAGCTGTTGTCTAGAATTTGCAATTGAGTGTTAATAAGCTGCAGCTCAGTCCCAACAAGAAAGAGGTGTTGTGGGTATGTGGGGTTTTTTGGTTCAGGGCGGGTGTGTGTGTGCGGATTCAACCTGTTATTGATAGAGTCATAATCCTCTAGAAGAGTAGGGTGCCAGGATGCCTTTGGAGGCAGCCTTTGAAAACTGCCTAGAAGCAACAGTCAGCTCAGAATACAGCTGCTAGGAATTTAATTGGGGAAGATCATTCCAATCATATCTGCAAAGTTTTAGAAGGGGATCACTTGCTACATGTCCACTTCTGAGCCAAATTTAGGGCGCTAGTGTTTCGTTTTAAAGCCCCAAACAGTTTGAACCTAGATATCTCAGAGCACTTTCTCCCATATCAGCCGACTTGTGCTCTGGCTGATGTGTTTTGAAAAAGGATTTTGTGTTTTTAAGAAAGTGAGCTTAGCTGAATTATCCAGTAAGATTGCCATTGTTAGCTACATCTTGAGGGGTTTTGTGTGTGTGTTCCTGTCACATCGTCTTGCCTTTAAGTATTTCTGCAGTAAGTAAAAAAGACAGGTGTCACTTTATTTTGGTTGCATAGCTGCAGTTGCTTGTGTCACATGTGCTACTTTGCCATCTGTACAGGACATGCATAAGTAGTCAGATGCAGGACATTCTTTTGGCTCAACTAAATATACATACAAGTTTTTCCACCTGATGGTGGGCTTTTGCTGTTAGAGAACATTGTAGAGTTCACTAACAGCTTCTTGTCTGAATGGGGTTTTGAATATGGGTCTTCAGCACTCCTTTTTTTTTTTTATAAAATTTTTATTGGTTTTACAACATTTTTAAGAAAAACAAACAAACATTAAAAATGACAAACATACACGTATAGTTTCAAACATATTTTCATAAACCTCTTTTCTTGGACTTCCCCATACCCCCCCTCTCTGCATCCCAATGTCCGTAGTTCAACTAGCAACTCCCAATTGTTACTTTCCAATCTCTATCCTCTTAGTCCTCTTTTATAATCTAACCTTATATCCCTGTACCCCTTTGTTTCTGGTAACCACGGCATTTTAGCATTCATTAAGTTTATAGTAGTCCTTAAGATAACTTTTAAATTTTCTCCATTCTTCTTCCACCGTCTCTTTTCGTTGGTCACGGATTCTGCCTGTCATCTCGGCCAGTGTCATATAGTCCATCACTTTCATCTGCCATTCTTCCAAAGTGGGTAAATCTTGTGTCTTCCAATATTTTGCGATGAGTATTCTTGCTGCTGTTGTGGCATACATGAAAAAAGCTCTATCTTTCTTTGTCACCAATTGGCCGACAATGCCCAAGAGAAAGGCCTCTGGTTTTTTAGGGAATGTACATTTAAGTACCTTTTTCATTTCATTATAGATCATCTCCCAGAAGGCCTTAATCTTCGGGCATGTCCACCAAAGGTGATAAAAGGTACCTTCAGTCTCTTTACACTTCCAACATTTGTTATCAGGCAAATGATAGATTTTTGCCAGCTTGACTGGGGTCATGTACCACCTGTATACCATTTTCATAATGTTTTCCTTTAAGGCGTTACATGCCGTAAATTTTATACCGGTGTTCCATAACCAATCCCAGTCAGCTGACATAATATTATGTCCAACATCCTGAGCCCACTTAATCATTGCCGATTTAACTGTTTCATCCTGTGTATTCCATTTCAACAACAAGTTGTACATTCTAGATAAATTCTTAGTGTTGGGTTCTAACAGTTCAGTTTCTAATTTTGATTTTTCCACCTGGAAACCGACTTTCCTGTCCTGTTTAAAAAATTCCATTATTTGGCGGTATTGGAACCAATTTTCTACTTTATGCTTCAATTTCTCCTGACTTTGTAGTTTGAACTTATCTCCATCCTGTTCTAAGATTTCCCAATACTTCGGCCATCCGACCTCCATATTGAGTTTCTTCACTGCTTTAGCCTCCACTGGCGACACCCATCTAGGGGTTTTGTTTTCTAGTAGATCTTTATATCTTATCCAGACATTAAACAATGCTTTTCTGACAATGTGATTTTTAAAGGCACTGTTAACTTTACCATACCAAAGATATGCATGCCAACCAAAAGCGTTATTGAAACCTTCCAGATCCAAGATGTCCGTGTTCTCGAGGAGCATCCATTCTTTGAGCCAGCAAAAAGCTGCTGCCTCATAGTACGATTTTAGGTCCGGCAGGGCAAAACCCCCTCTTTCCTTAACATCTGTCAATATTTTAAATTTAATTCGGGGCTTTTTGCCCTGCCAGACAAATTTCGAGATATCTTTGTGCCACCTCTTAAAACATTCCATCTTATCAATAATCTGCAAGGTCTGAAACAAAAATAACATTCTAGGCAATACCTTCATTTTAATTACTGCAATTCGGCCTAACATTGACAGTTTCAAATTTGACCATATTTCTAAATCTTTTTTAATTTCTGACCAGCATTTTTCATAGTTGTCCTTATACAAATTCTGATTCTTAGATGTTAAGTAAACCCCTAGGTATTTAACCTTCTTGACCACAGTCAAACCTGTTTCCTCTTGAAATTTCTCCTTTTCCATATCTGTTAGGTTTTTCCCTAAAACTTTGGTTTTTTGCTTGTTCAACTTAAATCCAGCTACCTGGCCAAACTGTTGTATTATTTCTAAAGCCCTTTTCGTACTAGTGTTTGGCTCTTGCAAAGTCAATACTAGGTCATCTGCGAACGCTCTTAACTTATAATGTTTGGCTCCGACCTGCACACCTTTGACCTGCTGGTCATTTCTTATCATATTCAGCAACACCTCCAGAACTGAAATAAAAAGTAATGGGGAAATCGGGCACCCCTGTCGTGTTCCTTTTTCTATCTTAAGCTCCTCAGTCACAACATTGTTTACAATCAGTTTAGCTTTTTGTTCAGAGTATATTGCAGCCATACCATTCTCAAAGCCCTGACCTACCCCCATCCCATGAAGATTCTTCCTCATAAAACTCCAAGAGATATTATCAAAGGCCTTCTCCGCATCCACAAAGATCAATACTGCCTTGGTGTTTATATTCACCTCTAACTTCTCCAAAATATCTATTACATTCCTTACATTGTCTGCTAGATGTCTTTTAGGGAGAAAGCCTGCTTGGTCTTTATGAATCTTCTCCATCAAAACTCTTTTAAATCTTTTTGCCAAAATGTCTGCAAAAATTTTGTAATCCACATTAAGCAGGGATATTGGGCGGTAGTTCTTGAGTTGGGTCTTTTCAGTCTCTGACTTTGGTATGAGTGAAATATATGCCTCTTTCCACGATTCAGGTGCCTTTTTTCCCTCAAGGATCTCGTTACAAACTTCTCTTAGTGGTTGAGTCAACCATTCCTTCAGCGATTTGTAGTATCTGGAAGTCAGTCCATCTGGTCCTGGAGATTTGCCCAGTTGCATATTCTGAATGGCAGCCTCTATCTCTTGTTCTGAGATTCTCTGGTTCAAGTCCATCTTACTTTGATGAGAGATGTTTTGTAGTCCATATTTTCCGAGGAATTTGTCTATATCTTCTTCATTTTGCGGGCCTTGGGTGTAGAGTTTTTTGAAATAGCTTAGAAAGCAATTTCTAATTTCATTGGGTTTGGATATGTTCCTTCCATCCACCTCCAGGCTTGTAACTGTATTTAGTTTCTGCCTTTTCTTCAATTGCCATGCCAAAAGTTTGCCACATTTATTTGCTGATTCAAAAGTCTTTTGCTTCATTTGCCTTATCTTCCATTCAATCTCTTGGTTCATCAATTCCATATATTGTGTTTGGTATAATTTGATCTCTCTTAAAATGTCCTGAGACTTTGGTTTTGTTCTTAATTTCCTCTCTCCTTCCTTTATCATTTCCAGAATCTTCTCTTTTTTCTCATTTTGCTTTTTCCTCTTTATTGAGTTCTGTTGAATCAAAAATCCTCTCATCACCGCTTTACTTGCGTCCCAGATCACTCTTTTCTCCACGTCGGTCCTCAAATTTATTTCAAAATAGTCTTTTAGGGTCTTTTGGGCCTTCGTGAGAATCTCCTTATCTCGAAAGAGGGTGTCATTCATTCTCCATCTAAATTGACCAGTTGTTGTGAGTTTCATCTCCATCTTCACGGCGTTATGGTCGGAGCAAGTTTTTGGGCAGATTTCCACTTTCTTAATCTTCGGAGCCATTCCACTAGTAACCCAGATTTGATCAATTCTGGTCCAGGTCATCATTGCTTGGGAGAAAAAGGTTCCCTCTCTCTCCAGAGGGTTCCTTGTTCTCCAAATATCTATCAAGTCCATATTTTCAGTCATTTCGAAAAAAGTCTTAGGGAGTCTCCCTTCTTTGGTGACTGTAAGTCTTTGTGCCTTGTCCATATTAGTGGAGACCACGCCATTCATGTCTCCCATAATTATCATATTGTAGTCCAGATAGTCCATCAGAGTTTCATGAAGTCTCTTAAAGAAGTCGGATTTGCCTTCATTTGGTGCATAAATTCCAACAACTAGGAATTTTTCTCCTTGTACTTGTATCTCCACAGCCAAATATCTCCCTTGTTCATCTTTGAATATCATTTTTGGAGCCCATTTCTCCTTCACATATATTACAACTCCTCTCTTCTTAACTTTGTCTGATGAAATAAATTCTTGTCCTAGCCTTTTATTTGAAAGTAATCTCCTGTGGGCTCTGGTTATGTGAGTTTCTTGTAAGCATATCAAGTCCAATTGTTCTCTATTCAATATATGAAATACTTGTCTTCTCTTCAAAGGCCCATTGAGCCCATTACAATTCCAACTGAGGAATTGCAGAGCCATCTTGTTATTTTTCTAAGGCTCCTCCAACAGCTCCAAGTTGTTGCTCTTCTTCTGATGGTAGTGGGTCTTCAGCACTCCGGTCATCACATTGACACACTCATTTCTCAACTAGAGAGAAGTGATAAACACTGTTAAAAGCAGTTTTTGTCCTGGTAAGCCTCTGTTGTTTCTTAGGGTGTATTTCAATGTGGCATGAGGCAGAAGTATCTCATTTGTACTCACGTGTATCACAACATTTCCATGACTTGTCCAAAGCCTGGAGATGTGTATGTTTTTCTTTCCGTCCCTGTCTCCACCCCCCTGGAGGGGGAAAGTAGTGTTGCAAAATACGGGGAGACGTGCATCTTGCAGCTTTGAATGACAATCACGAGTGCAAGTCATTCATGCTTCTGACCTGCATGATGTCTAAAGCTGCCCCCAAGAGTGTTCACCCACTTCCCTATTATTTTCTCTTGGTAGCATGTTGTAAGCAAGATGATGACATTCAAAAGCCCTTACAGGGTTGTCTTTTTAAATTGGGGCTGCATGACATGTTATAAAATTTTCAGGTACACAGTATCAATACTGCCTGTTCCCAGAATGCACAGCACAAAGTTTGAGGCAAGCACTATACCAGTATGCTGCAGGAATCCAGGCCCCAGGATACATCCATTGCTTACATATGGAGCCAAAAATGTATGTGAACACACATGTGTCACAATTCAGATTGTGTAACAGATAATAAAATTGACCCTGAGATGGAAAAGAAGCAGAGAGAATTTCATCCTAGTTCTATATTGTTACATTATAAAACACTCAATTGACACTTTAGCTGGTGTCCACAAATCTGCTTTGTTCAGCAGCACAGGAACACAGAAATCTGCCTGGTACTGAGTCAGACCATTGCATTTAGCTCAGTATTCTACTACTGAGAGCAGCTTCCCAACATTTTAGACAGGGGAGACTCCTAGCCCTACACCCCTGCCCCTGAGTTCTTGCTTGTGCTACAGTTTGGTGGAGGTGAGAAGCAGCAGCAATTTCTTCCATTTGTTGATTATGTTATCCAGGCTTTTGTGTAAATGTGAGAACAACTCCCTTCACCTGTGTTAGGTGTGGATGGTGAGCACAGAGGCTGGCTCTTAAGCCATACCAGTCTACACCACCGCTGCCAAACCCCCCCCCCCTTTAGTTATAATGTTTTAGAAAGGGAACCAACACAGTAGATTTGTATTTGTATCACTTTTTAGAGTTGTACTTTCTGCAATCTTGCAAAATAGTCTGCAGTACTGCAAAATGTGTTCTTGCTGTTTGCCTTAACCAGTGGCCCCCAGAAGAAAGGAGCTTTTCTGTTGGAGTGTGCTCTGGAGTCTCATCAGTTTCAACTTTTAAAATAAGCTTTACTAATAATTTGAGACAAGTAGCCCTTGGCCTAAATAAACTGAATTCTGTAAGAACCCAGAATCAGAGTGTCATTCTTTCCATAAGAATCATATTGACAGGCTTAACCATTGCAATTTTTTTTTACGTATGTGTGTGTGTGTATGCTAGCTGAATACTTCTTAAAATAAGGAAACTGCACTGGAGAGGCCAGTCGGCATACCTAAACTGTTCAGTTTAAACTTTGTACAAAGAGGGGAAATGATCGAATCATAAAGGAATGTTGAAGGGAGACTAGATGGAATGGGCAGGGAGGGGGAGCCACTACCACCAGCAGTTCTGCTTAAGTAGAATTAGCTGTTAGCATTTTGACAAACTTAGCCAGTAAATGAATTTATTAAAAGGGGAAACGTATTCTAAAAAGAAGTCGTATATCTATTTGCCTTATTAAAATACTTATTTAAATTTATTTAAAGCATTTTTATCCCCCTCTTCAGCTGAAACAGGCTGCAGAGCAAGTTACAGTTATCAGTGATAATACAGTCTCTGTCCTTGGGTATACAATCTAAAAGGCACAAAAGGAAAAGGAATTGGTAGGGGTGGGGAAACAAGCTCTTAGTTACAGAGAACTGTAATTTACTGGTCTTTTAGATGGAAGGGGCCGTGGAGGCCCATGTCTCCCTCTCTTATAACCTGACTGAACGGCTGCTTGTGCATGCTACATACTCCAAAAATGAGGCAAGCAAATGTACTTTACTGCAGTTATTGTGTCTAGTGCATTTAACCACAGAATCCTCAAAATACTGGGTTGTAGCCAACTAAGTTCTACTCAGAGTAGACCCATTGAAATTAATGAACATGACTAACTTAGTTCATTGTGTGGGAGGAGTGGCAACTCAGTTAGATCCCTCAATATGCCACACAGGATGGAGCCTTCAGTGTAAGTAACCAGTGCTTCATTTTGTGCTTTTATTAATTTTTAGATTAGATGTAGGGTAATAATGTATTTGTATGAATGTCAATCAGATATTTTCACATGGGAAAAGTTGGTTCAAACACCAGAACACACTTACAAATAACTGAATGGAAGAATATCCTTTTGTTTTTGTTTTTTCATTTTCATAGGTACTTGGACGATGTTTCTTGACAGTGATGCAGGTTCATTTTCAGTTTTTATCCCAAGCATTGCAGAAGGTCCAACCAGTGGCTCATTCATGTTTTACGGAAGCTGTAGCTCAGGAAAGAAAGAATTCTAATATGGCTGAGACATCCAGTGCAAGTCCCACAATTGAGCTAGAAGAAGCTGTGCGGTCATGGAGAGGAGCGGCTGAGGTAAAGATGTAATTGTTGTGTTGCTGGATCTGGTCAACAGTCCAAAATTCAGTGTTCTGTCTCCACCCAGGTGCTGCTAGGTAGCTCCCAAGCATAGCCTATTCATTTATATTTCATAAGAAATGTATACTGCTTGATTGTAAGAAAAAACCTCAAAGCAGCTTTAAAAAAAACTCAAGGGTTACATAAAGTGGTAACATACATTTAGTTCTGGCAAAGTGGCTTTACAGTACTTTTCATAGTGGTGGTAACTTGCAGCTTGTGTGTTGGTAATCTTTTGGTTTTTAAAACTACCAAAAGACAGAAGAATTCTACAGAAAATCAGGCCTTTGGCCACAGAATGATAAGCTAGAGGTTCCAGCAAGCCACCATGAGGTTGGGAGTACAATGTACTCCATAAAGGCAAGTGGTATCTCTAGCTGCATTAGGGAATGCGCATATATTGGTTGAATTTTGTACATTCTCTTACTTTCATGCATAATTCCCAGCTTACACTCATCTTAACATTTATATGTATTTTTAATGTGTTGGTATCTGTAATTATTTGTTAATTTAATTAAAGTAATCCACACACACAAAGTTCTCCCTCCCACCTTGACAGTAGTGCTGGCTACCATAATGAGGGTTTGTTAACGAGTTTGTTTAAAAGATTGCAGTCCCCCTGCTGTATCTCCCCCTGCAATGAAAAATCAGTCATACAAATCTGATGATTAAATTGAGAAGTTTAACTAAATTCTGAAGCTAGATTAAATAACCCACTTCCCTTCCTGTTTGCTTTCACCATAGTGACCGTGGGGCTCAAAAGTTTATTTTGCCACTTTTGAGCCACTGCTATTTTGTCTTATCCATTTTTGTGTCCTCTTTGAAGGCCACATCACGGCTACGAGAAAGGGGTTGTGATGGCTGTTTGGCTGGAATCGAGGTCCAGCAACTCTTCTGCTCCCAGAGTGTGGCAATTCCTGAGCACCAGCTGAAAGAATTGAACTTGAAAATAGACAGTGCTTTGCAGGTTAGTTATATCTTTATATCACCATTTGGGTGAGTATGGAATAAAATATGTAGGGCAGTCTGAGGACTTAAGTAGGGTTGCTGCTGAGCAAGTCCTTTTTAATGAGAGCTTCTGTGCCAACAGCAGAGACTGCTGACATTCTGGAAGCTTTAGCTGCCCCCTCAGTTAAGGGAGGGTGTGATTGATCATGGGGAAGATGTTATTTTCTCTTTTAGGTTAGCAAGGTTTTGTGATGATATTGGATGGTGGTTGTTTTGAATTCAGGTATGTGATGCATTAAACATATATCTATTTAATATCAGGCATATAAAGCTGCATTGGAAAGTTTGGGTCACTGTGAATATGCGATGAAGGCTGGCTTCCACTTGAACCCAAAATCTATTGAAGCCAGTTTGCAGGTAAACACCCTCCCCCAATCTTTTTCCAGCAAAGATGTTTACTGTAGATAAAGCTGAATTGCTTGCATATGGATTTCTCCCTGACACATTGCTTTGGTGTTCTGTCTCAAAAGGGGTGTTGCAGTGATGCTGAAGCCCAGCAGACTGGCCGGAGACAGACCCCTTCTCAACCCATTCAGTGTGAGCTCCCCACAGTTCCTGTTCAGATAGGTGCCCACTTCCTAAAAGGAATATCCTTTAATGAGTCGGCGGCAGATAACCTGAAGCTCAAAACGGTAAGTACCCCAAATCTGTATCAAACCCAGTAATATTTTCTTTGTTGGTAGCAAGCTCCGTGTTGATAGATTATATGCAAAGCAAGCATTTTAAACCTTGTCCCACTTTAGCAAGTTTATTCAGTAAATATTTAGTGTTTTGGTATTTAAAAGATACTGGATTGCAAGCGAAACTGTGTTCCAAAAGTTAATGGTCACATTCAGCCAATTGTAGCCCTTCTGGCTGAAGGGACTAACAGCCCTGGTGATGCATCTTTTCTGCTTTGTTTCTTGTTTCCTTAACGCTTACTGGAAGCATTCTCCAAAAGTTAGAGGCAGTTTTCTTAAATGCTCCTCCTTCCCCTCCACATGCTGGCTTGTTTTGTGTACAGTGGTACCTCTGGTTGCGAACGGGATCCGTTCCGGAGGCCCGTTCGCAACATGAAAAGAGCGCAACCCGCAGCGCTTCTGTGCATGCGCGTAATGTCATTTTGCGTTTCTGTGCACACGTGAGCGGCGAAACCCAGAAGTAGCCCTTTCTGGTACTTCCGGGTCGCTGCTGGATGTAACCTGAAAGAACGTAACCTGAAGCGGACATAACATGAGGTATGACTGTATACATGTTGACTCTGCTTGTCATGAAGTGCCTCCTCACTTCTGTCTGAAGAGGTGAAGAGAGACAGAAGACAGATCCTCACGTATGGCCACAACCAAGAGCAAAGTCTCTCCTTGCAAAGTTCCAAGCTGCTGTAACTATGATGATGATGTTGGCACAGTCTTGCTGCACTGGAGTTACCTGTTCCAGAGCATCTAGTTCTTTGTCAGCCACATTTTTTTGCAGTGTATGGAATGGATTGGCCTGGTTTAGTATGGAAAGAAATCGGCTTGAAAGAAAAGTGGCTTGAAAAAAGGGAACTGTGATTCATGATAGAGGATTTGGGCCACTATTTGGTGCAAGAGGTTTCCTGCAAAGATATGTTTTGAACCTTCAGCATGGTGAATTGTTTCATAAAAAGTTAGCTTCAAATAGGATTGTCCTAATTTTGTATCTTTTGCATCACATCTGGATAATTTTTTTAATTATTTTTTTTTACTATCATTTTATCCCTCTTTTCAGACAGTTGTCTTCCAAAATGACTTATATTGGTTTTAAAAACAGCTGGGATATCTTATTGGGCTTACAAAGGCACACTCAATGGAAGGGAAGTGAAGAGATAGTGTAGGAGGGAGGCCAGTTCTTTAAGGCCAGAAGGAAGTGGGTGAGCTATTTATAATCCAGCTGGGGCCAGGATGACCTTCCCCTGTTCTTCTTCTCTTGAATAGCAGTTGGTGACTCTTGTTCCTTTGGCCGATGGTTGGGACCAGAGTGTCCTTTCCATTTGCTTCTGCAGTCCCAGGACAATTGGCAGCGAGACCCGGAGATTTTGTCTGGCAGGGAGGAAGACACAAACTTTTTCTCCACACTGGATGAGACCAGGCTACTCTCCCCCTTATAATGATGTCCTTTCTGGGAGTTGCGGAGAAGCAACCTCCCAAGGGCCTAGGCCAATGGCAGTGGCCAGAGTGTGTTACCTTCAACTCTGAAATTCTTGAGCAAGGTGGTAGTTGGGTTAAGACTTTATTTGGTTCTCATATGAAGTTTTTAAAATACACATACGTATTTTAACACTGTGAACATCTAAGCCTCCATTCTCCAATATGTGGCACGTACCATCCATATTTGAAAATCCATACATCCTATGAAGTGGACAATAAACCATGAAAACCTATTCTATAATTAAAAAAAAAACAGAGTGCCACAGCACTCTTTGTAATAATAGATCTGATAACCCCCGCCTCTCTTCTTCAGCAGCCTCCCCTTTTATGATCATTCCACATATTCTCATGCTACTTCTAATAAGCCATTGGAACCCCAGCCCTGGTTGCTGTGTGTTTCCTCCTGAATTCAGGGAATCTACACAGATATAGTGTGAAACAGAAACATCACCATTGGAATGAGGGTGCTGGTGACCACTGGAAACAGCAGGCACAGGGGAAAGTGTTGGGCTTGGACCATCATAATTTGAACACTGATTTAAGTAATAACTGCAGTCATTGGTATTTATGTAAGGTGTTTATATATGGCTTAATTACCAAAGTGCCTGCATGCATGGTGGGGGGAGTGGGGAAAGGGTATCATGACTTGCTTGCTTCCTGCATAGCAATCTTGTTTTGTGTTCTTGTTTTTGCAGCACACGATGATACAACTAATTAAAGAAGCTGGCTGCCATAATGGAGTGACCCCAAGGGATGACTCTCCTGTGACTGAAGTGCTGAACCAAGTTTGCCCTTCTACATGGCGGGGCGCATGTAAAACAGCTGTACAGTTGTTGTTTGGCCAAGCTGGGCTGGTAAGTAGCCATGAGCGCACAAGTGTTGATTTTAGAATATTTAAATCGTTCTCTACAGCTCCAAGGATATCTCAGGGCAGCTTCCAAAATATTTGCCCAATATAATCTCGTTCAACCATAATTTAAGAAACAAAATAGTGTGTTTATCGATTTGGTGCCAAGATTGTTCAGGCAGTCTTTCCTGCCCTCATCCTTGGTCTTTTCTGGTGCTGCCAGGTAGTGAGTCTGTTTTGGTGCTCTGAGGCAAGGCAGTCGGGTCAAGCACCTGGAGCTCACTCAGCCCATTATGGTGAAGGGGGCATGTCTCCTTTGCTGGCAGCAGGTAGTTGCAAGGTGGCAGCTCCCATTGAGGACCTCTAGAGCCAGGTAATGGTACTGAGCAGTTGGAGCATACTCAGCTCATGGATGGAAACCATCTTCCTTTGCTAGCGGTTTCCAGGCAGAAGGTCTTCTGAGGCAAGGGAGTCAGGCTGAACAGCTATGTGAGGAGAGCAGGGGCGCGGACTTATAAAAAATATTGGGGGGGCCCGGGAAAGCTCATGAATAATAAATAAGCTCATGAATATGCAGATAAAGTGGCGCCGCCTCCTCGTGAGCGAATAGGGGAGAGCGTGCTGCGCCTATTAATCAGCTCCGAAGGAAATTGGGTGGAGCTTTTGCTCGGGAGGGAGGGCAGGAGGCATGCAGCCCGACCCTGTGCATTTTGGGCTGGGGGAGGGGCGGCGGTGGCGCTCTGCTGGAGGGGTGCCCGAGATTATTGGGGGGGCCGAGCCCCCCCCCCCAAACGAATTTTTGAGGGGGCTCGGGCCCCCTCAGGCCCCATGGAGTCGGCGCCTATGGAGGAGAGTAAAAAGAAGGGGACAGCTGACATACGGCAAATATAATTTAGTTCTGAAAAACATATGGGTCATCATCTATATGTTGGAACCTATAGCTGATAGTTGCAGTGTAGAGTGCTTTGTTTTGTATGCCAGTCAGTCACCTGTGTCCTTTTCCAGGATACCCCATTCCATACCCCCTCCTTCCCCATCTGTTTTCATCCTCCTAACGGTCAGTATCCCATGGCCACTGAGCACAACCAACTCACGTTGGGCATTTTTCATCCCCATCCCCAATAGGCTTTTGTACCTCTACAAACCTTGGGGTTTGCCCCACCCTCCTGATTCCTTCTACGTGTGCATGGATGGTGCAGATTTGGCTCCATACAGATCCACACTCAATATTTGTATATAAGATGATGCTGTTAATTGACCAGCTTCTCTGTGATCCCTTTTGTTTTGGGGAACTTACATTCCACAGAGTAAAATATTCCCAACCTGTGGGAATATTTGCCTGTGTGGAATCACATGAATCACTATCTCCATCTACCTTATCGCACAAGATCCTTGACTCCAATGAATAAGAGGCATTGCAAGGTTTGGGTAGTTTTTCTTTGTCTGCTCAGTCTCAAAGTAACTCTGGTCACTGTAACCAAGAGCTGAGTTGTTGTAGCAACTGGAGTGTTAGGTTTAGATTCAGAGGGGAAATGCCACTCAGAGCTCCTTGGAGGAAGGTATAACATAAGCAATAAAACAAGTGTTTGAGATTTGAAATTGTTGCCTTTGTGCAGAAGAAAATGAGAAGTACCAGTGCTTGGTTGAAAAGAAGGAATAAGTGCAAGTAGGGCCTTAGTTGTATTAGCGGGGGTAAGGGGTGGTTTGCCTCCAGGGATTGCAGTGTGTTCTTTTGCTGTCTTTCTGAGAAGAAATCCATGTTGATGGGAAGTCGAGGAATTGGCCCTCCAAATAGTGCTGCTGCTGCTGCTATTTTGTGGTCTTGTACTGTACAACAATTATTTCTTTTAAAATGGAATTTCCCATTTTGAAAACACTGCCTGTGCAGACTCTTAAGAAATCTGCTCTTGCCATCAGTCTTCTCATTCACATTTTTGATATGTGATGTTGGCCCAAGTCATGTGATAATGTGACTAGAGCAGGGACTTCAATTAGATGGACAGAAACTGCCACAGACTCCTCTTTTTTGCTGGATAGAAGCAGTGATATCTGCATGTTTATGTTCTACTTGCATTGCTTCTAATTTGGTGTACCGATGAGACATTATCTTCCGTTGTTTAGATTGTCCTCTAGGTGGGTGTTATGGAGGAAACATCTGTAAAGCCAGAACAATGGAAGTCGGGAGTCATTTCCCAGGCTGGGCGTGAGAAATGGCTGTACTGTGAGATTAGCTTGTTTAGATAAATGAAATACAAGGAGTTGGTAACGTGCTTCCTCATCCGTTGAAATGCTGTTGGCATATACTACAACGCCACTTAGAAATCCTGAATATTGAGTGGTATATAACTACCTGAAAATATGGAAAATAAATACCACTGATATATACACTCCCACAATTGAACTTTAAGATCTCAAGGCTTCATTGCGTATGGAGGAGAGCCTTTAAATGTATGGGCATTGTGCAGGCAGTGTTTCCACTAGATCATAGAATAGGACTTCTGAACTCGTCATTTCTCTATTGTTCTTTATGAGACCTCAGTCTCCCTGTCCTATGCTGATAGCAAGGAAGCTTTCCTTTTTAGAACATCCAAATTTTGCAGCACCTTAACTGTCCAGATAGAATGCAGGATAATCTTATTGTGAAAACTTGTTTTATAATCATAGGTAGTAAATTGAGAGGGTAGAACTATAAAATGGTTTACTAGATATCAAGTAGTTGCAGCCTCCCAAAAGGAGGACAAAAGGAAAGGCCCAGATCATGTGCAGCTGAAAAATCTTTAGATAAGCCTTCCTCTTTTTAGTTAACAGTGGCCTTTTCAGATGTTACACTGTAGGATTTATCAGAGTAAATGTGAAATGATTCTTCTACGCCCACGCACCCCAATTAAAATTCCCTACACGTGCCCCTCTTGCTTGCCTAGTGGTTGAATGCAGTAGACTGATGTCCAGCCCCTGTAGCAGTGGGGTGGTGCTTTCGCTAGTTTTAGGGAGTGACGTCTTACTCTATCGTTTACTGCTTTTTTCTTCTTGAATAGGTCGTTGTGGATACAGCACAGATTGAAAACAAAGAAGCATATGCACCGCAAATCAGTTTGGAAGGTTCCAGAATTGTGGTTCAAGTCCCATCAACATGGTAATTATGACTAACTACTTCGGAAAACTCGGGCAAGCTTTAAATAAACAAATAAATAGGGACATAAATTTTTGGTATGAAAGTGAGTGTTGTTGACAGGAGATTTGTTATTAAAAATTGTTTCCTTAGGTGCCTGAAAGAAGATCCTGCAACAATGTCTCTGCTGCAGAGAAGCCTGGATCCAGAGAAGACTTTGGGACTAGTGGATGTGCTTTATACTGCAGTGTTTGACCTAAATCGTTGGAAGGAGGGAAGGTAGGTATGATTTGTGCTGCACTCTTACCACATAAGGGTTATGCACAGATGAAATCTTATTCAGGAACACTCGGTCACATGTGACAAGAGAACTTGGCAATGACAAGTTTCAGCCAAGGCTACCAGGTCTTAATGTTGAAGGCTAAGTAGTGGGAA
Source organism: Podarcis liolepis (assembly GCF_965112155.1). Classification (NCBI taxonomy): domain Eukaryota; kingdom Metazoa; phylum Chordata; class Lepidosauria; order Squamata; family Lacertidae; genus Podarcis; species Podarcis liolepis. The sequence continues at coordinate 55,540,498 of NC_139561.1, read as the reverse complement.
TGTACTGGTAGCAGTACCTGGGCATGGCTGGGCATCTGCTGAAGCCACACTGCCTCAAGAGGACTGAGCTGGGGCACCTCACAGCCCCAGTGGGTAGATAGGAAGCTGCCATTTTGACATTCACACAATTCCCCAGAGTGACATATTGTTGGGCACTGTGGGAGCAAAAAAAAAGAGAGAGAGAGAGAGAGAGAGAGAGAGAGAGAGAAAGAGAGAGAAGCAGATTGCCACCACTGATAAGGCTGCAAAGGGGAGGCCTTGTGAGATTCAGATGGCACCAGGAACTGGATGGCACCCCACCTTACTTGTGGGTACAGAGCAAAGCTGCTGCAAAACTTTGTAATGGTGAAATGCTGCTTCTTGTTAGTATGTGCTCACAAAAAGCAGCTATAATGTGAGCAGAAGGCCAGAGCAAACCTGAGAAATTTGCCTTGTTATTAGACTGAGTAGGGCAAAGATGAGTAAACATAGTGCAGTTCTCTTTCCTTTTTAAAGGATAATTCCCTGACCACCTCTTTTTCAAAGGAAGGCAGACAGATCAGGGGAATTGGAAAATTTAGGCTGATCAGTGGCTGGAAATAGGTTACATCAGATTGCCAAATAAATTATAAGCACCTGGAGGAAAATGAGGTCAGTCCATACCTAGATCTCACATCTTAAGACTTGAGCTCAGATCTTAAGACTTGACCATCAGCATGTAGTGAGTTCAGTGGACTTTGATGCAAGCTCTTTATGTAATTGAGAAATGTGGCCTGTAAAATAATTGGTGAGACTAGATACACAACTTGCTTGAAAGGCAGCATCCAGTCATAAACTGGAAAGAGGCAATGTTAAACACCAGCAATTACTTATCGTATTTTTCACCCTATAGGGCGCACTGGCCATTAGGGTGCACCTCGTTTTTTGGGGGGAAAATAAATAAATAAAAATTTATTCTCTCCCCCCCCCCCAGCCGTGGGGCTGGGGAAACCCGAGCTTCCCCAGCCCCCAGAACAGGCTGCTATCCACAAGCCTTGCGAGCCCTGCGGGAGTTCCCGCCGGGCTCCCAAGGCTTGGGGACATCTGTGCAAAGCACGGGGCGCGCCCCGTGCTTCGGGCTGCAGGCTGCTGCCTGCAAGCCTTGCGAGCCCGTGCGCACTCCCACCGGGCTCCCAAGGCTTGCGGATAGCTTCCTGAAGCCTGGAGAGCGAGAGGGGTCAGTGTGCACTGACGCCTCTCGCTCTCCAGGCTTCAGCGAAAGCCTGCATTCGCCCCATAGGACGCACACACATTTCCCCTTCATTTTTGGAGGGGGGGAAGTGTGTCCTATAGGGCGAAAAATACTACATAAAATGCTGAAGGTTACACAAAAAATGAAAAATTGGGAGATATTGCTATTTTTAGGATAACCCGATTGCTAGTACTCTAGCAGAATACACTGATCTCCAACACCATATAGCAACATTCTCACCAGACACACCTTTTTAGATTACCACCTCTCTAGCCTTCAGTCCTAGGCTGAAGCATAGCTCAATACCCAGTGATACCAAATGTCCCAAGAATACCTTATCCAGACAGTTATCAGTAAAACAGGAAAGTCTGGTGGCCATGTAAGAGGAAACAGCATTTTATTTACCACCAGACTTTACAAACTTCAGCAACAACAGCAAACGTTTTGTCATTTTTTAAAAAACACAATTGTCTAAAACAGTGGAGCAGGATAATGGGGCAAGCACTGCTTGTCTTGCTCCTGTCTGCTTCTGTTAAATTCCTTCACCACCATCTTGCCCACAAAGCCAGCTTTGACTAAACATTTGCTTCTCTTTGCCACCCCATTCTTGATCGCCCATCAGGTCTCATAATGTTGAATCCAAGCAAGCAACACCCTCTCCCAATAGAAAACTGAGGTAACTCCCCTCTCCAAGCAACAACCTTTGCTGGGAACTAATCAAAACATAATAATCTCACCCCTATGCACAGGGGAGCTGCCTGTATTCCCTGCTGTTGCCGCACCTCCTTTACCTCACGTGACTATAGACCCAGCAGGCTGGGTGGCTGATGTGTCCTACTGGCATGGGTGGAAGTTGAGCACTGAGCATGCTGCATTGTTTAAACAAAATATTTTCTCAGTTTACTTGGCTGTGTTGTGCTGTTTTCATAGGTAGGTCCATGTTCAGAAGTAGCACTGGGTGATATATCAATATATCGCCCAGGACGGGTATTGGGGGGTGGGGAGAGATCGCAATGACATCTTCACTCAGCGGTATATTGCTGGTGAAAGTCACTGTTTTTGAGTCCCTCTGCCTGCAGTGCCCAGTGCACTGAGGAAGAAACAAACTAGCCGGGAGCGGGAGGCAGAGGGACTTAAGCGGCAGCAGTTTCTCCAGCGATATACCACTGGTGAAACTTCCATTGCACTCTGCCCTGGCAAGCTGCACTGGTGAGTAGAAGCGGGATCAGGGCTGCTCAGTTGGGAAGCCTGCCCTTTCCAGCTGAGAGAGCCCCGACCCTGCTCCTGCTACCGTCTGACTGCCTTGTCTGGGAGGGTGTGCTGTGCCTTTCCTCCCAGAAAAACAAAGCCCACCCTTCCGGTAGAAGGCAGCATAGGGGCTCTTTGATGCTGCTGGCAGGCCCAACACTCTCCAGCAGCCCCTTTCCACAAGGCGTGAATAGGGTGGCTTTGCGCCCTATTCAAGGTAGGTCACCTGCCCCCATGCCACCAAACAACAGTCTGGCCAAGGAGCCCCAAGGTCCTTGATGCTCTAGCGGGAGTGGCAGGGACACTGGGGCTGGCTCCGCTGGGGGCAGGTGCCCTCCCACCCCCAGCAGGGCCTGGCCAAGGAACCCCGGAGCCCCTGCTGGTCGTGTGTGAGCGGTGGGGACTCAGGGCTCGCTCAGCTAGGTGCAGGAGCCTTTCCACTCGCCCCCCCAGCTCAGCAGCAGACCGTGGCCAGCTGTATTGGCCACAGCCTGCAAGGTGCTAAGGTGAAAGCGCCTCAGCTCCCATGGTGAGAGGTGCAGCAGTTTCATCCAACACCTCGCAGGCTGGGGCCAATGCAGCTTTTTACAACATCACAGTTTATCACCAAACCTTGATGTTTGGCTGGCAATATACTGCGATTTTGAGAACCCAACATCACCCAGCCCTATTCAGAAGCTTAATATTACCCGGACAGATTTATAGTGATTCATTTCTTGAGGCAACATTTATTTATTTCTTCAAGTATTTATAATCCACACTTGTATAACAAGGCAGGATACAACATACAAGAGTACAGTAAGGTTAGTAAAAACATAATTAAGATCAATAAATACTTAACACACTTACATATTATGGTGAAAAAACTAAGTTATGGGGCAGCTCACACATATCAGTAAGAAATAAATATTGGACTGTCTAATCCACAGTTTTGTGAAAGCTTTGATTTTTCCTTAGCTTGGTTAACCTTTTATACTGGAGGTTGCCACATCTGGCTCACAAAGTTTTTTGAGCCTTCCCTCAGATTTGTCTTTTTTTTTTTTAATGACTGCTGCTATGGGTCCCCCTGCTGTAATGCCATGACGCCAAAACTTTGTTGTGGCATCTTCTAAGATCCCAAATTTTCCATTTCAAAAGATAAACATTTTTTCCTACAGTACCACTTCCATAGATCCCCTGGTTTGATACGATGGGTAGTATTCAACTAAGTTTTACTCACAGTAGAGTCATGGAAATTAATGAGGTCCATTATTTTCAGTACGTCTAAGCTGAGTACAACTTACTTGAACGCCACCCAATGATGCCCTCAAAGACCCCCACTACCTCTATGTCAATGTTTTTTTAAAAAAGTTATTGATGATGATGTTGTTGCTGCTTTTTAAAATAATAATAATAATAATAATGTTTAATGACTTCTTCCATAGGTACCCCACTGTGATGTCAAAAGGTTTTTTGTTGGGTCCCCCTGCTAAAATTTGTCATTTTAAAAATCATCTTACTGGCCACTCTTGCAGGCCCTGCTGTGATTTTGTAATATCAAAAGTTATGTGACCTTTTTCAAAAAACAGAATGACGCCTTTGTTCACTCCCACTTTGATAAACCGACCTCAGAGTGTTGACCATGGGTCAGTGCAACTCCCAACTCAAAAATGGTTAGGCACCCCTGTTTTATACATTATCATACTTTTCAATACCTCCAGATTGCACGCCTTAGTCCTAATTACTGTAAAGTTGTTTTGAAGTTGGTGAATGTTGCTTTTTTTGCCTGAAATAGAGGGTTCTTTTTGTTAAACAGAGAGCAGGCTTTGCCGTGTATTCAGATCCAGCTTCAGCGTGAGATCTGTGACTTCGGGGGTCACATTGACTTACCATCTGGAAATGGAAGCAAATCAACGGGTGGATTGCAAAGGACTTTCTCGAAGCTGACTTCACGATTTACAAAGAAAACATCCTGTTCCAGTTCAAGCAGCAGTGGAAGTTACTCCATTCCTAGTACACCTTCCAAAAACGTTTTCATAGCTAACAACTCAGAGGATAAAGCAAAAATGCCCAACAATATGGATGCCCGATTGCAGAGTATTCTGAACATTGGTAACTTCCCCAGGGCTGTTGAGTCGGCCCAGACAACGGCACAGAGTGGAAGCCATCAGGTTGTTAATGGGTTCCTCCTTGACAGGCGTAATGGCAGCAAAGCAGATGACAGCAAGGATGCCAAAGGCATGAATTTACCAACTGACCAAGAAATGCAGGAGGTCATAGATTTCCTCTCTGGTTTCAACATGGGCAAGTCCCAGCAGACCTCTCCGCTGGTGAAAAGAAGAAACTCGGTTGCATCGTCTTCGGCAGCAGCAGAGCAGAAGCCAGCCACCGTGCCACAGCAGTCCCAGTCTTCGTCTCACACACCTTTGCACCATCTCCAGCAAGGGTTGCCACAGCAACAGCAGCAGCAGCCACAAAAGCAGCAGCAGCAACAGCAGCAGCAGCAGCAGCAGCAAATGCATTACTATCAGCACCTGCTGCAGCCCATTGGGTCCCAGCAGCAGCAGCAGCAGCAGCAGCGTCCACCTGGCAAGTGGCCAACCAATTCCAGCCAGCCGTCAGCCCAGACTGTTGGTCCAGGGTTGTCTCATATGCCTCAGTGGAGCAGTCATGCCTTTCCTGACCTGAGCTCTGACCTGTATAGTTTGGGTCTTGTGAACAGTTACATGGACAATGTGATGTCGGAGATGCTGGGGCAGAAGCAGCAAGGACCTAGAAACAACACGTGGCCAAACCGTGACCAGAGTGATGGAATCTTTGGGATGTTGGGAGAATTTCTACCTTTTGATCCTGCAGGTGTGTGCATGTTAAGTAAATGCAACCTTCTACTATTGAGTAATGTGTTTGAATGTGTTGAATGCTGCCCATCCGTAGACACAAACCATTTGTGTCTTCTGCAGGTGATGGGAAAGATTATAGGATTACAAGAGCAAAAGCAACAGCAGGGGTTACCTTTAAAAAAAGTCTGCCAAATATTGGGTGAGGAAAGATAGTTTTTGAGGGCAGTAATTTTTGAAAATGTCATCTTACTGATAATCTTACTATATTATTATTTTTGTAAGTTTTCTACAATCAAGTGGTGTATCAATTTCATGAAATACACAAATATCTTAATTTAGTGGGTGGGACCCATGTCCAGATCTTCAAACAGTTGACGATTCACAAGGAATTTCCCTAATGCATCCTACCCTGACCTCCCAGATGTGTTCTGTGGGGTGGGTAAAAAGGGAAAGTGTGTTCCCTACACCTCCTCTCACTGCCACTTGCTGCTTTCTAGCTCACTTAAGTCTGTGGCAACCAATTCCTGTTCCCAAGGTAGCACAATTTAGCCATCGTGCTAGTCAAGTTTTGTTCAACTTAATAGGATTGAACAGATTTGCCTTGCTGAGGTTTTTCAGAGTATGTTGGGTAGAGGGGGAACATTCCTTTGGACAAAGTCATCTCAACAGCAGGGTTTTTGTGCCTCTTAATTTCTTGGATCTGCTTCCTTCAGACATTCTTTAGTCTGTTCCATCTTTATGATGCAGAGCAGTCTCTCTTAGCAATAGCAATGCTAAGCATTGCAATAGCGATGACTTTCTGAAATTAGCTTCCCCAAAAGTCTAATGGGCTGCCAAGTTCCATAGCAGTATGATATGTGGAGATGATGGACTTACATGTGAATATACATGGGCAGCTTTTTGGCTCCATGTTGTTGGAGACAATGTTGTTGGAGGCAATGACTGACCTGACAGGGGAGCCGAGGTATGGCCTGACTCTTCCTTTGGGTTGTCTCCCTTACTTGTATTCTTCATTTGTTTGATCCTTCTCTTGATTTAAGCATACTGAATGGATTTAGGTAGTATTGATCTGTCTTCCTATTTGATGTGCATTCTAAAATAGGATCTAAGCTTCTAGATAGATAGATAGATAGATAGATAGATAGATAGATAGATAGATAGATAGCCAGGCCCACAGACAGAGCATTTCTTGGGCTTCCACTGTGCATGATGTCACCACCACCTCTCTAATCTGCTGGTGGCTACAATGTTGGGGATTTATGTAGCATATTTTGCCTGCCCCCACATAAATCGCTCCCTGGTGAAGTTCTTAATTTTCAGCACTTCAACAGGCATTCCCAACCACTGACTAGCTTCCATTGTGTTTGTATGCATGTGTACACATTCTCATATTCTCTCTGTTTGTCTGTCTGAGGGGTAGATGGCGGATCATTGCAATGGAAATATCCAAGTGTGTCAATAGTTGACTGTCAGGTTTCTTTTTTTTACTCCCAGTTGGCTCTGATCCAGAGTTTGCTCGTTATGTGGCTGGGGTCAGTCAGGCCATGCAACAAAAAAGGCAAGCACAGCACTTCCGTCGCCCCAGCAACACACGTAGCAACTGGCCTCATCCTGACGACCCGCACAGAACCTGGCCTTTCCCAGAGTATTTCACAGAAGGGTAAGGAGCTACCTGTGGCACCCTTGTGTACATCCATTTTTGCTAGCAGCTGCATCAGTTATATATCTTTTTTAGGCATACCTACCCATATGCTTAGAAAGTTGAGGTAATTTTAATCTGTTTTAGTATTCAAACTTTTATATGTTTTAAAGTATAGTTGTGAATTTTTCTCAATTTTATTGTTTTAACTTTTTGTAAACTACTTTGAGGGTTTTGTTTTGTTTTACAATCAGGTAGTGTATAAATTTTAGTGTGTGTATGCGTGACCACTTTGCGTGCGCCCAATTGACACGCAGCTGTCAACACGTGTGCTGCTTTCGTTCCCAGAAGGGGTTGGTGTGGGGGCAGAATGAGCTTACCTGTGACTTCTGATGCGCACAATGACCCAGAACGGAACCCCTGTGCAAACAGGGAATTGCCTGTTTATAATATTTATACTGCAGCTCTTCCAAGTTCAGGATTGCATTTCCATGCAGCATGTGGATATTTTCTGCTTTGGGCAAGGGCAGCCAAGGTAGCACCTTTCTGATGTGGTTGGACTCCAGGTCCCATCATTCCTAGCCATTAACTGTGCAGGCTGGAGCTGATGGGAGCTGGAGTCCTCGACATCTGCAGGACACCACCTTGGCTGCCGCTGCAGTAATGCCAGTTTTAAAGGGTTGTTAAGTGAATATGTAGGGACACGGGTGGCGCTGTGGGTAAAACCTCAATGCCTAGGACTTGCCAATTGTATGGTCGGCGGTTCGAATCTCCGCGGTGGGGTGAGCTCCCGTCATTCGGTCCCAGCTCCTGCCCACCTAGCAGTTCGAAAGCACTCTTAAGTGCAAGTAGATAAATAGGGACCGCTTTATAGCGGGAAGGTAAATGGCGTTTCCGTGTGCTGCGCTGGTGCTGGCTCGCCAGCTGCAGCTTCGTCACGCTGGCCACGTGACCTGGAAGTGTCTTCGGACGGCGCCGGCTCACGGCCTCTTAAGCGAGATGAGCACGCAACCCCAGAGCCATACACGACTGGCCCGTATGGGCAGGGGTACCTTTACCTTTACCTTTTTAAGTGAATATGTACTGGGTCCTTAGAGGGGATATAGATTCCATATGCAGTGCCTGAATAAGCCATGGGATAAATGCTGTAAGATGATGCTGAATTTGTTAGTTTAGTCTTATTTTAGTATTAGCATTCATGGAGATTTTTCTTCTTGCCCTGTGAGTGTTTAGTAACGTTTAAGAGCAACTAGGGTGGTGAGAGCCTCCCACCACCGCTCACATCTCTACTGTTAGTCTCTTTCTCTTGATTGCTTCCCTGCTCTCATCTCAGGGAGATGGCAAGCAGCTGGTCAGGTACTCAGGGCGACTCTGCCAGCTCCAGTGATGAGACTTCCTCTGCCAATGGAGACAGTCTGTTTTCCATGTTCTCAGGGCCAGATATTGTTGCTGCAGTCAAGCAAAGAAGGTGAGTTGAATTCTTAACAAAGCAGTAGGCAAAATCTTTGGTTTTGCTGGTGGATAAAGATTTTGCCACCTTAACTTGCAAGGGTCAGGCTGTTCCAAAACTTTCCTGTGCCAAGTGTGAGTCACAAGGCCAAGCTAGGTTTGGAAATAAGAAAGAAATCTGAACTACAGTGGTGCCTCGCGAGACGAAAAGAATCCTTTCTGTGATTCTCTTTGTCTAGCGGTTTTTTCGTCTTGCGAAGCAAGCCCATTGACGGATTAGCGGATTAGCGCTATTAGCGCTATTAGCGGCTATTAGCGGCTTATCTGCTGATTGGATCAGCTGATAAGCGGCTTAGGAAAAGGGGGGGGGAACCCGCAGGAACTCGCAAGGCATTGTTGTCTTGCGAAGCAAGCCCATAGGAAATTCGTTTTGCGAAGCACCTCCAAAACGGAAAACTCTTTCGTCTAGCGAGTTTTCCGTCTTGCGAGGCATTCGTCTTGCGGGGCACCACTGTACTCTTGGCTGTCTTGCCACCTAGGTTTTGTTTCTCCTTTAATGTTGCCTGAGCTTGCAGTTGTCTCAGCCCTTTGAAAGAAGCAAGAAAAGAAACCAGGGCCCAGAGGGTTTGGGGAATATGCTATAATCTTCCATTTCTGGTTGTGGTTCTGACTACTTTTCCCTTAATTTGTCTTGTGGGATTTATTCCTGCTCATTAGTACGTGCCTGCATTGGTGGAAGCTAGGAAAGCCACATGGATGTGCTGCATGTGTTAAGTCTCTGCTATAGTGACAGGCGTGCTTTATTATTATTATTATTATTATTATTATTATGAAAGGAATAATAGACATGTGGCAAACAGGTATTTGAAAATGCAAATGTGGATTGGCTGTGGCTCCCTCTTGAGCACACCCAGCAGCACCAGATTTATGGCTGTGAAATAACCATGAAACTAATAAAAGTGCCCAGTGACAGAAAAGAGGATCCACAATTGAAAGTCCAGTTAATCAGTCCTGCTGATTGAAGAACAAGAAAGCTGATGTCGAATAGAGAAGGCAGACTTCTCTCAACAAGGCCAATGTCACACAGTTTTGACAACAGCATGCCTGGCGTTGAGTCCATGGTCATAAATACTATTCCTCTGAAAACAAGATGCTGCTGAGGCAGAGCTGCTACTGCCAAGGGAGGTCTGTAGCCTTGGTGTCCTGCTTGAAGGCTTCCCCAAGGCATAAGCCAAGCTATTCTTAGGGACAAGAACCCTGTGGTCCCTAATGAATAGTGATTGTGACCATCCTACGGCTATTTGAGCAGGACTGGACAATTAAATATTAAGTATTGCAAAAGTACAAAACCCTGCTTTGGTGCAATATCAGAAGCACTGGTCCACAGTTTTTATTGGCTGCAGTATGGCCTAGCTGCTGCTGTGCCATAGACTTCTATCTGCCTTGTTGGCTAGGTGTCTGAAAGTTTAATTCATAAACCTTTAATTGCCATGAAAGTAGCAGGTTAGATGCAAAGGCCCTTAGTACAAGTGTACTTCAGTTGTAAGACTCCTATTGCCCTCTATTTTGACCACGGAAATACAGCATAAAGTGTTTGTCAGAATTGAAAAATATTTTCTCATTTAAGACCCTGCCATGACACTAACCAACCATTTTCTCTCATTGGATAAATATTTCCACAGGAAACACAGCAGCGGGGAGCAAGACCCGAGCACACTTCCTTCCCCACCACTCCTTTCTACAGTGGATGATCATAGTCAGGCAAGTATCAGGCTGAATAGTGCCTCTTTTTGGGTGGCTAATGGAGGAGGGGGCCTCTTTGATGGGATTCCAGGTGGCTTTTCTTCTTTAAAAAATCCCTCAGTAAAAATGTTCCCTGAATTCAGCCCAGTTTTAAATAGTCAAGTTCACTATACTTGCAGATTTTAAGGCCAACAAAACTGCACTGCTTCATTTTTTATTATAGACAACTGAATATGCTCCATGGAATTTATTGGAGACTCCAAAATGTTTCACTTTTACTTTGATCTTAGGGGGTGTAGATCCATTGGAGATGCATTTCCCCCTCCCCTTCTCTGAAAGCCAGATAATATATTGGGCTGCTGGGAGAACCTCCCAGGTGAATGGTATTGCTCTGTGTGATTGATGTGGTATTGATGTAGGAGGGCTTTGACCCCAACAGGCTGCCGAGCAACATGGCTGGGTGGCTCTTCCTCCTTCCCAAGGGAGTGCTTTTGGAGTGTTGCAGAAATGGCAAAGAGGTGGCACTAACTGCAATAACAGTCCAAGTTCTAACCAGGGTAGGAGAAAGAACTATGGGAGAGTTTCTTCTTCATTGCTCCCCTCCCATTTGTAAAAGACAAGAATATTGGCTCTTCCTGTTCCTGGATTCTGTGGCTTTAGTGCTCTCTAGGGAAGGCACTGGAGGTGGGGCTATGAGTGGGCCCCTTATGTGTGCTGTTGGTCCAGGATGTAGTGGTTTACATGGGACAGAGTTAAACTGCTCCAGTGGGCAAGATTTCTGGAGATGCCCCAGGAGTTCAAGTCATCAGTGGGACAGGTTACCTTGCACTCTGATAATGTTTCTGTGTGACTGTCATCCACTTGTTTGGAAGAAAGTGGTATACTAAGGAACATTTGCAGCAGGGCCAGAAATGGTTACTGGCAGTGGATGTGCAGGAAGGAAGCTCAGATGTTGTCATTGGTCTCTTGCAGGACAACAAAACCAAAACCTGGCCTCCAAAAGCTCCTTGGCAGCACACACTGCCCAGTCAAAACATGTCTTTGTACCAGATGAGTAGCCCTGCCAGCCAGTGGAATGACACCATGCAGATCCTGCAGTCACCCGTTTGGTCCACAGCCAACGATTGCACACCATCAACAGGGATTTCCTCCACTTTTGCCTATGCGCAGCAGCAGCAGCAGCAATCGCCGCCGCCGCCATCTCAGCACAAACCGATGAATAAGGGCTTTAAACCTTTTCCAGTCAAGCACGAACGCAGGCCATCTTACATGCATCAGTACTGACGGCTTTTTCTAGCAAGAAATGCCGCAGAGGACCAAAGTCTTTGATGTGACAAACATTTGCTTTGTTTTACAGTTGTGCGGTGGTGGCTGTCTCTTCTGGTGGTTCTGTGGAGTGACAGCTTCTAGTGGTGATTCTCTCTCTCTCTCTGTAGAGTGCTGAGCAAATGGTGCCAAGGTGTTACATGTACACACAACAGCCCTAAACTGTGATGCTTTCAAAGCGTATATGGACTACCCTGCTAACAAACTGCTACATTATTACCACAGAAAACACTGTATTTTATAGCTATTTTTTCATATAGATTTATAGTTACCATTTCTTGCTAAAACAAATTTGAGTACATTTTTAAGCAAATCTAGCAGTTTTGCTCAACACTCCTTTTCTTTAGATTTCTAATTGACAAGGTAAAAAGTCTTCACTCCGGTGACATCGGCTGCTGTAGCTTTTTTAATGCATCAGTTGTTAACGTGCCACACAAGCTCCTCGTCACAACAGTGGTGCACAGACAACTGCAAAAAGCTTTTTCCAGTTATTTGCTTCATGCAAAAATAGTTGGAACCACTCCAGCCCAGGTAACTTGTGACATAACTTAATGGGCACAATCCACCTGTAACCTGAGCTCAAGATCCATAAAGTAGTTTGGGGTGGATTGTATTCATCTGTGGCTGACACTACATTAGAATACACAATTTGATACTTTTACATTTGGCCAAAGGCATTATCCATACAGTGCTCCTTAAATGTATGAAAGAATAGTTAAGACTACTTGCAAATATTTAAAGTCTTATTTCAATGCTAGACTTAGTGTGTAAAAACATGAGCTGGCTCAGAAGAGAGAGAACTTAAAAACACTATTTTTTGTAGTGCTAACGATTAAAGTTACTACTTTCAGTCAATATGTGCCATTAAATAAATGAACCTGTGGAATTAGGAAATAACCTTCCAACCAAAGTGGATCTGGGGGAATGACTGGTGCTTAAATTGAAAAAAAAGGTAAATATGTATAGTTATCCCATTGTATATTAATTGAGGTGAGAGAAGTCTTTATAAAAACCTATTTAAATTTTCATATTTCATCTTTGAAAGAGTAATTATAAACCACAATATTTTCTGGTATAAAGGTTTTTGACAGTATTAATATTATTTTTATATTTTCTTAAGTCATATCATTCTAATACATTGACAAGTAAAATGGGTTATTAGTTATAAATGCATATAGTTTTTTGATGAAGATAAAAGCACATTTAAGTTCCCATTTTCTACAAACGAAGTACATGTGTATATTAAAGATACCAAATTATATATAAATATATATAAATAAAATACACAACACTAAACGTTGGGGTGGGCAGAGTCGAGGAACCCCTCCCCCGCCTTCTGCTTGTGTGGTGATGGGCCATCTTGGCAGGCCCAGAATGTTACTATTTGTGCTGGTTGAAGATGCCAATGTTGCCTGTATTTATGATATTGTCACCATGTTTCCTCAAAACCCACCCTTACCATGTTTACAGAGTTGTTTGCTGTGCATAACTTTAGTCATGTGCTTTGCACAATCAGTGTGGCTTCTGTCTGTAAATTGTTAATGTTTTGTACCTTCTGCTAAAAATGTTGGTGAATTTAACAAGTGGGGGTTTTTTTTGTTTTTTTAGTTTCCTGGAGTACACCATTGAAAACTTATATTGGACCCTACAATCTATTGCAGTTGTATGCCACAATGATTTCAGGTCAAAGTACAGATGTTTGTTGCGTTGACGTTCCCTACAGAGCATCTAAACTGCAGTTGCATATTTGAGTGGTAAATACAAGCACTGGCAGTTTCTAAAATTGGAGTGAATTGTGGAAATACAGGTGTGTCAGTTTCTGTCTAGTAGGTGCTACATCATCCTCTGCTTCCAATTATGCTGAACACTGGTAATTTTCCCAAGTTGTTTGCACTTGGCAACCAAATGTTGCCATGTGATGTTTCACACTGCCAAGTGCATGGGGTTTGGTGCTTAGTTAACTTACCCTTATTGCAGTACTTCTGTGAATAGCTAATGCTTTGGAACTGGAATTGTACATTTTGTATTTTAATTTTAAAGCTCCTGTAAGTAAAAATAACCTTATTTGCTTTATTAAAGATATACCTTTAATAGTAGGTTATATCTTGTTAAAATAAGGTTTCTGCTGAAGATAATGAGCACCACTAAGCTGCAAGTTAATTTCAGTGGAGCTATCCTTGCTAGCCCCCAAATTACAACATTCACACAAATAGATACGTGCTCTGAGCTGAAATACCCCAAGGTTTGTCCCACTTTGAGGATAAGGCATGATTGTGGAATTACTGGAAAGATGGCACATTTGCTCTAGATGCAGTTGGATCGTGGTTGGTATATGAGGGTCTTGTGTGTGTGGTGGTAGGGAAAGAAAGTCCAAAGTCTTATTGGACAGAGGCAGGCCCCTTGCAAGGAACTGTTGAATCCTGGCCTTGCAAAAGCAGGCAACATTCCTTTGATTCAGTACTAATACCCAACACTTTGTCGTCTCTGTGTAGTCTTCCTCAACCTGGTGACTACAGCTTCCAACATCCCTTCCTATTGGCTGTGTTGGCTTGGGCCTATGGGACTTGGAGACCCAAATGGCTGGAACACACCAGGCTGCAGAAGGCTGCTCTGGAGCTTAGAAGAGCCTTGCAGCACGGAAACAAATACCTTGCTCCTAGATGCCTCCAGGGCAGGAACAGAGTGCTCTCCAGCTCTTTTTCCACTACTGCCAAGACAGCATGATAGAGAACACTGTCTAGATGGGGGGGGGGAATCCCCTCATAAAGACTGTTATATTATCTCACTTTGATCCCTCATTCTTTTACTTATTTACAAAAATGAGGCTCTTGTGCCTTAAAACATTGCTGCATTTGTGAAGTTCCCTCTGGTTGACACGCAACTGATTTCTCCCTTCCCTGTGCCATTAAGGATTAAGTACTTGCTTGAATTTCTCACAAGCATGTGGGATCCAGCCTGCTATCATAGTGTAACTTTGATACCAGTGATTTTCATTCAGGTGCCTCTTTCAGTGTTGACTTACCAAGTATGAAGTCATAGGCAAGGAGCATGTATTCACAATGCCACATGAAACCAAAAGTCCCGTAGCTCCTGCTCTGATGTGGGTGTAGAACTGATGTGGGATCATTTGCAAAGGTCATTAGAAACCTCACATACAACATCCCCAAATCCATTTTCTTTGTTGAGCTAGCCCCTTAGACATGGTACCTAGGCCAAGCCAGCTTCAGTCCCTAGCATTCTCTATGCTTATAGCAGGCATGACCAAACTTGGCCCTCCATATATTTTGGGAGCTAACAGGACCAGTGGTCAGGGATGATGGGAATTGTAGTCCCCAAAAATCTGGAGGGCCAAAGTTTGGCCATGCCTGACTTACAGTCTTAATACTACCGAGTGTAGGATATTAAACACATGCTATGTGGACACCTTTTCTGAATGGAAATGTATCTGGATTCCTAACCCAAGCTTTACTACCTAGCAGACATTGTGTATATTGTCTATAGGTCTCACCCAGCCTGTCTCATCCAGATGTTTTGGACTAGAACTCTCAATTCCAGCCAGCTCACATGGGCTGGTTGGGACTGATAGGATGGCATTAGTAACTAGTGTGCTTGGTACCAGAACTATAGCTGGTCCCATAATGCAACAGCACAAGTGGTGAGGGACAGGAATATAGATGATTGCAAGAACAGCTGTCTATAAATAGTGTGGCAAAGCTTTTTCAGATGTCAGACCTGGAGCAGGAAGAATAAGTGTCTGCTTCAGGAAGGAAATTTTTGACCAGCATTGATGAGTATCTAGAACTCCTATTGACACATCAAAGTCTCACTGCCTCATTCAAGGCTTGATATGGGCACTCTATATCCTCAAAACCTATCCAACCTGTCCTGTGTAGCATCTTGCACTGATGTTTCACTTACGTATGTGGGTATCTATAGCACTTAAGTTCCATACAATGTAAGCAGTACCTCACCAACTATTCTGTACACTTAAGTCTTCGCTTTCCACCATCTTTCTGCCCTTGTCCTCATCCAAATTTAACAGACTTAACAGACTTACGACAAATGGTCTTGGTTTTATTATTAGAAAATTATTAGAAAATTCATGATTCAAAATGGCAGAATGTTCTTTGATCCCACTGCCTTAACTAGTCAGGTACTAGTCATCTTCTTGCCTCACTCTGCTTAAGAACAGGTCTGATTGCCCAGCTACAATACAGCATTCTGCCTGGGGTACCTCACTGTATTATCAGGTGCAATTGATGTGAATTTAGCAGCAGTTCCAGAAAGTAATGTTTAAAGTTAGAAAGAACATTGAAAATGTATGTTTTAAGTTACAATACCTGGATCTGCTCCACTTGCAGGATACCAAATGATACGGAATTGCTGAAGAGTGCATTCATTCTAGATGCAGCTGTTGTATGGCTGTATCCTACAGCTGCAAAGAACTGCACAGCTGCCATGGACAGCCTCCCAGGGCCCCGAGGCCAGTGGTAGAGGCTAGAGAATGCCTCCGTTCATCTCGGAGAGGATTAACAGATGCTTTGCCTCTGGCTCGAGTGTGTAGTGTAGCGGCCTTCATTGTAAGTTGGGAGTAAAAACAATTTCTAACATGAAACCCCTTTGTATCAATATGCTGTCATTTCATACCATAGACTGGAAACATAACTTAGAAACTTTTAGTTAATAAGCATGGTTGGGGGAGAGCTCCCATTTTATACTACTCCTGGTCCAGGGGGGCGGGGGTCCATTCCACCAGCAGTGTAAATGTAGTAGGAGAGGTTTTGCACCACTAGCTTCAGTGATAGAACAAGCTGCTGTTACTACTTCACATCAGCTCACTATCTTCCTTTTACATTGTATAGCTTTAGGTTTTTTTCTTTTTTTAAAGGAGAGAAATCCCCCACGCCAACAGTCCTCCTTTATAATTAAGTGTGCGCTGGCAGCAGCTACTTTGCCTAGTCAGGGGAGATAGCTGGGGCATACCAAACAAAGAAAGTACCGTATTTTTCGCCCTATAGGACGCACTTTTTCCCCTCCAAAAATGAAGGGGAAATCTGGGTGCGTCCTATGGGGCGAATGCAGGCTTTCGCTGAAGCTTGGAGAGCGAGAGGGGTCGGTGCGCACCAACCCCTCTCGCTCTCCAGGCTTCAGGAACACATCTGCAGCCTAGGCAGCCCTGCGGGAGTTCCCGCAGGGATGTCTAGGCTGCGGATAGCATCCTGCCTCCTGGAGCGCCGGGCGCGCTGAAAGCAGAACCCCCGGTGCTTCGGTAACACATCCGCAGCCTAGGCAGCCCTGCGGGAGTTCCCCGCAGGGCTCCCCACGCTGCGGATAGCAGCCTGCCGCCCGGCGCGAGGAGCACCCTGAAGCAGAGCGCCCCGCCCGCCGGACAGACATCGGCCAGCCCCACAAGCTCGGGGGACAGCAAGGAGGCGCAGCACCGCCATCCCGCTGTTCCTCGACCTGGTTCGGTTTCCCCGACCTGGTTTTTTTGGGGGGGAAATAAAGGGGGGGGAATTCCTTTATTTCCCCCCCAAAAAACTAGGTGCGTCCTATGGGACGAAAAATACGGTTGTTTTAAGCAATAATAAAAGGGAGCTATAAAGCGAGCAAGCAAACTGGGTGTTTCTGACGGTTAGAGCTGTTTTGACAGTGGAATAGACTCTGTCGGGAGGTTGTGGGCTTTCCTTCCTTGGATGTTTTTAAGCAGAGGTTGGATGACCATCTGTCAGGGATGCTTTAGTTGAGATTCCTGCATTGCAGGGGGTTGGACTTGATGACCCTTGAGGTCCCTTCCAACTCTACAATTCTATGATTCTAAGTGAAAAACAGCAATACACCAGCTCTTCTGCATTCCAAAGCAGCTGTGGTGCTCTTTCATCACTCATTCATAAAGTGTTATTACTGAGGCAATCTTACCCAACCTGCAGCCTTTCAGACAGTTTGATCTTCAACTCCCATGAACCCTGGATAGCACAGCTATATTGTCTGGAGCCACTGAGTTTTAGTCCAAAACATCTGGAGGGCATTGGCTGGGGAAAACAACTCATGCTAAGCTACAAAACCTGCTATCCTTTCCCTAAGAATCCATGGGGGGGAAACCTCAGTTTACTGCCTAGAATCTTTCAGTAAGTACTAGCAAGAAACATTTAAAACATTGCTAGAACCTTAGCAGTCCAGGAGGGAAAGAAAATATTTCTTAAAAGCACACTGAGAACTATGGAGATATGGATTGATCTGAAAATATTAAGTGGTTCAACACAGCCAGTTGAAATATCTTTATTTTTTCCTCTACTGCATTTATGTATCAGGATCAATATGGTTTTTACTACAGAAAAGAAATACACATTAAAGTAATCAAAGCTTAGCAGTGCCCTTTACGAGTGATAATGTTTAATTCCATACAAATAAGAGGCAAAAGGAGGTGTTTTGTCAGTAGGCATGTGACAATTCTCTCTTCCAAGCACTAACAGGTAACTGCATACACCACCACATTGTTATAATCTCTTGCTCTTTTCACCATATCCGGAATAAGATTTTAATGTAAAATGTTAAGTACCCCTTTTTACCAAGCTTCTTCATGGGTCACTGGGCTAGAATGTAATGTCACCTGGAGAACTGATGCTCTGAGGCAATGGCAAATGTTGATAATAATACCCATCAACCTTGACCTTTTAAGCAGTGACATTGTAGCTGAAGGAATATGCAGTGCACTATGTCATTTTTCCTTTTGCACCCAAGGTGGGGGTAAAGCAAATGGCATTTACTAGTTGATGGCAAAGAGGATGAAATGAAGGCAGGAATGTGTTCTGTTAAGAAGCACAATTCAGCTGGCTTTCCATAAGGTGCTGGATTTATTCCTCTCCTTTAAAGAGGAGGGGACTAATGGATCTTCCAGATTCATTCCCCATTTCCTTCAAGGATTCACAAGTGTGCCAAGAAGCACAGTATCAGTCTGCAACAGTCTTCCCTGCATTTGGAGAGGGAGATGCATCCGCTATAGTAGCTAAATAAATCAGGTTTCTGTGCAGTGTGTGCTGGTGTCTGTAACAGAGAAACAGAAGAATGAGATTCCTTAGGGCAACTGAAATAACAGAATTGCTCTGGCAGCCAGCATATAAGTGACAGTAGGATTTAGGTCTCTATTTTGCTCACTTCATACTTGAGAAAGCAGGGGGAAGGCAAGAGTTGTTAATTAATATGAAGCCAATAATATTTTTGAATCCTCTTAGCTTCTTTCCCCTGTTCCTGATAGTATTTTATTTTTAAATTGAAGGAAATGGTTTTTTTTTAAAAAAAATACTAATTAAGTCAATGTTTTGTTGTCGTTTAGTCGTGTCCGACTCTTCGTGACCCCATGGACCAGAGCACGCCAGACACTCCTGTCTTCCACTGCCTCCCACAGTTTGGTCAAACTCATGTTGGTAGCTTCAAGAACACTGCCCATGTTTAATGATGTTTAATGATCACTTAATTCCTGCAAAGGCATAGATGAGTGGGCAATGATGCACACTGGAGCACATCATTCTAACTTTACATTCACACTTGTGAAGTCTGAACTAGCAGTGTCTAACCAGGGAAGATCTTGCTGTTGTGGTACACAGCTCTATAAAATCATCAAGCTTGTGCAGTGGCAGCAAAAGGGGGAAATGTTAGGGATTATTAGAAAAGAAATTAAAAATAAAACAGCCACTATTACAATGGCCTTTCAGAAGTCTAGGGCTGCCAAGAAGAAGGGGTCGGTACATCTGTAAGCTATTACCTCCCACATTAAAGTCAGCAAAATAAACAAGATTTTCATTAATGCCCTGCACAGTCTGGTTGTGTTTTACAGACCAATTGCATTTATTTCAGCAACAATGTGCCTGATTTCAATTCTCCTTCACCTCCCCTGTAAATTTGCTCAGGACCAATGAGATTTATTCAAACCCACGTCTCGCAATGAGACACACAAGCTCTCTAAACAGTTACTTGATTGTTTGCTTTAATCAAGCAAATACAAAAATGAAGTCCTGAAAAATGCATAATAGGCGACTCTTAGATTGAATTTACTTACTGCACACATTCTTCAGCTCTTCCTTTATTCTGATATTCCACAATACATCGAATAAGCTGGTCATTTTCTTCAAGCAGCTGAAAGTCACAACAGCACTGGATCAACTGCATATTACAGAAACTTGTTCAAGAACTACTACTAAACAATTACACTGGATAATTGTGAGGATGCTTTATAGACTGTGCACTACCATCTCACGATCAAGGAGGCAGTGTGTGGGTGGGTGATCAGAGGCTTCAAAGGCACCAGGGAACAATTTTAAGAGCACCATGGTGCCCACAGGTGTCCTACTGATGACCCCTGATTTCAGATTATTAAAGTGGTGGGTGAAGAATATCCGGTACTAAAAGAATGTCAACTTCAGTCGTCAACTTACAGACTTAAATATTAAAGGGTGAGTTTTCTTTTTGGTAGCGTTAAGAGTTTACTATTACTGCAAAAGGTATAGGATATTCTCGCAGACTATGCTATTCATTTGTTTTAGTCATCTTTCTGGCAGTGTACCGCTTTTTATTGTACTTGGTTATGGCCTCTCGCTAAGCAATCATGACCGAGGAGAGTGAAGGAGCCGAACTGCGCAGCGCCACTGATTTCGGCCAACCCTGAGAATGTACAGAGCGCACTGCTCTTCCTAATGCGTAGGCGGATCAGAGTGGGCGTTCCTTGACCAGAGTCACTGACGTCACCCTCTCAGCTTTTAAGCAGCCCGGACCATCTTCACGCAGCCTGCAAGAGGCGGGGAATGAAATGGCAAAGACACTTCCGGTTCTAATCGGCTAACTAACCCAATACAAAGAACCTGGCCAGAAAACCAGAGAGAGCGGAAAGGTAGAGCGGCGCTCTGACTCTTCCCGATGTTCTTGCCTTTCCTATGGCGGCGTACGGGAGTTAAAAACAGGGCTGCGTGAGCGACGCTCCCCTCCGCTCTCTCTATGGCGCCCGTCCCTTTCGCTCACCCGTTGCAACGTCTCTTGGTTCACCTCCGCCTTGCCTCGGAGTTTCTCCGGCACGAAAACCACCGACATGCCAGCGGAGGGAGCGGCAGCGGCTTCTAAGTGTCACGCGAAAAGTGGGCCGCGACGCAAAGGTTGATGGGAGCAAAAGGACAATACTTTGCACCGATTGGCTGCCCCTGTGCGGCCTCGGAAGCTCCCTTACATGAATGCAGATCATTAAATGTAGAGTAGTCCATATCCCGGTGTGACTACGAAGCTTCCGAGTTTTGAAAATTCCGACCAGTTAAACGGGTTAGACTACAGTGAAAGAATTTATGTGTGTATATGAGAGAGAAGAGTGTGCCAATCAATTTCGAGCGTTACGAAAGAGTGAGAAAAACTTTACTTTCTCTGCGCTATGCATAATTTTGTGGATTTCTATCACGTCAGGCTGCAGCAAAGACCGTGCTAATTAAGGGGCCTGATCGTCACTCTCTTCCCAAATCGGCGCTCACTCGCAGCACAGACGCGGCTTCTCCGACTAGCAAAGCCTGCAACGAAAAATCTCAAGTTAACCCGGGAGCTGCGCAGTGCGTGCGACTCTACATCCTTCCTTCAGTCTATAGTATACGTATCAGAGGAACTCCCTCCCTCTCCCCCGCCGTTCTTCGAAGCCTTCGTAGCAATTGGCCAGTCGGGCCGGTGGAGGCGGGCTCTGAAAACAAATTACGACGGCGGGGCCTCGGTTGTGTTGGGAAGGCGGGCTATGGGCTGATTGGCGAGCCTGAAGGCTCGAGGGGCGGACATGATTGGTCAGAGGCACGAAAGGTGGGCGGGGCCAAGTCGAGGTGAGTTGCCAGGGCTCCGGTTGTCAAGCGGCAGCCAATCAGGGTGGGGGATGGGAGCGGGTGGTGGAGGCGGAGAGCGCTGAGAGCCGTTCAGACGGAGGAGCGCGCGGGTAGGAGACAAGCAAGGCCGGCCGAGACGGGCCTCACGTCGGGGTAGGCCGTGGGTAGCCGCAGCAGCCCTCACCCGAAACCTCCCTGGAGGGGCGGCTGGCCCGGGAAGGCCTTCGGGCTGCCACCCGGGGCCGGGGTGGCCTGTTTACATTCCCTCCTCCGAGCAGGTACTCGCCTGTCCGGCGGTGTGTGCTACGGAGGTCCCGGCCAGGCCTCGCCGGAGGGGAGAGGGCTGCTTCTCCTCCGGGCAGCGCATGAGGTGGATGGGTGGGATCTTTCTCTCCCCGGAAAGAGTTGGCTGGCCTAAGAGAAGCGGTTTCCTCGGGGCTGAATGGGATCTGCTGCCCACAGCACTTTGCGCGGTGGGGGTGGGAATGTTCACAAGCTCGGGTGGCTCCCTCGGATTCGAGTCACTTGCTCTAAGCACCGGTGGCTGGGAGGTGCTGACTGGGAGAGGGACGCTGCCTTCGTGCCCTGCTTTGTGGGGTTCTTGGTGGGGGACGAGATCTGGTTTCTGGGTCTTAAATAGGCCTTTAGCCTGATCCAGTTAGCAAGGCTCTTCTGAGAAGCTTCTGAGATCACCTAGCCTATGTCACCCATAAAAACTCCATCCTGCCTAACACCTGTAGGGATGCAGCACACACGTATTTATTTGTTTCATAAAATGCCGCTTGATTATAAAAGCAAAAGCTCGAAGTGTTCTACAAAAAGAATAAAGCATTGCAGTTATTAGTAAACAGAGGCAATATTTTAAAACATTGAAAAGTAATTAAGGTTGACAATAAGCAAAAACAAAAAATGATTAAAATATGTGTCAGCATCTTGCATACATGGGTAGGCTTGCTATTAGCAGGTGCCAAAAACAGTATTGTGAAAGTGTGGGCCCTACCACGCTAAAATACTGATTTCTTACCAATGTGGAATAAGTATTATATGCCACCTGTAACAGAGGCAGTTCATCAGTTCTGTACAATGGGGTAGTAATCCTCAATCTAGAAATTACATGTGTGGGTGGAAATTTGACAGTAAATTGAGGAGTGGAGCATGCAGACAAGATTTAACTCCCTCCTGGAGGCAGGCTGTGAACAAAGTGTATTTTTGAAGGCCACCTGTCAGTTTTAGGGATCCTACTTTCAGGATCAATTCTGTGCCCCACTGTCTGTCTCTACACTACTCCCAATAGTTGTGCTAGTTGTATCCCAAAGCATCTGAATAACACCAAGTTGTCAAAGTCTGCTCTAATTTGTTGCTCATTGGTGTAATGACAAAAGTACATTTTATTGTTATTGGAAGATACACAGAAAAGTAGGAGTTCCTGATCACTTACATTCCATGTTTAAAAACAGAATTGGGTTGTATCCAGCCAAGTACTACTTGGAATATATCCAGTACAATTAATGTACCTAACTTAGTCATGTTCATCAGTTTCAGTGGGTATACTCTGAGGAGGACTAATACTGTATGCAGCCCAATTCTGGAAATACAGTCATACCTTGGAAGTCAAACTTCTTGCCAGTCGAACGTTTTGGCTCCCAAACGCCGCAAACCCGGACGTGAGTATTTCGGTTTGCATCCAATGTGGGTTCCGTGGGTTCTGATTGGCTGCAGGAGCTTCTTGGTTTCCAAACGTTTTGGAAGTCAAACAGATTCCGTTCAACTTCCGAGGTACAACTGTACCTGTTCTAAGTTATTGTTATAAAAAAAAGATAAATGAAGAAACCCGCTAAGCTCTATTTTAATGTAGTTTGTTTTTCTGCTGTGTTAGCTGAACTGGTTAAAACGAACACTTTCCTCCTAGGTAACTTTAATGACTGCTTCCTGGGATTTTGCTTGCATTCTGGAAGAAATAGGCCACTAAGCCTAGGAGACACATTTATATTTTAAAAATAAAAGTGCCATCACCTTGACTGCTGCAGGACAGTTCAGAAACTTGAACTTTGTATCTGGGGGGTTGAGCCCCACACATGCTGATGAAAACAGAGCTTTGGGAGAAAAAAGAAGACTGCTTTCTGTAGCTGTGTGAGAATCACTGCAATGGCAGCTGCAGTTGCCACCAAGACAGCTTGGAAGCTGCGTAAGTGAAGTCCACTCTTCTGCGTTTATAAATGGGATGTGTTCAGTGCCTGCAATTTTGTCTTCCACTCCTGCTTGACAGCTTGGGTTTCAGTGTTCCCCTGATCACTAGCATCAGACTTGGAGTCAGGTACCTGGTCTAGCTGCTTAGCTGATGACTTAGTGTCTTGTGGAATTATATTTTAAAAAATCTTACTATGGCCAGAAGGGCTTACATTCAGGCAAGTGGACATAGAATAATTAGCTTAAAAAGCTACAATACATACCAGATATGTGTACCTGTTCGCGTATGCCTCATCAGTAAATGCCAGCTTAAATGTATTGTTTTTTGTGGGGGGCTGTAATGGGAGAGAGATGTGATAAAATGTGCTCATGTCTGCGTTTGCTTTTTTTGTATAGAGGAAATCACTGCTCACAGCAGCAATGTTTCTTCACTTGTGTTGGGCAAAAGCTCAGGTCGGCTCCTTGCAACTGGTGGAGATGATTGTCGAGTTAATATCTGGTCAATTAACAAGCCGAACTGCATTATGGTAAGGATTGGCTAATTTCTCTTTGCTTGTGGGCAGTGTGAGTCAGGGAGCAACCTCTGGCATTAGCTTTAGCCACCCTCCTTTCTATACAGGATCAAACATGAGAAGGGAGGTTTATTTTAATCTCTGCTTTTGGTAATTTGGCTAAATACACCTAAATGAGCCAAAGTATAGTGCAGTTAAGGCCAAAGTGCTGAGGGAAGAACAAGTTGCATTGACTGGCACCTCGTGCATTGTTCCTCCCTCAGTTTGAGGGACAGAGCATGATGGCACCTTCACCCAGCAGTATATTGCAGGCACTGCTACTCAGGATATACAGTGGTACCTCGAGTTACAAACGCCTCAGTTTACAAATGCTTCACGTTACAAACTCCGCTAACCTGGAAGAATTACCTCGAGTTGAGAAATTTGCCCCAGGATGAGAATGGAAATTGTGTGCCGGCGGCGCAGCAGCAGCAGCAGCAGCAGCAGCAGCAGCGAGAGGCCCCATTAGCGAAAGCACACCTCTAGTTAAGAACAGTTTCAGGTTAAGAATGGACTTCCGGAACGAATTAAGTTCGTAACTAGAGGTACCACTGTACCACCAGGTAAAGACACCATTGCACTCTGGCCCTCGAAATGGTCCAGGGCGATGTATCAGTACATCGCCCAGGCCTAAAGATGACATTCTGGTCTCTTCAAAAACCAGGAAGTAGTTGGATCTGACATTAGCAGGGTTTCAGTCAAGTGTCCTTCCTTTGTTTTTCATGCAGATCTGGAGATATTTTCTCCACCACCACCTTGCCCGCTGTATTTTGACCTATGAGGAGCTAAGTTGAGCTATTGAGACTTGTATGAGTGGCTGCCTTGGGAGCTGTGGCTGTAGATCCCAGTATGTGTGTAATCCTTTGACTTGGAAGGGCCAAAAAGCTGCAATGGTATCCCTTTCCCCAGCAATGGCCAGTTTGAAATAGTTTTTTTTTTCAATGATTTTTCTTCCGATCCAACCCCTGCACTTTTTCAAAAGGGCATTTCTCTCCTCTTCCACCCCTGCCCTTCTTTTTTTGTACGGTAACTTACTAGTGCTGCAGAATTGAATCTAGAGTGGGCATTTCGACTGTTGCAGTACAGAGCATGATGTTCTTTGTACTACTGCATAGTTTGTGGGAAGTTTGTGATGCAGCTTCATTTCATGCTAGCTGATGGAGCTGCAATTCATTATACACATATCTAGGAGTAAGTTGCTGAACTCAGTGGAATTTACCGTATTTTTCGTCCCATAGGACGCTCCGTCCCATAGGACGCACCTAGTTTTTTTGGGGGGGAACAAAGGAAAAATTTTTTCCCTTTATTTCCCCCCCAAAAGCAGGTCGGGGAAACAGAACCAGGTCGAGGAACAGCGGGATGGTGGCGCTGTGCCTCCCTGCTGTCCCCCGAGCTTGTGGGGCTGGCCGATGTCTGCCCTGCATGAGGGGCGCTCTGCATCAGGGCGCCCCCCCCTGCGGGGCGGCAGGCTGCTATCTGCAGCGTGGGGAGCCCTGCGGGGAACTCCTGCAAGGCTTCCCACGCTGCGAATGTCTGCCTGGTGCGGGGGGCGCTCTGCTTCAGGGCGCCCCTCGCACTGGGCAGCAGGCTGCTATCCGCAGCGTGGGGAGCCTTGCGGGGAACTCCTGCAAGGCTCCCCACGCTGCGGATGTCTGCCTGGCACGGGGGGCGCTCTCCTTCAGGGCGCCCCGCCCGCCGGGCAGCAGACTGCTATCCGCAGCGTGGGGAGCCTTGCGGGGAACTCCTGCAAGGCTTCCCACGCTGCGAATGTCTGCCTGGCGCGGGGGGCGCTCTGCTTCAGGGCGCCCCTTGCGCTGGGCAGCAGGCTGCTAACCGCAGCGTGGGGAGCCTTGCGGGGAACTCCTGCAAGGCTCCCCACGCGGATGTCTGCCTGGCGCGGGGGGCGCTCTGTTTCAGGGCGCCCCTTGCGCTGGGCGGCAGGCTGCTATCCGCAGCCTAGACATCCCTGCCGGACCTCCCGTAGGGCTGCCTAGGCTGCGGATATCTTCCTGAAGCCTGGAGAGCGAGAGGGGTCGGTGCGCACCAACCCCTCTCGCTCTCCAAGCTTCAGCAAAAGCCTGCATTCACCCCATAGGACGCACCCAGATTTCCCCTTCATTTTTGGAGGGGGAAAAGTGCGTCCTATAGGGCGAAAAATACGGTACTTTTGTGCAGGTAGACGTCTAGCCATAAACCTGCATTTCTGGGTGATGTGCTTAGTGCACCATTAAGAAGCACTTAATGTGGTGGCCAAGCTCTATATGGCTCTTGGCCTTTGCTTCAACCCTCCTGCAATGGGGCATGGGATTTCCCACTATTGCAGCAAAGCTCTGTGGGGGAAGTGCTTCTGAGTGTATATTCTGCTGGATTTTATTAGTCAATTAATGACCAGTTGTTGTAACATGAAGAAGTCTTTACTGGGTGTATAAAGGAGGTCCAGTTTGGCACCAGGTGACGTGTGTGAGAAAAAGACACTTGAAGGAGGGCCTCTGGTGAACATAGGAAGGAATCAAATTTCTGCTCTTGCTGGAGTACTGAAACTTCAGTGCCTGTCCGCGGCTTTGAACGTGGCTTTCACCTAATCATTTCACTACTTGTGGTGTGATGAGTGTAAACATCCTAGCTGTCCTTGTTGTTGCATGCCTTCCTGTGGAGTGGGCCACCTTCAAATGATTCACTGCTGCTTTTTCATTTTGCCCAGAGTCTAACGGGTCACACCACACCCGTGGAGAGTGTGAAGATTAATACGAATGAAGAGCTGATTGTAGCGGGGTCCCAGTCAGGCTCCATTCGGATCTGGGATCTGGAAGCTGCCAAAAGTAGGTTCAGAGCCAATTCTTCTACCACTTTTCAGGTTGCCCAGCAGCCCCTTACTTTGCAAAGAGCAGAGAAAGAGAGAGAGAGCGCAAGCACACAAGAAAGGACGATATGCGCAACTTTGAAAACTGCAGGGGCACCTCTTCTTTCACCTAGGTGGGGGAGATGTTGGTACTGTTCAGATGCCAGCCCTATGAATAAGAAGAGTTGTTTATAATTTCCTCCAATAATATTTATCCATTTATGTTATGTTTACAGTGCTTAACCTCAGCAGTCAACAATCTTCATTACTTTCATAGAAAAGCAGGTTTTAATTTGATGTGTTTGGTAGATGCTTGTGATTTCTATTTTAAGAGACTGTACAGGGAAACGTTAAAACATTTGTATGATTTTCTGATTTCATTCTAAACCAGATTATTTTTTTAAAAAAAGAATTTTACTGAACCATTGAAATAGCAAATCTGATTTGAACTGAAAAACTGTATCAATCCTGCATCTTCTTAGACCATGCTTGCATCTCAATTCCCTGCCCTCCCTTTCCCATCCAGTTCTCCGTACATTAATGGGCCACAAAGCGAATATCTGCAGCCTAGACTTCCATCCTTTTGGAGGCTTTGTAGCTTCAGGATCCATGGACACCAACATTAAGGTAAGACTTTTGAGTCTCCCTCACGCCCTGCATGTGTATTTCAGAACAGCAGGATCCCCAAAGGGCTGCATATCAGTGGATGTAAGGAGCTGTTTTGTATTAAGTCCGAGTAGTTGTTCATGCAGCCCAGCAATATTCTCATGAACCAGAAGCCGCTTTCCAGTGGTGTGGGCAGAGCTCTTCCCAGCCCTTTAACTATGAACTGATAGTGCACCCAAGACGTCATTTGTGTGTGTTCTGCACTTCAGCTGACATCCTGTTTTTGAAATTCAAATAGTTGCATATTCTTAGAAAATGTCCCTCAACCCCAGGACTTTTTTAATTGGAGACTGGTGCTTTGGAAGATCTTCAAGACATTTCCAAGTTGCCATTGTAAAACTTTTGTCCATTTCCTTCATGCAGCTTTGGGACGTGAGGAGGAAGGGCTGCGTCTTCAGGTACAAGGTAAGAAGGAAAGCATATTATTTTGTCTGCAGAGCACCCCTCAAATCTCCTCCTCCTCTGGGAGTTCTTCCATGTCCAGTTGCTACAGTGTTTCAGTTTGGAGAGCTCATTGAGGCAATCCCACCCACAGGGTCTGGGCAGTTTACAAAATTCCCAGCATCTATTACATAAACAGGGTCTACATTTTTTGGCTGGATTGTTACTGTGGCTGTCAGCCCTCAGGCCCCACCCAACCAAAGGAGGGGCCAGTGGGGAGAGGGGTCCATTGGGTACTGCTTCTTGAAGGTGCCCAGAGAGGCTTGATGCCATTAATCTTGCAAGTTAATATCTTCTCATCCCTTTTGTACTTTGGTACTGACCTTCACATCCACCTTGCATTATTTTTTAAAATAGGGTGCTCCAGTTAAAAAGCATGCACTTGATTGAACCATAGCACCCCCTGCGCCTCTTCCCAAAGTACAACATCTCCTCCTCCTGTCTTTCTAGCTCCCTCTGACTCGTTTCCAGGCAAACCCTTTTTCTGTGCTCAACTCTTATCCTCCAAAGTTCATGATTTCTTTCCACTGTTGATGGAGCCCTCAGCTGGTCTCTAACATGCCAGCTGCCCCTCATAGCAATTGAGAAAGGCTCCCCTCCCTCCTAAAGGAGCCCAAGTAC
The DNA here is from genome assembly GCF_965112155.1 of Podarcis liolepis. Classification (NCBI taxonomy): domain Eukaryota; kingdom Metazoa; phylum Chordata; class Lepidosauria; order Squamata; family Lacertidae; genus Podarcis; species Podarcis liolepis. Next base: position 55,511,920 of record NC_139561.1, on the reverse strand, counting down.
TTGGCAAATCATTAAGCTCTTCCCTATCCAATCTCATTTTCCTTCCTTACTAGAAAGTGATATTTACAGTGTTTGAAGCTGTATCTTGGCTATATCTAAATGTAGCTTTCACCAACCTGGTGCCCTCCAGATGTTTTGCATGCTGGCTGGGGCTGGTGGGAGTTGCAGTCCAACACATCTGGAGGGCGCCAGGTTGGCAAAGGCAGTCTAAGGGTTGTATTTTCTCTCTGTATAGTAATTTCACAACATGACAGCTGTTGTGAGACATGCTCAGCCTTCATGTTTCCCGTGTGTGACCCATTATTTCATCCTGGGAGTGCCAAGCTCTGCTAGGAATGAACTGGGTCTGTTTTGTCTTTACAGGGCCATACTCAAGCTGTCCGCTGTCTCCGATTCAGCCCTGATGGCAAATGGCTGGCGTCGTCTGCAGACGATCACACAGTGAAGGTACTGGTCTGATTTTGCCAGACCCCTTTGGCATTCACCTTCCTTCTTGTGGCAGTTTTGACTGCTTGCCACACCAAGAGGTGCTCTTTTGTGCCAAACAATCAGGAATGGGGTTGGGCAACCTCAAGGCTTTAAAGTTCTTTCTCTATCTAGTTGTGGGACCTGGCTGCTGGGAAGATCATGTTCGAGTTCACAGGACACACGGGGCCAGTCAACGTTGTAGAATTCCATCCCAATGAATACCTGTTGGCCTCTGGTAGCTCTGACAGGTAAAATCTTGTTGGGAAATAAGTGGGGGACAACAGCATGTGATGTGACTCATCTGCAACTTGCAGTTATTTCCTGCAGATACTTATATTTTCATTTGTGGAATTGGAAAAATTGTTGGTGATGATTGGAACAGCTTACCTTTGGAATTTCCTGTCTAGGGAGGCCCTTCTGGTCTCTTCATTATCCTCTTCTGGAACCTAGAACAAGGTCATAAGATTGCCCATGCTTTGCCCAAAATTCAGTCTTTCGTGTTGTTTGAATTATGACAAAGCTTTTGGTAGATGTCAGCATGCTAGATTTTGGAGTTTGGTATATGCTGATGGCTCTCAATCTTCTTTCTCTTCTACCTTGAACCTTGATGAGACTATAGAGTCTCTGAAATGATGCTGGATAAATGGGCTGGATGAACTGAAGCAGGTTCAAATGGGGGTGGAGACGAACAGTGGGCCTGTTGAGTTGAGAGTAGGTGTAAAATCTGTCTGAATGGTCTTGCCGCCCCTTCTGAAGGAACGGGTTTGCTGCTCAAGGGTGATATTTGACCCAGTACTACTGCTGCAGCTGTGCCTTTTCCCAACTGCACCATATATATTTGCTGCACCATCTTGTGTAAGATAAAATATTTGGTCTCGGTCATTACAGGAAAGTGTTTTATATAGCTCACAAACTATTTGGTTTATAACACAGCAGCTGGGACTGACCTTAGAGAGTGGTTGTTACAGAGCTGCCCTGGTTACCAATTGGTTTCTGGGCACTTCAGAGTGCTGTGTTTTCCTTTTAAATCCCAAAGTGCCCTAGCCTCTGGACACCTTTGCTCTTAGGTCCTGCCATGTGATTTTAAGAACGTCTGAGGAGTTTCTGATGAGGTTGCCATCATTATCACAGATCTACTGGCTGATCATGGCTAGAGAAACCTTGTGTGTTAGCCCAGTTAAAGCTACTAGCCTGCAATTTTTTTCCTGGCATGCTGGGGGCTGTCAAAAGAAGAAAAGAGAGTTCTGTTCCTCTTTCCCCAAGCTACAGATATGGGGGCTTCCCTCCTCTGGCAGCCCACTTGGTTTCTCTGCTGGGCACAGATGAGAGTAACTGAGTGCTCTGTTCCTTGCCTGGAATCCCAGACACTCATCTACACCTGTTTGTTTTTTTGTGCTCCATCCTTATTTTTATTAGGACCACAGACTGTTGCTAGAAACAAAGACCAATGAATAATCAAGTGTTGGATTAACTCCTGCTTGCCTTGGGCCTAGGAGATCACATAGGTGTTTGTTTTTTCCTGTCTTGCAGAACGGTCAGGTTCTGGGACTTGGAGAAGTTCCAGGTGGTGAGCTGCATTGAAGAGGAGGCCACTCCTGTCAGGTACATCGGACTTGGGCAGTGATTTGTGTCAAGAGGCATGAGGGCATGTTCTTGCTTTGTGTGACTTTGCTATGGGGATCCCAGACTCTTAATGCTCTTTCAGTTCCAAGCTCTGGTTTGGCCAAGCGGCTGAAAAGAGGAATGCATGCAGTTAAAGGCTAGCAGAGATTGTGACCATCTCCTGACATGGAATATCAGTGGCACACCTTGTTTTGCACCAGTGTCTGGATGACCTGCACATTCACGTTTCCCCTCTCCCCTTCAGGTGTGTGCTGTTTAACCCCGATGGCTGCTGCTTGTATGCTGGCTGCCATGATACCCTGAGAGTGTATGGCTGGGAGCCTGAGCGCTGTTTTGATGTGGTCTTGGTGAATTGGGGCAAGGTGGCTGATTTGTCTATCTGTAACAATCAACTGGTGAGTGACTGAAGGGGCAGGAAGGGACTTGGGTTTCCTGCTCTGTTAATGGGTGCAACAAGTGGATATGCCACAAGTTGTGCTTCTGACACTGGCAGTAGCATGGCAGGGCCATTCCTAGTGCACACTTGGCCCCTGACTCTTGCAAATGGACCCCGAGTCATCTCCTCCTCATGTCTTCTGGTAGTTTTCATTTTGAGTTTGCTTCCCGTTCCCTTCACATGGTTGCCAAGGTGGATTCTTGTTGACTTCCCAGAGCACTTTGGCTGCAAACCTGATGTAAAGTTGACTTGCACAGAACATGACTTCTTTTCTGTTCTTCACAGATTGGTGTTTCTTTCACACAAAGCACAGTCTCTTCCTTTGTGGTGGACCTCAGCCGAGTCACAAAATGTGGGCCTGGCACCCGTGGACTGATTCGGGATGACAAGCCTCTCACTCAGCCCTTGCCTGCGGGCTCTTCCCTTCGACGCATCTACGACAGGCCAACGACGACATGCAGCAAACCCCAAAGGCAAGGAAGGAAGACTCCTCTTAGAGGGCGGGAGGTGGCAGCCCCTGTATGCCAAAGGATTTAGAGATGGAAACTGAAAGCAAAGGGATGTTCTCAGTGGTTTCTGTGTGCTCCCCTCCATTGGTTCTGGGGGATTTTTCTAAGAAAAACTTGTTTGCCTATTTTTTTGTGCATGGCTTTAAAAGAGGATTAGCCAAATTCATGAAAAATAAAGCCATCAATGGCTACTAGCCACGGTGGCAATGTTGTTGGTGGCAGAATGCCTCTGAATACCTGTTGCTGGGATTCCTAAGAAGGGAGAGGGCTGCTCTTGCTCTCGGGTCCTGCTTGTGGACATCCAGTTGGTCATTTAGGGGAAAATAGGATGCTGGGCTTCAGATATAGCTGAAGGAGCATCTCCACCTCCATCGTTCAGCCTGGACACTGAGGTCCTCCTCTGAGGGTCTTCTGGCAGTTCCCTCACTGTGAGAAGTGAGGTTACAGGGAACCAGGCAGAGGGCCTTCTCGGTGGTGGCATCCACCCTGTGGAATGCCCTCCCATCGGATGTCAAGGAGATAAAGAACTACACAACTTTGTGTAGGGGAGGAAGAGAAAGGAGAATGTTAGCCGCTTTGAGACTCCTTCGGGTAGTGATAAAGCAGGATATCAAATCCAAACTCTTCTTCTTTTAGAAGACACCTGAATGAAAGCAGCTTTGTATTGGCTAGTTTTTAATGTTTGACATTTTTATATGTACTGGAAGCCTCCCAGAATGGCTGGGGAAACCCAGCCAGATGGGCGGGGTATTATTATTATTATTATTATTATTATTATTATTATTAGCCCCCATTGGCTTCAGGGCTGTTCTGGTATTCTTATATATGTGGTTTAATGACAGAATGAAACACAACTCAGAGAGCGAGAGGCGCAGTCCAAGCAGTGAGGACGACAGGGAAGATAAGGAATCCACAGCGGAGATCCAGAACACAGAAGACTACAATGAGATCTTCCAGCCAAAGAATCCCATAAGTGAGTGCTGCTGAAGTAATTTGTGTGATGCCACAAAGCAAACCAAGGTATCCTGCGCTGTTTTCCCCATTTTGTAATATTCGATATTTGTGTAGCAGTTGTGAACAAGCATGTGACTCTCCCACAGTTGTTTTAATTTACCGTTGCCTCCAAAGACTTTCAAGAGGCAATCTTAGGTTCACAACTTGCTGCTGAATATTGTGTTCTGGCATGGACAGTCATTTAGAGGTAGAGTACTAGCATCTAAGTTTGCAACATGTGTTTGTTAAATATTTGCACACCATCCTTTGTACAAATACATCTGAGGGCAGTCCACAGTGAGAATTTACATCTGAATATATAACTAACACTGCCCCCACCAGCAAAAAAGCCCCACACCAAAACACTGCGATTTGGAGCCATACTTAACTAGCTGAACATAAGTCACATTGAAGTCATTATTAACTTGTCCCATTGATTTCAGTGGAACCTAAGTACAACTAGCTTAGTCTGAATCCTACCCAATATTCCCAGGATGCATCTTTTAGCACATGGAATGGTTGTTCCTATCTCTTGAAAAGAAATGTGGGAAGGAGTGAAGAGGCATAACTGTACCCAGGATCTTCTAATTTCTTGTGTAACTTAAATGGAGTGCAAGGTTGGGCGCTTTATTTTTTTGTCTTTTTTAGCTCGAACTCCACCCAACAAGAGTGAACCTTTTCCTGCACCTCCAGAGGATGGTGAGTTGGAATTTCTTTTTCAAGTATTGAGAAAGAACCAGAGAAGATCTCCATACATCTACTGTGTTGCTGGCTTCACATGGACATTTACAATGTCTACTTTGCTGGGGGAAGTTATGAGTTATCTTTTTCTCGAGTCCGGATTCTTCAGCTTTGCCTCCAAAGGGCAGCGTGTCAGCCCTTGGGGCAAAAGAGCCATGGACTGTCTTGGGTGCGAGTGGCAGGAGCCATAGAGCCCAGGGCCATAGAGCCCAGGGTCTTTGACTTCTAGGGCAGAGCTCTCGCCTGCTGCCACTATTTGTGCAGTCTTGATAGTAAGAAAACATAGTTTTTCTTCCTTCCAGAGCCCATGGTTGCCAAAGAAGCCTCAAGGCTCAGTCAAGTGGCAGATATTCCGACTCCATTGCCAAGCCAAGAGAATGTAAGTGCCTTGCATCCATTGGTGCCTCTTCCTGCTTCCCCCCCACCCTGGCTTCAGAAATGATGGTGCCTCTATCCCAGGATTTCCCAGCCTTGGGTCTCCAGCTCTTTTGGGGTTACAACTCTCATCGTCCCTAGCCTGCAGGACCAGTGGTCGGGGATGATGGGAAATGTAGTCCAAAAACAGCTGGAGGCCCAAGTTTGGGAAACCCTGCTCTAGCAGCATGAAAAAGAGGCAGTGGCCTGTCACTCTGTGTTCTAAGCAAGGCAGTCCAGACCAGCCATTGCCCAACCTCCAGGTGTGTTGGACTACAACTCCCACTATTTGTAAAGGAGTTGTAGTCCAAAACATCTGGAGGGCTCCAGATTGGGAAAGGCTGGGCTCAGTGGAGGAATTTTTAATTACTATCATTTTTTTTTAATAAAAAAAATTACACACCACTTAATTGCCAAAACCTCTAAGTGGTTTGGAAAGGCCTTCCCCTGCAGATCTTGATTCTGGTGGTTGGAATTCCCTGCAAGCTTCTTTCTTACAGCCAGATGTGGAGGTGGGGTGGGGGGCAAGATGAGACCCAGGGATTTCCTGAGCAGATCCTATCTTGCACCTGATCATTAACTTCATTTGAAGTGCTCCAGGTGTCTTGGAGCTGACCACTCAGAAGTTGCCAATAGCCTCTAGTGGGTCTGCTTAGAAAACGAAGGAAGAATGCATCAAGTCCTTTTTTAACATGCCATGGAGGATCAGTGGTGCTCAGTATAGCCAGGTGGTTGCAAATATGGTATCAAAGCTTACAGCCCAGGTGTGTCTACTCTGTCTCCATCTCCACTTCCCACAGCAGCCTGACCCTATTCAGAGGTCGCCAATAGCATCCTCGACCCCCAAGACCAAGGTTGAGCCATCCGTGATCCCTGCAGCCAGGAATGAGCCTATTGGGCTGAAGGCCTCTGACTTTTTGCCAGTAAGTTTCTTCCCTGTAGAAGAGGGATTGGGAACGACAAGTGGCTGTCACCTGGAGAGGGAGGAGAGTCTAGTGATTTGCCTGTCCTGCGCACCCTGCTCTTTGGCTGCTTCAGAAGTAGATTGCATTTTTGGTTTTTAAAAGAAACAACAAGTCTAGGCTGGATCTAGGCACATCAAAGGAGCGATTCAGTTATACGTGTTGTAAACTTCATGCAGTAAAGGGAAATCTTGTTGGTGAAAGACAGGACTCCACAGCGCCATCTGGTGTTACAATGCATATAAAGTGCTTTATTTTTATGAATACAGTGGTGCCTCGCAAGACGAAAATAATCCGTTCCGCAAGTCTCTTCGTCTAGCGGTTTTTTCGTCTTGCGAAGCAACCCTATTAGCGGCTTAGCGGATTAGCGGTTTAGCGGCTATTAAAGGCTTAGCAGCTAAAAGGCTATTAGCGGCTTAGCGGCTTAGAAAAAGGGGGGAGCGAAAAAAATCGCAAGACTCACAAGACGTTTTCGTCTTGCGAAGCAAGCCCATAGGGAAATTCGTCTTGCGAAGCGCATCGAAAAACGGAAAACCCTTTCGTCTAGCGGGTTTTTCATCTTGCGAGGCACCACTGTATAGCAGAGTCCCTGGTCTTAGGGAGATGCAAGAATGGTGGAAATTGGAGGGCTCTGCAAAGGAGAGGGAAGAGACACTGTCAGGATGCCTCTGGACAAGCTCCACAGAGCAGTGATTTGTGTAAAGAGTTAACAGGGAGCCTGAATACATGGCGCAGAGGTCCAGTGTTTCTTTGTGACCTTTGCAGAAGCAGACTTTTGAATCTGTTAAATAGCTGGAGGAAAAGGAAATTTAGTCCTCCTAGCTTTGTCATGCCAAGCTAAGCAGGTTGCATTCTTCTGCAGAGTAGTGCCTGGGATCAGAGAATCACAAGGGTTGTCTGCCACAATAATTTGAGCTGGGAAGGAGGAGAAATTGGCACTTTGTGTTGTAAAGTGCTGCAGTCGCAAAGGCCCTCAGGGAAAATGTCAAGTCTTGCTTGCTGTGAGAATCTGAAATGCGCTCCACCAGTATGCAGTTGAGGAAGCAACCTGTTTTCATAATCCAGATGCCCCAAACATGAAAATGATTTGCTGCCTTGTTTTTAATTTATTTCACATCATTTATATACTGCTTGATTGTAATAAAATCTCAAAGTGGTTTACAAAAATAAAACAATCAGATTGTCATTAAAAAATCCAATTAAGTCAGGTATTTAAAATATTCAAAAATTAAAATCAACAAGATAAAACCAGATTAAAACACATGACAGCTTCTACCTGTCTGGAAAAATGTTTTTAGCACGTGTCAAAAAAGGGGACGGTGAAGGTGCCTGCTTTATGTCAATAGGCAGGGAGTTCCAAAGCATGGGTGCTGCTGCACTAAAGTAGCAATTTGGTATTGTGGCCCAGTTCCACAGATCAAAGTGGTCAAAAGGTCACAGATGGGGTAAGGCAAACCCGCAGGTAAACTGGTCCACAAAAGAAGGGATAATGTTTAGATGGAAGGACATCAGAAACTAGCCTTTAGCAAGAGCATGGATGGTAGCAGATCCCCTCCCTGGCTAAACACTTTAGATATTTCTCAGCTAGGGTACAAATAATTTAATTGTATGGCTAGTGATTTGGTTGGGTAATAAATAGTATGATTGAATCAAGACTAAAAGCAGAGCAGCAGCATTTGATGCTAAATACAAAGCCAGCCATTCTGGGCAAATCAAAGGTAATCTTGTCAAGGAGACGGTAGAAAAGAATTCACAGCCCAGCATTCCCATTTTCCAATTGTAGTGATAGACCTAGTATGTTCCATTCTTTTAACAGTAATGTTTCTGCCTCTAGTTGTGTTAAGTAAAACTGTAATAAACTATACAAAAAGTATAGTTTATGTGTTTGTGTGTGTAATACATTACAAATTAGACATCAATGCCAAGTTCCCTTTACTTTCTGTCCTTGCAGGCTGTGAACAACCAAAACCTGGCGGAGATTGTGGATGAAGAGGCCATGTCCCAAATCCGGAAGGGACACGAGACCATGTGCGTGGTGCTTACCAGCCGACACAAGAACTTGGACACCGTGAGGGCCGTGTGGAGCACTGGAGACATCAAGGCAAGTGGCTTTTTTGTTGCCTTTGTTAAGCAGCACAGTGCCAGGGGCTTTGGGCTTAGCAGGTCCAGATCTCAAACCTCCCACCACTGTCAGCTTGGATACAAAAAGGTTGAAGTTTCATTGTTATCAGCTGACCAAGAGAGATGCAGATGATGAATGAGATCCTTTGCTCCAGCTGGGGGGAGGGGCTGCTTTGGGAGCAGGCCCTGTGCCTTTCAAGAAGGCTCCTGTTCTTCCTGCTGACCTTGGGCAGCCAACACATCCCTTTATTCAGGCCAAAATATTTGAAACTCAGGGTGGGGGTGGGGAGTCTGCAGTAGGAATACATTCCACAAGTTGGTTATGATGGTGTAATCAGCAGCATCTCACCTTCCCATGCTGGAAGGAGAGGGCTTCCACACAGTCTTGCTCTACCTGACAAGGAGGTAGCCCAGAACCATTCTCAGCAGTGGGGTGGGTGGCAGGACTGTGACCTGCAAGGAGACCCCGTAACTCAAGATGTGACACAGATTCAGAATAGGCATTCACATTCTCTCTTGTGGATGCCATTCCTACTAGAGGAGGCTGCCTGCTTACTCTCCACTCAGAAGGAGCATTTCCATGGCCACATTATCCCTGTCACTTGCATGAGCCTTGAAGTCCCATGAAGAATTGTGCTAATTTTTGGTGGTCTGTCAAGTGCCTCAGTGGCCTTTAGGGGATGCTCCCTCTCAAGATGTCTGCTGGCTGCCCCCTGGGGGGCCTTGGTGTGTTCTGGCAGCTTCTCAGCCAGTGCTTGTCTTAGTCTGGAGATGAGCTTTGGGATGAGAAATAGCTCTTACAGCCCCTGAGGCAGGATCTTTCCTGGGTTGAATTATTCCTGTCTAAGAGAACATCATCATGGCAGGTGACCCTGTTCCTATTTGCTTGACAAAATATAGCCTGCTGTGTATGAAGAGACACTTTTGTCTGATGGAAGGGCTGAAACCTGCATGGCTGATCCCCTCTGCCAAAGGCTGTGTATAGATGTAGCTGAAAGCCTTGGAAGACGTTCTGCTTTACCACCATTTGGCTTGCCTTCATCATGTCTGTCTCTAGGAGACTTGCCCTCATCCTGATTTGCCTCTCTTGCCTTTTCTCAGACATCTGTGGACTCCGCAGTGGCCATCAACGACCTCTCCGTTATGGTGGACCTCCTGAACATCGTCAACCAGAAGGCGTGAGTTCCAGTTTGCTTTCCTGCCTCAAGGGAATGCTTTCTGCCATGTGGGTCAGGATCCTCTTCTCTTCTTGGGTAACCTACAAGTGCCTCTTCACTTCTTGAGTAGAGGTTGTGGCCAACAGTTACCCACAGGATCCCAGGCCTTTTTCTTGGCAGCCCCCATGTCCTGCCCCATGAAAATTTGTGTGGGACTTGGTGGTGCCACCTGGTGCTTACACCTGCTAGCCCTGTGCTGAGCTTGGAGCCATGGCATAACTCAGATCCCTCATGAGGACTCCCTGGGCTTAGAGTCATCCGCTGTCTCATCCTTTGGCTCCTTTCTGCCTTGGGGTGAGCAAATGAAGCTTCTTTGTCCTGAATGAGGTCCATCTAGCCCGAGACCAGCAGCTCCTCTCTGGCTAAGGTCTCTGGAGTGTTCTGCAGGTCAGAGGGGTTTGCTGTTGCAGGGCAGGGGTTGGGGTATCTCTCTGGAGCCTGTATTCTCTTTCCAGGTCTCTTTGGAAGCTGGATCTGTGCACAGTCATCTTGCCTCAGATAGAGAAACTTCTGCAAAGCAAATATGAAAGGTGAGTCTTCTGACAAATGTACGTCCTTGAATAAGAAGAGTGCCTGATCAGTCAAGTGCTTTATTGGCTAGCTGTAGCCAGCAGCTTTTGAGAGTTTTGTCAACTTGTATTTGATGATGGTCCTGATGAAGTGGCAGTAGCTGCTGCACACCTGTGTGTTAATGTCTTGTACATTTTTCTTATTCTTGGAGGGAGTGGGGTTGTGACTTGCCCAAGCATCTCTGCAGGCCTGGAGGTGGGCCAGCAGGGAAGCAGGCCTGCCAGCTTTGGGCTTATCACAACTTCACTTTGCAGGTGCTGAACAGAAGGGGACCATTGCCCACTTTGCTGTCGACATGGTCCCAGCGCACTTTTATATTGGGCAGGGTTCCCCCTCTGCCCAAATTTGGTGTCATGTTTGAAGCTTTAAATCATGAGGGGATGTCACCAGAAGAAATAAGCACTGAGAAGGGCCCATCCTAAAGCAGGCTGCCCCACCATCCAACAAGAGAAGTTTGCAGTTCAAGCAGGAGTTTCCTAAGACTGTTGGATGTTGAGTTTTTGCCTCTTTTGCTTTACTAACCACCAAGCTGTGGTTTTCAGGGAGTGATTCCTCTGCCCCAATATTAAAACCACTTCAAAACCTGAGTAGTTGCAGCATCTATGTGTACATCACTTTGTGTTGACGCTTATATACAATTGTGTCACCCCCTCCAGGGGTGCGTGTACACACACAAATTCTGCCCCGGTGTTTTGTTTTGTTTTTTGGAAGTGATTCAGAAATCCCTGCAGCAGTGTGGTTAAATTTTGACGAAGGAACTGGGTGAGAAGCAGTTCATGTGAATATCAATTGCTTTTAACAGCAGCCTGCTGGGCAGATGCAGGCTGCCCAGCAGAAAAGCCTTCCTGCATCCAGATTTACAAGAAGAGAAACTGGAAGGACAACTGATTTTGCTGTGGCTCTGCCCTTCCTCCTTCACCTGCTTCTCCACTTGCATTTTAGGTTTAGCTGTGAAAACGTTTGTCCTATTCTGATTCTCCTTGTTCTCTTGTCAGTTACGTCCAGACAGGCTGCACTTCTCTGAAGTTGATCCTGCAGAGGTTTCTGCCCCTGATCACAGACATCCTTGCTGCGCCGCCATCCGTGGGGGTGGACATTAGCAGAGAAGAGAGGTAGAGTGGCATCCCTGTTGTTTCTGTTCCTATGTTGCAAATCCTATCAGAACCTTCCCCAGTACCAATTTAGCCTCCTTGCACACCTGAATCCCGCAGCTAGCTTGGTCACACTTGCCCACAGAATCTTGAACAGTTCCAGTTTGTTGCTTTTAGGCTGGAAATATCTGGGCTCCCTCCCACACAACTGCCTCTATCTACTGGGGGGGGTGCAGAAGGGGAATATCTCATTTGACTTCTGCCAGTAAAGCCTATATGCCTTGCTGCTGCCTTGCACTGGCTAGCAATCAGCAGGTATGCACTGAAAGCTGGACCTTTTTAGTTGTGGTGTGGGTTTAATATTCCCGTTGGGCCAAACTGATCACATGCCTTCTCTGTTTTCAAAGAACCCTTTTGTTTGTTTATCTACCATGCTCTTTACTTTTGCTTAGCTGCTGCTGCTTCAAGAGCATGTTCTGAATTTAACAGTTCGGTATTTTTCTTGTTGTGAAATGCAGAAGAGCAGGACATCTAAATAATATTAATAAAATATTGGTGGGTGTTGATCAGTCATGGTAGCCCCTCCGTTCCTTCATCCCAGTCTCTCTTTCCCATTGACAGGCTTCACAAATGCCGCCTGTGCTACAAGCAGCTGAAAAACATCAGCAACATCATCAAGAACAAATCTGGACTCAGTGGCCGCCATGGCAGTGCCTTCCGTGAGCTGCACCTCCTGATGGCTGTCCTTGAGTGATGGGGTGGTGCCCTTCATCCATCCACACATACCGCCTGAGGCTTGTCTTCCCTCCATGGCCTCTCACTCCAGCCACTTCGGGTAGTTTTGTTTGGTGTCCATCTCTCCACAGTTCTCCAGGAGGTAAGGGTTGGGTGCTCCATGTTCAGTGCCTTACAGGCAACATTGCAAACCGGACTGTCCTGCTGTGGCACAGCCCCCCTGCCTTTCTGTGTACATAGCTGCCTTGGGTGGGGGGCAGCAAATGGGAATGCTGTGTTAGAATCCAACCATGGACAGCATCTCTAGACCCTGGCAACCAACAGTGCTTGGGACCAACTCCCAACTCCCTAGTGATGAGCCCGGCCCTGCTTCCTTTCCATCCTCACTGTGGTGGGACTTGAGGCAGGAGTGGGTGGGACTGGACCACCTGCCTGTGCAGCTTAGTCTCTTGGGCTGGAGGAGTTGAGCCCCACATTGCTGCCCCCCCTCTTGTTTTGCTCCATGGTGGAAAGGCTCGATACTGAGGAATGGCCTGCTCTTTCCCCTTCATCTCTTGTTAATACGCTGCAGTCTGCTGTTCATAAACTGATAAGTTATGATGAATTTCATTAAAACGTTTGTAACTTTATTTTGAAAAACAGTAGTTTTGTGTCTTTCCCCTTCCGTAGCTCATAATTTTGTTTAGGTTACAGATTCATATTCTAACTCCCACAAAAGGAAAGTCTTACAATGCTTTACTTTATATATTATGCCCTTTTCTTCTTTAAAATTAAAGTGACCCTTGGCCCCCAAAGTGACCAAGGAAAAAGCAGAGAGGAAGCGGGTAGCTCCAGCTCTGTTTACCCCAGGAGCCCACAGACATACCCAGAGGTTTTTCTCCTGGTTTGTGGAGTCAAGTACGGAGGGGGTGAACGCCCTCTGGTGTTGGATGTCTGCTAATGACAAAGTTAAGTCCAATTTGTAGACTAAATCCACCCCAGAGGCAAATTTTATCCACTTGTGTCAAAAGGAAAATGTTATAGCTGTTTATGAAAGCAGATGGGAGGAAACAGCTTTGTTAAAAATGATTTGAATCTGAATTAAGTTGCATCAGATAGACCACAGATTGACTCAGAACAGATTGGGCTGATGAACAAAGCAACAGATACATATCCAAATTGAATCTTTTGGCTTGTGAACACCCTTAGTAAATGCCAGTTTACAACTTGCCATTTTAGTCTGATCTCCCTACATGCTACTTCCTTTGTGTGTTTTGTCTATTTAATTTTATACGCCTGATGGCATGTCTGCATGTCATTTAATTCTATAAAGTGCTCAGCACTAGCACTGTATTCAATTGTTGAGTGGTGTGAGCTTACATTTGGAGTAAGTTTATTATTTGAAAGTGAGAAAACTAGGGATACTCAAGGAATTTGATGTATATATTCCAGAGTGAATTCACTTGGTACACATCATGGGTGGGATCCTTGGATACCCAAGGTGTTCCCCCCCCCCCTTTTTTAAAGGCAGACCATAGATCATCTCATAACAATTAAATTTGCAGAGAAATGCATACTTGAGACTTCTAAAAAAATACACATAGAAAAATCAGAGAAAACAGAAGGAACATAGACAAAAGTGGCATGGACTGAAAATAAACAGATATATCCTTAAATACTATAATAAAAACAAATAGGAGCAAATAAGTAATTCTGTATGTTACAGGGACAATGATCCCTTCTGCGGAGCTCATTGGACGATTTCTAATCACCTGGAGTATGGGGGAGGAAAGATGAAATTCAGAGAAAATGCCTTTAGTCCCAGCTATTCTCATAGCTGCTCTGGCCTAGCCAACTACTCATTGTGTGAAGTTAGTACTAGTGTTGCAGGTTAAGCTCTGCCCTAGTCCAGCTGAATTTTGCTTCCAATATTGCTTTTCTGTTACAAGGAAGACCGCTGAGTTGTTCGTTTTATAAAAAGCAGAAACACATGGTGCTTGGAAGCCACATCTTGGTGCAAAGAGTTTATTAAATTAAAAAATCAATGCAGAGGGCCAAAAGGATGGGAATGGGTCTAGGACCTCCATTCTCCCTTTAAAAATATAGTAAAATTCACCTCATGTCAAATAGGCAGATGAATCATCTCCTGAAGTCCAGTTGCATCCAAGCCCAAGTCCATCCATTGCCAGCAACGGATGAGGTACAAGAGGGGGCTGGCATGTCACCTTCTCTCAGGATGGGAGTGTGTCTGATGGCGAGACCCTTCGCAATTCAAGGGCTGGCAGATGGCACCACCCTTCTTTTTGCTGTGGCTTCCCTTTCTTTGTGTCTCCCAAATCAGTGTCCATTAGCCTCTGAGGTGGGCAGGAAAACGAGTAGTCTCTTTAAAAAGTATTCATGGTTTCTGAAACTCCTTTTAAAAAAGCATGTTCCTCAAATCAGCTGCTTCACACAGGGATTGGCCTCAGTTTCCCTAAAAAACAAACACCACAAGGGAAAATATTAGGGCGCTTTGCTTTCTACTCCTACACTGCATCCATGGTGAGTGCCAACCACCTCTTTGCTACATGCATAACAGGTCACCCATGAGTGGCAGCTGGCCAGGCTCCAGCCAAAACCTCTGTGCAGAATGTCATGTGTCATGCTAATTAAGTTTAAAAAATCCAAAACTAAAAGAATTTACAAATTGTGTTCTATAATCTGATGGCAAATGATCCTTCAAGTTATGATTACTGCGTTATTGATCCTTGCACAGGAAGAGTTTCAGAATATGGAGCACTTTTTTAAAGCAACAGAAAGGAGAAGCTGGTCAGGGGTAGGGCAGAAAGCCACCTCTGGCGACAGATTTGGAGATCTGATTTGAGATCTGAAGCAGAAAAGGAATCTATGAAGGAGCAGGCAGTTATGCAGGCACTTTAAGTACAGTATACAATTAGATCAAAGAAGAGTTATCATACAATGCCCAGAGGCTCCATCCCTAGAATGCTGGAGGTTTCGTAATGCACCTCCATGGTTACAAGCAATCCAAACATGCTTTAAAAAGTAAAATAAAGGTGGAAACTTAAGTTCTCAAGGTTCAGTGCCACTTCCCAGATTCTACAGATGTGAAAATGCCATTAACTACAAGCCCTGACCCCCAAGAAAGCAGGAGAGGTTGTGCCCATTCCCTGCCGCCCTGGCCAAAGCAGAGCCCTTCACCTTGCTAAGCAGCTTAGTCTCCAGCACCCAGCACCTGTCCACACTCACCTGGAGGCAGACAGAGCTTCTCTTAATTCCAGGCTGAAATCAAATGGGACAACAGGTTTGTTTTGCATCCCCACACTTATAAATTAAGAGAAAAAGCAGCCGGGCGTGCACTGCATTAATGAACAATTAGCTGCTTGGTGCTGGGTGACACCATCATGTCTTGATGAGTTTACTCACAGCATCTGGCTGCCCACCATGGCTGCTGGAACCTTTGATGTGATCCAACAAGAGCAATTCTAATCCTTGAACTTTCTAGAAAAGTTTGTGAACATGGAGTGTGCCTGGCCAATGATGGGTTTGAGGCTGGAGGCAAAAGGACTCTCTCTGTTCTAATTGTAAATGAAGATAGCTGATCTCAAAGCAAAGGTGCATGGAGATGAATGTTGTCTAGAGGGCTCCCTACACTCTGTGCTTCTCCTGGAATACACTTGACGTTCTATGCACCCATCCCTCCCCTGCCATTGTGACCTGATTTGCCCCAGGAAGAGCAGAAAGCTCATGAACATGAGCAGTCAGGAGATTTTCTAAGCACCCAGCATCCATCCTGGTCCAAATCAATCCCACTCTCTACTGCCACCCCTACCTCCAGTATATACAGAATGGAGGGGTGGCTGGAATAGGAAGGTTGCCTGATCTGCTTCCTTGAGGGACATCTCAAGGCCTATTTGTGTGTCTGACATCATATGGTAGATGAGACGTCAGCCTCCTGTTTACTGCACCCTTCAGATACCTCTATCATGCTTCTCCTTCCTTCCTCCTACCCCTGGATGATTACACAGCAGCAGTGAGGAGAGGGCTTGCCCTGCTGCAGGCCTCATCTTCAAAATAGTTTTGAAATAGTTAGCCAAATGCACATGCACACACACTCTGAGCGACCAGAGGCACCAGTTGTGGAATTCAGCTGACCTCTACATGAAAACCCAGAGAGCATCACTGTGGCTCAGAATCTCTGGGAGAGTCAGAGTGCCCTGAGGAGCAAAAGGAAGAGCCGGCTTCTGTGCAAGTCTTACCTGACGTCTGGAGTCTTGCCCGGAGTGAACTCGCTCTCCGAGTCCGAGGAGAAGACTGACTTCGGATGCAGGGCTGTGCTGTGACTGATGATGAGTCTGCCTAGAAGAGCCGCCACAGGAGTTTGCAACATTTTATCTTAACTTTGTGGAGGTTTGTGGTTTTATTTTTACATGAGAATGATTTTAGCAGTACGTACAACAAATATCACATTTCCAAAATAGAAGCTGTAAAATACCAAAATTGGAATTTGCATAGCAGTAACATACACAATAACTGATTTGGTGTTAAGCCAATATAACCAGGGCCCACCCAAGACATTTTGGCACCTGAGCTAGACCCGAAATGGCGCCAGGGAAGAAGGGGTAAGGGGAGATCTACATCAGGAACAAGGGGGTAAGGAAGATCAGCATTGGGGTTTGTCCCTGTGGATCCTACTGCCTGATGCGGTTGTCTCACCTTGTCTCATGGGTGGGCCGGCCCTCAATATAACATACAAAGTCATAAGAGAATACAACAAACTTATCGAACTAAAAGTATCATATACTACATCATGATACATTTGTTTTGGCTGATTTCCCCTCAGATCTATTTCTTGTTTACCTAATAAATATGAAATCTGAAGTGGAAAAGGTCTTGTAGGTTATTCTTTACACTAGATCACCCAACCACCACCTGCCTAGTGTCCAGATTATACCAAAAGCATTTCCCTGTAGGCAAAGTATGAAGCAAGAATAAGCCCAAAAATACACTCCTGCATAAGAAACCAGGATGAAACCAATGAGGGCCAGTTACCTCTAAGTGCTCCTGACTGGTCCAGGAGCCCAATTCTGTCCTCCGAGAGCCACAACCCAGTTCAACAGAGCGAACCCTCTCAGCAAACTTAAGGGAACAGAGTGTCTCACTTGTATTTTTCTCCACAGGAGAGACCTGACCAGGGAGGGAAAAGGGAACATTCATGATTATCCACATTTAAAGCTGAAAGAACTGAGGGAGAAGTGGTGAGCTCCTGCTGATGCCTCCTGCTTATAGATCTATGCTGTTTGTCCCCTTTCCCCAAAGGTGCATGAGATGGAAAGCGGGGAGAAAAACTGAGGGAGTCTTGCTGCCCTTTGCAACTTTCGGTTACGCTGGGTTTTTCTTTCTTTCTTAGGTGGGGGTGGGGGGTGCTCCAGGGCTGAGATTACGCAGCCAAGCACATAAAACTTTTTTTTAATATCCAAACAGTGCAGGCAGGGGACTTACACCAGTTGTTGCATGCACAACTGTTACTAACTTTTAAATAACAAGCATCTGGACTGCTGAATGTGTTTTTATTATTCTGTATCCAGATATTATTGAAAATAAATAAAAATATAGCAAAAGAAAACACAGAGGAATGGCATAGCTCTCAAGGAGTAGTAGGAGCATCACACTGCACCAAATACACTGAATATGCAATTCATTATGTGTCACTTGAAAGTCCGCCCCCCATTATAGCTCTTATGGAAGCACCCACCTGGACCATCATGAGGGTCTTGCTGTCACCACTGAGAGAGTCTTGAAGCAGGTAGGTCAGCTTGGAGTTGCGGAATGGCACATGGCCCTGGCGGGAACGCAGGGCATAGATCACATCTCCCAAAGCTGAGAGCGATTTGTTGATGTACTGGGCCTCACGCAGCCTGCTCCCCTCTGCACCAGACCTCCCCACACGCTCAGATCCTGCCAGATCAACCAAATTCAGCTTCCCTAGGAGGAAAGAAGTCAGGCACACTTGAACTACAATCCTGAGCATACTTACTTGCTAATAAATATGTTTAAAGGTAAAGGTACCCCTGCCCATACGGGCCAGTCTTGACAGACTCTAGGGTTGTGCGCTCATCTCACTCTAGAGGCCGGGAGCCAGCGCTGTCCGCAGACACTTCCAGGTCACGTGGCCAGCGTGACAAGCTGCATCTGGCGAGCCAGCGTAGCACACGGAACGCCGTTTACCTTCCCGCTGGTAAGCGGTCCCTATTTATCTACTTGCACCCGGGGGTGCTTTCGCTCTGCTAGGTTGGCAGGCGCTGGGACCTAACGACTGGAGCGCACCCCGCCACGGGGATTCGAACCGCCGACCATGCGATCGGCAAGTCCTAGGTGCTGAGGTTTTACCCACAGCGCCACCCGCGTTTAGGACTGAGCTATTAGTATTCAACAACACTTTAGGTCTCAGCAAGCAACAGCCAGAGCCATCGATGATCAAGCACCCTTCTAAGTTCACCAAGAAACCAAAGAGCTTGGGTGTATGTAGAAACTGGTGGTCAAGAACCCAAGGGTTCAGCTACTGGTTTGTCCACAACGGTGGCAAACACAATGCAAAGGAACTATTCCTGGCTACCAGCCAAAGTGATGCCCGATAATGTTTCTTACAATTTATTCTGCTCAATTAAACCTGGTGGCTCACTGCATGGACCTCTCCTGGACCTTGTCTCAAGTATCAACCGGCCTGAGCTACATTGTCATTTGGCTATCATCTACAAAATTAATTGACATTCCTCAATGATCTGTTTCCTATGTGATTCACTTACAACCTAAGTTAGGAGACCATGTTTCCTTCATGGTTGACAACAACTAGGAGTAAATTTCTACCAACCTGTAGTTCGTATTCCTGTGCTGTAATCAATTCCCCTCACTGTGATAATCAGGAGGGCGTGAGATCGGGAGCTGTGCTCGTTCAAGTAGGTGCTTTCAGTCACTCGGTTGATATGACCAAATTCAAAGACCTAGAATAAGTACACAGAGAGAGAGACAGTCATGCCACACCTGCCTTCAGCAGCCAGTTCCCACATAGGCCTCCCTCTCTGACCATCATCCCAGGCACTTGGCGCCTATTCAGAGGGCAGCAGAACGTCTGAGCAGCAGAGTGCCTTTGCAGAACTTCCCTGGCACCATATGGTCAGTGGAAGTCCTTAAGATTTGCTACACATGAAACTCAAAGCCCAAGAAACAGGAAAAAGGGTGCAGGCTGCACAGTAAACTCAGTTTCACAGTGCAACATGCACAATACTGCCCATATCACATTTTTATATAATCCTATAAATCAAAGCAGTTTCTGGTGCTTGTGTCATAAAATACTCATTAAAATTCTTCATTTATTCTTCCTGTAAATCTCATTTACAGAAGTGAGCCTTTCTGAACTTCCCTCGCCTGGACCTAGACTGGGGGGTGGTTGACTTGCTATTCAAAGTGAAGCCTCCTTGCCCGTTTTCTAACCTGGTTGATGTCTTCTACACAGTGCACAGGGAACTCTGTCAGGCCTGGCACATAGAGCTGTCCACTACCATCCGGGCACAGTTTGATGTCCAACTTCTCCTGGGGCTCCTTTCCAAGCAGGTCTCTGAAAGAGAGAGGCAAGCAAGATCTTTGTAATGCTATGTGCTCCAAAAGGACACTTTTCCAGCGCAGAAAGATGGGTTAGGGATGCAGTAGGTAAGAGACAGTTGCCAAAGAAACAGTAACAAATAGACACCCAATATTTGTTTGCTAAAAGAAAAACCCCACATTGGTTCTCTTGCAGCAGGATCAGGTCCCTTGACTAAAGAGCTGTTTCATCCTTCCCAAGTTACAAATTGCAGGAGGACAGTGTTCTTCAACCTGAGAGTGCCCAATACCAACACCATTCCAAGTGCTTTGAACAGAGGCAGAGAACGGCTAATGGAGGGAAGGAGGGAAGAACCATGGAACAAGTATTCCTCAGTCAAAGGAAATTTTTTAGCTGAACAAATTCTAACAAGTCACAATGAACTGCCTTGGCTAAGAGTGCAGCTAACCAAGAGGAACTAAATTCTGAAAATAGGTGAACAGAGTTGCCACTGCAAGAGCTAATTCTGTCTTGGGGCTCAGTTCTGAAACTTGCTTCAACACCAGAGCTAGTTTCCAGAGCATCTGAATAGGGATATTAAAACTGCCTATCGACACATCCATCAACACCACTGGAGCCAGAAGGTTGGACTTTCATGAAGCATTCCCTTGTTATATGGGGTGGGGTCACTTTTCCTGCAGAAAGCACAAGCTGTTCCACCACCGCCACTGAAATTGTTTTCTGGGACATTCCAAACCTAGGGTTTTGGTTTTGAATCTAGGGACTGAGAGGTCTTTGGCATCCTGCAGTTACCTGAGGGCTTCATTGTAGATCTCAGCCACACTGACAGTGATCTGGTAGTTCCAGTCAGAGGCTTTTGCCTGCACTTCTGAGAAGAGAAGCTGCAGTGCCCGCTGGTTGATTCCTGGGTTTTCGGGAGTTCCCTGGTGAGGAAAATGGAAGGGACATCATGTTCCTTCAATGAATTAACATTACATAAGAAGAAAGGAACACCAGAAAGAGTGCATGTGTGTGTGTGCACATGCACACACTCATGCCAGGCAGTCCAGCACATCATCACTGACTCACTCTGCAGTGCAGTCATCAATTTCCCTTCCCTCTATCCATCTCCCTGCCATCCCCAGCAGTGGGGGACACACAGTTTTTCTGTAAAAATGCAAAAACAATAAAACCTTATAAAGGCTAAAAGGTAGTATTTTGAACTCTATACCACAAATCCCCCTCAGCAAACATGGAAACACTATACAACACAGTCTGCCCCAAACAGCAGCCAGAAAGCCTAAATAGCAAGTGGTGTTTTCAAAAGAACCAAAGGAAATTGGACCACTCCTACCCCTTGAGGCACAGCAGGTGGGAGCAAAGGATTAACCGTGCTCTTCCAGTGAAGGAGGAATCAAGACTGGTGAAAAGGTTCCCTCCTTTTCCAGTTGACCACAGGTAACCAGATTTATTTACTCCTAGTTTTGACACTACCTTCCAAAAGAAGAGGTAACCCTTTCCTGTATACTCCACCCCTGTAATGAGTAAGAGCAGGAAGGAGTGTTTTCTTTTGTAACCTAAAACTGCACAACAGTGCAGCCAGGAAAACCTTTGGAAGAGCATTGAGCAGCTGCAGGGCCACATTTTAGGGACTTGCCAAATGAATATCCTATGGGGCAAGGCCTCCTGGGGTGGTGTGACTAACTGGGGACATTCATAAGGGAAAAGGTGCTCCCCAAGATATGTGGGCCCAAGGATACCTTTAAAAGGTGAGAGCCACCACCTTGAACTGAACTTGGAAACACTCTCGCAGACATGTAATATGGGCTTTAAATTCAGTCCCCACCCCCCAAATAGGTAGGCATTTAGCACTAGCTAAACAACCCCACAACAGGATATGGAAACTGCAGAATCAGCAAATCATTTAAAAAGGAACTGAAAAGCAGCTCACCTCCATTGTGTATGTCTTGCCGGCACCTGTCTGGCCATAGGCGAAAATGCAAACATTGTAACCATCAATGCAGGATGTGATCAGGGCTTGAACTTCCCGGAAGACCTTTAAAAAACAAAGTTTGCGTAAGGCATTGGCAGAGTACTTTGCTCCGCTGCCATCAGGCTCATACATATCCATGAGACTAGTAAGTCCAAACTAAATGAATCACAACCTCTTTACATATAGAGTAAAGGAGGAGGATGCGATACTGCAGCAACAACATGTCTAATTTGCCTGCTGGTAAACACATTCCTACCTAGTTAAGTAACTCAACAAATGAGACGTTTCCCTTCAAGCTACGTTCCTTCTTCTCTCACCCAGCAGACATTCTTGCTAACTTAACAGGAGAACACCGTGACTATACTTACATCTTCCTGTGTTGCTTCAGGAGGGAAAACCTTGTCAAGTTCAAATGATACCAGCTTCCCTCTATGCATCAGATGCAAGAGGGCATCATCATCAGGGTCAAATGTCACGGCACTGGCAGCTTCTGGCCCATCGCCATCCTCTTTACATACTGGCCGAACACGACCAAACACACGGATATTGCCTTAAAGGGAAATTATAGCCTTATAAATCTGAGAACAGCTGGCTTCTAGGCTCCTAGGCCACCCCACAGAGAATCACAGTGGCTGATGGTCATCTCAGCCACTAGGCTATATTCCAAAAGAACCATCTTTCCTAATGGCATTTAGGGGCAGGCCAAGGTTCAGAACCTTGTTCTTGGTGAAGCAGAATGTGTGCAAATTCACACTTTGTCTGCCAGACAGCCATCAGCAAAACCACCTGAGCCACAATGAACATCCCTTGCATAAGAGATAGGAAGATGTTTCCACCGCAAAGGCTCCCCCAACTCTCAAGCTGGGAACCCAAGAAAACACCACCTCAACTTCCTATCAGATAGCCTCAGCCGTCAAGTGGCATCTATGCCATGCCCTCAAGGAACCCATACATGGGGACTCACAGACCTTTCAACCGCACAAGTTCATTGTGACATTTCTTCCGGAGCTGCAGTTCTCTGCGGTATTTCCTCAGGAGCTCCTGATTTGTACTGCTGACCTCTTCAATGGCTTGGCCAATCTTTGAAGAGAGGACAAAAGAGTTAGGGGGAATATGTCACACTCTGCGAGGTGGAGAATCTTACTCCTCCTCATCTCATCCAGATCTTCCCATCTCAACTGAGCCACTCATAATTAAAAAGGAACTTTACAACCAACAGGGAAGGTGCAGCACCACACCATTTAGAGGGCGGGAATCAGCCCTGAGATTTGGAAGTAGGACAGTCTTGCTGCTGGACTGACCTCAGCCTTGGCACTCTGTAGGGCTTCTTGGAGAAGAACAGGAAATTCTTTGACCTGCCGCTTCAGGCTATTGTAATCATTTGTAAGGGTTCGAAGAGCTGGCTGGAGAGTCAGGAGATTTGTCCTCACTCCTACGGAGATGAATAAATGTACATTAAGGCAATGCTACATTTTCCCATTTTCATTTGCAAAAAGCATTTCTCCTCCTTAAACAAAACCACCATAAGGCAGATGCTGGTTCAAATTATCTCTGAACTGAAAGGCAGCTGCTTCTTCAAAAGCCACACCAGGCCCTTGAGAGAAATGTTTGGCCAGCTTGAAGATACTCACCTGCCAGGTTCTCGTGGACAGCTTTCATTTCTACCTGGGCTCGAGCAAATGCTTCTTCAATGGCTCGATTCTTGTCCTCCTCCATGTTCTGCATCTCCTCCAGCATCTGCTCGTGGGCCCGCTCCAACTCAGACTCATACAACGTAACCTAGGAAACACAGCAAAGGAACCTGTCAAGGTGAAGAGGCCAGGCTACCACTTTCCCTCTCCTCTAGGGCAGGCAAATCTCTCCAATCAGTTCCCCTCTGTTTCTCATTTTTCCAATCTTATGTTCAGTTACCCACATTTCTACATGGGTTTGCAGTTTTTTTAAAATAATACAGTGGTACCTAGGGTTAAGACCTCGTTCTGGAGGTCTGTTCTTAACCTGAAGCACCACTTTAGCTAATGGGGCCTCCTGCTGCCGCTGCACAATTTCTGTTCTCATCCTGAAGCAAAGTTCTTAACCTGAAGCACTATTTCTGGGTTAGCGGAGTCTGTAACTTGAAGCGTATGTAACCCGAGGTACCACTGTAATAATCTTATGAACATTCACCAGCATTTTAACCTGAATTTCTTCTTATGACACACATTTTTGTGTGCAATTTCCCCTAATAAAATTATATTTGTCTGTTATTTTCACAGATATATGCATTTGTATGCAAACATTATCCTAGTATATGAATTTTTGTACACATTACTTGGCTAGAGAACAATACTAAAAATCTGAGAATTGTGAATTTCAAAGGACAACTGTTTCAGTTCATGTATGGCTTCAGAAAGCATGAATGTGGTAGGTTTGCCTTTAAATGCAAACTTAATGGAATTTCTCCCCCATCCCTCCTCTAACATCCATCAAAAGAGTGCCTTCTGCTGCCGATAGGAAGGCATTAGGACCCAGGGACAGGTTGCACATCAGTGAGGCTTGAGAGAGAGAACTGGAAAGAGGGCCCTGGAGCAGCAGGTAGAGAGCCCAGAGAGGAGGAAGAGGATACTGCTGCAGAAGTACAGAAAGAGGGGGACCTAGAAGCTAAAGAATGCATAACTCTCTTGCAAGGGACCAAAAGCAGAGAAGAAAGCACCAACAAATGAAGAAGCACCCTTAGCGCTTCCTGTTCTTTCCACCTGCATCATTTTGAACAAGTTGCCTGTGGTCTGCTTATCTCTTTTTCCACACTCAGAAAGTGCTCACCTGAGCTCTGAGCTGCACTGCTGCCTTCTGAGAGTTCTGCAGTTGCTGTTCCATCTCTTTCAGCACCTGTCTCTGCATCCCAACTTGGTCTTGCAAGTACTGGTTCCGGGACTGGGCTTCACAGAGGGCCTGCTTGGTCTTTGAGGACTCGACTTCCACGGTCTTGATTACATACTGGGGGAGGAAAAGCAAGAAACACAGCTACAGAAGTGAGAGATGGCCACAGTTCATCATAGATGACCTTTAGGGTCCTTTCCCACTCTACAACTCTACTTGAGGGCAGCTTATGAAAATAAGAGATACTCTGGATCTCTGACTGAAGCTCTTCTGGGGACTGATGACTCTTTAAGCAGTTTTACTTTGAGGAAACTCATGGACTAAAAGCCTTCACAGCAAGCTATTCTGCCTCACCTTAATCTGCTGAGGCTGGGCTTTGAGGCTGGCTATTGTCTCCTGGCTATCCCTCAGTCTGCGGCTGAGCCTTTCCTCCTCCTCTGCCTTCTCTGCTAGGGAGTCTTTCAGCCGGAGCTCCACCTCAGCCAGGCGATTGGTTTTCTGCTCCACTTCTAGGTCCAGCTCCGACAGGCGCCCTTTCACCTCTTCTGCTTCTTGCTTTAGTTGGGCCAGCTTTTCCTGCAACTTCACATTCTCCTAAGTAGTAAACAGGGAGGAATGAATATAGCATATAATGAACATGACTTCAGCTGAGCAGCCTGCAGCCCCACCCCAGCAGAAAGAAGCAGCAGCTCTTTTTACCTGGCTGTGCTCGCAGTTCACGCATTTCACAGGATGCTTCTTCTTGAGCTCCTGCAGTTGTGCCTCACACATCTTCATCTCTTGTTTCAGACGCACATTTTCTGCAACCAAAAGGTCCCGGTGCTTCTCCAGATCTGTGCCACCCTAAAAAAAGGGCATGGGAGGCAGGCAGGGTGTTAGAGGAACCTATGCATTATGAGCAATTTTACTACTTTAACTACCAAGTCACCTACTGGACCTGAGGGAAATCACAAGAAAAGCTTGAAAGTTTCCCACTGAAAAAATTAACAGTGGAAATTATTTATTTATTTATTTATTTATTTTGAAAAAGTTTCCATCCCACCAACTCCCAAAGGTATCTATGTTCAAAAACATGCCATTTGTTTGAGCAGAACAAACAGGCAATATATATATGAGTGGATCATTCCTCCTCTAATAAGTTACCAGCTACAGAGGCACTGTCACCTGTGCCTAATTAATATAAATAAATTCAAAAAACCCTTTTCATTGATAAAGTAAGAGAAGGAATGCTTACTATGAGATCTGACTGGATGTGCAGATAACATCCCACATTCACTCTTAGATCTAATTGGCTTTAATTATAGATTTGTTGCCTCTATTTTTGTTTGGGTGCAGTCAAATTAGTAAGAATCTAGACTATTAGATGCAGGAACACTATCTTTTGAAGACACCAGGAGACTTCTAGAGGGTCCCAGTCAGAGGAAGGAATATGGCTCAGAGGCAAAGCGCATGCTTTTCTTGCAGAAAGCCATGGCCAGTCAGTGTGAACAACACTGAGCTAGATAGACCAATGGGCTGTTGTGGCATAAGGCATCTCCCTACGTTCCCAGAAAAATGACTCACCGGCTACACTTTGTTTGCAAACTCTCTCAATAAATTTAGCTGAATTGATCTAGCAGTACTGTGTGTAGGTGGGTTAATTGCCATTTTC
Organism: Podarcis liolepis; assembly: GCF_965112155.1. Taxonomy (NCBI): domain Eukaryota; kingdom Metazoa; phylum Chordata; class Lepidosauria; order Squamata; family Lacertidae; genus Podarcis; species Podarcis liolepis. The sequence goes on along the minus strand of NC_139561.1, from coordinate 55,485,982 downwards.
CTTCACACCCACCAGTGCTGGTAACACCCTTATAATTTGTACACTTGGCATTTTGCATTGTGTGGACTATTGCTTTTGTTATTCAATTATTAACATATCTGTAGTGTACTTATTACATATTCATTTTGTTTCCTGCATGTGTTTTTCAATGCTGGGTGCATTTTGGATCCTGCTGTTTATGGGCAACTCCACTTCAGCTCTTTTTTCCTTCAGAAAAGCAGACACCAGGCAGGGTCTCTAAGCTTATACTTCTCCCACAGGTGTTTCCAAATGGAGTGGCCCTGCGCTTCCCCACCCCCAGCATCAAGAAGAAATTCTTATCAGGCGAAAAGAACTGAACTTGCACAGAAACAAGTCCTGTCTTTATGATGGGGAGCATATCACTACTGGAAATAGGTGTCATCTCCTCAGATGAGATGGACCAATTTAGAGCTAAGTCCTCAGCAATAGATAGGTAGCCGTGTTGGTCTGCCATAGTCAAAATAAAAAAATTCCTTCCGGTAGCACCTTAAAGACCAACTAAGTTAGTTCTTGGTATGAGCTTTCGTGTGCATGCACACTTCTTCAGATACACTAAGCCATTTTTCACCTTCTCACCCCTTGCCTTTTCCTGTAAGACCTATTGCAGTCGTTAAGAGTCGTCAACAGACTCATCTCAGCTATCTGCCAATCTCCCATTCCCACCACCCTTCTGAGTAATACCCCTCCCCACCTTCTCACTATATAGAAGGATCTGGCAACTTCTGTTTCAGTGTATCTGAAGAAGTGTGCATGCACACGAAAGCTCATACCAAGAACTAACTTAGTTGGTCTTTAAGGTCCTCAGCAATGTTAAGGGAAGGGTTTGTTAAACAACAACAACAGTAGCATAAAGCAAGGATTATAAACACTAAGGGAAAATCTGCACGATAACAGGATTAACCTTTCCAATGGGAAGGAGGGGGATTTCAGCAAAGTAACTCAAGAGTGGGAGAATCCACAGTCCTTCCTGCCTAGGCCAAATCAATAAGCAAAGTGTGATGAACTCAGCTGTTTACAGGAGCATGTTGAATTTCCACAAACACCAGCAAACAGGCTGCTTGCAATGCTTTTTTGGGGAGACCTCAGGAAAAATGGAGGTCAATGTGGGTCAAATTCACCACATTTAACTTGCAAAACTTGTAACCCTGTGCTAAGCCACCTTCAGGGTTTTGCTTCACATATAATTGCAAAAGCCAAGTTGCTCATTCAGAACAATTTTAGTCACATACATGAGCACCATCCCCTAGTTGGGGTAAAGAAATCCAAAGCTGTACACACGTGTACACACACACACACACACACACACACAAGTATTGCTGCCGTAACATGCATTCCTACTCAGAAAGGAGTTCAACAGCAGTTACTTCCTCTGTTTATAGTTTAGCCTACATGTAAATGTTTTCATGATACATGTATTATGGAAGAAAGTCTTTCGGAGATGTTAGCAGTTGAAAGAAGCTTATGTAGCTCACCAACACAGAATGGAGCCTGTTCATTTCCTGTGCTTGCTCCAGGAGTTGGTCCTTCAGACTTTCTGTCTACCAATGCAGAAAGGTAGCTTTAAATACATATCACTTCCACGTTGGAAGGAAAACAGAGATGTACTTGACAGTTAAGTTTCTTAAATTTATAAGACTGACCATCAATAAAACTATACAGGTGGCTTATTTAAAATAATAGAACAATTAAGAATAAATACAGAATTTCTCCATAGCAGAAACAGTACAAAGCAGTTTGCAGGTTAGCTTTAAACCACACTAAAAGAGAGAGGGAGGGAAAGAGAAAGGCTTATTTAAAACCACACTGAAAAAGTTAATGCTAAGGGTCTTTTTTGAAACACAACTTCAAAAGGCATTTTCAGTGGTGATTCCCCAATTGTGGAATGTTTTCCCCAGAGAAACCCTCCTGCAGCCAACACTGTCAGCTCACTGGGTGGAAATATTACTTTTCACTGTTTAAGGATCTTAATTTAATCATGATGTGGAAAGATTCTGGCCTGTTTTGGTGTTTACCTTTTAGTGGGGTAGGGTAAGATTAATCCTTCTTATTCTTGTTCTAAAACTGCAAGTATCCAAATTTGTGGATGGCATGAACTTATTCAGGATGGTAAAATACTGAGCAGATTGTGAAGTGCTCTTAAAGGCCCATTCTAAAGTTTCTTACTAGGGGATTCAAAAAAGTACTACACACAGGTATTGCTTTTGCAGAAAAAACTATCACAAGCACACAGCATGGTCTCTCCATGTATTTTTTTTTGGGGGGGGTCCTATAATGACGCAATTACTTTACTGAGACAAATCCTGGGATGGGATGACTAATCTAGGATGCCATCCAGGATGAGGCAAGGATTCCACAAGCTGCTCCCAGAAAAATAGCTAGCAGAGATGCATGTTGTCCCGCTACAAGGAGCCTGAATGACAACATACCTGGTTCTGCAGCTGTACAGTCTGACTGAGTTGGCTGCTCTCTTGCGCAGAAAGCTTTTCCTGCAGCAGCAACAACTCTTGCTGCAGCTGCAACTTTTCCTCTTGTAGCTGGGCCAAAGAGTCCACCAACTTCTGTACCATGGGAAGCTGACGTGCCCCCGGCAAGCTGGGCCGTTTCCCACTGAAGAATCTTCCCTCTGCAACAAAGCGGGAAATTATTATCAAGCAGAGCAGGTGCCAGGCAGGGATGAGATGAGGGGAAGATTAGCATGTGATGAAGCGGAGTGCTACACCATGAAGGGCCGTGAACAGTACAAACTGCAAAGCAAGATCTTCTGATGCAAGATGAAATGCACCTGCCAAGCATTATTGCAGGAAGGATTGTTGGTGGGTGTGCGTAGGCCACGGGCTATTTCTCCCACCAAAACTCTGGGCACAGCCATCAGCCAACAAAGCCCAACATTAGCAGGTTGACCAAAGAAAGGAATACTGTGATGCTGCTGAAGTCAAAGAAAATTTACCTTGCATGTTAGATATTTACCCTCAGCAGTTGCTAAGAGGTTGGTCCAAATTTATATTCTCAAATGGTAAATTGTCCTCTCTTTGGCCTTACAGCCCATGGGGCAACTTGAAATCTGCTTTGCCCCTAATAGTCACCTAATGTTGTGCAACCCTATGCGTGTCTACTCAAAAGTAAGCCCTACTAATTGCAATGGAGATTACTCCCAGATAAGCACAGTTAGTTAGGATTGTTGTCAAAGTCTGCATAACCGCTCATGTATGGTCATACCTTGGAAGTCGAACAGAATCCGTTCCGGAAGTCCATTTGACTTCCAAAACGTTCGAAACCCCGTCAGACGTTTGGGTTCCAAAAGAACATTCGCAAACTGGAACAATCACTTCCAGGTTTCCGACGTTCTGGAGCCAAAATGTGTGATTTCCAGGGCGTTTAGGATCCAAGGTACAACTGTACTTCAAATGAACTTTTACAAAATTCAGACTTCACAACATTTTCCACATGCCCTAGGGGACATATGTTTTTCTCTCTCCCCATCCTCTGCAAAATAGCTTATTTCCCTTTTACTGAATATCTAGCTCTGCAGAATGTAAAAATATGATTACTGTTTTGTGACTTTTTAGTTGGGACATAATGAAAATTGTTACCCTAATGTTTTTATTTTAGAATTATTTTAATGGACAGGCACAGCTACTGTACCTTCCCATCTCTACCTAACAAAAATGAGTATGTCTGAGTGAAACCTGGGTTGTTTCGTATTTTAAGAAAGCATTATTCATTCGCACACGGAAATAATGGCCTCCGATCTTACAAAAAAGCACAGAGAAACAGCTTTCCAAGCACAGCGACGTAAGTACGCATCTCGGGGAGATGGCATAGTAAGACAGAAAAGACAGAGATGCCACATCACCACTTCTTGCTGCCCAAAACTCCCTGAAGAAGTTTGGCAAGTGGGATGCACACAATGACCACACAAGCATGGAGAAGAGATAAATACCACACTGCCTCTGTGCCCCAGGTGGAGGAGCTCTTCACTCACAGCAGTCTGAATTCCTGTCACCATAAGCAAGAAGAAAGAAGAACACACAGAAGACAGAACCTATGATTCCGCAAAGTCCAAAATACCCAAGTTGTTCTGTGGGCAACTAAAAATAAATACTATCTCCCTCCCTCCACCCAGCAGCTGGTTGGTGTGTGAAAGGAGCAGAGAATGGAGAGCAAAAAGGGGTCACTACATATGAGAAATAAACAGCTAATGACAGATGAAGAAATATCTATCTAAGAAATAGTTATATGATCAACAACTTTAGGATAGCATCACTACACCACATATTATTGGCACCAGCTGCTCAAAAGAAGTTGGCATTGCAGGGTTCCCTTAAAGTCTCTTCTGCTAGTGCTAGATACTACTCGTGTCTGGACCAGGCACATGGCTCTGGAAAGAGCTCCCAGACCCCACTGCCAGATAGCCAGGCTGCTCCAGAGGTTCAGCAGCTCCAGAGGGAGCCGTTTTGTCAGAGGGCAAAAAGCAGCAATGCTGAGCAGCTGGCCTTGCCTTGCAGGCTGGGGCAGGGAGAATTCCTTAGATTACCTTACATAACTTCCTCCATTACTTCTGCAGCCATAGCACACTCAAGATTGGAGACAAAAGATCTGGGTCAGCCTCCTAACAATAGAGGCAATGGCCAAAAGAGGAAAGCATCAAATCTGCCCTTGACTGTTTGAAATGAGGCACACATAGTACTCTTTCGGAGGAGGGATTTATCTTAATACCCTCTTCTAAACTGGGGTTTGTGTGTGAATGCGCATTATAGGCAGGGTCATTCCTTTGCTTCCAAGGAGAGCTACTGAGCTGTTAACAGCTGTATGACAGATAGACGTAGATGAAGTTTTTTACACTTCTGAATCTTTATGCTAGGGAAAGTTGTTTAATTTTTGTTAATTTAACATTTGTCTCAATACAGCCAACCAAAATGCCATTCAATCCCAAATGAATCATCATACTCTCAAAGAACAAACTTGGATGGTCAAGTGCTAATTGCTTTACAGGTAAAACTGGGCCACCAGAGAATAAAAAGTATGCAAGCACCCAACTTTAAAAGACTTTAAATAACAACAATCAGCCCTGGGAGCTTCAGAATATTGATGGCATAAAGACAAGGAAAAAATAATAAAGCAACAAAAGTTAATGCCTGGAAAAGGAACTTCTGCTTTGCACTGTACACCAGACAAACGCTAAGGGGACACTGCAACATTTTGGTACAGCTCATACTTGTATTTATTTCTGACATTCTGCCCTGACTTTCTATATAAAATAGGGCAGAAAGGGCAGAAAGTGTAGGTGGTTACATATATACATAGTACATATAAAAACATCCTGAAAGTGATCATGTTGTTGTTTGGTAAAAGAAACAGAAGTGGAACATTCAGGTGAATCAATATTGAACTGTTATGGAGGGTTGGAATTACAAAATTTTAATTATTTATTGACTGACTTAAGGTAATCACAGGACCATGGCTTGAGTATTAATTGATAAGGCATTTAGTGTATGCCTTCTGTCGGTACAGATATATTTTTACATGCTTATAGAACAGAAAATAGATAGACAAGGGGAAGACCTTCATCTCTGCAATGCATGCACTACACTTGCAGGCGCTTCATTAACAGCCATCACATCCAGTCCGAAATAGCCAAGGAATATCCCTGTGTGAAACCATGGAGCATGACTACCAGTCAGTGCAGACAGTATGGAGTCAGGTGGATCCATGGGTCTGATTCAGTATATTGTAGGATTATATATCACCCTGAGAGATGTGAAAGGTGATTAAAAACAGCAACAATAACAACGCTGCAGTTTCTGACAGGTAGTCAAATAATATCAAGATAAAATCACACCAATTAAAAACCAGTCAAAATAGTAACAGCAGATTATAATTACCCTGTGCTGCTTTCCCTGCACATGTCTCAAGCAGGTGACATACCCACCCATCACTTCATGATTTCCCATAGGTTGTGCTGAGCCTAGAAGAGACACCTGAGAAAAACCTGGGAACTAATACCTGCGAGGAAACAGAAGCATGTCTTACCAACCCTGACCTGGATCTAAAGTCCATTTCAGACCTCCAAGGATAAAAATGAAAGGGCTCTAACAAGGCCAACATTCAGAGCTGTCAACTGGTGTGCCAGCCTTTTTTAGAAGGGTCATCTCATAGTCATCATTCCACATCACCTAATTGTATGTCCTGCACCCAATATAGTTAATAACTCCTTGCAAATGTTACACTTGTGTGGTTCTATTAAAAGGAAAAGGATGAGTACTCCAGTCCCACTACAAACATCAAGCAGCAGGTGTAGCTGGCTTGTTAAAACATTCTCTTCTTTCCTACAATATTTTTAAGCCAATGTCTGCAGAAGGATAAACTATTTCAATATGTCCAGCTGCTCATCCAACACTCTTTCTGATGCTCATACACCGTTTATTCTACCTTTTTATTTCTACGCTGCCTTTCCCCTGTCAACCACCCTACAGGCTACAGTAAGAGAGAAAGCTGCTAGCCTAAAGTCAAGAAGCAAGTTGCTTGCATAATAGGTGGAGACTTGAATGGAGGCTTCCCGTGTCCGCATCTGACATTCTAACTACTATCCTGTCTGATAAGGAAACAGACAAGCAACCCCCACCAGTCAAAGGATCTTCTGAAGATGCCACCCAGTTCCACTTTCTAAGTTTCTGTGCGGAACTCATTTTCTGCTTACTTATTCTTTCCCCCTCCACCCTGTGCCCCTCACTCACTCTTTTCTGTCTGCAGTGCTCTTCTCCCCTCCTGGTCATAGCCGTGTTGCCATCTTGCTTTAATGCTCTCTCTTCCGTGCAAACTCTCTCCTCACACTCCTTCACTGAAGCACTTTGTTGTGAGGCCTCACAAAGGGGAGAAATGGGACTCGCTGCAACTTCCAAATCAGCACAAAACAGGGAGCACCTCCTCACTCTGATATGTCTGGGCAAGCTCAGGCAATTAAGGCTCAGAAGACCAGAGAAAGGGAAGCCAGAAGAGCAGAACTGTAACTCTCTCCTGGCATCAATTCTTCCTTTTTGGAGGGAGGTCAATAACAAGGGGTACTTAGGGTGCAGTAAGGCACAACATGTGGGGGAAATGTGCCAATGGAAAACTGACAATGGGCATATGTGTTTATTAGGCACTTATATGATAAGTAATGTCAGGAGCAGCATGTATACAAATTATATAAGGATGGAATGCACTCTGTTTCTATACTTAAAATAAAATTAGCCAAGCCATATTAAAACACCTTCTTTTTGGCCAGAACCTCCTATTCTTCTTCACCTTCATCTTTGGGCAAACAACACTACATTATATGCTTGTAAATCCCCTTAAAGTACTCCTGGTTTTGCATCTGTTAGTTACTACACTAAGGCAAATTCATAAATGAATAATCAATAATGACTCCTGGGGAGAAACCGCTACTAACACTGCACATAGGAGAAAAGAATGCTTTGTGTTCATTTGGCTTTTCTTTTATGGTGTGGCATGTCTGACAGGGAATTTGTGCAGCTGGAAACTCTACTTTAAAAAAGTCCTTGGCCAGTAAACCACAAGTTCAGCCTTGAAAGAAAACAGAGGAGCAAAAATAGGAGTGAAATAGGTGGAGGAAGCCCACACATCACAGTATCCCATAGTTAAGCCAGTGATCATGGTTTGTTTCCTCTCAGTGTATGCTGAGAGAAGGAGTGATTTGCTTACGCACAGCAAGCCATGGCTTATGGCTTTACATGGTGTGTGAACAAGGTCAATGGCTCAACCTGAAAGAAGGGACTCAAAGTCTGCACACATACACCATCTTGAATCCCTCCAGCAAAGGGACACAGTTTCAGACTAGTTTTTGCTAGTGAACTGCTGACATAGTTTGGAGTTCAAGTTTCCACTGCAAACTTCACATGGAATGTCCTTTGCCTTTTGCACATGGGCTTTTCCGAAGAATAAGCAGCTGCATATCAAGTGCACGGCATGGAACTTTCAACAGAATTCATAGGGCAATGATGGACTTCCTTTCAGATGAGATGACATGGGGAGAGAAAGCCAGTTGCTCTGCTGAAACCTCCCCCCCCAAAAAAAAAAATACTGTGGAAAATGTGGAAATTTCGGGTTGTTAAAAAGGCTTTTTAAAAGCAACAACATCAACTCTCATTCAAATAGTCTCTTTGTTCATATGATAAACAGAGTACATATTATGGCCAGTTACACTACTGCAAAATACTTACTTCCAGAATTCAAAGACAGCACTGTTAGGGGTTTTACCATTCCTACTGTCTTCATCTGGATTGTAACAACATTAGGACCAAACACATAGTTCCTGCAAAAGAGTAGCAGAACTAAACAGCCTCTAAGCACTCTCAGTTCTCACTTGCCTCCTAATCAACATACACCATCAAGGGACAATGAACCTAAAACCAAAAGCTAAGGAGACAGGGAGGGAGGGGGATGATCACCACACCCTATGTGAGGATTCACAGCAAAAGGAGGAACAGATTTTGCCAACTCGACACTAAACCCTTATTATGACAAATCCTGCAATAAGTCACTGGCTCAGCATTAGTATCTACATGAAGACACCCCCTGCTTTTATCCTATCCTATCAACCGGGATGTGTATGTTAATGATCAGAGAGAGGCAAGCAGACAAAGACATTGCTATACTGTACAACTAATCCTACTTCAGCTGAACTGTCCCTTTCCATACAGACCCCTGCCTCCAAATAAACCCTATAGCAAGCCTCACAAGATAGAACCAGGAGGAGGAGGAGGCAGACAAACACCATCACAGGTCTGCTCAGGTCCTGCCCCGCTCAAAACTCCACCCACTTTGTCCTCCCCACCCACGTTCCAAGCAACTAAACAGTCTCCAGTTTCCACATGTGGAAGGTGTGTTTGCCTCTCTTGGTTTCTGTGTTTTGCTTCCTCTTTGAATTAATTATTTTAGCATTCTGTTTCCAATAACCATATGGATCCATTTTTTTATTTTTTTTTAAAGTCATAGTTTATTAATGTTGCTTTGGGGACTCCAATCAAAAAGTGAATACAAATTAAATACATTTACATTTTAAATACCTACTTAACTAACCCATTGGGTTCCAATCTGTCTCCCTCTTTGGGGTTTAGGATAGCACACATGGCAGCAATCCTGTTTTATTCTGCCAGGGAGCTTAAATGGAAAATTCCTGACTTGCCCCAAGGTGCCAAGTATGCTTCCTGGCCAAACAGATCTGCTCCCAGGCCTCCCCAGTCCAAATCCAACACTCCAGTCACTACGCCTCATCGGCTCCCGGACTGTCTTTCCCAAATAACCAAGATGGGCGCAGATTTTGTGCATCTGCTGTACCTGAGTTATCCATGTTGACGTCAGCTTCCTGCTCCAGGATGTCGCAGCAGCTGTCAACAGCTGCCAGCCTCTGTCTTGTGCCCAGCTTGGTGATGGAGCCAACGCTTCCCTCCGTCTTCACCTGGCAACTGGCCTTTCACACCTTGGCTTGTAGAGCCTGCTGGGAAGATAAAAACCCTTGTATGGGAGGCATGCTAATAATACCAACAGCACTAAGACACTCCCAACCCAATACGGAACTATTTGCAAATAATTCATGATTCAAGTGCCTGGGGAATTGTCATCAATTAAAGTTGTTGATGATATCTTACGTCTTCTCTGCCTGACAAATATGATAATGGTTGCTGGGGGTTTTCTATATTAGATCCACAGTAAAAAAAAATACTATGTTAGCATAGTTATTATGCTACTATAGTTGACAGCCCTTGCTTAGGTCCAGAGTGTTATTTGTTTAATGGGGGGGGGGATTAAGGCTTGCCCCAAGCTAAATTATTTCTATAGAAATTAATGGAAATCCATGTTGGTTATCAATTGTTTGTAATGGGTCTATTCAGAGTAGAACACTAGCTACAACGTCAATAAGTGTGAACTATTTTCTTAACTTGCCATTTGTCAGCACCGAAAGAAACACTTTGGCACATCCAATTCTGCCACATGCACATTGTGAAATGAACTCCCATCCCTTGAAGTCTAAAACTTTCCAGGGAGGTGCCTGCTTATTAACAAGAGCAACCCACATTTATCTGCATAGCTACAACTTCCTCTGCGAGGTTTTTTGTGCCAAGAAGAAGAGGAGTTTGGATTTGATATCCCGCTTTATCACTACCCGAAGGAGTCTCAAAGCGGCTAACATTCTCCTTTCCCTTCCTCCCCCACAACAAACACTCTGTGAGGTGAGTGTGGCTGAGAGACTTCAGAGGAGTGTGACTAGCCCAAGGTCACCCAGCAGCTGCATGCGGAGGAGCGGAGACATGAACCCGGTTCCCCAGATTGCAAGACTACTGCTCTTAACCACTACACCACACACACACACAGGAGACACATAGGCAGCATTGCACTTTGAGATTGGCTGTCTTGGTTGATAGAAGCAGCCACTGAAGCTGGGCAAAAGGACATGATGGGCACTGAGGAAAGAACTGCCAGGGCGAATTGTCTTTTACTTTGCCCTCTACAATCTGGAAACCCACCACACAAGCAGATCAGTTGCTGAACACTTTAAAGATGGTCTATAAAGATGGAAAAACTCACTCTGATAAAGTCATATTGAACTTCTCACCACTTTTAAAACCACCACCACTATCCATTGGATTACGGGGAATCCAGATGTGTTCTTCCTATCACTCCCTTTGCTACCATAGCCCAGTGAAGGATAATTTTCTATGCACTGCGTACAGGATAATTTTCTGCGTTAGAATAATTTGATGGATGGATGGAAAATCAGCTTAACACCCTTGCAAGAAACATGCCCAACTTCAGCTTCCACATTCTTCTTTTTATTCCCCCTCCCCCTGCACTTTTCCTACTGCAACTCCTGCTTCTTACAACCTCTTCCCACAAACCAAGGGCCAAACTGCATGCAGCAATCTAGAGACACAGGCCCAGTTACCCAAAACGTTGTTTCTCTTCACAAGCACATTCCCTTGCCTGCCAGCCCCCATGCCAATGAAGTGGGCAGCAGAACACTGATACCAGATTGTGCCATTTCACCTGTCTTTTTTGAAGTAGAATGATTATGACATTGACCATGAGGAGCAAATTCCTCCACCACATGAAGAGAAGTATGACTTCAGCCATTGTGTCCACTGCTGTCTGTTCACTCTCACTGCCATCTGTTCCAGGATGCTGCTACTGTCAGAAGTGAAGAGCACTCAAGTTCCTACAGCTACTGTGGCAATGCAATTCCTCTCCCACTGCTATCTACAGGCTACTACACTACAATAAAAACCAGTTCAAGAATCCACTTATATCACTTATTACATTCCCAATCTACCAATGATTGATGGTGTGTGAGTGTGGGTGTGCAGACTTTCCCCATGTGTTTTATAATTCCTTTCCTGAATGGACAGTGCATCACTCAGAATGGCACAGAAAAAAATTACAAGAAATGTTTCCACTGACTCCTTGGAAGAACGCTTTGGCTAGACTTCCTCTTAAACAATAATGTAAAGTATATACTTGCTGGAAGCTCCTTTAAGAGCTGGTGCATGCGATCCTGTAGAGGAAAAACAGTACCCTGCTACATTTTTAAGAAAAGGTAGTTCCCTGACAGGTAGTCTTGTTCTTTCATCTCTGACTTTGAAATCCTTCAAGGTCATCCTCACTTGCATGGTCAGGTTTCCAAATATACCTGCTCCACACACAGAAGATGGGCATACAGTAGCAAAATAGCAACCTCAGAAGATTCTTTGCTCAGAAGACAGCAAGTCCTGCCTGTTGTTTCACAACAGATTTTTAAAAATAATATATATCTCAGAGGCACATCTGACTAAATCTCACCAAAGACAGTATAGTTAGTGTCAAAAAGCTACCTCCTTCCATGTTTTCTAGTATCTGAAGCTGGCATGCAAGCCCCTCCTCTTTCTGGCAATCTGCCAACATTTCTCTGAAGTTTGCAAATCCTGCGGCTCAAAATAGTCCAGGTCAGTGGAAGAATGGCAAGTTTCCCATTGAAACCCAAGACACAGGAATCTCTCATGAGCTGAAGAGAAGAAGAGATTCAACAAGTCTTTTGTCTCTCTACTGACCCAGCAAGGACACACCAGGCCCAGTTTCAAATGTAGGCACTAACTTTAGGAAACTCCATGGAATAAGTTCTCGGATTTCAAGACACAAGAGGATGCATGAATAATGCATGGAGAAGCACAATACAAATTTCTGTCACAGGAAAAAACAGTGTGTTGTAAATTTTCAGAAACCATTCTAAAGTTCACACGTATCCTTTCTATTATTTATACAACTTATATCTTGCTCTTTCTCCTCAACAAGCCCCAGGCAGCAAACCTAAGAAGAAACAGAGTAGTACAGGCTTCCTCAAACTCGGCCCTCCAGATGTTTCGAGACTACAATTCCCATCATCCCTGACCAATGGTCCTGCTAGGCAGGGATCATGGGAGCTGTAGGCCAAAAACATCTGGAGGGCAGAGTCTGAGGAAGCCTGAAGTAGTATAAAAGCATTTTAAAAACAGTTAAACATGTTTTTCTAAGAACATTTAGAAAACACAGTTTTACCAGTAATTTCAGGGTTGTATGGGGAAACAAGAATTCATTTAACTTCTTCCTAAAAGTCAACAACACACCTCACCAGGGAGAGCATTCCACAAATGGGAAACCACCACTGAGAAGGCCCTGTCACAATATTTCACAATACTGTAAATTTGCAATATATGTGGATGATACCACATGCACATGAACTCAGCTGCAAGGCTCAAGTTTACAGAAAATTAAATGTTATGAAAAATGCCCTGGTTATAAGCTGAATGAAAAGAAATCTTCTGGGGCATAATATTAGGAGTCAAATGTGCAACTTTATGTCAGACATGATACAAGCACCACAGAAAAAAGAAAATAAATATCTAGTGATAAAACTGGGAGATTTATACAGGTGAAAGTACTTGCTTGTGAATAAAAAATAGAAGCTAATAAAATAGGAAAGAATATTTAAATGTCATGGAAAGCAAGAATAGCAGTTGTGAAGATACGGCTCATACTTAGCATTGGGTTGTATCCAATATAAGTTCCACTCGGAGTAGAGCAATTAAAATTAATGACTATCTTAGGTCAATTTCAATTGGACTCCTCTGAGTATTATTTTTGTTTGTTTGGTTTATTATTATTGTTGTTGTTGTTGTTGTTGTTATTAATTGTATTATTATTATTATTATTATTATTATTATTAATTGTATGCTGCCCTGCACCCAAAGATTTCATGGCAGTTCACAGATTAAATGTTTTAAGATGAGAAAAGGTGATTAAAAAAATCCACAGACAGCAGTAAGACAGCAAGAGTATTTTATAAGGCGGAAGAACAAATTTCAAGTCATTCATTCTATCATTTATCATCTCAACTGGTGTCATTGTAATAAGATGCACTGTAACAAAAGATTTCCAAGAACTTTCTAATTAACTTAATAGCTGCAAGAATCAAAGGGACTAGCATATGAAAGAACATACATTGCTGAATGGTTAAATGAAATATGGAAAGTGTTGCTTATTGTGAAATTGACATATCTGGTGAAATATAATGAAAGGGTAGAAGGAATATATAAAATAAGAAGTTATAAAATGAACTGGAACTTGCCTTTTCAAACACATATTTTAACCCAAATGTCCACCTCACTTTCTGAGTTTTATAGTAGGATTGAGGAACCTTTGGTTCACGTCCTATGTGAAATCATGTAGAAATGCAGCTGGATTGACTGCATGGGGAACTTGATCGTGCAGGTAATCCCTACAAAAAGAAGGGTTGAAATCACAACCTATGAGCTGATAGGTGGTGAGTTCAAGTCTACTGGATTGGCTGCACAACCTAGTTCCCTGTGAGAAATTTGGATCACGCAGCCAATCCCTGCAAAAAGCAGGACTGAATATTAAGCCTGCTGGATTGGCTGTGCAACCTAGTTTTCAAAGAGGAACTCAATCGCCCAGCAGATGCCTGCAGAAAGGAGCTTTACTAACACTAGGCTTGGGGCTTGTAAACCAGAGAGCATAGGGCTCTGTAGTTTGCATTTGAACCACCTGACACCGGCTAATAAAGAAGAAGGTGCACTGCAGACCAAAGTCTATAGACTATCTGCAACACAGTCCCACAGAAAATGCACCACAGAATCTAATCTGGAGGTCACTGAGGCATGCATGACAGCGAAGAGCGCTATGACCATAAACTATACACAGAGCCAGCCTGTGTCTTTGTCTCTCCTGATCCTCTACTTAATTCAGCACCTGGTTTGCCACACCCACCCAAGCTTCAACAGCTGTCCTGACTCCATGCCCCCACCTATCTATCTCAACTACTAAGGCTGTGAGAGTAGCTGCTTCTATGAGGCTCACTGAAAGCACAACCCAAAATAGCAGCAAATGAAGTGATCACTCTATAAAGATGTCGCATCAAGCACCTGGGGAAGACTGAAGAATTTCAGCATTAATTTACAGTAAACATTTTATGTGCATCAGGATGCATTTTAATTAGAAGCAAAGCAAGTTTACAGGGTTCTGAATAAATAAAGCAAAAGGCTGCAGCAAATCAGATGCGAAACTAGATACAGAAAAGAAAATCTCTTTGAAGAACTTTATTTTTTGTTGTGTCTGATCTCAATAATGCTGACAAGACAGGTTGCTGCAATCAGGAGTCATCCAACAGCAGACCGAAGAGTCAGAAGAAATACTGGCAAGGAAAGAAGCCCAACCAGTCCAAGATTGTGTAAGCCAGGCACCTGTGCCAGATCCCCAAAGAAAGCACAGCAGGCAGGAGAATGGGATGGTCCCAACACGTGAGAGGAAGGAAACTATCATTTGGAAGGCTCGTAAGACTCTGGCTGGCTGGCACCCAGAGACAGCAGAAATGGAAAGGCCTCACACCAGCCTCCTCACTTCCAGTGCTTGCTCATCTTGGCAGCCGTGTCCATTTTCACCAAGACATACGGCGTACTCTTAATCCCAGCAGCACCAGGGCCCAAGACAAGGGACTGTGTGTTTGCACTAATTTCCATAGGCTCAGGATGAGAACAACCACTGACCTTAGACAAGCAGTCTGAGTACATCCAGAACAAGCTCGATTATTAGCAAAGCAGTTGGGCCAAGGGAAGTGGGGGGGGGGGTCACAGTCAGGTTGAAATTTCGCTACCTTTAAAAATATTTTAGTTTTCTTACAGTCACTAACTGCCCGTGTAGTGTGCCCCTTACCTAGCCTGCCCCACCTCCCACATCATACCTCCCCCTACCCTTATTTTCATTATAAGGGTGGTATACTAAGTGTATATTGACCTCTAAAACCAAAGATGTTTCAGGTGAATTTGAACTTTTAATCCCTGATTAAAAATATTGTGTATTTTAAGTGGAGGAATGCTATAAAATGCAGTTTTATTATAAATAATTTGCAAACCTGCCACTTTTTGATAATTTCCAAATAGTTGTTTTAAATGGGGAGCTGCAGCTAATGGGTCAAACAGCATAATAACCATAATATCCATAACCATAAATTAATTAGGTGTTCTTTCCCCTTTATTTTAAGACCTTTAATAATGGCATTAACTATTATCACTGCTGCCAAAGGTCCCAAAGTGAGGACAAATAATAATAGGGCAGTGGGGCATGCCTTCTTAGTACCTCTAGATTTTTTAAATGAATTTGAATTCATAGCCATTAATTCTAACCTTAGGGTTAATTAATTCTAACCTTAGAGGGTTGGTAAGAGGGTTTGATGGTATTAGTTATGTGTGGTGCTAGCTACAGGAGAAAACTATTTTCTATATAATCAAAGGCTTTAAAGGTATCTATAGCTACCTTTTCCATTGTTGAGAGGAAAAAGCTGCTCATGCTTCTGAGGCACAACAAACCTACATTGGTTTAAGACTCATGCAAGGGAATGCGGCTAATAGGTAATTATCAGTGTTTGTTCCAAAGGACATTGCCCCACATTGCTTTAGAGAAGTCATTGAAGCTATAATTGTATAAAATAAATACATGTTTGCAGAATTGATAGGACTCAAATATTACTTCTATCCTTCTTGGGAGGAGAGAGAGAGAGAGAGAGAATTTCTGGGAGATCATAGAACTTTTACAAAATGTCTCTGTGTTAGGCACCCAGTGTGCATGCGCAAACACACACACACACACAGAGAGATATGGCTGTTTGGGTGGGGCATGGAAAGTGAAGGAAGGGCCTCTGTATATCAGTCTTTAAGGAACAACAATGGGAGAGGGCTATCGTACGCATCTCCTGCTTGGCTTCTCTTAGAGTTCTGGTTGGCCACAATGGAAAATGAGGTGTAAATAATGTTTGGACTTGATTCAACAGTGCTCCTCTTTATGTTCTTATGAGAGGAGACAGAGAGGCACATCAGTCTCAGATATAATTCCTCCTTGCTCCTGGGAAGAGTGATATATTATACACAATGGACACTACTAGATCTGTAGGGCAAACTTAAAAGGGAAAAGCAATAGAAATAAATGGTCTGCTATTCTGTATTACGAAGGTTTGATATTCTGCATTTTTCCACAGAGAAATCCAGGAATTAGTGACCCCGCCCAGTAAGATTCCCCTTGTATGGGATAGGTGGGAAACCAAACTGGAAATCAAATTACTACTTTTACGATGGACAATGTGTGCATGTGCCACTGGAAGCTATAAGAGAAACACCCTGACAAACTATTTATTGAAGCACATGAATATGGCAGAAAGGCCATCCCGTCAAATAATCAGCACAGCTTTTTGCAACCATATATCAGCAGAGATGCCAGCATTAATCAATTAAATTAGTGCAGAGGCCAAGAATCACAATCAACAAACCAATCTGCAGCTTTCAAGGAACACTGAAAGGTATTGGGATAGGAGGCTGCAGCAAACTAGTGCAGACATCAGTGACTACCATCAATGCTCCATGTTACCAGGTAGAACTGCCAACTTATTAGCATTGTTAATCACCTGACCGTTTAACTGATTGAAAGTATATCTATATTAATAAAGCCTCAATCAAACTGCCTTTGAGGGATCTTGACAGAAGCAAACTATTTATTTTCATCAAACTCTGAGGGAAATGGAATACTTCCCACAACAGTTGCATACCAGAATCACAATTGTTTCGAGAACTAAACAAGGTCAAGAACTATCAGCATTATGAAATATTCAGGTTTAAAAGACACCTTGACATTGACAACAATCTTCAGTTGCTTTCAATGCTACCAAGAACATAAGCCTTTGTGATGCCACTCTAAAAGTGTCCCTCTTTGCTAGCTTTGGATACAAAGTGGAAGGAAAATCCATTAGATTACAAAGGGAGGGGTGGGAGAACAAGTTTGTGGGGCATCCATGGCTGAATGGCTTTTCACTGCTGTGAATTCAGTAATATTTGCTCATTGTTATTCCCAGTGATTAACAGGAAGTCAATTTTCAATCTGCAGTTAAAGTTTAGTCAATTAATTGTACTGATTAAATCAATTAAAGTAGGCAATCCTATTATATGGTGGCATCTAACATGCTATGTAGGGACATAACAAGGGGACAGACACTCTCTACCTATTAAACAATTCCCTTTCCCAGGGCTGTTGTGAGGATGAAAAACAGTTTGTGATGCAAGCTAGAAATACAGATAAAAACGACAGCATTACTATAAAGGTGTATGACCAAAAATTCTTGTTTCCAATGCCAGTAGGAATGGAATTAATGCTTTGCTGGGTATTATTTTAGTTTAGTTGCTTGAAGCATGCTTTAATTGTTAAAAAGTAATTATTTTTTATATGCCATAAAGGTACAGATAATCTTTGACCTTTCTGTTAGGAAAACACAGCCAACCCAATGTCAGATCACTCAACTATTTCCACACATACCAGTCAGACACATGTTGGTCCTATGTATCTTACTCAGTTTCCTCAAGGAGGGAAAAAAGAATGTGACTAGTTCAGAAAAAGTGAACACACTTGCAGTGCCTTCTGTTCCTCCCTGCTTTTCCATGAAAGACAGATAAGTGATCCCACAGATCTCTCCTGAGTCCGTAATGGGGGCAGTGAAGAAATGAACAACCATAGCGCGCCATCCCTAAACTTGCCTGAAAGGTACAGTCTCTGACCTTGAAGCCTTTTGCCCCAATCCCAAATGTCCACAGACAAAATGTGTTTACTCATTAGTGACCAAAGGCCCTCTGTGTATGCTCAGAGGCATTTTAACCTTTACAGCTTCACATGTTTCAGGACTGAGTTCTGGCATTGAAACTTGATTTTGGTGCTAAGCTCTGGAGAACTCTAGCTTAAGCCCCGCGCAGAACTAGGATGGAAAAAGATATAGGTAACTGCACAGTTCAAGAGTAATCCTATATTTTCTTCTGGTCCAATTGTACATTCCTCTTTGCCAGAATTTCAGACATACTGTGACATTAGTGGATTGTCATCCTTGCTGTATATGATACATTTTTAATACTTAAGAGAGGAAACAGGAGAGAATATGGAACATAAGAGTTAGAGGTTCAAATATACATGTGAAAATTCTAGACACCCTATTTGTTTATTTCTCTCTCAATTGAGCTTCAGCATCTACCCCTAGAGCAGCCTTCCCAAACCCTGATACATGTCAGATATTTTGGGTCACAACTCTCACAGCACCAGCTCTGCTGGAGTAGACAATATAGGTGAGGCAGATGTAAGTAAGTCCAAAACCTCTGAAGCACATCAAGTTACAGAAGTCTGCCCTAGAGTAATCCCAAAGGTAGAGAGGAACCAGAAAAAGGATGCTGTTCTGACTCACCGTGTAGACGGCAAGCTAAACAGCCACCATCAGTTCAATAGGCATCAGTCCCTTTAAAAACGTATCAAATCAAATGCACTTACCCGGCTTTATCTGCTGCCAAAGATAACAAGACCACAAGGACAAAGTGAGACCACGTGCTTTTCTCCAATGTAAGCCAATGATTTGTTTTTCCAATGCTGTTAAAATGTAACTTTTCTCTGGAGGAAAGAGTAGGGACAAAAGTCTTCGTCCTCCAGCCTGGCAGTAGCACCTTTGTCTGCCAAGCCCTGGAGTTGCCTAATTGTTGGTGTCTGTTTTAGTCTCTCTTCCTCCGAAACCCTCCACTCATCTGTGGCATCTAGAATGGAATGCCAGAAATGCAGCAGTGCTGGTTACTGAGTCGCTCCTGGCAGCAGCAGCAGCAGTGAGAAAAAGGGTGGAGGAGGCATGTAGGATGATCCAAAAGGCAACACTCACACTGTGTTTGGTAGGAGGTGCTTTCCTCCTCAAGTTTCTCACTCAGGCAGGTCCCGGGTCATGACGTGGGATTCTAAGGCAGGCAGGCATCTGCAAGAAAACAGAACAGGTATTTCAACGGAGGCACAGTTCCAAAATCCCAGAAGTTAGTAAACAAAGACAAGATGTACAGATGTCTTGGCTGCTCCAGAATTAAGTGCTACTTTTTTTGTATATTGCAAAAGATGCATTTTTAGCACTCAATGCCTGCCACTAGACACTTTCGTACTTGCAAATGAGTAAGGCTGTTTCCCCACCTGAAATATGTAGCTAGCAACCTATGTTTCAGGGCGGGATGCTGGTTGCAGCCTTTGTTCACTCTGCGGTGTCTGACCACAAAGGTGCTTGAGATGTCACTCCGGTGAGCAAAGTCAGTGGTTGAACAGGAGGCTTAAAAAACATTCATCAGAACGGTAGCTCGCTGCGCTCTGTGCCCATTCTGCCCACCTACTGGGACTGGTAGTAATAAGAAAGGGCAACTTAACAAGTTCAATTTAGAATACCAATCGTGCAGAGGCTTCCCTGGCGTTCTTTTCCATTTACAATTCATTGGTGGCCCTAGGATTGCTGATTCTCCCCTCTGCAGAATTACTCCATTGACTGGCACATTCGGGATCAGAAACTCAAACCTGGGCTCTAGATGTGCCGATTCCCTGTGACAAGCACAAGAGGATCAGCTCCTGCCAGAAGGCACTGGCAGCCCTCTGTCTCCTTAAGCAGGGCAATTTTCGGGCCCGCTCCTGGGAGTTTGACTAAAGGAGGGAAAGGGCTGTCCTGCCAGCCTCCCAGCCTGACATTTACCGAGACAGACGGAGATGTCGATGGAGACTTCCGAAAACAGGAGCCTGCTTCGACTCGGAGACAGCTGAACCCCTCCTGGGTTTCGGGTCAAGCTCTCCCGCCGCCCTCCCTCTCACATTCCAACAGCAAGCCACGCCCCGAAATGGGCAACAAGGGTGCAGCTTATAAAGGTTTGTAGACAAGCTAATCGGGAGATGCCCGGTTCAGACGTGCCAAGCAGCTTGACCGACCGACCGCCGCGGTCCACCAACGCCGGAGGAGAGCCAGCACCTCCCGAACGCGGGCGGCGCCCAGAGGCCCGGCGAGAAGCACCTCCCCAATTCCTTCGTTGTTGCTGCTGCTGCGGCGAATGCGCGCGGAAACTCCTCCTCGGCGAGCCGCTTCAAACTGGCCACGGCGCTAGTCCCTGGCGTTGCGTCCGGCCGCTGACGAGTCAGGAGCTTCGCCCTCGCCGAGAAGGAAAAGCTAACGCTCTCTTGAGCCGCCGCCCGCCTCGCTCAGAGCTCCGAGGCAGGCGTGGCCGGGGCTGACTCGCGTCTCGTCAGGATCCTTCGCGCGCACGTGGCCGCCCCTCGCACCCCCTCAGAAGACGTTGTCGTCGTTGGTTTGTCGGCCAGCCGAGAAACAGCGTCCCCGAGCGACCTCCCTCCTAGGCCCACCTTCACCTTGTCAGTTAGAAAAAGGAGGACAAAAAGGCCCGGCCCGGGACAGGCGCCTCAGGGAGAGATTCCGATGGCAGAGGCATTGCTGTCTAGGCAGCCCATGCTACCGCGCGCGCGCGCTCCCGACAGAGCCAGAGCGGGAGCCGCCGCCGCCGCCCCCTTCGCAAGGAACGAGCGCCTACTTGCCGCTGGTTGCCATGGCAACCCCGCCTGCTCCGGCCTTCCTGAGGAAGCGCCGGGGACGAGCACACGGACATGGGGTGGGGTGGTTTTTTTTGGAAAAGAAACCTGCAATTTCCCCCTGTGAGTGGGTTGGGCGCGGCGAAAGCCAGCCAAGGCAAGGGTACTTTGGTTTCCCCCGCGCCACCAGTAAATACTGTAACGGTATTCATTTGCCTCAGTGGGAGTGAGGAGCTCCCGCTGTTCTTTCCCCCACCCCAGCAGCGGTGCTTTTACCTTCCTGGGCAAATCCTGGCCTCTATTAGCCACCTTGGGAGTGTGGTGGAATGTTCGGAGGGACACGTTTATTGTATGATTTTATTTGTTTCATAAAAATGTTAATTGTAAAAAATGCAAAGCAAAATATCCAAAAGGATTAGCAAAAAGAATGAAGCAGTAAAATTATCAGTTTAAAACTGCTGTTTTATTCAAAGCTATAGCATTCAAAAGATAATTAAAAACAATGATAAGCCCTTTCATCACCACCACCACCACCACCATTATTTTATTTCTTAAGCACTCCCTCCTCCTGAGAGCCTAGGGCAGCTGGCAAAAACACAGCATTAAAAACAAAAGTAGATCCAGGGTGCTACCAGTAAGAAGGCTTCGTCCCACAGCTCCCAGCCAGGTCTCCCACCCCTGCAGTTAGCAAAACTTGGGTTGGCTGGTTGAGGGGAAGGCAGTCCTTGAAGGAACGTGGCTTAGGCCTTATTTAGGGCTTTGTACTGGCACCACCAGTCACTGGCAGCCAAAGCAGTGCTTTCAGGATTATTATACAGTCAAGCCTCGGTTGTCAAACTTAAACCATTCTGGAAGCCCGTTTGGCTTCCAAAAAACGTTCAAAAACCGGAACGCACACTTCCAGGTTTTTGACATTCAGGAGCCAAAAAGTACAGTAACAAAGGTGTTCGGGAGCCGAGGTTTAACTGTAACGTGATCCTAGTATTCTGCACTAGTTGCAACTTCTGAAGTGTTTTCTGGGGAAGTCCAATGTAGAGCACATGGCAGTAATTCAGGCAGGAGTTTATCAGAGCATAAACTCATACCCTCCAATATTTCTCCAATGAAAATAGGGACGTCCCATTCCATAACGATCATTTTACTGTTTATACCCTATATATCTTACTGGGTTGCCCCAGCCACTCTCAGCAGTTTTCAACATATATCAAAACATAATAAAACATTTAAAAAGTTTTAAAAACCTTCCCTATACAAGATTTTCTTCAGACGGCTCAGAGGTTGGATAACTCCATACCCTCCAGCATTTCTCCAATGAAAATAGGGACATCCTAAAAAAGTGGGACATTCCAGGATGAAATCAGAAACTGGGATGGCTTATCTAAATCAGAAACATCCCTGGAAAATAGGGGCACATGGAGGGTCTGTAAACTACTGTGGCCAAGTTATCACAGTACAAAAAGAGCTGTAGTCTTCCTCCCCAAGGAGAATGGTTTTCTTGAAGGTTAGGTACACCTTCAGAAAGTTAAGAGCTAGACCTTGGCAAACAGCGTGAGCACAACCTTCCTTATCATTAGCTCACCTGATCTGAAGCCAGAGCAAAACTTCTGCTTTAACCTGTCTCCTGCCTGCCTGTTTTTAGAAATAGACTATATGAAATAGACTATAGACATTGCATGTATTTAGTTAATAATATCCTGCCTTTCGTGTGAATCCCAGAGTTGGTAATAATAAGAGTTGTACCTTGGTTTTCAAACAGCTTAGTTCATGAACAACTTGGAACTCAAACATTGCAAACCCGGAAGTAGGTGTTCCAGTTTACGAACTTTGCCTTGGAAGCCAAACGTCCAGCGCAACTTCTGCAGCTTCTGATTGGGTGCAGGACGCTCCTGCAGCCAATCGGAAGCCGCACCTTGGTTTCTGAACATTTCAGAAGTTGAACAGACTTCTGGAATGCATTCTGTTTGAAAACCAAGGTACGACCGTTAAAAAACCCAACAGTGATAAACAATAAAAGAAAGAAACATCTAACAAACCCAATGAAACAATCAGTTGTAACAGATAATCAGCAGTACATTATAACCACATTATAGCTGCATAGGTATATAGCTACTCATAAGAGCCCAGGTAAAAAGGTGGGCCTTAGATTGGCTCCAGAATGTCAAGTCAAGTTTATACCATTTGCACCTCCAAAATAAAGGTCCCACCACAGAAAAGGCCATTGAAAACACATGGTCCATAACCATGATTTGCATAGGTAGACATTCCTCAAAACAAAAAACGAGATATTCTTGTACCATGTCACAAACCATTTCCTCAGATTTGGCCATGGCGTCTTCCATGCTGAGTGTGACACATAAGCAGAATCCTCATATGAAAGATGGGTGCTAATTGTCTTATGTAAGCCACACTGTTTTGCAGATAATTGCCATACACGAATGCACAGTTTGAATTCTTACTGTAGTCTTCACCGGCCCAGCTGGCTGGGACTGATAAAAGTTATAGTCCTAAATGGAGGGCACCGGGTTGGCGAAGGTTGCACTCAGATGGATATATTTGAATCAACACATGCATTTCATCTAGGAGAGTCTAAAAGCAAGGGCAGCAGCTTAATTCTGGGTAGGATTATGGATGCCTGATACACTCCCTCACTACTGGTTTTGCAATTAACTGTGACAGATGAGAATCACCACTGCACTGAAACCTGATTACCTGAAAAGGGCAGTAGAGTAGCATGTTGAGATGCTTAGATGGACTGATACTGTACAGGCCAGACTTTCCCTCCACCTCTTTCTAGTAGTAATGGGTCTGTTCAACAGAAAAGCTTTCTGTGTTACTGTGTTTGGATTTGGAGCAGTAGATTCCCTGCTTCACTGGCAGTTATGGGGTAGTTTTACAAATATAGGTTAAACATTTGCCTGAGGCAGTAACTAGCTAATGCAGAAGGCACACTAAATATAGACATGTTTTGATTTCTGTCTCCGTTGCACTCTGCTGTGCAAATAAATTACGAACTGGCTCTCCTGAACTCAGAAGGTTCAGATAGGTTTTTGTTTTTGTTTTTCTAGAGACTTCAATAGCATGAAATGGTCTTCATATGAGTCATCATTTCTTTTAAGAGTCTTCACCACTAAGGCATGTATCAGTTTCATTTTAAATGAACACAAAACCAACATGAACTGGAGTGGACAATCCTCTACTGCCTTGACAGCATTTCCAAGAGACTCTCCAGCGATTAGCCACACAATTTCTTTTTTGTTGAAAGAAATGTATTGTCTTGAATGAAAAGAATCAACTACAAGAAGTTAGCAATTGAGGAATATCAACTAAATACAGACTAAAATAGATCAACAACAATTCAATATGATTGGGGGGGATTAAGGGTCAATTAAGTGTTTAATTGAGTTCAATATATAATCATGATATAAGCACCTTGGTTATTTATATTGCTATTTCCCTGTCAACATTTCACAGATGATAAGAAAAGCATGAGCAGTAATGGCATGGTGGGGCCAACACAGTTCAGACAATTGAGACTCTTAACATGCTGCAAGCAGCAAACAGGATCTTTACAAGTGGGTGAATGCCATAGATTAGGAGGTAGGCAAACTCCAGGCTTACATGATCTACTGTACTTTACTTTGTCCTAGAAGCTCAAGGTCCATGAACCAGAGCTGGATATAAAGTGGTGGCTAGGTGGGGGGGGCGGAGTCAAGCAGCATAGGGTTAAAGAAGAGACCATGCCTCTGAGTACATGATCAATGCAATAACTTGATTTTTAGTACCATAACTCATGACTTGTTACACAAAATCCACTCCTGGTTTCCTCCCCACCCCCTACATCCCAGCAGCTTAATTTAAAGAAGGAGGGAAGCATTTTTGTTGCTGCTAATTGTAAACTTAGATGATTTGCAGCAAATCAGCCCCAGATCAACCAATCTAGATCCCAATCTACCTTCAGCCTACCACTGCAATAGATTAAGTCCATGAAGACAGAAGGCAAAAGCAGTGAGGCAACTCCCAGACTACAATGCTTCAGATACATGTATGTGCTGGAACAATGAATTACAGTGGTACCTCAGGTTACATATGCTTCAGGTTACAGACTCCGCTAACCCAGAAATAGTGCTTCAGGTTAAGAACTTTGCTTCAGGAGGAGAACAGAAATCGTGCTCCAGTGGCGCAGCAGCAGCAGGAGGCCCCATTAGCTAAAGTGGTGCTTCAGGTTAAGTACAGTTTCCGGTTAAGAACAGACCTCCAGAACGAATTAAGTACTTAACCTGAGGTACCACTGTATGCATTTATACTATTTAATATATACTAGTCCCATATTTGAACTGAGGAAAGCCAAGGCACTGCAAGAGCACAATATATTTCCCTTTAAGAATTCTGCCCAATGATTCAGTGACTGATCTTGACTTCATAGCTGAGAATTCTTAAGCAGAAATAACAGTTGCATTTTAATGATACAAGTACCTTTTGCCCTATGCAGAGTGCTTCTCCTTCAACTGCAGCCTTTCTCCTTCCCAGAAGCAGATCTTATGTGAAAGCCCAAGGAATTTTCTAGAAATTAAGCACTGATTCCCCGTTCTGTTGCCAGGAAACTCAGCCACAGAACACAGGCATTCTGTTTTCTTCCACATACCAGCTGATTCCTAGCCCCCCCCCCCTTTTGCAGCAACTCTTCAAAACAAAGCAGCTTCTTTTTCTCATGACTCTCCCCTCTCTGAACAAGCACTCTGCAATCGACCCAATTTGCACCAAGACTTACCAGGCCTCAGCCCATGCACCTTGACTTGAGCACTGGCGCTGAGTCCTGGAGCATGGGAAGAAAAGTACACCCCAGCATGTGCCAAGTGCCTTTCTGACACTACTGAGCAACTGCAATCTCTTTCTCTCACACCCCTCATTCAGGAAAAAGTTGAGTGTGGGTCCGCTGTCAAGTGCCTCTGCAACAAACCCACTTCTGGTTTCCTCGCCTTTGCCAGATAACTCCCCTCACTCCAGCAGAATATACCGTAAATAATGCCCTTTTAATTTTTTTAAGTACTTACAGCACAGTAAAAGAGAAACTTTTCATTGCTCATACAGTATATTGTTGTGCTTTCCTCCCTCTCTCTGTAGTTCAGGCCACTGAGGGAACAGAATGAATATCAATAGCTGGAAGGAATGGAGGAGAAATTCATTTGGTTCACTAAAACAAGAAACCTTCCTGATTCTAACCTCCTGAAGCAATAAGTGAATCTGGACACAGTTACCCTTCACAATCTGCACATCCGAATTTTTTTAATGATGCACTTTTCCTACCATACAAGTCCACACAGAAGGGCATACATTAGTGAAAGTAACTATAAAACTGTATTTGTATTAGGGAAATGTGCTTGCAAAAATGTGCACACTAGGCCAAATTGTGTGCAAAAAATGCATCTGTTAGGAGAAACATGCATACAAATTCATAACATTTTCAAAATGTGGACATTTAAAATAAAAAATTGCAAATAGATGGTGTAATGGGACAAGCTGACCTTAAGGGTGGAAAAGTTAGAAACAGAGAGAAGCTTAAATGGACACATCCACCCACCCCTTGGGCAGTCTATCTATTCCACGTAATAAATATCCTTTTCATTTCCTAGGCATAATAGCATTCTATTCCATAATGGTTTTTCATTTAAATTGATCCCTTGTGTCTATTCCAGAGAGAACAAGCTACATTTGTGCTGGGCTGCGCTGGTCACAATTTTACTGAGACTAGAGACTCAGGTGCCCCATCCACTCAATTAAATTTGGTTATACCATACAGGCGAAAGTCTAGATAAGTTCATTTCTTCTAAGCACACTATGTGAACAGGCACTGCTTGGCAGCTGTGAATTAAATTGAGGGGTAGGGGCAGCCCTGACAGGAATTCTGATGGGAAAAATGTGAGTCCAGAGGAGCTTGCTGCTATGCAAGGGGGGCTAAGGAAGGGTGACACCCAGAATATGAAGTGGCAAATGAGTTCATCAGTGCTGACAGTTGTCACTGCTCGTAACAGAATTGAGAGTAATAATCTCAGACATTTTCCTCATTGCTTATAAATACCCGCCCCATAGCAGCCGTGTCAGCTGTGTCGTGGTAGACCAAAACATCTGGAGGGCACCAGGTTGGGGAAGGCTGCCCTAAAGAATTAAGCCAATGAAACCAGATGACCAGAGGCTATTACCTCCTTCAGGATAGTGAAGAAAATAGCAGCAGCACAATCTCATTAGCAGGGATTTGTATCTTTCCTTTTAAGCCCAAAGCAAATTGAGATACAAGGATTCCTTGCTGCTTAAGATTTCCTTCACCCTCCACTACCCCCCCCCCCATGCATTTGAGACATTGCGTGGAAGCAACTATTAAAAGTGCTCCAGAGATACCCTCGGGCCTTGTGCTGTGTCCAGAAGCAGTCTGCCTGAATGAGCCTGGGACATTCACAGTGGCAGGAGCACTAGGTGACACTTCCGATTCATTCTCTGACAGATGAAGGGATTCATTAACTGAGCTAAAATCATAGCAAACCATCCATTCTGAAAGAGAGCTTAATAATCAGGCTTGGCATTGGAGAATGTCTCCAACTGCCCCAAAAGACCACAAAGCGAATGTGACAAAAGCCTCTTATGCCAAATAAGTTATGTTTCAGCCTAAAACAAGCCATGCTTAAAGCAAAAAAATAATAAATAAAAGCCCTGTTCAGGCATTGGTGCGCTAAATCAGCCAATCTGTAAATTTTGGTCTCACTCAGTTTCTGAATATTCCAATTGTAAGTTCAGTTCATATTTTTGCACCATTTTGTCAGAGCTTTAGTGCTCATTTTTAATGAGCTAATGGACACATTTTTGCATGACATCTCTCCTTATATAATGCATTTTCCCATTATTTTCACTATGCATATTTGTATACATTTTTCAGAATTGGAAAATGCAGAGAAGTCTGAAGGGTAACTGCATTTCTGCTTATGTAATGTTCTGGGAATTAGGAAGGCTACAATTAAAATGTGACCTGAATTCCCCTCCTTCCCTGCTGCTTACTGCCTGCATTCCTGTCGCCCCCCCCCCCCCATAAATTGACAGGTGAACGTACGAAGCAGGAGGGCTCCTGCATGGAAGTTCCATGTGCATTGCAGAGCTGTGATGGATCCCTGACTCCCCACCCCACACCCCATGTTTACTTACTGAGCTCCTTGTAATAGAATTTGCCATGAGGTAACCAGGCTGAAATAAAGGCGGTGAAGAGGAAAAATCTCGAAGGGCAGGAAATCCACAACTCTGATCTCTAGTTGGTGCTCAGAAATATTGTTTTCCCTTCTCTTCCCCCTTCTAACGATGTATGTTCCACCTTGGAGAAGAGGAAACTGAGAGGTGATTATGATAGTCAACTTCAAATATCTGAAGGGCTGTAATGTGGAAGCTTGTTTACTCCTGCTCCAGAAGGTAGATTCAAATTACAAGAAAGGAGATTCAGACTAAACATTGGGAAGAACTTTCTGACAATAAGAGCTGTTTGACATTGAAACACAGCTGGCACACCCCATGAGGCAAGGTGAGACCACTGCCTCAGACGGCAGGATCCACAGCAGTAGCAGATCCAGCCTCCAGTGAATGCATTGCCTGCTGCCGCTGTCACAGCAGAAACGATACATTTCCCCTAGTGAGGAAATAGCAGAAGCTGCCCTTTGGGGTCATCTGGGGTCTGCACCCACTCAACATGATTCAGAGTGGCCCCTTTCCCACCCCTGCAATGGCCTTTGGTTCCCACTTCATCCACCAGGTAAGGTTGATTTGGTTCTCCTCCCTTGTTCCCAATGTAGAGAGCCAGTGTGGTATATTGGTTAAGAGCGATAGACTCGTAATCTGGTGAACCGGGTTCGTGTCTCCGCTCCTCCACATGCAGCTGCTGGGTGACCTTGGGCTAGTCACACTTCTCTGAAGTCTCTCAGCCCCACTCACCTCACAGAGTGTTTGTTGTGGGGGAGGAAGGGAAAGGAGAATGTTAGCCGCTTTGAGACTCATTCGGGTAGGGATAAAGCAGGATATCAAATCCAAACTCCTCCTCCTCCTCTTCTTCTTCTTCTTCTTCTTCTTCATTCCCTGCTTGTTCCTGATGTAGATCTTCACCCACCCCTTCTTCCTTAGAGTGGGAGAATTTTGTTGTATGTCTCAGGTGCAAACACACACACACAAAACCCACCCACCCCTGGTGGAACAGACAACCTTGGAAATTGATGGGCTGTCCTTCCATGGTTGGATGGCCATCTGTCTTAGATTCTTTAGTTGTGATCCCTGCATTGCAGGGGGTTGGACTAGATGACCCTTTGGGTACCTTCCATTTCTACAATTCTATGATTCCAAGTAGTTAGGAGAGGAAGAGCCCAGCCATAGCAGCCAAGCAGAATTTATCCATGTCACCTTCCTCCAATCGCTTGCTGGTTTCAAACTGTTGGAGGATTGGTGTCCCTGAGCTTCTTTTTTAGTTTCATTTGTTTAAATGCCCTGTTCCTGATTGCCCAATTTGTATTTACAGCCAGATGTGATCATATGACATGTATATTACGTACAGCCCAAGTCAATCACTGAGATCATTGGGAAAGCACTATTAATGGTTCCCTATAGGCCAGAAGCTCAACTCATGTCCACAGTGAGTCATGCCTTCAGCGTGATGGGCCCAACTCTAGGGAACTCCCTCCCACAAAGTTATAAAGGCACCGCCTCAAATGAGTTTCAGGCACCTGGTCAAACCTTACACCCTGAATGCTTCTCAAATGCTTTACTTTCTAAAATACTGAATTTTATTCAGGTTTTAAATTTTGTATACTGTATTGTAGTGTTGTTAGCCACTTTGGGGTGTAAATGGTGAAATTTGGAATTTAAAATGTGTATTATTAGGAAAAATGTGTACTACATTTTCAGTTTCCCTTCCTTGTCTGCAGAGTTCGCCATGGCACCTCTTTCCTTCATCCTTCCTCCCAGTTCAGCTTTCCTAAGCCACGTGTGTTTGCTGCCCTGCTGCCCGCTTCCCTTTGGCCAAACTCTGCCGTAGCTCACAGTTGTGGCTTTCTCCTCCATCCCTCCTGGAGTGTCTGGGGATGCAGCTTAGGGATGGGAAGCTTAGCAGATTTTGTTTGGGGAAGGTGTTTTCCCCATTGCCTGATAAAACTCAGGATACCTCAATTTTCCCCAAGGAACTCATTGCCAGTGTGTAATAGTTAGGCTGGATTTTGCTTGACTGTGTTCCATGAGGAGAAAGAGTCAGGAAAATTGTGGTGGGTCATCATCAGCCCCCCTCATCCACATCCCACCTCCATTGTCTCTCCAGACGTCTCACCTCTCCTTGTGTGCTGGACACATAGTTCCAAGTGTCGCAGGAGTGTCCAAAGGGCAGAGTTGTGACGTGTTCATGGGAGATTCCTCCAGGAACTTTGAGCCTTTGAGGACTCTCCTCTGACACGTCTTCCCTTCACCCATGGGTAAGTCTAGCTTGCTGCTAAGGAGCAAGGGGAATGCTTTTCAGGCAAATGGCTATAAGAGGGATCCAATTGATATTTTGCCCAGTTATTATGTCACAGTACTCGCTTGTCCATTCAGAAAGCCCTTCTGCAGTTTCCCAGCACTGGAGCTTCAATGGACAATGTTAAGTGGAAGGCTACAAATCTCTCCAGCTATGTTCATCTCTCTTTTACCTTTCCCATGCTACCTCATTTCCTACTGGAGATACCAGGATTTGGACCTAGGCCCTGATGCAAATGCTTTACTACAGTGCAAGAGGTCTTTTTTTTAATGGTGTACCAATTTAGGTGCCCTTGCTGCCACCTACTGGATAGCTAAATTATTGGCTCAGTAAGGCTACTGAGCGTCTTAAAACACATTCCTGTTCACCCCTCAGTGCCATTTCAAGCCACATTTGCATTTGTGATGTAGAAATGTCCTCAGCTGATCACATTACCTGATTAGTTTCCGCAACCCCACTAAATTCCAATTAAGTGAAGCAGTCATCTGCATATGTGTTGTCATCTGCACATGTGCAATGGCTGTCTCAGCTGTACACACCTCACCTTGACTTCAGCTTGCATTTTCAAATCTAATTGAAGCTGCTTTGAGGGAAAACGCTTCAAACAGGAGTATTTCTTGAGAAACTACATGATAGATATGGATTGGGGTTGACATAATGTGTACACAGCTTCGAACATCAGACTTGGGAAGCACACAGGAGATGGAATAAAGGGAAATGTGCACTCAGCCTAAATCCACTTGCTCATTTTCCATTCCATTTGCCCATTTTTTGCCTATGATTCCTATTGCAAGACAATAGTGTTCACTTGCTTACATGGGGCAGATGTTATCAAGGGAGGAATGTTAATTAGATGTTTTGGTTCATGAGTTAATTTGCAAAAGCTTAACAACAAAAACACCCTTCTACTAATGGTTTACTTTTCTGTTTACCCAGGCATTTGGAATGTAATTAACCTTCCTGCAGACACTGCTACTTTACATATGCTGTTTGTTACAATGCTGCTAACATTTTAAATAATTATTGTTGCGCGGTGTTCTTTGCCCCTCAGCTTACATTGCAAGGAAAAGGTTGTTAATGAATTCCCCAAAACACAGAAATGACAATAGTCATTTGGACACTGGTAACAGGTTACAAGAAATAAGGAAGAGACTAGGAGAAAGAATGCTGGTTTATTAGGTAAAGGCTAGTGTACAGCTCTTGCTACTGCCTGGGGCATGCTGGCTGCGGATGATGGGAGTCCAGAACTCCTGTGAGGCATCAGGATGGCCAAGGCTGGGCTAAGCAAGTTCTGCATGTACACTCCAGGGACTGCAATGCATCAGTTAGATGTGGAAATATGACAATCCACCAGAACAATATAGATTTGGGCATTAAAGCATACCATATTTTTCTTCAAATGTTTGTAAGCAGGGCAGGGAGATCAAACAGAGGCAGAGGAACAATTTTCACCACATCCATCAAGGCTAGAACAAAAGGCAATGGCTTTGAAACCCCCAGAAAGAAGACTGGCATTATTAACCTCCTATCTGCACTTGATGAAGTTGCCCAGTGAGGTTGTGGGAGTGCCTTGTGCAAGTCCTGATTCATGATGGGGAAAGTGTGGGAGAACAGTAGTTCAAGGAGGATGTCACATAGATGAGGGTGAATTAAAAAGAGTACAAGGGGTACAAAATCCAGATTCTGCCAAGGTATGGACGAACCCCCATACCTTGAGGGTGCAAATAATTCTAGACCTTATTTTAAAAGAGATGGATTTCCAGCCATCTTTTCATCTAATAGCACAACATTGGAGGCTACATTCTGAATGTTGGGACAGCCCAAGCCTATCCGTATTTTGCAGTGATCCATAGTCACTAAAGTGCCTTCCTCAGGCTATGGCCTATGGCAGTGTCCTTCTATGAGATGCAAGACAGTCAGCTAGTTGGACTTTTCTACTTAGTTTCGTCCTTGTCTAGAATCTCTACGGAGAGAATCTCTTCATCACCTTTAGGTGCTGGAGTTATGCAAACCGTAACAGAGTGATCTGAAGATTTTGAGACAATCTTCTCTGTTCTGCTGCAGTCGTCTGATTTTTGGGGACCAGCTGGTGAGCTGTGAATGGCTGGTGATTTAGGTAGAACTGATCTTCGGGAGCCGGCAGGTGATCTGTGACTGGCTGATGATTTAGGTGGAACTGATTTCTGGGAGCCGGCTGGCGATCTATGACTGACTGGTGATTTAGGTGGAACTGGAGTGGCACTGGCCTCCTGAAAGACAAAGGTATCATGCTGGTGGTTACCTGAATAAGGGGCATGCTTAGTATCTGGGGCAGGGAGATATCTGGCACAAGTCTGTATGGAAACAACCCTCACCGATCCAAAAATAATCTATCTTTCTAGTCCCTGATGTGTAGGGACTCTCAGTAGTATTCAAAGAACAAAAGTATATTCTCACCCCATAGCCAAAGTGCTTTTGTTCAGGGTGCTAGCCAGCCAGTTGGGATACAGGCAGGAAACTAGGAGTTGTTCAGGGCTGAAGCAGCTCTCCCTCTTGACACCCACCGTTCAACATAACAATTCAGGAAAATTCTGTGCTCCTGGTGTCCACTGAGCTCTTTGGGAGGAAGGGGTTTTAGTTGCTTCCTTTTTGTGTTTTTCAAAAAATGTGTGTATTTTGGCAAACATTTAGGTTCACTCGAGCCCATCACTACTTCAGTGACCTTGTTTTGCTACCATCCCTGTTGACACTGGGGCACCGAGCTTGCTGCTAGAGGAAGCTATAAATAAATAGGAAGCACCCTATTTATTTATATGCTCTAGTTTCAGTCCGAGCTTTGAAAACATGCCAGTCCAGAGCTCCTGCATAGATTAAGTCTTGCCTACGGGAAAGGTTTGTTTTGTTTTAAAAAGCTAGGGAAATCAGACACATTGAGCCAAAGGTAACAAAGTCCCAACATTTCTAAATAAGAAGTGGCCTTGGGATGCTGGTGCTACTGAGTGGAATGGTGGCAGGGCAGGGAGATAAGTGTTTAACCATTTCCCTGCTGCTCATTATATTGTTTTTCAGCTCAAAAACAGCCCTCCTTCAGTTGCTCTTCCCCTGTGGGGTCCCAGCTGTAAAAACACCATAGAACTTCCTAACTTGTTAGGTTCTTCTACCCCATTTCAGGAAAGAACTCACTGTTGACATTTGCAGCTACTTTTTCTGTACATTTACCTGCATAGCTTTCAGCTCTTTCAATTTCCATCTGATATGAGCCAACCGCCCTTTGCCTCCCATCTTTCCTGCAGCGAATAAGGCGGCTTGGAAGAGCTTAGGAGTCCCAGCTCTTGGAGGAATGATGATGCCTTTGCTTTTGTCATCCTTAGTTTTGCTGTTGTTTTTCAGCATTCTCCTAAGAACAGAAAGTGAAAACAGGTATTTTCACACATTGTTCAGGTGTTGGGAATATTAGGAGCCAATGAGCTGCTGAGCCTAAATTTCAGCTTGGACTCATGAAATTTCGGACTTGATAGAGAGTATGGCTGTGCACAAATATACCAGCACCTGGCTATCCTGCAGCTCACCTGGCCTTCTTCCGCAGCAACTTCTGAGACTCTGGATAATGCACTAAAATGTCATTCAAATCTTTCTTTTCCAAGATGAAAAGGTTAGTAAATCCATGAGCCACAACATTCGCTGTGCGTCGATTTCCACCTCCCACAGCTAGTAAGCTAAGAAAAAGAAAAAGACATCAACTGGGGACTCAATCTGGTTTCCATAACTCAACATCTACTATTGAATACATTGGGGCACTAAGCTTGGCTCCTGTGCCTTTTTTCTCAGCGTCTCCTGAGGACCTCATTCAGCATCAATGAAATATCTAGCTTCCAGCAAGATCTTGTATGACTGCACACTCCACAAGATCTTGTGAGATCTCACCAGAAACCGGTGCCCCTGCCAGCACCGCTTCTCCACTGGCAGCAGAGGTGGCGAGATGCCTGTGTGGAACACCACCTCATGGGCTTCTGCTGCTTGAGGCAGTCACCTCACCTTGCCTCATGGGTGGGCTGCCCCTGAACCAAATTGCTCTTCTGCATTTCCATAATGAGAGTTTGGCAGAAGGAGGCATGGGAAATGGGTACAGATTATTGGTAAACTGTATAATTTTTCAGGTGTCATTTTTCAAGGCATCATAATTTGCTTTCTGGGTTCTGCACTGTGCATTCTGCGTTCCTCATTAGGTGATGGAATTCTTCAGAGTTTTGAAAACCCTGTTGTCACCGTCTTTATAGATACAGATTTCTCTTTCTGTATTAATTCAGGAGAAGTAAAAACTCTGCAGGAATATGACTCATGGAAAATTGAATAATAAGTATAGCCTATTTCATGCGGATTTCTATGTCTCCAAGAGAGAGCTTCAATTGTTCAGTTAGAACGATCTCATACTTTCCTTTTTTATTAGATGATTTATCTACTTTAATGTGCAATAACTCCACTGAATTTCTCCTATTATTATAGACCAGGGGTCTGCAACCCGCGGCTCCGGAGCCGCATGTGGCTCTTTTACACCTTTGCCGCGGCTCCGGGGCGGATACTAGCGAGGGGAGGAGGCGCATTGTGCGCCCTAACACTCCTCACTGTGGCGGGCGCTGTACTGGCTGTGACGTTGCATGGGGGCGGTGCGTGCATTAGTCACGCACCGTCCCGACGTCACCTTCCCGCCCGCTGTCAGATCGTGGCTCCAGAGATATATTTGTTTTAAATGTCGCAATGGTTTTGTGGCTCCCAGTTGTTGTTTTTTCTTCGGAAACGGGTCCAAGTGGCTCTTTTTGTCTTAAAGGTTGCAGACCCCTGTTATAGACCCTCCAGTCATTTGTCCAATTTTTTGGAGGACGACGACGACTTCATACAATCCTGATTGATTAGGAGTGTATTTGTTAGCCAAAGTATATTTAGCCCCCTCTGTAGTTGAAATCTAGAACAAAATCAGATAGTTGCCATGTACATCTCTTTATAGCCATTCAGTTTCAAGATTCAAAGGTGGAAAGGATAGTCAAAGTACCTATATTTCTTTGTTATCAGGACTTCTCTTATCATCAGGGAAATCTTTTTCAGTTGAAGGGAAAAAATTACCTGAGAAATCTGCCGATCTCATTTTGGATGAAAAGTAAGCAAGACTGTACATGACTATACTTTTATCTTTCTGAGCCCCTTTCTTCTCCTTCCTGTTGCCAAGCCCAGTTTCCTCCCCACATCGACATTCTCCATCTGTCTGACCTTATTTCTCCAAACACAGATCCAGCTTTCAAAGTCACAAGCACCGTTTTCCCATCAGGTCCTCCGAGCACCTTGACTTGCCCGACTTGAATGATGTACATCTCTCTGCCAATTTCCCCCTGAAGTAACAAGGAGGAAAAGTGTTCTTTGCAGCACCAGGGATCCTTTGCCCTTCAGGTTTCAGACTGACTACCCGAGTTTTAAATGTTGTTCTATTTATTTTTTATTGCTGCTTTCATGTCATAGAATCATAGAATTGTAGAGTTGGAAGGTATCACGGGGGTCAGCTAATCCAAGCCCCTGTCCCTGAGATTGTCTCATGCTCTACCAACTGAGCTATCAGAATAAAACAACAACAACAACTGTAATTTGTTGAGGGTGCTGGGAATTGTTAGCTCTGTAAGGGGTATCACCCATAACAAACTACCATTCCCAGGATTTTTGGGGTGAGGGGATGAGAGGAAGCCATGACTCTGAATGATGGAGAACAGTACTAACAAGGCATGGCAGAAAGGACCGCCAACCTACTACAAACATTTTCATAGTCACTGAATCCAAAGTCACTGAAAATTGGGTACTTAAAATGTCATGCAAGTATTCCCCCACCTCACCCCTCATTCCACAGTTCAGCTCAACCCTACTTTTCACTTCTTAGACAAAGCTGGTTACCTTCTTGCAGACGTAGTCATTGGGCAGGTACACCACAGATCTGAGCCTTTTCAGCATGTCAAAAATCATTTGCCGGTCACAACCCTGAATGCAAAGGAAGGAAGAATCAGTTGGCTTGTACAAGCATGTCTGGATTTAAGTAAGCGAATCCCTGAGGGGGTGTGGACCATACCTGAAAAAGAGGCACCTTGCTAACAATGTCATAGTTCACATCTACTGCAATGTCCAACTTCATCTTGTCTGGCAGCTGCATCAGCAATTCCGATTCGTCTGCAAAGGAAGTGTAAGGAAGAGTTTGCCTTTCTTGAAACTGCGGATTAGAGAATAGCCAGCACACATATTTAAAAACTCAAATAGCAGCTGCTTAGAGTGGATGACTGATAACTAGCGGGATCTCAGGAGTCAGGGAGGAAGGATTAAACCTTTTCTCCCCTGCAGTAGTCCAGACACCAACAAAAAAAATCACTCCTCCAAAGCTGCTATTTTCATAGGAGAAAAAGGTCCTATTGGCATCAATGAAACCATAGCAGGGAAGGGAAAGGTTAAATTTCTCACCCTGCTTGTAATTATCAGTCTCTTCCTCCCCACCCCCACCCCTGTGGCTGCTACTTGTGTCATTCAATTCACCTGAAATGTAAATATGCATTCAATATTATGGCTAGTTTGGCCCTAAACTGGGGTAGCCAACATGGCACCCTCCAGTGGTTGTTGGACACCACATCCCAGCAGCCCCTGCAGCCAGCCAATAAGTAGTGGACAGGGATGCTGGGAACTGGGGCCAAGCAACATCCAGAGAGCACCATTTTGGCTAGCCTTGACCTAAGCCGTATTGAACAACCAGAGGAACACCTTACGAAGCCAATATTCAAAGCCCTAGTTCAGTCTTACCCAGCATGCCTTGAGAGTGCCAAGTGTACTCATACCACGTTTTGACTCTATTCTGAACAGATCGGGGGATTTTGTACAAAGCCATGTATCTAATTGTGTTGTCCATACAGGTCCGATAGTATGTCTGTCCAGCGGTGGCAGCCCCAACAACATCTCTCATCTGTGTGAGATAAAGAGAAAACCATTCAGGGAATTTTTGTTCAGCATTGCTTACCTACACCATTGAACTATCTCTGCCTTCCCCAACCGAATGCCTTCAAACTAAAGCTTCCAAGCTTCAGGTGGCTGTGCTGATGGAAGTTGATCATGGGGCAGTGGGGGGCTGGGGAGCACCAGTTCAGAGAGGGCTGAGTTACTAATGGGAGTAAGTTATAGTTCCCAGAGACCCCTGTAAAGAGGGACTGACTGTTAAGCCACTATGGAAATTGTAACACTGTGAGGGGAATAGGGGCCTCCTAACAACTCTCAGCACTCTTAACAAACTACAATTCCCAGGATTCTTTGGGGGAAGCCATGACTGTTCAAAGCAGTATAATTGTGCTTTGAATGTATAGAGTGAATGTGGCCTGAATTAAAAAAACGGATAGGCAAGTAGCCACAAATTTCTTCAGTCCTGAAATAAAACCAGAACTCATGTTGAGATGTTTTATTGTATGAGATTGTAGGGTAATTTCTTTCTTTCTTTCTTTCTTTCTTTCTTTCTTTCTTTCTTTCTTTCTTTCTTTCTTTCAACTGGAACATGATACCTGAATGGTGGCCATTCACTTTGTAGAGTCGAGAGCCTGGGAATGCCTTGATGTTAACTTTATCCATGAATAGGCTGGGAAAAGTCCCAGTTTCCACACAACAGAGCCCAACACTTTCTAAGCATCTGCTTACATTCTTAAAGAGTTTCCCCTTCCCCAGCATTGTTTTAACAGACTTTTAAAATGTTAATACTCCTCAACTCATGCCAGCCAGGGCAGAAAGTGGGCGAGTCAAACTGCAAATTTTTACTCTGCTGCCTCCAGACTGGTGTAGCAGAGATGCGTGAATAGCACCCATTGCCAATAGCTGGACCCCTCCCCACCCTCTAAAATGCTCTGTTTCAGGGGTTTATTGCTGGCCATCACTGGCAAGGGTACTGCCAATGGTAGCTTCTGCCCGCAGCTTTTGGTGGGCACAGTGGGGACCTCTGCAGTGGCAGAGGCACCCTGTCTGCAGAGTCCACTGCATCCTAAACCTTCACTGCATCCTAACCCCCTCTAGGTTGGCAGAATCAGGGCAGGGGGAGGAACAAGGATTGTTGTGTACTGAAAAGGCATGGATTGTTTTCTTACCTGACCTATCATGACAGAGAAAGCAAAGACACCTGTGAAGTAATTGAGCAGCTGAAAGATGATCTCAAAGAGGGTCTCTGGGTCTGGCAGTCCTCCAATTGTTATCAAAGTCTTGACAGCCCAGTAATAACAGCGGATATAGCTTATTAAAAAAAGATATGAGAGGATAAGAATGTCCAAGCAACTGATCTACTACTGCTTTTATCCTGTAACAATGAATTATACCAGCCTTCCCCAACCTAGTGCCTTCTAGATTTTTTGGCTCTATGATGCCGGGGCTGATGGGAATTGTAGTCCAAAACATCTGGAAGGCACCGTGTTGGGGGTGGTTGGATTATAGCAATGCAGAAATGAAATATATAATGAGTACCTGTTTCCTTCCCCATTGTAGACCCAGGCAGTTGAGCCCAACCCCTGAGAGGAGGACGCCCAGTAATATAAACATGAGTTCACATGTAAGCTGAAGAGCAGGTAGGCTGTGATCCTTACCACTCTACAAAGAGGGTGAAGAAAGACGACAATGTTAACAAAATACTCTTTAAGTTGTTCTCTAAAACAATCTCACTTTTCATGTCTGCATTCCCATTTGCAACCTATAGAGCCACTAGTGGTCAATTGTACTTATGCATGGTCTTAAGGAGAAAATAGCTTATATTATAGTGATTGTTATATGGTAGTTACACTGGATATGCCAATGGAAAGTAGGCAATTTGGCCCTCCTATTCCATAAGTTTGCCTTCATACAGATTTTTTTTAGGAGCATCATCTATGTGCAACTTCAAAAGGAGTTTTAAAACGTGCAGAGGTGAGAAGGGGCCAGGGGTCAATCAATGATGGTCGCTGGAGGTCTCCCTGTGAAAAAGCAGCCGGGGCAGAAGGCAGATTGCCATGAACCTAGTGAGTTCTAGGGGGAAAAGGCATTGGCCTTATCTAAAAATTTGTCTAACCCCCACCCAGTTTATACCATAACAGATTGGTTAGGCTTTAAAGTGCTAAGAGATGCTTGGTTGTTTTCACCTCAACAGCCCAACACAACTACTGCCCTCTGAAAAAACGTTGCATGTTGGAAATAATGGAATTACATTAGACTATGTAGATCAACACACAGCTTTTCTCTTCAGGAGGTCTCAGGGCCCATCCAGGCTTCTGCTCATCCCACCACTTTCAAACCAGGGAAACCTGATATTTACCGCCGAATCAGAGCAAATTTAGTTTTCCTCTTAATGACGCTTGCTCTGTTTTCCACACTAAAGAGTGGGTTTTATTGAGGAAAGTGGTAGAGCAAATGGAAAAACACTTGGATCCATGCTTTCTAGGCACAAGACAAGTTAAGGGTGGGTGATCCCTCAGTTTGGAAAAAAAAATTTCAGTACAATGGTACCTCGGGTTACATACGCTTCAGGTTACATACGCTTCAGGTTACAGACTCTGCTAACCCAGTGCTAACCCAGAAATAGTGCTTCAGGTTAAGAACTTTGCTTCAGGATGAGAACAGAAATCATGCTCCTGCAGTGCAGCGGCAGCAGGAGGCCCCATTAGCTAAAGTGGTGCTTCAGGTTAAGAACAGTTTCAGGTTAAGAACAGACCTCCGGAACGAATTAAGTACTTAACCCAAGGTACCACTGTACAAAGAGAAAGTTACGAAAGAAACTAAAATGCTGAAATGCTCCTGAGTCTCCCCTGTTGCTATAGCAGCTGCATTCAAGAGTGAAGAGGGTCAGCATCAAAAGCTTACCTCACCTGTAAACATACGCCTTGCTCAGAATAGCTTCAAGCCGATTGTTAAACTCAAAGAAGGCCATGTACTGTGGGACAGAATGAAAAGTACAGATGAGCACCTAGAGCAATTCAGGGACAAATGGAGAAATATTTCATAATAAAATTAACTGGAAAAGCTCCCAGTACTTTTTCTTAATTACTGAAATAATGATTTGGTGGGTGTCCCTTCAGCAACACCTGAATCAAATTCCTTGAAAGTGCTTTTAAGGGAAGGTACCTGAAAGGTCATCAAGATCAACCCACTTCCTGATGCTGGAAATCCACTGCCATAGAATTCCTAGCAGGCTGCTATCCAGCTTCTGTTTTAAAATGTCTAAGAAAGGAGATTCAGGTAGGTAGCCGTGTTGGTCTGACGCAGTCGAAATAAATTTAAAAAATAAAAAATTGTCCAGTAGCACCTTAGAGACCAACTAAGTTTGTTCTGGGTATAAGCTTTCATGTGCATGCACACTTCTTCAGATACACTGAAACAGAAGTCACCAGACCCTTATATATAGTGGGAGGGTGGGGTGGGGTTCTTCTTACACATGCTAAAGCTATTTTTGGTCATCTGCATACTATCCCATGCTTTTTCCTGTAGGACTAATGCAGTCGTCAACAGGTTTGCCATACCCATTGAGTCAATCCCCCATCTCCTACTATCTTTCTGAGAAAACCCCCACCCCACACTTAGTTGGTCTCTAAGGTGCTACTGGACCATTTTTTAATTTTTTTCTTTATGAAGAAAGGAGAGTCTGCCACCTTCCAAGGCAGTCTATGGTAGCAATGGAAGGATCTGCAAATTTAGGATCTCTCAGTTTCTCATTTTTTCCAACTTTAAATTCAGTTATCCACATTTTGCAGCAATTTGAGGGTTTTTTAAAAAAATCCTAATGAAAATTCATAAGTGTTTTAATGTGAATTTCTCCCAATAAACACATGTTTATATGCAGTTTTGACTAATGTTCCTATCTTTGCAAGAAATTTCCTTTAAGATAATGCATTTTTGTCTGTTGCTTTCACTCATATAGTCATTTCTGTGCACACTTTCCTTTAAAATATGGATTTGTTTAAATGTGGTTTGGTTGGAGAACTGAACTGCAGCATTCAGAAAAATGCACTTTTTGGAAAGCATAAATTTTATAGGCTCAGATTGAAATGTGTACTGAATCAAAATTGCCCACCATCCCAATGCCAAATGGCATGTACAATCAGCATCCCCACCCCTCCCCCCACCCCGTCTTATTTTAGTCACTGAAACCTGTGGCTTTGAGTCCCATGCTCTGGAGAAACAGAAAACAAATCTGCTCTGTTATTTTCTTAGGGCTCATCCAGACCTTCCTTTTGCGCCATGCTTTCCAGGCACAGGTCCAGGCTATAAAACTGTGTTTTTTGTCCCAGCACTTTCCTTGGGGAAACCCTCATTTTACTGCAGAAAGTGTGAGTTTTCCTGGGAAAAGCACTGGGGGGAAAATAAAATGCTTAGGCATGAAGTTTTAAAGCCTGGACCTGTGCCTAGAAATGTGGCACAAGTTTGGATGAGCCCAAAGTGACAGCCCTTCAAATATTTAAAGGTTTCAATAAATACCTCAAGTGCATTTCCCACTTTTAGCAAGCCCAACAAAAAAGGGAAAATGTTCTTCCTCCCCCTCCCTGCTTTGCACATCTACTAAAACACAACAAAAAGAGTTTTGAAAATAGGTTGTAGGAGCGTAACCCGTCCTGACTCACCTTTAAACAGCGAGGCAAGCGCAAGAGAGGATGGAAACCCACTTTGAGGTAAAGAAAATCCAGTGGAAGAAGGCAGATCACATCCATCTGGAAAGATGCACGCACCCCACCCCCAAAAAAGATATTAGCAACTTGATCTGCCACCACAATCACTACATGTAATTTGATGGCACCTTTAAATGGCTTTACAATACTTATTGTGTTTGTCATCTCAGCATCTCTGCTGTTCATGTGCGGAACTGGAGCTAGGAGACAGTGACTTGCCTCTGACCACATAATGGTGTCAGGCAATCCAAGTGGGGCGAATGCTTCCCATCAGAGGCACAAAGAGAGCATTCAGCACCTCTTAAAAGGCCACGTGCAGGAGCTAAGAAACCAGGGCGGTTTTGGAGGGCAAGGGAAGAGATGCAAGGGGAACAGAGGGGTGAGGTAGAGGCCAGGCGTAGTGTAGTGGTTAGAGTGCCAGGCTAGGACCTGGGAGACCAGAGCTCAAATCTTCACTTGGCCATGAAGCTCACTGGGTAACCTTAAGCCAGTCACTGTCTCTCAGCCTGACTTCCTTCATAGGGCTGTTGTGGGGATTAAATGGGAAGGGGGAAGACCATACCACTCTGAGCTATATTAAGGAAAGGTGGGATATAAACGAAATAATAAATAAATGAAACTAGGCAAGTTATAAAGGGACATTTCTGCTGTCTCTGCGAGGACAACGAGGGGGGGGGAATAGGAAGAGGAAAAAGATGGAAGGGCCTGGGGCGCTCAGCCCCAGTGGTGAGCCAGAAAGAGGGAGGGGGTGAAAAGCAGCAAGCAGGAGATGAAACAGTGCAAAGGGACAGCGTAGAGGAAAGATATTCAAGGCAAGAGCCTGGGAAACAGGAAGATGGGAGAAAAGACAGCAGGAGGGACAATGTTGCATGTAAAACAAAACACAGTGGCATCCTGTGATGAAAGGGGCCAGCCAAACTCTTTGAGTAAAGTCCCCATCAGGAGAAACCACCAGGGGCTCAGAGCCCCAGGTGGTTTCTTCTGTACTGATATCCTTCATCAGGAGATTCCAGATATTTGTCAGGTTCAGCCCTGTCCAGACCTTGAACTTAAAAGTCTCCTCAAAGTAGGATCGTTTGCAACTTTGCAAAGCACATTTGTGCACATAAGAGAATTATATCAAAAACAAAACCACTGTTTTAATATTTGATTGTGGCATGGATGAACGCTTCATATAACTAAAATTACTGTAGTTGAACTAAAATGACGCAACTCTTAATTTCTAGGCACTGATCATTTTACATATGACAGCCTTTCCCAAACAGGTGCCCCTAACCAGCTGGGGAGGGGGCGCAATGGAAGCGTAGTCCAAAACATCTGGAGGGCACCAGCTTGCAGAATGCTGAATTAACACAAGTAAGGAAAATGGTACAGACCTTGAAGCGGCCTGACTTCAGATAGTTCTTCCTCATGGCCTTTTTATCAGTCTGGAAGAGGAGGCAATAGGAGAGGGTCATCACCACTTGTTTCATAGTGGAAAAAGAGATGCATCCATCAGAGATTTGCAAACAATGGGCAGCCACACAGCCAGGAAAGAAGGAAGGAATGAAAGCCTGTCCACCA
This sequence comes from Podarcis liolepis, assembly GCF_965112155.1. NCBI lineage: Eukaryota > Metazoa > Chordata > Lepidosauria > Squamata > Lacertidae > Podarcis > Podarcis liolepis. Next base: position 55,442,299 of record NC_139561.1, on the reverse strand, counting down.
ACCAAAATTTAAAATAGATTATGGGTACCCCAACACTGGCTGTTTCTGTCAGATCCAAAGTGCCCACAGCTAACAGAGGTCCTTGGACAGTGAAGATAAACAGGCTTGCCCAATGGCAGGGCTGGGGAACCTGTGGCCCTCCAGACATTGTTGGAGCCTAACTCTCATCATCACTGACTATCGGGTGTGCTGGCTGTTGGAAGTAGAGAGTTCAACAACATCTAGAGAGCCACAGGTTCTTTATTTATGGTTTGTGATCTTTAGCCACACAGGGTTTTCACAGAATCAGAGGGCTCATCCACATTGGCCTGTGCCTAGAAAGCATGGGTCTGAACAATTCCCCCTTGCCCCACTCTATTCCCAAAGAAAACCTGTTCTTTTATGATGAATTGGAAACCAACATCCATCCATAGAAAACCCAAATTGCTGTTTGTTCCAAATGAGCACGAAAGAATAGTTTTCCCTGGGGGGAAGCAGTGGGACAAGTGGAAATGTGGATAAGCCCATAGGATTGTAGCATTGGATGGTTCCCAAAGGGTGCTCTAGCCCAACCTCCTGCAAAGCAGGAGTCTCAACTAGAGAATCCCTGAAGGATGGCCATCCTACCTCAGTTTTAAAACCTCAAATGAAGGAAAGCCCACCACCTTCTGAGGTAGTCCATTCCATTGTGCAACAGCTCTCACCATCATAAAATTCTTCCTACTGTTTAGTTGGTATCTCCTTTCTTGTAATTTGAATCTATTTGTTCGAGCAGCAGAAAACAAGCTTGCTCCATCTTCTGTGTCACAGCCCTTTAGATATTTGAATATGGCTGTAATCTCATATGGCTTTCCCCTGGGAAACCTGTGGTTTAGCACTGAATCAGAACAAACTGCAATCAGGTTTTCTGCGGATTGCTGTCTGCTCCAATTTAGTGCTAAGGAGTGTGTTTTCTGGGGGAAAGCGGTGGAGCAAAGGAATGGGACAATCAGGAAAGTGTTCAGGCCCATGCTTTCTATGCACAGGACAAGTAGAAGTGTGAAAGGCCCTCAGTCTTCTCTTATCCAGGCTAAACATACCCAACTCCCTCAACAGTTCCAAATAAGGCCAGGTTTCCTCATAATGCTTGGCTTTCTCAGGGACTACCTGACCCCAAAACGTCAGGGGCTAATCCAATAGAACAAAGGCTTTATGGGTGTCACTTACTATGATGTCTCCTCTTTGGACAAATTGCAGGCGGACCTGAAAGATGCTGATATCCAAAATGTAGATGAGGTCACAGAAATAGTCCACAGCCATCCAGTAATAAACATTTGCAGGTGTTTGGAACGGGAAAGCCCAGCGGACTGGAATCAGCCAGCAGTTCCAATTCCATGCCAAAACCACAATGAAGAGCCACAAGATGTACATCAGATCTAGAGTGGGAGGGGAAAACCCAGAACAGACTCAGGAGCTCTGCTAGTTGCCAAGAACTTATCCTGCTTCTCTTGTTTAGGACAACTCAATGGAACTATAGGAACTGAGCACAGCAGCATGGGGGTCCAAAATAACAGGACCTGGAAATAGAAGGCAAACCAGTTCCTGTGGGATCAGAGAATGAGAAATTTGTGCAAGATGAATTAGTAGTTCTCAACCATTAATGTGCTCCATGAATGTTCTCCACTATATTGCTTTTTTGCTATGAATATAGTTGGTTAAGAGATGGAACCATTATAGCACCCACCTCTCAGTTTAATCGTGAACTCACTGGGTGGCCTTAGACAAGCGTTTATCTCTCAGCCTTATGTCTCCATCTGAAAATCTGGGGACATCTACACACTGGCCTAGCTTCCAGGTAGGGATGGAGCAGGAATTTGATTCTGTTCGCATTTGAATTGTTTGGAATGGATGAAACAGTCTATTTCTGGTCTGTGTCAATTTTGAATGCATGTTCACAATTCCACTCCATCCCATTTCCATATTAACCTCCCATATTTTAAAAGAGGTATGTAAATTTGTATTACAATACAAACACATGTGTTATGTCACGAAGCACATACTTAAATATAGAATATTTGTGAATTTCTAAATGTATTTTATACTAAAATGCACCATTTAAATGCATTTTGGTATTTTATTTTATTTTTTAGCTAAGAACTTTATAGTGCAATTTGAAGGAGTGTGGACTTATCCAAAGGATCATTCAGAAGGTTTGAATGAAGTTGGCTGACTTAAAAATGGAGTTCACTGCTTTATCCCTCTTCAGTGCCTATTTCCAAAAAGAGATGCTCAGCATCAAGCAACCTGCCTATCAGCCTCTGGCCTGTTAGAATTCCTGCTCCATGATTGCAGTCATGGGATTTTTGTCCATCACATGACGGTGTCTGTATTTGACTCCACAAAGTGGGAAGTGACAAAGACAGGATGTTTGTGTTACTGTGTTCCATGAAGTGAGACTTTTGTCCTTTGTTCACTCTCTCTGCTGTCTGATGCTAGAGAGAGAGGGAGCCATGTTGCAGTGCTCCGGGTGTGTTTATATGTAAATAAAGTAGATTAGACAAAATGCTGAGTTGCTGAGGTCTGTTAAGCAAGCTGCGAAGACTCTGCGGATCCCTAAGTGTGACGATGTCTCTTGGCATCGGTCGCTGTGATGTTCGGGCAGAAGAAAGCTTTTGAAGCTCCTGAATGAAAGACCAGGAGGGAGAGAACATGCCAGTCAGGCATGTGTCTCTGCCAGGGTCCTACTCAAGAGTAGGACGAGCTACTGACATGGCCATCCCCCCCCCCCACTCCTGCTTAATATTCTACAGCAGGCTCTTCGGTCAAAAGCCCATTCCAGGTACTCACTGGTGAGCGGGTCAATGCTGCTGGGGAACTGGCATTTTCTTCCACGTGGGGGACTTTGCTTCTTTCCACCCTTCTCACTCGCTCCCTCTTTTTCTTCTGGAGGCTTTTCTTTGGAAGGTGCTATGGGAACAAATGGAATAAGTGAAAACCAGGCAAACTTTGGAATCAAAACCATTGTTTTTAGCCAACCTTTATTCATCTTAATTGATATTAGGTGTGTGGAGGCTGCAGTTATTTAACAGCGAGGGGGGCAAGGAATCTCTGCACATGCTTGGACACTCTGAGCCAACCTGGTGCCCTCCAGATGTTTTGGACTGCAACTCCCCTCAGCTCAAGCCAACTGGGGTAGATGGGACCAAGAGTCCAAAATGTCTGGAGGGCATCAGGTTGGGAGCTGCTGCTTCTGAGTCTTTAATCATTAGACACGGAAGGCCTGGGTTGTTTTCCTCTATGTACTTTGGTGCTCAAGTTACCCATCCTCTGGCAATGGTCATGACCCCCCCCCCCCGGCTCACACCCAGAGTCAGTTTCACATGCAACTGGTTTCTGCTTCACCTAGAAGAACCTGGTATCAAAGGATGGAGAGAGAGCGAGTGTGTCTGGAAAGTTGCTGCGTCCATTTGCTAATCAGCAAGGCCTTTGACACAGCAGCCATAAGGGTCAGCCATCAGGGTCCAGCAAAGCTTATGCTGCCCATCCTAAGGAAGTTGAAGAGAAGATAAACCCCTGCTGCAAAGAGCTAGTTTGACTGAGTCCAAGCTTTGCAAAGCTTATTTATACTTCAGTTAAGTAAGTGCACTATGACTTCAGAAACCTCAAAAGTCATGTTGCAATAAGTAATTGGCAACCCTTGAGAAGGAGCTTGTCAGAAGGCGACAAGGAGCAGAGAGAAGTTTCAGAAATAGGTTGAATATCTTTTACCCACTGCTAGACACAGACCCTTTGAAAAAGTTTTGTAATAGATGGTGCTGGTCTCACTTACATGCCACGGGGGTTTCCTCATCAGAAGATGCATCTGGGTCAATCAATTTCTCTTTCACTTTCTCTGTTCGGTCTTTAAAGAGACGCACCAGTTCTTGCAGACGGTCATTGATAACTGCACTGTTTTGGCTTGCTGTTGAGCTGCTGCGATCTGGCAAACTATGGTGAAACCAGGCCAGATATTATGAATGAAAGCTTTCCCATTGCTCAATGCTATAATCACCAGAAGTGATATTATGAATGAAAACCTTTTCATTGACCAGTGCTATATTAATTAATTCTAGGCCCAATTTTAGCAAGTTGTAGTGAAGGAGGGACAATTTCTCCTCATATATACATTTTTTAATGCAATTGTGCCTAATATACCAATTTTTGCAAGCAATTTTCTCTAATATAATAGAGTTTTGTATGTTGTTTTCAATAATATATGCATTTTACTCACTTTGCTCTAATATACACATTTTGTACATACTCATATTTTGATAGTTTTGCAAAATTCAGAAGGTTCACCTCGTTTCAAATTGTGGATTATTTTGGGAATCGTGAATTAGGTATATAAATTGTGAACTGAAACCTAATTTCTCCCACATGCCAAGCTGTAGGTCTTCTCCATCCTGGTGCCCTCCAGATGTTTTAGACTACAGCTCCCATCAGCCCCGGCCAGTGTGGCTATGCTCCCATCAACTTCAGCACCATATGACTGGGGTGACTAACTAGGACCAATAGCAGCTGTAATTCAAAATATCTGAAGGGCACCACCAGGTTGGGATGGAGGCTATAGGCAAATGAATTATAGGTTTCTTACTGACTGGTGGGTAGCTTTTCAGTGTGGATTGACTTTCATTCATTTACAACACTCTTTGCTTTGCAGCCTGGAGAGCTGGAGTACACTCTATCATAGTCTGTCATGCAGCCTTCTCCTGCAGCCTTTTATAAAATAAGGAGGATATGGCTATTAATGACTAGTAGCCATGATAGCTATGCCTCCGAATATCAGTTGCTGGAAGCCGCAGGAGGGCAGAGTGCTCTGGAGCTCAGGTCCTGTTTGCCTGTTTCTCACAGAGGCATCTGGTTGGCCACTGTGAGAAAACAGGATGCTGGACTAGATGGGCCATTGGCCTCATCCAGCAGGCTCTTCTTCTGTTCTTAGGAACTGCTGGACACTTACAAGGGAAAGCATATCTTGCACTTTTTCTAAAAACGCTGCGCTTGTCTTGCTAACCCTACACTGTATCTGATGATTATAGTCTGCAGACCAAACTAACTAAGCTACTACATGCTATAGATGCAGTGGGGTCAAAATGGCTCTTGTTTGATGTAAACATACTGCAAAGATAACATGTAAGAACCACATGTTTGCTGCCCTGACTTTCTTGGAGAAAGGGTAGGATATAGGTAAAGGTAAAGGGACACCTGACCATTAGGTCCAGCCGTGACCGACTCTGGAGTTGCGGTGCTCATCTCGCTTTACTGGCCAAGGGAGCTGGCGTACAGCTTCCGGGTCATGTGGCCAGCATGACTAAGCCGCTTCTGGTGAACCAGAGCAGCACACGGAAAAGCCGTTTACCTTCCCGCTAGAGTAGTTCCTATTTATCGACTTGTACTTTGACGTGCTTTTGAACTGCTAGGTTGGCAGGAGGAGGGACCGAGCAACGGGAGCTCACCCCGTTGCGGGGATTCACATTACCGACCTAGGCAAGTCCTAGGCTCTGTGGTTTAACCCACAGCACCACCCGCGTCCCTGGGTAGGATATAAATGCCACATATAAATGAAAGTCTCTAGTGTCGTACCAAAGTGATCCTTCTCTCTGTGGACTGGAAAGGTCTGGCCAAGCTTTGACTGGTGAGGGGCTTGGAGATGGCACTTTCAGCTCCTCCACACTCTCCTCCTGGGAAGAGCGTTTCCTCCTGAAATGGGGAAAAAGAAAGAGGTCGGGTATTTTTTGGTACACACAATCAGAACATTCTCTCTGTTTTAAAATGTGAGTCCTAAATTTAGTCCACACTGATAGTATCAATGTCTTGCTGTTGCTGCCTTGAAACAGCAGCTTCAGTTGTGAGATTGTCCTTGGCCCTGGTAGCTCAGCTGTTATCACAAACTAATGTTATTTGGGAGACAAAAAATTAAGATTTGGAGAACTAATAAGGTGCAAGCAGATTAAAGGTTGCCCATAAAAGGCACCCTGAGTCTTTAGAAAAAAACCACTTTAACAGAGTGGCAGACAGATTTAGGACACTTGACAGAAAAACAAAATATATAACAAAACAAAGAAGTTAGCAACTGGTTGTTGGCCCATAGGGTAATCCAGCCTTTGCTGGCCTATTGCCCTCTACACATTGCAGATTTACAACTCCCATCGGCCTCAGCCAGTGGGAAGATATTGGATCAGCTCTGACATAAACCCGTTGATGCACCCCAGCTGTGTACCCTAAGGTATGCAAATGATTATCCCAGGTTTGTATCCCAGTTACAGGTCAATGCTCCTCAATAAATCAAGAATCTGCATGGATGCTAAATAACAGGTTTTTGGACTTTAGGTTCTAAAACATTATGGGTTCATACCTCTTGGGAGCCTTGGCTATAACCGGCACAGCGAGGGTTTGGGGTTTCTTTGGTGGTGAGGTCTGAGCACGGCCGGCAAATACTGGCAGCCCTGAAGAGCCATTCTTGGGATTCCTATTCTTGATGTTCACAGTGGGGTATCTCCCTGATGGCCGTCCTTTGGCAAGAAAATAAATGAAATGAGCCAGAAGAAAACAAGAAGACAGATAAAACCAGTGGATACATCACTAGCAGGGGCTCCTCATACCAAAATGTTCAAGATGTAGGTCCTTTACTGATCAAAAGACACCTGAAACTACAACCTCCTAATTCCCACCTGTATTTTCAGACACCTTCAGTAAACATAACCACCTCTTAAATGTCCTATCCCAGGTTTATACAGTTTCTTTTCTATGCAATTCAAATTATACTATGGCCAAAGTATGTAATAAATGTTGTGGGTTTTTTAAAAATCAAAACAAAGTTTTTGTGTTATTATTTTTCATGAACCAAATATTTTAATTTTTAATACTTTCAACTGATTGTGTTGATTGTACACTGTTTTTGTATACTGATTGTAGTTACATAGTATATAATTGGTTGAAATAAAATAAATAAAATATAATTAATATTTGGAGTATAAATTCTAGTTATAATACCCTGATAAAGTAAATGTTTATATCATATTGTTGATTCTGTGTTATCATGTTAAACTGTGTCATAGATTCATATTGATACCCTTTTGTATTTAGATAACTATCTTGTAGAACTAACAGGAATAATTAACTGGAAGGTATAAATGCAATCAGATGTACAATTATTGCTATGAAAAGTTAGGCACATTATTCAAATATGACAGGTTGTTTCAAACACCAAGAGGTTTGATTATTGCTTCCTGTAGTGATAGGAAGCACATATTACTTTTCAGAGATAATAACTTATTGCAAACTCCAAGCAAGCTTTTATGCAATATTTTTAAATATACTGTGAATTATGATTTCTCCAAAATTAATTAACTTAGCTTCTTCAAAAAGCAGCACAGGGCTATTTGCAAAAGAGCTTTCAAACATCCCCCGCACTGTGCTTTGAAGTCCCAACAATGGGACTTCAAAGCACAGTGTCACCTGATTTCACTATGGCTTTAGGGGATTGACAGGTGGACAGCCCCACCCACCTACCTCTCAAAACTGCATTCACCATGCTATACATATTAATGCTCCTTGAATTCATTTGGGACTGTTTTCAATGTCAATGGAACAACTGCCCAATTGTGTTTGGTTTACATTTGCTTTTTATTTTTTAAAATAGAAATATGTTTTTTTTTAAATTGGGGGGCTCCAGAGTTGGCACATAAGCATCTGGCTTGCTGGGAAGAAATGGTCCTCTACCCCTACTCTAAAAGGTATACCCAAAAGGGACAGGTCTTGCCTGCCACCTTCAATAGAGCAATTTGTGAAGCAAGGCCATTTGCAACCTTCAACACAGCAGAGCAACTCTTGGCCTTTTCTCTTTTGATGCAAAACTGCATCACAGCTACATGTCTGGAAGTTATGGCTACTGGATGTACATGTATTGAAGCAGACACAAGAGAGACACACACAGGCAGACGAAACGAAGGAAGCCTGACACACAAAGCTGCACGCACAAAGCCATGGCAAATGCTACGTTACCCTGGGTGTGAGAAGATGACCCTTCTTCCTTCAAAAAACTGGGGTTCGTCACACCAGCCTTTTGCTTTCTGGCGACAAGGACAGGGATGCGGGAGGAAGCGGCAGTGGTGGAGCGGTAGCTGGGGACGTTGGGCAGCTGCTCGGCTAGGCTGTGACGGGAGGGGGAGGAGCTAGGATGACTGAGTGGCTTGTCATGCACCAGGCGGGCTAACTCAACGTCGCGGTTTTGCTTGGACATGATGGGGCTAGGCAGCTAGAGGCTCCAAGCAAGGGCCAAGGAGTTCTGAAGCTGCAACAAAGCAAACATAAAACCACATGAGAAAAATGGTGTTGCTCAGTTCCAAACCAGCCATTTTGTGTGTGTGTGTGTGTGTGTGTGTGTGTGTGTGTGTGTGTTATACACAATCATCATTGACCACAGTATGATCTTCAAAGATACATGGTTGAAGGTCAGTTGGCTGAAATTCCGCAAGTTAAATTTATGCAAGGTGGAGAAATTTTCCTAGCATGGAAAGAGCTTTTAAGGTTTCCACTTGTCGGGGGGAGCAAGGACTGCTCAGCATGCTGGCTCTGGAAGGCTAGGGATGCTCACACAGGGGATGTTTGAGTATACTGGTTTTCATATACATTTGAAACTCTTGGAACTGAACCACTAGGTAAGATGTGATCTAAACCCTAGAAATTAATAAATGGTAAGATTTTGTTTATTTGGGATATGAAGGGTATATACAACCTGCAGAGGAATTCCTGGGCTAGGAAAATGACCTGGCCAAGCTAGGGTCATTAAGAAACAATAAAGTGCCATTGAGGACATTGGCAATGCAAGAGAACTGCCCCCCCACAAAGGTATGAAAACAGACAGGAGATTTGGAAAATTGTCAGGGTAACTGGGCCTTGGATTCCAGCACTGCACAGTTCCTCTTGAGATGACCATGCTGTAACATCTGAACTCCATGCAGACTGAAGGTACAAATTTCTGGATAAATCTTATTTCTTAAAGCTACAGCAGCTTTCAACACATCTTCAATTCTCCAAAGGAGCACAGGCCCTGGTTGAGGGCCAAGACCCCTGGAATCCTGTGCACAGCTTGACCGGGATTGGGGTGGCCTGTAACAATATTGTATTTTTGAAGGCGCACAAACATGCAAATGGAGTCACTTCAGGGGCAAATTTTGATGTGGCGGTTGCACCACCACTCATTCCCCAAAGAGCTTGTGCAGCTTCAAGCTGTTTTACAAACTCAGTCCCCTAAAATGTTCCTTATTGCCCTGTTGGACTTCTTGGTCTCTGTGACCAGCTTTGTAACAGCTGGAGATTTCATGACCATGATGCAACCTTTTTGGATTATAATTAATTCAACATTCATGTCTGTGTCTGCACACTCAAGACGCATAAGCTTGCAAAAAATGTCCAATACCAACCTTCATCAGCCCAGTGCCACCCAGATGTTTTGGACCACAAGTCCCATCATCCCTGGCCACTGCTCATACTGGCTGCAATTGACAGGAGTTGTAGCCCTAAACATCTGGAGGGCATCAGGCTGGTGAAGGCTGCCTTAGGCCAAACACTCTGTGTATGCTCACTGGAACAGAACAGGACAGCTCTTGCCTGCTCAGAGCTTTGTGTCCACATTGCAGGCCTGCACAGGATTGGACCAGGCACATTTTATATACGGTACCTTGAGGTGTAACTAAGGCTGCTTCAGTTTCTTCTTCTTCTACCTTAATTAAACAAAAACAAAAACCACATTATTCTGAAGAATATTTCCTGTTTTGAGAGCTCAGGTTCTGTCCTTAAACAGACTTTTGTTATGTTGTGACAGTGTGCCCCTTCCCTATTTTATAAAGCCATCTTATGGGGCCATTTTAGGGGACAAAAGACCGGGTATAAAATAGCTTTTATAAATAAATAACCAACCAACCTGTGGAAAAGGGCCTAAGTTGGCATCCAACCCCTTGACTTTGCCTGAAGCAGCTACCATGAAGGTGCAGCTATCAGAGGCACCCCTATAAGGGACAAAAGAGAGACAGTCAGACAGCAGTGATTAGCAAACCCTGAAGTCCCAGGGATCTTCTTGTCATATTGAAGCTAATGTGTGTTAGAAATGCCCTGGAAGAATAATAAGATTTACAGAGCGGCTTTCCATCTGAATATCGACTATATAGGCCCACAGCAAAGGTGAACAGTGCCTGGTTCTTGGCATTCCTACTAACAAGGATGACTCTCTCCCCCCTCAGGCTACATTCATACAATATACTTAAAGCACTATGTTACCACCTTAAACAATCATGGCTTCCCCCAAAGAATTCTGGGAAGTGTAGTTTGTCCAGGGTGCTTGGACTTGTTAGGAGGCCTGACTTCCCCTCACAGAGCTACAGTTCCCAGAGTTCTCTGGGTAGAGGGACTACCTATTAAACAACTCTGGGAACTGTTCTGTGAGGGGAATAGGAGCCTCAATACTATTTAAACTTGTAGCATGGTGCTTCAGATATATGGGTGTGAATGTGTTCCCCGGTCTCTGCCTGTCCCCCTCAACACTGTGTCACACACCAGCATGACAAAGAAACTGAACCCAAGATAGGCCTAGCAAAGCAGATCAAGTCTGGCCTCTGCCTCCTCCTTTGTCCACGATTGCACCCCCATCCTCTCTTCTATGTAAATGAATTGGTGCTGTTCATTCCTATGGGGAGAAAAAACAGCAAGAGGTTGTTTCCAACTAAGTTTTACTCAGAGTAGTCAACACATTCAAAAAATTAATGGAGCTAAGCTAGCCAGGTTTGTTCATTTCAATGGGTCTGCTCTGAGTAGAGATAGCTTTGGATGCAGCCCATAGTAAGCTTACCAGATTTACCTACCCGGGGACAGTCCCCAGATTTTCAAATCAGTCCCCATACAAAATCCATTGAAGTTGAAAAGTGTCCCAGGATTCATTGAAAAAAATCTGGTAACCTTAGCCCATAGCATTTGTTGACACTGCTGTAGTGAGGGCAAAACCTGCCCACCCTCCATGGGCTGCAATGTGTCTCTGTGCACAGCATATACAGAGGCTCATTGCACAGACTCAGCAGTCCAAAGAATATGCAAGCTCTTTCTCAGCGTCACTCCACCCCTCACAAAGACAAGAACATTGTTAGTAAACAAAACAAGCACCCTGCTGACTCCTTCAGCCAAAGCACCATTCCTTTCCACAGGGTCTGATTGCACCAACAAAACACATTAAATCAAATTTGCTTAAACAAAACACTGAGGTTTACAGTTGCGTTCATTAAGGTACTATCCCTCATTCACCGTTTGCAATTCTTTCCTCCACAAGCATGTATAGAGGCATCTGCAACTCAATACAATACCTCATGCAACTGATGAAGTGGGATGTAGTGTACACTGAAAGCTTGTGACATAATAATTTTGTTGGCGTCTAAGGTGCCAAAAGATTCCTTGTTGGTTTTGCAACAAGAGGTAAACACAGCAACCTTTCTAAAAATATTTAACATTCCCTCATTTTTTTCCTCTGGACCCCTCAGAAATATTTTGCAAAAGAAAAAAACAAACCCCAAACTCACCTTTTCAAACCATGTTTCCCCTGAGCGTATAGCACGTCAAGCCATGCTTATATTCAGCCCTGTGATGCTCTGCTAATCTTGAAAGCCTTCTCTTAATGAATGTATTTTTCAAATCATCGACAACCGCTCCAAGATTGAGACTTTTGACTCTTTCCTGTGTCTGCTTTGCCTTCAGTTTAGATGCAGATCCTATTTCCTGTTAACTAGACTGCGCTGTCATAGCCCGCTCCCTAAGATATCCCCCCTCCCTGCTTCAACAGAGGAACATTGAGGGACCAAAGGGATGCTGTTGCTAGGAGAAGCTGAGCAGTTGCCAGGGAGGAAGACGGGTCACAGCCTGGTTACTAGGCACCACACATAATAGGCAAGCCCTTGAATGTACTTTGCTAATAGAAACCTCCATCTGATGAGGCAGCACAGAAAAATAAGCCTTTCAAGTTTGTTGCAGATCTAAGGCTGCTTAAAGTCTAATTATTTTATTGTCCAGTCCACACATGATAAATCTAGCATTCATCATGAGACAAATGGCAGTGTGGCATAGCAGCTAGAGTGTTGGGCTAGGACTGGGGAGACCAGGGTTCAAATCTCCACTCTGCCATGAAGCTCACTGACAGTCAACCTAATCCACTTTACAGGGTTGTTGTGCAGAGGAAAGGATATAAATTTAATAAATAAAATGTATCCTTCTGTCAGAATTTGACCTTTTAATTTGATCACTGATAGTTGCCTTTTAGCAGAGTTCTGCTAAAGAAGGAAAAGCTACCTTCCTATCAATTATGCATCTGGTACAGCAGCTTTTCCTGCCTTTGGAAAAAAATATCTGGTCAATTTCATGACTGACATGGGCTGTGTACACTCTGTACCTATAAAGCACATTCCAAGCACATTCTTTCCCTGAAATAATTCTGGGCATGGTAGCTTACCCCTCACAGAGCTACAATTCCCAACAAACTACAGTGCCTATAATTATTTGAGGGAAAGGATGTGCTTGGAATGGGCTTTAAAGCTATAATGTGTACGCAACCATGATCTCTATGCTCAGGAACGTGCCAGAGTTTTTGGTTGCCAACTCTGAACACAGAGACAGGTTTTGATTGAGCAATCTGACCACATCTGCATTAAGTTATATGAGCATAAAGGGATGGATCAAGTGAATGAAAACCCCTGTGTTTATGTTTTAACAGAGGGATGGAGGTCATGCTGTCCTCCAGGTACTGTTGGACTCCACCTCCCATCAACTGCAACCAACATGGCCAGTGGATAAGGGTGATAGGAGTTGTAGTCCAACAACATCTGAGAGGAGACAGCAGAAGATGCTGTCCTGTCTCCAGCACTGAGGTATGAAGAACTGAAGCCTTGTTTCACTTTTGTGTAGGAAACAGGAGAGGCACCGTTTTATCTTTTGATGCTGTTAAGGTGCTACACTCAATATGCCAGCAAGTTTGGAAAACTCAGCACTGGCCAGAGGATTGGAGAAGATCAGTCTACATCCCAATCCCAAAGAAAGGCAGTGCCAAAGAATGCTCCAACTACCGCACAATTTCACTCATTTCACATGCTAGCAAGGTTATGCTTAAAATTCTACAAGGAAGGCTCAAGCAGTATGTGGACCGAGAACTCCCAGAAGTGCAAGCTGGATTTAGAAGAGGCAGAGGAACCAGAGACCAAATTGCAAACATGCGCTGGATTATGGAGAAAGCTAGAGAGTTCCAGAAAGACATCTACTTCTGCTTCATTGACTATGCAAAAGCCTTTGACTGTGTTGACCACAGCAAACTATGGCAAGTTCTTAAAGAAATGGGAGTGCCTGATCACCTCATCTCTCTCCTGCGAAATCTCTATGTGGGACAAGAAGTTACAGTTAGAACTGGATATGGAACAACTGATTGGTTCCAAATTGGGAAAGGAGTACGGCAAGGCTGTATATTGTCTCCCTGCTTATTTAACTTATATGCAGAATTCATCATGCGAAAGGCTGGGCTGGATGAATCCCAAGCCGGAATTAAGATTGCCGGAAGAAATATCAACAACCTCAGATATGCAGATGACACAACCTTGATGGCAGAAAGTGAAGAGGAATTAAAGAACCTTTTAATGAGGGTGAAAGAGGAGAGCGCAAAATATGGTCTGAAGCTCAACATCAAAAAAACGAAGATCATGGCCACTGGGCCCATCACCTCCTGGCAAATAGATGGGGAAGAAATGGAGGCAGTGAGAGATTTTACTTTCTTGGGCTCCATGATGAGTGCAGATGGTGACAGCAGTCACGAAATTAAAAGACGCCTGCTCCTTGGGAGAAAGGCGATGGCAAACCTAGACAACATCTTAAAAAGCAGAGACATCACCTTGCCAACAAAGGTCCGTATAGTAAAAGCCATGGTTTTCCCAGTGGTGATGTATGGAAGTGAGAGCTGGACCATAAAGAAGGCTGATCGCCGAAGAATTGATGCTTTTGAATTATGGTGCTGGAGGAGACTCTTGAGAGTCCCATGGACTGCAAGAAGATCAAACCTCTCCATTCTGAAGGAAATCAGCCCTGAGTGCTCACTGGAAGGACAGATCGTGAAGCTGAGGCTCCAATACTTTGGCCACCTCATGAGAAGAGAAGACTCCCTGGAAAAGACCCTGATGTTGGGAAAGATGGAGGGCACAAGGAGAAGGGGACGACAGAGAATGAGATGGTTGGATGGTGTTCTTGAAGCTACTAGCATGAGTTTGATCAAACTGCGGGAGGCAGTGGAGGACAGAAGTGCCTGGCGTGCTCTGGTCCATGGGGTCACGAAGAGTTGGACACGACTAAACGACTAAACAACAACAAAAGTCCTGTCTCTTTCCCTCATCACAAAGGAACATCGGTTGTGGGGAGGGTCTGCACATTGAAAGAAATAGCAAAGCAGAGCTTTGAACATGCTGTCTTCTCCACAGACCAATGTAACAAATCACAATCTAAAGGGCAGTTCAGAGACAGAGGAAGCTGTGCCTTTGTGTTTAGAGGAAGGGCAATGAAGAATCCATGGCCTTTGTTTGAATTCAGGACCTTTGTGGCAGAGAGAGGTCCTCTGAGTGCCTTAACAGCTCTATTCTGTTACCAATGTTAACATGTCAGGGAAGCCTCTGGTGTATGGCAACTCATGTCAGCAAATTCCCTTAAAAATAGCACAAAAACTTTTTTTGAGATGTTGCAAAAAACAAACAGCTCAACAACTTTTGTGTCCAGATTTTCACTTTTTGAAATATGGCAACCCTAGTTGCCAAGTTATACAGCAACAGATATTCTTCCGCCTAATTCCCTTGCTTTGGCTTCCTACCTCTGCTTTGGGGGGCTGGGAGGTGTCCCCACAGTCCACTCAGCTGTGCCACACCAACACATTGCTTCCTCTTGGATTTCATGGTCTTCCACCAAGAATTCCATATGGCTCTGTCTTGTGGGAAAGGTGCAGGCTGAAATAAAATGGTGAAGGCATCAGGTTAGGGACCACTGGGCAGGAAGATCCATCTATAGGCACAGATGCTAAGTGGCAAAGCCCAAATGGGATCACCTTGCTACTATTCATTGTGCCCCTCTTCAGCAGGCAGCAATGCTATCCTCTTCAGACACAAAACTTCTCAAGTTGCTGGCTTGGTTCTGGCAAACATCACCCCCAGATAATTTTAAGTTATCCCCTGTGCCCCAACAGGACTCCAAAGCCAGAAGGAAGTCAGCAGCTGAGTGGGTGGCAAAATTGGCAGGTACTGCGAAAAGTGAAGCACCTCTCCCTTCACCTATCTCTGGCAACGCCTCCTCCTGTGCATTCTCTCATGAAACATGAATTTGGGATGTGCATTTGCTGAGATATCAGGCAGTTCCACACACGGGGTGGCTTCAGTTTCTACATACTCAGCATTTGCTGAAACAACACGCAAGCTAAAATGCAAACTTTTCTGAATTTTGTAGGTATAGATCTCTAACCGAAAAAATCCATACAAAACTGGCTATCTCAGGGCAAAGTGTGCATAAAAACGTGTATATTTGTGAAAATAATGTAGCAGGGGAAACTGCTTGCAGAAATATTAAGCAAAATTGCCCACAGGAGTGTCAGTGGTGGCAGCTGGTGCCCTTTGGGACTGATAGGGTAGAAGGCAGGGAGACCAACAGTAGGTGGCGCCACAGCCAGTGACAGACTGACCTACCGGTAATTCTAGTTTTGTCCTCCTCCTTCCTGCTGAGGTCTATAAAGGCAAAACTGAGACGAAAGAGGAGGGAGCTGATAGGCGGCAGCACCCCTTGGACCAGTTGCAAGTAAGAAAGTTGGCAAGTAGGGTCTGGCTGTGAGCAGAGTGATATTGGTGGGGCATTGCCCCATTTGCCCTAATGGACCAGCTTCCACTGAGGAAGGCATATAATATGAGAAATGCACTGATTAATTTTCATGATGACTTTAAAAACTAAACAAAAAACATAAACTGATGTGAAAATGTGGCAAACTGAATTTAAGACAGGAAAAATGAGAAACAGAAACTGGCAGATTAATCCATTCCTTGTTCCCCTTGAAGAGGAGGAATCTGGCATGTCGCTTACTGGGTCCCCAAGCAGGACAGTCAGATAAAGCCATGTGGGGCGATCAGAGAGTTTGTTCCTGCTCTGCTTTGGGTTGTAAAAGGAGGGATCCTGGGGCGGGGGCGGGCTATTCTTGTAATTTTAAGGTGGACTTACATTCCGGGAGAAAAGTGACTGTAGCACTAGTGAGACCCACATGCCACCAGACATCTTCATTTGCCCTGGGCTCTATAGGTAAAACAGGGCTGGCCATATTCCCTTCTGGGGCCCACATGCCAATGGTGGACAAGAACAGAGGCAAAAGATGACATAGTAATGTGTGTAAATTTTGTCTTCGAATAGCAGTCTGGTTTCTACTCTCTTTCTGCACACACCTCTCAATCCTCCACACAGACAGACAGGCAAGAGGCATGATTGTTGTTCAATGACATTTTGCAACCTGGTGAAAAACACACACATGGAGTCCTATGAACCGGATGAGAGAGGATTGAAGAGCACTTTTGGCCCCTGGACGTGAGGCTTCCTACCCCTCAAGCAAAGAAGATAAGCAGCAGCTCTTCCCACCAGATGGGGGCAAAGGGAGAGAGGTCAGCAATTGCAACTATTCTCATTGTGAGGGACCATGAAGTTTACTGGGCCGTAGTGAGCCAGTTACTCCCTTGCAGCCTAACCCACTTATTGGGTTGTTGTGAGGAGGACAAAATGAACACAAGGGTAAACCATGTGCACTACTCTGAATGCCTTGAGGGATAATATATACTGGGATAATATATACAGTTGGGGGCGGTATTTTTTTTGTTTGTTTCCTGTTATGGTATGTATTTTTGTGTTTTTATATTGTAAACCACCTTGTGATCTTTGGATTAAGGGGGGTATAGAAATTTAATAAATAATAATGATATCTTGTGTAGTTTCTAATAAGTTCAGAAGGACAATAGTGTTCACCTGTTGCTAGTCTGGAATTCATCTGGAATTCAGAAAGAGAAACCTGGTTGTTGTATACAAGTCAGTGATATGCACATCATGTGGGCTTGATGAACTGTCTTGAGTTACTCATCTACAAAGGGAGCATTTTTCTGCTTTTAATTTGTGACAGATTGTTTGGATAGTCTAGTAGATAGCCCTGGGGAGGTCATAGTGCATGTTGAAACCATTGACATGTGTGGTCCTGAAAGTAAAATCTAGATCGCTAGGTAGGGGGCTGAAAGCTTAAACTTTCATGGTAGCTTTCTCTGTTCTATTGACCTCTTCATCAAAGTTCAGAGTACTGGTGAAAACTTCCATTAAGGCTGCTTCCTCCTGAGAAGCATCCAAACACTGATTGCTTCTCTGCTGTAAGCTCCAGGTGGGATTGCAATTGATTTTGAGGGATATTGCACTTTTTCTTATTGTAGGGCCAAGGGTATAAACACCTGTGGAGATTGTGCTGGGCTTCCTTTCTTAAAAACATCCAATTTTCTATGAAAGAAAGAAAGAAAGAAAGAAAGAAAGAAAGAAAGAAAGAAAGAAAGAAAGAAAGAAAAGAGATGGAAGCAGCGTTGGGAAAAGGCTGATTGCAAATTGTTGTTTACATCATCCACTGGGCCCCAATAAAATATGACTTGAACAATCAATTTCACATGAAACACCCAGCATGAAAGCAGCCTTAGGAGATGGCTGGCATCTCCTGCTTCTGTTTGATATTAATCTGATGGTTTTTGTGGTGTTTCTATTAACACTGTGTATAATAATTAAGATGTTATGGTTGGATTGTGTTTTAAATCATAGTTTTAGCTTTGTAAATTGACCAAAAGGTTATCTAAAAAACCCCAAACTAGTAAAGCTATAATGTCCTGATAGAAGAAGAGACAGAAATACTTTGTCTACCTGAGAGAGCTACTCAAAGAAAAATAATATTGGGTGAGTTGTAGCTTTTCTCATTTCCCGGCTTTGCCATGCAATAAAAAACTATTTTCTGACTTTTTCTGACTATTTTGGAGGAAAAACACTACTGGATAAGAAACAAAGTGGATGAAGGACATGGGGAATACAAAATATCAAAAACAGTCCTCCCCAGTCCAAGTCTCTGACCTCCCAATGCCAAATCCAAAATGTGTTGCCATCCTTTACCTTTCTCATACCTTTGATTCAATCAGTCCTGCCTTCCCCAACCTGGTGCTTGGCCTACAACAGCCATCAGCCGCAGACAGTGTGCACACTGGTTGAGGCTGAAGGGCATTGTGGTCCAAAACATCTAGAGGGCACCAAGTTGGGGAAGGCAACATGGGAGCAGTTCTTGCTGACTAGTGAAGCCTATATGGTTAAAATTCTTCCATCAGGAATGTTGTCCTGGACCTGGAAACTAAGGATACTGTCAGGTCCCTCCCATAAAGCAAGCTTATTTTCTCCTGCTCCGGATGGTAGGACCCAAACCAATGAACTGAAGTTGCAAAAAAGGGGATTCCAACTAAACATCAGGAAGAACTTTCTGGCGGTAAGAGCTGTTTGACAGTGGAACAGACTCCCACAGAAGGTGGTGGACTCTCCTTCATTGGAAGTTTTTAAGCAGACATTGGACGACCATCTGTCATGGATGCTTTAGTTGCGATTGTGGCTTTGCAGGGGGTTGGATTAGATGACCCTCAGGGTCCCTTCCAACCCTACAATTCTATGTTCCTATGATATTCACATAGGACATTGCTTTTTCTTTCATGACCAGCTAAGCAATAAGGCTGCCTCCACCTCATGTTCAGATTGCTCTTTTAAAAGCTAGCCTTTATTTAATTTAGAAAAAATAAAACAAAACGTGCAAAGTCTTTTCTTCCTGATGCATTATGCACACTAATTCAGGTTGGTTTCATTTTTTGGAAAAGGAAGTCTTCAAATCTTCAGTGTCCCTTTGTTTCAGAGGCACTTAAGCCCCTTTGCTCCCTGAAACAAAAGGAGAAGAAGTTAAAGGAAAGAGTTTGGACTGGGGGTATGGAAGGGGTCTGATATTTTCACAGGGAACATAAACCCATTTGAAATGCTGCAAAACAAAACAAAACAAAACAAAAACCCTCAGCTTCCCGCCCCCAAGAGCAATTCCAGTTCTTGGTGGGTTACCTGTACCCACTTCCCCAGGCTATGCTACACTCCCTTCCCAAGTGCTTTTCACTAACTTACTTGTTTCCTTGACCTGTGAAAATGCCTCTTGTTTGCCTGTATCGAGGATGGAGAGATGTGGGGGGGGGGGAGTAGAGAAACCTGACTTTCCCCCTAGTTTTGCCTTTGGCCTCATCCAGCATTAGCATGCGGCCCCTGGAAGGTGGCCAACAAATATTGTGTCCCTTGGTTCCTAAACTCGAGAACAATTTATACATATATAGATATATGGTATTACCCTTCTCCATGCCCACAGAAATGCACTGGAGCTCAGCACCCAAGCCAGTGAGCAACATGCTAAAATCATATTAACAGGACGCTTGCTAAACAGCCACTGAAATTGGTTTGGATCCTCCAATCCCTGACCTGCGAAGCACAGAAGGCTTGTCATCCTGCAGAGGGCTGGAGAGGTAGTCTAACATTTGATTCAAGCCATACAATTGCATGCCCCCTTCCAACCTGGTCATAGAAATAAACTGGGAGAGGTGCTGAGCAAACAATTATCCACGGCAAACATCAACAGCTGCAGTTATCAGCAGCATGAAAAGGCACCCACCCACTGCAAAGTCCCCAGGATGCTAACAGAACTTCCTCATACAAGGCACCATTCAGAAACATTCATTCAGCACTCACCAAATGTCATTACAGTAGCCTTCTTCAACCTGGTGTCCTCCAGTTGTTTTGAACTACAACTCCCATCACTCATTGAGGGTGTGGGGTGTAATCCACTGGGAGCAGTCAAATACAACATTCCTTGTTTTGCTAGAGTGGACAAGCAAGGGAATGTTTGGTCCAGCCAGTCGAAACTTCCTGTTCCTCCTGGGCTGGAGCATCCTTCCTTGCATGTGACTAGTGGGTGGGCGTGACCTTTCCAGACCTGGCAAAAGGACAAGGCATGCTGCCACCCTCTCTCTTTTCCATCTTCTTTTCATCCTGTGAACTTCCTGGAATGAACTGCTGGCTGCCAGCCAAGCAGTCCCTCAGGTCATCTCCCTTATTGGATAAACCTGTTTGCAACTTTAAGCCTAAAGCCTGCCTTCAGGGATCACACTGTGCTCTGCCTGATTGTGAGTAAACTTTCTTTTTATTGCTTATGAATAAGACTGTGGTGTCTTTATTCTTTTAGGAGGGATTCAAGGGGTCTCACCAGGAAAATATTAGAACACATTGCAATCTGGACAAGCCAGATTGAATTGCGTATTGTCTTAAACTCACACGAGTTTGCAGCTAGTTTTCTGCTGTGCACAAGAAGGGGAAAGTAAACTCTGCTAAGTAAAAGAACTTGCTAGCACAAGTTAGGAAGGATATTAATAAACAGTATATCCTCTCCTGCCACCCTGAACATTCCCACAGAGGGCATGGCTGTATGATGCTGGGTAGGATGGAAAGATGTGGCCCAAAACATCCAGAGGGAACCAGGTTGGCAAAGATCTGCCTCACACATAATAAGGGAGCATTCAAAGGAACTTCTCAACTTCATTCCCTCTGCTATCCTCAAAGGCAAGTTTAAATGCCCACCCCAAGCTATGTTAAGGTACATCATAAATGAAGCTGCTTGGATCTGAGGGGTAGAAGCCCACCTGTGACCAACCCTCTGAGAAGAAATGGCTAAGAAAAGCTGCCTCCTGAACAGCATCATGGAAAATGACTCATTATGACTTACTTGCTTGCCCTGGGCCCAGGTCTGCAACTTCTGCACTCTGTTGGGAAGAGAAAACAAAGTGTGACGTCAAGGGGCAGGTTCTTCTCTCTCATATCTGCCTGCTCCATCAGCTCCTAAAAGAGGTTCAAAACCATCCTCTCTCAAGTGTGGTGTAGTGTGTCAGACTACAACCTTGAGAGACCAGGGCTGAAAGCTCCACTCAGTTGTAAAGCTCACTGGGTGACCTTGGGGCAGTCACCACCTCTCAGCATAATCTCACAAGTGATTAAGAGGGTTAAATTGGGAGGGGCAGAACCCATTACCCCCTAAATCATCTCTATAAAAAAGTCATCCTAAATTAATGTAATCTCCAAAACTGATATCCTGCTCAGTAACTCAGATCACCGTTGAATTTAATTCCACCCCCATTTCATTTTACCTACCCAGAATGATTTGGGACACAGCACTGGAGCAGCAAAAGAAGAAACTGGTCCACCACTGGAACATTAAAAAGGGTACCCAATAGACCCTTCCTCACCTGTCCATCTTCCTTCCCTTTGGTCACAGGCTGTGGCATCACTTTCTCCAGTCCTTGAACAAACCAGTCAATAACACTGTTGGTCAGAAGAAGATCCTTATTAGAACCACACTCACAATTTGTGGGGGACCAACAGCTCTCTGAAGAGCCCTTGCAACAGACCCAACACCTCCGAGGAATGTGTCATCTGACACTCAGCCAGTAGGAGCCACATCCAAGTCCAGAATCTCAGGGCCTCAGTCATGAAGTCTTCTCTTCTTCAGTGAGGTGACCCGACAAAGCCAAAACATAAGATCATAAGATGAGTCTGCTGGATGAGACCAATGGCCCATCTAGTCCAGCATCCTGATCTCACAGTGGTCCATCAGATGCCTGTAAGAAACCCTCAAGCAGGACATGAACACACAGGCACTCTCCTGGGTTTCCAGCAACTGGTATTCAGAAAGATATACTGTCTCTGACAGTAAATAAGTAGCCTTATCCTCCATGAATTTATCAAATCCTCTTTTAAAGCCATCCAAATTGGTGGCCATCACTGCCCCCTGTGGAAGTGAGTTCCATAGTTTAACTGTGTGGTAAAGAATCACTTTCTTTTATCTGCCCTGAATTTTCAAACCTTCAGCTTCACGAATTCTAGAGTTATGAGAGAAGGAGGAAAACTTCCCTCTATCTGCTTTCTCCAGATCGTACATCATTTTCTAAACATCTATCGTGTCACCTCTTCCTCTAAAGTAAAAAGCCCCAAACACTGCAACTTTTCTTCATAGGGGAGTCGTTCCATCCTCTTTGATTTTTTTGGTTGCCTTTTCCCAAACCTTTTCCAACTCTACAATATCTGATTGCTGTTCTCCAATGCCATGCAAAGCATTTAGAAGCACCTGAATTGCTGGATCCAGCTGGCCAAGCAAGGCTGCTCTGCACACTGACCTGGTCCCATCACCGCCAAGTGTTCGAGGAAAGAGAGAGAGGCTCCGAGTGGACAGGCTGTCAGTCGAGGCCCGGTGCTTCGTCCCTGGTTCACTGAGAGGGCTGGCAGGTAAACTCCCTTTCTGTGCTGTGAGGGGGTGGGAGGGGGAGAGTTGGAGAATGAAATTTGCATCCTTCCTGCAAGAGCCTGCAGCCGAATCACTAGGGCACCCCAAGGCCAGTCACTCACCCCGGTGTGCAGCTTGGTCTCCTGGGGTCCCTACCTGGTAGCACAAATGGAGAGAAAGCAAAAAGAGGAACCTGTATTATGAATGCCAGCTCTGCTCCCTCACAGGCTTTTGCAAAGGAGTAGAAAAAGGCAGCAAGTGGCAGGTAGGGAGGAGCCTGCAGTTCAGAGAAAAGCATCCTTCATCCAAAGATCACAGGGCAGTTCACAACGTAAAAAGATAAAATGAGAACTCCAAATACATAAAACAAAAACAAGCCAATAGCCACCTTCCCACAAAAACATTTGGAAGTCCATTGATTGTTTATCAGGCAAAAACCTTGTTATGGAGAAATCTTTTTGCCTGGCATCTAAAGATATGTAATGAAGGTACTAGGAGAGCCTCCCTATAAAATTAAAAACCTATAGGTATAAATTCAAACGAATGAATGAATTCTACAGCATTTGGGAGCTTCTGCAACAATTCAGCCCAGCTTAATTATTTTGTGGAGCCCAAGCAACTGAAAGCAAACTTCATTATATACTATTTTTTAAAAAAACAAAACCAAAACCCACTCTCTCACACACACCAACCAGAGGAAGAGTTTTGTGTACGCCAAAATCTCACACACCGCCTTGGGTGGTCCCAGCAAAGTATTATTTTGCAGCCTCCATGAATTTTGTTTAAATGAAATAACACTTGCCTTTTATTTGTTTTCCTATTGCTTCTCTGCCTTGTCTGCACTTACCTCCGTCTTTTTCATGTTTTCAGGTTGAGGCATCATTTTCCCAAATCCTTCCCAAATCCAAGTGATCACTTTTTTCCCACCACTTCAAAGAAAGAGATAAAGAGAAAAGGAACACATTATTACGATTGTTCATCTTACTAGTCCACAATAAAACTATCATCACAGCTACAGCAAGACACATTTAGAGAGAGTGTGTTTTTGTGTGTGTCCACATTATAGAACTAAAAGGAATACACAAAGAAGATCCCCCCTGTGGTTCCCTTCATCCTGTTTCTGTGGGAAATTGCAGTCAAACATTGCACAAGTGCTAGTTAGTACATAGATTAGATCATAGAGCATTTCTGTGCATTCCCAGCAAAGTGGCGGCATAGCTAAAGGTGCATAAACGGCGCTCCAAACTGCTCCTTCAGGGAGGGGTTCCTACTAAGAAGCTTCATCTTCAGACTCTCCACCTTGAAATTTCTACTTCTGTATAATGTTTTTAGGATTCAAGCACAGGCAAAGTTCAAAATACGTGGTGGGTTTGGGAAAACTTACATTTTATCCGGGGCGTTGTTGTCTGAGCTGAAGTACAGTTCATTCTGCTCCTCTTCTTCATCAATCACAGACACTGGTGGAAATAGGGGAAATGAGAGAACAGGGGATTGGAAAAGAAGATACTTTCGCACCGTCTGCTGGAAAGGGCCAGATTATCATTTCTATAACCTTCGTATCAGATAACTCATTTTCCACTTCTCTTCCATCAATGTATTTTGCTGTGTTTTGTTGTTGTTGCTATTGGATTTAAATTATGTTTGTACACTGCATAGATATATTTTTATTCGCATCTTACTATAGAAACAAATAAAGCAAAATTAAAAATATTAAGTCCCCCTTTCCCTGGTCCTTATTGTTAGAGGAAGACATTCATCATGACATTCAGTGTGTGGGGTGTGTGTGTGATTAAACATTCCCTTTCCTGTTGCTGCAATCCTACCCAGTGTCCAGTTTAAGGAGGATTCTTAAATCGTTGACTTAATGGCAGGAGCTGCTGTGAATACCTGAGGGACAGATAAGAGGAACTCTGCGGAGTATTAAAGATATGAGGAACTGCACAGCTATGATTGAATAGGGGGCCCCTCATGCTGGTCAATTATTTACAGGCAACTTACCCCTCTATGGGGGCTGGTGGCACTGTGGTCTAAACCACTGAGCCTCTTGGGCCTGCCGATCAGAAGGTCGGCGGTTCAAATCCCCGCAAAGGGGTGAGCTCCCATTGCTTGGTCCCAGCTCCTGCCAACCTAGCAGTTTGAGAACATGCCAAAAAGTGCAAGTAGATAAATAGGTACTGCTCCGGTGGGAAGGTAAAGAGCGTTTTCGTGCGCTGCTCTGGTTTCGGTGTTCCTTTGCGCCATAAGGGGCTTAGTCATGCTGGCGACATGACCCAGAAAACTGTCTGCGGACAAATGCCAGCTCCCTTGGCCTGTAAAGCGAGATGAGTGCCACAACCCCAGAGCCATCTGCGACTGGACTTAACTGTCAGGGGTCCCTTTACCTTTACCCCTCTATACATCATGTCAGGGAACACACTTCAGTGCCCACTCACAGGCGGGGGACACACAAACATACACAAGCACTTTACCTATTTCTTCCTCTTCCTCTTCCTCTTTCTCCTCCTCTATGCTCTGGACTTCTGTCTGAACACAGACCAAAAAAATAAATTTCACCATTGAAAACATTTCAGGATGAAAGCAAGACTGCCATCAAACTGGATCACCCTTACTCACCACATCTGGGATATCAATGCTAGCTTCAAAGCTTTTGGCAGCCGCTTGCAGCATGACAGGAGAGTTCTGTGCCGGCTGTGGCATCACCTTCTCCAGGCCCTGAGATATCCAGGAGAGGACTCCTCGGCCAGGGCTGCAAAGGAGGAGGAGGAGGAGGGCTGGAGTGGACAAAGAAGCTTCCTTCCTTCCAGACCTTAACAGCAGAAGCAGAGCCAAGACATTTCCCCACCCAGAAGGCAGCTAGCTGCAAGGAATGGGGGCCCCCCATTATCACCCCAAACATATAAACAAACCCACCCAGTCATTTAAGGGTGCTACTCAGATGAGCACACCCTGAATCGCAGAAAGCAGGGCCTTTGATACAGCTGCCACA
The DNA here is from genome assembly GCF_965112155.1 of Podarcis liolepis. NCBI lineage: Eukaryota > Metazoa > Chordata > Lepidosauria > Squamata > Lacertidae > Podarcis > Podarcis liolepis. Next base: position 55,416,881 of record NC_139561.1, on the reverse strand, counting down.
TGGGAAGGAGGGAAGGTGTTGAAAAGGCTGAGAAAGGAATTAGGCTCCCCATCCCATCATTCCTAGATCTGGCTTCTCACCCATGCTAGAGTTCCCAACATATGTGAATATAGCCAGATCCACAAACTCAGCATGTGGATCTTAACTGCTGTCTCCTGGAACTATGGTTCTGTAACCAATACTAGGGGCATTTTGGCCTGTAATGCAGATATGAAACTTGCCTCTGGTTTGTCTTCTGCCTTAACAGTCCTCCTCACCTTACCCAAAGTGGTGACTTGAGGGTCTAAAATCAACGCATCTCTACAAGGGGGCAGTTCTGGAGACCCCTGAAGGCCTCACTTTGTACTGTTTGCCACCATCCTCTGAGTAAACCACCTCAAAAAGTAGCCTTTCAGTGTATGCTAGAAAGCTTCAGACAGATGACTCCTTCCCCTACTATTACTTTTAGCTGCAATTCAGCATAAGAAACCCAGGTGGAAATGGTACATGTGTAAAATAAGGGGGAGAGAAACAAAGAATGGCAGGTACCTGTCTGTTGTTGAGACAGAATCACGAGCATGTTCTTTGAACCCTAAATGGAGGAAAAGCCAAGCTTTAAGCTAAAATTATCCTTGGGTGCTACTTGCATTTCCAGGAGCATATAAGATTTCTCTGGATCACATTTACAGCCACAGAAGCCTTTTTGGTGATGCCCCCATGACACCTCCTTAAGGGACAGGGTTGCATTTTTGCAACTTTTCAAAAGAGATCTTGAAGTTTGGAAATGTGCACAGAGGTTCCACAGCACCTCTCTCCTCTACTGCCATCCTTGCACACTGCCCATACTTTTAATGTTCAAGGATGCGCCTGAAAATGTTGGCGACACAACAGGTAGTTACGATGGCCAACAGTGCAGAATTGTGAAGGGGTGTATGGTCAAGGAGAAGGTAACAACCCAAAAAATAGTGTGCGTGCCCCAGACTCATTCTAACTCCCTCCCACTTTGCAAGCCTTCTGGAGGCAGAGTCAAGTCACCAAGGTAGATTCTAAGCGAACAAGGCAATGCAGTTACAGCTTCATTTGCAGAGATGTCATCCAAAAGCAGTAGCTGCCTGAACCCACCTGTGGGTCACCTGTCAGTAATTTGCAGGAGGGATTCAAACGCATACCACAAACATAGATTTGTGCCATCCTAGTGGATTAGAGCTCTCCATCACCCTCCCACGACAAATCTACTAACAAAACAGGACTTCTTGCAGTTCGGGAAGTGCCAGGGACATTTATTGAAGTATGCGGTCAGCAAATTATTAATGGGAAAATACGTAAACACCCCACAAGTGAACCAGGCTGAATGCTCCTTGTCATATAACTGCCCTGGAAGCAAATCAGAATGAATACCCAGTAAGGGCAGGACATCTGCATGAGCTTTGCACTAGCAAATCAAAATGAATGCTGAATAAAGAGGCTGCCTGAAGGAGCATTGAGAATTTGTAATCCAAACTCTGCCTTGTCTCCAGCAATTATACACATGTACTCTTCTTTCCCCTCCCCATCACCCCCAATTCTTACCTTCTGCAACACTCCTGGGACTCCTTTCTGTCAGCTTGAGGATTCACAAGAGAGAAGAAACCACAATCAGAGAACAACTCTCAGGCAGTGAAATAGCACCCAGAGGGCGGTAGAGAAGATCAGCCGGAAGCATCTTACTCAAGCCCAACCAGTTAGTTCTCTTCTGCCTACTTGATGAGCAAACCATCTAATCTTATCAGCCTTTGGACTAGGGCTCAAAGCCCTCCACACACCTTTCTGTAATTTATTTCACTGTGTTGCTGTGTAAATGATGGACTCAGGGATGAGAGAGGGAAGGGCTGTCCTAAGATTGGCCACTGTGAGCACAGCTTACTAGACTTGGTGGGCCATTGGTCTGATCCAGCAGGCTCTTAAGGGCTGGCATCATATTACACTGCAGCCAGGTGTATCACATTAGCTCAGCCATTCCCCTCCAGATGTTTCAAGCTACAACTCCCATCAGCCCCAGCCAGCAAAGCCATACTTCCACCAGCCCAAGCATCGTACAGCTGTGCTGTCTGGGGTTGGTGAGAGTTGCAGAGTCTGAAACCTCTGGAGTGTACCACGTTGGGGAAGGAAGGCTGCCTTGGACAATTGCATTTGCTGCAAAAGCTGCAGCTGCCTTAACAAAACTAAAAGTAGCCTGGAAGTAACATCAGCTCTTCAACCCTCTGCAGACCTGCCAACATTTTCTCAGTTGTAAACAGGGACATTCTTGTAACACCATCCTCCTAAGCATCTCTGCCAAACACACACACAGCCTCCAATCTACACTGCGTACTTTGGAAGACTCAACTCTGCCACCTGCTGCATTCGTGTACACAATTAGATTGGTTGAAAAGCCAAAGCACAGCAGGGTGAGTTAAGCTCATTTTATAAATGGTGCAGAAGGTGAGCATAGCACACTCCAGTTGTGTGCTCGTTTTAATTTTATCCTTTAAATAATTTTCATTTATTACAATAAATGTAATAATTTTGTATTACAAGCATATAGCATAACATCTCTAATCCTTCTCTTCCACACCTCTCATCAGGTACCAGGTTATACATTAATGTAACTGTTTCTTTATCAACCCACACAGATTATCCAAACCTTATGTGAGGGGACAGCACATAAATCGTCTCATCTGTCACAGATAGCAAACAATTTTTTTAAAAAGAGTGTAGTTCAGACCGTACTGTTCACACTAATCATATCTGCAACAATGCTCTGGAGAGCTTTTCTTTAAGACCATTATCATTTGTGTATTGAATAAATTGCCACGTGGTAAAAGATTTGTCCTGTGTGTTTTTTTCTATTCCTTTTATCACTTTTCAATTCTGAGTAATTTTCTCAGCAATGGCCAGTGGCCAAACACTTTTGTTCTGTAAATTGTTGTTGCTGTTCTTGTTTTCATAAAGCACATCAGATCCCACTTGAAACAACATCCCAAAGTGTGATCATCTCTGCTGCTGATCCATTCTCAGCTGTCCTGTAGTAATCCTCACCTCATTCTCACCACACCATTCCCACTGCTGACCCTTAAGATCAAGCCTGTGTTTGCCAGGGTGGAATGTGACATGTCAAAAGTCCATGGAATTAGTATGGTCCAAGACTGGCCCAAGACATTTTGGCACCTGAGGCGCATGCCAAAATTGCGCCTCCCGCCCATCCCCACCAGGGAGGAAATGAGTGAGGAAGGAAGATCTACATCAGGATCTGATGCCCCCGTGAATCCTGCCACCTGAGGCCATCTCCCCATCTTGCCTCATGAGTGGGCCAGCCTTGGTACAAAGCCCCCACCCCACCCTCAGCATGCGTTTGAGATGTCCACTCACCTGCCTTGCAGATACAGGCCCAGCTTCTACAGCTATTTGGTCAGCCTGTGTGTCTTTCCCCACTACTACAGCGATGGGGGAGCTGACAGGAGGTTGCGGTACGACTTTCTCAATCCAGCCCAGCATCCTGCCACCTGCAGAAGGCAGAATTTCATTACTGCTTCTTGCCAGGGAAAAAAAGCCCCAAAAGATACCACTGGGAGAGTCTGTGGGCATTTCTAATTCACATGTTTAAGCTGCACAATGAGAGTTGATGGGGAGATCTTGCTCCACAAACCCACTTCCCCCAGAAGATCAAACTTTTTGTGATAAGTGAAGGGGAAAGTGAAAATGCACTGGAAGTGTGAAATAACACTTGTTTTTATGTGTTGAATGGATCCCAGGGCTTCAACAAAAAGACACGCACATGGCTTTATGGCTCCTCTCCCCAAACAAGCTCACCTTACTTCATCAACAGTAACAATTCAATCAGTGCCAAAACAGGGAGCCAAACACAAGCCGGCAGTTATTAAGCATTTTGAGCATATAGCACCCTCAATAGGCAACAAAGCCTTACTGCAAATTCTCTCCTAGCTCTCTAATTCAATAGGAAGCTGCCTTATCTGCAGGAACATCTTGCCGATTGTCTAGAACTGGCTCGCTGTGGCTTTCTGGGTTTCCAAACATGTTACCTCACCTCCTACCTGGAGATGCTAGGGGACTAACTCAGGAAAATTTGACATACTAAGAAGGTCCTCTACCACAGTTCTTTACAGAACCACTTTGAACCGCTCAGTCTAGCCCACTGAAAACTGAAATTACCTGCAGAAAGGCTAAAGAGTCGTGGATGCCATCATGGTCCTGTTGCCTCTTATGCCGGGGGTGGTTCTTCCTCCGAGGGCAGGTAGGTAGAGCAGAAAGAGTTGCAGGCTTCCCTTGTCATCTATTGTCGCTGCTAGTTAGAACAAGGTCCTTGGCTATCCTGCTACAATGCAACCCTCTGAGAAGCTGGGAAAGGGATTAGCTGATAACACAGTAAACTAATTGGATTAGGGAGGCTGAGTTGTTCTAAAAACCAGTAGTAGATAGGTAGCCGTGTTGGTCTGCCATAGTCAAAATAAAAAAATTCCTTCCAGTAGCACCTTAAAGACCAACTAAGTTAGTTCTACCAAACTTAAAACCATGAAAAGACCCGGGCTGAACAAAGACATTGGATTCTTATCTCACTATACATAACTAAGCCATTTCTCACCTTCTCACCCCTTGCCTTTTCCTGTAAGACCTATTACAGTCGTTAAGAGTCGTCAAGAGGCTCTCTCAGCTATCTGCCTATCTCCCATTCCCACCACCCTTCTGAGTAACACCCCTCCCCACCTTCTCACTATATAGAAGGATCTGGCAACTTCTGTTTCAGTGTATCTGAAGAAGTGTGCATGCACACGAAAGCTCATACCAAGAACTAACTTAGTTGGTCTTTAAGGTGCTACTGGAAGGAATTTTTTTATTCTAAAAACCAGGAGAGAAAAGCAGCCCAACCCGAGGCACCACCCAAATGAGAGAACATCTGCCCTGGAGCAGAAAGAGCTTAGCTAGCAAGAGGCTGTGTACACATTACTGTTGACTCCTAACTCTAGCACACTCCCACCACTGGTGTTTGAAGTGAGCACACATGATATTGGCCACAGCCCATATCTATCCTGTTGCTTCTTGAGAAATCTCAGTTTGAAGTGTCTTCCCTCACACCTGCTTCCGTCCCATTTGAGAATGGAAGTTGTAGTTCAGATGACAGCTGTTGTTGCACATGCTCAGATGACAACTTCCGTGAACTAGAGCCCAGGGGGTGCTGCATTTGCAGGGAAACAACTCAGGTAATGAGCATCAGGCGAAGACATCTCTTTGGTGTGCACCGCAATGTACAAATGTGACTTGAAGCCCAGTGGGGGACTGGGAATGACTTCGCTGCAGTCCAAGATGCTAATGTTTATGTAGCCACATTCACACTTTTGCAGGCAAAGCTCCATATATGACTCGTTCGCGGCTTACTAACATTGGACAAAGAGTATACTGAACATTCACACATCACTGCCAAAAGCAGCTGTTGTGGGTTCTCAATCTTCAGGACCGATCTGCGGGAGCCAGAGGCCAGTCAAGTTAATTGTGTCATTGCAGATGCTGTCAATTAAAGGATGATCCCTTTCCCACTGACTCTGTGCTGCTAACAGGATTTTCTACTGCCCCTAATCTCTTTGAATAGGCCTGCTCCTTACCAGGCTTGCTCATATGTGGAAGAATCGTGTAGATGACGTTATTCCGTAGTAGCAAGTCTCTTCCTGGATCATCCAAATGTCCTTTCCCCAGCTAACACCTTGGTTGCTAGGAAACTATTGCTCTAGCACATGGGTAGGCAAACCAAAGCCTGGGGGCCAGATCTGGCCCAATCACCTTCTAGATCCGGCCCACATGTTTTTACATGAGTAGAATTTGTCCTTTTATTTAAAATGCATCACTGGGTTATTTGTGGGGCATAGGAATTCGTTCATTTCCCCCCCCCCCAAAAAAATATAGTCCAGCCCCCCACAAGGTCTGAGGGACAGTGGACTGGCCCCCTGCTGAAAAAGTTTGCTGATTGCTGTCTAGCATTCACCAACAAGTTGTGCTGGATTAGTAGAATTTCTCCCTCCTCCCCCTTCATCAGCTGTTCCAGAGTTATTCAGGGTTGCTGAGATCAGCCATATGAGTAACCAACACCGAGAACTGGGAAACACTGACCTGCGAGCGCTCCAATGGGAGAACAGCCTTTACCAAAGGTGTCATGGGCTTTGAAGACACTCACACTCAGGACGAAAGGGAGAACATGCTAAGAGGAAGGCACATTTGGCAAACCTTCACCATGATCAACTCCTACCCAGAAACCTATGTCCCCACTATGGAAGGACATGTGGATCCAGAATTGGCCTCCACAGTCACTTATGGACTCACTGTTAAGACCGTGGTCATGGAAGACAATCTTACCCAGCTATGAATGATCACCAAAGAAGAGGACAATTTTTTAGAACAAACAAAATGTTATTACATTGTGTTTTCCCTTAGCTGCGTTGGCCCTCAGAAAACTAAGGACTAAAATTGCACCTTAGCTCTGAATATCCCTTGTTTTGTTATGGCTTAGAGTTAAACATAAATCTATTTATGTGCTGTCACCGCTATTGTAAAGGGTATTTGTGCTTAATGGGTAGGCAAACTAAGGACCAGGGGCCAGATCCGGCCCAATCACCTTCTCAATCCAGCCGGCAGACGGTCCAGGAATCAGCATGTTTTTACATGAGTAGAATGTGCCCTTTTATTTAAAATGCATCTATGGGGTTTTTGTGGGGCATAGGAATTCGTTCATTCCTCCCCCAATAAATATAGTCTGGCCCCCCACAAGGTCTGAGGGACAGTGGACCGGCCCCCTGCTGAAACAGTTTGCTGACCCCTGACTAAACCCCGAAGTTAGACTTCGCCAATGTAGTGCCCTCCAAATGTGGTTGCACTACAACTTCCATCATGCTGTGCTGGCGGGCAGGCAATCACTCTGGGATTGGTAGAGATGGGAGAGGGTGAAAAGGAGGCACCAGAAGGCCAGAGCCCTCCTGTCTGGTGTGGTGGAGGCTGGTCCATTGGGACTAGCAGGGCACCTGCTAGTTTTATTATGCTTTTATACTTGTTGAAAGCTTCCCGGAGTGGCTGGGGCAACCCAGTCAGATGGGTGGGGTACTACTAGTACGACTACTACTACTACTACTACTACTACTACCAATAATAACAACTGTCTTCTGTCAGCCCTCAGCCAGTCCCCACTTGCCTGCCTTCTTACAACCACTCCAGGGGGTAGCCCTGACTGTCAGCTTCTTCTTCCCTAATCAGAGCTAATCAGGGAGGGGATTGGGGGCAATGTCAGAATTAGTTTGCTGCCTGTCATTCACTCTGGCTTTGCCCGTCATTGGCTCTGGTGCCCCCTGCTGTTCGTCTCCTTGCCTTCTGCCCCACCAGTCCTGTTGGATACCAACCACCACTGAGCTGGTGGAGGCTGGTGTGGCAGCGGGGGGGGGGGAGGGGGAGGAAGGATCTCCAAATAATGGCTGCAGTTGACAGGCTAGGAGTGTGGGTGTGCTCTGCTTTCTCTATTGCTGTTTGTGGGTAGAAAGTGGACACCAGGCAGCAATTTCTGACTGCCCAGCCTCCTACATAACAACACAAGAAGGGTGCACGAAATCAATTGGGGATTGAAACGTTGAACTGCTATAGCCCTTAAGGATGTAAGAAGAGCCTTCTGGATGAGGCCAATGGCCCATCTAGTCCAGTATCCTGTTCTCACAGTGGCCAGATGGATGGGAAACCTGCAAAGCAGGATTTGGGCACAAAAGCATTTTCCCTCACATAGTTTCCACCAAGTGGTATTCAGAAGCATTGCCTCTTCCAACCATGGAGGCTGAGCACAGCTGTCATGGGTGGCAATTGCCGAAAGCCCTCTCCTCCATGAATTTGTCTAATCCTCTTTTAATCCATCTACTTCAGTGGCCATCACTGCCTCCTTTGGGAGTGAGTTCCACACTTTAACTATGCACTGTGTCCTGAATCTTCCAACAGCCAGCTTTACCAGCCACCCACGAGTTCTACCCACTTTCTTCATGCCATGTATAACTTTATAAACTAAAAAGTCCCCAATGCTGCAGCCTTTCCTCATAGGGGAGTCACCCCATCCACCTGATCGTTTTGGTTGCCCTTTTCTGAACCTTTTTCAACTCTGCAACATCCTTTTTGCGGTAAGCTGACCAGAAGTGTACACAGTATTCCAAAAGTGGTCACATCATAGGTTTTTCTAATGGCATTATTACGTTGGCAGTTTTATTTTCAATTCTTTTCTTGATTCCTTTTCTCGTGGACCAGCACAGAGGGTGGGTGGGTCTTTTTGTCTAAAAACTTCTCCTTGGCCTTTTCCTGCACAGGCCGGCTAGTGGCCACAGCAGATACTACAACCTCAGGCACGACACTTCCTTCTTTTAGCCCTGGTGAATGGGGGAGCTCACCCGTTACCAGGTAACTCCAGTGACATCGCTCTAGTCACCTAGCAACCTTGCCCTCATCACCCAACTGTTCCTTGGGGTATTGGCTTCCCGTTGCCATGGAGAATTGGGGGTCAATACAAAGAATGTCTGAAGGGGCAAGTGAGCCCTCAGCCCTGCGACAGGAAACAAGTTGAGAGAAGAAAGCAGGTCTCCCCTTGGATGAGGTATTCCTTTCCCTTTTCTTGCGGACTTGCGGGTGTGAGGGTGCTTCAGCGGCCCCTCATGCAAAGAAGAGACAGGTTTGCATTATATTTGCATTTGCTAATTGACATGCATAGAAGCAAATTTAGAAATAAATGCTGTAAGTTGAATAAAAATGCATCTTTTGGTGTGGGGGAAGACAAGGAGCCCTCTGTGTCCACTCAGTTTGCGGTGGGGGTCCTAGCTGCTGGTGGAAAACGCACACACTTCTCCCTTCCAAGGGCTCTTGATCTTCAACCAGACTTGGGTCAGAGAGTCCTTCAGACAAAAGACTGTCCTCCATGAGCCATGGGCAGGACACCTTAGAGAGCACCTGAAGGAGACTGGCACTGCTACCAGGAGGAATCTTCATCTTCTAGAGCTCAGTGGCTTTCTCCCTAAACCACTCTGGTTGCCAGCTCACCCCCATCTTTAGGGAGAGCGAGGCAGGTGCCTCAGGGGGCAGACAGAGTGGCAGTGACATGGTCTGAAAGGCAGAGCTGTGTGTGCCACACTGCCTGCCCTCCAGCCCTGAGGCAGGCCCCGTGGGGGCTTTTTCGTCGCTGGAACTCTGTGAGAGGAGGCACTTGCTTAGCATTGCACAGGAGACTCTCTTTGAAGCAAGTCTATCGGCAATCAATAAGCCTGCTTAAATACCGGTAGGCCTGCCAGATTGGGGGTGGGGAAGGATGATAATTCAATAGAAAGGGCAGCACAATAGCAGTTGTGAGGCGGGGATGGAAGAGTGATGCAGAGCTGCAAATCCTGCAACTGTGACAGCCGCCTGGCAGGTCCTGAGTGAATGGAGTCGGAGGAAAGACATTTTCTATGCTGCTTTTGAAGGCTGCCTTGAATTTCTTCCACAGGAAGCAGGAAATGGGACCTGCAGAGCCCTGCTTGTTCTGACACATTTGATAAAAGACACATGTTGCTTGCGTGTGTCCCTGTGAGCTGGGAAGCTGTAGCCGCTATAGTCCTTGCAAACGTAGAGAGGAAGTTCACTCCTAAGGCAGCTCTTTTGTTTCCTGAGGAACTTCCTCCCCCAGCAACCTCCAGCATTTCTATACAGCCCTTTGCACCTCTGTTCCTTCTGCTGCTCTGAGACACAGCAAGCACAGGATCAGTTTGGATGTCAGCATTCCATGAACCATGGGAAGCTATAGGCTCACATTCACATGCTCCCCTCTCTTTGTGCATGTCAGAGGAGATGGAAAGCAAACACTTTTGATTTAGGCTCATCACAGGTCTCTGTTACATCCCAGCTTGGAAACGTAACTTAATTTAAACTAGCTTTCCCCAACATGGTGCCACCCAGCAGTTCTAGATGACAATTCCCAGAAGCCTAAGTGCCTTTAAACCCTACTGGCTGATAGAAGACATAGTCCATAGCTGCTAACCAGGTTTCAAGCTCTCTGCCAACACCTACGCTGTTAATTATTATTTTTTAAATCCATTGTACAATGACTGCCAAAATTGGTGGGGTCTTGCAGAGGCAGATTTAGGGGAACATGACCTGTTTGGTTACACTGGGCACGGAGCCTCGGGGGGCGCTGCAAGGGGCTCTGCAACTATTGCATAGAATGGAAAGCAAGATCTGAGACCTCAAGATTTGCTACTGGGTCTTAGGGGAACCAGAAAAATGTGCTTGATCAGATCCCTGGGCTGGAAGGTCAGTCACCCCTGATCTGCATGAATTCCAGTGGCCTGATCACAGCAGTTATGCATTCAAACCATTTCTAAGTCCTGGAAAATTCTTCTTCATAATTTTGCATGGAAGGGGAAGGGATTATGAACAAGTCAGAAGACTTTTGTCATCCTCCTAGTGTTCAGTGTCCTCTGGGAGCTTGATGGCTCACATCCCAGCCTGAGGACCTTTGCAAACCAGTCTTATGCATGACCTTTGCTCAGAAGAATGCCCAGGGCTGGCCCAAGACATTTTGGTGAATAAAAATATTGCCCCCCACATTTTCCACTGGTAAGAGGAGGCCACTCCTTCAAACAGTGAGCTCAAAGATAACTCCAGTTCAAGGAAGAGTTTCTGCTGGAGGGATGGAGGACAGCATGGGCAAGGTGGTAACTCCCCTTTCCCTTTCCTCTGGCTAATTTTGCAGCAATGGCCCAAATGCTGGATTTGACCCTCTGTCCTCAAGATGCTCCTCCTGTCTACGCCTCTCCGGCAGCCCTCATCCCGCTGGAGCCCAGAAAAGTCATGCTGTCTGGAGTGAAGCATCACATCTATCACCCCCGCTTGCCGACGCTAAGGCAGATGGATATGGACACCGCAGCCTTCAAGCTCACAGACGAGCATTGCAGGACAACCACCACTTGCTGCAAAGGTAACTGGGGCAGATGGCTCATTGGTATTGAGAGCCAAGCCAGGTTGGGGACTGAGCATTGAACTCCAGACCCGAGTTTGTTCTGCTTGTGGTGTTGTGTGAGTACAGGGCTGGCCCAGGATGTTTCACCACTTGCGGCAAAAAACTTCTGCTGCTGCCACCATCTGGAAGCAGCCTGCAGAAGCCCTGGCACGCTGAAGGTGGCAGAGGAGGAGAGGGAAGAGGCTGGAGAGAAGCAGGTGGTAGGAGGATGTAGCCGCACTGGAGGGAGGAGATGGAGGTGGTGGCAGGCGAGAAGCACAGGAGGCAGTGAGTGGCAGGCACCTCAGGTTCAGATCCACTTAGAAACCTCAGGGGCTGTTCTCTTTCCCCTTCAGTCCACCTATGCATCAAGGTGATGAGGACCAGAAACTTGCATACTGTATTATAAAACCAAAACCAGGATTCTGGTGTAGTGGCACGTTCTGCAATTCACTTGACATTTTTAGAGAGGCAGGGCCCTTGGCCAGCTGGGATGGGGCAGGTAATCTTGACATCTCTGACTCATCTTGTTTGTTTCCCCTCCCCCCAAGATGATTTTGAAAATGCAACGTTCACCTTGGCTGGAGTGCCCACCCAACGCCTCCCATCCCTGGTGAGTCACTTCCATCAAATGCTGCTGCTGCTGCTGTTGTTGCTGTCGCTGTCATCCTGTGGTCCATCCATCTCTGCAGAGTGTTGGGTGGCCAGGTGAGGGAGAGGACTCCTAAGGTTCTCATAGTTGGATCAAGGAGGGATTCCAGCAGATGCTGCTTGCATGGCATACTTCACCTGCTGTAATTCCCTCTTCCACACAACTATGAAAGGTGGACGAGCCCTCTACAGTTTTACATCCGACCACCTTAACTGGCCGCCCCTTCAGTGGCCTGTGCATTACGCCCATCCCCACCCCATTTGCTTTTTTGAGCAAAGCACAGTCCTTAACTTAAGATCATAAGAAGAGCCTTCAGCTGGATCACGGTGGCCAACCAGATGCCTATGGGAAACCAGTGAGCGGAACATGAGCATAGGAACACTCCTCTCCTGTGATTTCCAGCAACTTCAGAAGCATTGCTTCCTTCAGCTGTGGAGGCAGACATCATGGCTATTCTAGTAGCCATTGATAGCCCTTTCCCTCCATGAATTAGTCTTAATCCTCTTTTAAAGTCATCTAAGTCAGTGACCATTCCAGCCTCCTGTGGAAGTGAGTTCCATAGAGCCTGGATGAGCTGCTGCTTCTCTATAGGAAGCAACTTCTCTGCATCCAGGTGTGTGTTTGGGGGAAGGAGGATAGGAGGCTTAAAATAATAATAATAATAATAATAATAATAATAATAATAATTATTATTATTATTATTATTATTATTATTATTATTATTTTATTGTTTATACCCCACCCATCTGGCAGGGCTTCCCCAGCGACTCTGGGCGGCTCACAGTGTATATCAAAACATACTAAAACATCAAACATTAAAAACCTCCTGATACAGGGCTGCCTTCAGATGTCTTCTAAAAGTCATACTTACTCCTTGGAGACATCAGTGCATTCTGAACATGCATTTCAATGCAGAAAAAAGTGTGTGTTCATACATGCTTCCTAGAAACATGCAGCTGCACTTAACTATCTCTCCCAAAGCCTGAGGTGGTTGCATGGGGCAAGTGGCACAAATGCCCATCTACCTGGTGCCACTGCCCATTGCGTGCTTTGTGCCAGCCTTTCCCAACCTGGTGCCCTCTGGCTGTTTTGGACTGTCTGTAACTCCCACCAGCCCCTATGGGATTTGTAGGCCAAAACTGCTGGAGACCACCAGGCTGAGGGAAGCTGATCTGCACACATTTCCTCCTCAGAAATTGAGGAGGGCATCACCACATGTGATCCCTAAACTGAGAGCAGGAAACTCTTCTGTGCTCTGCTGTGTCCGACTGCAGGGGCGCCTTGTAGTAACTTTGTCGTTGCTCAGGGTATGACGGAGCTGGGCAAGTCGTTGACTGAAAAGTACCGAGCAGGGAAGATGGCGCCTCTCTTGCCCAGCACCAACCAGGAGGAATGGCCCAGCTACACCAGGGCTATGGACGACTGGTCTCGCTTTGTCTCCAGCGCAGGAGAGTTCAAGGTGCCCAACTTTAGCAAAAAAGGTAGGAGGTACAGCTGCCTTCAGCATCCTTCGGTCTTTCAGGAAGTTGCACCACAGCCATTTGCTGGCCTGATCAGCTCCTCAAAGTGAGAGCTTCCCCAGGGAGTGGCCTTTGGGAGGTGTCAAGTACATGGCAAGGTCTCGGATCAACCCCTAAAACTCCTCCAGGTGCTTCCCAGCCTGTGGTCTTGCCATGATCTTGCTTTGTCCACATGGTGATTTTGCCAGGTCATAGAACGGTCGTGAAAAAATGTTCCCAAGCCAGGAGTGATTAGAAAGAAGGTTCTGTGAACTAGAAGGCAGAAGAACTATGAGGGCCTTTGCACCAATCCCTGGTGTCTTTCAGTGGAAATGATTAGGATTAGCCATCTCCAACCTGGTGCCCTCTGGAAGTTTTGCACCACAACTCCCATCACCCCCGGGCAATGCTTGGCCACAGAGACATGCTACTAACAGTCCAAATGGTTTCCTATGAGTGGCGAAGTGTGAGGTTCCTTTCCTGAATGGGGAGCTTTGTCAAATGCAGGAATCCCAAAGCAACCCCCAGCATTGCATGGACTGACTCTGGCCTCCCTCCTGACCTTCCTTTACTTTCTCATTCTGAATCCACTCAGTGCAGAAGGGAGGAGTTGGGGCACTTGCTTTTTGCACAGCAAGCCTTGCCAAATCCCTGCCATTCCCAGCTTTCCCTCTGGGCCTGCACATAGGAACACACCGGAAGCAGTTGTGGCTACTTAGCTGCATCAGCCACAGCTGGCAAAGCAGACCAGGAGATTAAGCCCTCTGTGCTTCTTTCACAGTTCTTGGATTCAGCTGTTATGCCGTGAGGTACTTAAAACCTGACGTCACGCAGACCTGGCGGGTAAGAGACTGTTGTTCTCTAGTGTGCATGTTTGGGGTGAGGAGTGGGAGGTAGTGGTTGAAGCAGCTTTTATCTGGATGTCCTGGAGAGAATTTCTGAACCTGGGGTGGCGGAGTAAGGACCTCAGGACCAGGGACTGAATGTGGCCCCTTTGCCTCTCTCTGGCCCCTGGGATTCTCTGCAAGCTATGTCTCTCACTGCCCCTTTCTCAGGTCGTTTCCTGGCTGGAAAGCATCCTTGAATCTCTGAAAATGAATTTTGTTAGCTTGGAAGCAGAATGGAGAGATGGGGGCGGGGAGAAGTGCAGTGTGTGTGTAGAAAGAAACCTCAGTTTGTGTGGCTGGCAGAAAGCCCTGCTGGGCAAAGGTTAAGAGCAGGCATAGGCAAACTTGGCCTCCCAGATGTTTTGAGACTACAACTCCCATCATCCCTGAACCACTGGTCCTGTTAGCTAGTGATTATGGTAGTTGTAGTCCCAAAACAACAGGAGGGCCAAGTTTGCCTATGCCTGGTTAAGAGTCACAACTGTTGCCTCTGGCCCCTTGCTGCCTCTGGCCACTACTGGCATACAGGCCCCCAGAGGGTTGCTCCCTAGAGAATGTGGTCCTCAGGCTGGAAAAGATTCTTGGTTCTAACCTTTCTAAGAAGGGCACATTCGCATCCAGGGTGTCCAGTCCACAGGGTCTGTTGTGGGGGGAATGGATAACTGAGTAGGGAAGGGAATAAAATGAAATAGAGCATCCCCAGAGAGGATGTGGCTGGTACTCTGAACAGATGCAATATTTTGTGTTAGGTTCTGCACTCCACCCCCACATACCTTGGATTTAAGATTCAGTTCAAAACTTAAAGCATCATCTTTCTCCCCTGTTTCATGCTAGTATTGCCTCAACCAGAACCCAAGTTTGAGTAGATATGGACCAAAGCCCATGCCTTACAACACTGTGTAAGTATCATCACATGCACCTAAATCCCCTTAGGGTTAACAATTACCTTCCCCATAGCCCTTGAATAACTCGTCTTTTTGTTCTGTTGCAGCAATACCTACAGGAGCTTTGGATCAGCACACAGGTAACTGGTTCTGCTGGCCCCAAAGGAAGAAAAGGGGCCAAAAAAACCCTAAATCCTACCCAATTCAGTGTGAGAGAGGGAAAAGTCACATGCTATTGAATGAAGGCTAGCCAGCCATCAATGCTCATGAGCCAGATACAACCAATTCATTGTCAACTGGGCAGACTTTGATCTTGCTCTTTTTGGAGCAAGCCTTCAGGCTCACACATGGCTTTCATTAAGAAGAGCCTTGTTATCTGGGGGCCAAACTGGATGTGACTTGAACCACAATGGAACTCACAAGGCAGTGAAGGCCACCCACTTAGATGACTTTAAAGAAGGTTAGAGAATGCTATTGATGGCTACAAGCCATACTGCTGCTCTGCCTCCATGGTCAGAGACAGTACTGTAGTGCTTTAGAATACCAGTTGCTGGAAGGAGTGGGGAAGAGTGCTCTTGTTCTCAGGTCCTGCTTGCAGGATTCCCACAGCCATCTGGTTGGCCATTGTGAGACCAGGATGTTCAGCTAGATGGGCCATTGGCCTGATCCAGCAGGCTTTTCTTACAGGAAAAGGTTTTCAATGTGTATGAATAACACCCCTCAAAGAATGGTGCTTTTATGACACAGTAAATGAATGTATAGAAAAGGACAGTGGTTGCTGAGAGTACAACTTGCACTAGATTTTCATTCAGCAGGGAAGAGTCATTTTAGTACACTGGATGGACAGTGGAATCGGGAATTCAAAGATGGGAATTCAGAACGCAAAACCAACCACCACCAACTGTCCCCAACCTGATACCCTCCAAGTACAATCTAGGTCCCACAATCCCCAATCACTATGGCCACTATGGGAGTTGTAGCCCAAACACCTAGAGGTCACCAAGTTGGGCAAGGCTGGACAAGACTCTTTGTACACCACCCCCAAGTCAACTAATGGCCCAGGAAGCAGCACCAATGCTCCCAGCTCAAGAGATCTGACCTTGGGTGACTCTGATTTCAAAATAACTGATTGTGGATATATGAAATGGTCTCTTCTGTTGCTTTCTAGCCGCTCTCACTATCTCCAACCCTGGCGCTAGGAGACAGGCCACAGAAAAAGAAGCCACATGAATCTTCTCCTTCAGCTTTTGAACATCCACAAGGAATAAATGCTATTGGTTCAACAAGGAAGGTGCAGAGAAGGCGTTTCCTGGTCAAATAAAATACACTTCAAAGTGGGGGATGAGGAAACAGGAGGGGAGCAGCAAGGATAGCTAGTTCCCCCCACCCCAAAACTGCCTTGGCCTTCTTCCCAGCATGCTACAGCAAAGTGGTTCACAACGAAGAGACTGCTGGCCAGCATTCACTGAGCATGTCTTACCAGATGCAGGAGGTGCCATCTTTGGTTCTTTGCAGCCATCAAACCTTTTGCTCCAGAGCTTTTCAATATATTGCTGCAACAAAATGAATAGTGGGACTTAAAAGGGAAAGCACTGCCAGGGGCCAGAGAATGGGTGGTCCATTGAAGTCCCTGATTACAGAACTTTCGGGTTCAGAGAGAGCACTACTACCTGGTAGGGGATGCATTTTTTGAGGTAAAGGACAGGAAGGGGGAGCAGATGGGAACGTCTCTTTGTAGCTCCTATCCCCCAGTTTGCAGTCTCAGTGCTATATGGAGTGGTTCTGTTGTGATGTTAGAAGTGAGGGGAGGCGATTTCTGGCCTCTGTACAGCCCAACCCTGAAGGGCTCCATCACACAAAGTCAGTTAGTCTAACCTTCACCTGTGCCCAAAGGACAAATACAGGGAGCCAGTGCAAAGGGTGGTGCAGGCTGACTTGGCAGCAGCCTGGCTGCACTCCCAAGAGGGAGAAGGAAGCAGGAGGGCTCCTTCATCCCTCCTCCTGGCTCCCCTTACTTCATCCTGGCAATGCAAGTGGAGCAGGAGACCTCGGGCCAACGCCACTGCCCCCAGCTGATGCCTTCAGCCTCCACAGGGCTAAGAGGCATGCTTACTTACAAACATACCTCAGCCAGTTCCCAGGATGGCTTGGAATGTTCAACATTTTGCAGTGGGAGGAAGTACAAGGGGCCTGCGCATTGCGAGCCCACAGAACACCCCAGGCAGGTGCTGGATGGGGCCTGCAGGAGCTTCTGGTTTTTGTTTTGTCATGGTAGGCTAGAAGAATGAGGCATCCTCAGAAAGTGATCCCCCTCCCTTCCCAGAGAACACTTCATGTCCTCACTGGTGATACCAGTATAAGCCACAGCAAGTAGAGTTGGCATGCTGGTCAGCTCCCTGCCTAGTCTTTTCACCAAGATTGCCCTCGGGCCACAGAAGGGAGGTGAAGCATCCTCTGGCTGCTGCCCTTGGCCAGGGGGCAGAGGGCTGTTGGACTGGTTGCTGCAGCAACTCTCTGCCCAAGGAAGTATCAGCCCAGCACATGGATACCACTTTGGAAAACAGTCTTCATCCAAAAACTGGGATAAACAGAGCAATATGGCTTAGGCCCAGGCTATCTGAAGGACCATATTCTCCCATAAGACCCTGTCCAGGCTCTGAGATCTTCAGGGGAGGCCCTTCTCTCAGCCCCACCACCCGCACTGGCACACTTGGTGGGGACACAGGAAAGGCCTTCTCAGTGGCTCCTCCCAGACTTTGGGACTCCCTTCCTAGAGAAGCTAGACTGGCTCTCTTTGTTGTCCATCTGGCAAGTGAAGCCCTTTTTTATCCTGACAAGCCTTTGGGAACCGTTTTTTAAGGAAAGGGCTTTTAATAGTGCTGTGTGGTTTTTACTGTATTTTAATGGGTTTGTTTTTGTATTGCTTTAATTCTCTTTTGGTTTAATTACTTCTTAATTATCTTTTATATGTTTTTAGCTTTTTGTATTTTATCTGTGTTGTTTTAATTTGTGTAAGCTACCTTGAGTCTGGGGAAAAGGCAGGGTTTAAACACAATAATGATGTACTGTACAATAAATATTCCACAAATGCTGCTGTGCAATGGCAACTTGCCCTTTTTAATGTCATGGTGGTGCCATTTGTTAGCAAGGGTGAGTCAGTGAGGGTTACAAGCTTGGCGTCAGCAAAGGATAAAAGCTTTCCCACTGTTTACCTGCTACAGCTGCAGGTTTCTTCCAAGTGGAATGCAAGCAGTCATTAGCGGCATGGGCCACTTGTCCAGCCTGGTGACCTCCAGATGTTTGGACCACAACTGCAAGTTGGCTGAGGCAGCTGTAGAGAGGATAAAGTGGGAAATGGGAGCCCTATGGATGCTCTTCCAAACTCTTCCTCCCTAGGGGAAGGGGCAGAGAAGGTTGTCATTAACATAAGGCAGAGGTTTTCAACCTTTTTGAGTCCATGATTCCCTTGACTAACTACTGTACATTCTTTCTGCGGTACCCCTGTGGGGCTCAGGAGCCTAGTTATGTCACCCCTTACCAGGGAGAAGAGTTGGTGAAAGAAGACTGGAAGAAATTTAAAGACTATTTACAGAAATATTGTAAAATTGTTGAATGTTAGAAGGATGTTGGATAGAAACTAAGGGGTTTCCAGCTGTAATGCTTTAGGAGATACGAAAAAAAAGGTTTACAAATGGGTAAAAGCTTAATGGTAAGGATTTGCTGAATTAACAAATTGAAGTGGAATACAAAGGGAGGTATGAGGAGGTCTGGGGAAATAAGCGTAAGGAAGATATGTTATTGAAAATTATTTGTTTTTTAATTGTTTTTATGTTGTATTTTGTTTCTTTTTATTTTTCATTTTCATTGTTATATTTTAAAAACTTTAATAAATATCTTTGGGGGGGGGAAAGTTATGTCACCCCTTGCCTACAGAGCTGGCAGCCTCTCGCCCTTTTTTGAACACCCTCCCTTGTAGAGTTTCCCCTCAGCCTCTTCTCCTCTCCCCTCTCCTTGGGAGTCCTCTGGGCAGCCACTGCTGCTGCCCCTGCCCTAAAGAGAGGTACCTCCTCACACTGCCCCACAGGCGCCTGGGACTTGTTTGTCCATTCCCAACAGCAAGGGCTGGAGGACTGGCTGGCTAGGCTCCTTTGCCTGCCTGCTTGCTTATTCTGAGACTGCCTCAGCTCCTGCACCTCCTGGCCAGTCCCAGAGGCACCATTCGCCAGCTATAGCCAGAGCTACTGTAACAAACAGCTGTGCAAGCCTTTGGGAGGCAGAGACGTGAGAGGGCATCAGAGGAGGGAGGAAGGGAAGGAAAGAGGAACAGAGGCCAGTGTTGCCTGCGGCACCCCTGACCATCATTCAGCACACTGGTTGAAAACCACTGGCACAAGGTATCAAATCTACATATTATGTGCTGGTATTGGACTGCCGTTTCTTAATTCTTGCTTTCCCAATGTTACTGCATTTTTATGTTATTATACTTTACTATTGTTGGGATGTTATTTGCAATGTTTTGCTTATTGTTGGGAGCTACTTTGAGCTTAACTTTGTTCCTGGAAAAGTGACAGACATATATGAAATAAAATAAAATGTTGATGATGATGTCTTCCTGTGTTGTTTCCATGATGCTAATCAATACTTTTAAAATACCCAGCCACCATCTTACAGGTCAAATACCCAGCCCTACAGCAGTGGTAGTGGGGTTTGGTGGCTAGCAATGGACTTAGTCTAAGTAGACCTTGGTTGAAATCTCAATTCAGTCAGAAATTTTATTTGGGCCAGCTGCACTTTTTCAACCTCACAAAGTTGTTGTGAGGATTGGAAAAAGATGGGCCGGTATGGGGGCTGAAGGGAGAACCACCACGTTCACCTCCCTGAGCTATTTGGAAGGGTGGGATAAATCTGTCCATCAAATAAAGCAACATACAGAGAAAGGCAACAGGCTGCATTCACATTTAGCCTTGTTTTGTTTTCCTATGTCCTAAAGGCAAAGAACAGGCCCACTGTCTAGCTCAGACTTCCCCAACGTGGTTTTTTTCCAGATGGTTTGGACTACAAGTCCCATCATCCCCAACCGGCACGGAGACTGATAGGAGTTGTAGTCCAAAACGTGGAGCTCCACCAGGTTGGGCTAACTAAACAGGCCAAATCCTTTTCTGAGAATCGCTGTTTGTTTCCTTTCATCTTTAAGCCCCAGAGCCCCAGAGAGCCCCAACCATAAGCAGATTTATTTTTCCTAGTCAAATTTCTGGTGACTGATGACAAGACCTTCTTCAAAAGGGGGAGGTCAGGGCCTTCTCCACCCAAACATGCAGCTATTACCCCTTCTCCCTGTGCATGGTGTTTGGCCTCTCTGAGCAGGACGTGGGGATAAAGGGGAATAGCCCCTGACAAGGCCTCCAGTATGGAACAGAGATCACTGGCAGGCAAGAGCTTCCTGAGCAGCTGAGCCTTGGGAAGGGAGAGCCTGCAGCCTTGTCAATGCTGCCTTGGTTCCTCCGCTGAGCACTGGAGACACCAGGCCTGGAAACTCATTTGGACAAAAGAAGAAATTGCCCACAAAAGGACCCTCCCTGCTTTCCTGAGCAGTTCCTGAGCCGACATCAGAGGGAAAGGGACCTTTCCTTTCAAAACATCCTGCTTAGCAGGCGACGGACGAGGTGACCCACCCAGGCCTTTTCAATTCAATCTGCCCAGCCTGCTGCAGAGCACAACCAGATGTTCTGCAAGACCATTCCTGGTCTCTTGATCACCAGTTTCCTCCCCAGAAAAGGAACAGAAGAGGAATTTTCATGACCGGTGTCACTCCTATAGTTACGTAGCATATAGTGAACTCACTATTCAGTAACGTCAGAATGCAACGACTTTACCAGAGCGGACGTCTTTTAAGGATTCCAAGGGACAGCCAACTGAGCTACACAGATTTTTAATGAATATTAAACTGCTTTTTTAAAAAAGCAATATGAAAAATAATGAAGACAAACTCCATAAAAGTTAGTTCTATACAGTTGAGGTGTCGTGAAAGACAAGTCAGCAGGCCCTGCGTGTGGACAGGCACACGGCTCTGGGTCTTGAGAGGCAACTTTGGCCAGATCCATCCCAATGATCCACTTCTGTCCTCTTTTCATGTCCTGGGCAACTGGCAGGATGGATCCAGGGCTAGAAAATGGCCTTCCCAGTGCCACTCTGTGTGTCCCATGTGAAACAGATAAACAAAAGCTTTTTTTGAGGGCTGCTCCATCGACAGTTCTTGCTTTATCTGCTGCTGCTGCAGCCTCCCAATTTAATACAGTTTGGGGGCTGAGTGTGGAAAGGGCAATAAACCACACACACACAGTGTCCCACAGAACGGTCCCAAAGGAAAGCATTTCCAAAGTCTCTGTGATACCAGCTGTAGCTTATCTTATTGCCAATCATACCACTAAAGCAAATGGCGCTCCTCTAGATCACAATTCCAGGACAGATCTAGCAGCGCATTTTGAATGCTCCTTCCACCAAATTCTTTTTTTAGTTGCACATAAAAAACAAAACAAAAAACTTTCCTTCCATTTTGATAGAGCCTGGAAATGACACAGAGAACCTTCCCCCCTACAGTGTGAAGGCTCAAGCTTTGCCCTGGCTTTAGAAGACGTTTAAATATGTAACTGTGTTCCACCACACCCTCCCTCTCTGTCGCCTTTCACGCTGCCCTGGGACCACTCACACCACTGGCTTAGACAGCACCTTGAGAGCTCCGGTGTTTGGAGGAAATGAAAAGCCTCCAGCCCTGACGGTTTTGGACAACGGACGCCAGGAAGAGGAGCACAAGGCATGGCTGCTCTGGGGCCTTCTCTCTCGGATGTATAAGGGTGAAAGACTAATCGGACCATCTAGTAGCTGGTTCCCTTCGAAGTTTCTCTCTCTCGGATGTACGCTTGAACTGAACAGACACACACAAGCAGAATTTCCCTAGGGATGGCACCTTAAGGGAAGCCGTGCCCACAAAGTCCATCTCTCACCATTTCACCTGCCTAGCTTCCCTTGCTGCAGAGTCCTGCCCTATAATTTTCAAGCAGCAAATTTCTTTGAATATCACACTCCCCTCTGCAGACACTAATGAATCATGAGGGGCAGGGGTGGGGAGAAGATGAGGATCTGGATTTGGTTGGCAGGCTTAAGGAACATTCATCCTGACCCAAGAAACAGGCACTGCGCCTGGAGCAGCAAAGCAGGCCTGAGTCACAGCTGGTTCCGAAGGTACACTCAGCCCATTCATAGGAGCAAATGGGCTGAATTGACCAATTGCTGAGCTCAGTGCTCACACAGAGGCCACTGCTGCTTACTCTAGCCCTCCCCACCCCCTCCACTGTTCGCAGGTTGGTCTGCAAAGGAGAAGGAAAGGGTCCCACATGGCCTAGTCGCTCGCCGCAGCCTAAGCCCAGCGCTAACAGGGCATGGAGGATGACATGAACCTTTTCCCGCCAGTAGGGGGAGATGCTCAGGGCAGGCAGGGTGTCACGGGGTACGTGCTGTCAGTGGAGGTATGCTGGGCGCTGTGCTCCTGCAGGAGGCCCAGGTCCAGAAAGCGCTCCCCGCACCACATGCACTTGTAATGTTGCTCCCGGGTATGGACGCCGTGGTGCTTGTTGAGGTGCTCGCGCTGCTTGAAGGCCTTCTCGCAGGCGGGGCACTTGTAGGGCTTTTCCCCGGTGTGAACCCGCCGGTGGCGCTGCAGGTCGGAGGCATACTTGAAGCGCTTCTGGCAGTCTGGGCACTTGAGGGGCCGCTCGCGGGCTGGGTCACAGCGGTGCTGCACGAACTCAGAGGAGGAAAAGAAGCGGCGCTCGCAGAGGGTGCAGCGGAGGGGCTTCTCGGCGCAGTGCGAGGCCAGCTGGTGCTTCTGCAGGGCCGAGGCCCGCTTGTAGGCCTTGCTGCAGGCCGCGCACTTAAAGGGTCGCTCGGCGCTCTGAACGCAGCGGTGGCGCAGCAGCTCCGAGGACTGGCTGAAGCCCTTCTGGCAGGCGTTGCACTTGAAGAGGTTCTCGATGCCATGGACGTGCTGGTGGTAGAGGAGGTGGGCCGGCTGCACAAAGCCCTTCTCGCACAGGGAGCACTTGAACGGCCCCACCGGCAGCTCCTGCTCGGCGGAAGGCGCTGGCGTGGCAGCGGTGCCCGCAACCGCCTTATGGGTGCGGCGGTGGCGCATAAGGGCGTACTGCTGCTTGAAGCTCATCTGGCAGAGGTCGCACTGGAAGGGGCGCTCCGTGCTGTGGGTGCGCTCATGCTGCCGGAGGTCCGAGGGGCGCCGGAAGGCCTTGTGGCAGGCGCCGCAGCGGAAGGGGCGCTCCCCGCTTGGCGTGCAGGGGTGCTGCAGCAGCTCAGAGGACTCCTTGAAGTGTAGCTCGCAGACGTTGCAGCGGAAGAGGTGGGCCTCCCCGGAGTGGGCGTACATGTGGCGCACCAGGTGGGAGCGGTGCTTGAAGGCCTTCTCGCAGACGGTGCACTTGTAGGGCCGCTCGGCACTGTGCGTACGCTTGTGGTGCACCAGGTGGGAGGACTGGCTGAAGCTTTTGTCACAGAGGCTGCACTTGTACGGCTTCTCCCCGGTGTGGACGCGCTCGTGCCGCGACAGCTCCGAGAGGTGCTTGAAGGGCTTCTGGCAGATGGAGCAGCTGTAGGGCTTCTCCACGGGAGTCCGGTTGAGCGCGGCCGGCTGCTGCGGTGGCGCAGGCTCCTCAGGGGCTGCCACGGCAGCCGCGGCGGCCTTGTAGGTCTTCTCACAGATGGAGCACTTGACGGCGGCGCTGCCATTGTGGACGTTGTGATGCTGGGCCAGGGAGGTAAGCAGGGAGAAGCCCATCTTGCAGACGCCGCAGACGAAGGGCTTCTGCTCCACTTGCAGGCACTGGTGCTCCAGGAGATCGGTGGCCTGGTGGAAGATCTTCAGGCACTGGGTGCACTGGAAGGAGCGGTCGTGGCCCCCCTGCAGGCACTGGTGCTCCTGGGGGTTTGAGAGGTGCCCCAAGTCATGCCCACACAGCCCGCATTTTGTGGAGGGCTCTCCGCCGCCAGCCGGGATGGAAGTGTGGTGCTGCAGGCTGCTGGGCTCCGGCTGGAGGAGGATGCCGTAGACAGCACAGCCCAAGGGATTCTCCACCACAGCGCTGGAGGCGATGGGATGCTCCGGGAGGGCAGTGGTCCCAGCATGGTGCGGCGCCGGCGGTTGCTGCTGTGGGGGCTG
Organism: Podarcis liolepis; assembly: GCF_965112155.1. Classification (NCBI taxonomy): domain Eukaryota; kingdom Metazoa; phylum Chordata; class Lepidosauria; order Squamata; family Lacertidae; genus Podarcis; species Podarcis liolepis. The sequence goes on along the minus strand of NC_139561.1, from coordinate 55,392,749 downwards.
CTGCGGCCAGCTTTCTGACATGCTGGGGAAAAGAAATCGGGGTTTCCACAATAAGGGCTTCAGCTTCTCGACTGAGGCAAATCAATTAAGGAGATCTGAGTTCGCAGCAATTGCTCCCAAACCTGGAGGTGACAAACTCGTCGCACTGGGCGCAATAATTCCCCACCGCGGTATGTCTCAAACCAAAGCAGACACCAGCAGACAGGACATCCTAAAGGATGCAGGAGGCCTTTTGCCTGGCACCAGAATGGGTATCAAGGAAGGGAACCTGCAAGGAAAGACAGCAATTCAGACAAAAAGCTGCTTATCTCGCTTAAAAAGCATATTTACTACTAACGATTACCTCTCCACCACCCACAACTGCAGGGAGAACAAGCAAACAAAAAAATTATTTTAGGCCAGAGACCGCAGGCTGGAGATTGCAGAAGTGTTTCTCCAACTAGGGACAAATCTTTTTCCATATTGAAAGCTTATATTGAAAACTTACACAACCATTGTTCACAACTCTGCCATGCAAGTTCCAAATACACAACTATACTTAAAAAAAAGCTCTGCAGCTTGAAGCAATTGCTACTGGAGAATTATCAAATGACACTTCCATGGCTAGCCAGGAAGGCAGTCCTGAAGTTAGCAACAAAACACTCACTAATTAAGAAACTCCCAAATGAGCAACTGGAATGGCTGCAGATCTCTCCTGAAGGACCCACCCATTTCAAGACATCCTGCACAAAACTTTGGGTAATATTTTTTTTTAAAAAATAAGAAGCTTGGAAGCAAGCAGCTGTCCCTACTAACATTTTAACTCTAAGAGGAGGCCTATTTCACTAGGGAACACACACTAGTTGCAAGCAGCATAGACAGACATGCACAAGATATTTATGGAACAAAAAATTAGTCAATACATGGACAAGATGGCTCTCAGTGGCTACTAGCCAGAATGGCTTTGGGAATCCCAATAAGGGAGAGTGCTATTGCATTTAGGTCCAACTTGTGGGCTTCCCATATGTATTTATTGAATTTATATCCTTGAAGGAGCCCAGAGTGGCAAACACATCCACAACACATAAACAAATGAACAAAACATCCTATTGTGCATCAATGGGGACACCACACACAATTTTTTCTTAAAGGTTTTTGTGCAATGGTTGGCTTTAGTGGAAAAGTGAGCTGAAAAACAACAACTGATGTCTGAGAGGGGTCAAACTGAACAGTACATTTGATGGCACGGGGTCCCCTCTCAAAACTTATGTGACTCAACAGGAGGGTCAATTTCTTTCACCTGCATCTCAAAAATCTATGTAGCTGGACAGGATTCCCAAACATTGTTGGTCACTGGCTTGAAAACCAGAGCTAAATGAGACAAAAACATTATGTGCTTCTTGAAATGTGCTTTACATTTTTATTGTGAATCTGTAGAAAGCTATCCAACTTTCTCATTTTATTTGTGATGCTAGAGTTTGTGGAGGGGGGTGCGATACCCAGGCTAAGTTATGCCTTAGTTCTGGGTTTTGTTCTAGTTTGTTTTGTATTTTATCTGTTTGTACATCCTACAAGAATCTTTTGATGAACTTACTTTAAAAAAAAACAACCTTAAAAGAGTTAAAATGTTAAAAAAGTTTCAGTTAAAACATAGTCACCTGGCTGGCCACTGAGAGAACAGGATATTAGACTAGATGGAGGTGTCCGGCCTAATCCAGATTCAGGGTTTATCTAATGTTGTTATGCTTTTTAAAAGGCCTAAACAATCCCTTTGTGTAAGTCTGTATGTCCAGGGTTCCCTTTTTCATACCCTTTTCAATCTACAGTCTGCCCAGGACCATTTATATTGCTTTACCATGCTTGTTTTCCTTTAAAAACATCAGCCCTGGTAGCCCTGGTACTTAATTTAGGTTATAGGGCACACAGTGCTTGTGATGTCAAGAGAACTGAGTATTTTCTCTATCCTCTCCTCGCTTGGGTAGGAAAGAGCTTGCAGAGGAATCCTGGAAGCAAGGAGAACACACTCTGGACTCAAGCTAAGCTAGCAAGCCAATATATTGCAATGGCCTAACTTTCAGGCTAAACACACCTGAGGATCTTTGACCTCTAGAACCTGATGCAGCCATATGAGCTTATTAAACATATTAGGGTAGCATATATATTGCGGGGGGGCAGGGGGGGGAGAAGAAAATGACCGATGGATGCAGAACCAAGATGTATCAGTTTCTTTTTATTTATTAATAACTTGGTAGTTTGAAATGGACCCTTTCCCCAGAGATCCGTGTGGCATTTTAGTCTCAGTGGCACTTCTGGAAAAAAGCTGGTCAGCTTGCTGGGATGCGGAGAAAGACACCCTTCTGGCTACAGTTTCGTTCCTGCTGGACTAACAGTACACATCAATTCTTCAAGATCCATTTTCTGTTCCTAATGTTTAACCCTGCCATCATGTCCAAAGCAAGGAATACCCATTTCATCATGTTTCCCCCTCGCTGATTTGGGGAGCACAACCAGGGGCTCTCCCAGGATGGACTCTCTCCTCCTCTTCCTCCTGCCCAGATCTCTATCATTCTGATAGCTCCTCATTGTCCCAGGTGTTCAACTTGGAACACCCTTTGCTGACCTGAGGCACCCCCATTCACTTCAATTTTAACCTGAGGATTGTCATTTGTCCAGTTTTAACTTTAACTTTAATTTATTTGAATTAATTTTGGGATGCATTTTAATAAATTGATTGCTTGTTTTTATGCATATTGTATTATTTACCGTATATGATGTTAGCCGCTCTGAGTCCGGCTCTGGCCGGGGTACAAATAAAATAAATTATTATTATTATTATTATTATTATTATTATTATTATTATTATTATTATTCAGTCAGCAACCACTGTAGCCTGGAACATTTGGAGCATCCCTGGTTGCCAAAGGCTGACCTATTTATATCCACACAGAAAAATGCACATCTAAAGTTTTGTGAGATTTGTTTTGTTTTTCAGCCCAAACCAGTTTACCCCAGAGTGACTGGGGAAACCCAGCCAGATGGGTGGGGTATTATTATTATTATTATTATTATTATTATTATTATTATTATTGAAAACTCTGGAAAACTGGACTCTGCCCGAGCTGGAGCTTCAAAATATACTTTCCACTGATCACAATTCTCCTTTGCCAAAGATTGTCCACACTACTAAATTATTTGCTAACCTGCACCATCAAGAGTCCATGGAACAGAGCTGGCTATAAATAAACATCCAGAAACAGGGCAGGATGTCACCAGGGACTGTGTGTACAGTTCAAGCTGCATCTCTCTGGACAGCAGCAAGCACTTGTACAAGCACCCTGCCACAAAATGGGTAACTCAAAGGCCAAGTTCACCTTCTCCATGACTGCCATGGGATTGGTCAAGGCCGTCCCAACCTGCCTGCCTTCACATCTGTGTTTCCTGCCATAGCACAAAGGGGGCAATCCATTTTGTACTGTACTCAAGATTATTGTTTTTCGCTCTTTGAAGACCCTTGCACAAAGAAAATAAAAAGTTTAAAAATAATATAAAGAGGCAGCCAGGTAGACAAACATCATTTGTTGACAATATGACATCAGCTCTGCAAACACTAAGCTGAACGCTAATCAAAGTTGCATCTAATATTTGCATAGCTATCTGGAAAGCACAAGATACAAATCTGAAATAAATCCCTACTGCATCTTCAGCCCATCTTTTGAACCCCTCTGTCTGCTGGATACCAATTAACCATACTTCCCCAGTCTGATACCATCCAGGTGTTTTGGACTACAACTCCCATCAGCCCCAACCATCACTAACCTATAGTCAGGACTGACGGCAGTTGTAGTCCAAATCTTCTGGAGGGCACCAGGTTGGGGAAGGCTGGTGTAAGCATGCAGATGACAAAACTGCCCCAGGGGATGGGAAGAGCTTCTCAACTGTCCTCATGCCAAGGAACAAAAAAGATCTGACAAGACATTACAAAGAGGGCAGGTATGTGTGTGCTAAGATGGTTGTCCTTGTAAGCAAGCAAGCAACAGCAAGGTGTCAAGTGGTGGAGAAGCAGAAGCAAAATGTCCCACGGAAAAGAAACAATCTAAGAGGGGAAAAGCTCAAGAATTCAAGCAAGCAAATCCACAGCCAAACTATAGGAAAGAAACCTTCCAGTTTGGTGAAGAAGAGCCACTTATCACAAGTTTTCTTGGAAATTGGTCTATCTGGGGACCAGCCTTAGAGCCTAAGAATTTTACTGTAAACTGGTGCCCTCCAAATGTTTTGATACTATAGCTCCAACACCTTCAGTGATCACAGCTCTACTGAGCCCAGGGAAACATCTGTGCACCCTGTTGTCAATCCATCTACTCTCTCAAGGTGCATTAGACAAGACAGCAGCATAACTGTGAACTCTCTGCTCCACTACCTTAAAAGACTGGGACATTCAGGCAGACAAAAAAAAGTACAGTACTGTTTCATGCAGTGCATAGTTAAAACTATGGAACTCACTCCCACAGGAGGCAATGATGACTACCAACTAGGGTGGCTTTAAAGGAGGGGTATTCTTAAGTTTTTAAAAGCAGCTCCATCTCCTCACTCAAGGGCATGATAATTTGGCCAGATTCTCTGCTTGAGCCCATCTTTAGAGAGATGCTCAGCTGAATACATCTGCCCTCTTCCAACTTACAGAGAATTTCACCTTGCCAGGTTTTGCAGCTCAGTGGCACAGCATCTACTTTACACACAGATGGTCCCAGATTCTCTCCTCCAGGTAAAAAAGGATCCCAGGTGGCATAGAAAGGTTCTTCTCTGCCAGAGACTTGGGGGACTGCACCCACCCCAAGAAGCCAGATGTAGGCTGGACAGTCCAGAGCCCTTGCGTGGCTAAAGGCTGCTTCACTGGTCCTCTCCGTTCAGGTTGCCCAGGGCCACATCCTGCCTAACATGACCACAGAAATGCCCTGGTGGGTGACTGGGTTGTTAAGGGCTTCTCCACATTGCAGATCCCACCGAGATCGTTCATCCCCATTGCTCTGCAAAGCAAAGGTTCCCCCCACCCAGCCAAGATGCCAGCCTTTTTTTTGGCCAGGAAGGCGCCCTCCGGATGTTGCTAGTCGCCAACTCCCATCAGCCCCAGACAGCTGTGCTAGCCAAAAACATCTGGAGTTGCGGGGGGGGGGCGATCTACACACCTGGAGGGCCGTATGTTGCCCCAGGCCGCCGGCCAAGAGGTTGCGACGAGGCCGACCGGGTCAGGCGAAGGGCTGCCTCCCCCCGCCGGTCCGGGAGCGCCGCCTTCATATGTTATCGGGGCGTCTCCCGTGCCGCTGGCCGGGCCTCGGCCTACTCCGTCCAAGGAGCAGGGCAGACGGCCCCGCTCGGGGCCAGGAGCGCCTTTTTCCTCCTCCTTCCTCCGCCGCCCGCGGGGAAAGCGACCGCCGCCCCGCTCGGCTCCGTGTGGCCGGCGGGCAGGAGCTCCGGGGCGAGGAAAGAGGCGCTTTAGCTTCGCCCTGCCCAGCTTCCTCCCTTCTCCCCTACCTGGAGAGCGAGGCCCGGAGGTGTCGCGCGGCCTGCTCGCCCCGTCGAATCCCCGGCCTCGCGTAGCAGCAGTCCCAGCGGTGAGGAGAGGCGAAGCGGGGCATGGGCCGGGAAGCGGCGGCGGCTAAGGGAGGGGGGGCGGCGTCGAGCCAGCCGGAGGAGGGGAAGGAGGAGGCAGAGGAGGAGGAGGAGGAGGAGGAGGAGGAAGGGGCGGCGTCCAGCAGGGGAAGGACCCAGCCGTGGGATCGGGGCCGCCCTCTGCCGGACCGCGCGGAGAACTGCGGCGCGCTACGCTCGGGCCGGGTGAGGAGGGAGGAACTGGGGGGAGAGGCCTCCGCTCCGTCGCTTACCGAGGAACGGCGGCAAAACTGTAGCCGATACTGCTGCTCAGATGCTTCGGGGGCTTCATCCATAGCAGGATTAGGAAGGCAGGCAGGGAAGCGGGGATCCTTTTTCGCACCCAGCCTGTGCCGTAGCAGCCAGTTGCAGCTGCGCATCCCCGACGCCAAAAGCCACCGGGCCTCCAAATCCCCCGCCCCGGGTCAGCAACAATAATAACCCCAAGACAGGAGAGTTCACACGATACGCCCGAAAGAGAGTTAGGTCCTCGCCTCTCTCTCTCTCTATTGCGGGCAAACCTCGTGGAGGGCGAAGGTCTCCTGCGCAGCGCCCGCGGGCCCGTTAGACTCGAGGCGGAGGAACAGAACGACTGGCCTTGCCACGAAGTGGTCCAGAGGGGGAGAGAGAGAGAGAGAGAGAGAGAAGCGGGTGTGCAAGGAGAGCAAGTGTCAGTGGGGCTGTTGCGGCTGAGCATGGCTGGCTTCCGGCCCTCTTCCACGATATTCCATTCATCTCCCCCTCTGCCCCCTCCCAGTAAGAGCTGTTTGACACTGGAACAGATTCCCTCAGAAGGTGAAGGAGTCTCCTTCATGGGAGGTTCTTAAGTAGAAGTTGAATGGCCATCTGTCAGGGATTCTTTAGTTGCAATTCCTGCATTGCAGGGGGTTGGGCTAGATGACCCTTGGTGTCCCTCCCAATTTACAGTTACAGATAGGTAGCCGTGTTGGTCTGCCATAGTAAAAATAAAAAAAATCCTTCCAGTAGCACCTTAAAGACCAACTAAGTTAGTTCTTGGTATGAGCTTTCGTGTGCATGCATGTGTATCTGAAGAAGTGTGCATGCACACGAAAGCTCATACCAAGAACTAACTTAGTTGGTCCCAATTTACAGTTTGATGATTCCGCCAAGCTTTCTGTCCCCTGCCTCGGCCTCAACAGTCATCCAGCCAGTTCCATGCCCATCTGACATTCTCAGGAGTCATTAGGCTGCTGTCTCCTCACTCCAAACAGGTTTTGTTTCCCAAAGTTTTCTTGTACTTATGCCAACCTGGGGTGTCCCTCCCAGTGGCGTAGTGTGGGGGGTGCAGGGGGGGGGCAGCCGCACCGGGCGCAACATCTGGGGGTTAGGGTTAGGGGGCGCAAATCCACGGGTTAGGGGGCGCAAATTACTTGCCTTGCCCCAGGTGCTGACAACCCACGCTACGCCACTGGTCCCTCCCCCTGCCCACTTCAAACCTTGTTTGTGGCTGCTGGTGCCATTGAGCACAAGCCCTTGGAGAACCAGTGTGGTGTAGTGGTTAGAGTGTCAGAGTAGGACCTGGGAAACCAGGGTTCAAATCCCCTTACTTGGCTATGAAGCTCATTGGGTGATGACCTTAGGCCACTTGCTGCCTCTCAGCCTAATCTACCTCACAAGGTTGTTGTGGGGATTCAGTGAGGACAGGAAGGTCCATGCATGTCACCTTGAGTCCTTGGAGAAAAAGATGGGTTATAAATGCAATAAAACTACTGAGGTCACTGCTAGTATATATATCAACCTTCACCCAACCTGGTGCCCTCCAGATGTTGGATTATCAGGTTAGCAAAAGCTGATCTGTGTGATTCCAGAAATGAAGTTGTGCCTGAAGTGATTGAAAAATGCTCCACGGCTTCACTACCAACTAACTGCAAGATGTGTTTGACAGGTTCCTTATTCATGGAGCCTTCATGAAGCAACCCAACCACTTTAGGAAAAGTTATGATTCTAAAATCTGGTTAAATTGGAACTGGATCATGCTTTGAAGAGTTGTGAACTTTACTAGAAGAACAAAAGGCTCCAAGTTTTAAGTCATGATATTGGAAATGGATAGTCAACGTTCACACCTTTCAAAGGAAAGGAAAGAAATCTTAATCATGCAATCTCACAATGTTCCTTTCATGATAGGAAAATGCTCTAAAATACTATTGCTGTGGTAATTGACTCATTGCAAAATTCAGCTGGTTTTATAAACAAGACTATGCATCTTAGTCTTGATGCTCACCTGGTGCTTTCCCTCCCTTACCCAAATTAGAAAATATTGGGGGGAAATCATGCAGCTCAGAAATAATGAGCCCCACTGACTTATTTTCTATATTGCCCTCGGTTCCCATAGGGAAGCAGACATCACCTGCCTTCGTTGCTGCTAGCCCCCCCTCCCCGCCAAAAGTATTTGTAATGAATTTTAATAACAAAACAAGTTGCCGGAAAAAATGTTTTTTAAAAAGAGAAAGTTATCACAGTTGCGATACAACGATACGATTTACGAAGTCAAATATCAAAACACCAATTCGATGCTGAAACATGATGCTGATTTCCAGCGTTCGTCTTACCGCTCGGCCCACTTGCGAACCCGCGGGAAAAGGCTCTTCCGAAGCGACCCGTAAGCAACTCCCAGCGCTACGCGAGTCTAAATGTCTATAGCCACTGCCGGGTGGCACCAGCATGACTTCAGCAAGCTTCGTTCATTAAAAGAGGCGCTTTTGCGCAGGCGCAGTAGTCCCTCTTTCTCCCTAGGTGGCGGAAGTGGAGATCCTGACGTGCCGGCCATGAGTAGAGTGGCGGCGGTCGCAGGTCTGGTGGGCTACAGTAGCTCCGACTCGGAAGATGAGAGCGCATCCTCGGGAGCGCAAGGGGAAGGCGGCGAGGCCGGCGGCGCAAGCTCGGCGGAGGGACGTCAAGGCCGCCGTTCTCCCGGCGACAGGTGGGCGTATCAGTTCAACACAGAAAGCCCCCTTCCCTTTCAGCCGGAAAAGACACGCACAAAAGGAAGACGAGGTGGGGAGGGAAAAGGAAAAAGGCAAACTCAGGCACCAGTTCTTAAATATTTTTTGTAAACTGCTTCTAGGTTGTTGTTTTTCCCCTACAATCGAGCAGTGTATAACTTTTAAGAAATAAATAAATAAAATGGCAGGTTCTTATAAGGACCATCTAGATTGGGGACAATTCAGAGGCAGCAGGAATGGCTGGGCTGGGTCCTGCTTTCTTTCTCTCTCCCCCTGCCACCCCAGGTTGCTAGACTGGTTTGTGCCGCTGTTGCCCCTTCTTCCTCCTCCCGGCACCTTTTGGTGGAGACCTCCCAACAGTTCCATGCACTTCCTGGTGCAATTGGTGCCAACTGCTTTCCTTTAAAACACCTCAGTTTGGTGTCTACTCCTCAGTGCCGCCCTTTAGGGAGGGTCTCAAGGCAAGGTCTGAGCCTTGCTGCTTTGGGGCCCTTTTGGCAAGAGAAAGCACCAACTGAGCCAGGGGTCTGTTGCAGAAGCCCTAGCAACTGAGCTACCGCCATTCCTTATTCTGTCCCAAAGCTGAGTGGGTTGGGGCACAGCCCCGTCCTGCTACCCACCAGAGTTTCCCAGAGGTTTGCAACAATTAAATCAATTATTAAAATGTAATTCAGACTGAAATCAACAGCATAGCAATCGAAATAAAGCAGGTACAGGGCTGCAGTTAATTCACAAGGCAACAATGTTTTTGCTTCTCCACAAAAAGCAGAGAGGAGTAAGTATTTAGTTACAGTACTTTCCCTAGAGCAGGAAAAACCCAATGCTAGATACAAATTTGATGTAGGGAGGTGGTCATCTGAAATATTTTTCTGCCCAGTTTTCCTCAAACCACACTGTTTCTGGGCATGATGGGTTGCTCTGTTTCTCCATGCATTGCAGAGCCATGTTCAGGGAAGTTTTTAACGTGTGATATTTTACTGTATTTTTGGTTTCTATGGAAGCCGCCCAGAGTGGCTGGGGAGGCCCAGCCAGATGGGCGGGGTATAAATAATAAATTATTATTATTATTATTATTATTATTATTATTATTATTATTATTATCAGTATCCAGTCACTTGACTTATTTTTGCACTCATCTGAGTGCTGAAGTTGTGGTAGGACATGGACTGAAAAACGTGTGCAGTGTCCAGGGGCCAAGAGTCATTTGGCCTGTTTTGCTCCAAATGAAGAGGAGTATTAAAAGGGCTGGGAATTCTCTTTTCTCCCTCTGCCTTGCAGCTCAACAGCTCCTCGCCTTCCTGTGCCGGACAGCGTGCTAAGTATGTTCAGAGATCAGGAGGAGGCAGAGACAGTGGTGGACGACAGCAGCAAGCATGGAGGCCGCCTGCGGACCTTTCCGCATGAGCGAGGCAACTGGGCAACACATGTCTATGTGCCTTGTGAGTGCCCTTCTGCTCTTTGTCCTCTTCTCCGACCCCAGTGTCACTAGGAAGTCAAACTCTGGAAACACACATCTTTGGGATTCAGCCAGAAATGGTACCTTTTCTCCAAGGAGCAGAGCCCTTCCAGCTGTTTGATCTGTATGGCAGAGAAGTGCCATTCCAATGGGCAAAAGGAGGGAGGTGCCCACAGAGCCACAGTCACAACTTAATGTGGCTGACCAGACATCCTTAATAGAATTGTGCTTACTGACACAGAATCATAGAATTGTAGGGTTGGAGGGGACTCAGAGGGTCGTCTAATCCAACCCCTGGGAGATGGCCATTCAATCTCTGTTTAAAAACCTCAAGTGAAGGACAGTCTACCACCTTCCTAGGGAGTCTGTTCTCCTGTCAAACATCTCTTACAGTCAGAAAGTTATTCCTGTTTAGTTGGAATCTCCTTTCTTTTGTCATTTAAATCAATTGGTTCGGGCCCTCCCCTCTGGAGCAGCAGAAAACAAGCTTGCTCCATTTTCCATAGGACAGCCCTTTAGATATTTGAGGCTGGGTGGCCCCGATAACATGTGAAGAGCTGACCAATGTTCCCCCAGTTACATAGGTGACCCTGAGTCTTGGCAGGAGGCTTAAGCCATATCTATGACACCCACACCCTGGGTTTGGCTACAGGCATATCTGTGGTGTCTTTCCAAAACCACCATGGAGCTTTTTCACAGACACCTCTGAGCATGCAGCTCTGCTCTTTTCTGCACACACAAAAAAATCACTTTCCCCCACCCCAAAGTTCCTGGAAGTTGCCAGATTGCCACCTTCCTCCCCACCAACAAAGCACACCTCAAATCATTCCATAGCCAATGGGCAGTAGCAAATGAGCAGCAAGTGTTGAGGGAGGCCCAGATGCAGACCTCACCTACTCACTCCGTGGGGTCTCTGCTTCTTGCCTTGTTCTGTCCCAAACCAGAACACCAGCTCCATCACACTCTCCTGCTCTTTGTGCTCTCCCCCACCCAATATACAGAATAATGCTCTGCTTCCTCCAATAGCAGAGGTAATATAGAGCCATCGTGACTAGGGGAGACTTGGGGTAGACAAAGAGCATCTTTCTCTACCCATCCACAGGTACTGGTTGGTAGTGGCTGTAAGGTAGAGGCGACCATTGTAATCCACATTTTACGGACGAGATTTGAGGCCTGGAAAGTATGACTTACCGCCAAGTTGCCACCGCAGCTTAGCAGAGATGCACCCATGCACCCACCTGCTCCAATCCTCCACTGTTGTTCTACTGTTCTGTACAGATGAGGCTCAGGAGGACTTCCTCGACCTGCTCCAGCTCCTCCTCCTGCGTGCACGTGCATCCGTGCCATCGTTGACAGCTATGGCAGAGTTCCACATCAGCCTTTCTCAGGGTGTGATCCTGCGCCACCACTGGATAAGCCCTGTTGTCCAGTCCCTCAAGGAACACTTGGCTTCCTTCCCCAGGTAAGATGCTTTGAACCCTTAGACCACACCTTCCTCTTGCACTTTTGGCACCACCTCCCCTTGACTTAGCGCATATTCTTAATCCGCACTTCTTCTGTGAAGAAGCAGGCAGGGCATTACTGACTCTCACCAAAAGACACCTCTCCCTGTTCACCCCAGAATCGTGATGTGGAATGACTTGTGGAACTCACCCACCCTTCCACATGGTTACTAAATCAGCTGACCGTATTCCACTTGAAAATTTGTGAGCAGATTTATACTTTAGAGCAGTCTTTGCTACAGCCTGGTGCCCTCTATATATTCTGGCACATCCTGGGGCTGATGGGACTTGTAGTCCAAACATCTGAATGGCTGTGGCAAGAGCTGTTTTAGAGAACAGCAGCAAAACCTGGATCAGTAAAAGGGAGCAAAGGGAAAGGTAAGTGTGGAGAGCTGTAATTGCTGCAAGAGAGTGACTTAAAGGCTCCAGGGAGGGGCAAATCAGAAAATGCACTCCCCAGCCCCTGGGTCTCAGTATGCCTTACTTCTTCTCCCCTGTCCGCCTTCTCTTCATCTTGCAAAGGAATCAGATGGATTCTTTCCCCATTTCAGGTTCACCTGTAGAGCAGATCGAGTGAAGATTTACACCAATGATCCCAAAAGCAGGTGAGTGAATGGCACTGAGGCTACTCCTCAGAGAGCAATAGGCTGCTTTGCATCATGTCCTCAGGCTGAAATTGCCAACCATCCTGTGGCTTGATTGGCACAAGCAGAATAATTGCACAAGGACAAGGTTGGTAGAGAGGATGGGGAGGCCAGTATTTGCCTCAAGTGGGGCAGCATCCTATTGGTGCCCCCTCAGCGCTTTGCCTTCTGGGGCAAAGTGGGCACTCACAGTAAACATTAACACTGAACTGCTCTAAGATTCTGTCAAATCTCTCTGCAGGACCTTCATTGGCTTGGAGGTAACTTCTGGGCATTCTCAGCTCTTGGAGTTGGTTTCTGAAGTGGACAGAGTTATGGAGGAATTCAGTCTCCCTTCTTTCTACAAGGTAAGACTTCCACTGTTCTAGGAGGAAGTGGAGTCTGCAAAAAGAGGCTGCTGCTGAATGAACAAGGCCCTGGAAGTAAACAGTTTATTACATAAACTGTTCATTACATTATATATATAATATATAGTTTATTTTATATTATAGATAGATAGATAGAGAGATAGATAGAGATTATTACATTATATATATACAATTACCAACCCAGAGCCCTCCAGATATTTTGGCCATCAGCCCCAACCAGTATTCCCAAATAAGACTGCAGATCTCATGTGATATGTGTATAAACTAGCTGTGGTAACATAAACTTGCTGAAGAAACCAACCAGCCCACCCAAAGCCTCCCTCTTTGCCCTGGAGTCTCATTTCCATGGGTGCTCAGCTCCCACCAGGAATTCTGGGGTGGTGGCACCTAGCTGGGTTAGTGCAGCTTCTCCAGATTATTAGCACTTGCTTTTTCCTGGCTTCTGTACAGAATCCCTCATTCCATCTCAGCCTCGCGTGGTGTGTTGGAAACCTTTCTGAAGAACTTGAAAGTTGTCTTCAGGAGTTGCAGGTAACCACCTCGGATGTCATTCAGGAGCATAGATGTTTAAGGAATTAAACAACCTGGAGTTCCACAGAGAGGGTACTGCAACTATAAAGCTATCTCTACATCTCCCTCTTCTTTAAATCGGCCTTCCCCAACCTTATGTCTTGGACTACAATTCCTGCTGGCCGGGGCTGATGTGAGTGCTGCTCCAAAAAACATCTGGGGAAGGCTGATTTAAATGTTGATGGGAGACAGAGCAGGCACACAGGAAGGTCTGTGTAGGAGAATGTGCTCCTTCCTGCACACAGGACCCACACTGTGAAGGGCTCCAAAAGTCAAAACCAGCAGCCCTGACCTAGACCTCAAAGCCAATTATTACAAAAGTAGATGGGCCCAAAGCCGTAAGAACATCGGAAGAGCTCTGTTGGATCAGGCCAATGGCCCAACTAGTGCAGCATCCTGTTCTTGCAGTGGCCAGCCAGATGCCTCAGTGGGAAACCCTGGAAGCAGGATCCGAGCACAAGAATGCTCTCCTCTCCTGTAGTTTCCAGAAACTGGTATTCAGAAGTATAAGCCCTCCCCTACCCACATTTGGCACATGTCCAGCATGCTGCCTGTTAAATGTTCAGGGGCCAATCAGATTCCTGGGCTCTGCATAATTCCCACCCCTCTCTCCTCCTTTGCCTTTTCCAGGAGATTGTGAATAGGTTTGAGGACTCTTCATACCTTGTGCGAATCCCTGGGGCCGAAGTCCGATGCAAGTCTGGCAAGAAGATCTTCTCCTTCCCTTTACGGTAGGAGCTGGGAGAATAATCCACAGCAGCCGCCAGCTGAGGATGGACCTTACCTACTGTTTTGCCAGGACACAAGGAATGGTCAGAAGCAACAAATGATATTCGTAGCTCAGCAGTAAGATGGTGGTAGCCCCTTGCCCCCATTGCTCATTTAAGGGTCTTGCAAGTGATTGGCCTAAGGTGAAGGGTCCAGTGCTACAAAAGAATGCAGAGGCTACATTAACAGCCACAGCTTTGTGCCAGGATGATTATTGAGGGAGTTGTGACATGCAAAAGTGCCATTCAGTTCTGAGGGCCAGTTGAAAAAGATGCTCAGTTTTGAAGTGGACAACAGCTGAGTAGAATCTCTCCTGATCTGGAGGACAAAAGAAATTACCCATTAGAAGTTTGAGAGGATCCCTGCCTGCCCCTAAAGCTGATGTCACAAGAAGCATTTGGCTCGAAAGCATCCTTGCTAGTTGAGAGCATGAAGCCTCCTGGCTGTCGGACTGAGCTGTTAGCTAAAAATGGATCAAATGAGAAACAGAAGTACAGATCCCCACCTTGTGTGGACAGTTTCAAAAGCCACAAGTCTATATATTGGGGTACGTGGAGGTGCGAGAAGGGGCATTGGGTTTTACCATAGTAGTGTTTTTGTCAATTGGCCAGATAACCGCCAGGGGTCAGTGTTGAGTTGGCTTTCCTTACTTCACAGTCTGCATCTTATGGAGGTTTAATTGCCCTGTCTTCCTCCCCATCCCATGCTGGTTGGGGCCGATGGGAATTGTAGTCCAAAACTTCTGGAGGCCACCAGGTTGGTACAGGCTGCATAAAGGGTCTATAAAGGCATCTCTCAGGGAATTCTCAGCTTGCCCAAAAGGCCACCACACCAGAGTTCTGTGGGGTAAAACAGGACAGGTATACCAACTTACAACTGGTTTAAGAACAGAGTGTAGGAAAAACAGCCTTGATTTGCGGTATTGGGGGGTGGGGTGCCAATTGGAGCTGAAAGACGGTATTAAATATTTTTTTATAAGTGTAAATAAATCTGCAAAGGTTTGAATTAAGTTTTATATTGCTGTTACAATCTGCCTTGGAATTTTCAGTGAGAACCCGTATCAACAGTTTTTAATAAATATAGTTTCCTGTTGTTGGAGCTGCCGTCTCTAATGCTCGGGGCAGGCAAATTCCATGCTAGGGAATATTAGGATATGGACTGAAAATAAGAACATAAGAAGAGCCCTTCTGGATCACGCCAATGGCCCATCTAGTCCTGTTCTCAAAGTGGCCAAGCAGATGCCCGACAGGGAGCCTGGAAGCAGGACCTGAGCTCAAGAGCCTTCTCCCCTCCTGAGGTTTCCAGCAACTGGTATTCAGAAGCATTGCTGCCTCAAAGATAGCCAGCATAGTACATGAATCTGTTACATGGGCTACACTTGCAATACTATGTACAGTTCTGGTTGTCATAACTAAAAAAATAAAATTAAAATACATTGTAGAGCTGGAAGGGGTACAGAAAAATAAGCCAAGCAACCAATTAGTTAGAGTACTTGCAGAAGGAGGAAAAGCTAAAGGGTTTGAGGGGGTTTTTTAGCTGGGAGAGGGGGGCTTGTGCAAGGAAGGGGAATACAATGAAGGTTTATAAAATTATGCAACATATCCAGAAAATATTCTCCCTTATAGTATTATAAGGTAGGTCCACTTAATGAAATAGATTGGCAGTTGATTCAGGACAGATTTAAAGTCTTGCCTCAGGCTTCCCTTACCTAGTGCCCTCAGATGTTTTGGACTACAATTCCCACAAGCCCCAGCCAGCATAGCTAATGGGACTTGTAGTCCAAAACATCCAGAGGGCGCCAGGCTAAGGAAGGCTGTAGCACCACATACAATACATAGTTTATAGAGTTTGCTCCCACGAGTTGTAATAATGGGGCTGTAAAGGAGTATTTAACAAATCTTTGGACAGCAATTGATAAAGTTGCTTCGTTATTATTCATTTATGAACGACCTTTTTCATCTGCATCTGTGTCAAAGCAATCAACAAAAAGCACACATTAAAAATGCTCTTAAATGGTTTTTAAAACAGTACAAAAATAAAATACAAAATGAGCACCTAAGACTCTTCTCCTCCAGCTGGAAAAGCTTGTCAAAACAGAAAATTCCTTCAGTTGTTTCCGGAAGCACAGAAGTGAGCACCTGTTGTATCTCAACAGGAATGCCGTTGCACAAAGCAGGTGCAGCCAGGCTGAGAGCCCTGCTCCAAACCACTATGGAGTGGACTTCTGATGTCTGGGGGGCTTGAAAGGAGAAGCTCTCCTCCAGACCACAGTGACCCACCAGGCATATAAGGGACAAGGCAATTCTCTCAAGTATCAATTGAGGCTAATAACCTACCCAGCTCAGTATTGTCTATAGGCCACTGGCTCTCTGGGGCTTCATTCAGGGGTGTTTCCTAGCCCACCTAGAGATGCGAGGGTGGAACCTAGACTTTTCTACAAGTAGAGCATCAACTTTGTCCCTGAGCTATGCCCTCCTCCTTGCTATGGGTATGTGCTGAAGGTCCGGCGTCACAGGAAGAATTCCTCTGCATACACGTTGTGGGAAGCAGCTGTCATCTTCTGTGTCCTGCTTATCGGTTGCCCGGAAACACCTCTGTGAGAAAAAGATGGTGCTGACCTTAATGCACTTCTGGTCAGATTGTGTTAGGGATGCCATATCTTTTGGCAGAAAATGCAATAAACCCAAGCCAAAGCTGATTCCCAATTGATAAAAACAAGAGCACCTAATTTTATCACCCAACCGAGAAAGGTTCTTAACTATGCACTGACAGTTGCTGCTGAACTCTGTTTACCAGGGAAGAGGCAAAGTCCTGATCAACGTCACAAAGTAACGGGCAGGAGTTAAAATACGAATTCAATTTGCATTGGTTTTATGCGGCTCTTGCCAGGCCAGTTCTATTGCCCACTGTGGCCCTTCTCCACCAATCATTGTTTAGGAACAGCCTTTGCCAACCTGGCACCCTCCAGAGGTTGTGGACTGCTGATGAGAATTGTAGTTCATCTGGAGGTCACCAGATTGGCAAAGGCCAAACCTTTTCTGCAAGTTACTTGGTTTTGCATTGAACAGAATTTCCAAGCTGTTCTTAATAACAGCCCATATCCTCTTCTTTGTTTGTAAGAAATCCCACTGTCTTCAGTGAAATTTTACTTCTGAACTGGTGTCTAATTAAGGCCACAGTTGCTGAGCAGCCAAATATTAAAAGGTAAAGGGACCCCTGACCATTAGGTCCAGTCGTGGCTGACTCTGGGGTTGTGGCGCTCATCTCGCTTTATTGGCCCAGGGAGCTGGGAAGCTGCTAACTGGCAACAAATCCACAACTTATGGATTACCCTGGTCCTGGTGGGACTAGGTAGAGAAGTGCCAAAACCAGGCAGGCAGCTTTTTGGGATGGGTGGCGGATGCTTTTCCAGCCTTTAAGCTGCTCCACATTCAAGGTGAACTTATGCAATTTCAAGAGTGGGGTGGGGCGGGTGAAGAGAAGCTGTTTTAAGTGTAGAACATGAAAGTTGCTAAGGCAATAATTATTTGCACGCTTCCTTGGAAGTGAGCCCTTTTGGACTCAGCAGGCTTTACCCTCTGAGTAAACACCATTAGGCTGGGCATTGCACCTGTCGCTTCTGCCCTTGCCTTTTGAGGGAAAGTTTCATTATAACAATATAAATAAATGATTCCAAAGAAGAGTGCTGAGTGTAAGTACAGTATTGACGTCTAAATAGCGACAACTTTGATCAAGTGCGGGGAAGTATCTTAGAATCCTAGAATGGTTGAGTTGCAGGTCATTTAGTCCAAACCCCTGCAAGGTAGGAATATGCTGCTGTCCCATACGGGGATCGAACCTGCAACCTTCGCGTTATCAGCACCATGCGCTCACCAAGTCAGCTAACCTCTGCTCGTCTCAGTCCTCCCGCCGCTTCCGAGGCTTTTGGGGCCCCGCCGAATCCTATGTAAGCAAACGCACAGGGACCCCGCCCCCCATGCCTGAAACAGCTACAAGCGTGGACTCGGAGCCCAGACGTCCAAGCCGCCGCCTCGTTCCGGTTTGAGCATGGAGGCGTGGGGCTGCTAGCTGCCTGTCCCTCGGGGGCCTTCCGGACTGGCTCCTGGGCTTGAGGGGCGGTCAGTGAGTCGGCTGGCCGTTAGGCGGCGGCAGCCACAAGCCCAGCCCAGCGCAGGGCGCGACGGGGCGGGCGGGCGGCGCTTGGAGCATTCCGCTGAGCCAGCCGGGCGAGGGAGCGGCGAGCAGACGGGACGGGCGCAGCGCCGAGGCTGGAGCGCCAGCCCGCCACACAAAGGCGATGGCCGAGGCGCGGCGGCGGCGGCAGCAGCAGCAGCAACAGCAGAGGCGGGCGGGCGACAAGTAGCGAAGGGGGCCTGGCTAGGCCCGGGGCGAGGACGGCGGCGGCTCGAGCTGTGGACCGAGAGAGGAGCAGGCGCGGCGTCCAGGATGGGAGGCGGAGGCTGTCCGCAGCTCTCGCTGCTGCTTCTGCTGGGGGTTCTGCTGCTGCTGCGGGCCTCGGCGGGGCCGGTCCCGGGCGAAGTGGACGCCGAGGTAGGTCCCCCGCTCTGCTGCGCTTCTTGTTGCGCCTTGGCCAGGCAGGCCGCCCGGGCAAGGTCTCCCGCCTGCCCGGCCGGCCGAACAAAAGAGCGGCGCTCCGTGGGGAAGGGGCGGACTGGGCCGGCGGGAGGCGTCCAGGAGGTGGCGGCACCGGCAGCAGCCCTGCCTTGCGCTCCCCAGACGGCCACCTGCGCCCCGGGCTCCAGCCCGGAGAGCGCAGGTAGTCGGCGGGGCAACGTCGCAGCGCGCCGGCCCGGGGAAGACCCAAGCAGCCGAGGGACCACGTGGGGGCCCCAGGCTGCTCCCGCCCCACTCCCCGGGAAGGGCGACTCTATCTGGCCCGCAGCTGGAGGGGCCGAGTACAAATAGGGGGAAAGCGAGTCTGGCCTTGGAAAAAGCAACTCGTGGGAAGAGGAGCGCTCAGTTCTTCTTTTGGTCTGTTTCGGCTTCGGGCTTGATGGGCTGACAGGTGCCCAGCTATGCCCAAATTATGTGGGGTTGAGGGGTGCTGGGGTCACCTTTTATTTTGCTCTTAAGCTTTGGAGAGCTTTGATCCAAGACTGGAAGAGGGAGGATAGAGGGAGCTTTCTTGGCAAAGTCCTCCTGCCCTGGCAGAGGAGAGCCTTGGGTTGTAGATCAACTCAGGACCCAGGGCCAGCTTTGGCTGGGCTGCCACGGTCTTCCGGACAGCCTTTGCCAAGTTGGTACCATCCCGATGCTTTGGGCTGCAGCCCCAGCCAGCACAGACAAAGGTCGGGGATGGTGGAAATTGTGATCCAAAATATCTGGTGGGAACCAGGTTGGTGAAGGCTGCTGGGAACCTCAACACGACCTCTGCTTTCCAGAATGACTGTTCACAAAAGGGGGGGGGGAGGATACCAAAGGGGTTCTTGTCAAAAGATTGCAAAATTCTCATCCTGGTTAGTTTTGTCCTCACCCACCTGGACATGAGTGGCAGAAGTTGGCAGCCCCAGGACCCTAGGCTAGCACTGCAAGGACAGGTGAATGCCTGCAGTGGGCACCACCTAGCATAGTCAGGAAAGTGCAGGGAAGCCCAAGACACCTTCCTGGGGGGGGAATAAATAAGGGGTGGGAAGAGTTTTGGGCTGCAGCCCTGAAAACAGGCACAGTTGGCAGCAGATGCCCTTGAATCAGTGGCTGGGAGGACCTCCTGTCTCAGAGGAGATGTGCATGAGGGAGCCCAGTGGTCTATGTGTTCACAGGCTGCAGCAACAGCACACACACCAGCCATGAGTAGTTTTGGTGTCTGTGTTTGCAGTTAGTGAGGTGGTGAAGCATTTTCAGCAGAGCCTTCTCTTGCTAAGTTATAACTTGCATGTTATCAGTGCCGAGACCGGATTTCTATTCTAATAATTCAATTGGATTTTTAAAAATGCTCCCTTCACAGCCTGTGAGAGCAATACAAGCCAAGGTCTTCCCCCACCCACCAGAGGTGAGAGAACTTTGCAAGAGGCTTTGGGTGTGTTAGAGAGCCGCTGGCTCAGTATTAAGGAAGTAGTTGCTTTTCTGCGAGGCAAAATATATGGAGACCTGAGTGAGAACTTAGGCTGACTTTGAAGGAATGGTGCAAGGCGGCAAATGTGAAGTCTGCCTTTGCCAACCTGGTGCAGCTCCCATCAGCATGGTGTGTTGGGTGGGGCTGATGGGAGTTGTAGTCAGTCCAGCAACATCTGGAGGGCACCAGGTTGGGGGTGGCTGTATTGTCTTAAAAGGGCAAGTTTCCAAAAAAATTTTATCACTGGACATGGGGGGGTCACAGAGTTTGAAAGAATCTTGGTCTCGGCACTGATGTGCAGCTTGAGGGAAACTTGGAATAGCAAGGCTCTTGGGCTCAGTCTCAAGGAAACAATGCTTAAAACAGCCATAGGCAAACTCTGCCCTCCAGATGTTTTGGGACTACAACTCCTGTCATCCCTAGCTAACAGGACCAGTGGTCAGGGATGATGGGAGTTGTAGTCCCAAAACATCTGGAGGACTGAGTTTGCCTATGCCTGACTTAAAACCATATTTTGCTGGCATCTTACATCAGTTTAATTGCCTTGCATCTCCTGGTCATCTTCACAGACTTGCTGATT
The DNA here is from genome assembly GCF_965112155.1 of Podarcis liolepis. NCBI lineage: Eukaryota > Metazoa > Chordata > Lepidosauria > Squamata > Lacertidae > Podarcis > Podarcis liolepis. The sequence goes on along the minus strand of NC_139561.1, from coordinate 55,372,200 downwards.
TGTTGGGCAAGGAAAGGGCACATACTCCCACCTTGATATCCCTCTGTGGTGTAGTGGTTAGAGTGTCAGACTAGGACCTGAGAGTCCAGGGTTCAAATCGCACTCAGACGTGAAGTTACTTGGTGACCTTACCTCTCAGCCTAACCGACCTCACAGGGTTGTTGTGATGATTAAATGAGATTGGGGAAGAACCATGTACGCCAGCTTGAGCTCCTTGGAGAAGAAGGTGGGATATAAATGTAATTAAATAAATGGTGGAAATGCCCTAAAGTGACAATTTTCAGGAGTCACGTGTTGAAGAAGTCCAATATATTACTCACCGAGAAACACTAGCAATTCCCACCCTAGTGATTTTGAACATCTGGGATGGCCAAAATTTGGATTATAAAGATAATGTGCTACTTGATAATGGCAGCAACTGACCATCACACACTTTGGAAAGTACACAGATAAACCAACAGTGGAAATTTGGTATGTAAAGTTCATCTGCACAAAGGGCTGTCAAGAAAAGGGTCTTCTACACAGTCTCGTTTGACTTTATTAAATATATAAATTATAGAGCAGAGGAAACAAATATACCAGCAGAAACATGCAAATTTATGGAGCCTGTAATAGCTAAAAGGCATGACAGTGGAGATCAGTGACCAGGATCTTGGGAACTCTGTGCTGTACACTGTAGACTTGTGGAGCTTGTAAAGATAGTCAGGCTAAATACTGGCTCTTGTTTAATATTTTATTTATTTTTACTTACCTTTGTTGTAATTCTGGAGATTTCTCTCATGCATTTGTTATTGGCAGATCGTAGCCTTGTCTTTACAAAATTAGTAATGATTAATCTTAAAAAGTGAATTAATCTTAATTCACGTTTTTTTTCTTGTGCTTCTCATGTATGACTAATACTAAATGGAGTCTGTTATTGTTTGGTTGTTTTCTTTGTATGGTTGTTACTAATATATTTATTCTGCATTATTGATAGTAAATCATATTTTAAAAACCCAGTTTAACCAGGGATGACGGGGGACCAAGTCAAGGAATGGGGGTCCTCCACATGTCACAAGGCGTCTGCTACACCACTTCCAACCTGATGAAAATCTGTTGTCTGCCTCCAGATTATGATTCTGTGCTTCAGAGTGTGCGGGTCAACAAGACTACCAGCTGCTCATTCACTAGACAATTGTCCTATTCAGGAGTTGGCTGAGAAGCCGACCCACTCACAAGATTTGTTGCTAGCTGGAACGTCCCACATGGAATAAGGGCACCTCATACTGAGCTGATCTGTCCAGGGGTGGGGATCTGCCTCTTGGGCCAAATTGGACAGGTGGGCAGGGCCACACCCTGCCAATCACACAATGCCATTATGGTGCTTAATAGTCTTGCCTCTTGCAAAAGGGCTATTTGAAGCAGCTCTGGTAGTTAGAGGGGGAGGCGGGGGCTATCTGAAAGGGGCTTTCCCTTTGCAAAGGTGCCATTTGGAGCAGTGGGTGGGTGTCAGCAGGGTATGGGGGAGTTCCACGCAACTCCACAGGTACCACCACCAACCCTTTTCAAGTAGAAGGACAAAGGGCTTTAATCCTAGCTCATCAGATGATGAATGGGGATTAAATCCTGATACCTAGGCTGCAGGATCCTTTTCTTAGATGAGGCAGGATTATACCCTGTCCTCCTGCCCATCAGCTGACACCACTAATGGGGAAAATGGCCTCATGGGCCAGGATTGGCCTGCAGGCTACAGGCCATTCCTGTTTCATGAATAGTCTTGGTTGCCAGCTTGAGAAATGTGTTCATGAAGCTGGGCCTTCCCCCTTCAATTTCTAGTCTGAAAATGGGGGCCACCACCTAATAACGGCTACATATTAATTTGTAGAAAGTTTGCCAGTGTGATAGTAGGGCTTAAACTGGAGGTCCTGGGTTTTAACTCTTGCATGGGCACACAGGAAGGGTTTTTTTAATTTTATTTTAAGGAATTGTCTGACACAAAATACATTGAAAGTTGCTTTACTTTTGGAGTGCTTGACAATACCCCACATAAGGAAGGCTTAAGTGTTTTAAAGCAGAAAGGAAATATTCCAGCTGTGTGATTGCAGGTGGTGTGGCTTCTTGCATGCTGATGACAGGGCGGCTCTTCACTTGCAGGGCTGGTTACAGTTCTATGGCTACCTTCCGCAGTCCAACCGCCAGATGTCCACCCTCCGCTCAGCTCAGACCCTCTCCTCAGCCCTCTCTGAGATGCAGAGCTTCTATGGCATCCCTGTGACAGGCATTCTGGATGAAGAGACAAAAGCGTAAGTTTTTTCCTGTTCAGAAGGTCTTCCTCCTGCAGGTCACCTGTGATGGGAAGAGGCATTTCTCCTTGTTGGAGAACTGAGGCAAGGCAAGGGAAACTCGAGGAGGATATAATGGGTGTTGTGAAGGACACTCCTTCCTGCTGCCAGCTCAGTCCTCTCTTCCTCCATCCTTTTGCCACTGATCTTTCTGTTAGATGGGAGTTTCCTCTCTCTCTCCCCATCCTTCCAAGCACCCAGTTGCTCACCTTAGCACTTTGCAAGAGCAAGGCAAGTGGAGATGGGGGCAACTTCCTTCAGCTTTTAATGTGGGAATTCCCAAATTCATATCTGCAAGAGAATCCCTTTTGAGCAAGTGGGGATGGGTGCTGGCTCTTGGTGTCCTGTGTATGTGTATGAGGGCTTAGGCTTGACTGTCGCTTGCAGGTGGATGAAGCGGCCCCGCTGCGGCGTTGCCGACAAGATTGGGGCTCAAGTCAAGGCCAACATGCGGCGGAAGCGCTACGCACTGACTGGGCGGAGGTGGAGCCAGGCTCACCTGAGCTTCAGGTACGTTCCACAGCGGCTGAGGCATGAAGCAGGATTGTTTGGGGAGGGAACCTTTGGTGGGGGGCAGGAACTGGCTGTAGAGTTGACAGAAGCCTGAAGACTTTGCAAATGTCTTTGTGCTTTAAAATGTGCATGGTGCAATTTTGCAGCAATATGCTTGATAATCATCTTTAGATTGCAGAGTCTGGAATTACAGAATTCAAAATGCTTTGCGAAACAAAGGAGAGATGGGGGAAAGTGGAAGATGGGGAGGAAGCATAATTCAAAGGCCCCACCCCTTGCTGACTTTTCTATGCTGCCATAAGGACTACCAATATCTCTAAAGAATAGGAAGCTGAAGTTAGCCTAGGAAGTTTTGCCTTGCATTTTGCACTGGGTACTGCATGGCATTCATATGGATTATGCTGCGAGTGGACAGAGAGTCCCCTCATTTGGTCCCTGCTGCTTTTCCAGAGATGCCTAGTATAGCTGGGTCAGGATCCTGCAGAAAGGGGGGGGAGCATTCTCCCTATAGATTCTCTAGGACATTAAAGGCTGACCAGTTTTTTGTGACCTGAGCCTCTGTAGGAAACGGCCTGCCTCATCAGCTGTGCCACATACGCTGGGCACGAAGGTGGTGGTGGCAGCAGCAGCGATATAGAAACCCACATGTGGGTTGAGGTACAGTGGAGGAAAAAAAACCAGGTGAGACCTCAAGATCAAATGCAAAGTTGCCTCTTCTTAGCAAAAGGGTGACTTGCCCAGATGTGCACTCAACACACCCTCTCCTCCTCTGCCTGCTTGCATTTTCTGGAGCACCAAAGCCTCAGCAATCACAATATGAAACAGGGGCCAGTTGCTTCTGTGAGCAGGGCAGTCCACTCTCCATTCATTCTTGCCGTAAGCCTCTGTGGAATTCATCTGCCAGTCTTTGCCTTTCCGCCACACCTGCCTTTCAATAACTTTTTGCTGGTGTGCATCTTTGCTGCTGAAGGGCTCCTTGGGACTAAAAGGCACGTGGTGTTGCAGCTGCGGGGAAGGCTTGCCTTGCATGGTTCCCCCACCCGCTTCCAGTAATGCCTCTCCTTCTGTGTTCCCAGCATCCAGAACTACACAGAGAAGTTGGGGCTCTACTACTCTTACGATGCCGTTCGCCGAGCCTTCCAGGTGTGGGAACGAGTGACGCCCCTCATCTTCCAGGAGATCCCCTATGATGAAATCCGGCACAAGAGGAGGAAGGAAGCAGACATCATGGTGCTCTTTGCCTCCGGATTCCATGGGGACAGCTCCCCCTTTGATGGCACCGGGGGCTTTCTGGCGCATGCATACTTCCCGGGTCCCGGTATGGGAGGAGATGCACACTTTGACTTGGATGAGCCCTGGACTCTTGAGAATGCCGACGTGTCTGGTAAGGAAGAATCTTGGGCCTGAGAAGGATATAAGGAAGGTGTTCTCTTCTTGCCAAGGGCAAAGGGATCTGACATTGACATTGGCCTGGAAAACCAGGAACCTCAGTTGGGCCCTGCCTAATGGTTGGCCATGGGTGGGGTTGGCTGGGATTCCTCTTCCACGTCAGCCTAATAAGCAGTGGAATCGAGGGGAAGTGTTTCTTGTCCAGTGCAGAAGTGAGTGGAGCTGGGGAACGATCCTTCCCTGTTGTCAACAGGGAACAACCTCTTCCTGGTGGCCGTCCATGAGCTGGGGCATTCCTTGGGCCTGGAGCATTCCAACAACCCCAGCGCCATCATGGCTCCTTTCTATCAGTGGATGGACACAGAAAACTTCCAGCTGCCAGATGACGACCTTCGTGGCATCCAGCAGCTCTATGGTGAGTGCCAGGCAAACACAGTGTGTGTGTGTGTGTGTGTGTGTGTGTGTGTGTGTGTGTGTATGCGTTTGTATGTTTCGGGACTGACCATCAGCTGTCATATGCATGTAAACAAGAATGCAGGATTGGCTTGAGCCTTAGACAGATGCTGTGTTATCTTCCCGTTTGTTCGGCAGCTTCTTCATTCATCAGCTGATATATTAAGCACTGCGGGGCCAGGCAGCAATCTGAGACTGGGCCTTTTATGTGGTGGTGCCTTGGCTCTGGAATTCCCTTCCTGCTGAGAAGTGATTGGCTAGCTTTTGACATCAGTTAAAAATATGTTTATTCCCCCAGGGCTTCTGGAGGGAGAATTGACCTGACACTGAGCTAGTTGATTGTCTGGTGTGACTTCTGTTGGGGGTTCACTTCATGTCAAGTTATAGATTACCTGTGAATTGTGTATTTTGTTATATTTTAACAGTTCTGATTGTGTTTTTATATATTTTAATGCTTTTTGTAAGTCACGCTCAGCTTCTATAACAGTTGAAGGGCTGGATATAAGTTGCAATAAACAAAACCCTCTCCCTCTTTTCTTCCTCCTGCCCCACTGACTCAGGTCCTCCAGGGGGACAGCCTCAGCCCACCAAACCCCTCCCTACTGTGGTACCCAGAAAGCCAGGTCCCAAGCCTCCTAGACCACCCCCTCCTGGCAAACCAGAGCAGCCCCCCAGCCCAGGCAACCCAGACCAGTACGGCCCAAACATCTGTGACGGGGACTTTGACACAGTGACGATGCTCCGTGGGGAGATGTTTGTGTTCAAGGTACCTGTAGCTTCCTCTGTCCTGCCTCCATGGTTTCTCCACAGTTACCAGAGCGATGCTTCAAGATGAGAGTCTGGCTTGTGCAATGGGGTGTTGAGGGAAGCTCAGGAATAACTGTGCCCCGAATTCCAGATTTTGTGACTTGTTCAAGTGTCCTATACCCCTTTCCCTCCTCTTGTCCTAGGCCTGGAGCAACTAGGCCTGGAGCTCTTGAAGTGGGCAGCAGGCAGTGGGATATGAGCCTCATTTGCCATGATGATGGGTGGCACCTACCTGTGGGCGAACCTGTGAATAGGAGTAGGGTGTGGGTGTCATGCCCTAGGACCAGAATCAGCAGGCCTGAGCTTCCTTTCCCCAGGGCAGGGGGGAGGCTGTAGAAAGTACTTGATTCGCATGCCAGAGGTTCCAGGTTCACTGCTCTTCATTTCCATGTGCCTGAAACCTTGGGGATGGACACTGCCAGCCAGTGTAGACAGTACTGAGCTATAGGGCCACTGGGCCTGACTTGGTATTAAGCAGCTCCCTGTGTTTTTTTATCCAGGGTCGCTGGTTTTGGCGGGTTCGTCATAACCGGGTGCTGGACAACTACCCCATGCCCATTGGGCACTTCTGGAGGGGCCTCCCTGGGAACATCGATGCTGCATATGAGAGGCAAGACGGGCGGTTCGCCTTCTTTAGAGGTGAGAGAAGTTTAAAGCAAAGGCCCCGTAGAGGGTCTCCTGAGTCTTCTGTCGAGACAGGAGAAATATTCTGTGTGTATTTCCCTCCCTCTCCTTCCCACTCCAAAGTGCCCCTGTGGGTTTTCCTGACAGACTCCTTTCTCTTCTCCTTGCTGTGGGGCCAGCAGAAGGATGGTGGGCCTTTCATGGGCACCCCTCAGAAAGTCCATGTGTTGTGTTTTACCTCAGGGCCTGGAGTTCAGCCCAAAGAGCTGTTCTTAAAACTCCCTCCTGTGCTCTTTAGGGTGGGTGGGGAAGCTGAGTGTTGTGTTCTGGCTCCCTCTGTATTACCATGATCATCATTCATATAACTAATCACCCACCCTTCAGCCTAAGGTCCCAGGGCAGGTTGCCAGCATTAAAGCACATTATTAAAAAAACATGTTTGAAACAACTGACAATCACAGAAATCAGGTTGGTCTGAACAATATGCAACTCAAGTGTGAAAAACTAGGATTAAAAAGTAGCATAAACAGACAGACGCCTGCACTCAGGGCTGAAACCAGCAACCTGACCCACCCACCCCCATCTTGCCCCATACAGATTATTGAGGTGGAATAGGCAGGACTTGATAGATGCCATAGAATTGGGCATGGAGGTGGGGTGGGGGGTTCCCCCACAAGAAAGACAGGCTTCTTGTGTGCTTCCTGGCCCAGCCTCTGCCTAATTTTCTTTTCTGCCCTTCCTCCAGGGGATCAGTACTGGCTTTTCCGTGAGGCAAATTTGGAAGCAGGTTACCCGCAACCCCTGACCAGCTACGGACAGGGCATTCCTTATGACAAGATGGACGCAGCCATCTGGTGGGAGCCTACAGGGCACACCTTCTTCTTCAGAGGGGACAGGTGGGTAGCTGGCATATGAAAGGTGGCAGCAGGGCTTTTTTTCCAGCCAGAACTCAGTTCTGGCACCTCTCAGCCCAGCACCGTTGTCATTATAAGAGAACAAGGGAGGCATTCTTGGTAAGTTTTTCTAATAGCACTTGGTGGCAGGATCTTCAGATGGCTGGAGAATCCTGAGATTTTTGCCTCCTAACCTTCCTAGGGGCTGAGGCATTTACCAAAGGTGTGGGCAGGGTCTGTAAGGTAAAGGTAAAGGGACCCATGAGCATTAGGTCCAGTCGTGGCCGACTCTGGGGTTGCGGCGCTCATCTTGCTTTATTGGCTGAGAGAGCCAGCATACAGCTTCCGGGTCATGTGGCCAGCATGACTAAGCCGCTTCTGGCGAACCAGAGCAGCGCACGGAAAGGCCATTTACCTTTCCGCCAGAGCGGTACCTATTTATCTACTTGCACTTTGATGTGCTTTCAAACTGCTAGGTTGGCAGGAGCAGGGACCGAGCAACGGGAGCTCACCCCGTCACGGGGATTCAAACTGCCGACCTTCTCATCAGCAAGCCCTAGGCTCTGTGGTTTAACCCACAGCGCCACCCGCATCCCTCAGGGTCTGTAAAGAAGTCCCCAATTCAGGGACGACGTTTCCCCCCTGCCCTTTAAGACTAGCACTTGATAAAGAAGTATGGAGGGTGAATGGTGGAAGAAGGGCCAGTGATTCACATTACTGCATTGCAGGGGGGGTTGGACTAGATGATCCTCAGGGGTCCAACTCTATGATTCTGTAACGCTAGGTACTGGCGCTTTGATGAGGAGAGCCATACTGTGGATCCAGGATACCCAAGGAAGATCAGCGTATGGGCTGGAATCCCTCATGCCCCCAAGGGAGCCTTCTTAAGTTCTGATGCCAGTAAGTAGAAAAGGACCCTGACCTGGCAAGACAAATGTGGAGTCTCAGTATAGTGAACAAAGTAGCTTGAGGAGCAGGTTGCTAAAGTTATGAGCGCTAATAATGAATATTGCGTTAGCGCTGTTGGAAGCAGGAAACCAGAGAGGAGAAAGGCGGGCATTAGGTCACAGGACATCGGGGACTACAATTCCCATCAGCTCCAGTGAGCATGTTCAGGGATGATGGGAATTGTGGTGCCCTTTACAGATTTGCTATCCTTGCATTAGATGTTACAGGAAAGAGCAAAGCTTGTTCTTCCATCTGCGCTGAAGATGATGCTGGAAAGAGACCCACATCTAAACCCTTTGTGAGGAAGGGGGGAGAAGAAAGAGATCTGCAAAATAACTTTTTATGTAAACTACTTTCAGGTTTTCTTACAGTCAAGGACAGGGGTCAGCAACCCGCGGCTCCGGAGCCGCATGTGGCTCTTTTACACCTTTGCCGCGGCTCCAGGACGGATACTAGCGAGGGGAGGAGGCGCATTGTGCGCCCCGACACTCCCCACTGTGGCGGGCGCTGTGCTGGCTGTGACGTCGCATGGGGGCGGTGTGTGCATTAGTCACGCACCGTCCCGATGTCACCTTCCCGCCCGCCCGCTACATTGTAAGGGACATGTACGCTGGTCACTGCATTGAAAGGGGGCATCTATGCTGGTCACTGTTTTGAAGGGGAGTGAAGAACACACACACACAAAAAGGTAACGTGTTAATTTAACGTTTATTTCTATGAGGAGGAGTAATTCTGAGGGGTCAAACAAAGAAATAATAAAAAGTGACAAAAAAGTTATTTTTATAATGACGAGTTTTGCGGCTCCCAGGTGTTTTTTCTTCGGAAACGGGTCCAAGTGGCTCTTTTTGTCTTAAAGGTTGCAGACCCCTGGTCAAGGAGTATATAAACGTTGTTAAAATAAAAGAACTTTTTAGAGCTACCCGCTAAACTAAAAACTAGCAAGTTGGCATTCAAATGTGGAAATGCCAGTCTTGTAGCAACAATATGCAGCTTGTTGAAGTCTGCTTCCTTACTCCACAGGAGGATAGTTGATAGCCTTATTTGCAGGTCACCCAGTAAGTCGTGCCTCTGAAGGAGCCTTTCACTCCTCCTTACTCTCACGCAGAGCGGGGAACGAGACACCATCGCCGGCTTCACATCATGTTTCAATTAGGGATTGTGGTTTGTTCTGCTCCCCAGAAACCACGGCCAGTTAACCAAGAAGAAAACTTGGCTTCAGATTGTGGTTTGTTGGGCATGAAGCAAAACTCATGATCCTTGTTCAAAGCCAGGAGGGTGGCTTCTTTCCTCTTTGCATAACCTGAGAGGAGGAAAAGAACAGGTCCTCTCAGGTGTATCCCTGGGGAGCCAAATTACTTTTTATTTCTTTTTGCTCCCATTGCCCAAACTGGGAGTTTTGGGAAGCTAGAAAAATTTGCTTGGGGAGAGGGCACAGATCAGGCCCCCTAAGTGGGAATTAGCTACCCCCTGCACTCCATGATTTAACTGTGGTTTACTGTGAGGTGTGAACTGAGTCAATGTAAAGCCAGCTCCTTAAAAATGATCCGAGGAGTTCTTGGGAGCTACTGGCCCATCTGCTTGATTTATGTCCCCCACATGGACTGTAAAGCATGATCACAGCAGCAACGCTCTGCTGAGGAATGAATGAATGGTTTTTTTACCATGGACCTAACTGAACAGTAGAGTCCTGCAAGAATCTATATTAGGACCAGTAGGGTTAAATATATTTATTGATAATCCAGAGTCAGGGGAATGGTACGGTGATTTAGTTCACAAAGGGCCTCAAATAATTCATAACAGTAGAAGCCAATGCTTAATGATACAAGCAGCTAAGAATACACCAAATGCATCATTATTTATTTTTTCTTTCATTCATTTAAAAGCATTTTATATACAACTTAATATTTCAAAAATCTCTAGGTGGTTTTACAGTCTAAAAATAAACAATATATCACAAAAACAAAACCGGTTAGAGAGTAATATAAATACGTATAAAGTCAATATAAAAGTGGATTAAGCAGGAATTCGGAAAAAGCAAACACATAAAGCGGATCTTAAGAGTCACAGAAAGCCTGGGCAAAAAGAGAACGTGAAAAAGCTGTGAGCCGTGGAAAGGGACCCCAACTAACAGTACCTACTTCCTCCTGTTTTCCAGCCTACACTTACTTCTACAAAGGCAGAATGTACTGGAAGTTTGACAATGAGCAGCTGAAAACAGAACCCGGGTACCCCAAGTCGATCCTGCGGGACTTCATGGGATGCCATGACGAGGTGGCCACAAACCCCGATCCCGGCCGCAGGTGGCCTGATGTGGGCAAGCCCCCCTCCCGCCCCGATGGCCCAGGGCAGGACAAGGAAGAGGAGGTGGTGGTGGATGAGGAAGACAATGTCGTGGACACTCACCCTGCAGAGAAGGACAAGGAAGCCGAAGCGGAGGACGATTATAGTGATGGCGTGGGAGGCGGCCGGGAGCAGGGTCCTGGCCATGGCAGCGATGTGGACATCGTGGTGCACATTAACGATTACCCCCTGACCATGAGCATCATCATGGTGACGCTGCTGCTCCTGCTCCTGCTCTGCATCCTGGGCCTCGTCTACGTCATCGTGCAGCTGCAGCGGAAGGGCACCCCACGCATGCTGCTCTATTGCAAGCGCTCCCTGCAGGACTGGGTCTGAAGCCACAGCTGACCTGGCTGCTGCTGCTGCTGCTGCTTCCACACCACCTCCAAGCTCCATCAAGAGCTTTGGAGCACAGGACAGGTGGGGAAACTGCCTTGTCTTCCCCCGGGCAACTCTGGAGGAGAAGCTCTTGAAGTCTCTGGGCTCGTCTGGACCATGGCTCCCAGCAGAGTCTTTTCACAGGAAGGTCCCCCATCCCTACCTTTGTGCCTCAGCCTTGGAGACCCCGCCTCCCCCCAGGCATGGGCAGGTGGAGGGTGTGTGACTGACCTCCCCTGTTTGATTGGCCTGCCCGAGTGACGGACAGCCCTTTGGAAAGGGTGCGGCATGTGGCCTTCTCTTAACCTGTGGGTCTCATCCCCCTCGTCTACCTAATACACGCATGGCAGTCCAGGCCTGTTTGCGAGGTCTGAAGGAGGGGCTCCTGCTTCCCCAATTTGTGTCTGTGCCACCCCTGCTGTGCATGTACTCCAGAAACTGTGACCTGATGCCCCCCGCCCCCTTGGGGGTGGGAGAGACATTTCATTGCCTGCCAGGGCAAGTTGCTGAGTCTTCCCCCATTCCCAGCCAATGGGCTGCCCTGGACAGCTTGGTGTGCCCATGGATATCTGCAGATGTGTTCTCCCTTGGGCTCAGTAACCGACATCCTGAAAACCTTGACTTTTATTTCCAAAGGTGCTTCCCCTCCCACCCTGCCTCTTCATTTGCAGAGCAAAACGTGGGAAACTTTTCTACTGTAATTGCCAGAGCTACTACTGCTGTGAGGAGATTGCGCAGGAATATTTGGAGAAGGGGCTGTTTGGGTGCCCTGTGTGTGTGTGCATGTCTGTGTGACTGTCTCCTTCCCACTATGTGACTACTGCTCCTTACCTACCTCTCCCCCCGCATTTCCTACTTCTCTTTGTTCCCATTGCCCTGGTCTTTGCTGCATATCTTGGAAGCAGACTCTGCTGGGCGGAATAGCCTTGATGCAGACATAGCCCTGGGGTTTGGGTTCCTGGGCTGCCTTGGAGGCCGTTGGGGGTGTTGTGCTGTAACTGCGAATGAGGAGTGACCACATGGCTTGATTTTTGAGGCCCCCCTATATCACTTTGGAGTAAGCGATGATTCAGCTCCTCAGAGGAGGGACCTGAGCTGGTGTGAGGATAATTCCTGGGCTTTGGAAGGCTGAGGACTAGTTTGTCCATGGAATATATCCTCTCTCCCAAGGAAGGTGGAGATGTACACTCACCTTGCGTGAACTGAGTGCATGAGACATTCGCACAGGCAGTTCACCTGAAAAGTTGGCCACGGAAATTGCGCAAGTGTGCACTTTTCCTGAAAGTGGGAGGTGCAAGGAGGATAGCCTTACTAAACCTATGCAGGGTTGCAGAACTCGGCTCAAGGCCGTGAGAGATTTATGTTGAGATCAGTTGGGCACTAGAGCTGCTGTCCTAACAGGTTTTGTCCTCTCCAAAGAGACTCTGCAACCACTCCTTGCAACACAGCCGTAGTTCCCTTGGCCTCTCAAGATGCAGTTCCAAGCAGCCCCAATGTTTGAGGGGGAGCCTGCCCCCCTTCCTCTTTGGCCACTCCCTTGCCTCAGAGTTTCTGCCTCCAACTACCAACCACCCTGCGTTGCAACAGGCAAAAGAAGCAAAGTTGTGTTGATTTACATAGATTTCTGTGACTTCCAAGTGCCTTCACATAGCATTTTGGGGTGTATTTCTTTGGACTGTAAATAGGAAGGATTCTGTAACCTGTACATGTTATACAAATTAAGCGGGCCTGCTTGTACGATCATTTATTCTGCTTCTGTCAATGGTAATGAGGACCAAAGAGCAAAGAACCCCCTACCCCTTCCCTAATCACTGGAGATCTAATTTAATGGCTCTTCTCCCCTTCTGAGGCTTCTCTAGGTGTTTTCCTCTCAGCTTTACAGATATTAATATTTTTATGCTTGAAATTAGCACCATATTGTAGCTTGTCTTCCTGTTCTCTGAATCTCTGAAGCTGAGCAGACTGAGAATCCTCTCTCATTCCCCCCCCCCTTCCTCATTTGTATTTAAAACATGATTGCCCTCCTCGGTCTTCTCTACAATGACAGGAACACCATCTCCTTGATTCTGAAAAGGGACCCCCCCCCATGCCAAGGAGTTGCCCCACAGGCCCTGTTCCTTCCCACTGCCCTCCTATAGGCTTTTTAGCCTCTTATCTCTACACTATTCTCTCTTTAATAATAATTACATATATTTTTGAAAACCTGGAGCTTTGGAAGCAGAATTAATGGTGCAATATAAGCAATTGCACATAATTTTCGGGATTTTTTTGCGGGTGGGGGGAGTCCACATATAAACCTGGCTGTCTGCATGGAAGAAAGCAAATCCACTCTTCAGCCCCTTTCTCAAGCCTAGCTCAATTTGTCCTGAATATGTTATTTCCAGAAATGTGAGCTCCAGAACGCCTCAAATAGTTGTTGTTTAAAAGACACACCGTTTTGCCTTTCTTAAGAGCACCCAGGTTCTCGTGTTCAGGCCAGGCCTGGCAGCATCTGCTTCCTTCCTCCTGATCCTCACTTGGGGTCCTGGCCCCAACTCTTCCCTCTTCCTTTATTGTTGTTGCAAAAGTAATCCAATATCTAGGTTGGCTGACTTGGCAAAATGAGCCTAACTTTGTGCATACACTGGTGTAAAACTTGCTGCTGTGAGTGTTGACATCTCTGTGGTAGTGGGGTTGGGGTTGCGGCCTGAACCCAAGCAGTCTCCCCCAGCCCTGCCCTTCATCCAAACCGACTTTCTCTTCCCCCTCCATTCTAAAACCACAACAAGCTGTCTCCTGCTTTTACATTGATGGGAGCAAAGCAGAGTCATGTGCAAAAGAAGAAGAAGAAGAAAAGGGGGGCACCAGGTCACAAGTACAGCTTCAGACAAGGTTGAACCCCGAAACTTTAAAACAGCAAGAGAAAATGAAACCCCAGCTTTGCTGTGGGGATGAGGGCCAGCCTGCTGTTCTCGGAGTGTGTGCCTTCGATGGGCCGAATATATTGGTGCATCTCCTAAGTGCAAAGACTGAAAAGCCAATTAATTTTCAATGCTCAGAACTACCAAAAAAATAAAACATTCACAGCTTGCCAATAAACCACAACATTTGTGCTGACCTTTAGGTTTTGAAGCGTGGAACTCATTTTGTCTCCAAGTGCGCTTTCAGCAATTTGCTGTGGCGTCTATTTGTTTTTAAAAATTGTGTTTTCGATAGGATAATGTCTGCCTGTGGCTCTGGGTTTTCCTATTTTGTTTCCAGACTTGCCATTTGAGTTAGGTATCTGTTGTGCATTAATCATTTTGTGGAGATTATAATGCCAAAGGGAATACTCGCTTCCTCACCCACCTTGTGTGTCTCCTGCAAAGCCACCAGTGATGCTGATGGCTAAGAATGGGGTGGACGTCTGGGCTTTTATGCCTGACATAGGTCTTTTGGGGAACCACGCTATTCCTGGGACAGTAATCTGTTTCAGCTGGTTTCAATAATTTTAAATCACCTGCCCTGGGACCTGCTGGTGAAGGGGTAGCAATAAATCTAATAATAAAAATAACAAAGTATGCTTGCCCTACATGCACTTCCTTGTTGAAAAGGCGGCAGGTTCTTCCACACACATAGACCAGGGGCACTTTGGTCTGCATCTTCGTGCTGTAGAGAAGGCCTTTGTTTTGGCCTTAGGTAGCAGTCCCTGGTGGCTCTCGCTGGTGGCTTTTGCTCCACACACACACAAAAGCCACTAAGGCAACAGGTGCCAGGTTGCACCTTGCTCCCCTGTGCTGTGCACACACACACCACACCCTGGTTGGCTCCTATCTTCTGCCGACAAGTTTTATACGTGCCGCCTCTACCACTTGTGTTCCGTTGCTGCATAATAAACACTACCCCAGCAGCTGCCAGTGGCTGCTTCTCTTTGTCCACCTCGAGAACAGGGTTCCCTCTGTTGCCTCTGCGTGCATTCATTAACCCAGAGGTCAGGAGAAATGAGCTTCAGTCGCAGACGCTTGGCTCCTGCCCTGGCTTCCTGGCCTAGCAGCGGTGCAGCTGTGCCCACTTGAGACGTGGCTGCAGGAAGCAGCTAGGAAAACTGGGACGCTCCTGGTGCCTCTGCTATGGCATCATCATCACCACCCCAAGCTATATCTGGAGGAGAGCCGAATTGGATGGGTGGGTGTGAAGCCAAACGGTTGACAGTATCAGTTGGGAAGTTGCAAGGAGTTCAGCAACCACTGAGCAGTGTTAGTTTGGAGGGGAGCAAATGGCTACTGAGCATGTAAGGGCAAGAGCCCACCTACCCACCCACCCCCAAAACAATTCTATGTGCAAAAGCTAACTGGGCTGGCAGTTCAGTTTTGCTTTAACACAGAACTGGTGGGAAGCAGGCTAGCTTAGGAGGACAGGTTATGTTGTAAACCTTAGGCTCTGCCCTTCAAGCAGAGTTTAGGATGGGTTTAGAGGAATGGCTCGGAAGCTGGCAGATCCAGGGGCAGGGTGAATGCACAATTAGAAAGGGAAACATTTGTACAGTTCAAAATCTGAGTTCTACAAAACACGTATAATGTTAGCTGATGAAAAAAGGAAGTGATGGAGGATAATGTGAGAAGTGTGTCATCCAGTATTCCCTGGGACCCTAAACCCTGATCAAGCAGTCCTCCTTTTCCTCCCCATGTCAAAGACAGTTCCCACAGACTACACTGCTACTTTTCCAGTGCCGGATTACCAAATAAGCAGAGTGGACACCGGCCGAGAGGACCTGCAACACCAGTTCAAAATAATATTGATTTGATCTTGAGAAGAAAATTATAATCTAGCTTTCTTAGGAGATAATTTGCAAGGGAGATTTTGACTGCCTAGGGGCCTCCAAAGCGTTTGATCCAGCAATGGACTTTCCACAGTGTGTTCACCAATGTTTCCAATATTCATGAAATAATTCTGCATGGGGACTGCTTTCCTGATAAGTTGTGTGAAGTTGTCCATGATACAGTGATGGTGGTGATGCCAGAAAATATATAAAGAGGGGTGCAGAGTACTGTGTGTGTGTGTGTGTGTGTGTGTGTGTGTGTGTGTGTGTGAATGCGTTCATCTGGGTTGTCCATTCTCTTGCTCTTCATTCTTCTTATAGCCTTGACTCCAAATGAAGTTTCCTTAGAGTTCATGACACCTGCTGTGCACAGCTTGAACACAAGACGCTTCTTCATTAGTGCTGTCAAATCCCAGTTCTGCTGCTCAGTGACGTCTTCTGTATGTCATAAACAGTGGCTCTGAGAAATAAAGAGTATGTTGTGCACACACATGCAAAATGCACAGGTGTGTTGTGGCATGTGTGAGGCACAAACACTGCAATCACTTTACTGCTGTGCTGCTCAAAATTCTCCTTAAAAGCCCTGCCTCTGATTTCAAGAGACATGAGACAATATCATGACCCTCAATGTCATACTGAGCGTGTGGGAGAAAGGAAGCCAAAGAGTCAGGCCGCAATCTTGTATTTGCAAGTGCAATTTACCACATGAAGACAGAATCTCTGGAAACTTGAATAAGCTGTTTTATCTGGGTATACCAGCGTAAGTCACAAGGAAAGCTTTTGCCTGTGAGGAAGACGGCTTATGGGTGAAACGTGTTCTGCTAAACAAGGTGCTTCTACCTAGCGCTGCTGTCTTAAGCTTATTGCCTACAATTTCGGGGATTGTGATTCTAACAAAGAGCTCTCCTATAAGCCACATCCTCTTTCTTACTGTTAAGAAAATAATTCTGGAAGCTGTAAGGACAAATGCCTCCAGCTGCTAATGCAAAAGTAGCTAATGAAAAAGGCAGTGAAATCATTAACAAATGCATTGCCCGAAAGCCAAATGGCTCTTTCTGAATTGGCAGAACAATTAATTTAAGATGCAAGTGGAAATCTCCAGTGAAAAACCACGAGTTACTCTTACTTTCCCATGACGATGGAAGAATGTTGGAAGCCTAGCAAGAACAAACCCACATGATTCTGTGCTCAATCATGTTTGTAATGTGCTCCCCCACTTTTGGTCCCTACTTTCTATTTAAGACTGTAAGAAGAGCCCTGCAGCTGGATCAGATCAAAGGCCCATCGCCTCCAGCACCCTGCTTGACACACTAGCCAACAGCAGGTGGTCTTGAAAAGCCCCTTGGGCAGCTCTTGTGAGGTGCAAAGCCCATCATGATGTCATTAACTAAAACTTCCTTCCAAACATTGGAAAATACGCTGTAACTAGAGCAAACCCAATGCTTTTTTTTCTCTTTCAATGGTTTGTTGGCTCTGAAATTAGCCTGCAAATCCTTCTTTTAATGTGTCAATTCATAACACATAGTCCAAGTCCAACAAAATCTGGAGGGCCACATCTCTGTCCTAAACAAATGCTTCAACTTACATAGTTTCAAAACAGGGTGCTTATATAACTTTTAATTAGCAGATGGGACTCAAGATGTGAGAAGCCCATGAAAAAAAATCAATAGTGCTTTTAATGAAAGGACAACCTAAATTATTATTATTATTGATTGATTGATTGATTGATTGATTGATTGATTGATTGCTTTTATTAGTCACTTTTTTCAGAAAATAAACTCAGTGTGATTTGCAATATAATACAAAAATTAAAAGCCATACAAAATTTTATAAGCTTAAAACGTTGGCAGTCTGACATATCTCACCTACTAAAGGAGGTTTCAGAGTAAGCTTGTTGCAAGAGCAAATGTACACAGATGGTACAATTCTTTGCATTCCACCCACAACATCAATGTGAAATCAGATGTCCTTCACTGTCACTCCTGACTTAGCATCAGCAGCAGACTTCAAGATGAATGCTGATGACTCTTGGTTAATGGCTTTCAGTTGCTCTGAGCTGAAAATTCCCCAAATGTACTGACAGAAAAGTAGTGGCTAAAGGTAGAGAGAGGCAGGTATGAACCCCCAAATTAACAGACACTGCAGAAGGGCACAGCTTCCCCCATAAATCAACCTCAAAGTACAGAGAAATTATATTGAAAAGCTTGCAAATACGGTATCTTGCTCTGAGCATCCATGCATTAACACATCTAAGGACAATACCATGTTGGAGAGGCTGAGGCTTTCTTTCTCAATGCTAGGGTTTGATTTTCAAAGAACTATCAAACTTTACCGGGGGGGGGGGGGGAGTTGTTGAAACTCCAGAGCTAGTATTGCTCAACATCGTTACAGGAGTTGTAACCTTTATTAAAATAACTTCTTTATTAAAATTATTCTGATAGCTGCAGGGATCTGCTGGTTTAGGGAATATTTTAAAGGGCCTGAATATTCCAAAATGGCACAACAAAATTTGGGAAAAAGCACTGGCCGAAAAGCTGTTGCAAAAGATTCACATAACCAAGGGTTAAAGAAAAGGGACACTTTTTTGTGCTCTGGTGGCCGTATATAGCATTTTAAAATATATTGGCTAATGAAAAGCCAATACCCAAAGCCTTTTAGAACATTTGGCTAAAAGAAGCTGCATTTTTATTATTTTTATTATTTTTATTATATTACTACTACTACTACTACTACTACTACTACTACTACTATATCATTTACAGCCTGATTGCAATGAGGATTTAGCATTGGTTGTCTGTATTTGTTCATTAGGTTCTGATATACTTTGTAGTTGGAGAGGGAGGGAATGTTTTAGCCAATTGTAAGGATGAAAGGAACTGGAAAATGAAGAGGCAAATAAATAAATAAATAAGCATAGGCAATGTTGTAAATACCCTCAAAGTGGACTTCTGAGTTTGTCCATCTTAGTCAGAGGTATAACCAAGCCCAGGATAGTTGGGAATTCTTCTCCAGCACTGGCCTGTGGCCTGTAACGTGCCCGCCTCTCCAAGAGGAACGGGGCAGAGAAACTCTGCTTTGGAGCCAGTTAGGAGAGTGAGACCAAGAAAGCGTTTGGAGCTGGGAGTTGGCTGAAGCCTGAAGGTCAAGCTTTCGGTGCAGATCTCTGACGCAGGGCAAGTGGATTGGCTAACCTGGTGTTGATCTGCTTCCAGTAAGCTCTGTTTGCATAGCTATAAATAAAGCAAATATCCAAGATACAACCAGGGCTTTGCATGTAAAGGAAAGGAAGCCCTGAAGTGTTGCCTCTGGAACTTTTCAGCCATCAGGAAAGGGTTGAGTGCTTAACAGGACCCTGATGAGAAACTTGAAAAAAATGTGAAGAAGGTTGCGGAAAACACTTGGAATGAGGAACTTCATGGGATGCTGCTCCTTTCAGAACAGCTATAGCTGTAAACATAAGTAAAGGTAAAGGGACCCCTGACAGTTAAGTCCAGTTGCGAACGACTCTGGGGTTGCGGTGCTCATCTTGCTTTACAGACCAAGGGAGCCGGCGTATGTCTGCAGACAGCTTCCAGGTCATGTGGCTAGCATGACTAAGCCGCTTCTGGCGAACCAGAGCAGTGCACAGAAACGCCGTTTACCTTCCCGCCAGAGCGGTACCTATTTATCTACTTGCACTTTGACGTGCTTTCGAACTGCTAGGTTGGCAGGAGCAGGGACCGAGCAACGGGAGCTCACCCTGTCGCGGGGATTCGAACCACTGACCTTCTGATCGGCAAGCCCTAGGCTCAATGGTTTAGACCACAGCGCCACCCGCATCCCAGTGTGAACATGAACATTAAGCAAAAAATAATAATAAAACAGAGTAAGATCATCTAAAGCACAGACAGGGCTCACTTTTATTATAGGTGCATGTTACTTATTTTATTATTTTTATTATTTTTATTTTTATTTTTATTATTATTATTATTATTATTATTATTATTATTATTATTCTCCAACATTCCTCCGATGAAAATAGGGACGTCCCATTCCATAATGATAATTTTACTATTTATACCCCACACATCTTACTGGGCTGCCCCAGCCACTCTGGGCAGCTTCCAACATATATAAAAACTTAATAAAACGTTTTTTAAAAAAACTTCACTACAGAGGACTGCCTTCAAGGGGCTCAAGGGTCGGATAACTTCATACCCTTCAACATTTCTCCAGTGGAAATAGGGACATCCTAAGGAAAAGTGGGGCATTCTGGGATCAATTAAGAAACTGAGATGGTTTCTCTAAATTAGGGACGTCCCTGGAAAATAGGGACACTTGGGGGGTCTGCTACTACTGCTGCTATACCCTGTCAACACATGTAGCACTTTACAGAAGTGACTTGAGAACTGCAAGATTTGCTGACCACATTCTCCTGAAGCCCAATTCCTGTTGGCTGTGCTCAGAAAGAGGACCTCTCAGCACAGTGCACAGAAACTTGGGGCAGTCCAGATTGCACAGCTGGGCTGAGCAGCGGCTGAGCTTTGGCACCCTACCCTGCCCCCTCCACCTTCAGTTATGGCTTCTCTGCCCATCAAGCTTTGCTTTGGAGACATCAGAATTAAAGCCTGCTTGTTGCTCTGCATCACAGCTGCTGCTTCTGCCTTCCTGAAACTGCCAAGCAAATTAGATTTTTCTTTCCATCCAGGAAGGCACTGAGCCATGAGCCTGACCCCATTAGGAGGCTGATAAGATACGTTCATTATTGATTCTGCCTCCTGAAACGCTGCTTCTGTTGTGCTGTGAACTCTGACCATCTGAAGAAGAGGATGTGAGATCATGGGCTATTTGATAACAGCACCTCCTTCCCTTCCTCCTGTTGCTGCTGTGGGAACAGTAGCTCTTTGGAACAAAGCTCATTAAGAGCATGCCCAGGGGCTTTGACTATATCCGCGAATTGCATGTCCTGCCCCAACACTTCCCATCAGATGAGCTGAGTGGAACTGGCCTTGTAGAAAATGTTCTGTTGCTTTGCCTGCCTGTCAAATGATCCTCTCCACACTGCAACCCAAATACTTTTCTTTATAGAAACAAAAAAGTCCACATCAGCCAGCTTTGATGCGTTCCGGAAAAATGGTTCTCCTGATTCCAACAGAATATAATTTACATGAAAGCCTCAACAGGATCATTCCAAGAGCACTTCTCCAAGGACCATGGCTTGCTTAGAAGATTGCAGCCACAGTAAAAAGGTGCATTGATTTCCAGTCAATCAATTTATAGCACAAAATTAGGCGCTTAATTGCTACCCAATCTGCCAAATGCAGTGTGGATGCTTGAGGTTTTGCTTCTTCTGCAGGGAAGCACTCGGCACTGGTTATGATGTGTATTTGAGCTGGGCAGTTGTGATTCTGTCCCAAAATTGATTCCTGTTCCTCATGGAACGTGTTTGTGCACGGTCATTGGTCCTTTGTGGCATGATTGTAAACTACTGACTAGCATACTTATAGCAACTAGACCTTCTCTAGCCATGCATCCTCCAAAGGTTTTGGACTACAACTCCCTTCATTCCTATGGAGGCATCACTTTCAAATCAGCTAGCAGACAAAGGGACAGAGCAGAGGTGTTTGACCTGCAGCTGAACAGCCTGTTCCCCCACCACCATCAACAAGATGGTCTAGCAGCATGGTCATATTATGCTGGGGCTGATGGGAATTGTAGTCCAAAACATTTTGAGGGCAGCAGGCTGTGTAGCATAATGCGCAGAGATCTTTTGCCACTAACAATCCTCCTGAGGCACAATCACTGCAGGCAACATAGCATTTTTAAAAGTTATTATTTGGAGACTAAGTGCTAGGACACTAAATGAAGCAATGGCAATGGGCCATTGACTTCGCCAATCCATTTTAATAGCAAATAGTATAAAGGCACCAGGGTTGTTTATTGTCACTGGCCTGCTGAGATTTTAAAATATTACTATCATTCAAGAGAGAAACAGTTAAAGAAATGTCACATGGATGAAATCAAGGTATGCACAATTGGGACAAGCAGCCTTAAACAGATTGGTGATTCCCCATCCCAATGATGCCAACTGCTTGGTGCAACTTCTACGCCCTTTGCAGAGGCAACTTCTACGCCCTTTGCCTTTGAATCCCACTTGGATGAGGGAGGCAGAAACTGCCTCAGCTGGATTTGCCAATTCTGCATGGCTTCAGCAACCACCTGCCTCCCATCTCCTAGGAAGATTTTGCCCAAAGGAACAGCCTGTCTGTTCCCTCTGACTCATCACTAGTGCAAGTCAGCAAATGGCAGGCGAGACAGTAAGATTTTGTTTGTGGAGCAATGTCAAGGGGGTCGCCATTAGTCTGCATGCAAAGGACTCAGCCAACTTAGGGCTTAAGGTGCCTGAATACCAAAGGCTTCACCAAACAGAGTCAGGAAGGTCTGCAGCACAGGCAGAGCTTCTATATGTATATATATATATATATATATATATATATATATATGTTTGTAGCCAACTGCTGCCTTTTTATATATACTTCAAGGCTTTTACATGTTATTTTCCTTTTTACGGTTTTTATTTGTATAATGCCTAATAAAGGTTTGATTTCAAGCACAGGCAGAGTCCTGGGCCCCTAAGCCTATAGCTTTGCAGGCAGCTAACCAGTGCCTGGTGTGTAGCTCAAGACAGCCAAGACACCTTCATAGGGTTGTGCTGCCTTGTTAGGAGCAAAATCCTTCCAAGATAGTAGTTTTATTTGAAGCGGGATCTCTGGCTTTGGGGAAATTCAAAACCCAACACCTGCTGGCTGGGGCTGAATCCTGCTCCTTGCCCACAGCTCCCTTTTCACTTGCAGCCTTTGTCAGTTCCCACTCCTCAGAGAGGATCTCTGCCATCCAAACAAGCCTGGTGCCTACAGCAGAAAATAGCACACCAGACCCTTGTGCTCATGCATTGCCGCTGAGCAATAAAGACCCCCTTTATTCCCTCTCCTGCACATGAAAGAGCCCCTACCCAGCGGGCACTGTCTGCCTCTTAAGACATGGGCAATCTGACAAAAGGAGACTAGGGGCATCCCAGCTTGGCTGGCCATCTGTGGCTGGCTGCTGTCCAGTGAATGAAGGGGGTGGGGAGGGGCCAGGAAGTGAGAAGCTGCTGAGATGGAGCTGCCCTGTGAGAGAGTTGCAACACCAGATAGGACAATTGGTGCCTTGTGCGCATCCACAGGCATATCTGCTCCACTTGTTCTGGCTAACGGGGCCCCTTAGAAACAGTGCTCACTCCTTGCAGACAGATTTAATGTTGGGACAGTGAGATTCTTCCACTTGCCCAGACTGACCCAT
Source organism: Podarcis liolepis (assembly GCF_965112155.1). Lineage (NCBI taxonomy): Eukaryota > Metazoa > Chordata > Lepidosauria > Squamata > Lacertidae > Podarcis > Podarcis liolepis. Next base: position 55,349,437 of record NC_139561.1, on the reverse strand, counting down.
GCAGTCTGCAGGTATACCCCAACAACCAGCAGGCCCCAAAAAGAGAACCGAGCAAGAACCGTGGTAGAAAGGAGCAGGTGCTTTGTGTCTGCAGGCTGGGAGAAAATTGCTCCCTCTCCAAATATGGTGATGAGGCAGCATCTCCAGCAAGGAGTTATCTTGAGTGGATTATCCAGAACATTGGCAGGAGATAGAACAACCAAGTTCTCAATGCTGCAATGCAGAGGAAAACTCTGTTCCAGGGATTGGCGACAATTGAAGGTGGGTCTGGCATTGCAACAGGAGGCCCTGGTTCTTTTGGAGGAGGGACGGCGCCTCAAATTATCAGCATGTGGAAGCTTTTCAGCTATTAAAACCTCCACTGCTCTGGAAGGACTTGCCCTCTGGAGTCTCTAGAGACCAATCTAGGACTTGACACAGAATAAAAGCAAAGACAGTCACTTGTCAAATCTGTCCACCTAGGGAACTCCACAGCTGCTTTACCTGGGAGCAAGACCCTCACAATGCCCCCCCCCAACTTCCACACCAATAAAACTCTCAGCTAACCAAGATTTGTGTACTTACAGGTCTCCCCAACCTAGAGCTATAAGTCACTCGGAGACATAAAAGGGCTATTATTTACTAACTGCAGGAGCTGTGAGCTGCTCCTTTTTTTACTGGATTGACAGAGTTTTTGCTAGGGTTCCTTAAAGAGGAAATCCATGTGAGCCACAAGAGCTCCATAGGTCACCACTAGTCAAGCAGTCAATGCAGAAACCTCTTCATCCATGTCCCTTCAACACCCCCAAGGTCTGAGAGAAGGCAAGCCTTACAATGCAAGGCCCTAGAACCGCCCATGATTCTGACCTTTCAGGGCTGCTCCTCCATTAACCAGTGTACCTTACAGTGAGTTTAGAAACACAACAGCAACACCTGCTGGAAGTAAAAGGAACACCACCATATGCATAGAATCATAGAGTTGGAAGAGACCACAAGGGCCATCGAGTCCAACCCCCTGCCAAGCAGGAAACACCATCGGAGCACTCCTGACATATGGTTGTCAAGCCTCTGCTTAAAGTCCTCCAAAGTAGGAGACTCCACCACACTCCTTGGCAGCAAATTCCACTGTCAAACAGCTCTTACTGTCAGGAAGTTCTTCCTAATGTTTAGGTGGAATCTTCTTTCTTGTAGTTTGGATCCATTGCTCCGTGTCCGCTTCTCTGGAGCAGCAGAAAACAACCTTTCTCTCTCCTCTATATGACATCCTTTTATATATTTGAACATGGCTATCATATCACCCCTTAACCTCCTCTTCTCCAGGCTAAACATGCCCAGCTCCCTTAGCCGTTCCTCATAAGACATCGTTTCCAGGCCTTTGACCATTTTGGTTGCCCTCCTCTGGACACGTTCCAGCATGCTGGAGGCCTGTCGGCAGGCACTGCTGCGGTCATGGTGCTCTCCTTAGGACAAAACCAAGGGAGGGGGCTTCTGTTGCTGTTCTTCAAACTAATCTATTCTGGTCCAGCCACATCATCAGACAGGTACACAATTTAGTGTTACAGGATTTACAGTAACCGCTGCAGAACTTCCTCGTGTGTGTATGTGTGAATGGAAACACTTCTGGCCATCTCTAAAGCAATTTGTGATGTTTTGGTTGATCCTAACAAATGTATTACCCTCCTGCCCACTCTTGGCTTTTGGTCTGAAAGACCAGCCAGCAAGACTACCTGTGCTCACTGAGTACAGACTGTCAACAATCCTTCAGCTCAGAGTTCTGGTTATTTTAGGTCACTCATTTTAAGCTAAGTGGAGGGAGTGGAAGATAAGGGCATCACATGGCAAGCTGGGTGGCAACTCTGCTCACACTTGCATTTTGACAGATGGGGAGTCATGGGAACACCTCCGCTGCTTAAGTTTGAAACTCAAAAAGGGCAGAGGTCTAGCAGAGGTTTTTCTTAGGTGCAACGTGAACCTCTCCCCACCCTACTTAGATAAGGGGTAGATAGTCTGTCATTCTCCAGATGTTCCACAGCTGCAAAAACCCATCCTCCCTCATTATTGGCCATGCCTACTGAGGCTGATGGGAGTTCAACAAATAATGGAATTCCCTCCCCACAGAGATGTGCCTGGCACCTTCACTATAGTCTCAGGGAATTATGAAGACACACCTCTTTTGACACCAGAGATGTGTGTTTGGAGGACCCACCCTATTATTGTGACTGTAATTTGCATTAATTTCTTTAATACTGAATTGTCAATTGCTGTAAGCCACCCTGGGACCTGGTGAAGCAAGGGGAATAAGTTTAGTAACAATGGCTGATTCTGGAAAGCGCCCCCCCCCCCCAAGGCCACTTTGCCCGGATTTCCCACCCCTTCCTTGGACTGATGCCACCAGCAAGCAAAGGCAGCCAACCTAGTCACTTGTCAAATCTCCCTATGCTCAGGCTTTCTGCTTTCGCCTTTCCAAGGGAGGTTTCAGATGCAGCCATTCCTATAACCCTTCATCAGCTGCGTGCACTGTACTGTGAATTTGCATACCACATGACCGGGAAAGAGGAAGGGATTTTACTGAGGTTCATGCCCAAGAAATCAGATCTGACAGTTCAGAACTTTGGCTACCATCCCTCCTTATCTCCTTGGCACACAAGCAGGAGACACACATTGACACTTGACAATGAAGGGGACAAGGCAGGCCAGGCACAATACCAGGGAATCAATTCACCTGCAGGGGAGCCTGTGATGCATAAGGCCTCCCTCAGCATGCAGTAACCAAGAACAGCCTTACAAAGAAAATCAAATATTTAATAGCAGCTTCCAGAAGGGGAGGAGTCCACACGTATTTGGAGCATACATGAAAAAAGATATGAACAGCAAAGAAGAAAAACCACTGGCATCCGAGGGGGGCGGGGGGCACAAGGATCTCAAAACTGCTCCAATAGAGTTGTCTGCATGCACTCAGGATCAAGCCCCATAACTCAAGTTTGGTCTGGGGTTGATTTTAAAGTGCAAGCTTCATCGTGCATCATCTCGCTCACACAAAACAATGACATGGTTAGTTGTCCTGTGTCCCAGCATTTTAGATACCAACTTTTATTAAATAAAGTTACCCTATGTAAATCAACATTAAATTTTGTTTTTAATTTAAAAAAACAAACTCTTCCACCTCTCTTCACAGTGTCTCTCTCAGTGTGTTTCCCAATGTGACATCATTGCTGCAGGGGGAAATGCAGAGAAAGACAGTTATTCAAAAGTTCACATTCATTCAAAGAGCATTCAGATCTCTCTTATTGCAGCAATATCCCTCACCAGCAGGCTCTCTGCCTGTGTGTGGCATGCGCATGAGACAAGAGATTTGTCCAAGGCCCCCTGCTAAAACACAGCTGAACTGACACCTGAAATCCAATTTCCCAAGGCTCAACTTTCATAGCATTCCTTCTTTAGAACTCACTCCTTAGAGAGACTCACCTTTAGGCACCAGGTGCAGACCTTTTAAGATCAGCTAGTTTATGGGTTTTAACATTGGGACATTTATATGCTCCACTTTGTTGTGATGCTATATTGCAGCATATGTTGTTTGAATGTATATCAGTTGCTCTGTGAACCTGACAGCTAAGGAGTGGTGTAAGATGCTTACTAAATAATACACTAGATTATGCTGCAAGCGGCCATCTCTAAGTTTCCATGCAGTCCACGCATAAGGCTCTTTTAGCGGACTTCTTTTTGGCATCAGTTGCCCTCACTTCTAGCAGCTGTGGGGAACCTCTAGCACGTGGGCCTAGTTGGACCACCAGACACCCCTGTTTGGTCCATGAGGCCATTTTGACCAAGCCATGTCCATGTTTCCTACAGAGATAAGACTTCAGGGGAGGAGCAGGTAAAGATGTAGCACCAATCAGATGAATTGGCAGCAGCTGCAAAGCTGCATGCAAAGAACTGTGCCCCCCATGGCTTCGCAACTCAGGCAATCATCTGGTTGTTGGGGCTTTCTATGCACATTGACTTCACAAGGTTAGTGAAAGTCGGCACTTTACCTTTGCCCACACTATTTGATTTCAAATTGTGTGGGCAAAAGTGGGTCATTCAATGAGTCAGCAGCCAACCTGTTAGACTTGGCTTGAGGAGGGTGGAAGGTAAGGATGCATTCTTGCCCTCCAAATCCAGTGCTCCACTCCAGCCGTCTCTGCTCCCACAACTAGCTTAACAAGCGCTTTTAAAAATGCAAACTCCTGCTCCCCCCGATCCTCCAGCAGCTGCTCACCTTGGCCTTGTTCTGGACTGGGATATAAAGCTTGAACTCAGCAGGAAGCTCATCCTCAGAGTAGAGTCTGTCAGAGAAATAAATTCTGCGGATGCGACAGTTTGCGTGGATCTGAAAAGTCAAGCATGTCCAAGAAGGGTGTTTCAGCAGCAGTCATTTCAAAGCAGCCTGACATCTACCAGCCCCCGCCCCCACCACAAAATGGATGCTATTCCATTTCGCTATAAACAGAATCAGCTAGGAAGTCATTCTGGTTGTCTCAGATTTGGGTTTTATGACTGGTAAGAAATTTTATATATAAATACTAACATACATATATACAATGCATGTGTTTCAGAACAACCTCTAAAGAGAGATCAGGCCCAGGGATAAAAGAAAACAGTCAAATCTGCTGATTGACACTTGTGGGCCTACAATTTCCAGTGTTAACTCTGAATGCTGATCTCCTCCATGTTAACTGAAGACCCCAGCAGTTGCCACTGCTAGCTACAGAGAGACTGAAGCAGGGACCCACAATGGCTCTTTCTCCACAAGGGCAACCACCCAAATCAGCAACTGAAATGCAAGTGTCACAGCTGTCAGAACGCACAGCTCCTTACCTGGACTCTCAGGGTTTCAATGTAGTTGGTACCATACGCTCGTCGAGTGAAGTCAGAGAGGTTGAATTGGATCTGGTTCCAGCCATCATCCAGGCGCATAGGCATGGTGCAGATGAAAGGCTTGACACGGGTGGTGCTCTGGTAATTGCTGGCACGGAACCGTCGGCGCACATTTTTATCATCTAACACCTAACACATAAAGACACGCCGCTGCTGAAGGGGGGGGCTGCAGATGTCAAGCCTGCAGTCCCCTAACCTTACTGACAAGAATACTAGGCAGTCTGCCTTCAGCTCCCCTGGAGGGAGGGGCCTGCAGAATAAGCAGTGTCAGGCTAGCCAAGGACCTGACTGAAGTGCTGGAGAGGAACTCTGCCAGTAAGGCTGAACCGAGGGTTGGAGTAACAGATGGATCTCAGAGACTGAGTAGCTCTAAGCAAGTCACCTTTTATATAATAGGAACAACCATCTCATGACTTAGATGGGAAGACCAATGACTTTGCCCACTAATGCTGTCATGTTCTGGACCTGCTGTGTTAGCTCCATGAACTAACCTGTACTTCAAAGGTGAAGTATTTCTTCAGGTTCTTGATTATCATCACCAGAAAGGGTAATTTGATCCCCAGCGTCTTCTTTGGGTCAGCAGGACATGTGATGTATGTGGTACTGTGGGGGAGAGAAACAGAATGAGCAAGACTGCACGACTTGCAGGAGAAGCAGGCCTTCTGAGAGCATCTCATCTCCCAGGGCTTCAAAATTCAGGTGCAGGATGCGCATCAGAAGAACCCATTTGTTTGAAATATTTCTACAGGCATTTCAGGATTCTCTAAAAGCTTATATACTAATATTTCTGCCTCCCTATGGAACAGGATTGGGGAAACTCAGCCCCAGGGACCAAATGTGGTCCCTTCTGATCCAATCCTTGGGACTCTCTCCAGGCCACAAACCCTCACTGACCCTGCTCTGCACCCTCCTCAAGAGCCTTTGCCTGTCAGGAATGCATCCTATGCATTATATGATCTGCGACAATACCTCTTCCCTGCCTCAACTGAAAATTGAGAAAAGCTTGTGTAGAAACTCTTTTGCATGGTTGGAAGGTATCCGGCTCTACTAAGAGTCACCTCTGTTGGTATGCCCAGGTTTACCTCTAGCAGTCCCTGGAAGTTTACCCACCATGGAACGCAGCTCTCAGGCTGAGAAAGGTTCTCCATCCCAGCAGCTGTAGGGAAAGCTCCTGCCACATGGGAGACTAATCCTTTCTGGCCTGAGGGCCACATGCAGCCAGCCCATTCAAAGCATAACAACAGATAAATTGCCACAATGGGCTCCTCCAATCCCAGACTCGTCGTTACCAAGGATGGGAGCAATGAGCTGTTTCCATAGTTACTATATGCTGGCGTGGTTTTGATGGAGAAATCTCTGTGAGGAAACTGGAGCTGGGAATCAATCCCACAATGCTTTTCAACATCTAATTCTCAATGGGACATTAGGAAAGCATAGACAGTGGTTCCTCTTTACCTGACATTGGTCCCTTCAATCTCCAACACCAATGACTGAATATCATTATCTGTAATTCTTTTGATGTGGCCATTCCGCACCTAGAAGGTGAGAATGAAATAGGACATCACTCAATTAAGCAAATGACTTTCTTGCTTCAAATAGCATCTGAAAGCCCTACCAGGAAGACATACTTCTGAATTAGAAGTGCAGGCTTCATCCTGTTCTCACAATGGCCAACCATATTCCCATGGAAAGCCCGAAAGCAGGACATAAACACAACAGAACTCTGTTCACTTGCAGTTCCTAGCAACTGGTATTATAGTGGAGGCAGCATACAACCACTGCAGCTAGTAGTCATTGCTAGACTAATTCGCCATGAATTCAGCTTAATCCTTTTTTAAAGCTGCCCAAGTCAGGGATCATCACTACATTATATGGTACAACTCCCACTGTCCGTTACCACTGGCCACATTGCCTAGGCCTGATGGAAACTGGCATCCAAAACATATGGAGGGCACCTAGTTGGGGAAGTTATGACCTAGAGAGTAATCTGCTTAGCCACTGAGGGAAATAGGCTGCAAAGCTATTTGGTCTGATCCAACAGGGCTCTTTTCAGCCGTAGTAGGAAGGGAAAATGAGGCTTTCTGCTTCCGGTCAATTGGAAATGGGACGACCCTGCATGAAGCACTGCTAGACCACCCTAAGATGTCGGGGGCCCAAGGGACAGTGGAGGGGCTTCTAAAGAAATGGAGCAACAGACGAGGAAGGAACCCCTAAGAGGATCCCTCCCCAAACAGGTGCCCTCCAGACTGTTCTCCCATCAGTCCCAAAAGAACACAGTAATACGACGCTGGGGCCGACGGGAGTTGTAGTCCAAAAGAGTCCGGAGGTTCCCCAGACCTGGCTCGGGCTTCCTTCGAGCATGCGAAGCCTGAGAGAGGAAGCGAGGCTGGCTGGCTCCGGGGTTCTCCCTGGCGGCGCCACAAGCCCTGAAGAGAGCTCTTGAAGGCCAACCCTTGAAGGCCAACCCCCGGGCAGCCATGAGGACTAGAAACCCTCTCGCAGAAACGCCCCCCAGGCCAGGTAGGCCAGGACCAGCTCCCTCCGCCACCTTCTTGTCCCAGATCTGCAGCGGTTTGCTCCCGATGCTGTAGAGCACGGATAGGAAGCCGCTCTGGAACGTGTTCTTGAACATCCCGCCGCCGCCTCCGCGTCGCGGGTAGGGAGGGCTCGTTCCGCCGGGCGGGTGAGAGGGCGTTGGGCTCCCTCCTCAGCCGCCGCCGCGCGCGCGTCTCTCGCTCTTCTCAGTGATTCCTATGCGGAAGGACACAAGCTCCCTCTCAGTGTGTACTTTGACCCCGCGCGACTGGAAGAGCGCTCCGCCAGCCAGCTAAAGCGAGGCTCAAAGGGCCAACCGGACATCGCGCCGAAGCCACGCCCCCCGTCGTTAAGGGACGGACTACTTTCCGGACGGGACTAGTTGCCGTCCTCTTTCTCGCTCTCTAGGCGCCGTGTGTTGTCGCGCAGCTCGTGCGCGTTGCCTGGGCAACGGGGCGGGACGAGGGAACTACCTCACCGCGTCCGCTTACTCCATAGATCCGAAAAGTGCAGAGAGGACCATTCAGTAGTTTCTAGTGTAGGTCTGAAACTCCCTTGTCTCTTTTGCTTGTTTGCCTTCCTCCAACTTCCAACTCACTTCCCTTGAGAGTTGACCTCCAAAACAGCCTCAGAGAAATTCGTTGCATAACGCAGCTTGTGCAGCAACCCCGCTACCTTCAATAATCCCCTCGTTGAACTCAGTGGGGCATACTTCTGTGTAGGCATACAGAGCTGCAAAATATGATTTGCTTATTTTAAACTTTTAAGCAGTTCAGTGCTGCCCTCCCTATTTGTTCCCATTCATGAACCTCAGCTGTTGATACCCAGCAGGATGCTACCACCTCTGTAACCTGGGGGTCACAGGAAGCCATCATGGGCCAACAGCCTCCTCCATGAAATTGTGACCACTCGCTTGGATAGCTTGAAAAGGAAATTAGAAAAATGCATGCAGAAGGAGCAGACCATCAGTGACCACTAGTCACAATAGCTATTTATCACCTACAGGATCACAGCCTCTAGGTACCAGTTTCTGGAGAACACTTGGAGAGAGCTTCTATTATTATGGTTATCACTAATTTGTTACCTGCCTTTCACCAACAGGTCCCAGGGAGGGGTAAAGCAATTTGAAATTCAGGATTTAAAACAGTTGAAACAGGTTACAGTCACCAGAATAGGGTGGGTTCTGAAAATGCACATCAACCTTGTGTCATAGGCCAGGTTGAAGATGTGTGTTTTCAGCATTCCCTAAAAGCTGTATAGTGAAGGTGTCAGATGCAAATCTACAACTTAGGGAACACCACAGAGAAAGACTTCTCTTGGGCTGCTGCCACCCCTGGACTTCTATGGAGTGGAACTATGAAGAGGGGCCCTTCTGCCTACCTTAGCACCCGAGATGGTCTCTAGAGAACAAGGTGGCCTTTTTGCTATTTGGGCCTGAGTCATTTAGGGCTTTAAATGCTAACATGAGAACCTTGAATTAAGACAGGAAATGAATTGACAGCTAATGTAGCTGTTTTAAAATAGGGGTTGAGTTCTAAAAGCAACCCCAACCAATAATATGTTTGGACCAGTTGAAGTTTCTGAGTAGTCTTCAAGGGCAGCCCCACATAGAGTGCATTGCAATCATTTAGTATGGAATTTAGAGCATGGAGTGTTTTTTTAATACATAAAAAAAGAAAGCTGGGAGGGTGAAGAAACTTCAAAACTGCCCAAGAGGACTGAATGAAGACAGTTACTGTTGAATGTGGGGGAGGAACATAAATTGGGGTGGGGAACAGTAGAATGGAATATTGGGAATCCCAAACAGTAATAGTTCACACTGCCCCACATTTTGTTGTACAGCCACTTGTTTCCTGATTGCACGGAAAGCAGCCATGACCCATGCAAAAGAGGGCAGCATCAGCAAGCAAGTGGAAAGGTTCTTAGATGTGTGTTTAAACCTTGATTAGGACTGCTACGCAAGGACTGAAACAGAGGTATGTTTTTAGAAATGTTAGAACCCAGGGCGGCAATTGGATTTTGGCTGAGGGCACCTTAGCAGCTGCCATGTTCTCACCTGCACCAGTCAAAAGAAGCTTGTAGGCTTACTCTATCTTTAAGGAACTTCCCACACAAATCAGCGTAAACTGCTGTCATCTTCAGATGAAGGGCAGTATAGAAATTTAATTTAAAAAATAAAATAGCCATATGATGTTGTTGTTGTTGTTTCTGTACTGACATTTCAAGCCATAAAGCTGTTTTACTTACCGTCCACTGTTGTGTGTAAACAAACATTTTAGTTCAGTGTATCTGAAGAAGTGTGCATGCACACGAAAGCTTACACCAAGAACAAACTTAGTTGGTCTCTAAGGTACTACTGGACAATTTTTTATTTTTTTATGTATTTCGACTGTGTCAGACCTAAATGGCTACCTACCTGATTTTAGTTATAGTGACATTTGTAGCTCTTGCCAAGCATTTCAAAATTTGTAGTGACATACAGCAAAAACCACAGGGTCACCACAATAAGGATCACAAAAGTTGTATCTCAGTGAACACAAGTACAGTGGTACCTTGGGTTATATACGCTTCAGGTTACAGACTCCGCTAACCCAGAAACAGTACCTCGGGTTAAGAACTTTGCTGCAGGATGAGAACAGAAATCGTGCTCCGGCTGCGCGTAGTGCTTCAGGTTAAGAACAGTTTCAGGTTAAGAACGGACCTCCGGAACGAATTAAGTTCTTAACCCGAGGTACCACTGTACAATATTTAATTTATTTGTGTGGATAGACACACAAGCAGATCCATTAACAGGAGTGTCTGGACAACAGAGAGGGTGAAATGCTATCTGTGTTAAAGGAGGCAGTAATGCACTCTTTACTGGGGGGAAACAGTATCCAGTTGGATCTCCCCCCACCCCCATTTAAATAATTGCCTTCAAGTTAAAAACAAGGCACTGCAGCATGTGTTCCAGACCTCAGAAGCGACTTAGTATTCCAGTATCAGGTTGAGTTCTAGTACTGAGCAAGAAGAGCGCCTTCACAATAAGGCTATTCCAACCATTCACAACTAGGGGAAGCAGCCCTCCAAAACTGTTCTCTCCCCTATGGTCCAGGCACTGCTTTACCCTCTAGGCTGCCTGCTTGGCATTCTTTGTTGTTAGAGATAGCCAATGGCTCCCGGAATGCTCAGATATGAATTTGTGAGAGGCAAATTACATACTCTGGGAGACTGATCATGGCTGATCTTGTGTGTGTGCGTGTGTGTGCTTGTTGTGGGGAAACAGAGAAATGGGAATAGTGAAAGTGTCCAGCATGTGACACTGGCAGAGGGAGCGTTCTGCTCTTCCCTTTTTGTGATCAAGGACTGCTTCCCTGCTTTCCAGGTGCCCTATATTCCTCCAACCAACCCACCCAGGGAAGGAAAGCAGCCTCTTGCACAGCAACAGCAGCAGCAGCACCACCACCACTGCTGCATGCAATTTACAGCTCTTTGGGGGTCCTCTCCACTTTAATCTGCACAAACTCCCCAAACAGGTCAGCCATGGATTGCCAGGCATTATGCACAGCTCAGTCATAAGATGTCAAGGGAATCAAAGGAAAGAGGCTACATTAAAAAAAAAGAAGAAAAAAAGAGTGATTGATGCCAAGACATTCAGGAGCAAACTTGTGAAGCAGTTTCTGATTTTCAGGGATAGTGACTATGAGCAGGAGGACTTCTCTCCCTCTTTCTTCTTTCACTTATTTTTTGACCACCTGCTTTGGAAATCAACCATGAGAGTATCTGAATCCCGTGAATCATTTTACATATTGATTGGTTTGTTGCAGGGGTCAGCAAACTGTTTCAGCAGGGGGCCGGTCCACTGTCCCTCAGACCTTGTGGGGGCTGGACTATATTTTGAAGGGGAAAAAATGAACGAATTCCTATGCCCAACAAATAACCCAGAGATGCATTTTAAATAAAAGCACACATTCTACTCATGTAAAAACACCAGGCAGGCCCCACAAATAACCCAGAGATGCATTTTAAATAAAAGGACACATTCTACTCATGTAAAAACATGCTGATTCCCGGACCATCCATGGGCTGGATTTAGAAGGCGATTGGGCCGGATCCGGCCCCTGGGCCTTAGTTTGCCTACCCATGCATTAGTGGTTCGGGAAGAGACCGATGGAGGAATTCATAGGAAACTTCATTGTGTCTGTCTAGTGGCAGGTCCTGTGGACCTATACAAGGAGACATTCCCCCACCACCCCATATGGTATTTGTCCTGTCCCAAAGCAGAGGCCTCACTGAATGCCTTCTTCCATCTGTACGACTCTCCATACATTTACTTTTAAAACTTTTATTCAATAATATATAATTATCTTAATATAGAACTGTCCATCATGCCACAGGCCCACCCTCCTCCCCCAGCCCGCAAAACAGGAGCCAGGTGGTCAGAACACCATACACTGGGCTGGGTTCAGGGAAGTCACCTGAGCCAACAGCCGTTTCGCATACCCTTCACATTTCCCATGCTTTCTTGGTCAGGAAGAGGTCAACAGGAAGTCAAAGACAGAAGTTAAGGTTTGTGTTTTTATATGCTGTTCGATCCCATCAGCTGCCGCCACTGCCGCAGTCCTTGCTCCCGTAACCTGCCACTCGGATGACGACATCTGGAAGCTGCACACCACCATCTCTGTACACAAGCAGATTAAAACGTTTGATTTGGTTCTTGTTCTGCTTATGGAAAATTGGGAGAACAGCACCAGACAGACCTAGGGAAGAGACGGGAAGCAAGCATCAAACGCAAAGCTGGAGCTTGGAGGCACTGCGTAGCCAGAACGGTTAGCACAAGGAACAAGAGCCAGAGGCAACTGTTTACATTTATGGCCAAAGGCCTCTTGGGTCAAAGACAACTGCATTCCAACAGCAGGGTTCAACACTGTGGAGCCAACCCGCCTTGACAGGAGCTCCCAATCTGAGAAGCAACTATGCCTCTCCAAGAACTGTGCCAAGGCACTGACATGGTATAGTCATGAGCCTGAATATGAGATGACTTTTATTATTACTTATTAAATGTGTATACCACCCTTCATCTGTAGATCTCCGGGCAGTTCACAGCATAAAAATACAAGATAAACATACAAAACGCATAATAGAACAAGAACAAAATAAACCACTAACAACCCCACCCCACGCCCTTGAGGAACAGCAAGCAAAAGAAAGGAAAATGTCAGAGGAAAATAAATGTTCAGATTAGCATTCCACCACTGCATCCATGATAGAAAGCACCTCCACCATCTTTGTTTCTGAAGATTAGTCCACCTATTCGAGACGGAAGGCTATGAAGCGATGAAGACTTCTCTTTCACATAAATCCCTTCCCCCAGCATGGAGCATGCCTCAATGCATCTCTCCTTCTGCTGGATTTCCCATTCCCACTTGTTACATCCTCCAGCCACAGGCTGAAGGCAGGGCTTTATATGCTCAGATTCTGCCAAAGCCAAGCATATATGAAAAACACAGAATTCAGTTGCTTGGAACTCTAACCCAGGAGAGCTCCTGCCCCACCTCATGACCCAGCAAAACCAGAAATATGCAGAAGAGTAGCTATATAAATGCAGCTCATTTAGGGGAGGGGTGTAGCTTGGTGGTAGAGAATCTGCTTTGCAGGCCCAAGGCCCCATGCTCAATACCCAGGACCTCCAGTTAGCTCTGGGGAAGACTTCATATGTGAAACCCTGGAGAGCCACTGTGGTGGCTGATGCCCATTGGGATGGTTAGGACAAAAGGCAGGGAGACTAGCAATAATAAGTAGAGCCAGAGCCAATGACCATGGTCAATGACCAAGTTGCTAAAGCAATGCCCATTCACCCTAATGGATCTGCCTCCACTTAGCATAGACAACACCAAGAAAGATGGACAGTTGTTCTGTATAAGGTAGTTTCCTACATTCCCATGTTATGCAACTGGTTGCAGAATGCCAGTTGATAGAAACTGCAGGAGGGAAGAGTACTGTTGTACTCATTCCCTGCTTGCAGGCTTCCCACAGGCATCTGGTTGACCACTGTGAGAACAGGATGCTGCCCTAGATGGGCCACTGACCTTATCCAGCAGAGTTCTACTTATGCTTATTCTTGTTCCCTGGCTCAGCAGACTAAGAGAAGTACATACCATAAGAGCACTCAAGTGGCACGCTTGTCCAAAAATGGCTGGCTGCCGCAGGAGGAGTAACAAGCATGCACACAAAGCTCAATAATCGGAAGCAAAGGTCCTCGTGGCCACACCACTCCTGGGATATGCATGCCTGAACTCACAACATTAAGAAATGCCACAGACCTGGTTTGTAATGAGAAATGCTTGCCAAGCACATCACTCCCTAACATGCTCGTTCTGGGCCATCAGTTCCCATGCCAGTGTCCGGGAGGCTGCCAAGCAGCTAATAGATTCTGCTACAAAAATAAGGCAACCCCAATTCAAATCTCACCTCCAACAGTGGCCTTAGGGAGGCCACTCTTCTTCAGCCTCAACCCTGCAATATGAGGATAATAATAATAATAATAATAATAATAATAATAATAATAATAATAATAACAACCTACTCTACAAAGTTGTTGTTTAGGGTTACAAGTTAATGTTTTAAAAGCGTCATGTATGTATGAAAGTGCTTTTAAAAATAGTATTATTATTATTATTATTATTATTATTACTACCACTACTACTACTGCTAAAGTACCACCACATTGTGCAAAAAGACTCCATCACAGTCTCCAAGGGGCAGTGGGGTGGATCCTTACCCCCATTTGTCAAAGGCAGAGGAAATTTTTTATTCATGTTGGAAGCCTTTGGATCAAAGAACTGAGAAGACCCATCAGGTACTTCAATAAAAATGATTCTATCAGTAAGTTTTGATGGTACTTTGACAGAACTCAGCTACACATTGCTGCAAGGACCGGAAGTATGCCTCTCCACCCCCAAATTCTACATTCAATCTAACATTTAATTATGCATTTTGAACAATGGCTTTTCTTAAAAGTAAAGCAAGAGTAAATTGGGGGCCATGAAAACCACGTAGACAAATTCAAATTAAGATAATAGAAGGTGAAGAGGCTGACCTGCTTTCTTAAACATTTTGCATTGAAGTAAAGAGTGCTCTGTTCTGAATATATATATATATTAAATCCATGCACTTACTTCTTGATATTTAGCCTGAGTTCGCTATTCAATGTTCTAAAAAAGAACTAATTGCAACAAAACTATTTTTTCCTGAAAGGACAGCGAGGTGAGAAAAGATGTATGGGTGAAACAGAAGTGAGCAATGATTAGAGGTCACAAGGAAGAGTCCATCATCTTAAGATTCTGCTCGGCATAAACGTCCTCTGAAAGTGGTCAACAAAGCGATCAGAAATAAAAGGTCCAAGAGGGACATTAAAACTGAGATGAAAAGCAGAGAGCAAACCCTGCACTCAAAGCCAGCCAGTGAGTTGGGACCTGAACACAGGTCTTCCACATCCAAGGCTCTACTCAAGCTACCGAGCTTTAAGGGTAGAGATTAACAAGAGGGCCTTCCTCCTATGCCCCCAAAATTGTACCTTAGCCCCCAAATCAGATCTTTCCTTCCAAGGAATTCCCAGAGACTAGACGGAGGACAACACAAGTTTGTACACAGAGAGATTTATTGGTTCCAGTGAATTGTACAAATGGATCTGACCTGATATCAATGCTAACATGTCGTTATGGGGATGTGGAATGTAAACAGATGCTTCAAATAGAAACAATCTAACCTTCTTACTTAAAATTAAATATTTGACAATGTAACAGAAAGAAAGAAAATCTGCATTTCGGCATGGCGACAATTTTTTTTTTGTGGATTTAGGTATATGAAGTCACCAGAATCACACAATATAATCCCCCCAAAAGGTGGGGTTGAACTATGGGGCTCATGACGAGACCCAATGGAAAAACAAAAGGAGCATCTTACACACCATTCCCCCAAAGCAGAGGATTCTACCCCAACAATTCCAACACTGGGCTGGGCATGTAAAAATGCTTATAGGGATCTGAACCCTTGGCAGATTGTTGCACACCAATTCTGAACAGCCCCTCCGTGTCTGGCTTCCAAAACTCCCCACTGGTCTCCTTGCCCAAACACTTCCTCTTTGCCTCTTCCACATAGTCAAAGCAGCTGTAATCAACACAATTCTGAATTTTGCACAGTGATGGGAATGACCAGGTTGGCTTTTCTAGCGATAATAACATGCCTCGCCAGAGGAAGCTCTCCTTCTGTCTTAAAGAATGACCTTTCCTCCAACTAAGGCAGGCACTTCCCCAGAGGGAATGGAAGGGGGAGGAAGTAGGATTCTCCCCAATGGCTACCTGCTTTGAATGTACTTTTGACCGACTCAGAACCATTTCCAAGACTTGCTGGTTTAAAAACAGGAAAATGAGGGCCAGGGTGAGACCTGGAGAGAGCAGAGGTGAAACCCACCACTTACAGGCTTTAATTTGCTTATGACTTAAGTAGAATCTGACCCCACAGGAGCTTGCCTCTATGGGGTGCATATGCTACATTCCAGTGTGTGTGGGAGGGGAGAAATTGAAATGTTGCCCAACGGAAGAACAGAGAAAATGGTAGGCTGGGAAAGGTAGAGTATGAAACTGCAGAATCAACCCAGAGCCAGTCGTGCAGACCGTGGGGGTACAGCCGCTTATCCAAGTAAATCTCGCACAACTGTTTGGATCAGTAACACAGAGAGAAAGTTTGGGTAGCCGTAAGTGCTGGAGAGAGAGGGAGGCTAAGCCCTAACCCCCTTCAAGACGAGGCTTGCTGCAGAGCATACAGGGGTTTGGTTCATCCCTTCCCTAGGTGACCGAAGGGTGTGTTTGTATTTGTAAACCTCTGGAATTACCCGTCGTTCCCCCAAACTTCATCGTGCTGCTGTGAGGCCACTGGAGAGCACAGGGCTGTCGGAGCTGGGCTGGGCCTGCTCCTTCACAACTGGATCTGTAGGAGAAAAGGGGGAGCGGTTATCGGGGCCCAGCATGACTTGAAATCCCAGAACTTTTTCATTTTGAGAGGTACAAACATTTCAGAATGCAGTTACACTGAGTCCTTTTAAAATATTTTCTATTTTCCAAAATTGAGGTTACCTCCTTAAATTCCAAGAAAATTCTCCTACTTCTGCAGAATATTATATGCAAGGTTTTCTAGAATTACTCCCCCTTGCTCATGTAATCAAACATTTTTGCAATGGCGAACAGCTTTTATATAAACAAGTGCCTAATTGAACAGTTCTCCTGCTCCACCAAAATACTCACAGAAATAGGGGTGTTCCATAGCTTCTTTGGCTGTCAACCTCTGTTGATGGTCATATCGTAGGAGTTTGTCCAGAAGATCCAAGACTTCGGGACTGACCAGGTGTCTGTTTTCACTATGGATAAAGTTCTCCCAACGTTTCCGTGAATGCCTGTAAGCAAAGTAGAGAAGCCTGAAGATTTCCAAATGAAGAGATCCAGTGGAGGAACTCAGAAAGAAGCTGCAACTGCATTTCATATATTTGACACAGGGACATTTTGGCCCCTCAGTGGCTTTCACTTCCCATTATCAGCAACCTAATCAAGTAAATGTACCTGCAGGGTGCATTTTAAATCTGTTTTGTGAGGGTCCCCCCCCCCTTTTCCTTTTTTTTTTAATGTTACCAAAATACAATAAATCCCATGGGTTGAAAAATCCATTTCCAGTAGGGAAGAAGAAAAGGCCCTATACGTCATGCTTAGTGTCCCCACCCTGGGCACCACCAGGAAACAAACACGCCACAGTAAACTTACTGTCCCAAGATATCATTGAAGTGGGGGTCCAGTTCTATGTGGTACTTCTTCAGATAACCATATAATTCATCTGTACCCAGAACCTTTGCAATGCGAACCAACTGAAATGAAAGAACAGATGTGTTGAACTGGAAAGAGGAGAGCAAGCAAAACTACACCCGCTCTGCAGCTCCACCGGGACAAAGCTAGCTCAAGAGCTGCCAATGCAAGGGTGATGGGTAGGAGCCGGGCAGAGGCAAGGGGCACCTCGTGGCTGAATGAACCAGCTGTGCAAGCAGGCTTGAGACGGTACACGACTTTGGCATGCAGGAGGAGTGTCTCCATTTTGTATCTTCTCTCTCTGTCTCAGACATATCACCAAAGTCGTCTTGCTCATTAAAATAAGCTATTTCCACCCAAAGGGGGAATGTGGACGGGCGGCAGCTCAGCACATGCTTGGAATGGACAAGGCCCCAGTTTCTATCCCTGCCATGACCACTGAAAAGGATCTCAGGCAACAGGCCAGGCAAAGACTTAAGACACATAGAATTGTCCTGGAAAGCTAATGCTAGTCAGAGCAGACAAGACTTGGGCTAGACAGACCAAGAAAAGGCAGCTTTCTATGTCCCATGTCAGCTGCCATCCCTTCAAAGCCACCCACTTGTATGACAATACTTTTAGCTGGGCTACGGCAACCTGGTGCCCTCCAGACATTTTGAGCTAGAACTCCTTTCAGCCTTGGCTAGCAACAGAAGACTGCTTTAACAGTTGTGGATGGAAGGGGTGTTTGAGCTATGCCAGGAGGAGGACCAAGTCTACATCCACTTGAGTCCTGCAACGTCAAGGGCACAATGTTGTTTAAGCACAAGAGGAAATTAGATGTAAAAGCTGGAACTTTAAAAAAACCTTTCAGACAAGTTACTTGAGGGTACTGAAGATCGCGGTGAGATGGTTCTCAAACAAGTTCCAGCTTATTTTGAGCAGTTACTGTGGTTTTGCATTTTACATGCAAAATCTGTGGAGTTTATTTCTACAAATTTTGCATGTTAAAAGGTCAAAGCACGCTAACATATAGGCCTTATAAGAATAATTAAGGCAAGAGTCAGATTCCCCAGGTTAAAATACACTGAATGGGCCCTGAAAACCTTTTTACTTGAATGATTTGAATAAAATTGAATAAGTTTGTGCCATACATACGTGGCTGTATAGATGTATTTTATTTTTGACAGCTCAAGGGGTAAATTTGAATTTTTATTTGCTGAATGCTGATCAATGTAGAGTAGTTCTGGTTAAGATGTTTCGTATTTCTAGTTATTGCACTCATGTATTTCCACATTGTATTTGCATTTTTCTCCTCTTGAACTCAGCCTCGTTGATGGAAACTATTTTTATATTTTAAAGTTTATTATGACATGGTTATTGGCATTCTCAAAATATTGTTGAATTTACAATTGGTAACACACACTGAAACACTAGAGAAGAGGCCTTGGTGCAAACGCCAAACCTACAGCACAGGAAGCTAGCAGAGGCCCAATGTCAGCTCAAGGGAACCCCTTGCCCTCTGCTTCAGAATTGTGCCTGTCCCTTGTACAGGGGTGGAAGAAAACTAGCACAGCTCTGGCTGTACTAATAAGAATCCTCCACATGGGCGCAGGTTAGCTACAGAATCATATCCCAATGCCAATGACTTTCCTCCTAGTCTTATCATACTTTAGTGCCAGCAAAAAAGGGACCACAGTGGAGTTTTACCAAATGAAGAAGAAACAAGCAAGAAAGGTCTCCTCTGACCCTTTCCTATTTGAATAATCACAAGGGTAGTTTACAGCCATGAAGCTTGAAGATGCAACTCTTGGGATTCTATTAATTGCCCAAACAAGAGTGACCCTAAAGTAGGGCTTCTGCACACATTTTGTTGCATCCACTCTGGGTCAGCTGCCAATAGTCAGGTCCTACATGACAGTGAAGACTGGCTGCAGGTGTCCCCCTGGCCACCTGTGCAGTGGGAAAAGGTAAACACTGCAACCAGGCATCCACAAGTGAAGAAGCACGCCCCCCCAGCCACCCTAAAAATTTAGTGCTTTGGCCTCCCGATGGTGCAGCCAGCCTCAAGGTAGAAATGCAAGGTTTAGCATAAGCTTTCAAAATAAGCACTTCTAATTTGAGAAAGCTTAAGAACATCTTACAAACAGGGACATCCTTTTGCCACCAAAGACTAGATATCCTGATCCATGCCATGATAGCTGTGGAAAGAGAGAGGGGCATGTTCAACAACTAGCTTCCTTTTGCAAGTTGTTCTATGCCATAATTTCTTACCTGGTCATAGTTGTCTTGACCATGGAAGAAAGGTTCTTTTCGGAAGATCATGCTGGCCAGCATACAGCCTAAGCTCCACATGTCTAAGCTATAGTCGTACATCTGGGGTGGGGGAGGGAGGAGAAATGAGCAGAAAAAGAAATGAACTGGGGCAGGTTGAGTATTCAGGTTTCTGCAGACATGTCTACCTCTAGAAGTGCAACTGCAACCTGGATTTTGAAAAAAGAGTTACTTAAAAGCTATATATTAGCCTTGAACATTATACAAGAGTATGGTTCCAATATCTGAAAGGGAACTGCTTTAAAATTAATATTTAGTGCAAGCCAAAATGCAGAATACCCTTACTTTTATTTCTGGACTGCAGAGAACTGGTCCTGTCTAAAGTAGTTAACACCATCTGTTCCCAAGAAATGTTCAGATTCACTTGATCAAAGGTATATTGTCAGCACTCAAGAAAGGCCCAGTCTGGTCATTTCCTATTACTGGTTCTGTTCCAGTGCCACATACCTCCAACTAATTTTTTTACCTTGTGGTTTTCTCTTTCTTACTTCTATCCTGTAATCAATTATCTGTCCTTCTGTTTTGAGGTTCAGGAAGGAAGCTCTATCTGCAGAGCAATCCTCCCTCCATGTGCATGGGCTGCCCATTAATGAGGCTGAAGAGACACAAAGCACTTCTTTTCGAAGTAAGAATCTGCTAAAACGAATCTCTCTGCCCTATAACATTTCCCCCCACTGACCATTAAGCCTGACTGCAATGACTCTTTTTGCTTCCTGCCCACAGAGTCCTACAGCATCAGCCCTGAAGGCACCTTTGGCAGTCATTCATCCCCAATGCCTAGTTGTGAGAAGGGGAGAGCATGTGCCATGACTCTGTCACCTCCTTTCAAGCATGCTGGCCTCCTGTGTCACTTAGCAATGAACTAGGTGAAAAGATAATCCTAACTGAGAACAAAAATCGTATCAGGAAGTACATGGGTGAGGTGAAAAGCAGGAATTAGGCCTCCAAGCCTGTATCCCATCTTATTGTTTATGCTGAGGCATATTAACAAGAAAGAGGAAGGGACAATGGGTCTTTTTCATATTCCCAGGCTCAAATTTGATGAGCCCATTGAGTTCTAGCATGGATGCAGCCACTGAGAATTTCTCTCCATGTTGCCTCTTCATTTCTTACCAGAAGTCACCCTTAACTGGTTTGCTGGCAGATACTGATCTTTGCTGACCCCTCCCTGGGGAGGTGAAGGGGGTAGTAGCACTAGTAGTTACCAGCACTTCAGACTAAGGAACAAAATCTTACTTGGTAGTCCACGAGGAGCTCTGGCCCTTTGAAGTACCTCGAGGCCACACGGACGTTGTATTCCTGAGCTGGATGGTAGAATTCTGCCAAGCCCCAGTCTATGAGCCGCAACTATGAACATACAAGGCAGTAAGTCAGCCAAGGAGCCTGCTTAACACTTTGGTCAAATGGCGCTTGCACAGCTGCTAGCCAGGATGGTGCTCAGCTCCTATCATCTGCTGGACTCTGTAAAATTAGCTCTGCTGTACTGGTCAGATTGTGTATTACTGGATGACTCACTTACTAATCATAAGTCACCAGACTCCTAAAAGGAAAGTGAACTGACTGCCAGAAAACAGGGACCAGCTGCATGCACCTGTGAGAGAGCACAGCTAAGCCGGAAGGAGGCCCCAGTCAACATTAATGCACAAGGACAGCTGCAAGGGCAAGAACCTCTTGCAGAGGATACAACTGGTGCTCCCAAGCATAAGCCGGGCTTCCTGCCTCATGCTCACAAACCCTGTAAAGGTGCAGGGGCATCGCTGTCTAGATTATCTGATGCACATAAAGTGCCAAACAAAGGTATTTTCTCCATCCATTCCCCACTCTCAGAGAGCCAAGTGAGGAGTGCAAAAGTTGATATTTGTGCAGCAGGCGGGCTGGAGGAATCCAAGGCTGCCTGGTTTTCATGCAGAATCAGAGGAGACCAAGAGAGTGCAGGAGGAAATAGTCAGGAAGGCCTGGAGAGGAAATGCAGGGGCCCAAAGAAAGCCTGGCTGTTCACTGGGTGTATGTGAAAATCAGGGGTTGGTTATGGAGGCTGAAGAGAAAAAGGGGCTGCTTTGCTCTCTTGGACCCATCATTTTTATAGCCTTCTGATGTGGTGCATTACTAACAGCACTCTAGCTGTACCTGCCATCTTACATACAGAAGGGCTTCTCCCTATTCCCCTTCAGCCACCTAGTCAAACTGAGCTTAGGAGATTATCTCAGAAACCACCTACTTTCATATGCATTCACCTGGCCTTTAACATTGGCATCAGAAACCCTTCTCTGTGTTCCATCCCTACACAGCTCTGTGTAGTTAGGCAGGTGGGTACAAGAGATGGGTTTTCCCAGTAGTTGCACCTAGATTATGTAACAGCCTCCCACTGGAGATCTGCCATGCTCCTGCTGTCTATTTTTAAATGGCTCATGAATTTTTTCATTCCAGCTATCTTTTAACATCTGATGTACTGCTTTTATGAATTTGCTTTTGTCTGTTGCTCTTAAATAAAAACAGTTGTTATACTGTTGCTGTAACTACTTTTTTTAGTTTGTGATCTTGCAAGCAATTGTTTTATTATGTAAGCTGCTTTGACTAAGAAAAACAGGAAATGAACAAAAAAAGCTAAACAGAAGCCAAAGCCAGTGATAATATTCCTTTAGAATATATAGTAAAAGATCTTACTTACACCCACATTTTCAAAAGAGGGGATGGCTAAGAATCAAGACACAGGCAAAACTGGGGAGGTAATCAGTAAAGAATTTGGGTCACCCCTAGCAGCAGCTTAAACCATGAATTCTGATAGATCTTTGAAGCACCTGGTGATGGAGGCCCCCCTGCAAGACACCAGACTGGGGAATAGGGCAGAGACCTAACTCAGCAACAAGAACTCAGCCATAGCAAAGCACAAGGGTCCTTCTTCTGATGCCTTTCTGTGCTTTTACCTTTTTCTGTTGGTGGTCTATCATGACGTTATGAGGTTTGACATCTCTGTGCATGATTCCCATGCTGTGACAGTAATCCAAGGCCTGCCAGAGACATGTAGACGTTAACACCCAACACAAGGAAAATTAACAACAAAAATATCTCAAATTGTAATTCACCTGTATGAAAGACTTTACGATTTGAAAATAGAGATACTGAATGTACTCGTTACTTATGCCAAACCTAAATTAAAACATTAAAAAGACACACAAGGAAAATTAAACCTTTCCACTGATGAAATTATAGCAGCTGAATGTATCTGTGCTATGTGCCAGTTTCTCTCCCCAGCAAGGATGCCACACTGCCATGTAGAAGAAGTTATCCAAGAGTTTTGTTAGTCCTCCCAAAAGCCTAAATCTAAGCACAGATCTTGGAAAGAACCAAGCCCATCAAATAGGGCAAGCAACCTTTCCTCCTGGAATCTTAACAATGAGATAGCCAAGCCTGCCAAGGCTTTGAAAAAAGGATATTCATGTTTTCACATGGGGCCGTGATGTGGGTCTCTAGTTAGAAACCCCTTTCCAGGTTAAAAGCTGCAGTACTGCCTAGTTGCACAGCAAGAACAAGATGGCCCAGGACTCACTCTTTCTCTCCAGGCTACTGCACTTTTGGTGGCAGCTGCTTTGCCCTCTGTTGCTCATCCCAGTTGGGTTCAAAAATATGTCAAGGCCAGGGCAAAGGTGGTGCCTGTTTCCAGCATGTCACCAGCACCTGTGGCTTTACAAGAAAAATTTGTCTGTCCTTCATGTTGGAAACAAGTAAAGAGATTTCCTTCTTCTGAGCTTCTAGTTAATGCATGTGTTATTTTAAACCACATGAGGGTACTGTTTGTCTAGCAATCTAGCCAGCACTTCCTTGTAGCCTTTCTGCTCAAATCAACTCTATTATTTTGTTTCTTTCTCTCCAAACTTATTGAGACAATATCTTCTGTTTTCTCTCCTTAATCTCTTCTGCAAATACAGTAAATCCTACAAAGACAAATCTGCTCCTGCATGAATAAAGCCTTTGAACTCCAGAAATTATAAGGGGCCATTTCAATCTAATTCAACCAAACGGCAAGTTGTTCTAACACTTTGAAACGGCAAAATTTATTTAGACACTTCTTTACATTTGAGAGCCGTTAAAGAAATGATATGATGGTAGAAGATAAAGGCGGCGGCAGAAACTAGTAGAGACGAACTTGGGAGTCATTTTCAGTGCACAGGGACCAAAAAGTCAGAAAGCAAAATCCACTGACTCCTGAGGACCTCTGAAGAATAACTAAGAGCCAGATGTATGCTCTGTTTTCCAAGGTTGTCTCTTGCTGTGTGACTGACTGATTTCTTAACTTCCTCTGACTTGCCTATCCTTCTCTACAGAGAAAGAAGGGGGTTTAGGGGTGGGAATGAATTTTCTGCATATCCACAGAGACACCTCACACCTTTAAATTATTCCAAGAGGTAATCAGGGCCCAAGAAGTCCCAGAGGACTTTGGAGGTATTCTGGAGCTGTGACCAAGACATAATGTTGCCCACAAAAAAGTGTTCAAGTATGGGAGCAGTGCTGTTCTTCCCTTTCCCAAATAATAAAAAAATCCTGCAGGTAATTCATTGTACACAACCCCACTTGACAAAATTCAAACCAAGGATGACCTTTCAAATTTCCCATGAATACTCACCTTGAGCAATTCATACATATAAAACCGAATATCAAAGTCTGTCAGGATCTGATACAGTTGCTGAAATCAATTTGAAAACAGAAAATTGCAAAAATCAGTGTTGTGCTTTTCCTGTCATTCTTACACCTCCGCCCCCACCTTGCAGTGCCCCCTCACTGTGTTCCACACTCTGTAAAACCTATTTTACACTCAAGGGCAGGTCAAGAGACAGAGCTGCAAGATCTCGGAAGCAGAAGACAGACAAACCTCGGAGAAGCATTAAAGGATCCTGGCAAGCATTAGAGCAAGGAAAGGGAATCTCTGCCCCCCTGGGCCTATTTCGTCCCACCTCTCCATTTCCCCCAAACCACACCCACTTGTCCAACAAGCTGATGTCACTGGGTGATGCCAGCTGATGGGCAGGGTTCAGCCTGCAGGCAAATGCATCACCCCATGGATCAACTCAGCATGCTACCAGCTTCTTTACCAGCTTCTTTGGGGAGAAAGTATGAAGAAGGGCAAAAGAGCCTTGCCTCCCCCACCTTCAATCAAGTCCAACTGAGCAACAGCCTCTCCCAGGCCATGGCTGGGAAGGGAGAAGAGGTGGGTTTTTTTGGTGGTGAGGTTAAAATTTTTTTATGCATT
Source organism: Podarcis liolepis (assembly GCF_965112155.1). Taxonomy (NCBI): domain Eukaryota; kingdom Metazoa; phylum Chordata; class Lepidosauria; order Squamata; family Lacertidae; genus Podarcis; species Podarcis liolepis. The sequence goes on along the minus strand of NC_139561.1, from coordinate 55,324,618 downwards.
GTAACTTGCTGTTATTTTTATCATATTGTAGTGATGATTTATTGTTGATAGTGAATTTGTTTAATTATTGTTTACTGATATTTTGATGGTTAATTTTATTGTGCACTATTATATGCTAATGGATTACTGAATGTTACTTTATTTGGTATAAGTTGTTTATTTTAAAGTCATACCTTTTATCATGACTTTTTTGTTAAAAGATATGTGATCTTTGCTATATATTTTGTTGTTTCTTCAGCATGTAAACCATCTTGTGCATAGCAATATAGAAAGTCAGTGTACACATTAAAAGTGAAATGAAATGAAATGAAATGAAAAACACTGGCTGCTGGGGCTGACAGGAGTTGGACTCCTCAACATCCGGAGGGCACTATGATGGCATAAGACGATTCTGAACCTTCACCTTGCACACTTAGCACACAAATATTTCTTAGCTACAACTAGGTCTGGACTAAGAATTGGGATCAGCACAGCTCAGCCACATCAGCACACACTGCCAGTTAGACAAGGAACTCCAGGTCTCCACCTCAGATAAAGTGTGCTCGTCTCTGCTTCTGGCATTGTTGCGTTAAATGCATAAGCATTCTGTAGTTGACCTTCTTTGTAATGCTTTATTTTGAATTTTTTAAGATAATATTTTAGAGTTCTCTTAACTATGCTGCTTTGAATGTATACTTAATGATTAACTTCTTTCTGTAATGTTTTTTTTCTGGATTGTTTAATTTGATGTTTTAATCTGGGTTGTAAACTGCTTTGAAAACTTTTTAATAAAAATATAAAGTGGTATAGAAATGAAATGAAATGAAAAACAACATCCTCTACAGATTCTCAGTTTCATTGAGTTTCTGAAGTGCTCACTATGGCTCATGTTGGCATTTGCTCCTTCAGATTCCAACTCTCCTCCAAAAGTCTATTTTTCTGTGTAACTTTTCCTTTGATTCTTTGGTCCCTTTAAACTTCTGCCATGTTTCTACAAGTTCGCTGTCAAATTCTATCATCACATTTTGAGACCTAGATATTTAGGCTATCACCCATAGTTGAGGCAAACCAAATGCTTCCAATTTACTGACTGCTTTCCTTAAAAAAAACAAAAAACCAACACCAAAAAAACATAGCTTTAAAATTGCATAATCTTTGTGATTTTAAATGCCAGTAACCTGGTTCCACTGTGATTCAAGTAGAGACGGTCACTTTTGTAGAACCTAGTCTCAAATTTCCCCCTGATGCTCAACAAATCTGGACATTTCCTCCCAACTCTACTCTCGTATCCAGCTTTTTCCCACTGTAAAAATCAGGCCCCACTTTCCTCATCAACAAGACTAGAGTAAACAGAGTATCATAGCAGGGAGATTAGCATGGAATTACATGCTGCAGGGCAACAGTTGCTATATTGAGACAGAGTATCAAGGAAATGCAGTAAACTTCTATTGCACCACTCCCTTTGAACATGGACCACAAAAACCACACAGAGAGACTGCTTGCTGATTGCAGTTAGTTTCTTACAAAGTGCCCATAAAATTGCACAATTCATTCTTCCGCAAGAATAAATTTTGTGTGTTTCAATAGATTCAACATTTCCTCTCCTAAGGCTTTCTGGAAAATCCATTATGTATAGAAAGGAAGAAAAACTCACCTTGAAATCTGTATTATTGATGTATTCAAACACTAGAGCTGGAGTCTTTGACTGCAAGAGAGAATATGTATGATATAACCACACCTTTCCTGTAACCTGCTTTCTTGATTATTCCAAGATTCTTCTGGACAATGCTCTCTCTGACCCCAAGACACAGAAATAAACCCTCCCTTATCTACCCAAAGAACTCAAAGGGTCATTTAAAGAGCTTATTGTTAAAAACAGAAACTAATGTGCAGATGCCTTAACAATAAAAATCCCAACATGAGACCTGTTCCACTTGCAGTAAACACACACTTGAACTGTAAAACCTGTGTGAGGAGCTAAGCTTCCTGTATGACCCACTTCTGAAGATAACCCCAATTATTCCAGTGCTCCTGACACATACTAGGACCTACCACTGGATCCTTGACCGTGTCGATCAGTTTAATGATGTTTGTTCCACCTCGCAGGTTCTCCAGAATCTTAACTTCTCGTTTTATCTTCTTTTTCTTCACTGGCTTAAATACATAAAGAGAGATTAGAAGTGAGATTTCTTTCAACGTTAATTTTTTACCTGAACACACAAATGTACATCCTTGGACGGGAGGCAGGGGTGTGCCTACAAGCACCTCCTCTCATGCCCGGGTGCATATCACCAAAACTGCTCCACCCCCCCAATATAGAAGGTCTGCAGGGGGCTTTTGTTCATTTCTGCTTAAATGAAAGCAGAACCCTCCATGTGGCTGGGGAGTCTTTGACAGTATAAGCAAAAGCCTTCCCTGCCAAATGTGGGGAAGATGAGGGACTCAGTGGATGGAGCACAGTTTCAGCCCATGCTGAATACACCTCATGGGGAAGTGGTTAGTACAGAAACGTCCGTTTCAGATTGGGAAAGGCCCAGAGCTCAAAGTATAGCCCAAAATGGCCCCAAGTGGCAAGCCAGGAGCAAGTAGTGGGGAGCAGCAGTGAATGCTAGGAATACAGTGCCGCAGTAGCAGTTGAGGCTCCTATGAGCTGCCTACCATTTCATTTAGTGGATTTCTCATAGGACAAGAATGGCAGTGCAGTGAGCCAATGAGACACCGCTTGGGTGGGTTGCTAGACCAATTAAAGCACCAAAGTAGGTCATTGCTCCTCTGTCCTCATTGGTCCAGGAACTTCAAAATGTGCTGTCTTATTGGTTCACCTTGCTGTCAACTCTCACCCTGGGGGAAATAATTTTAATTAAAATGGTGAGAAGCTCTTCAGAACCTCAGCTGCTAGCACAGCTTTATCCCTCCTAATGTGTACTGGCAGACAGCCCACACCACAGAACCGTGAGGTGGGGTACACACCCCTCCTCAAAGGTTTAAAAAGTGAGGCAGCAGTAGGGAGGAGCACCAAGTGGCCAGTTTAGATTAGAAAGCACCCACCCCCAAAACCTGACCATATCTTGTCAATATTCCCATATCGGTGCAAAATTACTTCCTGCTTATGTCTAGAGAACTTTTTGTGCTGCAGGTAAGAGAAAAGAGGGTTGACTATCAGCTCCTTTGGAGTTTGCTGACAGCCAAAGCTGTATATTCTGTACTTATAATATTAATTATGTAAAATCAAAATTCTCATTTTATTATGAACCTGGAAAATTAAGCAGGTATTTGAAGTGTATACATTTAGTATGATTTCTTATCTGGCTAGCCACTGGAAGGGGAAAAAATAGGCAAGTAACTGAAATTCTTGAAGTCACCACTTTTTTGATATGCTTACTATTATCAGCCTGGTAAATAAGCCAACCAATTTTCTTGCCTGCTGGGGGCTGGCAGAGGAGGGACAGAAAGATCTGCAAACCTTTCCTAGGACTGGAGAAGGGGTCTTCCTCTTCCAGAAGCCTGCTCACTTGCCTGGACCCAATTCCATGCAGCCTATGGCTTACAAGGCCAGTGCTTAAAAGCAAAGCTGTGCTACATACATGTTATTTTTTAGTATCAGTTTTCCAGTCTCGCATGGGACACTATAGAGCAGTGTTCCCCAACCTTGGGCCTCCAGCTGTTTTTGGACTACAACTCCCATCATCCCTCGCTAGCAAGACCAGTGGTCAAGGATGATGGGAATTGTAGTCCAAAAACAGCTGGAGGCCCAAGGTTGGGGAACACTGCTATAGAGAACCACCCTCCCGTCTGCTGACAGCACTTGCTACATTGCCTCTGAACATTTAGCAATCACGGTGGATAGAGGAGGTTTCTGCAAGAAAGCTGGGGTCAAGCAGGTGGCAGCAGTTTTGAGCTGGTGGCAGGAGTGGCTTAAAAGGGCTGAGAGAAGTTGAAATACCATTCCTGTTTGTAGACACCAGTTACATTGTACACTTATGATCAATGCCTGCAAAGTTAACTAATAAACGTTATCATCATCATGTAACCAAAGTCTGCAACTCTTCCCTGAAAGAAGTATACCATGAAATCCTGGGTGTCCAGGAAACCCTATAAACCTCCTGAGCAGGATGAAAATAGAGACCAGTTAGGTGCACAACAGTATGCATTTGCTGTGCCCAAGAAGAAAAGCAATGAGCAGGCTCAGGGATTAACAAGTATAAGAAGTGTCGGGCCCCTGCAAAGAGGCATTTAGGCTTCTAGAAGGTGACAACACCAGGGCTAGCATGCAGTGTTTCCCTCTCCTTCAAATTCAAATCCAGAGGTTTCATACAAAAAGGACAAAAACAAGTAAAGACACTCATTGGTATTTTGTCACCATCAACCACCAATTGTCAGGAGAGGGAAGGAGGCACAACCTGAAGATAAGCAAGTATATTTGCATCTAGGGTCTCTTTTGAAGCAGTTTTCTGCTGAGACCACCTCTTCAATACTACAGTACTGCCTTGTGTAACAATTAACGGCATCTCAAAACTTAAAAAAGTTAGGAAACATTAAGATCCTTGAGTTGCCTTTACATTGTATTTTTCTTAATTGCTCAAAATGCTTCATGTCGGTATCCAAAATCCTTGCAACTACCTAAGATCAGAGATAACACTGGACTACTTACAGAACAGAGAGAGGGGCTGAGAGCAGGAGTTTGCCTCATGGCTAAGGTGACATTTGCAACCAGGCACTTCCTTGCTCAGTTCATTCTCTTAATGTACTACGCTTAGCATAAGCTGTACCTCACTTGTTAAACATACGGCCAGTCACCCGATAGCTGCAAAGTCCTCCACAAGAACTAAGACTAAGTCTTACCCATCCCCTAAACTGGACAGTAGTGCCAATCCATTCCAATCTTGCAATTTCTAGGGAAGCCAACATTTCCCTACCATCATCAGGTCAGATCAAGTGGGAAAGAAGCAACAAGCTTTTGATGCAGGACACAGGATCATGCAGAAGGGATGACGTCAAGACTGGATGGTACCAGAGTCACACAGGGCAATCTTAGTTTGGAGGATTCTTTCAGGGCATACTTTGACAGTCCCTCCCACTTTCAGTCTCTAGGGGACATTCTGGGCTCTGGTGAACAGGACAGCAGAAAGTTGTCAACAAGAAAGAGGTGATGTGCCCACAGGAAGTTTGTCATGGGTTTCACAGGAATTACTTAGCAAGCATTTCCTTGCACTGTCTGTTTCCATTACTAAAGCCATGCTTTTCAACCAGGAGTACTTCACAGTCCATCAAGTGGTACACGTACTGTCAGCTATGCTGGCTGGGGCAAATGGAAGTAGTAGTCCAAAAGATCTGAAGGACACCAGGTTAGTGAAGGCAGTCTTGAGGTGCGGGAGCAGAGACTTAATGTGTGTCTACCTCCTACATCTACCCTTTAAACAATTCTCACAAATGCTGCACCAGAACACACAATATTGGAACACCACAGAGAGAAAAACTGACCACCCAAAGAAGCAATCTGCTCAGACCAAGTTGAAAAAAATCACATCCTGGGACTTCTTTCCACACATCTCTTTATTTTCAGTATGGCAGCACTGTGCCAATGCCAACCCAGATTCACCTAATGCAAACCATTGAAGCCACAATAAGTAGCCTATAAGCCACCACTGATGTGTGATGAATACTCCTGGAAAGCCTTACACTGAGGCTCACCATTTCAACTGTTGAAAGGACAACTGGGAGAAGTTTAAAGAGGATGCTGGGCCAACAGCAATGATCACAGATGCTAGTTATGACCACAAGTCTAAATAAATAAGAGGAAATCTAAATAAATAAAAGTCTAAGCTGTCCTCTTGATAGGGAAACCCCACCCCATGCCACACACACTAGATAAGCCTTGATAATGTGGACATGAATTTTAAACATGCCAGTCATGAGAATTCACTCCCCCCCCCCGCCGCAAAAAAAGGTAATGTCAACCTTGCCAGATGTTAATTCCTGTGTCAACCGTGTGCTGTGCTATTTCAACACATGGAAACATGCTGTTCCTTCACAAAATGGTCCCAACAGCAATGCTACCTTTTAAAAACAGATGAGGAGAGTGATAACCGAATACCACTACCAGACACAAAGTTAAGAATGCAGCACCTCAACATCCATTCCAGATATGAATATGGAATATGATATGAAAGACGCAAGGGGCTTAGATCAAGAACAGCCCATTACAGTGTTAGGGAAGATTTGTTGCCACAGCATTGCTCCCACCTCAGAAAACCATTCATATTCATCCAACAAAAACTCACCTTAAGAATTTTCACAACCACTCGTTCGTTGTTGGTGATGTTTATAGCCTCAAAGACTTCACTATATTTCCCCCGGCCGAGTTTCCGAACCAGTTGATAATCGTCTTGATTACTGCAGACAGTGAAGAGGAAAACAACTGAAAAGTGACTAGGCTGAAATGCTCTCCTGACCCCTCTGCTCCTAATACCCTGAAACTGAAGAATGAGGAGCAGGGCACATATTAACGTGCAGACCTTTCAAACCACTGAACAGGAACTATCCCACTTCTGAACACTCTTGCTCTCCATGGATTGCTACTGATGGTTATGAGGATGCTTAAACTTCAGCATTTCAGAATTCCACAGATCCAAGGGAAGGAGGAATGGTGCCTGCAACCTTTAAAAGTCCTCAACGCTCATTATTCACCTGCCATCATCAGAAAAAAGATATGCCACCCACAGCAAGAGACGTTAATCCTAATTTTTGTTACAGAATTGATGGAACTGTTCAGAACTAACAACTTCCAAGTCCAAAGTGAGAAAGACAGTTCCCACAATCCTCTTTGACAGACAACTTCTCTTTCCCCTGAACATCCTGACAATGAGGCTGGTATCAGCTGCGGGGGAAGAAACCCTCCTTCACTGTTCCACAGGCAGAGATTATACTATTAGCTTTTAGACATCCCAAGAGAGCATACACCCGAGACTTTCCAGCTTGGACCCTTTAGTGTTGTTTCATCATCTTGCCTGTATATCAGGGAGTGCTTAAAGCATATGAGTTGACTAGTGTGCTGAGTTATCCTGAGGACACATTAAGCTACATGTGCCAGATCAGTCGTATATTTACAAACTCCCACATACCCAATATCATGCTGACAAATTTACTCTAATTAGCCAGAAATGAAACCTCACCCCCCTTTCCAATTCTAGCAAAGTGACCTTGAGTGTATATTAGCATTGCCACTTGGCACATAAGCATGCATTAAAAGGGGAAATCCAAAATTATTAGCATTCTTCCTAGATATTTACCAGATTATAAAGTTAACGTACATTACTGAAAGGTTATTGAAAGGCAGTCCAAACCTGCCCTGCTGGTTCCTGTATGACACAACCCAGTTGTCATCTAATTCCTTCTCACCCACTCCAGTTTGCCTGGCATGCCAACCCACTACATAACACTCTTGAAAGTTAATTCATTTCATCTTTATCACCTTAATTCAAAGAACCCAAACTTATTATCAAACCAATTATATCTGTCCTTCTACTCATCCACATTTAAAATTATAGCCTTGGGTTGGAAGGGTGGGAGAGAAGGCTTTTAGGCTTTTCAGCAAAACTACAAGGGCAAACTAAAATCTATAACATATTAAGAGGTCAGGTCTGCCACTCAAGACTAGAGCACACATTCATCTATTGGCTACCCCTTTGACTGTGGTCAATTATTCCAAGAATGAATGCCACTTATTTCATAATGGTGTTATTTGTTAGAAAGGAGTGACTAGCAGCCCCATGAAAGTGAGGGGCAAACCTTGCTGCAGGATGGGAAAAGCTACAGCTACAGGTTTCTCTGAACAGAAACATAAGTAGCCATCAGTGGCAAAAACCACAACCTAGCAAGCAGAGTACTGGATGAAGACCAAGAAGACCAAGATTTAAGTCCTCTCACGGTGATGAGGTTCATTAGATCATGTTAAAACAGTCACACTCAGCCTAACCTACCCCTCAGGAACTGATAAGAGAGACAGCAACATTGAACTTAATCTTAAGTACTGCCCAGGAGGATCTGGAGGGAGATATAAGTGTTCTTGAACCAACTGGCCACAGTGCTATCAAATTCAATATAACTGGGCAATTACCAAGGAAGTCCAACACAGTCCATTTGACTTCAGAAGAGGAAACCTCTAATAAAAAAGGAAGTTAAAAGAGAAAGTCAGGAGGGTCAAACCTCTGCAAAATGCTTGGGTCCCACCCTGCAACCACAATAACTGAAGCTAAGCAGTGAAGGTACCACCACAGCCAAGAGGATGTCAGCATGATTAATGAGTTGGGTCAAGAAAGCTATTCTAGGAAAGACTTCTTTCAATAAATGGAAGTCTTGTCCAAACAAAGGGGGGGGGGAGAGAACTCAAACCTTAGCAGAAGAAACACCAATAACGTTAAGAGATACAAAGAAAGAATTTAAGGACACAACATAAAACACAGAGCGGTCAGAGATTTGTTTATCTCCTTTAAGGAGAAACGTGAAACCATCTCACAGACAGCTGGAAGTTGTCTGGAAAGTCAAGGTGTTGGGACAATTTACCTTGCTAACAATAACTACAGAAATATTTAAATATATTAGAAACAGAAATATTTAAATATATTAGAAACAGAAATATTTAAATATATTAGAAACAGAAAACTGGCTAAAGGCGTTTGGACCTTTGGATAACAAGGGACTCAAAGGTGTGGAAAAGGAGGAAAAGGAGATGGCAGAGAAGTTGTAAATAATAAATAATAAAAAGGTTATGAAATATTTTCCTTTACAATGCTGAATAAAATGTTTAAGACAAAGTCTTCATATATCTACTCCCTCAAAATTGTTTCTAAAAACTATGTAACAAGACCTTTATGTAATACCATGTACTGTATCAGATCATTGTAATTTGTATGTACAGGTAACTTACATCTGAGGGTTTGTCTATCCATGCATCATTTAAAGCCAGGAACCACGCAGCTTTGGGAAGGGTGTGTGAGGGGTCTGGCAGCATCTCAGAGTGCTGCCTTCCCAAAGCCCAGTGAGTGTTTGCCCAGCTTTGGGAAGGAGGCGGGAGGGCTCTGATAGGGACCCAGAGTCCTGTGTCCTTCCCAAAGTCTAGTAAGGCAGAAGGGTTCTAGGACACTGTCAGAGCCATTGCTCCTCTTTTGCAAAGGTTTTGGGAATTTTGTTGCCACCCAATTGATTCTAGTGAAAATCTGTTGGATACATGATTTAAAGTCAGAAAAGTAAGTATTGATAGCACTGCTTCTGCATTTGACTAGATTACAAACAAGCAACAAACTTGGGACTTGATGTTGGAAATGCACCTTTAAATGTTGCAGAATACAGAACATATTCAGGCGTTCAGTCCTCAAATGCAGTCTATGATTCTGCCAAACTAATCCCTCTTGCAGCATGGTGGCAAGCCTCTGACCCCTCGTGCTTCTTACCTACTTCAGATTCCTTCAACTTCTACAGTGTATGAAAGAAACGGATCTGTTTGGAAATACTTACACCAAATCAAGAAATAAACTGATATATCAAATAGATCAGCTTGTTTCAATCTGGGCAAAACTTGAGCAGTCCATGAGAAATGTAACACAAATATGTCTATAATGCCTAACAAAGGTTTGGCGAAAGGAGGAGAAAGAAAGTAACAAATATGAAGACCCAGAACTTGGTAGTGATAGCTCAGAAATAAAGACTGATTAAATTTCATGTAGAATTGACTGGCCAGCTAAACCAGGTGAGGGTAGCCGATGGGTCACAAACCCTTGGTGAGTTAAGGACTTCCCTGCCTGTAAAGACAGGCTCCAGTTGATTGAAAGAATGAGACCAATGGTGGGTCCAACAGTCAAGAAGGTAATTCCTGCACATGCTGTGTAGAGGGAAGTAAACAGCAGATGAGGCTCATCAACCTGAGAAGGTAGCTCATCTAGGAGAAAGAAAACTCTGATCCTAAACCTCTGCTGCCTTGCCTGATATCTTCAGGAGAAATTTTTTTTAGTAAACCCTACACAAATCAGGAGTGGAGTCCCTAAGACAGCTGGATGGCACCTTCTAAGTTTCCTTCTGGGAACTTCTGCAGTCAAACTGGTGCCAAATGTATTGCTCAGCTTTCCTTTGGACCACTTCAGTGAGGCCAAGGGGAGGGGGCACGTGTCTTGTCAGCTGGGCAGCATGGGACCCCCATACACATTGCCCAGGCTTGTTTCCCGGGAAGGTCACTTCAGGGGTTTGACTTCACCCCTGGAGGCGCACTCCATTGTCTCTCCAGACAGAGATGTTGACTGTTTCTTCTGTTTTTATTATTTTTTGCTGGCTCCTCATAAACTGGTAAAACCAAAGAGATGCCCAAAAAAATTCTTACAGTTCAGCACCTTGTAGCTCCATTTGTAACTAAGATTTTAAAAAGTAAATTGAACCTATAATTACTGTCTGAATAAAGTGCATTTTAATATACAAAAACATGGTAATTTTATAGTAAGCAAAGTTATATATAATATAGTTTATGTTACAAAAGTAACAAAATGACTTTTGAACTGTAAAGGATGCTTTTAAAATGGATTGCATATTTCACCCCAAATCCCCCCCATATCCCAACATTGTTTTTTCTTTGGATTCACAATTTCTGGAAAGTTTCCATCTTTAGCATTATTATCCTCATCATGCCTATACCACCCTTCATCTGAGGATCACAGAATGGTTTACAATATAAAAAACAAAAAATATAGTAAAAAACAAAAAACAAAAACCTGACCCCATAACAAATACTAATGGGGTCTGAACTGGTGCTGGATGACCAGGAGTGAGATCATGGTATAGCATTGGACACCTCAGTGTGTTCCTAGCCCACAGAAGCTGTGAAAAAAAGTGAACTTCATATGAGAGATAATTATGAATGGGATTTAAAGCAAAACAGTCAATAATATCATAATGTCATTATACAAATCTTTGGTGCCACCATCTTTAGAACATTACAGTTCTGGTCACCTTACCGTCAAAAAAGGATATTGTGGAACTGGAAAAACTTCAGAAAAAGCAAGTATGACTCCTCTATGAGGCATCTTAGTTCAGAAAAAAGGCAAAAAGAGGTGTAATAAATCATACATGGTCTAGACTAGAGAAAGTGGATAAGGTGAAGGCTTTTTCTCTTCTCTCATCATACTAAAAAAACAGAGATCATCCAATGAAGCTAAATATTGGTAGACTCAAGACAGCCAAAAGGTGGTACTTCTTCATACAACACATAGAACTAAGAAATTTGTTCCCAAAGATATAGCAATGGCCACCAACATGGATGGCTTTAAAAGGGTATTAGACAAATTCATGGCTTTCAATGCATCTGAATACCACTTGCTGGGAATCTCAAGTGGGGAAAGTGCTGTTGCGCTCTGGTTTCCACAAGTATCAGAGTGACCACTGTGAGAAGAGAATGTTTGACTAGATGGGTCCTTGAGCTCTTCTTACATTCTTACAATTGTTGAGAGGATCGGGGGCAGGGGAAAACCATGTAAGCTGTTCCTGATCTCATTAGGGGGAAGAGTGAAATTAATATGTAATAAAATAATTCATTTAATAAATTTATTGTTTCACAATAAATGTTATCCAAATTGGTTTTTGTGATCAGTATTAAGTATCAAAGTTGTTAATTATATTATGCTCATAAAACTTTACAAAGTAACCAATTAACCAAATGCCCAACCCTACCTTTGCTTATTCATTTTTGAAAGGACAGAGGAACCAGCACAGCACATGTGCACATGCACACACGCCTAACACCACTACGTAAGAGTACAGCTTTGTGCCTGTTAATCAGGAATAACTAGCAACTCCCTACTTCTGAATCATGATTACACTTGTTACAATCTCATTTTCACCCATAAAAATGCAATGAAGATGGGAAACAATCACCTTACTCTTAGTACTGAAGGGTGTTCAGGGTAACTGGAACTTGTGTGTGCATCTCAAACCTGTGAGGGCCTAGACTAGCCTTTCCCAACTATGTAGTTTTCTAGACATTTTGAAGTACTGTCACTTCAAGGCAACCTGCTTACTGAGCTTTCGCATCCTGATTTCCTTGCAAAAAGCTTCTGGGATGGTTATATGATGTCTGTTATTTATTGAGCACTCATTTTGATCTGTTTGTGGGATACTTATATACCACAGTAAGCTACTGTTATTACACCTTCCAGGGCATTTCCCATCACTTCCCCTACCCTACCACAAAATGTGGGGCTTCTGTGGGGGGGGGGGAGAAGAGCCCAAGAGCACTAGCCCACTTTCATTGCACAATCCAGGTTTGCAGTATTAAGAGTGAATATCAACAGCAACAACCTAGACCCGACCAGCAACTTCTATCATCGCTACTTGTCATACTACTAACTAGGGCTGGTGGGAGCTGTAATCCAAAATGTCTGGAGGACACTAAGTTGCAGAAGGCTACTTGAACCCAGGGGCGGGAAACCTGTGGCCAATTCCTGTCTGTCATTACTGACTACTGGCCATGCAGGCTGCTGAGATTTGGAGTCCAAGAACAACCTGGACTCTACACTGCAGGATCTCCATTCCTGATTTCATATTTTATCATTCTTTAATCCCTCTTAATCAACACCGTTCCAGATCCCAGCCACTTTCTGATCCCATCTTTCCCAGCCCCTTCTTCAGCACGAGGGACGGCACGCAAAGCAAGGCTGCAAATGATGGGCTGTCGGGCGGGTGCGCTAAACCCTGCACATGGGGAGCGACAGAACGCAGTACGCGGAAAACAGGCCCGGGAAGAAGCAAAGTAGGGCCTTTAAAGGGACGCCAGGCGGCCGAGCCCACTTCCAGCTGCGCTTTCCTCTGCCTCCCAAGGCGTCCTGAACACGCAGACTCGCCTTCGAGACGGGCCCTCCGGCTCTGCCCACCAGGCGGACGTCGAGGCGCCCCGAGGGCCATGTGGGGAAAGGGCGGCCCTTGCGCGGGGCCACAGACTGCCTAGCTGCGCCTCAAGCAGGCAGGAAGCCGGGAGGCCAGGCTGGATGGCGAGGCCTCGGCGCCGAACAGCTCCATAGCGAGCGAGAGACCCCGAGCCCGCCCGCCCGCCGGTCTCTTTCCCGCCTCCGGCCTTACCCCCAGGTGGGGACGTGCGCCTCGTAGTCCCAGTACTCGCGGCTCCTCAAGCTGTTGACTTCGGCGTAGACGCGGGACCGGCTCCCGGCGGCCGGGCCGGGCATGGCGGGGGCGGGCGGCGACCGGCAGCGGGCGGCGGCGAGGAGGGGCCGGGAGACGAGGCAAGGCGGCGGCTGCGGCGGGGCGGAGTAGTAGCGGTAGCCCCAACACCGGCGGTGCTGGCGGCGGCCCAGCAGCAGCAGCACCAGAGGGGCGGTCACGGGGAAGAGCGGCGCCAGGCCGGCCGGTACGCGGGCGGCACTCCCTGGCTTCCTTCGGAGCGCCGCCGCAGCGGACCCGGAAAGGGCGGCGGCGGCGGCGGCCTTGGCCTCCTCGGCGGCGCCGGCGACGCGCCCACCAGCCCGGCTCCGCGCGCGGAGAGAGTCCCTCGCACGGGCCGGCTCGCGTCCGGCGCAACAGCGGCCCCCTGCGGCGAGGAGGAGGAGGAGGTGACGCTGCCAAAGGGAAGCCGAGCCGCCGTCGCGTCGGCTGTGACTCCGCCTCCTGTTCGCTGTGAGAGGGACGGGCTGTGACGTGAGGCGCCGCGAGCACGTGCGTGCCTCTGGTCCGCAGATTTACGCGGTTAGACCAACCGTTGCGCAAGACTTCCGGGTTCCTTTGACACTTTGTTTCCGGGCGGGGCGTTGAGAAGAGCATCTGCTCGTAGAAAAGAGGAGCGGAGCACGTGGCTTTTTGTTTTTAAAGAAAATGTGGCAGGAAAGGAGCTCGAGTGCTCTTTTCATAACATGGAGGCTTTCCCCCTTTAATACTGTAGAGATTTTTCTTTCATCCCCCTCATTTTGAAATAGCCATGTAACATAATACAAAATGCTTTAAATTGTTATTAACCCTTTTTGAGAGAGCTGATGGGGATTAGCAAGGTGATCTCCTGAAAATTAAAGAGAACTTTGAAAACAGCGCTGTTCACCCATTCCTCCTGGCAAACGCATTGGATAGTAGTGTGCTTTTAACCGTAATTGCTTTTAGAATGTTTTTGTTTTTAAATTTTAATATCTATTTTCTTATTATGAAATTTGTATACTGCCCTTCATCCGAAGATCACAGGGTGGTTCACAACATAAAAATACAAAATGAGAACACAAAATACATAATAAAATAAAAGCAAACCAATAACAACGCCCCCACAACGCATTTAAAAGGCCAAATAATGTTTAATCAGTCAAAGTCCTGGTTATCTTTGCTGCCCTGTGCTGCTTGGGGACGAACGGTGAGATATAAATTGAATTATTATTATTATATTCATAATGCTGATATTGATGCTGAAGGTGGTCTTATGGCTTGCTCGACCAGGTGCCCTTCCAGATGTTTTGAACTACAACTCTCATCAATCCTAGGCTAGTGTCCGGCCGTGATGGAAATTGCGGTCCAAAACATCTGGAGGAGCAGTAGGTTGGGAAGGCGTACTGTGTGTACTGTATTTCTTTTTTAGCTTCCCCCCCTGTTCCGGCGTTGTAAATTGCCTTGGAACATATTTTGATGAAAGGCAGTATAAAGAAGAACATGCTAATGTGTGTGTGTGTGTGTTTGTTTTTTAATAAACACGTGTGCTTGTCACTATCCTTCCAATGTTGCCCACTGGCATGATTCCCAGAGCAGGCGGGGCAGGGGAGACGGAGTCTTTTCCCGACCGTCTTGCAATGTAGGTCAGAGGCTTTTATTGCTAGGCTGCCGGTGCGAGAGCGACGACACTCCGGATCTATGCTTACTGCAGGGCTTTTCGGTTTGGGAAGCGAGGCATAAACAGAATAAGCATAGCTGGACAACACCTTCAGCACCGCAAAGGCCGGCTTCGCATGCCCGGGAATCGAGTCCGGCCGCAGCTGCCTGCCAGGAGCTGCTGCTTCTGGCCGGGCGCGCAGGAAGCAGCCACTGTTCTCTCGCTCCCGGATTAGGCATGAAGCCGCCGCCGGAGCGAGGGAGCAAGCTGCCCGCGAGTCAGCATCAAACTCTCCCGCCGGCCGTGCCATAGTCCGGGGATTAGGTGAAGCCCCGCTTGCCGAGGATTATTCCCCGCTTGGAGCGGAGCAGCCGCCACCCAGCAGCTTCCTCGTCTCGGTCGCGAGGCGCAGCGGCTGGCCGCCCGCGATGACGAGGCCCCTCCTGGAAGGCCGGGCCTGGAAGAGGAGGAGGCGCGGTCAGGCGGCCTGCAGGGCCTGTGCTGCGTTGCTATGGCGATCTCGCAGCCCACGGCCATGGCGGACGAGGAGTCGGAGCGCGACAGCGTCCACACGGGCGAGTCGCGGGAGCTGAGCGAGGAGCTGCACCAGGACCTGGCCCAGTTCTCCATTTCCCAGCTGCACGGCTTGGTGGAGGAAGCCAGGTGCGGCGAGAAGAACCGGCGCGGCGGCTCCGGCTCTTCCTCCAACGCAAACCCACTTGGGGCCCCTCAAAGACACCCCCTTTCCTTCCCCCCGACTGGTTGGCAGCCATCCCTGTGGGCAAAGGGAACGACCTACCCTGGGGCGGCGCGGGTCTCCCATTCACTTCTATGGCAGAAAGCGGAGGAGCATAGCTAGGGGGCAGGTTTGGCTGTAAATCGCATTCTGGCCATCAGCCTTACTAAGGATGGGTTTCACTAACTAAATCCAAATAATAGCCAAGGTTACATCCGTACCATACATTTATAGCACACATATACCACCTGGACAGTCATGGCTTGCCACTAAGTCTCCTGGGAATTTTGTAGTTTGCACATCACAGAGCTGTCATTGCCAGC
The DNA here is from genome assembly GCF_965112155.1 of Podarcis liolepis. Classification (NCBI taxonomy): domain Eukaryota; kingdom Metazoa; phylum Chordata; class Lepidosauria; order Squamata; family Lacertidae; genus Podarcis; species Podarcis liolepis. The sequence goes on along the minus strand of NC_139561.1, from coordinate 55,308,750 downwards.
ACACTTAACAAGTCAAAGTTCCCAGGATTCTTTGAGTGAAGAAATGCACTTTAAATGTGCTTTAAAGGTATGGTGTGGATGTAACCCAAGATATGGGGCTTTTCAGTTTTATTAACTCCCTCCCCCCAATGCTATGAATAGGTGTGCTTTACCCTCTCTAACCCTACAATGTTGTTCCCTGACCTGTAAGGAAACATGTCACCAAACTATACTAAATTCAGAAAACAAGCTCAAGAAAAAGTTCAGGATGTGTGCTGTAAATGGAAAAGTTACAGGAAACAATGATGCTGTGTGCAGACCTGTGGCAGTCACCCTGTATGACTGCTACCTGTGGTAAACTTAAATGGTACACACACACTTTTCTCAAATGTACTAAGATGTTGAGAATCTCAAGCAATAATATTATACCCCAGGATATATTTTAAACTTAATTTCATTAGTTAAGGTGTTGAATGTAACACCTTAATAAATAGGTAAGCCAGAAGGAGAAGTGAAGGGCATTTCCATTGCCTGAGAGGGACTGGTACAAAAAAAATATTAAAACCCAGTACTGGACCCTAGGATCACAACTGAGAAACAGTGGCTTAGACAGAAGATTAAACCAAGTAATCTTCAATAAAGATTGCCCCACAGAAGATGGAAATAATTTTCTCAGGGAATGGGTGAAATGGCAGTTCCAAGAAGAGGAATTTTGTTGATATTGTTATATATATATATATATATATATATATATATATATATATATATATATATATATGCTTTCGTAGATTTTCACGGGTACAGGAAAGGCTGGTTGGTGCAAAACAGCCTTTTGCACCAACCAAAAAATAGCCAATTTTTTGGTTGGTGCAAAACAGCCTTTTGCACCAACCAAAAAATAGCCAATATCCTCAGAAACCCCAAAGATAAAATCCAGTTGGAAAACCAAGGGGTCTATGAAATACCCTGCAAAGTCTGCCCAGCCACGTACATTGGACAAACAAACAGACGAATAAATGCACGTATCGCAGAACACAAGAATGCCGTCAAAAAAGAAGAAAAAACTTCCTCTCTTTTCCAACACATGAAAGAAACAGGACACGAAATTAATTTTGCAGATTCCAAATTGCTCTTTAACATGGAACATCACCACAAGAGAATAATCATGGAAGCCATCGAGATAGAGAAACACCCTCACAACATGAACAAGCGTGACGACACGTCCCGCCTGCCAGACATCTGGAAATTAGCCCTCCCCACAAAAACCGACACCAGAACCAGAGGCACACAGAACGCCATCACCAATCAACCACACCAGACCCAAACCCAGACCCTCTCCACAGATAAATTACAGACACCATCCAGTAGCCAAACCATAGTGGCACCTCCGGATGCTGCACCCCCCTGCAATCCCTACACAGATCTGGCTGGCACAGGGCACAAAACCACAGCTCGCCCCTATACACGAAGCCAAGCCAGAGCACAACTAAGTGCAGTACAGCCATCTTCTCAGAAAAACTCTTCACAAGCTCAAGAGGTCAAGACACGAAAGCTTTAGCAACTAATCCACACTTAATGACCCACCTAAGTGGTACTCAGAATATCACTCAAGAAATCACTCAAGATATCCCTCAAGTAATTAAGGAACAAAAGAAGAAAAGGCACACTAACCTGGGAACTTCCTCTCTGCCCAGAACGTTGGAGGCTATACACCACACCCCCTCAACAGTATTTATAGGAACTCAAACACTGAGATCCTGCTCTGTTCCAGTAACAAGAAGCCGAAAGCACCAGCCTGAAGATGACGAGTGAGACCTCGTCGAAACGTTGCCTAGACACCCCAACTCTTACACGGGAAGACACCCGAAGACACCAAAACCTGCATATATATATAGAGAGAGAGAGAGAGAGAGGGAGAGAGTTTATGTGAGACATTTTAAAGCATGGGTAGGCAAACCAAGGCCCAGGGGGCAGATTTGGCCCAATCGCCTTCTAAATCCGGCTCACGGTTGGTCCTGGAATCAGTGTGTTTTTACATGAGTAGAATGTGTCCGTTTATTTAAAATGCATCTTGGGGGGTTTTCTGGGGCATAGGAATTCGTTCTTTTTTCTCCCCCCCCCAAAAAAAAATATAGTCCGCCCCCCACAAGGTCTGAGGGACAGCGGACTGGCCCCCTGCTGAAAAAGTTTGCTGACCCCTGTTTTAAAGAGTAAGCTTTAAAACTTTTCTCAGGTAGTTATTGTTCCAGAATTTATTGCTGCTTTACCTCAAATGCAACCCTCAGAGTGGTGCAAAAGTTATGTGTCCCCTCTCTAAGGAGTAGGTTACTATAGATTGCAGCCTGAGGATTTTGTTTTCCTCAGATTTTGCCTTAATGGATGCTGCTGTCATCCCTTTTGGTTTGTGACATGCATTGCTCACATGAACCACTGGGTTTCCTCACCTAATATTTCATCTACCTTCAGCCATGACAATGCCATGCTCAAACTCGAGACAACAATGTTTGAGAAGACTTTCAATCGGCTTGAGCCAAGGGACTTGGTGCTGGAAAAGTTTGGCTCTTTGATGGACGTGGGACAAGCACAACTTGTAAGTTACGGGATTATTGTACAGATACTGGTATAGCTGTTGTGACAGTATTTGTGGTTTTGATGGTGCAAAGTGTCTGCTCCCTTGTCTTTTGCTGAAGCTTAACTGGCCAGAGTGCGTATGAGAAGCAGACCCTGAATTTAAAGTGCTGTTTTTGTCCTATAAAGCCTTAGGTGGCTCAGGACCCCAGTACCTTAGGAACTGCTTCTTCCTGCCTTGACCTACTCAGACCCTGCACTAGTCATCTGAAACCCTCCTCCAAGGGAGGGGCAGCAGGTGCCAGCACGAGATTGGGCCTTCTCATAGGCGGCTTGCAAGTGTGGAATGCTCTCCCCAGAGAGATGTACCAAGTTCCATCACTACCTATATTTAGACCACATTTTGCGCTTAATTGATGTTCATCTTTTAGTAGGTTAGGGTATGATTTGCCCTTTTTATACTATTACAGGATGAGTAATTTTAGTCAATTAATGTTCTTTTATCTTTTTTATTTATTTTGAATTTTGTATCATGTATCATGTATGCTTTTATAATTGTAAGTTGATTTGAGACATTTTTTGTAATAAGCAACAAATATAATACTAACCATATATTATTATTATTAATATCAGGCTGCCAATCCATCTTGTATCCAGTTCACCACAAACTTTATCTAAGACACCTAACAAAGCATGTCACTTATTAATATTCATAAAGGGGGAAAAGAAGAAACAAATACAGTGATGGTAAATTCTAGAGTTCAATTGCACCTTTTGTGGCTTCATATGTAGAGCTGTGTGCTTCTATCTTGCAATCATTTGGTTTCCAGGCACGAGGCAGGCGCAAATCTAAATCCCGGTTAACAGCAGATCGTCTGGTGGGTCTGACGGTGGAGCAGAAATGTGACATAGCACAACGGGAGCTGGAGGAGACAAAGGAAGACGTTCAGAGGTTAAAGGAGAACTCAGAAAGGCTCTTGCAGAACTACCTGGTATAGTTGTCCATCTGCTCTGGGATAGGAAGAGGCACGTAGTGTTGTATCGCTGTACCAAAGTGTGTGTTCTCTCCTCATTGAGGCACCTGTACATGCCAGGTCAAATTTAGTAACAGTGAGCAGTGGTATGCCATTTTTGGCCCACTCAGCAGTATCTGGCGATTCAGGTAAAGAGGCACTTTTCTACCAATCAAACTTATAATCCAAAGACAGTTCATTAAGTCAAGGCTGTAGACAACTGGTCTTCTTGAGAAGCGGAAGGCAGGAAATGATGGCACTTGATAACATTAAAACCCTGGGCTTCAAGATCCCCTGTATTTTCTGGGCTTTAGCGCTGATCTTATTATACATTTCTGTGCAGTAGTACTTTGGGAAAGGCTTAAAAACACCAATTTATGGAGCTGTGGGCTTATAAAAGCCATAGTTAAGGGGAGGATCTGCCTTTTAAATGACTGTCAGTTTTGCTGTTGATTGGGAAGATACATGCCAGGCTGCCTCTTGCAGAATGTCAGAATATTCCTCTTTTGTGTATTTTAAAATAGATGCTGAACAGCTAAAACTTGGGTTAAATGTCTCTTTTCTGGATACTTAAACCTGGAGTGCATAGCTGGCCAGAGTGGGTAGCTGCTTAATTTGTCTGCCAAGGAAATCACTCTTTTCCTCATTCAGTATTTCAGTATTATAAACACAGCAGGGGCTGTGGCATGAGAAGTACAGCAGAAGTGCTTGGCTCACACAGGCTCTTATGCAAGGAGTTTGGGGAGCCCAGTTAGGGTTAGTTCCAAGATTATCAGTTGCAATAACATGGTCAGGTTTAGAAAGCTTTTCCAGTGGAGTGTGACTTCCAAGGTGGGAACTGAGCAAGGGAGATAAACAAAAACATTATTTGGGCCTGCACCATCTGCCCTGTGGGAAGGAAAGGGGGGAAGCAAGAGAGGCAGTAAACATCAGTGCCTGCTCCGTTGGACTCACCCACTCATAGGCAACTTTACATTTTATATCATGTGTTGGATTGCAATTTGAAAATACTAAAAGAACCTTGGGTGCCTTGGCAGAAAGGCAGCACATAAATGTAGTAAATAAAGAATTGCTGGACATCTTACCATCAGTTGGGCATTGCTCATTAACAGTCATAACAATTAATGGTCTTGGGCAAGGAGTTCATCTCGAGTACCACAGCCAAGCAATTCATGTTTGCCACCTACTTCTTGCTGCTGGTCTCCACCTCAAGAGTTTACAGAACACAATGCTTTCTCCCCGGGCAGCAGCTGGTCAGCATGGTTTTCCATGAGAACAAATCAATGACATGCAGCCTTCCCTTACTGACGGTGCAATCTGAATTTGGCAGGCTGTCCTGGAGGAAGCAGACATCCGCCTAGTTGACATTAAGAAAGCTGTGCAGGACTTTGACAAAGATATAGTCAAAACCATCACCAAGAAGAAAGGGAGTGTCATCGCCTCTGAAAAAGTGCTAAGATACATGGAAGATAGGATACGCTACAGGGTAAGTGGAGAGAACATTGGGGAGTCCCACCAGCTGCTCTCATTTTGCTCTGTTAGCCAACTGAGAACCTTGGTAAAACAGCCTGTTAGTGGGACCGTCAGTGTCTCTAATCCTGCTGCATATGTTCTTGTTTTGTTAGATACCAGCAACTGAGTGCAGTAGCCTGTAGACATCATGGTGGATCCCACCAAACAGTGGCATACATTCAGACGCCTTAAGCAATCTTTGCCATTCAGAGGAGGACTTCCTGAGAAATGTGTCTATTTCAGAGCATTCTTATTCCATAGAATACATATCTTGACATTATAAAGCTGAATCAGTAAATAGGATGGATATTTATCATTAAAGAACCATACCTAACCCTGTACCTGTATCCTTAACATGCAGAAATAAAACAGGTAAAGCTCATCCTCCTATCTCCATGCCAGCTTCACCACATTTCTACATGTTATATTACATCTCAGTCTGGTAAATACACAGGAGTGGGGCCAATGAAAAAGATGGTCCCAGTTCTGATCTTCATCAACTTTTCCTCAATTCAATCTTTCAGAGAATGGCTATTGCCTGTGCAAGGCAATAGCAATAATAATGAGCAGCTGCCATTCCTTCTAGTTTAACTGCATCAGGGTTGAGAGCTGTTTATACACAATTATACACAATTGTATAATTGTTCAAAATACTTCTGAGATGCACCTAACTCTTTGGCCTAAAATAGAGTTCTGTGCAACTCAAAAGTCTTCACACATGTTAGAGTTGAGAGGCAATTCCATTTGGATACATGTAAGGTCCAAGGCAAAGCAGCATCCCTGTTATTACCTGGGAGTTTCCTCTGGAGAGCTTTGCCGCCAGGAGTGATTGGTCACAGCCTGCAGGGTAAGTGCTCATCTCCCAGCCACACATAAAGTACATGTAAATGCAGGCAAACTTTAGCAGCAAGCCTGAGAAAGAAATTAGGTGACTTTCTTTTTCAGGATGTACTGAAAGAGAAAATTCGTTTGAAAAATGATTCCCTGAAAGTCCAGAAGAAGAAGATGCAAATGCAGCTCAAGCAGGTACGTAAACTGCAAGTTTGTGAAGGTGCATCTCAACAGGCCAGTCTCACCTCAGTGTACCATTGCTTGGTGTCCCATGCATTCCATGTTGTTGCTCATTGATCAGGAGTATCTCCATAAGTAGAACACCAGAATCATCAACTCAGAAAGAGCACCCAACATTTGGAACATGTCCTCTTTTAAAACCATCCAAATGTGACTATCACGGCCTCCTTTGGGAGCAAGTTCCACAGATTAACTGTGCACTATGTGAAGAAATGCTTTATTTTAAATATCCTGAATCTTCCAACTTTCAGCTTCATTGGATGTTCTAGTATTATGATAGAGGGAACAACACTTTTACCTGCTTTCTCCATGCCATGCATAACTTTATAAACTTATATCCTTTCACCTCTTAAATGCCTTTCCCCTAAACTAAAAGGTCCCAAACACTGCAACCTTTCATGGAGGAGTCATTCCATCCCCTTGATCATCTTGGTTGCTGTTTTCTGAACCTTTTCCAACTCTACAATATCCTTTTTGAGTTGAGGCAACTAGAACTGTACACAGAGAAACCTGCTATGTACTTGGGCTCCCTGGTCAGTGACCCACACTGTTCTCGGTTGGTCTGCAGAAGGAGGAACTCGGGGAGGCACTACACGAGGTTGATTTCCAGCAGCTGAAAATCGAGAATGCTCAGTTCCTGGAGAAGATTGATGAGCGGAACCAGGAGCTGCTGCAACTGAAGCTGACTGTGGGCAACGCTATCCAGGTCCTCAATTTCTACAGAGTAAGTAGAGCAGTCCCACAGTACTCTCTCTCTCTCCTGCTCTTTGGTTCCCCATACATGGCTTAAGATGGCTGCTGGAAGAGACCTGGGATCCAACTGCCTGCACTTCCCTACTGAGGGGGACAGTGCTGCTGTAGACCAAAGCTCTGCTCTGTAACCAGCAATTATTCTGCTAAGGAGTAAACACAGCTTTTCCTCCATCTCTTCTGTTGCAGAGCAGAGTTCCAGTGGTCAGAAACAGTGGCAGGGGAACCTGGGGCCTGACCTCTGCCTCATTTTCTACACCTTTTCCTGGCTTGCTAGGGTTACTCCTTGGCAAGTCCTCCTTTCTCCAACCCCAAATGTTGGAAGGGCAGTTTTCACGGGGACCATTGTGCAAGAGGGTTAAATGCTCCCTTCTCCAAACTGCATTCTCATTCATGATTCTCCCCCACCTGCCCATGCCCTCTGCAATGGGGGTGGGGGTGCTGATATAAAAGCAATGCTTTTTGGACAGGGAGTTAAAATGATCAAGTTGATTCCTAGAGAAGAGGGACAGAGCATAGGAAAGGAAATGGCAACAGTCCAGAAAATGGCCAGAACAATTTAATCAGCGAGAACAGAAGTGGAGGAAGGGGGTATATTCACTTGGGTAATTGTGTGCTATTGAATTGGGGTTTTTTTTAAGTTGAACGTTCTGGGCTCTGAAAAGAAAAAGAGGGGGAACTGAGTATGGGGAACATGATGTTTGTTCATGATGTCATGCAAATAATCTGTAGAAAATGAGTGTGTAAAGCACAGGACCCAACGTCTAGGGGCCGATCTCCCTTTGGTCCCTCCCACTAAAATATTTGAGGGGGCTGTGCCCCCTCCCCAAGTTGATGGGCACTGCCATTCAAATGGTGTGCGTGAGCCATGTCTTGGGATCAATTATGTGGGTCAGAGCTTACCTGCCCCCCCATATTTTATTCAAGTTGGTACCCCTGGTAAAGCATGGCTATTCTGCAGTAAATGTCTAGTGTGGAAGCAAGCTAAAAGAAGGACTGAGTGTCTCTGTCTCTCTCTCACACACAGACATCCTGAAAGAGGCACCATTTTGGACTAGTGGGTACCTTTTGAATTTAGGGGCTCCAGGCACAAAATGGCTACCACTGGGAGGGGGCTTGGCATTATGCAAAATTGGAGGGACAACTGTCCCTGAAACCTTATGCTTACCATGGGAAGCTTCTCCCACCCCAAAGGAAGATCCCCCTGTGTGCAAATGAGCCTATAAGAATCAAAACTGTGGGACTTGGTCCAGGAGGTTGTATCATCCTGGGCCAAACTTAGAGGAGGATGAGCCTAGGGACACAGGACTCTTGGTCCATCTAGCTCAATAATGTCTGCACCAACTGACAGCAGTTCTCCAGGACTTCAGACTCAGGGGCCATTCCTAGCCCTTCCTGGAGAATCCATCGGGAGTTGAACCACGAACCTGCATCCAAGCAGATGCTCTTAACCTCTTAGCTTTGGCCCTTTCCCAAAAGCCTCTGGAGCATATTTCACTGTCCAGAAGAGGGGATTTCAGCAGGAGTCTCTTTTTCTGCATCTCTTCAAATCTCTTCTTTGCACTACTGTCTTCATTTTCACTTGGGCATTATTCCCAGGGAATAATCCTGATATATCACTAGCTAAACATTGCAATATATCACAATATCTGAAATAAGGATGGAACTTTGTAAAGGCGAATATCATTTTGTGAGCATACTTTATACTTCCATTCTGGATTTAGTGTCTGTGTTGGCTACTGAAACCTCATTTTCCAGTTACAGCTGTTCCATGTGTGGCCAGGTAGCATTGATACATGCAAAGTAAATCTGGATGCTGCCTTCTGAAAGTTCCTTCTGCTTAGGTAGACACAGGCCATCCAACCTTCTTTTCCCTCTCAGTCTGGCTCAACTTGTTTTATTTCAGAAGAAACTGTATACCGCAATGACCCTGGCCACCAACCTGGTGAAAGATATTGCCCAGAGAAAGGAGTCCCTGGAAAAAATTGAACATGAGGCCATCCTCGTTGAGGAGGTAGGACTGAAGGGAGGCACAGGAGCTATTTAACTGCAAGCAAAGGTGTTAAAATAACAGGGACAGGATCAATTTACTGGGATTATTTGTGAATGATAGTGTTGCCGCCAGGAACAATGTCCAGTTTACTGGCTCCTAATGTATTTTTATTATTTTTTATTGTTAATGCATGTGATTTTTCAGGCTTCTGAGTCAAAGTAGAGCAAAAATATCCCAAGAGAAAAATCAGTACACTAAGGGAGGACGTTGTATTATCTGGGAACTAATTTGCTTGCTAAGTGATGCTGAAAAGCCTGGACAGGAACTTTCACATTTTCAGGAAGAAAAGTGTGAATGGTTGCAAACTGAAGATGGTTTATTTGCATAGATCAAGAGGGTGACTAAGGAAAGAATGTCAGGAAAGGCTCAATGCCTCTTTATCTTCTGTGGGTTGTACATTCAGGATAAACAGCTATTTCCCTTACTCAGAAAATAGGGTGGGTTACCAGCGGGAGCCCTGCAGTGTCTGGCTTCAGATGAAAATGGCCAGTCATCAGCTGGGGGGTAAGGGACCGGTGAAGGGTCCAACTAAATATTACAGTGAAGATCTGTGATCAGCTCTCCAAACATTTTTATTTTTACTTTAAAGAAGTCACTGGGGGTTCTGAATGTGATTGGTGGATTGATGTTGGATGAAGAGGTGTTTAGCCCTTTCTCCCCCTGCCATTTCCCTGATCTAAATTCCTGCCCCCACCCCATACAATGCAATGAAATAAAACTAAAGAGTCTCTCTCATCAAAATACTTTTCTTTTTTTCCTTTTTTTTATAGGAACGGTTCAAAGCCGAGGTCCTGAACAAAAAGCTACGGAAACAACTGGCAGAGTACAAAGTGCCTCCTGTCCTCGACTATGTCCATGAGAAGATGGCAGTACATGAACTGGAGAACATCATCAAGATCTGGGAGAGGAAGGTGGAAATTGCAGAGGTATGAGCATGCTGGCCTTACATCTGGGCACCTGTGCCACAGGGCTGACCACAGCGAGGTCTGCGTTAAACCTCTGTTCTGCCTCTGAACACAAACTTGGCACTGATGTGGGCAAAATGTGGCCAAGTGCCTCATTGTTATACCCAACACCAGGTTAAAGAGAGGTAAAATTCCCTATTCGAAAAGGGTGTTCAGATTGTGTGCAGGAAGTGGAGTTGGGGATCAGTGTAGGGATAGCCCTGAACTTGAAGAGATGTGGCTATGGACAAAGACTCCACTTTCAACCTGTTGCCTTTGGCATATCCTTTCTTGTCCTTGTTCTCTCCTTTGCTGGTTTGCAGAGCAGGGTTTTATTTAAACTTTCTAGGATTGTGAAGGTGGCAGTAGAGCATCAGGAAGTAGATAAGCCCTGCAGATAGTGGATGCTGTTTCTGGAGCACTCTGAAATGATATTACTTCAAGGTGCAGATACAGGAGGAGAAGCAGCCTCTCTGTATATGTGTGGTTTTTTCTCCTTGCTTGGAGTTTAAAAGAGGAGCAGAATGAGGATGAGCAAGCAAGAGAGGGCCAGGAACAGCTGCTCCACCCACCTTAGGGGCAGGAACCTAGAGAGCATTTGTCATTTAGGGTAAATAGAAGGCATGCAATAGTTGTCCCCCTCCCCCTTGGTCTGGGTTTTCTTTCTCAGTCTCTCTCTCTGTCCCTCACTCCCAGCTCAGTTTCTTACTGCTTTCCTCTTTTCCCCTCTTCCGTCTCACAGATGGCCTTGCGGGGCTACCAGAGTACTTGGCACAAGGCAAAGCTGGCGAGTCAACAGCTGCAGGCTCTTCTCCCAGAGCAAGGGAGCAACTGAGAAGGAGAGAGCTGGACAAAGGCACTTTACCAAGGGCCCAGTTGCCTAGCCTTGGCTTGGAAGAGAACAGGAGCCCCTGCAGCACATGCCTCCTGCTTCCTTTGTCTTCTTTGGCTCTCTCTTCCTGACAAGGTACTTGCACCAGGGTCTCAGGAACCCTGCAGTTGTTGTCCCCTTTCCCTTTCTGTTCCCCTGTGATGCGTTACTTTATAAGTCATCAATATATCTAGCTATATTTACCACTTTGGAGTCATTTCATACCACATGGTTCTGAGGAGATTGAATAAGGAGGGTTTGAAGTTTAATTGTCCAAATGGGACTTCTGGGGAAATGACAGATGAGCATAACAGCACTCACCATATCTCAGCTGTGCATTTCTCAGAAATGTCTGCTGCTTAACCTGCCACCATCCAGCATGTCAGAAGACAGGACATGAGGCTTTTAGAGAGGAGTCCTTCAGGCTGGCCTAACTTGGCTGTAGAAACGGGAAGAAGCTCCCCACTGTAGTAGTCATAATAGATGGGATCAGACTGCTTGGCCCGTGACTCAGCTGGCCCTTCTGGGAGCTCCTGGCTGTCTTCTGTGAGGTGCTCTGTATAATTAAGGCTGGCGTGGTCTGAGAAGTCAATGGCTCTCTCCTCCCCAATGGGTTCAAATATCCCTTTGCCCTCCTCCATGGGAGGTCTGAAGGGGCTGTGTCTTGAGTCGGGGATGGGAGAGGCTGGAGCTCCCCACTTTGCTGTGGTGGTCACAATCCAGTCGCCATAGGAAGACACTCTGGTGTAGAGAAACGGCCCATAGCATCTCATACCGCCCTTGGTCATCACTCCCTTCAGCACCCACTGCCTTGTTCCATCTGCCTGGCACATGACCGGGGTGCCTGGGTATCCCTTTGGAAGAGGAAAAAAAGCAAAGGTGCCTTTATTTATTCATTTCAAATACCTCTCCCCCCCCACCTCTCCACATGCAGTTCAAGGCAACTGACAGAGAAATCATGAAATACAATAAAAGCCAAAGCAAAATAAGAAAAAAAATATAGAGCTCATGACCTAACAAGAAGGAGGAGTTTGTGGAGCTTTTGGGTGGGCCCCCTGGTCCAATGAAAAGGTTCCATCAGGAGCAGAAGCTGCTGTTTTACTCCCTGCTGCAGATCCCTTCCAAATAGCAGATCAAGCAAAATGGTCCCACTAACAACTCACTTCCACAAACAGGGATGGCCAGCAGCAGGCAGGTAGACATTGGGCACTGTGAGCTGGCTGGCTAAGGGTGTCATAGTGGCATACAGGGTTCTCCTCCTCCTCCTCCTCCTCTCTGTTTTATTCTCACAATAACCCTGTGAAGATGGGCCTGTCACCATCTCTGACTTAAGATCACTCAGCTTCACAGCTGAGCAGAGATGTGAATTAGGAGTGCATTTAACATTTACCTGTGGATCTTGAATAAACTGGATTAAATCCAGATTCATCATGCCCAGCCCTGTTTTCAGCCATCAGAATAACATGAAAATTAGACGTTCCAAGACATTTCTGAGGATGCAGTTCTGAGATCACTTACGGGCTATGGTTCACCTACCAGCTCTTAACTGGTCTCTTGATGGGTGTTTCTTCTTTTTTCTTTTTTTATCAAATGCTGCCTAGGAATGAGTAGATCTGCCCCTTTCTCAAAAGTTCTTCAATATACCCCGCCTTTTAGAAAAAAATTCTTAGAAGGGGCTCACAAATATATATATATATATATATATATATATATATATATATATATATATATATAAATTATAATTTAATAATAGAAAATACAAGTGCTAATGTTAAAGCACCACCCTGCCCAGTAAATGGCTGCAGCAATGCTCTTGTGTTAAAAGGGGGAAATATTTTCTGTACTTTCACTATGCCTTGCTGAAGTGTTTGCACAGTCACTAGAAGAGAACTTCTTGTTGTGTTTATGAATGGTGCAGAGGTAGCAGCAGATGAGCCTATGAACATGACTTTCTCACCAGGCATCCAGACATGTTGTCAGCTTTCCTGTGGCTGCAGCACTCTGTGGTCATGATTCTGTGCAGGGGACAGGGGTCAACATCCACCACCGAGAGCTTCCGTAGAGAGACGCTCCCTGTCTGGACTGAGATACAAAGGCATGAGCAAAGCCTGGCCTTTCTAGGTCTTTACAGGACTAAGTTGGCAACTGAACACAACACACATTGGGCTGCCCATCTTCCCTTCAAAGCCCACCCTCCTGTGCTAAAAGCTATATTTCCTGTCTTCTGTCCAGGGCAAAGAGGAAGTAGTTCTCCTTAGTACCCAACAGTGAGAGGCAAGGTAAAGAAAAGAAGAAAGATCTCACTAGCTTCCAGAATTTGGTTCTGGCAAAATGTCTACAAATTGAAATCAGACTAGTGACTCTATTGATTCAAAAGAATTCTGTGTTCTAAAAAAGGTTTGAATAGCACCTTGCTCTTAAGTGTCCAGCCAGGAGAAATCTTGGAAGCCACATGCAATAACCACATGCAAGGAAGACATAGATCTGATCCCTGGGAACTATGGGAAGCCTTCCACATGCAGATGGCCAATAGATGTGTATCCATGAGAGGAATGGATGTTCTCATGGGAGAAAAACTGAAAATAGGCATAACACCAAACATGCCACCCGGAGCTCCTCGTAGGAAGAGCAGGATGTAAATGCAACCCAAAAATAATGGAGCAATTGATCTTGCACAGCATTTGTGAAGACTGCCATTGTGAGCGCCATGGTACACAAGTAGCTCACCTGTGTGAGGATGCAGCCAGCCCACAACCAAGCAGTTCCTTAGAGCTGTCACAGGGAAGTTTTCAGGTGGGAAGCAGATGGGCTGCAAAGCCTTGCTGAAATAGAGCCGGGCGCCTATCTTCAGGAGGGCAATATCATGGTGAAGAGTGAGTTCATCAAAGTCTTCATGCGGGATGATGGCACTGATGGGGATCAAGAAACTTCTGTCTTTCAAGCCTGTGATACCAACCTGGGCCAACACCTGGGTCCTGGCCATGGAAAGCGTAAGCAAAGAAAAGACACTTGAGTGAATACAGACATGGGCCCTTGCTTCAGGCCTCTCCATTCCTGGGGGAAGCTTCTGGGCTTGAGGCACAGAAATTGAAGAGGAGGTGCAGCAATATAGAAAAAGAATCAGTCAATGAATGCCTGACTTTCAAGTACCAGTTAAAAGCACAGGAATCCTGACATCATGCTAAACATGTCTTTACATACCACCACCACTACTACTACTAATAATAATAATAAATAGAAGGCAGGAGAGGGGTTAGGTTTTCATTAGGATGCAGGAAATGGGGAAGGGAGGTTTAACCATTTCCTTGTTGGCCACAATTCTGGCCCACCCTCCTGACTGTGGCTATTGGCTTTTTTAAAATTATAAATCATATTGGTTGCCAAACACACACAACCAATCCATTGTTACCACAGGGAGGCCTTAACAGGGAAAAGCAGATAGGTTGCACAAGTTTCCTGCTGCTGCTTTTGCATGTGGCAAAAGGGACCCTAATTCCTGCCTGCTAGGCTTGCCAAGGTTTTGACTGGCCCTTGTTGGATCAGGCCAGTTGCCCATCTAGTCCAGTAGCCTGTTCTCAAAGTGGCCAACCAGATATAGCCCCAGACTTCATTGTGTTTCTTTGCTGGGGACTATGTACTTCTGGCAGCCTATTGTGGTAGGATTCTGATTAACTGAGCAGCCAGTTTTCCAGTGTGGCTGGGAACAGAGGTCTTCATCTGAGGCTTTTCATGGACTCACCTGGGAGTGCTTTTCCTGAAACACCACCTCTTTTGTAGCTGCTGCAAGGGACAGGAGCAGGCCACTGAGCAGAGGCTCTACTGCAACCCTGCTACATCTCCAAGTTGACCTACTTGTCTAGCTAGAATGACCCAAGGATAGGATTGTGCTGCAAGAACTATTATTAATTGTTGCAAAGTTTTTTTCTGGCCCTTGAGAGAAGTTGCCTATACAGTGTTTGATGATTTGCAGCTATAACTGTTCCTGCTCTATATGTGTAAAAACCTCCACTTTAGCACCCACCTGTTCAGGAAAGTAGAGGCTGCACTTACTATCCAGTGTTTATCCAGGATGCAACCCAAAGCCAAGTGGTTGCCATAGACATCCTGCAAAGATACCATCCAAGGGAGTTCATCCACAGCTGCAAACTCTTGCATGGGTCTTCTGGGATCTAAGCTGATCTGCATGCCGCAATCTGTGCCAGTGAGAAAGAGGAGGGGCAAGTCAGTCATCAAGGCCTGTCTGAATTCAGCCTCAGCCACTGTATTTTCTCCTTTGTCCTGCTAATATCCAGGAGGTTCATTACCCCATTGTGCTGCAGGAAGCAGAACATGTCCTCCAGTGGATAGGGAGCCTTTTCCAGCCCAAGGTCTGCATTCCCTTCTGGACAACTTTCCAAAGGCCACATGCCAGTGGAGGGTGAAACCAGAGGGAAAAGTGGGCAGAGAAATGGAAGTACATTTGACCTCTCTATCCTCCATCCAGGCAAACAAGAGGCAGGCCCTCTATTATAGCTGGAGCTGGTAGAAGCTAGAGTCCAACATTTGGAAGGCCACAGGTACCTCATCCTTCCCTGTGATACATGTTTGTTTCTCAGTTATGCCTCATCAGCCCTGTTTTCACGAGAAAATCCAAAAGTTGGAAAAGAATGCAAAGCATTTGAAATAGTGTACAACCTTGGCCAAATTCTACCTGAAGGGGAGAACTTGTGTCATCTACTCTGAAAACTGCTTCAGCAGTTAAAGATGTGACCTAGGGCAAGTATACCAGTTTGCCTAGTTTACATTGTTAATGTTAGCCTTTGTCAACCTGGCAGCCTCCAAACGTTTTGAACTACAGTTCCCATAATGCCTTGCCATTGGCTGAGGCTGATGGGAGTTGTAACCCAAGTCTGGCAGGCACCAGGTCGGCAAAAGTCTGGTTTATTATGGTATTATGCACTATTTGGATTTTGGGTCATCTAATGTGGCAGCGCTAGCAGATACTACCATTATTATTATTACTACTACTTACAACACACACAAACACACACAAAATATTAGCAATATCCACCTTTGTTGCTTTGTGTCCCCACCCCATTTCTGATCATCTCGGCATCCTTGGGCCGAGAAAGGTCTCTTAGCTCTACTGCTCTACTGCCCATGGCCAATGTTCTGCTGCAAGGTCAGACCCAAATTTTTCACTCACCAGCCGCTGAAGAGGGCAAGATGGAGCAGCACAAAAACAGGCTTCCTATGCAATGTCCCTGTTAGAAAAAAGAAGAAGCAGCGGACGGTAAGCTCGGCACAGGCGTTTCCCAGGACCTTTCCTCATTCTCTCATCATCTTCAGCAGAAGTCAGTCTTTCTGTTTCGAAGCCCAGATCAATCCCATAGCCACTGGAGAAGCAAATGCAGCATGTCTAGCAAGGCGCTGCTAGTGTTACAGTGATCAGTTTTTACCTTGAAACCTTTTCTCTTAGGCAACACATACAGACACCACTTGTCATCATCTTTAGTACAATGGTTTTTCAAAATGTCTTCAGGAAGGCCTTTCAGGGATTCCTCAAGGAAAGGCACAGGAATGGCAGGCAAGCTTCTCCAATTAACGGCTACTAGCCACAATGGCTGTGTTCTACCTCCACTGTCAGAGGCCTCATGTCTGCATACCAGTTGCTGGGAAGCACAGGTGGGTGGAGTGCTGTTGTGCTCACGTGCTGCTTGAAAGTTTCCCACAGGCATCTGGTTGGCCACTGTGAGAAGATGATGCTGGACTAGATAAGCCATTGGTCCGATTCAGCTTTTCTTGTTCCTCTTCCCTTGCAATGTATAGTTGCAAGAGGATTGGGTGTGTTCTCGGTCACACAGTAGAAATGGGCCAACAATGATGATCCCACAATTTTATTTACTGCTGAACATGAACTGGGCGATCCAGAATTCTCCACAAAACGGCATTGGAATTCCATATCAGAAGTGGGGGGATTTATTGGAAGGCCCATCATTGTGGTGCAGGGTTGCCTGGAAGTAGGAAATTGGAAAGCCACTGCTTTAAAGCAGGGGACCCCCAACCTTTTGGGACCCATGGACCATTTGCAAACCAAAGGAGCTGTCATGGGCACTGCAACTTATTCTATTGACTACAACAGAATGCTGCTTTCAAGATTAATTTCAGCACAGGGAGGAGACCCTGTGGAAACCACAAAGACCTCGGCAGGTGCATGTGTGCCTATTTGTCTGGATATTCACTTTTTGAAATATGGCAATGATAACTATGCTGGTTGGGGCTGATGGGAGTTGTAGTCCAAAACATTTGGAGGCCATTGTGTTTTAAAAGACTGAACTAGAGGGTTGTGGTGCAGCTTGAGAACAAGAGGTGTCCCTCCTCCCACAGTGGATTGAAAAGTAAGATACTGTACTCAAATCAACCAGTATAACAGATGGATGAAGACCAATGGTCAATTCTCTTGAAATCTTGTCCTGCGTTTATTCTTTCTTTATTGCATTTATATCCCACCTTTTTCTTCAAGAAGCTCAAGGTGATGTACATGATCCTCACCTTCCTCATTTAATCCTCATAACAACCCTGTGAAGTAGGTTAGGGTGAGAGGCAGTGACTGGCCCAAGGTGACCCAGTGAATTTCATGGCCAAATGGAGATTTGAACCCTTGTCTCCCGGGTCCTATTCCAGCACTCTGCCCAGAACTTTCCAAACTTTTCATGTTGATGACACACTTTAGACATGCATCATTTCATGACACAATAACTCAGTTTTACCAGCAAACTGGAGATTAAACTAACCCCTTTCCAACACTGGGAGAATTGCGGGGAGCATTCCTGCAACACACCTACACACTGCAGCTGACACACTAACATGTCGTGACACACAGTTTGGAAAGCTCTGCTCTAACCATTACACCACACTGTCTCTTGTTCTCCTTTGTTTGACCTTCCTAGAAACTCCATTATGTGGTTCTTGTCTTGCTCTTTCTAAAACACATCTCTTTCCTGTTAGCCTTTTCCTATTCCATCTCCCAAGTTATTCTGTCAAGAGCAACCATATATTTTTCGGCCTTCTTTTACCAAAGAGGTCTTGGCTTGGTTTTGTGACCTCTGATTTCCTGCCATCAGGTAGACCCCCGGAGCGACCATGCCCTTTGCCAGAATTTGACACTGCAGACTCAACTATTGTTAGGTTGTGGTTGCCACGGTGCTGGAGTTCCTTCTTGCTGGCGTCATGACCCTCATGACCAATAACCTTTCTAGGACTAGACCTGCTTGTAGTTCCCCTTCTTGCTCTGAATCCATGACTGCATTCCCTAACTTTAAGGCTAATCTGACCCCAGGATCATTACTGAATCCTAAGAAGAGAAGCTTTTCTAGGGATGACCTCCCCTAAAAAAACTCGACAACTTTGGCTAGGCACTCCCCCTAAAAAAAAAAGTCAAGTTCCTGCACCTCTTTTTCTAGAAGAAAAGACCTGGCGAGGGTAGCCAATGGGTCTCAAACTCTCATTGAATTAGGGACTTCCCCTGCATGCGAAGACAGGCTCAAGAAGGCGGTTTCTGCACATGGTGTAGGAGCAGATAGGGCTTGTCAACCTAGGAAGGTAGCCCATCTAGGAGAAGGAAGACCTTGATCCTAAACTCCTACTGCCTTGTGGAACATATTTGAGATAAGAAAAGGCTAGCAGTGGTTTCCAAACTTTTTCCAAAGAGGGCCAGATTTTATGAAGTGAAGGGCCGTGGGGGCCGACCAAACTTGAGCTTTTTTTAAGATTTTACCCCAGGAAATAAACTGCCACGAGGTTAACCCTCCCCTCCCCCCCATGATAGGCTTTGGGAGGGGGAAAGGTCCCATTCATGCAAATAGGACTCGCTCTTGGCTCAGTTGCTACACTCTGGTGGAGAAATGGGTGTCCACTGCTAGCTCTTTTTTTACCTTACCATCCTGTGTGTGTGTCCCACACTTTCCCTCATGAGAATGCAGGAATGAAAAATGAATGAAAAAGAATGAAATAAAAAAGTCTGTAAAAACTGAAACAATAAAATTGAATGAAACAATAAAAAAATGAAAGCAATGAAACAAGAATGAAACAATAAAATTGTCAGTAAAAACTGTTGACAACTATTTAAAACCTTTGAATAATTAAAACCAGCAATAAACTAAAAACCGGATTAAAACACATGTCCACATTCTACATACAATAGGCTTGCCTAAACAAAAATGTTTTAAGCAGGCATGGAAAAAGTGCAGTGAAGGCGCCTGCCTGATATAAGTAGGCAGAGTCCCAAAGTATAGGTGCTGCCACATTAAAAAATCGTACAAGGTTTACTATTTAGTAAATTCTTTACTATTTAGTTGTAAATTAATTTAAGCTTCGTGGCCAGATTTGCACCAAGGTTTAGGAACTATTATACTGTAATATCTGCGTCAAGAACGATTGAAATTGAAAGTTTATAAATCAGCCGTTCTTTGCGGAGCGGAGAGACCCCCCAAGAGGGCCTGCAGCGTTGAAGAGGGCGAGTGAACCCCGAACACACAAAGGCACAAGCCAAGCGCTTCGCAGCAGCGAGCCCACCGCGCAGGCGCGCAATCTGCCCCGCCCCCCGGCAGGAGGAGCCATTGACAAGGGGCGGCGTGCGCGTGCGCGAACCAAGCGCGGGCTTTTCTGTAGCGGCGCTATGGGCGAGGCCTACACGCCGGTGGAGGCTGCGCTGGGGACCGAAGAGAGCTTCCTCTCTCTGGCAGACATCCTCATGTCGCAAGAGAGGCTGCCGTGCCGCGCTGAGATCAAACTACCTCGCCTCGCCACCGTCTTGGGTAAAGCGGCCAGTGCCGCCGCCGCTTCCTCAGACAACGCGCTCCCTGAGGTGAGCTAACATCCCGCCACCCTCCTGGACGGAATGACTACAACTCCCGACAGCTTCAGGTCGGAAGTGACGATACAGAACGGGAGGTTCAGACTTCCGTGCAAATCGGCTTTGCCCATAGATCTATAATGCGACTTCGGTACCATAGCGAGTTTCCGGGTTGAGTTTGAAGTGTCTCGGAGGACAATGACAAATCCCGGGATTTCAGTGGGGGGATCCAAGATAGTTGAATGACTGAAATGGCACAATGGGTCGGTGCATCTGGCTGTTAACCAGAAGGTTGGTAGGTGGAGCTCAACCAGAGACGGCTGTGTGGGCAGGATTCCTGCACTGCAGGGGGTTGGACTAGATGACCCTGAGGGTCCCTTTCAGCTTTACAGTTCTATGATTGTATGAATGCAGAAGGTAGCAGCAAGGGCAGCTGTTCATGTTCTTGTAACTCAAGCCTTCTCTTTTTAATCTTTTTCCTTAATGAGGTCCTAAATCATTTACAAGTGCAATGCATCTGCATGCAGGTCAGCGGAGCATGAGGCTTCTGTGTGCCATTGGGCTCTGGACGGGCAACCCAAGTAGATCATGCTTCTTCGTGGCTGGTGCTCCAAGCCGGCTTGGAGCTCCTGGGGAGGGGAGGCTAAGGCTTGCTCTGGCTCAAGAGAGTAGAGCCCAAACCTTTTTAGACTTCAGCCAAACTTTGGCACCTGAGGAGGGGGTGGGGCCCATCTTGAGGGAGGGTCCACAGCTCAGTGGTGGAGCATCTGCTTCACATGCAGAAGGCCCCTGGTTCAATCCCTAGCATCTCCACGTAGGGCCGGGGAAGAAGCCTTCGTGAAACCCCAGTGGGCCGCTGCTGGTCAGTGTAGACTGTACTGAGCTAGGTGGACCAGTGGTGTGACATGGTTCCTCCTCTCGGTAGCTTCATGGCTGTCCCCAACCTGCTGGCCTCCAGTTCTTTTGAACTGCAACTTCCTTTACACCTGTAAAGCTATTGTAGCTAACAGTTTCAGCCACATGCACCTTCCCACTGAAATATGAGGTTATTTATCATTTGTTGCACAGCTCCCTGTTCATTTAATCCCCACAACATTCCTGTGAGCTAGGTTTAGCTGAGAGGACTGTGACTGGCCCAAGATCACTCAGTGGGCTTCATGGCTGAGCGGGAATTTGAGTCCTAGTCTGACACTCTAACCACTACACCACACTGGCTCTCTTTATATGGCATGAAAGTTAGAGCAAATGTCTTAATTTACATTTTCTGTACTTTTTACCACACGCATGAATTTGTGGTGCACCTTACTTTAGAACCATTTTTTTAAAAAAATCTAGAGCAATACAAATATTATTCCTTTATGTATGACCTTTATCTTTCAAATCCATTTTTAAAAGCCTGAAACCATTTCATTATAGATTGGTAACAGTTAATCCTTTTCTTTTGTCTTTCTGAAGTAACTTTAATCAAATTCTCAGATATTATTACAATTAAAATGTAAAAACATTCTATTCACAGTACTGTATTGTTTTTTAAAGTTTGATATCTCCATTTGGAATGATTTTAATTTTGTAATTTTCCAGTCTCTTTATTTCATTCCTACCCTTTTTTATATACCGTATTTTTTGCTCTATAACACGCACCCGACCATAACACGCACATAGTTTTTAGAGGAGGAAAATCCGTAGGCATGCCACCCGTAGGCATTCCCTCCATAACACGCACAGACATTTCTCCTTACTTTTTAGGAGGAAAAAAGTGAGTGTTATGGTGCAAAAAATACGGTACATCTATACACTTCCCTGTGCCATTTTGTGTAGAAATATATCCTGACACAATTAATAAAAAAACAAACAACTTTTAGTAGGGTTACCCAAATCAAGTCTCCCAATAGTGTCAAACCATTTAAGATTATAGTGTAAAAACACATATTTTCGTTACTGTTCTGGTAGTCTAAAACGTATGGAAAGTCTGCTATTGTCTGTTCCTTAATTTCATCTGTTCATCTGTGAGACACTGCCAGTACAATTTTGTTGGAATGTCTGAAACTGTTATCCCCCAACTCCCCCTCCCAAAATGTTAGAATCGCTTTATATTGCTTCCCTGTCCTACACCACATCCCAAATGTGAGGCAGAATGTGCTTCATCCCTGCAATTTCAGTGAAGTTTCTGTTTGTGCAAGTTTCTCTTTAGGCTGCAAATAAATTTGCTTCCAAGTTACTATGGCAGCCAATGCAAGTTTCTTGGAGTACATAACACGGCTGCAAGCCTGCTACAGTTTTATGTATACTGCTTATTGATGGTTTTCACCTTGTTTGTATTTTGATTTATGCAGGGCTCAAAGCTGGAAATCCCCCTCTGGCTGGCCAAAGGCTTATATGACAACAAACGGAGGATCCTTTCTGTGGAATTGCCAAAGATTTACAAGGAGAGTTGGCGGACGGTGTTAAATGCAGATGCCAATGTGGTTGACCTGCATAAATTGGGGCCATACTACTATGGATTTGGCTCCCAGCTGCTGAATTTTGACAGTCCTGAAAATACTGAACTAGCTCAGACTATATTGCAGGTAAAACACCGAATTTGACAGAAGTCTTCTTCCCCTTAATGCTTCTGAGTTCTCTGTGCTATGGTTTCTTTTGGTACTGAAGTGTTGCTCTTTGAGAGCTGTTAAACGTTCATAGCAACCTTCCCACCCAATTTTTCCCTGTGCTTTGTTGACTTATCATGGCAAGTACAACACTTGCTTCAGTGCCAAATGGCAAAGACCTTCATTAGAACCAACCAAAGTGCCACTAAATTTTGAGCAAGCTTTCAAGTTCTTCAGCACTCTTCATCTGAATGGATGTTCAACAAAACAGGAGGGTGGGGAGGGTAGAACGAGTTGGGCAGGATCTTGTCACTCCAAATCTACAGTTCACAACGGTCTTAAAATGGGAGTGCAGGAGAGGCTATGCAGACATAAATAGATAAGCCTCACTGGGTGTCAGACATGGCAGGATGTGCCCAAGGCTGCTGTGACAAAGAGGTGACAGTGGCTGCTTCCTCATTTTTGGAAAATAAAGTGTTTAGCATTTATTCATGTCAGTCTCCAGTGCTAGACTTTATCTAGATTTACTAATAATTATTTTGTTTGTTTATTATTTGTAGTAATAGCCTAAATGGCCCTGGGGTGGGTTACAGAAATATCCTAGTTAAAAGAACACAGTAGTGGCACAAGATAAAACTTGGGAGGGGAGGTCATTCCATAACCTGGGAGCCATCACAGAGAAGGCCCTCTCACTGGCCACTGTCCCGTGGCACACACAGGCAGGTTGATGTGGGAGGAGGCGTATCATATATTTCGGGCTGAAGTCATTTCAGGCCCTGTATGTCAGTGCCAAATTGGGCTAGGCAACTACTGCAGATCTTTCAAGACTGTTGTAATGTGTGTCTGGCACTCATCAGCAGTGTTACTGCTGCATTCTGCACAAGTTGCAGCTTCAAAACCATCTTCAAGTGCATTGCGGTAGTTCAGTCTGGAAGTCATCTGGGCTTGGATCATTGTGGCCAAACTATCCCTGACCAGGAAGGGCCATACCAACCAGAGCTGGACATAGGCTCTCCTAGCCACGAAGACCACCTGGTCTTCAGGTAACTTACATGCTTCCGGGGGGGGGGGTATCAACCCATTCCCTACTACCTGGACCTGAGTACCTGCAGCACACAGTACCTCTCCTGTCCAGATTCAGTTTAATGTATCAGTCCACATTACCAGCTCCAGGCAGTAGTCAAGCACCTGAATTGCCTCTCCTGCTTCAAATGGAGCATACTTTGCATGGTACACTAAAGACCAATTTGGATAGTTTTTCCTAGTGTTTTGGAGGGCATGTTACCTCCAAAGGTTTTAAGTCCCACCTTCGTTTGGTAGAATATCATTTCTTTCCTGTTTTAAAATCCTATTCTTAGACAGCTAAACATGGTATTATCCAAGCACAGAAAATTGGAGGTAGCTGCATTGATCCATTGCAAAAACTAAACCAAATCCATTGGATTGTCATTAAGTAAATGGCCTTCTATGGCCTAGATGCTACTATAGTCCCAAATCATTATACTCATAATTCAGCCACAGCAAGCCTCAGTCAAAGGAGAAGCTAACTTGACCCAGATCTTTCTGTCTCTTCCCAGGCCAGGACCCACACCAGCCCTGTTCCATGCCTTCCTTGAGTGCTTTTGCCTGCCTGGAATGTGTCCTTGATCTGTGATAATACCTTTTGTTTCCCTGGGTGGAGGTGTGTGTGCGTGTGTTTGTGTAGAAATCTCTGACTTTTGTGTGGCTGAAATGTAGCCCATTGTACAAAGGTTAGGCTTGCATCCATTATTCTTCCCGCTTTTGCCTCTGACCCCACTAACATGCAGCCCCAAGAAGGTTGGCCATGATGGACTGTGACCTTGGGCTGGAAAAAGTCACCCACCCACCAACTGCTGCTATAGTTTGTTAAACTGGCCCTGTGTGTAGCCTGGCACTCCCTTTGGCTACTTGAGCCTACTCAGGACTTCCTTCTATTCTAAGTAACTCTGCTTCCCTCTTCAGACATTTATTGGCCGATTCCGTCGCATCATGGACTCTTCCCAGAATGCATTTAATGAGGACACGTCTGTGCTGGTGGCCCGTCTGGATGAGTTGGAACGAGCCTTATTTCAAGCAGGCCAGAAAGGACTTAATGACTTCCAGTGCTGGGAAAAGGGTCAGGCCTCCCAGATCACAGCATCCAGCCTAATCCAGAATTACAAGAAGAGAAAATTTTCTGACTTGGACAGCTGAGTGCATGAAGGGCACAGTTGATACTTCCATGGCGAGAGACAAAAGAGGAAATGATGTTCATCTTATGAATTGAAAATCTCCCTGGTAGCATCTTGAGATTAAACTAGAGCATATTTCTGAGGAATGTTGGCTAACACTGTGTGGCCTGCACCTGTCCACTCACTCTTCTAAAGGACGTACAAGATTATTCTGGGTTTGTGTCTGAATGGATACAATCAATTGGAACAAATCTTATTGGGCAATAATTAACATTTTATTCAATCTAATGCAGCTATGTTTTAATCTTTCAAGTGACGACTCTAGAAATGCAGGGCAAAAGGATGAACAATTCTCAGGCAAATGAGTTTGCCCTCAGAAATCATCACTGGAATATTTATACATAGTCTACCAGGTTATTGCCTTTGCTTTTATTTGCTAGAAAAGTGATCTTTCTTAGGGAGAAAAGGCATCTCCGATATATTTTAATGTGCCTCTTGGTGCCTGCCCATTGCAAGACGTCCTGTCCAAGGGGCTTAACTACTCTACTAAATTTAGTGGGCAGCTTTCCCAGTCCTTTGAAATGCAGTTTTCTGAATGGAGTTGGGATCTTTTAACTGAGAATTCTCAGCACTCGCAAAACTGCTTCTCCCACAATTTATTGGAGGAAGCTGTTGCTCTTAAACAGCTTACGCTTTTAATCTGAATGACATTTTACCTTGCTTCCATTGCGTATTGCTTATTTTGGCAGAGGGAGGGATAAATGTCCCACTCCCGCCCCCTATTTCTCTGCCTTTGCTGCAGACTCAGCTTGACAACCCATAAGCCCCTCTGTACCATCCCCCTGGCATGGATTTCCCTACTTTCCAGGAAAGTATATGCTCTCTTCAACATCCTCGGTCTTGGGAATCTCCAGGTTCCAGATTTTGCATTCTGGGTTCTGTTCCATCCTTAACAGCATAATTTCAGTGTAGGTGAAAATTAGTAATCCCTTTTACAGTTTCCCTTTTACAATTTGTTTAGCATTGCATTATAAATAAAACTGATTTTAGCAAATGCAAGCCTGTCTATACCTGTTTATTGAGGCTGAATGGTTCATATCTGTTAGTATGGCTTCATAGTTGCACAAGCCAGAGTGGCCCTATCAGAACTGCCCCTGGCAGGAGGAAAACATATTGAAATGCTGATGTAACTCTTCCTTGTTGTGGGCCTAAGCACTTGTTTAAGTTGCACTCCTCATACACTATGATGGAATAGAGGCAGATTTTGGTTGGATTCCTGCCAACTGATTGGCCTCTTGTTCTGCTGATGGGGGACAACAGGAGTATATTTTACATCTCTTGCCATATAGCCAGTGCTTGCCACATCCTCCCTTCTAGCATTTCTCAACCTCTTCCTGTATTTTTAGACGTACACAACAAGAAAAGGTTTGATGTTGATATTTCTCAGTTAGTTCTTCTAGGCTGAACTCAGCCTTTTGTGTCTGTCATTTGAGCTGTTACTTGATCTACGTTTTGCTCAGTCTGTCCCCTGTGTTTGATCAGGCATTCGGAGTCCGACCAGGCCATCTGCGATTCATTTTTCTCAGAGGAGGCAACACATGAAGATGGAAATTGGGAGAACATTATGTTTGCACCTGTGTGCAGGGCCAGAAATTAATTAATGTTGAAAAGTCATCTAGAAATTAAAATGCTGAATGCCAGAACCTCTTCATTAAAGGCTCAGCATACATTGTGGGCTTGCTGGGGAGACAGTTTCAAAATGCCACTTCTTGATTTTGCACACACCTCCTGGTTTTTACTACCAGAACTGGCCTTTGAAGGTGTTTGTAGTTACACTCAAAAGCACTCTTCCCTAACCTGCCCTCCAGCTGTTTTGTACACAACTCCCATGAGCATTGGCGAAGGATCGAATGGCCCCTGTACCTGTCCCAGGCCACACCCCCGCCAGCAGCCCATTGGCCTGCAAGGCAGGGGCGGGCCAAAGACACCCTGTTACCAGGTCTTTTTCTTTGGTGATCACTTGTAGCCGAGTAAGATTGTCTTCCATAAACACGGTTTTAACAATGAGTCCGTAAGTGATTGTGGAGGCCAATTCTGGATCCACACATCTTTCCACAGTGGGGACATTGGTTTCTGGGCGGGAGTTGATCACGGTGTGGATTTGCCAAGCGTGCCTTCCTCTTAGCACCTTTTCCCTTGCGTCCTGAGTTTGAGTGTCTTCAAAGCCCATGACACCTTTGGTAAAGGCTGTTCTCCAACTGGAACGCTCACAGGCCAGTTGTCAGTGTTTATACTACATTTTTTTTTAGATTTGCCTTGAGACAATCTTTAAACCTCTTTTGTTGACCACCAGCATTACGCTTTCCATTTTTAAGTTTGGAATAGAGTAGTTGCTTTGGAAGACGATCATCAGGCATCCGCACAACATGATCAGTCTGACGAAGTTGATGTTGAAGAATCATTGCTTCAACACTGGTGATCTTTGCTTCTTCCAGTACACTGATATTAGTTCGCCTGTCTTCCCAAGTGATGTGTAAATTTTTTTGGAGACACCGTTGATGGAATCTTTCGAGGAGTTGGAGATGGTGTTTATAAGTGGTCCATGTTTCACAAGCATACAGTAAGGTTGGTAGTACAATAGCTTTGTAAACAAGCATTTTGATTTCCCTGCGAATGTTCCAGTCCTCATGGTTCACTTTTGTTACCAGGTGGGTGGCACCCGGCCAGGTAAGCCCCGCACAGGGTCGCAAGCTCCGCCCACCTGTTGGGAGGTGGTGAGCGGGAATTTGTACACAACTCCCATTAGCCGCAGTTAGGCCATGATAGAGTGCTCCAGGCTAGGAAAGATAGCTCCAAAGCAATTACTTTGAATAAATTATTTCATTTCAGCACTGGCACATGAGCAGCTCTATTCCTCTTAGCAGGAGGAAAGACACAAAGAATATAAGCAAAGCACCCTCCTTGCTGGACACACAGAATTTCAGGTAGGCTCCATACATGCCTAAGTGTTTTAAGACTAACAATGCTTTTGCCTTTCAAAAGAATCTGATTTATTGATTTATTAATTGAATTTGGATCAACTTAAATGTTAGCATGGGTGCTTTTTTGAGATACTGAAAAAAGGTATTTTTTTTCTTCTAATAACAAAAATCTATTGGAAGAAAAAAGTTGTTTATATTTTGTTTTTCGTTTTCCCTTATAGTAACGCACCGGAACCGAAAGAGCCTTGTAAAAGAAGCAGATGCACTCTAAGTTAGTGACCTCTTCAGCTGAAATTTCCTTTCAGGGCAACTACCTCCAGAACTTTTAGGCTATACCTCCACTAACTGAGGCAGGTGGGAATTGTAGGCCCAAACATCTGAAGTGCACCAGGTTGGCAAAGGCTGGATTCAAGCGTCCTCAGCCATCCCAGCAGAGATCTTTTTGCCCAGAAATGCCAGGGAATGAACATCCAGCTTTTTGCACAGAAGGCATTTGCTCTGCTACTAAGCAACGTCCAGAGCCAAGGAGGATAAGGCTATCAATAGCTGCTAGTCGTGATGGCTATATATTCCCTCCAGTATGCCAGGCAGCATGTCATTGAAAACCAGTTGCTGGGAAACAGGAGTGGAGAGATGGTGGTTGCACTCATGCCCTGTGGAGGCATCTGGTTGGCTGGTGTGGCAAGCTGGAAACTGGTCCTGGTAGCCTTGGACCTGATACAACAGCCAGGCCCTTAGGGGCTTGAGGTGGGACTGTCTTGGAAGATGCAGCTGTTGCTTGCATGGTGGGATGGATAAATTCCTTGGGGACACTTCCCACCCCATTTCTGTTTCTGCCTTAAGCAGGAGGGGTTAGTGCTTTTGCTGGGTATCAAGAGGGCATGCTCTTTTGCACAGGATCACAATGGTGTTTCACCCCTGATGGTGTTTTCATCAGGGGGTTTGGACTGGGTGTCCATCAATATGCAGATGATACCCAGCTCTACCTCTCTTTCAAATCAGAACCAGTGAAGGCGGTGAAGGTCCTGTGTGAGTGCCTGGAGGCAGTTGGAGGATGGATGGCGGCTAATGGATTGAAGTTGAATCCTGACAAGACAGAAGTACTGTTTTTGGGGGACAGGGGGCGTGCTGGTGTGGAGGACTCCCTGGTCCTGAATAGGGTAACTGTGCCCCTGAAGGACCAGGTGCGTAGCCTGGGAGTCATTTTGGACTCACAGCTGTCCATGGAGGCGCAGGTCAATTCTGTATCCAGGGCAGCTGTCTACCAACTCCACCTGGTACGCAGGCTGAGACCCTACCTGCCCGCAGACTGTCTCGCCAGAGTGGTGCATGCTCTAGTTATCTCCCGCTTGGGCTACTGCAATGCGCTCTACATGAAGCTACCTTTGAAGGTGACTCGGAAACTACAGCTAATCCAGAATGCGGCAGCCAGACTGGTGACTGGGGGCGGCCACCGAGACCACATAACACCGGTCTTGAAAGACCTACATTGGCTCCCAGTATGTTTCCGAGCACAATTCAAAGTGCTGGTGTTGACCTTTAAAGCCCTAAACGGCCTCGGCCCAGTATACCTGAAGGAGCGTCTCCACCCCCATCGTTCTGCCCGGACGCTGAGGTCCAGCGCCGAGGGCCTTCTGGCGGTTCCCTCATTGCGAGAAGCAAAGCTACAGGGAACCAGGCAGAGGGCCTTCTCGGTAGTGGTGCCCGCCCTGTGGAACGCCCTCCCATCAGATGTCAAAACGATAAACAACTACCTGACATTCAGAAGACATCTTAAGGCAGCCCTGTTCAGGGAAGTTTTTAATGTATGATATTTTAGTGTTTTTTGGTTTCTATGGAAGCCACCCAGAGTGGCTGGGGAAACCCAGCCAGATGGGCGGGGTACAAATAATAAATTATTATTATTATTATTATTATTATTATTATTATTATTATTATTCCCTTGGAGGCTCAGCCCTGCCTTTCCCCATTACGCTTTGTGCTGGCTCCATCCCTCCGTTGTTTGACTTTGGCCCTTGTGTCCCAAGGAGAGCCAGAGGGCTGGAGCCAGAGAAGTGAGCTGATTGGGAGCTGGCCCAGCACCTCTTTGTGGCACTGAAAGCCCCAGGAGCAGATTTAGCCCAGCGTGCTAATTGGCAGCGACAGCTCATTTGTTATCTCACATGTCATTATTGACGTGGTGTGTGCATGTGACTTGAGGCAAAGTGAAGGTCGAACCAAGCTCAGGGAAGCCTCCAGACAAGGAGAGCTATTGTCCTCCTGCCCCATCCCTGCGCCAGCAGCTTCTGCTTGAGGATGTGCTTCAGCCAAGCCCAGAGGCTTCAGCCCAAGGCTGTTTCTTCCACAGGCTCCTTGGGATACCCAGAAGCAAACCTAGACTCCCTTGCATCCCTGGCAAGGAGCTATATTTGTGCCCCCCCCCACCTTGCTACCTTGACCAGGAGATGTATTGTTGCCCCCCATTCTTTGCACCCTTGGTAGAGGAGCCTGCGTCCCTTGCCTGGCTGCCCAGAGCAAAGGAGGAGCACCCCAAGGAGTGTGAGGGCAGGCAGGTGCTTAGCTACTCTGAGACAGAATGGAGAGATGTGATTTTTGCGCACCTACCCGGCCCTGCACCCTTGGTAGGGGCCAGCCCAACTAAAAAGGATGCATTAAACCAAGACTTGTACTGAGAAGGTGGGTCAGGACCTACTAATTCATAAAAACAATCAAACAGCCTTGCAGCTAGATCAGGTCAAATGCCCTCTGTAGTCTAGCAATCTTGTTCTCTCGGTGGCCAACCAGATGGCTAGGGTGCAACAAAGCTCTCCTCGCTTGTGAGTCCCAGCAGCTGGAATTCAGAGGCATACATATCCATTGTGGTAGTAGCTATTAACAGTCTTATCCTCTAATCCAGGGGTAGGCAACCTAATGCCCGTGGGCCGGATGCGGCCCAATCGCCGTCTCAATCTAGCTCATGGACAGTCCAGGAATCAGCGTGTTTTTACATAAGTAGAATGTGTCCTTTTATTTAAAGTGCATCTCTGGGTTATTTGTGGAGCCTGCCTGGTGTTTATACATGAATAAAATGTGTGCTTTTATTTAAAATGCATCTCTGGGTTATTTGTGTGGCATAGGAATCTGTTAATGTTTTCCCCCCAAAATATAGTCCAGCCCCCCACAAGGTCTGAGGGACAGTGGACCAGCCCCCTGCTGAAAAAGTTTGCTGACCCCTGGGACTCTAATCCAATCCATCCAAGTTGGCGGCCAGTTCATAGAAGCAAATTCCACAGTTTAGTGATGTGCTGTGTGAAGAAGTACTTTATTTTGGTCTGTTTCAAGTCTTCCAGCGTGCAGCTTAAGAACATAAGAAGAGCCTCCTGGATGAGGTCAATGGACCATTCTCCAACTTTCTGTCTGCACAGTGGCCAATCTGTCCTCTCCTGCGGCTTCAGGCAACTGGTATGCAAAAGCATTGCAACTTCTGACTGTGGAGGCAGAGCATAGCTATCACGGCTAGTAGCCATAGGTAGCCCTTTTCCCCCCATGATCCAAGTTGGTGGCCATCAGTGCCTCCTGTGGGAGGGAGTTCCATAGTTTTAACTATGTGCTGCATAAACAAATACTTCCTTTTATCTGTCCTGAATCTTTTAACATTCACCTTCCTTGGGTGTCAATGAATTCTAGTATTATGAGAGCGGGGGGACGGGGGGACTTACCTATCCACTTTCTCCATGCCATGCATCCTTTTATACACTTCTATCATGCTTTTCCGTTTTGTGTTTTCCACAGGTAGTGAGAGTCTTACTGCTTGCCATTGTGTCTGTGGACCCAAACACCACATCATGCAAACCTAGGAAGAATTGGGATGGGTAGATAAATGAAACTTTCTGAAGCAGCTACAAAGTTTTTTTTTTTTTACTGGATTAATCAAGTGAGAGATAAGAAACCTGAGGCTTCCCTGCCCCCTATAAAGACAGACCTTTGGAAGCCGTAGCAGTTCCAGACCCTTGAGGGTGTTTCCTTGGGCACTTGGTATAGTCATGTCGGGAACATGGCTCTGACTGAGAAGCTCACAAGTCAGATTTAAAAAGCATAAGGATGCCCAAAAATAGACAGTTTCTCCTATTCTTTGGTTTCATTTTATTCAATGCATACAGAGAATCAGACAAGAGAACCATCTACCATGTATGCATGGACAGCCGTGGACATTTCAGTGACAGGCTCATTGGTGATCTCATCTCTCCTGTGTCTTCATTGTATGGCAAGCAAACCTGAGCTCTTTAATTTCAGGTGCCCCTTTCATTATTGTTCTCGGGTGTTATATTGTTTGCATTGCTGTATACAATAGAAAACAATATTTTTAAAATAAAAAGTGACACACTAAAAAAATAGGTTTTCAATGTGAACCACTTGGAGGGTCTATTTGGCTCACCAAAAGTGGCAAATGGGTGTCCACAATAACAACACGTTAATTCTCATCTTTATCAATTGCATCTTCTTTTGACAGCTTCCGAGGTGTTGTAAAGTTAGTGAGCTGCTCATTGATGGAACATTGCTATACAGAGGTTTTTAGCCAATTGTGGTCACAAGAGGGAATGCCAGTGCTGATGATTAGCCAACAGGACAACCCAAGTTTGAAGCCAAAAGCATTTCAGTGGCATTCGCTTGGCAATCTTTCAATCATGGGCAGTTGAGGGGGGCGTTATTTCTCTTCCAGCTAAGTGGTGCATCTCCGCTATGTGGCACTTGGGCCATACATTTCAATTATGAACCAACCTTAAGCCTGACATTCCTCAGCTGGACAGTCCAGCTGCCTGCTGCTACTCAATCCGTGTAACCACATGGACCTCTCCATGTGGTGAAAGAAACAACATAAAACTGCTTATGTAATTATAACCCTAATTAGTTTATCTTTGCTTGGCTGAGCTAAAAGCAATGTGGAGGAAAACATCCACTTATTGGGATTTTAAAAAGCATGCTGAAAAGTGGATAAATCCATACCAGAGCACAATGGCCAGGTCACAATGTCCTTTTACAGGTGCTTCCTTTTTTGCCTGAGCTCTCCTCATAACTTTCAGTCAAGTCATTATTACATACTTCCACATTGCCTGAAGAAAGCACAAGTCTATGACATTTAACTAGCACTGCACTAACTTCTATTTTGATTTCCAGCAGATTCATAGAGGAGAGAGCTGATATCTTGCAGAAGCCCAGCACCTGTGTAACAATCTAGGAAGCCTCCAGTGCAAACTTTGATTCAAAGCCTCAGGTTTACGCTAGCCCAAAGGTGACATGCTTGCAATGTGATGTCCTAATGCTATCCATATTTTAACTGCGTGACTGTTTATTGAGTTATAGTAGTGGTGGGCAACCTCCAGCCTCAGGGGTAATGAGGCCCACTAAGGCTCCCCATCTGGCTAAGCCACACCCACCTGTCCTATACATTATGTTGTATATGATGTCAGGGGTGGGGCGGGTAAGGACCTGGCTCAGCTGAAAGAGGGTTGGCAGGTTTGCAGCTGACCCAAACCCTGGGCATCAGTTGATTACCAGGTCTTGCAAGATGAAACATCAGATCACCTGAGCTTTCAAACCCAGGTGCATAGAGCTTTGCAAGACCTGACCACAAGGAGTCAGTGATGGCCACCAACACAAATGACTTTAAAAGAGGATTAGACAAATTCATAGAGGATGAGGAGCATCAGTGGCTACTAGTCATTGAAGCAAAGGCTTGAAGCCCAGCCTGTTTGCCATAGATATTATAATTGCAAATCATGTATTGCAGATTTTGCATTCAGGTGACCTCCAAGGTCCCTTCCCACTCTATGGTTCTGTAGCAGGGGAGGGGAACCCATGTCCTTTCAGATATTGCTAGACTCCGTTTCCCATCAACCTTGACCGTTGACCATGTGCACTGGGGCTGATAGGAGTTGGACTCCAACAATATCTGTAAGCCACTAGGTTGACAAAGGCTGCCTTAATAAAGTTGTATAAAGTTGCAATTGATTGGTCTCCATCTCCCAATGCATTAGCTCCAGACCCCTTTTCAGGCTACCCCTGGCCTCACCTAAATTTGATGAAAGGGGAAATGAACTGCTATAAGCTTACTACCAGCACCTCTCTGTAAATTCCTAGACAACTTCCTCTAGTAGTTTCATACAGCACAGGAAACACTCTGTATAACCCTTAGTAGCAGCAACACCAGCCTCCTTGCATCTCCCTCTGCAACCAGCATGTCAGGTTTGACTGGAACCGCTGGACTCCAGTGCCCCCAGTTCCCTCCCAGCCAGCTGGTCCATTAGGATATAATGGTCGATGGTATCGAAAGCCACACTGAGAGGTCCAGGGTAATCAATAGAGTCACACACTCTATGTCCCTCTCCTTGCGAAGGTCGTCCACTAGGGAGACCAATGCCGCTTCAGTCCAAAAAAAAAGTGACATGGGATTTGGGAACCAGATTAAAATGGATTCCAGATAATCTGCTGCATCCAGGGATGCCCAGAATTGAATGCCACAACCCACCTGAGCATTTTTCTCTAACCTAAAAGGGGTGGGGCGGGGGGGAGAGAAATGTCTCTCAAAGACGCCCAAACAATGGGAATGCTTCATTGTTAAATATGCCCAACACATTTGGGCACAATTGCCTTTATCAAAGGCTTATCAAGGTAAAAAATAATACAGTTGCTAAACCACACAATGAGTATGTTTGTATGGGTTATAAGATATGGCTGATTCTAGTTAACATGGGTTTCTTACTGTTAGTTTCACTTGAATATGAATTTTTGTAATTTATGAGTATTTTAAAAGTTTCCAAATGCTTTTTATATGTGTGGTTTAACTGTTGTATTCTTATTTTATTTTTTTGGAAGTTTTAAAGATTTTATTGCGAGTTGCCACAGGGGTATTAGACACTCCCCAAGGAAGCTGTGGGGGGATCGGGTGGTGCTGTGGGTAAAACCTCAGTGCCTAGGACTTGCCGATCGTATGGTCGGCGGTTCGAATCCCCGCAGCGGGGTAAGCTCCCGTTGTTTGGTCCCAGCTCCTGCCCACCGAGCAGTTCGAAAGCACCCTTAAGTGCAAGTAGATAAACAGGTACCGCTTTATAGCGGGAAGGTAAACGATGTTTCCGTGTGCTGCGCTGGTGCTGGCTCGCCAGATGCAGCTTCATCACGCTGGCCACGTGACCCAGAAGTGTCTTCGGACGGCGCCGGCTCACGGCCTCTAGAGCGAGATGAGCACGCAACCCCAGAGTCGGACACGACTGGCCCGTATGGGCAGGGGTATCTTTACCTTTAAGGAAGTTGTGGGAGCAGGACTTCAAAATTGAGCTGATAAAGTGGAAGCAAATCCGTGACCCATTTCTGTTCTGGTCAGCATCATCCTGGATGAGAGAGAACTCAGTACCTTGCTTCATCTCACTCTTGTTAGAATTTCAAGTGCTATTTGCCCAGTTGCATGTTTTGAATGGCGCCTTCTATCTCCTGTTCAGTTATTTTCTGGTTCAAAACTATTTTACTTTGATGAGAGATTTTTTTGTAATCCATGTTTCTTAAGAAAATCGTCTATGTCCATTTCTTTCTGTGGCCCTTGTGAGTATAGTTGTTTAAAGTATCTCTGGAAGCAGTTTCTAATTTCATTTGGGTTATAAATGTTCTTTCCTTCCACTTCTAAATTTGTAATTCTGGAAGTGGGAGGTGGAGAAATAGGAAATGAAACTTATCATGCCTCAGATACTAGACTCAGATCCCAGTATGTCATCATTATCCATATTTGATGAGGTAGGTCAAAAGGTTGCAAATAAGAACTATCAGACTATCAGTAGCAGGCTTAACACGACTGGGAAGATATAGGAGACGACTTTGGTAAAAGCAAACGTGGGCACTTGCATTTCTGGGAAAATGGACCCCAAAGGTGAAAGATGGGAAGGCAAAAAGGCCCTTCACCCAATCCGGGGTGAGGGGTGAACTTCAGGAGACCAAGCATTCTTAGCCAGGACACCTCTTGGCGGCAGACGGGACGCCTTGTGCCCCCCACCCGGCCTTGCAGTGGGACCTAGCACTGCGTCGACAGGGCCAGACACGTCGTGGGGGGAAGAGGGTCTGGGGACGGGCTGGGAATCATTGCTGCGGGCGTTCGGCCTGCAGCTGACGATTCCTCCCCGGGCCAAGCCCGGGGACCCGGTTTCTCAGGCCGCCTTGCTAGCTCTTTCCCGGGGGCGGCACTCCGGACCGGAAAGATAACTCCCCCGACGGCTGCTTCTACAGCTCGGAGAGAGGGAAGGAGTGCCTGGCCGCGCTCGGACTGGCTTGCCTTCCCAAGCGCCTCTGTCCGTCGAAGGTCCAGGCTCAGCGCCAGCCTTGCTCTCAGGAGGCTCAACCCCCGACGGCATCTCCGGAGAGGGCTGGGGGAGAGCCCTTGCTGCCAGTCAGGGTAGACAATGTTGAGCTAGACGATCCGCGGACTCGGGGGAAGGCAGCTCCCTCTGTCGCTGGAGGAG
The DNA here is from genome assembly GCF_965112155.1 of Podarcis liolepis. Lineage (NCBI taxonomy): Eukaryota > Metazoa > Chordata > Lepidosauria > Squamata > Lacertidae > Podarcis > Podarcis liolepis. Next base: position 55,272,915 of record NC_139561.1, on the reverse strand, counting down.
GGAGCCCCGACGGCGCGTCCCTAGCAACCGCCGCCGCTGCGAGGGAGAGCGGGAAGGCGGGCTGCAGGCCGAGGCCGCGAGACCCTCCCCCGCTCGCCCGCCTGGCTCTCCCCCTCCCCCTCCTGACGCAGCGGCGCCGCCTCCTCCCCCATTTAAACCGGGCGGCCTCCCGTCCGAGCGCAGCCGCGGCTCTGTCCTCCTGCCAGCCACCGACGCCCCGCTCCCAGGCGCCTGCAACGCGGGAGGCCGCGCCGGGACGGCCCCTCCGTAGGAGACGGAGGAGACCCCGGCCTGGCTCGGCACCGAGGGAGGGGACCAGCTGCTCTGGGCTGTAAGTAGACCCGCCTCCCCAGCGTCTTGGAGACCCAGATGGGGCTTGACCGACGGCGGGGTGGGGTGTCGAGGATGCCGCCGCCTCCCGCAGCACGACTTGGCAACGGGAATGCGGGGGGGGGTTGTCCCCCCCGCCCACGGTTCTCTTCAACCCCCCCCCCCCCGCTGACGTTGCTCGGCTAACCGACGGGCTTGGCAGCTCCCCCCATCCATTCATCCATCCTTCCTTCCCTCCCCCGCCCTCTTCCTCGCCTTCCCCGCTGGAGCGATGCCCGCTTGCTCGCAGCCTGCCCAGCCGCAGTGAGCAGTCTGGCTAGCTCGGGAGCCGCCTTTGTCTCTTGTCGCCTGCCTCGCAAGCGCTCGCTCTCTCTCTTGCCGCCGCCGCCACTATGAAGGTCTGGGGACATAAGATAGAATTGCTGACAGGTAATCCGACGCCCCTCTGTTCCCTGCAGGCTCTCGGAGGTCGTGGGGTGGGGGCGGTTGCTCCAGCTTCAGAGGCTCCCACCCCCCCACCGTGCCTCTTCTGGATTTGATGCAGCTGCTCTGGGGAGCCAGGCTGGCAGAGCTGCGGTGGACACTCCCACCCCCCCAGGGGAGACGAGGAGGCATCAGGGGCTGCAGATCCAACACCCTCTCCCTAGCTCCAGAGTGTCAGGGTGGGGTAATTTGGCAAGGGGGGTGCTCCCTAATGCCTCCCCCTGTACCTCATTTCCTAAGTAGCTAACGCTGGCATTGGGGGGGGGGCTGTTGTGCCAAGGGACCCTGAGAGTGGCATTCCCTTCCCCCACCTTACTTGGCAAACTGTGAGGGTGTGAAAGGGTTAAAAGGGTTTGCAGGCAGCCCTGGAGGGAGCCTCTGCTCAAGGCAGCCTCCATAATTTCCCATGGGACGGCTGTGACTCAGTGGTACAGCGGCAGATGCCCTGGCTGGGGTCCAGGTTTGGTCCATGGCATACTCTGTGTTCTCCAACCTATGACTCTCCAGAGGTTTTTTTACTACAACTCCTAGCAGACCCTGCTGGCTGGGACAAGTTGGAGTTGTGGTCATAGAAATCAAGCTGCCTTATTCTGAGTCAGGCCTTGGGTGCATCTAGCTTCACATTGTGCATCCAACTGGCAGGATTTGACCGAGGTTCTCTCCTGGAGATGCTGGGAACTGAACCTGGGACCTTCTGAATGTAAAGAGGATGCTCTAACCATTGAGCTATGGCCCTTGAACGCTGTCATACCTGTTGATGAGGTGGGTGCACACTCTGCACATGCTCAGAGGTGTGGTTTTATTATTTCACATGTGATCAGGGTAAGCCCTCGTGCTGAGAATTGGTTTTGGAGCAGAGACCTGCTTCAAAGCACAACTCAACCTCCGCACTCGCCGCTCCTTATAGGCTGAGGCTGCCTACTCACCATATGTCCGAAGCACATTGTTTCTCCCCATAAAGACCCTGGGAACTTCAGTTTCTTAAGGGTGCTGGGAACTGTAGCTTGACAAGGGGTGAACTACCATTCCCAAGATTTTCTGGCGGGGGCGGTCAAAGCCATCTGGAGGGCATTGGTTGGGGAACATTGGTTGGTGTCAGAAGATTGCTATGGTTACACACCACCAGTTGTCATCAAGTCCTCTGCTTCCAAATGTGCAACCCTTTCTGTAAAGGAGGTGCAAAGTCACTGGAGACAATTCCTTTGCAGCTGACACCTTCAAGAGAGCTAGACCTGTGCTAAGCAAGCTTCACAACTCATATTGCATTGATCTGGGTTAGGATGGAAGAGTCAGAGCAGGGATTTACCACTCCCCAAGTCATGTATTTTTTTTTTTTTTAAAGGCAAGGCATGTGAAAGGGGGTTTAAAAATTACATGCCATTAGTATTTTAAAAAGGTAAAGGAACCCCTGACCATTAGGTCCAATCGTGGCCGACTCTGGGGTTGTGGTGCTCATCTCCCTTTATTGGCCGAGGGAGCTGGCGTACAGCTTCCGGGTCACGTGGTCAGCATGACTAAGTCGCTTCTGGCGAACCAGAGCAGCGCACGGAAACACCGTTTACCTTCCTGCCAGAGCGGTACCTATTTATCTACTTGCACTTTTGACGTGCTTTCGAACTGCTAGGTTGGCAGGAGCGGGGACCGAGCAACGGGAGCTCACCCCTTCGTGGGGATTCAAACCACTGACCTTCTGATAGGCAAGTCCTAGGCTCTGTGGTTTAACCCACAGCGCCACCCACATCTCTGTTAGTATTTTAAAGCCATGTAAATATAGGTTAGTGAAAAGATTTCTACAGAAAGCATTTTACAGTTCTTATTGCTTGGAAGCACCTTAGCAAGTTTTAAAATAGGAGCTAATGGGTGGACTCAAGATTCTTGTTTTTTTGTTTTTTAAAATAAGTTTGGTACCTCCTGGACTGTTCGAACCCATTGCTCTGTTGTCACTCTCCTACACTTTTACAGGGGTGGCCAAACTGGTCATAAGCAGTTTGCCTGCAGCTCATGAAATAGTGGTGGAAGACTTGGACTGGATTTGGTCAAGTGTGCCCCAGAGCCCTCTTGGAAGACCTTTGAGGTGCTGCTGCTGGTGATGTCAGCGAGGAAGTACTTTTTTTCTCCAGCATCGAATCAGCTGCATCATGTCCAGCAGATCTCTTCCTGGTGCCAAGGGGCATTTCAACCTCTGAATTTGTGTCCCAAGAAGGTGAAACATCATTAGCTCCACTGTGACCTTTTTTACTTGGCTTTTTTGCTGATAAAATAAAACCACTTGGCTCAGCTCCAGCTGTGATGCTGCAGAGGGCTTAGAAATGCTGGCAGGTCCCTGTTGCTTGGGTTGCAACACTCTGGCTCCCCTCAGTGACATTGACTGGTTGCTTGGTGCTGTGTAGGCTGCAACATGTAGTGTAGATTTCTGTCCCTTGTGGTTGGTGAAAGACAGCAATAGGCAGCCTCTAGTGCTACAGGTCAAAGCAAACAAAGTGTGTGTCTGTGTCCGTGTCCTGCATTCTCATAAGGAAGGAGTGATTTGTTCTTTTCTCAAAAAACCAACTCTATCAGTTAAGGGGCTTCGCCAGCTTTTAGACCTGTGGCAGCAGAACCATTCATTTCTTCTCTCTCTCTCTCTCTTTATTATTTCTATTATTATTCCATTAAATAGTGTATATAAAAAAGAGAATATGACAACAGATGAAAATTAGAAGATGAAAAAAAACCCTATAAAGTAGGCATGTAGCACACTGGGTTAAAATAACCAAGTAAAGACTATCAGTGTTACCAGATTATCAAGTCTAGTTCCAGATTTACTAGGCTGGTGACGAGGTTTGTCTTGAAAATGATGGGTCCTCTATATATGCATTTTACATAATGCCAAATTATATAAAAAGGGGCCGGAGGTTCTAGTCCTTGTTGAAATCTCAAAATATGGCATTTCTTATCTTGTCCCACTTGAGTCTGGCTTGTAAGTGTGCAACAGAGACAGAAATTGTTGTCTTTGCCCTGTTTTGCTGAGGCTTGGGGCCTGCGGGAATTACTGGTTTCTGGAGCTTCTTCCAAGACAAGGTGGTTCACAACCTTGGACAGCTCCCAGTGAGACCAGGCGGCTTGCCTCAGCAGTCATCTAAAGGTAGGCGGGGCCTTCTCTTCCCATGACCCGCCCTCCGCTGCCAGTGTAAGCAAAGGCCCATGATTCTTCAAGTGTATGCTCCTGCATGGCTGGGGAGCCGGAGAAACTGGAGAAAGCTGTAGAGCAGTGTTTCTCAACCTGTGGGTCCCAAGATGTTGTTGGACTACAACTCCCATCATTCCTAGCCAGCATGACCAGTGGTCAGGGATGATGGAAGTTGTAGTCCAACAACATCTGGGGACCCACAGGTTGAGAACCACTGCTGTAGAGTCATGGTGAGGATGATGGAAGAGCCATGTGTTCAAACGGGAGAGTATAGAAGGGGTGCTGAGAGTTCCCCCTCAAGAAAGTCAACTGGTGTGTCATCTGCATCCTCCCCAGACCCTAAAACAGGAGACATGATAGTTCTGGTGGGTTACCTTCATCTTGCATGTGGCTGAGGCTGGTGGAAGTTCCCAACATCTGAAAGGCAGAAGTTTGGCAAAGTCTGGTCTTGAGCTTGACAGCCATAATACAGACAATGTTGATCTTCTAAAACCTCCCAGTGGCTTTTGATAATGTGGATCATACCATTCTTTCACAGTACCTCCAGATCTTGCTTGGAGTTTGGAGGATGACTTTCCTTTGGCTCCGTTCCTCCTTGTCTGCATGGACGCAGGATGGGTAATTGGGGATGCTGACCCTGCTCCTGTGGTGTTCTGCTAGGATTTTCTGTAGCACTCATTCTGTTGAACTTCTCAATGAAGCTGCTGAGAGAGATTATCTGTACTTTGGGATTGAAGTGCCATTAGTGTGATGAACACATCCAGTTCTAAACATTCCAGTTTCTGAAAGTAGCATTCATATAGAGAATAATCTTTTTTCTTTTTAAAGAGCGTGTTGGATTACAAGTCAAGGTATAGGCAGGGAAGCAGTATATATCATCCCTGTGGAAATGGAGTGCATGTAGAAGTTGTTTAAGCAAGCAATAGTAGGAAACAGCATCTAACAAGGCGTGCACAACCTTTCTTGGGAAGGTTGGTGGCAGGTCAAAGCCTGATTAATTAATATTGAGAAAGGGAGATCAGGGCAAAGCTGGACTTGCCTTATGTGGGTCCAGTGGGTTGGGCCAGTCATCTTCCACCAAGTGTAGCCTCAGGTTGTGGGTCCTTGGTGGCTGGAGTGCTCTTCTGAGACGAGCGTAGTAAATTTAAGTTTAATCCAGGCACAGTAATGTTTGTGGGATCCCCTTTTGAGGGAGTGGGACTGTCCCTATTTGATGGGGCTGTGAATTCCCCATCAGGAGAGAGGTGTGAACCAGCTCTGCTTTTGCATAGGCATCTTGCTACATTGGCTAAATTTGCTTAAAGTACAAAAGAAGAGCCATGGTAGGTTGAATCAAAAGGGGCCTATCTGGTTCACCACCTTTTATTACACAGGAGCCAACCAGATGTCACTGAGATGCCATCAGAGAGGGCCTGCACACAATAGTCCCACTCCCTCTGTTGTTCCCCAGAAGCTGGTAATTCAGAGACTAACAGCATCTGGAAGGAGCAGCTACACTTTTATTGGCTCCATCTATTGCATGGGCTCCATGCCTTTCTGACAGAGAGGATCCTCTAACACTCAACCTCCAGGCTTGACTGCCACAATGTGCTCCACTGGCCCTGAAACTTCAGGCTCTGATGTTCCTTTTGCCTGCTTCCATTCCTGTTTGAGGCAAAGAGGGGCATATCAAATCTGTTAATGCTTCTGAATTACAGAATCAAGAATTGTGAAGTGGCAGGAAGGGTGCTTTGCTTGTATTGCTCCTATACACAAGAGAACTTTGGATCAGAGAATATGATGCTTTGCAGAAGGGAAGGATTTCCTGCTGGGGACTGAATGAAGAGAGAGATGTTGAGTTGGAGAACTTTGGGTGACTGACAGAAACAATTTTAGGAGAGATGAAGTCACAGGTGGGGACCCTAGAGAAAGTTGCAGAGGGGTGGGCCTACAAGTAATGTGGAAAACAAGAGAAAAGGAGAGGAAATCCTGGCAAGGCCAATGGAGAGCCTTCAGTAAGTGGCTACATTTCATCTTCATCTCCATTTTTCACTAGGAAAGGGTGACCTTTATTGGGGCCCTGGTGTAAATGTTCAGAGCAAACCTTGGGACTTAATCATCTCTGATATTTAATCTTGAAAACCACCAAGCACTGTCTTTAGATGACAAAATTATACCCTTGTTGTTATAAGCTTTACCAGTATTGGCTGTGAAATGTCCAGAGCAATGACAGATCAAATGGCTTTTCAGACATTTTCTTGCATGTATTATGCATTCTTTAAAGTATGAGAAAGTTCTGCAGTTCAGTGTAGAGCATCTGCTTTCTATCTAGAAGGTCCCATGTACAATCTTGACAGCATCTCCAGGTAGGGCTGGGAATGGTTCCCTGCCTGAAACCCTGGAGAGTCGTTGGTTGGCAGTACAGTCGTACCTTGGTTTAGGAACAGCTTAGTTCCTGAACGTTTTGGCTCCCAAATGCTGCAGACTGTTCTGTTCTGTTTTGCGAACTATTTTTGGAAGATGAACGTTCGACGGGGCTTCCGTGGCTTCCAATTGGCTGCAGCCAATCAGAAGCTGCACTTTGGTTTTGAACATTTTGGAAGTCGAACGGACTTCCAGAATGCATTGTGTTCAACTTCCAAGGTACGACTGTACTAGCTGCTAGATGGACCTAGTACTAGCTAATCTGACCTAGTATTGGGTAGCTTCTAATGTAGTAATTGCAGATGAGCTATCAAATGTGTTCCAGAAAATCAGTTCTTGTAAAGGTGTGCCTCAAGGCTCAAGAAATGAATGGACTGGAGTACTTCCTCATTCCTAGACAAGCTTTTGCGTAAGTGCAGCTGTATAGTTGGCCTTGAAATTTACCAGTTTAAGATCAGCATTTGGGGACATTTCCTCCTGGTGCTATTCTTAGCAATGCTATCAAGGCTTCCTCTCCTCTTCTGTACCTGGGCTGACTCCATGTTCTAACCTTTAAAACTCTGGTTGCCTTGTCCTACCTCTTCTTTCTGTCCTTGGACTTTTGTCCTTGCTCAAACTCTCCTTCTTCAGTCACTCTGTCCATCCAATCTTACTGTCCTTTGTTTATATCAACTTATACACCCCCCCTCCTTCAAGTCTGAGAGAAATGGGACAGCTGCATTCTTAGGCAGGGGCAGTATGGAAAGGAGAGGGGACTGGGGGTTCCTCCCTCCCACATGGAATGACTTAGGAGAACTCAGAGACCACCCTCAGAGCAATACTAGGACCTGGATGCAGCAGGAGACAGGATGCAGACCCCGCTCGCCCTTAACAGAGGAGCCCAGCTCGGTTTGCAATGACATGTGAAGTGACTCCCATCAGGGTAGGACCTCTTGCTGCCCCAAGCGTGCGTCAGAATGCCTGACAAACCTCACAGGTCTGAGGGGTCTGCCCCACACCCTATTTGACATTGTAAAGCTGCAGCACTGTCACCATGAGGCAAACATGGGTATGCCTGAGCTGCGATGCCACATCATAGGTAGAACCAGGCAGAGGGCCTTCTCAGTAGTGGCGCCTGCCCTGTGGAATGCCCTCCCATCAGATGTCAAGGAAATAAGCAACTATCCTACTTTTAAAAGACATCTGAAGGCAGTTTAGGGAAGTTTTTAATGTTTAATGCTGTATTGTGTTTTTCATATTCGATTGGGAGCTGCCCAGAGTGGCTGGGTAAACCCAGCCAGGTGGGTGGGGTATAAATAAATCATCATCATCGTCATCATCATCATCATTATCTGTGAAGGGTGTTCTGCTGAAGGAAGCCAGCAGGCAGGCAAGAGTGACAGAAGGTATCAATGCAGGACCTGGCTATGGAAAAGCAGTGGTGGCTTCCACTCCTGGCTTCTGATCACAAGGCAAAAACCCCCAACAACCTTTGCGATCCCATCTGGTCTTGCTTTGGGTGGACAGGGAAAATTCCTCCTCCCGAGTGTCCTGCTCCTTCCAGCATCTGTAGTTGGCAGGACACAGAAGGGACTGCCAGAAACACAGCCTTGCAGAGCAGGCCTGGGCCTTGGGAGCCTCCCACCCACCTTCTCTCACTCTCTGTTACCTACCCTTGGTGCTTAGACTGCTGGGTCTTCCTCTTCATCCCTCCCTCCCCAGCAAGTCTCATTTTCCTGGCAGACCCTTCCCCCAGGCTTCTATCCTGTGACTTGAGCCCCCTCTCCACCCCCTAAGCCCTGAGCTAGCTGGTCATCTCTTCTCCTTTCCCCTTGGCTCCCACTCCTTGCAGAATCAGTTGCCTTCTGGCCTCCCTGGGATCACCTGGCTTCCCTCCTTTTGCAGACAGCTTCATGAGTTTCTACCCAGGTGCAGAGGCCCTCTGGCTCCAGCCCAGTTCCTGCCTCTGTGCGTCACCCGGCAGGGAGATTCAGCTCCTTCTGACCCAAACTTCCCTGCCCTTGGGAGTCAGGAGAGCTAGCCCCATGACAAGGCAGCTTGGTGAGCATCAATGATGCCACTGGGAACATTTCCCAGCCCCTGCCCAGTCTGTGAGAGTTTACCAACTCTTGTTCCTCCAGGACTAGAAACTTGCTTTTTCAAAAAAGGAAAAAAGGTGAGATTCTCGGCACATTGAAATAAGAAGCCAATGCCAATTCCTGATTTAGTGCAACAGAATCATTGATGGCAAGCAACTCTACCCATGACTTGATAGCCCCCCAAGCAACACAGGCCCACTGCTGGAAAGCCAAAGGAACCAGGCAATCACGAAGCCTGCTTTGTAGGGTATGAGGAGGCCATTCCTAGTAAACTGCTGCAGAGGGAGACTGTTCTGAAGGCTTCCTGCCTCCATCTGTCCTCTGCTTTACTGTGCTAAACCCTCTCCAGTGTGCAGTGAAATCGGCACTCTAGTGTGTGTTACTTGGCTGGGGCTTCTCAATGCAGCAGGACAGAGAGTGGGTGTTTGCAGCCCAGATTGTTGCCTCATTGGGGCCCCCAGAAATGTGCAGAGCTCTGGGCTCCATGAAGGAGGCATGTTGGACTGCTGCTGTTTGAGATGGTTCCTCCTTGAACCTTGGTGTGCTTTGATGAGATGCCAGCCACCTTGAGTGGGCTGCGCCCCAAAACGGTGGCTTACAAGAAGGTAATAAACAATAAAAATAAAATTAAGATGCACACCCCGCACTACTTCCCTCTCTTCCCTGGAGAGCAAGAAGTGTGCAATCGCCACATGGTGCCATCTTCTGCCCATTTGCTTCATGCACTAAATGTTCCTCACAGTTTGTGCTCTGGGTTTCGCTCCATCAGGGTGGATGAAGAGGGGTTGTGTGAAGGATTCTGCACAGCATGTTCAGACCAAGGGTTCTGCAGGGGGGAGTCCCAGAGTCTGTCTCTACCAGGTGCTTGCCTACTGGCTGGAAAGGTGCAAATGGGTCAAGACCCCATTGCAGTGAGTGGCTAACATCTTCCAGGCCCAGGATGGCCTGTGGGCAAACCCTCCTGCTGCCCCTGGTGTGCCCCTTCTGCCTCCATGTGCAGTGGCTGCTGCTGATAACGTCCTCCCAGGGCTGGTATCTGTCTCAGCCATAGGTGGCACTGCCCATGCTGCCCTGTGGCATCATCCCACTTGCATGTGCCTCTTGGCTGGCGCAAGAAGCCACATGCTGGATTCTTAGCCTTGTCAGAATGTTCTGTGTAGTTTGTTTCCCCTGAGGGGAACTGGGCTCCTCAACTGGAGCAGGGAGGAGGGATAGAGTGCAGTTTACATTTGTTTAATTTAAATCTTATTTATTTATCCTGCCATGTCTTCCCCAAAATGCACTCAAAGTGACCCATACCATATTTTTTTAAAAAAATTAAAAAATACATGGGCATCCATAAAACCACCCTCCCAAATAAAGAAAATGCAAGTACAACAAAATTGCAATGTGTTAATGAACAAAAGGAAGCAGAGCATGTTTCTTATTCCCCTTGTTCAGCTTACGACCCCCAGCTGCTCCTCAGAAAGCCAGAAGATTTTGCAACAGTCAAAGCTGGTGGTGGTATTATGAATTGCAATGCAGGAGATACTGGCAACGGCCCCAAATGAGACATTCTCCTTCCTCCCCAGGGAATGTGACTTCTTGCCAGTTAACTGCAAACAGGCAGCAAAGGTTCCCATGTATCCTGTTTCTGGCTTAAAGAAGCAGCTCTCTTTCTCTCTTTCAACTTCTCCAAGTCGCTGCTGCTGCAATCTGCGAAAAGCCAAGCCAAGGCTCACATGAGATGGTCTCTGTTTTCGGCTTGGGCCTTTTGCATCTGGCTCTGGCAGCATGTGCAGGAGGTCACCTGGTTGTCCTTTGCCTGTGGAGACACCTGCAAGGTCTCCAGGGACAGCAATGGGAACAGGACACGGGGGGCAGAGGCTCACAGCATCTCTGTGGATGGGGAGTTGCTGTGTCCTTGTCCAGCCACTGCCATTTGCCCTCCTGCAAAACGTGCATAAGGCTGGGACCTCCGTTGACCTGAATGAGAGGTTTTCTTCTGAAGTCAGATGAGGTGGTGGCTTTGAGCAGCTAATCTGTGGGAGCCAGAGGCACAAACTTGAAGAAAATGGGGAGTGGGGAAGACAGGGACAGTGAAATGGGATGGAGTGTGAGGGGCCTCTTTCCCAGTTGCTCCAGCTGAGAAACAGCATCCCAGTTCTAGTGAGCCTCTTCCCACCTGGGAAACTGCAGGTGCAGCCATAGGTGGACCACCAACTCTCTTCACAAATAGTCTTGGGCAAGCCATGATTCTCCTGGCCTCAGTGTTCCCCCATCCACCCTCAAGTCTGTCCTACAGGCATGATAACACTGGCCTGACTTACAGGGCTGTTGGAAGCATGACTGAGCTAATGTGGGTGAACCATCCAGGGCAAAGTGCTCTATGAATACCAAGTAGTGACAAATCCAACTTTACTTCCTGCTCCTGAGCAGGAAGCTCTGCCACCTGAAGTGTAAGGAGGTCCAGGGAAGTCTGCCTGGTTCCTGTCTGGGGCTGTGCTGACTGCTGTGCTTGCATTTTTCCTTTGTGCAGGACTTTTGCTGCAGGAAGTGACCATGGCCGGCCTGCATGAGCAGCGATTTACAGAAGAGAAGCCACTGCTTCGGGGGCAGGACACTGAGCTGGTGAGTCCTGCTGGATTTGGCATCACTTAGCAAAACATTTTTTTTAAAAGGGAACAAACCAAGTGGTAGCTGATAAGTGTATGGAATTGACAAGAGGGCAAGCAACCCCTGGAATTAAATCTAAGCTCTTCACAGGACTGGTGCAAGGTTCAGCCATTGTCAAACTGCTTTGGGAACAGTGTCCATGATGGTCTCAGATTCAAAAGATACCTGAGTGAGAAATTACTCAGAAAGTCAGCAACAGTTGGGAAGGACTCTTCCCTTAAAGCCCTAGTTTTGGGCATCTGATCGACTAGTGGGAAGACAAGGCTGATTCACTAGGTAGGTTTTTGGTCTCATCTAGCAAGGTTCTTAATATACTTGTCCTGAAACCTGTGCCAGTATGACTTTGAGCTGGTCACACACCCATCACTTTCATTCCAGAGGCCTCTTCCACTGGAGATCTGTGGCCTGTGGCCTCAGGACCAAATTCAGACCCTTTATACTGCATAGGCTGCCAGTTGCTCACTCAGAGGCAAGAGGGATGTATGTGGGTGTAGAGATGGCCATTGGGCCACAAGCAGGAAGCAGGGCCCTGCCTGCCACCCTCCATTCCTTCTTCAGTATGGATCCCCTGTAAACAAGAGGATGAGCAGAGCCTGATGGAAAAGCCAAAGCCCTCCTGGACATGTTGGCAGGTGAGCCTCTGATGTGATGCTGATGTGGGTGCCACCAATAAGGAACTTAAGATACAAGCCTGGTGAGCCATGTCAGTAACAAAGAAGTTTGGAAGCTGTCTTCTGCCATGATATGTATGCGGATATTTATATCTTGATTTAAATCCAGCTCCAAACAGGTGTGTGCAAGTGAAATTCCAAACTCTGGCTGACTATCATTTTCTCCTGGCTTGAGGAGAGAGAGGTCAGCCTACTTGGTACTTCACACCAGCACACAGCCAACTTCCCAATTTCCACTTGGCATCTACCCCACGGCCTCTGGCCAGCATGTTGACCAACCAGCCTTCCTCCCAAAATCTGTGCTCTAGAGACGGGCAGAGATTCTGCTAGGCAGTTGCACATACTCTTAAACTGCAAATTTGAGAGGGAGGTTGGCGGTTGTATGGCTGTGACATTGCCAAGGTTTGCCAGTGACAATCTGGAGCACCTCAGGTTCTCCACCCCGATTTGTAGAGAGTCAGGATAGATCCCAAACTTGCTGTGACAGGCAGCTGAATGACCCTCCTTTCAGGAAACACAGTATGGTGATGACGTCCCAGGTTTGGGGAGTGCACTCAGGAGGCTTGAGAGAAAGTCACGAGCTAGAATAACCTGTTGAGAAGTAGTGGTTTGATTTGGTCTGTTTCCTTCCCAGGAGAATTCAGATACTTTCCTCTCTGCAGTGAACACAGACTGGAAGGTAAGTTGCAATGTCTTCTCCTTGCCTTTGTGCGCCTGCCATGCTCAGCATGGTTCAATACATGCAGGCCGGTGGCTTAAAAATGTCAGAAATGGCATTTTGGGGCTGCAAGGAAAGGCACCTATTAAGTCTGAACAAAGGTGTGCTGTTCAAGGTGTTCTCACCTGCCAGGCTGGGCTTCCATTGGTCAGTTTCTTTTAGCTAATGTGGGAGCCAAATGTGTGGTTTAGCAAAGTCCATCTGGCAGGTGTCCCTAGTGATTTTTATGCAATTAACCACATGAGTTGTGATATTTAAGACAGCTTTTGTTTATTTAAAGTCAGATAACAAGCAGAGTTGCAATTGGGTAACTAGGCAATGGCCTTATCGGACTGAGCAAAACCAACATCACAGGCAGTAACTGAAGAACAAGGCCATAGGTTTATCCATCTGTGTCAGCAAATTCCTTTGCACGTCTTCAGAGACATATTGACTCTGTTACGACAGGAAGGGGGGTTATTAGTTTGTGTTTTTTTGTTCTTATTTTTCTCTTGTATTTTGTGTTTTTATATTGTATGTCTATGTTGTGAACCGCCCTGAGATCCACGGATGAAGGGTGCTCTACAAATTTAATAAATAATAAATAAATAAGAATAACATCTATTCATACTTTTACTGCCTTTACACCTTAGGCTATCTGTCAGTGTACTTATCAATAATTTTCTCACTGCATCTCCCAAGTTATCTTTTGGGCTACTCATCACTACATACGGTCTTCTTGTCACATTAGCTTTCTTTATGTAGCCTTCACCAACCCGGTGCCTACCTTTTCCCAGGACTAGGTAGAGAAGGCAATGCTTTGGTTCCTTCTCCCACAACTGTCTTTGCCTCTGGGAGGGGGCAGCACTGGTGCGTGAAGGTGATTTATTGTGGAGGTTGAGACACAACCTTTGCACAGTGGAAGGACTGACTCTTACTGCACAGGGAGTAACAGGATAAAAACTTCAGGCACCTGCAAGGGGTATGCCCTGACAGGCCTCAGGCTGAACCCTCTGTTGCAGGTGAGATGCCACCTGCAAAGAAGGAAAGTCCATTACCTACCCAGTCCAAAGATTTTTCCTCTCCCTTGCCTCAAGAACCTCACCTTTTGCTCCGGAGAGGGATTTTCAAATATTGTGGTGGTGTCTCTTGTTTCCCAGTCACTAAAGATAAGAGAGTTACCTTTGTTCCCTGAATTTGCAATCCATCTGGGGCTCTAGGTTGGAAGATCACAGTGAGACATCAAAATGACATTCACCCAGAAACCCTAATCTGTGGAGGCTACCAGGACTCTTGATTGAAATAATTGCAGACTTGAAGAGTGTGGTTGTTATTGATTCTTTTATTGTTTAATTTAACAATTTAAACTGTAATCATCATTATCAGGGCAGCTTGACAGTCAGTTTCTTCTGGGTCAAAGCAGATGGGCGGATGTGCATATTGATTGGATGGGTGAGCGGACTGCTCATCAGAGGAAGACCCCAACTTTGTGGAATGGTGTTCGGAAGATTGGAAAATGGGCTTAGACATCTGGCATGAGCCTGACTGGATAGCAGGCACATCTGCCCTTTCCAGTCTAGCTCTGGAAGTTTAGCTCTCCTGACAGCAGGAACTTGCTGTGGAATGGCTTTCTCCCAACCTGGTGCCCTCCAGATGTTGTAGTCCAATAACATGTGGATGGCATCAGGTTGGGTAGAGCTGTTGTGGAAAGGAAGGTGGCCTGTTGTCTGTTGCAGAAGCTGCGTGGAGGGGTGTCGAGTGCCTGAAATCCAAGCTCATTTGGCTGGGAGGAATTGCTCTTGTTTCCATGGTAGTGGTTGCTTGAGCAACAGTTCAGTATTCTCATGTCAAAGCTTCAGCAGCTCTTTTGCGTGCCACTGACTTTTCTTTTGTTTTCATACCCAAAGAGACAAAAGTCTTCAGCTTCTGAGCCCTCATTGCTTAGACTCTGAACTGTCATGTGGGGAAGGATGGAGACCATGCTAACGGCTGGCCTCCCCAACAAGCAAAGCTCAGGCAAGGGTGGGCTGCCTGGGAAATTGCCCAACTCCTCTTCACCTGTATGCTGTACAAGCCTGGCAGGAGCTGCCTCTGGTCCTCTAGACCAGTGTTTCCCAACCTTTTTTGGGCAAAGGCACACTTGTTTGATGAAAAAAATCTCGAGGCACACCACCATTACAGCCCCGTGACGTCAGCGTGCAACGTCACGCAGGGAGGGACGCACGAAAGTGTAAGTTTCAATTTTTTCCCCTCCCCCTTGCCGGGGAACCTCCAAGCTTTGGGGGTGGGGGGGGGAGGAGGCAGCAAAGCGAGGCAGGAAGGAGAGCGCGGCTTGGCTGGGTGAGCTTTGGCAGGGGCAGGGAATGAGAGCCGCAAGGCGGGCACTGCGGATGGAGGCGCTGCCCGCCGAGCTTGCAGGCAGCCAGGCAGGCAGACGGCGAGAGCCCCGCGCTGGGCGGCCTCTCCTCGCCGCCGCCGCCCTGCCTCTCGCCGCCCGACTCGCCCGCCTCCCTCCAGGCAACATCTCGCGGCACACCAGGCAACATCTCGCGGCACACTAGTGTGCCGCGGAACAGTGGTTGGGAAACACTGCTCTAGACTAAGACATTTGTTATATGTTGCTGTTGTTCTGTAAGTAGCCTTGGTGTTTGAAAAGCAAGCAAAACACAAATCATTTTAATATAGTGTTCAAAATAAATATTTGACATATCCACAGTTTTTCTCCAATGCATACTCTGAGCATCCTCAGCATAATGTCCTAGTTTTGACCACAAGGGAGAATCCCCAGACAACTTGGCACTGTCTCCACTCCCTCCCTCCCTCTTTCCATGCCTTTCTGTGGTTGGATCCCTTTTCCCCAGATGTAAGGAAGAACCTGAATCATGGAAGTTGAATAAAACATGGGAGACTAGCCACACAGAGGCAAACTTGTTTTGCCTCATCCTCACAATGGTAGGGCCTGGGCTTCCTGCTTCTTGCATCCCTTTGATTTGCTGATACGAGGATCTCCAAGCAGTGTTAACTGCAGGTTAGATTGCAGGTTCCTGCTCAGTATGCATTTATGATTATTCCAGCCGCTCCAGAGCTGGTCTTTTTGGAACTGCACAGACCAGGTCTCACTTTGACTCTCAGTGTGGTTTGGTGCGCTGGATTCAATGTGTTTGCCTACACTTCTTAGACAACTGGATGGACTTTCAAAAGCAGGGCAGGAGAGCTCCTTCTCCTCCTCCTAACCACACCTCCTAACTGTGCACATTCTTCCCTGTTCCACCCTCCACAGCTACCACACCATGGACCTCTACCACAACCTGGTAGAAGGAGACCTCTCCTTTCACTTACTGTGATCTCATTCAGTGTGGCCACAGCCACATTTCTTGCTGTTCAGGGGCTAACAAACATCTCAGTCATTTTCTTCTAACATTTCGCAAAGCCTCTGTCTGCTTGCTTTCAAGTGTATACTCCTTGCTAGAAGTACAGTGGTACCTCGGGTTACATACGCTTCAGGTTACAGACTCCGCTAACCCAGAAATATTACCTCAGGTTAAGAACTTTGCTTCAGGATGAGAACAGAAATTGCGCGGCAGCAGCGCGGCAGCAGCAGGAGGCCCCATTAGCTAAAGTGGTGCTTCAGGTTAAGAACAGTTTCAGGTTAAGAACAGACCTCCAGAACGAATTAAGTACTTAACCCGAGGTACCACTGTACTTGATTGTAAAAACATCCCCTAAAACCAAGCAAATTTCCTATGCTTGATTGAGAGTTTCTTGCAGAATTTTACAAATATGTTGTAAATAAAAGGTGATCAGAGGTGGAGCTAGCTGCTCTGGCACCCGGAGTGGCATGCACAGGGGTGCGCCACCCACGGTGAACATCCCGGGGGGGGCGGTGTCACCCCCTCAGGGATGACACCTGGGGCAAACCGCACCCACCACACCCACCTTGCTCCACCTCTGGGTGTGATGCAAATACAGTGGTGACTATGTATTTGTATTTGTATGTATATGTATTTGTGATGCAAATACAGCAAGACGAAAAGAATCCGTTCTGTGATTCTCTTCGTCTAGCGGTTTTTTCATATTGCGAAGCAAGCCCATTGACAGATTAGCGGATTAGCGCTTTTAGCGGCTTATCGGCTTATCGGATCAGCTGATAAGCGGCTTAGCGGCTTAGAAAAAGGGGGGGGAGGAAAAACCCCGCAGGAACTCACAAGACATTTTCGTCTTGCGAAGCAAGCCCATAGGAGATTCATTTTGTGAAGCACCTCCAAAATGGAAAACTCTTTCGTCTAGCAAGTTTTCCGTCTTGCAAGGCATTCGTCTTGTGGGGCACCACTGTATTGTAATCCTGCTGAACTGAGACATAGCAGAGTGGTAGAGCCCCTGCATGTTTGTCTGCTTCAATTAAAATTCCTCATTAACCTGAGTTACTTAACCTGAGGTACCACTGTATTAAAATTCTGTGCCCATCATAGCTGGATTGTGTGACCAATATGAAATTGTTCAAATTTGCTGTTTTGTATTATACATTCTAGTTTTGCTCACCATGAGAAGGGACTGCTGAAAATCTGGTTCAGCAGCTGCTCTGACTTCTGAAACTTCAACCATCAGTGCCCAGACACTTTATAGCTGTAAAGGATCTTGCTTTTTAAAAATTAAAGAACCATTAAATTCTCAGAAAGTTGAATTCTTTGCCTTCAATTTCACGTAATCTGCTTTTCCTGCTCTTCCTGATAATGTAAGTCCAGGTCCTTTTTGAAGTGCTTGTGCAGCGTGACCACATTGGGCTTTAAACTATCCTGGCTGTCAGTTTCCTTGGAGGGCTCTGGGTTCTTGCATCTTCAGAGAGTTTTCCTGCTTTGTCACCAAAAATCTGGACGGTTTTTGTAGGAGCTGGCACAGGAACACAGACCATTGAACATCTGTGTGCACTTATCCTCATAAAAGATACAGAGAGAGAATGAATTAATAGATGATGAAATAACTGCTAGAGCTGGATTTTATTCCATTTCAGTTCCAGGTAGACAATGTTCTGTGGCCTGTGAATGATGGGAATGAGCTGTTCCTCCCATTAGGAACTGCAAATGCTGCCCCAACACAGCCCGTGAAATCACTCCTGCTGTTTCCTGGCACAAGTGACAGCCTTCTTTCTGCTACCCCAGCTCTAAGAAGGAGTGCTTCTGGTCATTGCAAGCATCGATTAAAAAAAAAAAATCACATTATTTCATGTCTTCAACTACTGCTGGTCTGTGAGCTACTTTGTGCTCCTATTGCAAGTCATTGCAGGATGAGATTCACTGAAGCTCAAGTCCAGTGATCCATCTTTTGTTTATTTATTTATTGGATTTGCAGACCACCTTTCAGTGCAAGATGCCCAGGGCGGCATCTCGTGAAAGCAGGAAAAGCACCATATAGAAGCCACACAAATGGCCCTAGCAGCAGTTTCCGAGTGTCAGTAAAATTAGTATATTTATAAAATCCAACAAGCCATTAAAAAACACAACACAGAGCACTGCATGCCAAAAAGTTCTGTCGTCAGACGCCCCCCCCCCACCTAATTTCAAATACTGTGTCAGTGCATGTAGAATGAGATGCTAAAGAAGGGCCTCCAATGAAGAGCAGGCTCATATGGGCCAAAGGTGAGCCCGTTCCCAAACAGTTCAGGGCTTTGTTGGCTGCTAAGCAGAAGCTAGCAATGTCTGTCAGTGGTGAGCAAGGGTGTCATTATGCCCCGCTGTCAAGGATCTCACCCCTGCAGGAGTCTGGTCACCTTCTCCCCATGGCAATTCCTCCTCTGGGCTACACCACAGAGGCAATGCTGCACTCTCATATTATAACTGGGGGAGGAAACCTTCCCCTCTTCATGTTGCTCATAATTTTCTAAATATCTCTCTGACCTCCACAAAGGGGGGCTTTCCAGCTGAGAAAAACATGGCTACAGTGCTTCAACCTTTACACGTGTAGAAGGCATTTTAGCCCCAGGATAATTTCCCCTTTTTGTTTTCTGTGCCACAATATTATTTTTGAGACAGGTTGACTTGAACTGCGAGTCCTATTCCAGGTGTGGCCACAACATTGGCTTACGAAATATTATTAAATGTTTGGCTTTCTTAATAACCTCTTGGAACTGATTTTGCTTCTCTCTCATTGCAACAGTCCACCGTGTGGACCCTACCTAAGATCTCTCTCTTGGATAATCGCAACCAATTTCTTACCTCGTTCCAGTTCTCTGTTCACATGCTGGCTACCCCCAAATAATTCTGAATCCTTTCAATATCAGCAGTTTTGATTGGTTTAGGATTTCTCCTGTAGTCCTACCAGTGAGAGTTACATGCTTTATTTACATGCTCCACCTTTATTGGTTGGTTCTTCAGACACACAAATTTGGAAATAGTGCCATTAATTTCTAAATAAATCTAGATTGTTTTGGGTAAGGGCCGTAGCTCAGTGTTGCAGCATAGGTTCTACATGCAGAAGGTCCCAGGTTCAATACACGCCATCCGCAGGTAGACCTGGGAAAGACTTCTGAATTCTGAAGAACTGCTACCAGTCAGAACAGACAATAGTGAGCTGGTTGAACCAATGGTCTGACTCAGTGTATGGAAACTCCCTGCACTCCAAATTTGCTAACTTCTTTAAAGTGGCCCCTATGCAAAACAGTGGCAACATTGAGCCAAGAGGGTCCTTGGCCTCCCAGGGTCTTTGGCCTTATAAAAACCAGAAGATCCACCAGGAACTCCTTTCTGGCTTCTGTTTCTTGCCTTTCTTTGAGACAAGCTTCATGGAGCCCCTGAAACTCCTTTCTGGGTTTGAATCAGGCAAACTTTGCTGTCATCTATGCAGCAACAGCCAAGTCTCAGCCCTGTCTTATCACATTTCCCTATAGTCCAGTCATGGAGCAGCTGCCTTAGCGTTATGTTCCTCCTTCTCCTCTTTCACTTGTTGGAGGCTAATTAGGGCTGCTACTCCACACTCAGTCTGCTTCTGCAAACACTCATTTCCACACACACACACACACACACACACACACAGCCTAAAAACACCAGAACTTTATGAGACAGACAGACAGACAGAGAGACAAGTGTGTTTTTCACTTTTTTATGAATGATCTTTTTTGTGTGCTGTATTTTCACACCTTGTTTCGATTAGAAATTATGTGACAGACAGACAGATGCTACTTTGGGAGCACAAGAGTGAAATGTATCCATAGAGTGATTCCAGGCTAAGAAGCAAAGGAATTTTCTTTCAAAAGGCAGTGGAGCTGTGTAAAAACAGCAGTTCACAGGGCATCCAATGCATCTCATGTGTGCATGTTTTTTGTGCCATCCACATGACATTCTCATCCAAGTTGGCAAGCCACACTCACACACCCCATTTAATTTGTCTTTCCTGATCTACAGATAAAAGTGGTAAGGGGGGAAATCCAACATAATATCCCATGATACCCAACTGTGGACATATTGAAGTGTATTGTGTGGGCTATTTTTGTGTGTTGTATGTGTAGTGACATTTTTCAGGATGCCATCTTTCACAAGACCTCCAGCTTTCACTGGTGGGCTGCTGCTGGGAATGGCATGACACACACTTTTAAAAATGTGTTTGTTTTCTGGTATATTAGAAACATAATTTTTTAAAATGGCAGTGCACCCAGGTAAACCAAAAGCTGCAGGCATGCCCACAATGGACCTCAGGTTTCCAGAACTCATGGAGGATGGGGAAGTACTAATTGAAGGGAGGGGACAACAAGACATCTCATCAAGCACCTCCCACTAGTGTGGATGGGAAACATTTGAGACAGAGTTCAACTGAAAGTGCTCATGTGTGGATGAAGGTGTACAAAAGCACATATGGAAAAATCTGATCTGTGACACCCACATGCATACAGACACTCTGGAGTCTACATATGTGTACACCTTAAGGTGTGATTGCAGCATACACATTTGCCAGCTTGTACATCATACAGAGACATCTGGCATCCTTGCAAGTCTCACCCCGCAAGGGCTTGCTGCTATTGACTGCATAGACAATGGGCTCATCCACACTTCGCCTAGAAAGCATGGGTCCAATCGGTTTTGTCTTTCCCCCTGAAACCTGCTCTTTAGTGCTAAATCACAGCAAATGACAATCTCTGGAAATCCTGGATGCTGTTTGTTCTAATTCAGCACTAAAACGCATGTTTTTGTAGGGGAAAGCAGTGGGGCAAGTGGAATTGTGGGTGAACCACACACAACCAAGTAAGCCAGGATCCTGTTTCTAGCCTTCATAAACTGGTGCTGGGATCCAGTTGAAGTATGCCAGGGGGTAGCTCTGTCTATTTCAGCACCATGGACAGCGGGTTCATTTGCATACTTTGTTGAGCCCTGAGCAGAGCTTGGCAACAGATTGGATTCTGTCTCAAATCAGCAAGCTCAGCCTGAATTACCTCTGCTGTCCCAGGCTGTAATCTGGGACCTGGAGCTTTCTGCAGACTGCAGTTGTGCTGCAAACCAAAAGATCTGGTTTCTGGACCAGATTCTGATGAATCTGTCAGGCCTGCCAGATTTGATTTTAGATAGAGCGGAATTAAGTTGTCATCTAAGAAACCACAATGTTGAAAACCTGACAATATTTATAACCAACTGCAGAGTCCAACTCATACTATGCCAGATTTCAGATTGTTAAGAATGGTATTAAAGTTAATAAAGAATCCCATTGATGAGACAATATGAAACACACCAGCTTCTTGGTCTCATTTCATGTGTACAGCAACTAATGGGGGGTATGGAGTGTGTGTGTGTGTGTGTGTGTGTGTGTCTGTCTGTCTGTCTGTCTTCATAACAAAACTGAGGATCTCATTGTGGGTAAAGTGTCAGACTTAGAACAGGGAGGGCTGGATTAAAATCTCCAATCAGGCACAAACTTAATGGGGTGGCCTAAAGCTTCACCAATCACACCTCACAATGATGTTGCAAGGATAAAGGTAGGGGATTGGCTCCTCAGAGGAAAGGCAGAATTAAAATGGGGCGAGTAACGCTACTTTCATTTCCCCCAAGTTTTGTCTGGAGCTGAAATGGCTTGAGTTAATGAACCAAATTAGTCTACTGAAATAGTACCTAACTAGTTACTGCCGTTGAATTGTATGTTCCAAAAAGACAGGAAAAAATAATCCTGCATTTCAAAACTGTCTGGAGAGCATCAGATTGAGGAAATCTGATGTCAGCCTGTCTTTGCTCCCTCTTTCTGTGGGAGCCAAGCCAGGCAGCAGTCACTTTTAATCTGTGGAGTGGAGAGGGAGAGAGCAGTTTTTCAGAGCTTTTCTCCCATTCCAGGCTTTGAGTCCAGAAGATTCTACTTGCACATAGGCGCCGACTCCATGGGGCCTGAGGGGGCCCGAGCCCCCTCAAAAATTCGTTTGGGGGGGGCTCCGCCCCCCAATAATCTCGGGTGCCCCTCCAGCAGAGCGCCACCGCCGCCCCTCCCCCAGCCCAAAATGTACAGGGTCGGGCTGCATGCCTCCTGCCCTCCCTCCCGAGCAAAAGCTCCACCCAATTTCCTTCGGAGCTGATTAATAGGCGCAGCACGCTCTCCCCTATTCGCTCACGAGGAGGCGGCGCCACTTTATCTGCATATTCATGAGCTTATTTATTATTCATGAGCTTTCGCTGGCTCCCCCAATATTTTTTATAAGTCGGCGCCCCTGTACTTGCAGCTAGTCGTGCCTTGTTTTACTTTCTTTCCTTGGTTTCTTGCCCTCTGTTTTTTCCTCTTTCTTCTGGTGACCATTGGAATGTTTCCACCCTCCTCCTGCAACTGTTTCTTTGGGGTTCTGAGGACTCCTGCTTTTAAATCTACTTCTGGGCCTTTCCGCACTTCTTTCCCTCTTGACAGTTGCATGGGATACCACTGCCCTTGTTTGGCCTTCCACACAGACACTCTGCAGTTTCAGGTAATGAGGCTGCTGAGGAGGGAGGGAGGGAGGTCAGTGGTGAAATGCAAGAGAAGCACCTTCATGGTAGGCGATTAGCCGGTAGCTAAGGCAGCAAATGCAATACAACCCATCTCTGAGGCTATTACTCTTCTGTTAAACAGACATGGACTGATCCAGGGCAAATTCTGCACCCTGTGAAACTCCCGGCCGCCTAGGTGAGGTCAGGCCCCTCTTTACCTGGACCTTAACCTGTGCACTTGACAGCTATCTGCATTTCGGTGCAATGGGCAGGGCTACATTTGTTTGGGTTGGTCAATCTTAGCCAGCTTTTGCAAACCTGGTACTTTCCAGCATAGCGATGAAAGTTGTAGTCCACAACATCTGGAAAACATCTTGCCAGATTGGCAAAGGCTGGTCTAAGCAATCTGTTAGTATGAAAATACTAACCTCCTCCCCCTTTTCATGACATCATTGCTGCAGATTTTAGCACATTTGCAGCCTATTTACATACAGATCTTGTGATCCACTATTTACATTCCTTTGTGATAGGAGTGTGGGAACGGAACTCAGACACTGAACTTCCGTCCTATGTGCTTTTGTATTTTTTCTCTTTGTTTGTTGCCTTCGGACAGAGCAGAAGCTGCTGCTTGCACTAGCCATGTTTGTTGTTTTGATTTGTAAATAAAGGAAGCTTTCGTGATGCCAGTGCCTCCACAGCCTCACTTCTTGCTGTTACTCTGCTGATGCCCACAGCTCCACAGAAGGTGGGTCTCTGATATTGGATGCTGGCTCCACTGATGCTGTTCGGGGGCCCTCCCAACACAATCTTGGTGGCTTGCTTGGAGGGTAAAATGAGTCTGGTACTAGCTGCAAGTTGACTTTTCACAAAACTGGGAGTGTCACGTTTTTAAAAAATGTTATGCAGCTCTCTGGTTCTCTCTGAACCAGTGGGCATGACATAGCTGCTGTGGGTGGGTGTCCATTTCCAGCTCAGCACACACTAACTAAAGCCCTTATTGTGGGTGCCATTTTATAACCCCGCTTTAGTTTTTTAAAATCATTATTTATCTATTGCTAAATGCTCTTCTGGCCTTTTTTTTTTTAAGTGAAACCAAGGCATGGTGTTGTAACACTATGTTAGAATTATGGTACATCATGATGGTGTTATAGCACCATACCGCTCTTTCATTGTTGCTTTTAAAATGTAGCTAGAGAAGCATGTTAGTGACACTTTAAAAAGTTGATTAAAAAAATAAAAACAGGGTCACAAAATAGCACCCACCACAAATGTCACGATCAATGTGTGCTGAGCTGTGATAAGTTAACTTTCCAGACGTGTCGCTGCCCATGTTGAACCCCTCTCCTTTAAAGCCATATTTACACATGTGGAGATTGTAGTACTCTTCCATCCTTCTAGAAAATTCCACTCAGTGTGGTCTGAGAGATGGTGGAAGAACCACAAGGAAAATACAGGGTGGCAGTGACCGTATGGTATCATCATGTGGAACATGTCCCATAAGAAGTGAGTGAATGAAACTTGGGAATTCCAACTTTGATGCCTAGCATGAACGGTGCCCTGAGATAGGGCTATATATTCTCATCTGTTCTGAACCCAGCACTCTTTGTGACACAGAGAACACAAATATATTTATTTGGAGGATTGAAGTATACTGGAGAAAGGGACTAGATTTGTGCTTGACAAACCCCACCTATGGGGAAGAGCTGCTGCTCCCCAGGCAAAGAGGTTGTTGATGTGTGTTATTCCCCTCTTGCAGAGCAAATGTCCTCAGGAGGGGTGGTGTTTGCAGCAGAAGGTGGTCAATGACAAAGATGCTGCAGATACAGATCTGTCACCTCTCAGACTTGAAACAACCTGTCCTTGGGCATACCCCCAAAATCTGATGCACTCCCTGAAGTGATGGGGTGTTGGAGCAAGGAAGGAGGCCTGTGGGCTGGTTGCTGCCTACCCACCCCAGGTCTCCTCCCTCCACTGCTCTCTCAGTGCATGAATGCACAACCCTTAAGCTCGTATGCATGCACAGCTTTTTAGTGAGAGGTCAGGAGTTTGCTTGCTACCCTCCCTGCTTGTCTTTCCCCAGCAACCCTTGAGCATCTCTGTCCTTGGAATAGACTAAAAGTGCCCACTTTCCATTTCTGCAACCTGAAGACTGTGTGTGTGTTTGCATCTGCATTTGGAGAGCGGGTTTAGAGGAAGAGAAACTTGGGAATGCAGCAGGAAGGCTCTGTCCTTTCTCTGACGTGCTTTGATGTTCTCTAACCCTTCCTATGGAGAAGGCAGGTGGGAAGGCTGAGCATGACTGCAGTGCACCAGAGAGAGAGAGAGAGAGAGAGAGAGAGAGAGAGAGAGAAACTGTTCCTGCTCCTCTAGCTGGGGCACCTCTGAGCTGTCTTGCTTTCTCCTTCCCACCTTTCAGAGAACATGCTAGTGGGGTGCGGCATGCAGGCATGCAATTCTGGGCCCTTTGTGAGCCTGCAGATCTGCTTCCTCTTCCTGGGGGTGCAGCCATAGAAAGTGAATGTCAGCACTCTGCCCTTCTGCCTGCGCGCTCCCATCTTTATTCATGAGGGTAAAATGGAGACTGGCTGGCTGTGTAGTAATGTTGTTGGGAAATAAATAAATAAATAAACACAAACAGGTGCATTTCCATCCAGCGGGAGCATGACTCATCCCCCCCACCTCCCCTCCCTTGCCTATCACTGGGCTCCATTTGAGCAATAGAATGCTTCAAACCAATCTTTCCCTGGTGAGCTGGGGAGGAGGAGGAGGAGGAGTTAAGCCAGGGGGGTGGGTCTCCTTTATCAAGGCCGGTGGAAAGAGGCCAGCCCACTGCAGAGCTGTGCATCTTCCCAGCTGAAAGAGAGAGAGCTGGAAGTGGCCAGAGAGGCAGAGGAGGACGTTGCTGCTGCTGCTGCTGCTGCTGCTGCTCTTGCTCCTTCTCCTTCAGAAGAAGAAAGGCAGCTCACCATGCCAGAGTGCTGGGATGGGGTAGGTACAGCTCAGCCAGGCAAGAAACGGTGTGTGTGTGTGTGTGTGTGTGTGTGTGTGTGCAGGTGGTGGGGCTGCTGCATGCCACTGCTGGGCAAGGGAAGGGGGTACCCCCCCCATGTTACTGGAGACCCCAGCCTGCTCCTTAACCTCAATGTTTTCTGCCCCAGCTTAACACATTCCAATAAGAGGAGGATGGATCTGCACTAGTCCTTGAGCACGTGTGGCAGGTAGGAGGCTTGAAGGACAGCCTGGGCCATCCTCTCTTAGAAGGCGGGTGGTGCTTTTCCCTTTGCAGCCACGGAAGGAGAAATCAAGGCACGATGCATTCCGAGTGCTAAGGACCAGCTTGGCCTGGAGGTCTTGCCTTCTCATTTAAATGCCAGGAGATATGTGTAGGCATTTCGTGGCAAAGCAGAGAGGCATTCTGCCCTGGCTCCAGTACACTCTGCGATTGCTTCAACCTGGCATTGAGGGGGAAAGGGTCCACAGGATGGACCAAGCCTCTTGTTCCTGCTTCCCTTCGGGACAATCACAGACTTGGAGGGCGCACTATGGAGACAGGGCATGGGAAACCTTTGTGGATTCCCTGGGTGCAACCGACGGGGCTGGCGGGCAGGGGAAGCATCTCCTCATTTTGCAGTGACAAGGGCTGAGGCTGCAGGCATTTTGGGGGAGGGGAGGAGGAGGGGGATAATCCATGGCTGGTTCCTGCAGTTTCCCTCTTTGCTGTTGTGTCTGAAGCACCCAGCAAGCAGATGGGCGAGAGGTTCCGCTGAGGCGCATGCTGCTGCCTGGTGTCACCTCTCTGCTGTGCAAAGGGCATGTGTGGCATCTGGGGAGAGAAAGTGCACCATTTTCTCTGCACACCCAGCATCCCTTTTGGCACGTACACAGCTCCTTCCCTCCTTCCCTCGCTGTTCCCATTCCTACTGGCTGTCCTCCTAGAGCCTCCCTGCCTGGCTTGCAGAGGTGGGTGGAGGACGAGAACCTCATTTGTGGCTTTGCGCTGGGTGTCGGGACTCATTTGCAAAGCAGGAGGAGAACATCTTTGGCGCCATGAAGCTGGGGCAAGACGTCTCTCTGTCCTTGCTGAGACCACCCCTGGCAAACTCTTCTTCCCCAGAGCCCCACAGAGCTTTCCCCATCAAGGACAGAGCAGGTGGAGCCTGGAGGCAGAGCTGAGCCAGGGCTGTCCATCTGGAGGGCTGCCTTGCCTTTCAGCTCTGCCCTGCTGTTTGACCTTGAGTAAAGCTTGCCCTTGACAGGGATCTCTCTCTCTCTCTCTCTCTCTCTCTCTCTCTCTCTCTCTCTCTCTCTCCCCATCCCCAGCATTGCTGATGCTCTTAATAGGCATCTCACTCCACTTCCAAGATGATGTGGGGATACTCTTGGCTAAAGCTGCCAGGATGAAGGGAAGAAAGGAAGAGTTTCCCATAAGGGCAGCCTGATCCTCCTCAAGGATGGTGGTGGGACTGGAAGGGGAGAAGTGGGTGGCCAAGCTCTTTGCAGCAGCTTTTTGGTTGCTCCCCTGCTGCAGGGTGGAGTAGGGGGTATAGACTGTGTGGGTGTTGTTGCCTCTAATCTACAGGGTTCCCCCCAAAAGGCGTTTGCTTCTAAAATATGCAGCTTCCTCTGTGGGTCTCGGTGGGGAGATTTTGCTGGGGTGGAATGGGAGCCATGAGTTCTGCTGGATCATGAGGGCCAACCTCCCCCCTCCCCCTCTTGCCCTCCTTTCTGGCATGGCTGCCTCTCCGCCGCCACCACTTTGGTCTCTCTTTGCCCTTCCTTGCTTCCATCTCTCCCCATCTGCTATTGCCAGTTGAAATGGCTGCTGTAGAGGTCAGCTGAGGGAGGAGCCCGATGAAGCTGGTCTTTCAGAGAGCTGTGAGTCGCCTAGTACTGAGTCAGACCGCTGGGCCGCGTAGCCCAATCTGACAGGCTGTGAGGATGTCTTGAGTAGGGTACTACGTGAGAGTAAGTATAGGAGCCTGGGGCACTCTGGGCATTTGTTTCAGGGGCTCTCTTCCCTTCCCCTCCCCATTCTGGAGTGGGAAGGGCAAACTGGGCATTTGTTACCCAGAGGAGGATTCTGTGTGTTGCAGAGCTGCTGGCCTCTCCCATCCCAAATGCCCTATCTATGGCCTCATTTTTAATGTTCTATCTATCTAAGTTATATTCTGCATTTTTCTGCAAGAGAGCAATAAAATGCAATTGACTATATCAAAACAGAGATGCAATAGATGTACAATATCAAAAATGAGAGGTGGTGAAGCTTCTGGAATTGACACCTTCCACCCTGGTAAAACCCCCCCCGCCCCCAATCCCAGGTATGTACAAGCTATTTGGAGCTACTCATTCATGCAATGGCAGCCTGCACATGTTCTGAAGCCCAAAGGAAATATTCCCACCACAGCATGAGAACCTCTGCCAACACTGTCTGGTCGCAAATGATGCTGGTCATGCTTGTGAGATGCTGATGTGAGAAGGAGCCACATTGTCTTGCTGTCCCTAGAGTTTAACTGGCATGGCGTGAGGCCGAACCATACTAAAGCGTATCCCATGTAACAGAGACCTGGCCCTTAGAAGGGGCTCCACTGCCAAAACTTGGCTCCAGATAATTGGAAGAACATAGAAAGAGCCTGCTGGATCAGGCCAAGGGCCCATCCAGTCCAGAATTCTGTTCTCACAGTGGCCAACCAGGTGACCATGAGAAAGCAGTCTCTGAGCACAAGAGCCTTCTCCCCTCCTGTGACTTCCAGCATCTCTTATTCAGGAGCATTACTGCCTTCAACTGTGGAACCACCATGGCTAGGAGCTAGTAGAATAATAAAGAATAACAATACTAAGCTATTCTGCAGCACTTTCAGGTTTTTAACGGGTTTGAAAAGCATTACCTCAATACTAGTCGAATTGTCTTATTTTAATTTTATTTGACAAAATTTGCATATCCCTTAGCTGTAAGCAAATCCTCTAAGCAGCTTACAGAGATAGATTCATGTATGCCTTAAAAGTATTTTTATCCATTTTATCAATGAAAATGTTGACCAGGATGGTGGCTGCTATGAAAAAGCTGAATAGCATATTAGGGATTATCAGGAAAGGCAGAATGATAATGCCTTCATGCTACCCTTCCTGCCCCAGACCTACAACTCCCATCAGCATCAGCCAATATGGCCAAATGTTGCTGGGGCTGATGGGAGTTGTAGTTCAAAACATCTGGAGGACACCAGCTTGGGGAAAACTATACCAATTTTATTTTGCAACTGCATTTGGAACGTGTGTGTGTAATTTGGGATATTGTAGAACTGAACAGAACAGGGGAGCTGCCATGAGCAGGAGCCTGGAACAGCTTCCCAGGTTATTGGCTTAGCTGTTTCTGTTTAAAATTGTTTTAATGGTTATGTTTTCCCATAGCTTGGCTTTATTGTGTATTTTAATTAAAGATGTTGTAATATTATTCCGTATTTTAATTATGGATTGATCTTACAGTTGTAAATAACTTAGAAGCCATTTTGGCATATAAGCAGGATATACCGTACATTATTATTATTATTATTAATAGCTAATAATAGATCTGGATTGCCTTCTTCCAAGTGAGCAGCAGGGCCCCAATCCCTTCCTTGAGTCCTTTGGGCCACTAGAATATTTATGAATATTGTTGGCAACTGTGGCCCTTTTATACTCATGCGTTGGCATCAGGGGCATTGGTGCCCAGCCTCTCAGGACAGGGACAGATCACAACCTTCTGTTTTGAATAATTTCACTAGGCCAGGGTCACTAGGGACCCATAGTCAGATGCCCCATCATCAGCTATGTTCAGATACATTTGATCCATCCTGGCAGCACCTTGCTGCTGTTTGACCCCCATTTTCTGCCCCTCTCTGGTGTGATAGAGCAGATGAATTGGTCCCTGATCTACTGGCTCCCACATCGTTACTGGAATTGACTACCCTAGAAATGTATCACTTCAGCTTAACAAATTGCAGACTATTTGCATCATTTTTATAATCATTCAGGGAGTCCTTTTAAAAAGTGGGTGTTTTAGGTTGTTCTCACAGCAGCTCCATGAGGTAGATTGCTACTATGTGTGTTTTACGAGAGGGGAACCCCACTTATCCCATGCAGGATACGGATGTTCATCCCTCTGCCCACTTATTATATATATATTGATTATTTCATTGCATTTATATCCCACCTTTTTCTCCAAGGTGCTCAAGGTGCCGTACACAGTCCTCCTCCTCATTTAATCCACACAACAACCCTGTGAGGTAGAATAGGTTGAGAGGTAGTGACTGGCCCAAGATCACCTGGTGAGCTTCATAGCAGAGGGTGGCAGGGTTTGAACCCAGGTCTTAGTTTGACACTCTTAACTGCTCCACCATACTTGCTGATGACTTTTGTGGTGGCCCTGGAAACACACAAAGAGGATGGGCAGGGAGCCAGGCTTCCACACTTCTGAGGTCTTATGGGAAAATGGGGACTGGCTTCTTCTAACAGTACAAACAGGCTGACCATGGAAGCAGCAGTGCCTTCCACAGGGAAAATTGGAAAGTGGGAATCAGAGAGAGAAGACGCAGGTGCCTCTTCCTCCATTCTGAAGTGGATCAAGCAATGTGCACCTGGACCCTTCTTCCTGCCAGGGGAGGACTGATACAACTCTTTCTCTTCCATCTTTCCTCCAGGAGCACGATATCGAGACTCCATATGGGCTGCTGCATGTCGTCATTCGGGGGTCCCCGAAGGGAAATCGCCCGGCTCTCCTGACGTACCATGATGTGGGACTCAATCGTAAGTGTAGCACTTTCCTTCTGACCAGGGCAGGAGAGGAGTAACTCCACCAAAGGGTGGGAGCTTCTCAGTTGCTGTTGATTGGACCAACTGTGCTTCATGGTTTGGGCACCAGAAAGGAGCAGGATGGGGGCAGCAGGCCGCAACTTCAGTGCATGAGGCCTCCTTGGCTGATTTGCACTTGTGGGGCTGCGAGTCCCAAGATGTTTTGAGGCAGAAGAGAGGGGTCCGATTTTAGTTGGTCACCAAGAAACAGAGACACAGAGTTGGGTAGAGAACTATGATTAGGCCAGCCAAAAGTCTGAAGGTGACATAAGCTTCCGAACTACACCAAACGCTTCCTCAGATAAAACGAGTATTTCAAAAAAGGGTATAAATTCTTGCATTTATTTTTAGACTAGACTGGTCCAGCAGATCAAGAGGCAGATGAAAATTGAGACCAATAAATAAATAAATTTGAAACTCCCTGCCTCTTGACATCAAGGAGGCCCTTCGCTGTACTCTTTTCAGGGCCTGGGTATAACTTTCATTTAAGGCAGGCCTATCCAGACATGTAGATGCTGACACCCTTTAATCTTTTTTGGCTGTTTTAATTATTTTAAACTGTTTTTCTTTCTTGATAATTTTAATGTTTTTTGTAAACTGGTTAGAGATTTTACTTCAATCAAGAAGTGCATAAATTTTGTTAAATGAATAATTAAAGCTGGAGGCCCTATTGTTGGGTCCTGTTCCTTATGCCCGCTGTCACCTGTGTGCCCATGAAGGTCTTGTACAATTTGAGTATGGTGGTTGCAAATTTCCCTTGCAAAATCAAGGCACCAAGTCTTCCGTGTCTTAGAAATATGGTTTGTTCACACATATTTACACCTGGAGCCTTCAACAGAGGGGGTGCAGAGCATTACACCCAAAGAGTGTCCCTCAATGCTTCTCTCATAGCTTCAGCAAACTTGGCTCCAAAGCAACAGCCAATTATGGCCCCTGATCTCTCAGTGCAGTCTCTTCCAGCCAGGGTTCAGGAATCCATTAGCTGGAGTCTTCTCAAACTCTAACCCTTCACTGAATGTGGAGCTTGCCTCCCCAATCATAACAATAAGGAACATAGGAAACTATGATTTTGAGTCAGACAGCTTGATCCATTTAGCTCAGTGTTGTCTGCACTGACCGGCAGCAGCCCTCCAGGACTTCAAGCAGGGATCTCTCCCAGCCCTTCCTGGAGATGCTGGTAATTGAATTCTGCAGGCAAAGCAGCTGCTTTTCCACTGAGCTGCAACCCAAGATTTTGACAGTGCAGATGGCAAGTGTTGACATTTCAAACTGGTCACTAACTGACCAGGAAAGATCAGGCCTACTCTGCTGCCCTGTGCCTTTGGCAGAGGCTGGCTGGTGGCAGAGGCTGCTGTTGCTGCTGCTGCTGGTGGGAGGGAGGAGAAGAGATGTGGCTGGGTGAGGAGGCGGCGGTCATGTGACTGTTCGGCATGAAACTGCTGCTGCTTGTCCAAAAAGGTCACCTTGGAATGCTGCAGAGGGAGAGGGGGGCTGCAGGAAAGGTGGCTGGGAGGCTAATCTGCCACAGCCTGAAAAAGGAGAGAGGCAGGAAAAAAGCTGTCAAGAGAACAGAATGGAAAGCTGCAGGCTGATTCCTTGCAGGCATATTCTAGGCTGTGCTGGGAGCAGAGCTGATCCAGGGACCTTGTTTCCATGTCACCCCTTTACCCTGAAATTTCTGTCCCTGAGAATCTGGACAATGCCAGTGGCAAACCATTGCACTCCAGTATGTGTTTCTGTGTTGCAGGGAGTTGCATTAGATGACCCTGTGCTGGCTGGGGCTGATGGGAGTTGTAGTCCAACATCTGGAGGGCGTCAGGTTGGCAAAGGCTGCCCTAAAGTGTGTGCGCACCAGCATGGCTTGCTCCCACCAACCCCAGCATCATATGCTTGTGCTGGCTGGGGCTGATGGGAGTTGGAGTCCACCAACACCTGGAGGTTGAAGTCTGTTCTGTGGGAAACTCCAAAGGTTAGCACATTCAGCAGCAAGGACTGGCACAATGGTGTTCTCCACCAGCAAGGCAAGGAGTGGGCACGAGAAAGGGGAAGATCAGTAGGCCTGGTCCCACAGAGCAGCTGGGGAAAGCAGGCCAGGCCTTCTGCAAGGCCCATGGCTAGTGCTGCTGGCTATGGTTGAGGCAGGCAACACAAGTTGCCTCAGCAAAGTCTTGGATATGCTGACAGAGCTTCAGTGTGGGGGTGTGGTAGTCAAGATGGAAGCATCACTCTCTGGGTGAGCCATCTGGCCAAATAAAAGGCCAGTGCCTTTTTCTAGGCCGTGAGGCATTATCAGTGGTTCCCAAAGTGGGGAGTATTGGGGGGGCGAGCAGTTTATGGAACCAATGACACAGTGGCCAGAAAAGTTTGGGAACCACTGTTTCAGGCTCTGGGGACTGCCTTTTAGTCTCCTCGGGGTTCCCCTGACCTCTCAAAGCCACCTGTGTCTGGTGGCAGA
Organism: Podarcis liolepis; assembly: GCF_965112155.1. NCBI lineage: Eukaryota > Metazoa > Chordata > Lepidosauria > Squamata > Lacertidae > Podarcis > Podarcis liolepis. Next base: position 55,240,230 of record NC_139561.1, on the reverse strand, counting down.
GGTGTCTCTTCAGAGGGCTCTGGTGCCAGTGCAGTTAACCTTTCAATTCAATCTACATTTATACATAACAATGAACAAATGCAAATTTGTGTCATGCTCCAACCCCTTTAAGTACCCAGCAATTTCACAGGTTCCTTGTTAGTTGGACAACTGGGCCCCTGAAGGCCAGGGATGATGGTTTCCCAGCACTAGGCAGTTACACTGGTGCAGAAATTGCTTGAAAGGAATATTTCTTCCTCCCCACACCTGGCTGACATTAGGGCACAAGCAGGTCACACAGGAGAGCCAGTGTGGTGTTCATGGTTAGAGTGTTAGACTGTGACCTGGGAGACTGGAGTTCGAATCCACACTCAGCCCTGAAGCCCACTGGGTGGCCTTGGGCCAGTCACTGCCTCTCAGCTTAGCCTACCTCACAGGGTTGTTGTGAGGATAGAATGGGAAGGTGAGAACCACGCAGACCACCTTGAGCTCCTTGGAGGAAACAAAGGTTTATAAATGCTGTAAATACAATAATATAATAAAATAAAGGACGGGGCAACCAGCACTCAGAATTTATTTCCAAGGACATGCTTCTTTGTTCCTCAAGTTTTGCAACCTTTTTTTTTTTTTGTCCTGAGTCCTGTTGACTTTGACTCTGTCTCTCTTCCCGCCCCCACTTTGCTCCCTTGCAGACAAGCTTTGCTTCAACACTTTCTTCAACTTTGAGGATATGCAAGAGATCACCAAGCACTTTGTGGTCTGCCATGTGGATGCTCCTGGGCAGCAGGCGGGGGCCTCACAGTTCCCTCAGGGGTAGGTGCCTCCCATGGAGCAGCCTCTCCCAAACTGGCGCCCCCCCCCAGGCATTTTGGATTACAACTCCCATTATCCACCAACATCATACAGCCGAGCTGGCTGGGGCTGATAGGAGTTGTAGTCTGAAATGTCTAGGACACACTCTGTTCTTGCTGTGTTATGGGATTGCTTGATCATCATTGCTACACCTGTCTTCCAGCACAGCTGGCCACACCTGGCCAGGTTTCCCATCAGGGATGAGGAACGTGTGGCCCTCTAGGTGTTGTCAGACCTCAGCTTCCGTCCTCACCAGCCGTCAGCCAGGTGGGCTGGAGCCAATGAGAATTGCACTTGGACCCCATCTGGAAGGGCACAGGGTTCTCCATTCCTGCCTTAAACGGAGTCCCTCAAACACTCCCTTGTGGGTCATGCTGTGGTGATGGTTGTAACTTGGCAACCTAGTGAGGATGTGAAACTTGTGGTGGATGACGACCTTCTCATTGCATGCTGATATCAACTCTTCCTGGGAGGAATAACTGTCATGAGTCAGGGTATCAGTCATGTTGGTCATGTGAGCTGGCCCTGGTTCAAGGCAAACACGGCTGGACCTTCTCTAAGGGTAAATGGCATGGGCAACCAATAGTTCAGATGCTGAATCAGGCCAGCCCCACACCCCCACTGATTGGGGGAGGAAGGAGAGGCCCAGGACTGGCTCAGAGGATGGGGACTTCTCTAAAGGAGAATTGGGGCTTCCCCAGAAGAGCAAAAAAAGGGGGTGCTTCCCTAGTTCCTGTCGGTCTTTCCCTCAGATCTCCCCCATCATGCTCGGAAAAGACTTCAACGTTGTGTCCTGGCTCTCCTTTGTCTTCACAGGTACCAGTATCCTTCCATGGACCAGTTAGCTGCCATGCTGCCCAGTGTCGTCCAGCACTTTGGGTGAGCCTTGGGTAACCTACTTGTCCTTGTTGTGAAATCACATGATGGGGCAGGACTCCCAGGGAGGCAGTGGAAGGAGGAGGATGGTTTTTAATTTAGCTGGGAGCAAAAGCATCATACCTTTGCCAGCCTCTTGCCCTCTAGATGTTTTGGACTCTGGTTCCCATCTTCCCCAACACCATCTGGTCCTTCTGGCTGGGGTTGATGTAGTCCAACCCATCCAGAAGGCAGCAGGATGGAGAAAATGATGGCATGAGTGAATGAAATAATTGGATAAATTGCCACTGATAAAGCTGAGGAATATTTTAGATCTGGTTAATGAGTTGCTTGGAAGGAAATAAATAATCTGATAGTATTTGTCTTATAAAAGTTCTATGATTAAGATATTTGGCATCAAACACGAAGCATCAAACTTTAGTTGAGTGAAGGAGGCTTAAAGGACAGCCACGAAAGTCCACCAGTGGGAGGAAGGAAGGGAAGTGGCTACCTAGGGGACCACTAATCACTTTTCTTTCCGCAGGTTCAAGTATGTGATCGGGATTGGTGTGGGAGCAGGCGCCTATGTCCTTGCCAAGTTTGCTGTAAGTGATCAGATGGTGGGTGGGTGTGTCCTGCATCCTAGCCAGACAAGGGTTTTTTAAAAAAAACTATCAAGGCCCAGCACCATTTTTGGTGTTTTCCCGGGCAGGGACCTGCAGTCTGATCCTTGGCATGCTTACTCAATGAAGCTGATTGCCGGGTAAGAAGAGTGATAGTACCAGCAATTCCTATTTGAAGTGACCTGGGACTTGCAGCTCAGGGCTTTGGAGAGAAAGGGCTTTCTCCACCCCTCCCTTTGATTTCTTAACTCCCCAGGAAAGTCTCAAGTTGTGGCTCTGAAGTGGACTGACTGTGCCTTGTTACTGGGCAGAGCAGCCTTCCTTGACTTGGTGCCCTCCAAATGTTTTAGACTACAACTCCCATCAGTTTCAGAAAAGCACTGCTCCGCTGGCTGGGGCTGATGGCAGTCGTAGTCTAAAAGCATCTGGAGGGCACCAGGTTGGGGAAGGCTAGAGAAGGTTATCCAATCAGTGTATTTGTATTTTTAGATTCTAAAGATATAGTGCTTGCTTTATGATGCTCGCTTTTATGCTTACTAATTATCTCTCTGTCCCAGTGGGTACATCTGTGAGCCAGAATAAACTCAATCTGCCTGTCTATCTGTTTTGATTTAGCTGATCTTCCCAGATCTGGTTGAAGGCCTTGTTCTGGTCAATGTGGACCCCAATGGCAAAGGTTGGATTGACTGGGCAGCCACCAAGGTGAGACAGCCTCCCCTCCCTGCCGCTACTGGGTGTGTGTCAGAGCCAAGTCTCTGCAGGCCAATTGAGGTTTCTGCTGCTGCTGCTCAAGTAGACTCATTGCTGGGGATGGACAGCTGAGTGAGGTCTCTTTGGATCCATCAACATCTGTGCAAAAAGCAAAGTTCATGCATCTTCCTTTGACAACCCATACAGAGCAGCCCATACAGAGTGGGGCCACAGGGCATGTTTGGGGGGCAGGTGTTGGCAACTTATTGTTTTATCCATTTTTACCTGCCATTAATACATAAAATGTGAAAAAAAAATCCCCTCCTTTCCTATCAATAAAAAATCTAATTACAATGGCCTCCCTGATTGCTCACTTTTAGTTTGCTTTGCTTAGCATACAGACAAACAAACAAACAACAAACAAACAAACAAACAAACAAACAAACAGAAAGCAATATATTCTGAGGTAATTAGTATAAACGATGAGTACATTTGCCCTCATGTGGCTTGCCCTAATTCACTGGTTCTGTTTCCAGGTATGTTATTACTGCCTGCCAGTCCTTCATAAAATGGTCTGTTTCTGTCTCCTTTCTTGGCTTCTAAATTGCTGTGCTAATTGATCCATAATTAAGAAATCCCAGGGTTTTCTTAACCCAACCCAGACATGTAGGGGTTTTCATTTTTGTGCTATCACAAATTGAGCAGCTGTTTACTAATCTCCATCTAGGGTTTTGAATTCTTGCTCAAAATATCCCAGACCGCAATAACCTGTGCAAAAAAATCATTTTTGCATCTGTTTGCTTAATCCCTGTGACCTCCCCCCCCCCCACCATTTGCACAACTTGAGAAGAAAAGCAGTTCAACCTTCAGCAATGAAGGCAATGAGTGACTTAACACAGAAGTGTTGAGAGTGGGGTATGTAGAGTGTGCAAATGGCACACAGAGCCCAGCCCCTAAAGAGCTTGCTGCTGCCACTCTTCAGCATCTGCCACCTGAGGTAGCTGCCTCACTCTGCCTAATTAGAGGCCCAGACCTGGAAGCTGCTCACACATTTAATGTGACAAGCTAGCTCTTTTTCGGTAGGCTACTGGGGTGTGCAGCATATTCACATGCAACCATTCTTGGGGCAATTAAAACCCCCCACACCTCCCAAAATAAAGCTACCTGTGGCTCAGTGCAGTGCTGGATCTGTATAGTAGTTACCATGGTCCTTTGCTCCTATTTTCCAGCCTTGTGATGGAGGCTTCTCCAACCTGGAGCCCTGTACCAGAGCACACTGCCATTCCTTTCTGTGGGTGTCACAGCATGGCTCATACTTGGTTGGGTGTGTGATGATGGGTTATCTCAGGAGACAGAGGGCAGGTGGGCAACAGTGGGCCATCCCCAGCTGACAAGACAGCTCCTCCCAAGAGTTCTGCTCCCCACTTGGCTTGGGTCCAAGTGACTGGGTTCTATGTCCACTCCTGACAGTCCATTGCCTGGAATGAGCTAACTGAAATTCTTGACTCACCTGTAGGATATTGCAAGCACATAAAGTCTCAGTCATCCTTAGCCCATCACAGCGGACTGCCCTATCTTAATATCCCTGAACTGCAGAGGGAGAGGCCTGCCTTTAGTCTGCGCCCTGCCCCCCTGAGTTCACATCTAATTTGGGGCTTCATAGTGACCACAAAATAACATTGATGGGCTCAAAAGCTCAGATGACTTATAAGGGAATTAGACCGACCTTCCCCAATTAATGGTCTTCCAAATGTTTTGGACTATGTGCATCATCCCCTGCACCAGACAGCTGTGCTGGCTGGGGCTGATGGGAGTTATAGTCTGGTTGAGGAAGGCTGAACTAGACAAATTCCTGGAACAGGAGAGGTATTAGGTGTGGAACGTCAATTGGGCTTAGAAGAAAGTCACATTGACTTCAGGTTCAGAGGGCATCGGAGTGGACTGTTAATCTGATATTGCAAGGCAATTAATTCTTTACTCTTATGCTCTGCTTTCAACTTTCAGCTCTCTGGCCTGACCAGCACATTGCCTGACACAGTTCTGACTCACCTGTTCAGCCAGGTAAGAAGCATGCAACAGCTATGGAAGGAGCTGGGAGCGGTGGGGGTGCTTCTCCCCTCCCCCCTTCTGCTTTTGGGGCTGTCAAAGGGCAAGACTGAGACACTTCTTGAAAGCCTCCAGCTCGCCCTGTCCAAGAATGACTAGGGGAACCTCTTTAGAAGGACATTGCAGCCTGAGTCTCCCATGCAAGGAGCTTGAGAGGCAGCCAGGTGGAGGTTGTCACATCCTGACAAGGTGTTGGTTCCTGTGATGCATCTTCCCACCTGGTCTGGCAATATTTTGGTGCAAGCCAAAGGTGTTGGTGACCCTGTGATGCACAGAGATCTCCAGGTGGCTGCATTTTAAGCAGACGCTTACAAGTGTGGAGGGCCTGGGGCAGAGAAGAAGTCTCTGTTTAGTTTCAGCAGTCAATAGCAACAGAATGCTAGAGACTCTGTAAAAGAGATCCAGAGTTCTGCCCCACGAAAACGACACATTTTCAGGGCTGAGACAAAAGCCCTGAGCCAGGCCTGAATGGTAGCAGGGCTCCTTTAAAACTTCACGCAGGTCTCTTCCCAAGGATGAATCCAAAGAGACCATGCTGGGAGGTGTGTGAGAGAGAGAATATGAAACCAAGTGAAAAGCCACCTGTCTGCAGCACCCCCCCTTATGGCAGGGTATCAAATACATATCCTTACCCAGGATCAGGGTTGGCAGCCAGCCAGCCTGCTCAGCAAACTCAAAATTGCAGGGGTGACCAGACTTCATTTTGTGCTGTGTTTCTAGGCACAGGTCTGCTCTTTAAAGCACCATATCCTAGTGCTTTGTCGTCGTCGTCCTACACTTTCCCTCCAGAAACCTGCTCTTTACTGCTGAATCCAAGCAAATAGCAATCTGTGGAAAACCCAAATTGCTGTTTGTTCTGATTCAGCATCAAAGGGTGGGTTTTTGCAAGGAAAGTGTCAGGGGCAAAGAAAAGTGCTCAGACAAGGTGCTTTAAAGTGCAGACCTGTCTCTGGAAAATGTGGGGCAAAAGTTAAGTACGGCTGAGTCCTGGGTCTGCAATTTTAGCCTGGCTCTTAAGCGGTGAGCTGTGCCCTACAAAGAAGTGGATCCAGCAGAGTCCTTGGGCTCACAGAGGTGCTTTTCCAGTCAATGCCTCCTCCAGCCCAGAATGGTTGCTCTGGTCCTCAATGGTGCCCTGACTTGGCCTCCTTTCTGTCTGCCCTCTTTCCACACCCACAGGAAGAGCTGGTGGGGAACACAGAGCTGGTGCAAAGCTATCGGCAGCAGATCAGCAGCATGGTGAACCAGTTCAACCTCCAGCTCTTCTGGAACATGTACAACAGGTAGGGGCAGGGGCTGAAGGAACTGCATGCATCTTGGACCATGCTTTCCTCCCAACAGACAGCTACCACCATACTCTCCCCAATTCCCCCCTTTTAAAATTTGCTTGCAAGCCCTATCGCTCACATCCAGTTATGATGAAGCTTGTTTTTAATAATACCTTCAAAAAACTATTTATTATTGTTTTTATTTATTAAAATGTATATACTACAGTGGTACCTCGGGTTACATACGCTTCAGGTTACAGACTACGATAACCCAGAAATAGTGCTTCAGGTTAAGAACTTTGCTTCAGGATAAGAACAGAAATCGTGCTCTGGTGGCGCGGCGGCCCCATTAGCTAAAGTGGTGCTTCAGGTTAAGAACAGTTTCAGATTAAGAACAGACCTCCGGAACGAATTAAGTACTTAACCCGAGGTACCACTGTACTTGATTGTAAAAACATCCCCGAAAACCAAGCAAATTTCCTATGCTTGACTGAGAGTTTCTTGCAGAATTTTACAAATACGTTGTAAATAAAAGGTGAAATGCCACAGTGTGATCAGAGGCGGAGCTAGCTGCTCTAGCACCCTGAGTGGCATGCACCCAGGGGTGGGGCTAGCCACCCAGGGGGCAAGGCAAGTGCCCCACCCTGGGAGTGCACCGCCCACGGTGAGTGTTCTGGGGGTGGTGTCACCCCCCCCTCAGGGATGACACCTGGGGCAGACCACACCCACCTTGCTCCAACTCTGGGTATGATGCAAATATTGTAGTCCTGCTGAACTCAGACATAGCACAGTGGCAGAGCCCCTGCATGTTTGTCTGCTTCAATTAAAATTCCTTATTTTCTTCTCAGTCGCAGGGACCTGGACATTAACCGACCTGGGAGCATCCCGAACGCCAAGACACTCCGGTAAGCCACTGATTTACTCCAGGGAGGATGAGGAGGGGCCCTGAGCAGAGCAGGTCTCTCCTGCTAATCACGTTTCTCCCCTTGGGGTTTGCAGCTGCCCTGTGATGCTGGTGGTGGGCGATAACGCACCGGCCGAAGATGGCGTGGTGAGTAAGGAGCTAAGCTCCAAAGAGTTAATCTTCCCTGCTTGAATGATGTCTGAGATCAAGCTCATAGCATGGGTTTGTCCTTCCCCTAGACTGCAAGCTTGTCTTTTCTTTGAAGGCTGGGGGGAGGCGGGTGGCAGGTACGGTATTTAAGAAAAGCTAGAGGCCTCCTGAGGATGCTTTTGCAGACTTCAGGCTAGCCTTTCCCACCCTGCTGAGCCTGGCATTCCATTTTATTTTTACTGTGACTGATTTGGCCACTTTGTTCAAATTGGTTTGTGAAACTCAGTGGTGGATAAACACCCCAACAGAGAGCCATCAGCATGAAGCACTTCCTGTTACCCCATTGCCTGCTGTCTCTCCCACCCCACCCCCCCGAAGCTTTGGGAAAGAAAGAGAGAGAGAGAGAGCTGCAACCTCCCTGGCTCCTAAGGGGATTTATTTATTTATTGTTTATTGCATTTACTTCCCACTTATTTTTTATTATTTTTATTTCATTGCATTTATATCCTACCTTTGTCTCCAAGGAGCTCAGTGTGGCATATATGGTTCTACCTGCTCCTGATCTAATCCTCACAACAACCCTGTGAGGTAGGTTAGGCTGAGAGATGCAGTGATTGGCTCAAGGTCACCCTGTGAGCTTCATGGCCAAATGGGGATTTGAATCCCTGGTCTCTCAGGTCATAGTCCAGCACTGTAACCCCTACACCACACCCCCTATCTTTACTGTTTGAGCCATAGTTAAAAACTAGAATGTCACATTCCTCTTCTTTATTTTAATTGTTGTTGCCAAAGCTGTACACCATTTTGCTGTTGTTTCCTGTTTTGAGGGTTTACTGCAGCGCCGAAGCTACAGGGAGGCTAGCAAGGTTTTATTGCCCCAGGTGAAGCTTCCAGAGGGGTGCCATTGAGGCTGCCAGCCTGTGTGTGTGCGTGCACAAATGTGTGAGGGGGTTCCAAACTGGGTCTTTGACCTGGGTGAAATAAAGCCTAGCTTTGTCCATGGTGTACTGAACCTCGGAGGCTGATTGTGTTGGCTGCTGGGTCACACCACGTGCAGGGCAGGTGATGCTTGTGCTTCTGGACTTGATGCTATTTTGAAACTCTGACTTTGCTGTTTGTTAGGTTGAATGCAACTCCAAACTGGATCCAACCACCACCACTTTCCTGAAGGTGAGATAGTGGAAGGGCAAGTCTTCAGGACAAGCCCTAATCCCTAGTCCACTCTTCCCCACCCCTAGATCTCATTCTGTGTAAGTGATTTTGATTCCATCAAAATTTGCTCTCTCCTTCTTCCTCCCACTGGGCTCTTAAGGGCCAAGGACAAGGGTGCAATGTCTTATGTATCTATACCCCAGAACCCAATTGAAAATAGGAGCCATTGAGACACCCAGTGGGGATGGTGGTGCTTACCCCCATTTACTTATAAGCCACAGTTCTGGAGGTGATGTATAATAGGAGCTGCAGGCATTGCACAGAGGTCTTATAGCACAGGGTGGAAGGCCACCATCGGGGGCACTCTAGTTCTGGATATCTTGCATTTAAGGCGCGTGGGGAGGTTGGCCCACAAGACCCCTACTGACTTTGTGATTGGTGCAACTTGGGCTGGGGCCTTCCTGCCCTTTGGGAAGGGCAGCGGGGAGGCTGTTTCAGAATCCACAGCCCTTCATTAGACATCATGGCAGCCAGTGGCGTAGCGTGGGTTGTCAGCACCCGGGGCAAGGCAAGTAATTTGCGCCCCCTAACCTGTGGATTTGCGCCCCCTAACCCGTGGATTTGCGCCCCCTAACCCTAACCCCCAGATGTTGCGCCTGGTGCGGCCGGCCCCCCCTGTACCCCCCACGCTACGCCACTGATGGCAGCCTAGCCTTTTTTAAAAGGGGCAGGACTTGAAGCACAGCGTGTCAGCCCTTCCCTTAATCTTTGTGCTTGCAAAAGCTGCTGCTGCTTCCAGTTCTCTTTCTCCAAATGGGGTTCTGAGTCTGGGGGAGGCAGCCCTTTTGCTTGCCTTCCCCACCCACAACAGATAGGGATTTGGCACCTGAGCCTCCTAATGTCTAGCTTTCCCTTCACTAGTTGAGGATGTCGGCCATCTTGAAAAGATGGTGGGCATCTCTGGTTGGTTGATTGGTACAGAGTGGCATTGACTGAAGCCAATGGAAGCTGGGATTTGCAGGTGCCAGGCCCAGCAGTGACTCAGGGGCCCCTTAAGACTGTACTCAAAGCCTAATCCAACCTGCTGCCTTACTAATGTTATGGACTGCAACTCCCATCAGCCCCAGCTAATAACTGGGTGATGCATGCAATTGAGGGGGGGGCTGGTCACCTGGAAAGGAAGCTTGTCTGACTCAAAACTCTGTTTTCCACCCAGATGGCTGATTCTGGTGGGCTCCCTCAAGTCACACAGGTGAGTTCTTCCTCTTCCTCCCTACTCTTGGTTATTAGAAGACCTTCTGTGGAGCTCAGAAACCTCCGTCTGGGTGTGCCTGGGCATTTAGGCTGGGTGGGATTCTCATACCTCTCCTTATTTCACCCAAAACTCCCTGAGTTGCATCCTACTCTAGAATTAGTTGTTGAAGGGATGAAGAAAATACCCATTTTGGTTCCAAGCAGTTTAAAGCAAAGCAAAACCCAAATATCTCCGTCCCCCCTTGCTTGGTGATGGGGAGTTTGTGCAACTGGGCAGGGCAGGGGGAGGAGGAGGAGAAATAAAAATAAGATCAGAATTTAGATTCACAAACTGGATTTAAAATACAGAATCTCAATTTAAAAAGCTCAGATTTAGAAGATAGTGGGCTCATCCACATGTGTCTAATATCCATGTCCTGAGCTTGATGCACCCCCCCCCCTGCTATTTATGCAGTGTCTGGTTGTAGGTGCTTTTCTTTCTGTTTTTCATCCGCATCCCTCTGATTTCTTGAACAGCCTGGAAAACTGACGGAAGCGTTCAAGTACTTCCTTCAAGGGATGGGCTACAGTAAGTATTTGTCTAGTTTGAGGGATCAGTGTGCTCAAAAACTGTGTTTGTGTAACTGAGGGATTGTAAGAGATGTTCATGTGTTTGTAATTGGAGAGTGTAGAAGCAGGTGACTCAGCAGAGGATAATTTCCTTTGGTCTACATTTGTAATGAACTGGTCTAATTTGTACCTCCCAGAATAATATTTGGATGAGAGTATAATTCTTTGGATTTCACACTTGGTCAGTATCTGAATTTTATGATGCAGTTGTCAGCTCAAAGAGTGTACCAAAACATGTATTTTAGGATAAAGCATGTTTTAAAATGCATACATAAGACTCATATGGGTTTAAATTTTTATTTTGTGATAAATTCAGAGTCAAATATGTATTTAAATATGGGTTTTTGTATGGACAGAATGGACATGAGCAAACATTGGCAAAACTGGCACATACTAGATATGATCCACCCAGCCCTTCTCAGCTCAGACTTTGACCACATTTAAAGCTGTATTGTTCCATTATAAACAGTCATAGGTTCTTAAGATGGTGAGAGTTATTAGAAGACTCCTATCCTCCCACCCCCCCCTCCAAGCTATAATTTCCAGAGTAGTTTAACAATCATTCTTTCTTCCTTGGGAACTCCGGGAATTGCAGCTCTGTGAGGGGAATATAGGTTTCCTAATAACTCTCAGCAGCACCCTTAACAAAATACAGCTCCCAGAATTCTTTGTGGGAAGCCATGACTGTTTAATTGGAATGCTACTGCTTTAAATAGTGTAGGTGTGGTCTCTACACATTTAATGTGCTCCCATGTGTCCTCACTTCAGCTCCAAACAGATTACTAGCCCTGTTGTTGAGCGCCTGCTCCTGGACAAGGTTCCTCCATCAAGGGCCGTGGCCTGCTGGATGTGCCCTACAGAGGCAACGAGCCGTTAGTGTGTTTATGATCAAGGAAATGAGTGTGTTTGGGTGTTCTTTGCCTGATACTTCCCAGTTCTGTGCATGTCTGTGACACCATGAGAACAACTCACAGTCAACTCCAGGATAAATGGTTTTGGGAATTAGCACGTGGAGCGTGGCCAGGGCTTTGCATCAGAGAGATGTCAGAACCCAAAGGGCATTTTGCACTTCTTTCAGTGTGGATTTAAAGACCCGTTATCTGCCAAACATTTCAGATCTGTTCTTCTCTCCTCCCAGTCCTAATCACCCTGGTCAGAGAGAGCTTGGCCTAGCGACATTAGGTATCTCAGAAATAAATGATAAACAAAAATCATAGAAGCATGGAGTTGGAAGGGTCCCAAAGGGCCATCTAGTTCAATCTCTCCAATGCAGGAATAATTTGTATGTGTGAAATTCTTCCTGCCTTCTCTGTCTCTTTCTCTTTCTCTTTTTCTCTTTCTCTCTCTGGTTATCAGTTGTGATGTTCTTGTCTTGTTTTTCTGCTGTTGATCAGACAAGCCTTGAATATGTGATGTTCCAAAATAAAAGCCTCTCTTGCCCTCCCAACCCTCAACCAGACTCTTTGCTTCCACCTCCTACTCAACCTCCCCTCCATATCTCTCTTAGTTGCGTACCTGAAGGACCGAAGGCTGAGTGGAGGATCAGGTATCCCCTCCCCCAATGTCTGCTCACTGTCACATCCACATGCTGCATGTACCCCCCCTCGCCCCCATCCTCTCCTTATTGTGCATTGCTGCTGTACAGAGTGTGCTTTTCTGCTGCAGCTTCCATAGTTGGTCCTGCAGTAAAGAGACAGGCAAGTAAACAGGCGACTGAGGCTGACAGAAAAAGAAGCATCTGCCCTCCCCCTGCTGCATCTGTAGCATGACTCACACACTATGGGAAGCGCGCAGCTATGTCATTCCAATGGCGTTTGTTGAAACAGATGAGTTTTCCCCAAAAAAGATTTGCCGCTGTGCTTTCCAAGGCAGCCTTCCTCATTCTGGTGCTCTGCAGGTGTTTCAGACTGCAACGTCTATCAATCCCAGCTTCCTATGGCCACACTGACTGGGACTAATGGGAGCTGTGGTCTGAAACATCTGGGAGGTACCAGCTTTCAGGAGGCTGGCCAAAAGCATCCTGAGTGTGTTGTTGGTGTGATACCTTCCTGCTGATAGTCACAGCTTCCCACAGGTTGTTTGGCAGCAGCATCACACCTGACTGAATCCCAAAACACGCTGTTCCTGGGGGTTTGCAATTTCTCTTCAACAGCCACGCATGTGCACTTACAAATCCTAGGGTGTCCCTCTTGGAATATTTTTTTTTAAAAGAAGGTTAATGACCAGACATGGCATTTTCACATGTCTTGCAATTATGAGTGCACCCATGACTTCTTGGATTTTGTGCATCTTGGCACAGAAAGGGAATTGTGCTCAGCTGAACTTTAGAGTTGGGGGCCCTGTTCATGGGCAGATGCACAAGAGCGGAGTCAGCATGGCCCTTGACCAGCATGGGATATAAAGGTAAAGGTACCCCTGCCCGTACGGGCCAGTCGTGTCCGACTCTAGGGTTGTGCGGCCATCTCACTTAAGAGGCCGGGGGCCAGCGCTGTCCGGAGACACTTCTGGGTCACGTGGCCAGCATGACGAAGCTGCTCTGGCGAGCCAGCACCAGCGCAGCACATGGAAACGCCATTTACCTTCCCGCTAGAAAGCGGTACCTATTTATCTACTTACACTTTAGGGGTGCTTTCGAACTGCTAGGTGGGCAGGAGCGGGGACCGCAGACGGGAGCTCACCCCGCCGCGGGGATTCGAACCGCCGACCATGCGATTGGCAAGCCCTAGGCGCTGAGGATTTACCCACAGCGCCACCCGCGTCCCAGCATGGGATATAAGACCATGCAAAAAGGAGAAAAGGCTATCAATAAGAGGAGAGAGGGCTATCAATAACTACTAGCCACGATGGGCTGTTCTGCCTCCACAACCAGAGGTAGCAATACTTCTGAATACCTGTTGGTGAAAACTAGAGGAGGAGAGAGTGCTGTTGTGCTTGGGTCCCGCTTGCTGGTTTCCTGCAAGCATCTGCTTGGCTGCTGAGATGTTGGGGATTGTGCATCAGTGGCAGAGCAGGGCACGCAGGAGGTGCATCCAGGCACAGAGAGTCACTTTGCTTACCACCCTGTTCCACCACAGCCCTACCTGCTATTTAGTTTTGCCGGTCACCTGTGCCTCTTGCATCGGTGAGGGAAGCAAAAAAAAAAGGGGGGGTGATGGAGCCTCAGAACAGTGGTAGAAGAATTTATTTTGCAGCTTGACATGCCCCATGTGTGTTTTGGCACTCTGCAGTCTTCAGGAGCAACTGGGTCACATTCTGCTTGTTGTGGCTGTTTGCTTAGGCCAGGGTTGGCTTCTCCTGCAGCCCTCCAGATGTTGCTGGACCCTGACCTCCATCATCCCAAGCCTTTGGCCAGGTTGGCTGAGAGGGCAGATGGCAGGCTTCTGTACCTAGAGCACATCATTCTGAAATTCTTCACACAAGCCATCGTCTGGCAAGCCACCCACTGTCTCCCACACAGTCAGCTTGGTCATGTCTTTGGGGTTTGATTGCTGGGCTGGTTTGTCTGCCTTCCACAACCTGGTGCCTTCCAGATGTTTTGGACTATGAATTCACAGAGGAGAGGGTGATCAACGGCTACTAGCCATGGTGGCTATGCTCTGCTTCCACAGTCCAAAGCAGTAATGCTAGAATACCAGTTGCTGCGAATAACAGGAGGGGAGAGTGTTCTTATATTCAGTTTCCAGTTTCCCACAGGCATCTCTGAGAACAGAATGCTGGACTAGATGGACCATTGACGTGATCCAGCAAGCTCTTTTTGTGCCCTTGTGTCCTTACGCCTCAAGAGTTGGTGCATGGCTAGGGCTTGAGTGGCTGAAGGCTGCTGGGCTTTAGGCGCTCTCTGAGGCCAGGGGCTTGATGTTGCTTCTTCCCTCTCCTGTGGCAGCTTTGCTCGTCTTTGTGGCGCTCGCTCCGCCCGGACCCTCCCTGGTCCGCTGTTTGTCCCTGGCAGAAGCATTGATGCTCTCTCTCTCTCTTTCTCTCCCCATAGTGCCCTCTGCCAGTATGACGCGCCTGGCCCGCTCCCGCACGGCTTCCCTCACCAGCGCCAGCTCTGTGGAGGGCGGGGGCAACCGCCCAAGAGCCTGTACCCACTCGGAGAGCAGCGAGGCCATGGGGCAGATCAACCACACCATGGAGGTGTCCTGCTGAGGACCTCCACCTTACTCCTCCTCACCGTCTTCTTCACGGGTGACCTCGAGGGCCCACTCATCCAGTCACTCTCCAGCTGGCTCCATCCCCTGCGGCTTCCTGTGGCTTTAATTTCTTTTGCCGTCTTTCTTTTCCTTTCACATTATGGAATACAAAGTTGGGAGGGGGCATAGGGAGAGTGGGAAGCAGCAGCAGCTTGATGTCAACGGCCACCTCCACCCATAGGCCCAGGCGCCATTTTGAACCAGGGCGATTCCCTTGGGTTGGTTTCTAGCTGGCTTGGAAGCGGCAGGCATGTCCCTCTGCACAGCTTGAGGCAAGGCGAGCAGGAGGGATGTTTTACACCTGCTTAGCCAGGGTGCCTCTCCTTCAGAAAAGCCACTCACCCAGTGAGTCAGAAGGGGGAGAGTGTTCTCGTGGGCCCTTCAGCTTAGATGCCCAACAATTAATCCACAGTGTACCCGTGCAGTGGTTTACTTACTTGTTTATTTTCAGACACTTATATCCCTCCTTTTTCTTTTCCAAGGAGCTCAAGGTGGCATACATGGTTCACCCCTCCTCATTTAATCCCCACAACAACCCTGTGAAGTAGGCTAGTTGAAAGAGGCAGTGACTGGCCCAAGGTCCTCGTCTGACACTCCAACCACTTTACAGCACTGGTTCAGGAAGGAGGGAAATTGCAGCCTTGAAGGCAAATGCCTCTTAATTTCTACCCTTCTCTTTGGCTTTGGAGCACAAGCTTTTTAGTTCCACAGCTTTGGAAAGCCTTTTTGGTGGCTGACTCTGTGCCGGCAGGTTTTGCTGGAAAGACAACAGAAATTGGGGCTTAACTGGGTAGGAACTTGTCCATAGAGTCGAGCCGTTTCTCCAGCTTGCTGTAGAAAACCATCCATGGGGGTCCTATTGCATCATTTCCTTCCCCTACATGTAAATTCAGTCAAAAGCAGAAAGTGGGAACCTGTGTGCGCCCCCCCCCCCATACTAGGAATGAGCAGCAAGACTTTCCAAGCATAAGGGGTAGGGAAAGGTCATAGTTGGTTTTAGGATTTCTTTGGGGTTTCCTCAAGCCTTTTAACCAGTGCTATAAATGGCCATTGGGTAACACTTGTTGCTGCCCCTACTACCATAGCTTATTAATTTTTTTAAAAGGACAATCAGTGGCGGGAATCAAAAACACAAGGGCACATTTACGCATGTTTAGACCATGCTAACCCTTGTGGCTTTCCCCTCAGGAATAGTAGATGCTTGATACTCTTGCACAGTAACTGTTCCCAGGATGCTTCCCTTGAAGGAAACCCCCCTAGAAAGCAGTGCTGGGTTGTGCATATGCTTTTAGGCTCAGCAGGAATAAGTAGCAGAAGCTTATCCAGCCTGAAAGAGGGAAAATGGGGCCCAGGAACATGGCATTTATTTAGTTATTTTAAATATTTGTTTCCTGTTCTTGATCAACAGTCCCAGAGCAGGGTACAAGAACTATTTTAAAACACAACACAGAAAATAAAAACATAAAAATATTCCCAACTAGGCAGGCACCCTTGGGGGTGTTATACTCCAGCCTCTACTGTGTAAGGCTTGTGTTGATGGGGATAAAGAGCTTCCTCCCCAAAACAGCCCTAGAGGGGACTGGTCACATCTCCTCCATGCTCCCGCCTGTATGAAAAAACAGGTAGCCTCATGGAAGGCCCTGATCCTGAAGTTTTGTCTGTGGCCCCCTCTGCACCTCAGGGATGTGATGGATCATGTGAAGGTGCTGGGATATCTGCCCCCAGACTGTGCCTGTCCACATTAGATGCTGTATCCACTTAAGTTCTACTCTGAGTAGAACTAGCATTGGATAGAGGCCATTGTTCCAATTGACCCACAGGAGACCCATTCTCTCGCCCACACGACAGCAGCCTCTGTGGTTTCCCTTATGAAGTATTTCATCTAGTATTTATTTACTCACTGTAATGTCATCACAGTTAAGGGGGGGGGGATAAAAAGGCAATGTTCATTTGAATTTCCTCCCCACTCTTTTCCTGTTGAGTACATTGTGAGCCTGTGAGCAAGGGTCTTCTTGTGTTTTAATATCTGTATGGCTGTATGGCACTTAGAAAAAAATAGACTCTTTAATAAGCATTAAATGATAATTACTCTTATATTCAAGAAGTTACCCATAAGTTCCATTGGTCCTTTCATTAGATGGAGGCTCTCAGGGGGGCAATTCTATATGCATTAATTAACGTTACAGGATACGTTCCCCCAATTCCAGTAAAGAGGCTTGCGGGATCCTCACTTCAAAAGGTGCCCTGTTTGCCTAGCATCCAGCCCCTTCACTCTGTCCCCTCACGATGTGGTTATGCTTCGTACTAGCATGCCACCCTGTCATCTTGTGCTTTGTCCTTCCTGACTTTCTGAAGGATCCCCCCGCAACCACCTGAGTGCTCTCTGGGACAGTGCCTCATTTCCGTTCTGGCAGCACCACAAAACCAGAGGGAAGCAAACGTGTGTGTCCTCTAGGATAGGTCTCAGGCAGCCCCCCACCCCACCCCGTGGCTCTGGGGCTGTTAATTTATTGAGGTCTTTCCATTTCAATTCATCTCAGAACCCCTTTCAGAGTTTGGAGGAGGAACAGTTAGCAAGAATTTGCCTTCGCATTTCTTCTCAAGTTCCGCACATTCATCATGCCTTTGAAGAGGCGATTCTCCCTACTTGCTCTGCATTACTGTAAGCCTGCTATTGACGTGAAACCAGAAAGGCTCTTGTCCATGCCACTCTGGGCTCCAAATGAGCCAATATACCCTTCTCCTTCCTTTCCCCAAACTGCTGCTGGACCACCCAGCCCATCGTTCTTGCTGAATCCCAAATGCATCCTTACCGCATCCTGATCTCATGTCAGACACTCAGTTCTTTTTACTGATGAAACACCCCACCCACATCACCAATCGTGCACATCGCTGCGTTTCCACGCAAGCAAAGAGCTTGAAGTGGGGTTTGGCCCAAAGAGCAACAAGCAGCTTGCGAGGAGTTCTGTCTCGCCTCTCTGCTACTCGGCAGGCTTTGCACCTGACTTTCTCGCTCCTGACAATGCGCATGTCAAGGGGTATATATGTGTGCGTAGCCCAGGCATCTTTGCATTTAAATGGTTTGATGTTGCCACAACCAGTCCAGACACACTCTCTGTTTGATGTAATCCTCTAATCTCAGACTCTTTTATTTTGTGTGCTTCCTTCTAAACTTTAAATATGAATGATTGAAGGCTACTAGGACCCTCTTTTACTGTAGATCAGCTTTTGCCAACCTGGGACCCTCCAGAGGTTGTTGGATTACAGCTCCCATCAGCTTCTCAGCATCACACACCCAAGTTGGCTGGAGCTGAAGGAAGTTGCAGGAGAGAACACCTGCTGGAGGGCACCTGGTTGGAGGAGGCTGCTGTAGATATTGTTGCCTTTTTTCTTGATGTGTTCTTTCAGATGAGATAGATCTATAAATTCCTATATATAATATTTATCTTGGATTCCACCCCTGCCATTTACTTGTAGCAATTGGCAACCAATGTGCCGCTTTTCATTTGAAGGTGATCTAGCTATTACTGTGGGGTGGGGGTGGGGGGAATTGGATTTTTTTAAAGAAACATTTTCCTGATTAAGGTGGAATTTAATGGATTTCTTTTTTCTGTATGAGGTGAAATGTAATATTTTTGTGCATGATGGTTGTTGATGCTCTCTGGTTGCATTGATGCCACAATATCTACAAAATGTAAAACAAGGCAAACAAACAAACAAACCCATTGATGTAGAGAGGATTATTGTGTTGAAAACTAATAAAGATATTAAGATCAAGCAGACTCACTTTGCAGTCGAAGCGGCAGCTTATTCACATTTATTTATTTACTGTTAGCAGAATCCAATATATCAGGGCTGGGGAGCCTTCCAAGCCCAGGGGCCAGATTGTGACCTCCCTTGAGGCAACTTGTAGGTGGGTGGAGCTGCCTACCTGTCAATCACCTGATGTCATAATGAGATCAGGTGACCTTTTTCTGACTATTTTCCACAGCACTTTGAATGGGGCTTCTGAGGAAATCCCATTCAGAGCACTCTGAATATTTTTTTACATGCACCACCCCTCCAAAAAAGTTGTGTTGACACATGCCATGTGATTCAATTTGTGTTGATTCAATCCATAAGCCAGTGGTTTTCAAGCAGTGTGTCATGGAGTGCCTTGAATGATGGTCAGGGGTGCCACGGGCAACACTGGTCTCTGTCCCTCTTTCTTTCCCTCCCCCCTCTGATGCTCTCTTGTGTCTTTGCCTCCCAAAGGCTTGCACAGCTGTCTGTTGCAGCAGTCCTGGCTACATGCTCCGTAGGTGAATGAATGGTGCCTCTGGGACTGGTCAGGGGGTGCTCCCCAGTCCCCTGTGGGGCAGTGTGAGGAGGCACCTCTTTTTGGGGTGGGATGAGGGGCAGCTCAGACCAGGAGCAGCAGCTGCGGCTGCCCAGAGAACTCCCAAGGAGAGGGGAGAAGAGAGGAGGCTGAGAAAACACTCCGCAAGGGAGGGTGTTCGAAAAAGGGGTGAGGGGCTGCCAGCTCTGCAGGCAAGGTGTGACATAATTGGGCTCCTCAGCCCTATAGGGGTGCCGCAGAAAGAATGTAGTTGGTCAAGGGAGCTGTGGACCCATAAAGCTTGAAAACATTTGCCATAAGCGATTATATTTTCCAATGTGATTTATGCCACCATCTGCCAATATTGTCCTCATGCACTCTACTTAATACAACAGGGCAGCCTCTATACAAAAGAATAAATGGACACAAATGGACATCAGAAATGACAATATCAAGAAACACGTGGGGAAACATTTCCACTTCCCGGAACCCGCTATAATTGACATTAAGATGGACATACTGGAACAAATGGGAAAGGGAGACTGCAACCTGTAGATAATGTAATTACCGGTATTAAAACTGTTAATAGCAGAATACACTCAGTGCTCTTCTGTATTTCCTCTCAGTGTTTACAGCTCTCTTCCTCAACCATGTAGACCTACAACTCAGGATGTAATGAGCTCATGCATCTGTTGAACTGGACTGCTGTCCACGAAAGCTTAAGCCGTTATAATAAATGTGTTGGTCTCTGAAGTGCCACAAGGCTCTGACTTGCTGCTTCTTGCCTTGACGCTCCAGGTGAACACATCCAACAGCAACAACTCCTCTCCTCTAACAAACGGGTGAGAGGAGGAGAACAGCCCACAAAGAAAGGTGAGGATAGAATGGGCAGCCCCCTGGCAAAGCACAATTGCTTCCTCTGTCCCCTTTGCCATATCTCAGGGGTGGGAAACACTTTTCATCCCAAGGGCCAGATCCCCTTGTGGGGAACTTTTCAGGGGCCAGATGTAAATGATGGGCAGGGTCAGAGGCAAAAGTGGGAAGAGCAAGACATATGACTCTTAACCTTTGTGCAATAGGCTCCCTTGCAGTAGTGCAAAACCCAGATACATACAAACCCACATACGCAAACGTCTCTCCATCCAGGCAAGTGAGAGGCCTTCTCACCATTCAAGAATATATTCTAGCCAAAGAGAAACAGTTGCTGTGGAGCAGGACCAGGGAGCAGAACGGGAATGGTTTAAGGGAGACCTGCGGGAAGTGTGTCAACTCTGCATGCGGGAACTGTGAAAAAAAAGCATATTTGACTCCAGTCCGCCTTGCACATATTGCTAGAGTTGGTTCCCCGCATGTATCGAAAGAATTTACTGGCACTTGTGGTATTGCACAAGTGCTTAACTTTTGGAAAGAACCGAGAGCACCGTCGGAGCCCCTGAGGAAGAGGAGCAGCAGCAGCCCGGCTGGGGCAGAAGACGGAGCGAAGCGCCCCAGGGCGCACTGCCCGTGGTTGCTAAAAGCGGCTTTGTAACGATATCTTAAAAACTAACGGGGCGGCCAGCGGAACTCCCTGCTACGAGGACACGGAGGAGAGTGAGCGGCTGCCTAATTGCTAGGCAGCTTCAGGGAACCGCGAAATAGCCCCTCCCTCCTGGGCGGGGTTTTGCGGCTCCGCCCCGTAGCGTCAGACGAGCCTTTTCCCCGCGCGCAGGCTCATCTGGGCATTCGTGGTTCCGGGTGCGTCCGGCATGGCGAAAGCGGCCAAGTGCGCCAAGGTGGGTTTGGCGGCCGGACCGCCTGAGGGGCGGCTAGTGGGCGGCGGCGGGGAGGCCTTAGCACCTCGCTCTCTCTTTCTCTCTGTGCTCCGCAGGTGGAGGAGGCGGCGGCGACGAGTGACTCGGGCGTCCTCTCCGCCTTCCTGGGCTGGTGCGCCGACGCGGGCCTGGAGCTGAGCGCTAAGGTACGGCCCGCCAGGGGTTTCCGCGGGCCCGAAGGGATTGGGCCAGCCGCTCCCTGCCGGCGGGGAGAGTCTGGCCGAGGGGGAAAGGCCCCTCCATCCCCCCCCCCCGGGGGAAACGAGAGGCTTCCTTGCCGAGGCCCCGTGGCCAGGTGTTAAGGGGAGGCCGCTCTTCATTCAAATTCCCTTTGAATTTCACCTGCCCTTTGCGGGTGACTCCTACTCCCAGGCGGCTCACACAACACAGGGGGAGGAAGTGCGGTTCCCAGCAGTAAAGGAGCGGAAGGCAGTGCAGAACCACCCGGAAAATTCAAGCCGAAATGAAACTTGTAGCATTAAATATGCACCCGTCCTAATAATAAAATGCTTTAAAACAAAAACATTCATCCAAAGGAACCGGGCAGCAGCAAACAGGAACCGGCATGAATAAGATAATGAAAACCTGGAGTAGACTTGTAGTAACTTTAATCTTGTTACTTCACATGCATCAATCAGACCATTTTACTCTGCATTAATCTAGTCTGGCTCCTTTTCCTGCTTCCCTTCTAACAGCTGCTAATGGTCGGTTAATATTGCCACTCTGGGGGAGCTAAAATAGTTAGAAAATGGCTGTATCACTCTTTAGTTACCTGACTTGTGTTACTAGGAAATTGGAAGGGGGGGGGTGAGAGACACCCCCCAAACGAGAAAATAACAGCAACATATCTGCAAAGGCATTGCATCTGCAAGGGAAGCTCAGCTCAGGAGCCTGTGACTCCCCACTGAACCCCAGGTCTCCAGCAAAGGAAAATAGCAATTCACTGATAAATGTATCTATGTACTGGCTGAGTGGGAAAACTTCAGAAATTCGTAAGAAGCCACTTGTATTAATCTTCTCAGTTCCAATGGCATTTAGGACCCATGGAAGTGAGGTATAAGGGGTGGAGTGAGAGAGCCCACTGTAATCCCCAAGATGTACAGTCCCGCCCATCTTCAGGGCCTTCCTAAGGAGTCATGACTGGTGATAGCCCAGACAAGAAAAAGGGTTGCATTTGACTTGACTCAGCGACCAGGGAACTGTAAATTCTTTCCTTTGTACTGTGATGAAGTGTGAAAGACTATATTTGAGTGACAGGGGCATGCCTGGATCTCAGGTTCTACCTGAGACCATGCCTTTTCTGTGACATGAGATGTATTATGGGAAACTTTGGGAAACTTTGAAATACAGGTGTAACCCATTGATTAGGCTTCTGGCTGCTTCATCTTTGTGGTAGTAGGAAGTCTTGTTGCAACAATAAAGATCAGGCTCCAAGTACTCCCGATTACACTTGTGAGTACAAAAGGGTAATTAAGCTATTAAGGGTTGGCTTTTGTGACGCTAACCAGGGACCTGTAACTAAGGGTTGTAGTAAAAAAAACACCTTTTGGAGTTGGAGAAAAAACTTTCTTTTCTTGTGTTGTAGGTCAGCGTGAGCAGAGAGGGCACAGTAGCTGATTATGGCTTGGTGGCCAGGGAAGACATTGAGGCAGGAGAAGTCCTTTTCACCATCCCAAGAACGGCAGTCCTTTCGCAGTACACAAGCCCCCTTTCTTCCCTACTAGAGAAAGGTACAGGAATGGTTTTGGGGGGAATTCTGTAGCTTCATTAAAAGCTTCATGTTCATTGGGCAGCCTGTCCAACCACCAGGTGCCCTCCAGCTGTTTTGAATTACAACTCTCAGCCCCAACCAGCATCAGTGTGCTTTCTATCATATAGAATAGCCTTTGCTAAGTAGGTGCCCTCCAGATGCTATTGGACTACAACTCCCACCAGCCCCACTTGGCATAGTACATATGCGCGCACACACAGTACCCTCTATTAATATATCCATATTCTCTGCATGTGTCTGGTTGTGCTAAAGGAGGTAGAGGCCCCCAGATTGCTGACCTATGGTGTACAGTTTTGGCAGCCAGCCATGGTAATGATAGGAATTATAGTCCAACAGCTGGAGGGCACCAGGTTGATGGAAGGCTGTGCTATTGTCCTATAAAGAAGAATGTGCATGTTGATACTTGTAAACGGGGTGGAGGAAACGGCAAACTCCTCAGTAAGCTTCCAGATTCTTCAGAATGCCCCAAACTGTCATCCTTGAGTGAGATTGGAGAGTTGTATTCTCTACTATGGACGTAGGTTTCTGGCTGATTTGGCTTGCTCTCTTAACAGATAATAGTTTTGGCGTTCTTACACTCTATTTTATTTACCTTTAATAGAGCAAGCCTCTCTGGAGAGTCAGTCCGGCTGGGTTCCGCTCCTGCTTTCTTTGCTTCATGAATCCACAGCCAGTGATTCTCGTTGGGGGCCTTATTTGTCACTGTGGCCTAACTTCAGGGGTCTGGATCACCCCATGTTCTGGTAAGAGGGGAGGCTGTTTGGCTGTGTTCTGCCAGCACCCAGCTTCCTCAGGTAAATCAGTTGCAGCACATCTTCACCAAACAAATTTGGAGCCCAGTGCAGAGTCAACCACCTCAAGGATGCTTGTGAAGCATGTAGCTCAGAAAATGAGGCTGGGCTGGGCATGGTCAGGTGCTTGTGCTGGAGCGTATCTTCATGACTCCAGTCCTAGGCCTTTCATTCCCCCTTGTTATGCCAGAAAATGCAGGCAGGCACTGTAGTTTCTTCCATAGGAAGAAATTAAAGACTTTTGACACTGGTGTTACCAGCTTGGTGGTGCTTAAGGGCAGTGGCGTAGCGTGGGGGGTGCAGGGGGGGCTGGCCGCACCGGGCGCAACATCTTGGGGTGGGCGCTCACACTCGCAGCTCTCTGCCCCTACCTGGCTCACTCACTCTCTCTCACTGCAGTGCTGGCTGTGCGAATCCGATCCGAGCCGCTGGGTCGCCGCCCACTGTGGAGGGGGTGGGTGCCAGGCGTGTGGTGTGGAGAGAGAGCGAGGGACTATCTGGGAGAGGGACAGTGCAGCGGCCGCCCAGCGCAGCGCTGAGTGCGGGAGAGAAC
Organism: Podarcis liolepis; assembly: GCF_965112155.1. NCBI lineage: Eukaryota > Metazoa > Chordata > Lepidosauria > Squamata > Lacertidae > Podarcis > Podarcis liolepis. Next base: position 55,216,351 of record NC_139561.1, on the reverse strand, counting down.
CACACCAGCCCAGCCTAAGCAGCAGCAAGAAGAAGCTGGCAGCGGCAGCAGGTTAGGGGTTAGGGGGCGCAAATTACTTGCCTTAAGGGTAGTGCTTGAGATGTTTGATTGAGAGGCTAGTTTATTTCTGGATGATAATGGTGACATGTTTGAACCTTGGGCAGGTTTGTGTCTACCCACCTCCACCTCTTTGTTCACAGTTTCTTAAGAATAGGTTTAAAAACCTATGGGTCATCTAAACAACAGTCACTTGAGAATCAAATATTAAGCTGGTGTTAATAAGTGCTTCTTTTTATGATGGGGTGGGGTGGGGGGGAGAGATGTAGAGAGTAGTATAATGAAAGGGTGTTTTGGTGAGGGAGGTGCGTAGAGTGCAGAAACCACACTCTAGTCTCGGATTAGGAAAACTAGGATGGTTTGAGAATACATATTGGATCTTTCAGATACCAAGGTGATAGCTAGATCTCAGATGAGGGAGTAGCCAGTTTGTCAATACTGTTCAGCACAAGTGAGCAATCTGGGGGACTCTACTTTCTTCAGCACAGCTAATCCACCCAGTCTGGAGAGGAAGAGAAGATAGGGCTATGGATGAAGGAGATAGAGGGTGCTTGGTGTGGGGGTTTGTGTGTGCATGCATGCATGAGAGAATGGATGGAGTGAAGAGGGAGAAAGAAAGTGGATGTTCCATCCACTTTCTGCTTGGGTGCCACTTCTGCAACTGGTTTGTAGTGCCTCGCCGCTTTCTGGCCAAGAGAGTGTAGCCTGCTGTACAGGAACCATTTTGATTGTTCACTTACTTGGCTTCTTGCTTAAAGAAAGAAACTGCACCTTCTGCTTGCTGTTTTGTACAGGAGTAAAGAAGAGCAGATGAGACTTCTGCAAGGAACAGGGATTCCAGAAGCTGTGGACAAGGACTTGGCCAATATCCAGACAGAGTATTCCACCATCATCCTGCCTTTCCTGAAGGCCCACCCAGATATATTTGACCCTGAGGTGCACACTCTGGAGCTCTACAAGAAGCTGGTGGCCTTCGTCATGGCATACAGGTGAGAGAGAGAAAAGGTGGAAGCCATGAGTGGTCACTCTCTAAACTGCCAAGGGGCGAGCAGGGTGTGTACTGTTGCTTTCCACTGGGACACTGGTTTGGAGTTTAAAGAGATGGCACCTGAGAGGCATTCAGGTTGAGAAACTAAATATATGTAGGAAGTGAGTTGATAGAGGAGTCCCAGATGGGGTTCAGTTTTTGGTGAACTGAGAAGGCAGAAAAGCAAAAGTTGCCTATCAACAAAGAAGAGAAGTGTCACTGCTGTGCCTCTCTTCCTTTCCACATCTCTGGCCTTGGACAGTTGGAACTTTCCTTGCATAAACCACAGCAGGGATGGGGAACCACAGGCCCAGAGGCCAAATGTGCCTACCTGGCCCTCTGCTGGCCCTTGGCACTCTTCCCCAGGCTGGAATGTGTCTTTGAACTCTGATAATGCTTCTTGTTTGCTTGGATGAAGGACGGGGTTTGAGGGAGTATGTGTAGAAACGAGCCTCCGGTGGGAAGTTAAGCTTTCTATCCTTCGCTCTGCCACCTTTTGCCTCTGGCCCTTCCTAGGTTGCACCTGTAGAGAATGCGGCCCTCAGACTGGAAATGGTTCCGCATCCCTGCTCTACAGACTGTCTTTATAGTTGAGCCTGTAAACTGGTATGTTGAGGCAGGAATATACAAATGAACAAATAGGAGCAGACTTAGGTTTTACTGAAGAAAGATGCTCCACTTTTAAACTGTAATGTCCTGCAGCTCCCAGAGCTTGAATTTAAAGAGGCTCATCTAGGGTGCCCAAGCAGCCTAGAACAACCTTTCTCAACCTCAGGTCCCCAGATGTTGTTGGACCATAACTCCTATCATCCCTAAGTGCTGGTCCTTCTCACTAGGTATGTTGGGTTTTTTTAGTCCAACCACATTTGGGGACCCAAGGTTGAAAAGGGCTGTTCTATGCTGCTTGGGCACCCTAGATGAGGCTCTTTAAAGTAAAGCTCAGATTGAGTTCAGGGGCAGTTCTTGGATTGTGTGTTGCAGTTTCTGAACTAGTAGCCATTTTCAGAGCCATGTGCATCTCTTTCCGTCTCACCAACCTCAACATAATTTGGCTATACTTAAAGCTGCCTCGGTTTAGTATCTCCCTGCTTTGTTCCCCACCAGTTTCCAGGAGCCTTTGGATGAAGAAGAGGAAGATGAGGAGGAGCCCAATCCCCCAGTGATGGTGCCCATGGCAGATCTCTTGAATCACGTGGCTGACCACAATGCCAACTTGGAATATTCGCCGGTGAGCAGAGCATACAGAGCTTAAATTTAGTTGAGCCCCTGTGTGTGTACGTGTGTGTACGCCAACCTCCCCCAGTCTTTCACATCTATTCCCTGAGGTGTGAATTTCAAAGGGCCAAGTGTTTTTTTCCTGGAGATGTCTGAGCCACAGTCCCCATTATGTGTGTTATGACTTGTTCAGACCAGAGGACTCTTTGTCCTCGATACAGCTCTGCAGTGGCCAAAGGAACAATTCCTACACTACACTTGATCTTAGCCAAAAGGCCTTCTTGCAGCAGTTTCTGATTCCATAAGGAAAAGCAGGACATGCCATCTGTAGCTGCTTGACCTGCTGGGATTTTTGCCTGGAGAAAGAGAGCCTTGTGTCAACTCTGCCCATCTTCCTTTTGCCTTGAGGAATGTGCAGAGTTTACTCCCAGTACTGGAAGGCTCAGATGGTTCATTTATTGCTCAGGGGAGACTCACTGTGATGCAGACTGAGAATTCCTGCCATAAGAAAATGACAAAGGTGTCATTCCATTCTGCAGTAGGAATTATTTGTTGTGATTGTCTTTGGAAGACAGGTGAAGAAGGTTTAGATCTATGTGTGCCCTCTCTGTGTCCTTCGGCATAATGGGGATGCTTAGCTCATAGCTTCAGCTGATTGTAGCTTAGCTGCTTCTCCTGTTTGGTTAATCAGTGAAATATGTCATTGTGGAGAGCCAAGGATGAAAGGAAAGGAGAAAGAATAGTTGTGTAGAGTAGAAGACAGAATCTCTGCCCCCTTTGGAACTTTGTTCTCTTCTCCTCCCTCTGGGGAGAAGAACCTAGAGCATGGCTTACATTGTACCTTGTGGAATTTAAATTGAAGCTGTTTGGGGAGCTGAAATGCAGGAAATTAAACCAAGTACATTTTCTCTAGCTCCCAAGTACCAGTAGGAATCCTTGGGCGGCAGCAACATGACTGACACAAGGTCATGCAATTGCTTTTCATAGGCTTGAGAAAATCCCTTCCTAGATCGCTAAGTGAGAGGGACTGCTTGAGTAAGAAGCTGTTGTTTCTTGTTCCCCTCATCACAGTCCCTGAAATCAAACCTGCAAAAAATCTTAATGAAAAAATTTACAGGTCTGTTGTTGGGTAAAAAGGCACACCCTTGATTCAGATCTCAGGCGCACCCTTGATTTTTGGTGCTTGGATTCTGTTTTCATCACTTTGGAAGCAGCTGTATTTGGGCATGCATGGGTCTCACCTATCAGGCCCATCACCTGCAATGGTTCCTTAGGGTATTGCTTCTCCTTTGGGGAGCATATAGGGGGTAGGTAAAGGCCTGGTTCAGCCAAAAGGGACCTTGCAGGCACTACTGATCAGCTGGTTGACAGGGCCTACAAAGCCTATTTCAAAGTGCTGCATGAAATAGAGCTTTGAGAAGGACTTCTGAAGACCCCTGTGATGCCATGGGGTTGCCAGGCCCAAAAGGGGTTGGAGAGAGAACAGTTTGACCCATTGAGCTAAAAAGCTCCCCCAGCCCTCATGCAGCCTTTCCACAGTGTCCTTTCTCGGCAGCAGATGGGTGGGAAGCTCTGCTTTCTTACATCCCTCTCCAGAATTTTCTCTTGTCTTTGAAGAGCATTCACAGCAAATTTGGTGTATTTCAGGGGAATGCTGGGGAGTGTAAGGCAATGCTTCCTAAGAATGAAAAACAGGGAAGACGTCTGCTACTCTACCTTCTGTCTTCCTCCTCCAACTGCATCCCTTTTTCTATTCCTCATCTGTTGCACACATTGCAGGAATGGAGAAAACTGCAGGAGATGAGTGGGGCAGATGAAAACTTTTTCTTGGGAGATTCTCAGGGCTGGACAGGATCTGCCAAGTTTTACTTCCCTCTTTTGTCTGCAGGAGGTATTGAAAATGGTTGCAACTCAGTCCATCTGCAAAGGCCAAGAGATCTTCAACACTTACGGGGAGATGGCAAACTGGCAGCTCCTCCACATGTATGGCTTTGCTGAACCGTATCCTGGCAACACAAACGATGCTGCTGACATCCAGATGCTGACACTATGCAAAGCAGCACTGCAAGGCAAGAGGCTGGACAGGAGACACTTTTTTAAAAAAGAAACATAAATCAGCAGAGTAAGAGGATATCTGAAAATCCATCTGTCTGTCACCTTGTGTTGCTTTTTCCAGCTGTGTTTTTAATTAGGCGGAGGCTGCATTTAAATACAGGTGTTTGTATGTGACTTCTGCAGCTGCTGGTGGCATCCAGAGCAGAACAGCTTGATTACTTTGCTTCCCAATTTTGCATAACGCCTCCTGGGTCATAATGCCAATTTAAAACAAAATAATCTGAAGGCATGGAACTTTCCTCCATGATGCTCTGGATGGCATTCAAGGTTTTTAGTCTCACCCTCTCCTCTCCCCCCCCCCTTCACAACTCTGTGGGACAAGTTAGGCTGAGTATGCAATCCAAAGTCTTGTTGGGACTGAGTGAGGACTTGAAGCTGGGCCTCTCTGGCCCCTGCCAGGCACTGTTAGCTGCGGCACTACACTGGATTAGACGAAATGATGCGCTTCAGCTTTTGACTGCAGCCAATGCTCCCTCTGCTGCCTGTTGAACCTGCACCTGCTTTTGTCTCCCTCTCCCTCCACCAGCTACAAAGACAGAAGCTCAACGGCAGCTGGTCTTGGAGCAGTGGGACTTCCTCTGCCAGATGGAGATGGTGGGTGAGGAAGGGGCTTTTGTGATCGGCTGGGAGAGAGTCTTAACTGAAGAAGAGCTGGCCATGGCGTTGAAGGTGAGGGCTCTGACTGGTTGCTGCGCCATTAGACTCCTGGGAGGCCATTTTACTCCCGTACATGCTTGCTGCTTTACTTAAGCAGTTGACAAGAGTTTTACTTTACAGGGGTGACATGTTGGACTTAATCTGAAGATTCTTTCAGTTTAGATGGAGGGAGGACAACTCCTCTCTGTTGGTCAGTGGAGGTGTGACTTGTGAAGGCTTCTTCCCGTGGCAGGCAGGGAGGCTTGAGGTTGCTTGGGGGCTTGCTTATGCCACTTTGGCACCTGGGCATTGCAGCCCCAGAATAGGAGAAGAGTGCTTCAGTCTTAGCTGGTTGGGTAAGGAGCAAATTCCTCGGTCAGTCTGTAGATTGCGGGGGGGGGGGCAGCTGTGCTTTGTTTTTTGCTGGGGGCAGCACAATGCACTGGTCATTTTGAAGACTTTCCAGGGCTTGTCTCCACTACAGATGTCGCTCTGGGGGCTGTCTGTGTGCTTTGATGTTTTTGTGCAAGCCCTCCCTATCCCTGGGTTCTGAGACGCCTCCTAAGGGCACAGCTAGCGATGGAGAAGCTATTAGTTGGGCAAGTGTGCTTCTCTTTCCTCCAGGGACTGGCTCACTTGCTGGACCAGGGTGAAGATGTGCACATGTACTCTTGGCCTGCTACTGCTGCCTATTTTAATGGACAGGATTTAGAAAATGTAGGAAGAAGCCTTCATTCCACCTCTCACAAGTTCTGCTACATGGCGTGCCAATTCTTCCACTGAGACAAGTTGTTGCTTTCTGCTGAAGTCCCAGGCAGCTTCCACCATGTTCTCTCTTTATGCAACCACCCCTTCCCCATGTAATCAGCGGTATATTCTGTAGTGGAATGAATGGGGAAGGTCTGAACTTTTTATGCTGTGTGGCAATGACGTATCTTCTGTGGTGCTGTCATTGTTCCCAGGAAAGGGAGAAATGTGGCTAGAGATTCTGCTTCCATCCCTTGGGACTTCTTTCTCTGTGGCTTTTGGGGGCAAACAGCCTCACTGACCTTGAGCTCTAAATAGTCTGCCAAATTTCCTGCAGGTGCTTGTCAAAGGACAGTTTTAGTACTAATATATACAGTGGTGCCTTGGTTCTCAAACTCAATCCATTCCAGGAGTCAGTTCCACTCCCGAAACCGTTCGAAAACAAAGGCATGGCTTCCGATTGGCTGCAGGAGCTTCCTGCACTCAAGCGGAAGCTGCGTTGGATGTTTGGCTTCCGAAAAATGTTTGCAAACCGGAACACTTACTTTCGGGTTTGCAGTGTTCGGGAGCCAAGCTGTTGCAAGTACCAAGGTACCATGGTAGTTTCTTTTGATTTGAACATAATCACTAACCAAGTTACATACATGGATTAAATGCTGTGTTCCTTTATACACATTTATATTTCTTGCTGCCTGTTCCAGTTGTCTCAATGGAAACTTAATTTCAAAACATTTTGAATGACTTGTGTCTGCTGTTCCTCCAAATTCTGCCTATGGAAACTAGCAAGTGTCCCGTCCCCCCCAATTATGTAAACGTCGTATTTTAATGTTTTGCAAGATGCTCTCACAAATTTACTTCATTGTATTATGAATCTCTTCCAGAATGTGACTTAACTTGGGAGAGGGGAAGGTCCATAGATTTAAATCCTGAGAAGCAACAGCAGGATCCCTTTTGGAGAATGTTTACCAACATCTGTGGGGCTGTTGATGCATTGAAGTTACTTAAGAGACCAAGAAGGTAGCTTTCAATAATCCCAGTTCTTTGTGGCCGTAGGTGCTGACTATGTCTGCAGATGAGTTCAAGGAGTTTAAGGAGCAAGAGACCCAGGAACCCAAAGCAGGCGAGGATGGTGCTATGTTCCTGATGCTCTCAAATACTACTATACCAAGGCTTGAAACCTCCTGGAAGAAGCTGCTCTTTGATGCTACACTGCTAACCCTGAAGTCATACAGCTCAGACTTAAAAGCAGAGGAAGAAATGCTCAGAGACCCTCAAGCTTATTCAAAACTAAGCTCCCGGGAGAAGTTTGCCCTGCAAGTGCGTTATGGCCAGAAGATGATTTTGCACCAGTTGCTGGAGCTAACAAGCTAGCTGCAGCTGAGGAAGGCAAGTGCTGTTGGCCTGGGAGGCTTAGCTAAAGGTTTCTATAAAGGCAGAGGTATTTATTTTTATATTAAAATGTGTTTCTGTGAGTATCAAATACACCCACAGGTAGCAAAAGACAGTATTTGTTTCTGAATCTGAAGGACATAGCAGTGGGAAATATAGGAGGGCAAACATCTTCCTAGTGTTGTTTTTGAGAAATTGGAACCTGAAGGCCACAAGCCTTCATTGTGGCTTGCTTCTTAATGGGTACTCCAGGAGATGCTGTCTGTGCACAAGACATTCCATTTAGGACTTTTAAGTCCATTTAAGTTATAGTGCAGCTACTGTGGCCTTCATTAATTTTATCTAATTTATCTTTAGCCGTATGAGCCAGTAGTGCCTGCCAATTCAATAAATGTGTTTGAAGCTCCTTTTTTTGGAATGTTTTGCATCTAAAGTGGCCTCCAACAATTATCCTTAAGGTTGGGAAACCTAGGAAGTCACTCAATCCTTGTTCTGTATGTTTAAGGCTACCAATTTACACAGCACAGAATTTACACAACTGGGGAATCTGTGTTTCTGTAGATGCGTTTGGACAACTCCAATCATCCCTGACCATTATGGGCCAGGCCATGCCAGCTGAGACTAATGGAAGTTGGAGTCAAAGGACACCTGGAAAGCCAGTTTCCCCACCTCTTAGGACCCCCTGTACATTAAATCAGCTGGGAAGATGGCCAAGTTTACAACACCTGTGAGACCCAGTAAATATGGCATTAGTCATCTGGGATGTCCCCCTCTCCCGAAGGACTGTGATCAGATCTAGCACTCTAGGTGCAGATGTCTGCGCTGCTGAACAAAGATTAACATGTTTCACTTGCTTACTGTCTAGATGCTCTTCCTCATCCCTGGGAGTTTTCATGCTTATTTGAAGTTGAAAAAATGTTCCTAAAAACATTTTCATTGTTAAGTCTATTATTATTATATTTTACATTTTGAATGCCTTTGTAGAATCTTTTACTTTTTCCAACCTTCTTCCCATCTCACCTCTGGCCAGATGAGCTGCATAGATGTATAGTTTGACTAGGCTTGGAGTTTTTAAACAATAAAATGTATTTGTATTGATAAGTGAGAAACCTGTTATTGCCACTTTAATGGACACTTTGAGGAGTTAAGGATGAATGGGGTCAAATGGTGTACTGGACAGTTCTATTTACAGAGTATTCTCTCCCCCGTAAATCCTCGATCTGAAGGTAGAAGGGCCACCTAGTGTACATCCTGCTCTGGCCTTTTGGTTGCTCACTTGGAGGTACCATCTCTAGGCCTGAACATGTGCACTAAGTGAAAGCTCCTAGGTTGTTGTTTTTTTAACTCCCCTTATTGGAAGCCCACTTAACTGCCCAGGGAATCAGCAAGAATAGGATTCTTGCTTACATTTTACTGATGCCTCAATTTTATCCTCTTAAGATAGCAGTTAAACATTGTTAATTAAAGTAGCAATATATTAGATTGATGTACTGCACCTTGATCGTATAAAAAGGAATTAGATTTATGTTGAAAATATAAGCAGTGAAGAACATTAACAACATTCGTCATAGATAATGAGAAAACATGGACATGTGCTGTTTCATGACTTTAATGTTTAACTACAGAATGCATACATACAAGAAGTGGGAGAACTAAAGCCCAAGAGAACTAGAAAGGCTACAAAATACAACACGTGGACCAATACATTTACAAAACATTCAAAATCCTTACAAAATGGGCTGTATTGGTCCTTTTTGTTCTTTTTACAAACTCAAACTTTGTGGCCACAGGGGAGCAGTTAACAGATTCACATCCTCCCCATCCCAAAATTTACAAGTGTCAAGAAAGAAAATCTACAGGCCTGGTCTCTTGTTTCCTTTGCTAAACCCACTAGCCCTCTCCCAAAGGGCCCAAAGTATATCTTTGCCAATCAAAACAAAGGAAGTCCTCCGCTCCAACGTTCGTGCCTCTTGCTGGCAGCATTTGATACTGGGAAAAGCAATATACTGGACCCTAATCCTAACTTTCCCCCACCCAGTCCCCCATATACTGTAGGATCCTGTGCTCCAATGCATCCATTTCCCCCCTCTTTGACAACTTTGTGATTTACAGGTCTCCCACCCACAAGAAAAATAAGTTACATAATATTTAAACTGGCTTTTCCATATTCTTTGGGAGTCTGGGAATGTCAGGAGAGCAGATCTGCCCCAGACAAAACACTTGGCATCAGCAGCCACCACTTCTATTACAGGCTGGTCAGGCACACAGTATGTGCCTCTCTTGAAACACAATTCGCACAAACCCAAAGTTCAGACAAATATTTCTGTTCTGTATATTTACAATAGTTTGAAATTATATTCACAGCATCTTCTGAATTTTGGCCAAGAGTCAAAACTTTTGTTTTTAAAACTTTGGAACATGCCCACAGAGGAGGAGATTTCTCACACAAAGATCTGTGATGTAAGCCCAACATGGGGGAGGGAGAGGCAGCCTCCAAGGTCTGGCTAGACCCACACACATTATTCTGTCAGCTTGATGGGATGGAGATCTCCAGGCTGGCACAATTTCCAGGGTGGTTGCTTTCTCTAACTAGCTCCAGTTCCTTCCATTACTTGTTGTGCCTGTTTTTGCCCCATACAACATTGCGCAACAGACTGGAACAACCTACAACAAGGAGAATAAACTTAATTTCAAGGCACAACTTCCTCTCCTCTGCAAGTACCAGAGTTCCTAGGTCTGAGTCCCCCAAATACACTGAACAACTAACTGTTTAAAATTACTCACTTTTCAATTTCTGGAGCACAATGGACAAACTCGTGATTCCAGAACTTAAATGCTGGGTTTTTAATCAGCTCGATGAAGGTAATAAGGAGACCCCATGGGTGAGGCCTATTTACAATCAATCGTTCTAGCAGAACTCTGTAAAAGAGAATAGATTAAGTAAGGCATGGGGAAAGTCACACCGCGTGCCAGTATGAAAGACATGATGCAGGAATATCAAGGTCCCGCTGAGAATAGGTACCCTCATGGGATTGTGTCTGGCAACATTAATTAGCACTATGCTGCTTTCAGAATGTGGAAGACTGCTTCTCAATATAATGTGAGAGTGGGAAACGTGATTCTAGGCTTCACCACTGCAGACTGGCTGCAGATTTGTGGAGATGAATGCTCCTCCATCCAGAAAAGGATCCTTGCATGGAATCATTGCAACCACCTTAACAGCTGCCTTTCAAACCATGTGAACCCTCTAATCAACACTGGAAGTCCTACTCTACATGTGGATAAGAGGGGCAAAGCTTAGAGTGTTTGTTACATTGCCAGCAGTGACTTGCTACTGCTGCAACGGGGACAAGCCACTTTCTTCCTGGTTGCTGGGCAGGACAGCTTCAGATGGCAGTGGACCAACTAAGTGTTAGCTCCTGAAGCTTCTCCCTAGTTCCTCATTGGCTCTTTTGTGAGAACTAGGCAATGTAGGGATTGTTTTAGACTCCTTAGATCTCTTACCTGGTGATTTGTTCTTGAATAGCTTCAGTGTTGGCCTCTGCAAACAGGTAAAGCATGGTGCAGCTGAAATAGTGAGTATGACTGTTTGGGTACCGTAACTGATTGGCAATTGCATTTAGGAAGAGGTACCGACCTGGGACACAAAAAAGGTAAATAGTTAGATTCTCTTAAACACAAAGGAAATCAACAGTCCTTGCCTGGCTAATTTGTTAGTTCCAAGAGTTATGCCCAAAAGTCAGGAAGGTTAATTAAATGGGTGCTGCCACGAGTTGACATGAATTTCCCAGGCTCACTTCTCAAAGTTTCCTAGTTTGTAATTCATTTTCATAAACCTGTTGGCTTACACAAGGGGCGCGGGCAACATTTTGCAGCCTGGAGGCCACATGCCAGGGGTGGAATCAGAAGCAAAAGCAACTGATTTGACATTAAGCTACATTCCAGCTATGTAAAAGTAACTGGTTTTTACAGATACATACAACTAACTCTGTTCTCCATACAGTCAAGTGAGAGGCATCATCACAGTTCAAGGACACAGTCCAAGCTGGCAAACTCAACCAAGGAGTGTGGGACATGGCCTGGGCTGGGGGTGGAGAGTGATGAGGTCTGGATGACCACATTTGGCCCTCGGAATAGAAGTTCAAAGAAGTTCCCCACCTCTTAGATGGAACTAAATAAACCCTTTCTCTATATTAGTTGTGGAATATTTTAAACATAATTTCTAAAATCTAACAATATTTTAAGGTACAACCTGGCCAAATTAAAGCAAAGTATTATCCATGTAAATAGTGAGATGCAGGATTGATTCTGTCATAGAACGCCAATACCTGCAATTATCAGCTAGCCTCTGAAGTCCAGTATCAATTGTAAGGCTAGCACATTATCAATTATGCAGTATTTATGTCTGACCTCACCAGGTTGATTTCCCAGGCTCTTTTTCCCCCACAGCCAAAGACCTAGAGATAAACCTCTTGCATCTGATTTAACATTAGGCTAGCTGATTTGAAGTACTATCAAGCTTCCTTTTTTACCTTCTGTGTCCAGGTCAACAGCAAGATTCTGGAAGATATCCATGTGAGCAGAGTGGGTGATGGTGCTCATGGAAGGAGTGCTGCCTTTGTTGTGAATATGTGCAATAGCTTGAGTACCTACATACAGCACCAGGGCATTTATCAGCTGGATATTGTAGCGATTGCCAGGCTCATTTGATACCTAGTGGGGTGAACATAAAAGAGGCAAAATCACTGCCTTGGACCTCCGAGACAAAGAGCCGTGAAGAAAATATATTATGTGATTACGAATGTTTAAACTGCAGAGTATAACTCACTAAAAGGTCTGCCAAAGCCATTAGCTTTAACAGCAGGCAGGCTTCTCTTATCTCCTCTATCACTGCTGCTGCACAATCCATCCCCAACTAGGTACTAGTTTTTAAAACATAAATGCATTACAATATACTAAAAATTGCTAAACACAGACCCACAGCTCCATCAGGATGCATTATCTGGGCCAGGTAAAACTGATCTTTTTCTAATTTATGTCTCTTTAAGCGGGGTTGATGTATGACACATTCTGCAGTGGGATCAGGGCTGAACTGGGATCTTTCCTCTCTGATGACTAAACTATGCATCTGGCAAGCACCAGATCTATGATTTTTACTGTGGGTCCACCACTGTAAGCCTCAATCTGATAGTTATTTTTAAGGGACTCCATGTAAAACTCTGCAAATTCAAGAAGATCCATTTTAAGCCTATTGGATCTCATTTTTACCCAAATATCCCCCCCAAAAAGTAAAGAAAATCTCTGTTTGGGGAGGAGTAAAAGAATGACACACTCAAAATTCCAGAACTGCCCACAGCCCCAAATAAGGTTGATGAGCCCTGCTTTAGACAGAGGACCTAAAAGCCTGTTTTGGAACAAAAGACACAGCAGACACAGGACTGCATGCTAACCTCCACTCCCAGCTCTCTTCCTCAATCTGATTTTTTAGTAAGCCCCTCACCTGCAAGTTGCTACGCAAGTCGGACAGGAACGTGACTGGAGAACGGGTTTTGAGGTAGGAATCCAAATCCTTTTTGAACTGAGGTGGCATCACTCCAGTGAAATTGGTGAGTATCCGTGGAGCAATATTAATCTCACTCAACATGTCCACCTGTTAAGCACAAAGAAGCATCCTAACGTTATTTTCTACCATTCAGCTGTTACCCATCTGAAGTCCACAGGGAAGACTGAGTATCACTCTTGTATCACCACCACCACCACCATGATCTTAAATGTGACAGCTGCTTTATCTTGCCCAATGCAAACCAAAGCGACTTACAACCAACCAACCAAAAAAACCACCCCACATCAATATATTAAATATATTAAAACCAGTGGGGAGGACAGACATTGAAAACATCCTGCCCAATTCTAGAAGGCCACAGATAGTTAAGGGCCAAAAGGCTGGTTACAGAGGAAAGGTTTTTCCTTGGTGTTTAAATATATGTTATGATGGTGCCAGGCGAGCTTCCCTGTGGAGAGCATCCCACAAGCAGAAAGGCACCGCAGAAAAGGCCCCTTCTCCTGTTAACACCCTCTGGATCTCTCATGGTGGTGGCACACAAAGGAGGGACTCAGGTATAGATGTAGCATAAGCAAACTGATATGCTGGAACAGATGCCAAAGTTCAAGTGCATCTTTACTACTAAGCAGCGACTGCCATGTATGTTCCAGGACAGAATGCTCTAATTCATGCCAGTGGCTTGAATTAATTAATTTTATAATGAATGATTTTAGAGTGTTGTTTATGCTGTACTTTTGTACTGTTTTATTGTTGTTAGCCGCCCTGAGCCCGGCTTCGGCTGGGGAGGGCGGGATATAAATAATAATAATAAATATTATTATTATTATTATTATTATTATTATTATTATTATTATTATTTCCAAGACCAGGAGTTCACAATGACATTCCCCACCTGGGGTGGTTCAGTGTTATAAACAGCTTCCCTAAGGCTGGGGGTAGCTAATGGGGTGCCCTTCAGATGTTGATGGACTACAACTCCTGTCATCTTTAAGCACTAGCCTTCTAGTTGGGGCCAACAGGAGTTGGAGTCCAACATCAGGAGGGCATTATATTGGCTACCCTGTTTCATCAAAGCAGGTCAAGCTGACCCACTAGGGTCTTACTGACATAGTTGTTTATGCAAAAGCATCAACACCATTGCACAATCTCAGGTGCTTCAACACATGAGGTCTCATACAAATCAGGCCTTGTACATTACCTTAAGGTTGGGAGTGAATGGATCTGGAAGCCTCATATTACGTGGGAAGGCACTCAATATCAGATTCCTTAGCTGAATACAGTTTGGAGGAATCACATCGCAGAAACCATAGTGGTAGTCACAGAGGAATTCTGGGAAGTCATGTAACAGGACCAACAACACACGCAGAGTACCCTACCAAAAAACGGGGGGAAAGAGAACTAAGTATCTATGCTAAATCTATGCAAAACATCTCAGCCAACACTATTATCAGAGCTTTCCAAATGTTTCATGTTGGTGACACACTTTTTACACACGCAGGTCAATTTCCTCATCCACAATCCCATGGAAAAGGGCTGTATGATTTGAACTTTACTGTGTAGCTACAATTGTGCTGGGAAAATAATCCAGACCATCACTGAATTGTAACAAATTCTCTTCTGCTCTATTCTAAATTCTACTTACCTTGTACAGAATTTGCATAGGTTTGGCAAGTTCCACATTCCTCAGGAAAGGAGCCAAATATTTAAACAGATCTATCAACAGCTGAGCATACATAGGCCACCCCTGGAAAGAGAATTTACATGATAAGAGTTATGTGATATTTGCTAATATATTTACTATAATGTCTGAACTGGATCCCATTTAACATTGTTGGTAGAACTAACAACTTGCATGTTACAAAGCAGTATACTACATTATTCTTTAATCTGTCAGGGCTACCTGAAATATGAAATCCATAGTGAAACCAGCCACTTATGTACAATAAGGGGAACTGTAGGGGTTGAATTCTGGACTTAAGGGAAATGGAAGAATGAGTGAGATTTACTGGAAAGACTTGGTCACATCTGCCCCAATACAGTGCAGCTGTGGACTCTCAGAAGTTTGATACAACCTACAAGGCTGCAAATGGTTCCTTGCAAGTTATTTCAAACTTCTGTTTAACATCTATGGCTGCTGGAGTAAACTGATTTAAATATTCATTTTAAATAGAAAATAACCTTAACCTCTCTTTCTCTTACACTGCACAATCCTCCTCCCTTGCCCCTGCCTAGAAACAAAATAGGGAACTTGTCCATTGCAGCTCATGTATCTCTGCACCACTGTCTTTGTCTGCTCAGAGACAACTAAAGGGCCAAGCATTTTCAGAAGCAAGGGCTGGTAATTAATAGGCAGAACAGTTTATTTTCAGAAGATTAAAAAGTACTGTCCTTTTTTTAACAGAGAGGAAGGGTATTCTTAAATTGAGAACTGAGATAATCCCACAACTCAGATAAAAAGTACATAAAATATGCACTTTAGTCAAGGTCACACAAGTAGAACTAGTGGAAGGAAGGCCCTCCTAGCAATAATACTGGATCACATCCTACCGAGACAAGCACTGGATCCCAGTACATGCCATGATATGTCGAGCCTCACTCACCACCACCACTGCAACCACACTACCAAGCTCATAACAATTGTAGCATATAACCATATTTCTCCTACTTCCTTCTCCCACGCAGCTGGGAGGCTGGCAGGGTATAGTTTTCACTTTTACAAAACTTAAGAGTTATGTGTGAAATAGGAATCTAGGTTTAAAACACTGCTAAGTTTCAAAACAAATCAACTTCAAGCCACAGGTTATAAAGTTGGCCTGCTTAATTAACCATGGTTTGCTTTAAAGCACACTCCGGGATCTAGTGTTCCATGCAAAGGCAGCCAGTGTATTTGACTGAAGGATGAATTTTAAGGGTTAAAAGTGAAGGTTTAACATTCTTGTATTCAGACTGAATTTTACCAGGCTGGGTTTTTTAAGGGATGAGGATTAAAATCCCATTTTTAATCCGTCCTGCTGAGGTTTCTGGACCTCTTCAGGTAATCAACTCTTAGCAGCTATGTTGTGGGAATACGGTAAAGACCTTAAAAGCAGACATCAGAAATTTAAATGGCATAAAGTCATTCTAGTTAAACAAAACCTGCAAACCAAGATGCATCCTTATTCCCTTTGGAAGCTTCGTAAGTTACAGAAGATAAACTGCAGCCACACCTTCTGCTGTGGTGTATGTGCCAGCATTCTTGCAATAAATATCCGATGGGAGATCAATTCTAGCCAAGCATAAACAAAACCTGGAGCTTTTGTAGGTCTCAGGATGTGAAATGTGTTACTGAAATAAAAACATACAACACAAGCTTTGTGTCAGATTTGTTTAAAGCACTGCCAAGAATCTGCAATGAACTAAGACCATCCTTGAAGTCTAAATCAGGCAGAGGTGGTTAAATGATTTAAGGACCAAGAGCCAGCATTCACTCTTGGCTAACCCTACAGGGCCGAATGCCAGCAGCAGTGGGTGTTTGTGAACCTCCAGCTGACTCATGCCGATCAGATGAAAAGGGCAGGTTATCAGCTCCTTCCTGCACATCAAATGTTCAAGCTGATGATCGGGGAGGATATGATTTGTTCTATGGCACTATACTAGGAGATTTAAATCTCCCTGCCCACCCCCAGGGTTGCATCTGCCTTGAAGGCAGAATTCCCAGTGGCCTATGGGTAGTCGTAATGCCCTTCTGTAAAGCCCCTCTGTCTCCTGCCCAACAATTCCAAAGCCATCAAACTACAACTTATTCCTTCCACTGCATTTAATGCCAAAAATCTGGATTTTATAAAACTGTACAAGCAAGTTTGCCATTTGCATCAAATATTTCTCCAAGGAATGTTGGTGGCCCCAAGCCATTCAAATGTAGTAAAAGATGCATAATTAAGATCCAAGACAATAATGTATCATATAGGAATCACAGTTTTAATAAACAGATCCACTAAAGTAAAGGAGCGTTTTAGTTGCCATAAATTCCCATAGGTGTCCAGATGGCAGTCTGTACAACTAGAATAGCACCACTCCTGAGTGGAACACAGGATCAATGTCCCAACTTGACCAGGGATTGAGTCTGGCTAAAGCTCTAGAATGTTCTAAATCCAGCTCCACAGCTGCAGATCCCAATGTGGGACTGCACAGAGATTAAGACAGAGCAGTATAAAAACCCTTCCCTCACACCAAGAGGCTGAGAAGCATTGGTTCCATACACTAGAGAACAGTCGCATACAGAAAGAATCTCACATATGCCCACAAATTTTCTTAATGTGCAATTATTCCAGTAACGAAAATACACCCCAAGTCTATCAACATATTTAAAATTACACAAAATTAGAGTTAACTAAAGTGAACTGGTGTAGACTCAATGCAAATCACAGAACTGTAGAGTTTGAAAATAACCAAAGTGTCCTCTAGTCAATTAAATGATACCTACCAGAAGGCTGTGAGTGTCTGAAAGTTTATGGTTTCCAGGACATGCTCAGGAGCATTTAATTCTAACAGCAACATGATGAAAATGCGGTGGTAGGGAAGCTGCTGGAATTCACTTTGACGAACATCATGATCCTGCAAAAGGACTCCCACAACTATCCCAAGAACCTAGAGGTAAAAAGGCAAGGCGCTCAGAATGCAACTTTTATGTATGCTTATAATTACTGCAATGCCAACTGGAATTCATGCACATACTCAGTATTTTTTGAAGACAATACAACAAACTGGCGATCTTGACTGCAACTTTACAATAATGTTTTCTGCCCTTTCACATGTAAGTGAACAAGAAATATGCACATCTCAAACCCTTATTCAGATTTATGTAATGCTTTTCCTAAGTGCTCCAAGTACATCCTGCATAGTACACTGACATTTTTTACAATGTAGCTAAGGATCCCTTTTACAGAGGAGGCAATCGCCTGCCAAACACCATCCATAGATGGATCACGATTTTAAAACATGGAACTCCTAGTCTGTGTTAGTAAAAAAACATGCTGCACCAGTTCCCATTCATTTAATAAGGAAACCTTTGCCAACCTGGCCCCATGGACTACAACTCCCACCAGCCTCAGTCATCACAATTCTAAAGTATACTACCCATTCTCCCAACCAGCTAAACCCAAGACAGATGGGTACTGGGGGCAGGGAAGGGTGCTCCCAACCTTGTTGAGCAAGTTGATCTTGGTGACCGTGTTGGTGGCCTCCCCAGAGTGCTTCACCAGCAGTGCAATGAGGCGCACAAAGGCATCCAGGTTGTGGTAACACTTGGCACGGATCATGGTGGGATTGGCAGCCGGGTTGTGCTGCTGCTCAGCTTGAGCACGATAGCTGATCTCAACACACATTTCAGTGCAAAGACGGAAGAATCGTGTGATCAAATCATCAGTTTTCAGGATTCCTTGCTGATGCATCTATAATGGGGGAAAAGGTAGACTCAGACCTAAAGAACTCCTCTTTTTTCTAAAATCAAGCTAGTAATGTTCTATCTAGACATGCTGGAAAGCAAGTGGGCTAGACTGTAACACTGCAGTTTGGCATCAAGAAAAGGCTGGTGATGCTTCTTAGGGTCAATTCCTACATTACCAACCATAAGCAGCGTAAGATCATTTCTATGTAATCAGGTCCCACACCACACTGGTAATGTCTACATCCAGAAACCAGGTGGAAAAGGAAACTATGCTGGCAAGGAAGTAAACATGACACCCATGTTGCCTCTGTATGTAGGCGTTACTGATGCTGCATGCTATATGCAGAAAGGGACATTTCTTACTGTGAATTCCTGTTCTGCTTCTCATGGAGGGCATTCCCAACCAGTGGGATAGCACCTCCGCCTGGAGCAACAGACAGGGCCATCATCTTGATCTTCCTAGACTGGACTGGCAGAGCAGAAATAAACTCTAAATGCCTTAAAATAAAAGAACCAACAACCTGTATGCAATAACCCAAGCACACATGCAGCAAAAACACGAGGAGCAGCTCCCCATCTGTGCAGTGAGGCAGAAGCCTCAGAGCAAAGCTTCGCCCACAGGAAACAATAGTAGGTGGAATACCCTCTGGGTGACATTGAAAACAGGAATTAAGTGCAAGAGACAATCTCCTTCTCTCAAGGTTTCTAGAGTACATTCCAAAACACTGGAATATGAAGGAGCCATACCATTCCAGAGTAGGCTGGAACTATGGAAGCTGTACTTTATGCAGAATACCACACATCAATTCTGCAGTGTTGACAGGTCCAACTAGTCATGCTTCTCCTTCAGGGACACACTGCTAGACTAGGATGCAGAAGTGAATGGTCCCTTCCACATGAGGATAGGAGAAAAGTGCTCAGCAAAAGTAGTGAAGTGAAATTCTAGGCAGGGAAGCTACATGGTGTAGGAGGGTTAAGACTACCCCTCTTAGGAACATAGGCCCATGAGAATGGATTGCTACTCCTGTCGGTTTCATAGGTAGACTGTCAATAGGTATTTCAGTCACTTGCAAAATCTGATATCACAATTTTTAAAGCAATGGTTATTCAGGATGAAATTCTCATTATGAAAGAATTCAAAACGCTTTTCATAAGCAATAATCTCTAGAATGCAGAGCAACTAAAGTGGCAAATATGAACAGAAAATTCTGCCACTGAACAACAGGGTTCCATTCATCAGTGATCCATTCACTCTGGCATTTTGCAGGGGTCAGCGTAACACTGAAGGCAGACCTGATTTTCAGTTTATTCCCTCCACATCTTTATCGGTTTTACTTGTGCATTATTTAGGCAAATTATGTTGCATTTCAGAGACACTGCAACTTTTTCGG
Organism: Podarcis liolepis; assembly: GCF_965112155.1. NCBI lineage: Eukaryota > Metazoa > Chordata > Lepidosauria > Squamata > Lacertidae > Podarcis > Podarcis liolepis. The sequence goes on along the minus strand of NC_139561.1, from coordinate 55,196,786 downwards.
GTAGCTGTCTCGGGATCTGGGGGGAAAGGCATGTGAAATTTTGCTGTCCTCATAGTACTGAATAGTTTTCATAGCCACTGTTTTCAAAGTGCTCCATACACCAATAAGGCAAAATTTTAATGGCAAGTACCACTGTTTCTGCAGTCTTAATAAATATATTTCTATCTGGAAGAGGACCTGCAATTTACTTTATTCACATATGCAAGCAGGCAGTGGAGTGGCTACTTGAAATGCAACTTAAATAAGGAAGCAAAGTTTTGGCACCCCTGAAGGACGACTGTGGTAGCGAAGTAAAAAACTGGCAAACTGCTTGCCATATTCCACGCCTACATATGTAAAGAGATTCTAGCTTTTGCAAACACCTCTCTAACATCTGTAACACAGAGTCACCTGGGGGGGGGGGGAAGGAAACTGAGTTAAGGAAACTGCATTAAGTAGTGTACAAGCAGTGGCCATACCTGGCTGGTGGCAGTCACCCTCCCCTTCAAGGTGGCTGACCCAAGGCCACACCCAGAGGGCACAGGGATTCTCCTTGGAGCATATCCCACATGACCTCTACATCTGCCTTCAGAAGAGCAGCTGCTTCCTTTGGGCACAAAATAAATGAGTGGAAGACCCTCGGGACTGTCAAGAGCTGCAAGAGGTGCCCACTGGCGGTGGCAGCTGCTGCTCAGGTACGTGCTCTGCTCTAGCTTCTTAGGTTTCTCTCCTCAGAGCAAGGACACATCCTCGACCCTGAGAAAGCCAAAGAGCTCTGTGGGGCACTGGGAATCTTTTCCTTGCTGACCACTGCCCCACAGCATGCAGTCCCCCTCAGCCAGGTCTTTCTTCATTTAAAGAACACAACCTCCTAGTGGATGCAGTGGAGAGCCCCCAGCATCATGATACTGGCTAGCACAAACAAACAACCATTTACTAACACGTTTCTCTACACTGATACGACATGTTGCACGTACTGCCATTATGCAAAGTGGAATTTTTAAAAAGGGGAAATCAATATTACATAGTACTCTACTTGATCCAAGGGCATCATAACCTACTTATGTTGAATAAAAAGCACCTTTCTTTCCCCAAGCTCTACCTGTCCAACAAATGCAGAGAATGCTTTGGTGCTGTCACGCCCAGCTGCTGCAGAGTGGTAGAGATTCACCCACTCCCTCAGGAGATATTCTGCCTTCTCCCTCAGGCCAGGGGGATCATCATACTCAGAGGCCTGAGAGATCCCAGAATGCATCATGAAATTTGGCCCTCCATGAGCACGGTCAATCATGGCTTCATAGTTGGACCGTACCACTTCCATCAGCTGGGGCAACCTATGAGAGATCCAGAACGAACATGCTTGGGTTTAGATTACTTGTGCTATGTGCATAATTTTAAAAAAATACCCCACAATAAACAGCATTGTATTTCAAACATTTGCATCACATCCTTGTTCCACAGAGATAGCATATGAGATGTTATTATATTATTGCAACCAAAACTATGACATGGTTTAGGGGCAAGAGTTGGGAGCCCAGTTGGCATCTTGGTTCAGCAGACCTTTGAACCAAAGTCGCCTAGATTTAAGTCCAACATGCCATCCACTAACCCACAACGGCTCCATGACAAAAGCTTCAAAGAAACACAGTAAGAATCTGAATGAACTGCACCCTATTACTGCCAGATACATTTGGAGATAAAAAGTGAGGTGACCTAGTCTAGTGCCTGGCATTAGGGAATGGATCTGCTGTAGTTGGGCAAGAACAGAAAAGAACGTCCTCTGTCCTTCAGCCCAAGACATCTAGGAGAGTGGACTACAAGTGCTTCAGAGATGGGGGGTATATTGCTTTTCAAAACCTTTGATCTGTCACTTATTATTACACCCTCAGTGTAATCATCACTACCTTCCAGAATGAAGATTTGAAGGTGTCACATTAGGGCGTGCTTCCACAAAACCATGCCTAACACTGCAGGACTAAAAAGGCATGTCAGTCCTGCCTGCAGCAAACTTAAGTTCTGAATTACATATTCAGATGGCAATTTGAGAAAGTAGGTGGGAGAATCCATGTCTGAATGTTCCTCAATACGTGCAACTCCCTAAACACTGGAAAACTGCAAACTAGAGAAAGGGATTCTAGTCTTTTCCCCAAGGTGGCAATTTTTTTATATGTTCACCAAGTTTCTGATGTGGAAGAGTATTCAAATCTCCCCTGACTATTGTTGCTAAAGTGGCAACAGTCTCAAAAGACATATCACATGGTACTTCCAAATATGTAGTATGATTCTAAATTGGAAGTAAATGTGCAATGGCCCATAATAAATCAAAGTTGTGCCTGGATTAAATAGAAAACTAAACAATGGTTAATGCAGGCTTGTATTTTGTAGATTACACTCTACATAGTTCATTAAAAATGGAGATTCAGGACTGGGTGGGGGATGGCACTCTGAAGCACAGTAGGTATTACACAGGTGATCCCACAATGTAAAAAGAGTGGACAGGAATGGCAGAGCCTCACATCATCATCATTGCCAAACTTGCACTAGCAGGAAACATTCCTTCACTGGCACTCAACACTCTTAACATTACCCTTCTGGTGCATTCCCTCTGGAGTGAGCATTAATTCTCATCAAAGTTTCAATGGTGTGAAACAGATCTGCTTCTGTTATGTGAGCCACACTTCTTTCATCCACCAAGAGGATTTTCACCAGCTGCATTGCAAATGCCACTGCCATGTAGTTCAAGCCATTCTCCATTGACTGTCAAGAAAAAGAAGGCAAGAATGTGAACAGTTTTCCTTCTAAAGCATAAGCAGAGATTTAATAACTAACTTGGCGGCAGTTTCTCACCTGAGCCAGGTGGAGGTCATACTGCTGCATGTTAACTAGGTGGTTACGGATCAGTAGCTCCACTGCTTCTACATTGTATTTATATTCATCTCGACATTCTATCAGGCACCTGGAAAAATTAGATGTTTTCTTGTGTTAACTTTGTTTTCTCCTCAGTCTCAAGTTTCAAAACACACAGAGAGGTAGCTTTCTCTCCAATTATTCCACACATTCATTTCAGAAACACCAGCTGACTGTAACTGCCCCATGTTAAGAAAGCCAACAGACTTCGTAGCTGAAGATGAAGGAGCAGATTAAAGTCCAGCTGCCCCATTTACAAAAGACTGTCCACCCACTAGCAATTCCATAAATGGAGAACACAAAAACCCTTTCCAGACAGGAGCAGCAGATCAGATGCCTATCCTCTGATGACCTGAAAGCATGTGAGGCAAGAGCAGGAAACCTCAAATTTGAAGTGCATGGGAAAGGGGTCTGGGTAGAAAAACTCAAAAGCACCACTGCTGAAAATTTTGTGAACCAAACACTTGCCCAAGAGAACAATTAGCTGCAAACACTTGGTCAGAATTCTGAGGATCAAATGACCCATAAAGACCAGAAACAGCACAGGCAGCCATCTAGAGTGCCAAACCCTCACATCTAAGTCTATTGCTTTCCATAAGATTGTTGGTTAGGAGAGGAGCATCATCTATTTTAAATGGTTAGTTTCTGGAAATGGAAACAGGAATTAGCTAACATCTTGAAATGTTGACAACAGCAAGGTGAACCCTTGCCTGTATCCATATTATGACAGCCAACTGCAAGCCAATACACTTCTAGGGTCCTACACCAACAACGCATGGAAAGCAAAATAAAGTAAAATAAATTCTATCCGGCTTTTTTATTTCCTCTTTTACAGCTTATATGTGTAAATACCAACAGACAATAACCAGAAACTGTAGCCACATTGCTAGGAGCAGCTTTTAACAACGTAAAACCACAAAGTCACAGAATAACTATTTTAGGAATCGAAAAATATTCATACTGCAAGTTTTAGATCCAAACTAGATTAAACTAGCAATTGTGTGAATGGCTAAAAAAAAAAAAAAAAAAAAGCAAATAGGGCAGGAATTGGGGCCCTAGCACGGCTCATGTCCCCTGCACCTGCCACAGTTTAATGAAACTTCCACTGCATGAATGGAAATTGATCTCTGAATGAAGGTAGCAGGTGCAGGCTCTCCAATTCAAATAGAAACTGCAATGGGGGGACGGGACAAAAATGTTTTAAGCCCCGCCACACCAGACTCTCAATCCAGACAAGGGGTCAGTTTTGTTTAAGTTGCATGAATGGTAGTTTACCTCTTTTATCACCCAACTTAATTCTCACACCAATATCCTATTTCAGGAGAAAGCCCCAAACCCTTGACTACTGAATCCATATGGCACTTATGCAACTCATTATGTAACTGAGTGGGATACAGGGCAGTAACTTACTAGGTGAAATCCTTATGTTGGCCAAAATCATAATATATTTAAATAAACATATTTAAATAGAGCTTCTACAGCCTTCAAAGTTTTATTCTTTCATCACTGACCTTGTAATCTGCTTGTTGCACCATGGAGACCCATAAGCACGCCCATCCTGCAGTGCTTTTAAAACAAGCAAGTGACATTCCCGGTAGCGGAGGAGGAGGTCAGCATCTGCACCACTGGTGGCATCTAACAAACCTTCAACTGCCTGTAGGAAGAGGAGCAAACACTTAAAAGCAACATCTTACTGAGTCATTTAGAGAGGAATCAAACTGTTTTGCTCTTGGGAGACAATGCATTCGGTGGCTTTTGCATAGTATGAATGCAGCCCATTATCATCATCATCATCGCTGTACATCATCCTTGTACTTTTGCCTCCAACAATGCTCACCACCAGCACTCAAGCTTTGAAAGAGTAGCCCACAAGGGAATGCGGCAATTGGGCGGTAAAAGGGCTTCTAATGACAGACATTCCCAAGCAACTGTTTTTAAAGCCTCCTACACAACAGCCCAGAAAACACAGCAAAAAACAGCAGATGGCAGGAGGAACCGCTATATCCACTATAGAAGGATCCTTCCTCACCACTTGGAAAGCAGCTTTTCTTAAATAGTATGTATTTTCCCAGAATAATCTGTATTCAATCCTGACTGTTCTGATCCTGTGTTCAGTTCAAGTAGTTTAATGCTGTAACTGTGTGCATGTTTCTACAGCAGAAAGCTTCGGATAAAGTGAGCCTCTCTCCATGGCCCAGGAGTCACAAATATACAATGAAGCAAGTTCATACACAAACCTTCTGTAGCAGTCCAAGGGCTGCAATAGCATCACGAGAATTACGAGCCACAACAACAGCCTCCAAAAGGCTTCGCAAGGCTTGAGTCTGTGGATTCATAGACAGGGTGTGAGGAACGGACTGAAGGTGCTGCTCCAGTTCTGCCATACATTTATCATAGATCTGCGCGACATCATCTGTTGCCCAGGCTTGCTGATTTAAAAGAAATCAAGAATACTTTATTAGTTATATGAATGCTAATGAATGAGAATTCTGACCATTCATCGTGACAGATTTCTCAATAACTTTTTCATTCCATTACTGCTTTCACCAGCAATATTGGCTGGTACTTTTTACACTTAACATTTAGCTAAAAGCAAATCATCTGCAGATTTTATTGTGAACAGTTTATAATGAAACAAAGTATTAAGTGTCTGATAAATCATCATGGATTAAAAAAGGGGAGGGGTAATCAGTGAACTGGTTTACGTAATTAGCTCCCACAGAGTTTATAATCTAAATTTCTTTGTGTGGTATTTCATTCTGACTTTCAAATAATACTATTAGACTGTATAGCTTTGAAAAGAAGCACAAACAATAAGCAACCTCACTATTTTCTGGAAGCCTCCAATAACTTGTAAAATAAATGGTCACAGTGTAGTTTATTTTAACCTCAGAATCACTTCAACCATCTCAACTGGATTTCTACCTTCATAGGCTGAGCTAGGATTCCTGTGGGTTGGGTTGAGTCATTGGTTGGTAAGAAACCAGGAACATTGCGTGCAAATTCTTCATAAACGGCTAGCTGCTTTGGGTCCACTCCACCAACCTTAAAAGAAAGTAGGAAAATTTGGATAAGTAGAAGACTCCAACAAGGCCTCCCAACTGATATTGTGGCATTGATCATTCTTTTAATTCTCTTAATTTCGCACCTTCAACCTGATCTGTTCTGGCATCCGTTCAGCCTGATAAGTCAATACTACAGGATCACAGTACCTACGACCCTCTTGCCTGGCATGTTTTCTGAGCTCAAATTCCTGGAAAAAAAGAAGAAGAAAATATGAATGACTTGGTAATCACATGATTTAACTTTTAACTGAAACTCTGCAACATACTTACAGTGGCCAGCCTCTTGTCCATCTCAGGGCCTGCTTTTTCTACGGCTGTCTTCTGAATGAAACAGCATGCCAACTCACAGTTATCTTGGGCTAACTGTGCTGCTGCCTGCTCCATCATCTCCCTCTGCTGTGGTGAGGCTGCCTATTTTAAAAAGCAAGCCATTAAAAAAGGACTATGCCCACAGTGAGCAAATACTCATAATGTCAGTTACAGATGTTCATAAATATGGCATCGCTTTGCATGGAGTTAGCATAAAGTAAACCATCAAGCAAATTACATGCTTCATTCAAAATCTACATATAAACAAAAGGGAAAAAATCTGCCAAATAATTAGCATGTGCCCCACATTACATAATTCTAGTGCAATTCTATGTATGTGCTTTTTTCTGAATTAAGTTCCAGGCATAGGACTGAACTCACTTATCATAGGTGCCCTCTAAATGCAGTAATGGGATATTTCCCCTCATTAGTATACACAAATGCAAAAACCAATGTACTGGAACTAATGGCTTTACTAAACCACAGCAAAAGATCTTATAGTAAAAGATCCTTCAGTAACAGGCTGCCCTTATTTCTTCTCGTTTCTTCTACAAATCAGGAAAAATGATCTTGATTAATGCTGTCTGACAAATCAACAGAATTCTTATCTGCTAATGGCAAGACTCTCGTAAAGCCATTACTCATACCACTCCTTAGTGCTGCAAGGTTTTATTCAGCCTCAATATCAAAACGGGCATTCTCATGCCTGTTATAATGCCAAGAAAAGTGAACACAAGAAGATTCACTCCATGAAGAACTAGTGCAGTTACAGCTGCAAGGCTGTGTGTGTTTGTTGTAAACTTCACTTGCTTCCATAGCCTTTATTTGAAGTTGTTGTTGCATCAACCATGGGCCACATAGCAAGTGTTCAGAAAGTCAAGCAGAATTGTTTCACAGATGAACTAAAGCAAATGCTAAAGTCTACTTATTGGCCACAAGTCTAAACTACAGTTTAGCAAAATGTGAATGAGCCTGCTAGCCATGCCCTTGCCCATCACTCCTCCCCTCCTCTTGCATGGCTGAAAAGAAGTGCAAAGGTTTTCACTTCCTTTTTTAGTTGATCACAGGTTCCTGCTTCATCTGAACCTGGAATTGTGGTTTAACACTAACGATGGTTAGTTTAATAACAAGCCAGCTGCAAAAACAATATCCACTGACAATATCCCTATCCACTGTTCTTTTAGAGAACAATGGATTCCGCCCCCCCCCCCCATGGAAAAAATACAGCAGAAGTTCTCCACAGCACGTCACTGGAAAAGCAAAGGTAAAGAACAACAAAGAAGACAACTTGAGACTGGATTTAACAATGGGTTATTAATTTCAAACAATGGAAAATGGTAACGGATGAGACGTGGTCTTCCGAAATCTTCAACGCACAATTCATAGATCAGGATGCAAACAACAGCTGCTGAGGGGAGGCAATAATTATCAGGACTGCAGAAGGCAAAAGGTGTGCGCACGAAACCTTTCCTTCCCAGCTGACAAAAAAAATCTCTTTTAATCCTATTTGCATTTTAAAAACGTGTAGGTTAAATGCAGACACATCTGACTTCAAATCTAGTTCAGTCCGCATTCTCATCACCTTTCTATACTATTGAATCTGAGCAGGGCATTAAGATACATCATGAAACTAACTCCTACCTGCAAAGAAACAGAGTACTGACAAATCTTGCTAGAATGCAATGCCACAAAACATGGGTTTAACTTACTCTGCTTCAAAAAAAAGTCTCTTATAAACTGCACACATACCCGCAATGCAGTGGCAAAGCTGTTCTTCAGGTTGGTAGCTATGCTCATCAACAAAGGCTCCCTACAGGTGATCATAGCCATACCAGCAGTCAAATTCCTCATCATGTGATGTGCCGCTACACGCATGCGTGACTCTTCTGAATCTAGTGCAAAATCCTTTCTCACTATCTGCTCACACGTAGTCATGGCAATTTTAATGGACCGATCCACAACAGGATGTACAAGTTCTTGGACTGCACGCTCTATGGCTTGGCGCACACACTGCTTCAACTGTGGATGGGCCTGGAACAATGGAATCTGAGAAGGCAAAACAACCAAGAGTCAATGTCAACTTTTTATACACCATTGAAAGAAAGCATAAAATTATCCCTTCCAACCTAAAGGTGGAAGTCTTCTCAAAGTGACCAGGTCTAAAAGCTTACCGTTGGATTGAGCGTAATGTGTGGAGCTAGCCCTCCCAGGGAGTAAACATTGATGTCATGGTAACTGTACTGTGGTTGTGGGGGAACAGTAGCTGTGCAAGTGGTGCTGGTAGCTGGTGTTGTAGAAGCAGCTGAGAAAATACAAGAGCAAAAAGGCGAAAAGTTTTCAGAGTATGTCCTAACATAGATTCAATACTACAAACTTGTTTTATAGGAAACAAAAGAATTTTGGCAACCAATATGACAGTGTTTGCTCAGGTCTAAAGTCATGCTGATAAGTCCGACAATGCTATTATCTTTGATATCAGAGATGTCACTTGAAAAGCAATCTGGAATTAGGTGAACTGCTCAGGTAGAATGAGTACTAGAATTTACTGTAGCATTCCTATTACCAGGACGTGGGAGGGTATCTTGTGAAAGGTTACTCTACCCAGGCCTAAACTGAATTCCCTGTCTCCAGGTTTGCTAAAACAATTGTAGTGTTAATAATATTAAGACTAAGAGAGAACAGATAATAGAAAGAAGATTCCTTACTAATTTCCCTGTGAGGTGCAGGCTATATTTGTATGATACAAGGATGACTGTATGAATCATCCTTGATACTTACTAGTGGTCGTAATTGGTGGAAGCTCTTCTGGTTGTTTTACATCTTTCTTTGGAGCAGACAGCTGTTCATCCAAACTTTTCAATCGATCTTTGTCTTTTAGGAGGTTCCCAGGTTTCAGATCACTGATGTCAAGGGCAAGGTTCTTGCAGAGCACTTCAATTTCAAACTTCAGATTCAGCTGTACAATATTTAATGATTTCAGGTTTAATAATGTAATTATTAGTTATGTATACCTGCTATATAAATCTTAAGGCAAGTTCTGAAGAGCTACATGCTTCAAGGCAAATATTTTGAATGAGGTGAAAACCATTGGAACATGCGTAATTTTCTGGAGAAAGTCTATTCTCATTAAACTGGCTACGGCTCACTAGCTAAGCTCAAATCTTCAAACAGATGCATTGTAACAAGTTGTTCAAAAACAAACCAATGCTGAGGAGCTCAAAGCAGCAAACTGAAACTTACTTTTAAGTCATGTTCCTGGTGCAGCTCTGCTAGTACATTCATAATAGCCATGGTCCAAGGATTTGGAGGCCGGAAAACCTACAAAAAGAGTGGAATGATAAAGTTAACAGTCCTGTTTCAAAAAGGGGGCTAGAACATCATTTAAATGGTGTTAGCAAAACAATGGAAACACGAGGCTGTAAACTTTAAGCCAAGGAGGAGAACCCAGTGGCCTCCAGATGCCGATGGCTGCCAGCTATCATCAACACTAACCAGAAGGTCCCACCTCTGCTTTGAACTAACACACATGACACAAAATATATGCAAGATTCTGCAAGTGTCATCACCTCTGTCCACCTACTTCCCTGCCCATGCTTGCCAGTCAAGGAGTAGCAAAAACCAAAACCCCTGTCCCCAGTACTAAACTAAGATTCATCTGAAAGTCCAGTTGTTTTATCTCTGTTCAATGTGAGGAGCACTGTCCTGTGCTTTGGCTTAGGCTGCCAAGAGTCTTGGACCAATTCCGTCTACTTGTTTGTCACAGGACATAATACTTACCACACTTCTCACACTGGATTCCAAAACTTTGGCAACAAATGGCACGACATACAGAAGTTCTTGCTGTCCCTTAACATAAGCCTCCAGCAGTAAGGATTTCACATCCAAGTCCTACAATAAAATGAGTATAAATTAAACCCAGTAATGGGCAGTCTCACACCCACAAATCAGATTCCTTTCTTTTTTAAATTTTCTACATAGCCCCCCCCCCCATTATAAAAAGGCACCAAAAACCGAGCTGATTTAAGCATGCACTAAAGTTTCTAGCCTTAAAGCCAGTTTATGTTTTTCTCTTCCACCCAGTCTCACCGTGTGCAAGATGGGTTTGTTTTTAGCCAGTGTGATCATCCCCAGCCAGTGACCTAGGTTCTTCAGCAAGGACCGGTCTGAAAAGTTGGCAGCAGCTTTATCTGATGTGAGTAGCACCTGAAGGATTTATATTCCAGAGAGATGAAATCTTAGTTAGCAGGAAACCATGGTAAATCCATGAAACTGCATTAACCATCTTCTTGTAGAATTAGACTAATGTTATTTCAAACAACAAATTTTAATTGGTCAACCAAATACAGCCTATAGCTATAAAGCAGGAAAAGAAAAGGAAAGTAAATAAACAATCTCAGAAATATATTAAAACATATGTGATAAAATGCTTATAATATAGCATGTATATGTTATTATTAAATTAGTTTATAGACTGCTTCAAGGCATAAAGTCATCAAAGCAGTACACAAGGTAAAAACAGAATAAAACAAAACATGAGCTCTAAAAGCAGAAAAATCAATTTAACCAACTGAAAACAGCAAAATGATATGGAGTACTTTCCTCTCTGTGATCTTGCTCAGGAGATCACTTCTCCTAGAAAGGCAAACTACTTATTTGGGAGCTAACTGTTTGGGTCCCTGAAGGACAACTGAAAACAATGCTCCAGGGCCCATCTGTAGCACAGAAACAGCAATCAAGGTAGTCCACCAACACATTACTTTGATGATCAAGTACAATTAGTTTTCAAAATAGCAGCATCTAGCTCTGTTCATTGTTTTATTGCAGCAGCTGCAGCATAATCTTATGAAGGTGGTGGTATACATGGGAGAATTTTTTTTTTTTTTTTTTTTGCTTTTGCAGTGCCTCCCTGAAAGCAAATATTTTTCAGTTAACATTCATGTCACAAAAAAGAGCAACTGGGAACACGCACCTTGATATTTCTGTAGGTTTCATTGAGAACCATTTTGTTGAATTCTGGATTCTTAAGTGTGTCAAGGAAATTTGAATAAAGGCTGTGGAAGTTTGGCTCAATACTAACTCTCTTCATCACAAGGTACTGTGAAACCCAAGGCATGAACTCCTCTTTCACTGTTTCTTTCAGTTCTTCAACCTGGCTCCATAAACACGTTAAAGGGAAATGGATCAATGAAACATAATGTTCGTGATACTCACAAGCATTCATTCCAGTGAAAACATTCAGTTACCAAGACTTGGAACCTAACTAGCTTACTAATTGATTTGCTTACTTCAATTAACCATTTATTTCCTGCTGTAAAGCCATTTATTTCTTCCTCTCCTGCTAACTCATCATGAACAATGTTATGTGGACTCTGAGCTAGAAATATTATAAGCCAAGAAAATCAGAATTCAGAGATCTCTAGAAATCATGCAAATAAAATAGATTTGCATAATACTTCTCTTGATTAATAATAATGATTTTATTATTTATATCCCACCCATTTGGCTGGGTTTCCCCAGCTACTCAGGGCGGCTTATAGCATATATTAAAACATTGTAAGGAGTGCCAAAGCATTATTTTGCTAGGCTTCTTCCACGGTTTGGAAGCCATAAATGAAAAGAAACGTACATCAAGTAATAAATGATTAAGGTAAGCAGAGTCTGGCTCCCAACATTACTTTTTATGTTCAATTAGGAATATGGAGAGCCAATTATGCAATACAGAGACCTGATAGAACAAATATGTACGCAATGCCTCTTTTCCGTTAAGTAGTATCAGTTGCAGATGATAAAATGTCCCTGCAGAAATCTGGCAGCAGATAAGGTTTAAAGTTTTTGACCTTTTGGTAGACAAATCTGATCACATTTTCCCAATATATGAACAGCTAAAGGACTACCAAAGGCACAAAAGACTATCCCAAAATTATTTTAGATTTTACTTATTATATGTTAACTCATTATATTTATTTTATGTTTACAATTCTAAAATTTTGGAAGGCTGCTAAATAAAAGAACCTTTGGCATGCATACATAGGCATAATTCTAGTTAGTTCTCTATATGTATAAGAATCACTCAAGGAACATAAATTATCAGGATTAAAATGTTGTGCGACACTTGCCTTCTGAGTCATGTTGGATTGCGACAGGTTGTTGAAGATAAAAGCAATTTTTTCCTGCACGTTTTCAGGCGGTTCAACAATTCTCTCTGTTTGATCTGTGGCTACTAACAGGGTGTCAATGTTGGTTGTATTAATAGAAGGCTGCAGAACAAGAAAAATGATTTGAGGAAGTGAGTTGATTAATTTAATGATACAACAGACCATCATGGACTTATGCTATAGCATAAACAGGATTTCACAATACAGTTACAAAAGGGAGACAACAGTTATACATGCAAAAAGGAGTGTACATTTAGTTTATGTGTTAGTGAATGATAGGAGTTAACTTAAGCTTGGGAATCTATAAGACACGAGGAGTAAGATTTTTGCTCACATGGGCAACAGAATAGTGAAAGAAAAAAAATGACTTCATTAAGCAAAGTAGAAATTCATGGTACAAGAAACAACAGCCAGAAATGTAAACCCAGCAGGATTCCTTAGTTGAAACTGGCCCATCGAAAACAGTTTGGAAGAACTAAGAGTGAGACTAGAAAGCAGGAGAAGCAGCTAACGCCAACACAGGGAAGGAAACAACTGCTTGATATTTAATAGCAAAACAACAGAAAAAACAAAACTAGCCAGGTAATTATCCAGACTAGGCATACAAGAAAAACAAATCCTTTTTATTAGAGTGTAACTGTGGTTAAAGTAGCAGAGGTTTTGCATGTGATATGTGTATGCTATGAACATTAGATGGGGTTTATCTTCCTTGTTTTACTCCTAAGAACTGATGCATGCGTAATCTCATTCTACTTCCTCCCGTAAAATGGCTCATGTACTTACTGGCACATCCTTCTTGAAGCTGACTCGACCCACTGGAGTGATTGTAGTCTTTGCCACAGTAGTAGTGGTAGTAGAGGTGGTGACTATAGTGCTAACTTGACCAGCAAGAGGAGTTTTTGCTGGAACCTGAGCCTGGGCCTGGGCCTGGGCCTGGGCAAGTGCAATACTTCCAGGGGTGGTGATTGACCCCTGCATCTTCACAGGAGGATCTCTAGACTGCTGTCCATATTCAATGTACTATAACAGACAAGAAGTATATAGCTCTTAAAACTCAACATACAACCACAGGTATGTAACAAATCTTACAACTGCCTTCTAGAACTACTCCCCAAACTCTTGGCCTTGAAGTTTGTGGCACAAATGAAACTCCATAAATGGCCTGAAATCACCAACAAAAGACATTTTACGTATTTTATAAGTTTCCTTTTTGTCTTGGATCAATTAGCAATTCCAATGTTAACCCTGGATTTTCCACTCCATCGTCTTTCTCCCATTCTGTGGGAGCAGAAGTAGCAGGAACTAGATCCAAGATGTGCCCTGCTTCTGCAAGGGAGGGTAAGCCTTCCTTGCAGACTTCAATGAGAGCAAAAAGTAGTAAACAGTGAAGTAATCCAGGGGTAGAAATATTCCAAATCCTATAGTCTAGATAAGGACAACAAATTTCCTGCAACCACTGATGAAGCCCATTTCCACAGATGACACACGATATTACAACTAAGAGACTAATGCTGTCTTTTCTGAAGCAAAGGTGTAAGAACTACAATTGGTAAGACTTTCAGTGTTATTAATCACACGTAAATATTCAATATTGCATATAAAATATAGAAATCCCCACTGATTGGTGTGTTACTAACGTAGAGATCCTAAACCAACATTGCTTTTAGTGTTTGGACTACAGCCTTTGGATCAGACCTTCAGAATCCTAATTCCACTGTCCCTGGTTTTGTTTGCTTTCAGAAGGTCTGGGCAGACAGACTGCTGTGCCTAGCGGTATGGATTTATTTGCTAGGAAAGACCATGTACAACTCAACCATATAACAATCTGCTTGGCAAGGATTAATGTAATTGTCAAATGAACACTTCCAGTGGCAAAGGGCTACAGGTCTCCTTGAAAGGAGGTTTACAGAAAAGCGGACATGCATTAAGATTAACCTGTTTCTCTCCTCTCAGATGCACGGGCTACTCGCACTCAAGTTTTCCAGATCCTTTTGTACCTTCTACTGAATGGACCCTGAAGCATGAAACTAATGGAATGCTGAGGTTTTTCAATATGCAAATACACCTAACTCAATTCAGATGTCCTCCCCCACCCCTCACTGTCCATGCCTTTAACACTCACCTCCTGCAGGTGATGAGGGAACTGTATAAAGTGACTAATGGAAGCCAAGTGCTGACAATACTGGGGATAGTCCTTCAATCTGTCAACAGTAAAACTATCCATTAGTAGGAGAAAACAAATGGCCTGATCAATACATTAATGGTTAAATCTTTGGCTTAACTGATACTGGATCTGCAGTGAAGATTTCTGGTTCTACCAGATGCAAGCTAGTTAGCAAAAGTATGAATGCTATTGATGCAGCCAGTGATTCCAACTGTATGCTGCCAAGGCATAAGCACAAGGACACAAGAAGAACCTGCTGAATTAGGACAAAGGCCCATCAAGTCAAGAACTCTTGTTTTCATAGTGACCATCTAGATGCCCATGGGAAGCCCACAAGCAATACCTGAGCACAACAGCACTCACTCCACATGCAGTTCCCAGCAACTTGTATTCAGAGGCACAATGTCTCCAAACATGGAGGCAGAACATAGCCATCGTGGTACCTAGGAACTATTGGTGGCTTTCTCCACCAAGAATAAGGGGCCAACCTACCAAACAATAAGACTTAGATCCACATTTATGGGCCACCCCCACAGATTGTGCTATTAGCTACCCTTTTCTAAAAACCCAATCAATTTGTCAATATAGCTCTCATAGTTCCCAATAACATCTTTGGAAGAACCACAGCAGTCTTCTCAAGTGACATATGGCAGACATATGCCTCTTTACTAAATACAGAGCTTGTTGTTGCTCCCCTCTAACCACCTCTAGAATTCCCTACCCTGTTGGCCTTCTTTCTTCTGCAGCTCTCCCCACAACTTTCTAAATGCAGAAACAGTTTTTAATGCAGAACATTCTGCAATTTAAGGCTAATATAGGTACAGAATCCAATTTGCAAAATTCAGCCTTAAAAATGTTTTGATAACTAAATAAGTCAAGAAATCTCAGTCTTGAAGGCTAACTTCAATTTCAGAACTATATGTTTGTTAGAACACCTGTCTGCTTAGATAGATAGGAAGATAGGAATTAAAGATAGGAATCCTTATGCTCTCTCATTTTATCAGCTAGATAGCTGTAAAACTATGACAGCTCTTTGAATGAAAATTTCTATTGAACAAGAAACCAATTCAAATATACAGCACCAAAAGGAAGAACAGTACAGAGCAATAATGGATAAAAATTACAAAGTCTCTCAGTAGGGATATTAAACAAAACCCCAAGTTGCACTGATGTTCCAAAGGTGTACTAAAGTTCTGTGAATCTCAAGCTTTCATTAAAAACTTGTAGTAGTTATGGTTTCAGAAATTATCCTGAACATGACAAGTTTTCCCACAGGGGTATGAAGCTATGTATCTTGCTCCAAAGATGCAGAGATAAGGAACAATATGCAAACTGTCTGAAACAGATAGAAGGGTGCAGAATCACAGAGTGCTTGCCATAGGATTCACAGGGGTGGCATGGAGTACACAGAGGAAGAGGGGAGGAAACTGACTATTGGGATGTGGAATGGTCACACTGCTGTGGGGAGAGGAGAAATGGACTCATACTGGTTTCTACTGTGCAACAAAGAAGTAGCTACTTACCAGCACTTTTGACATGTTGGCATCTGGTAAGTGAGGCCCCCACTAGTTGTTTCTAGAGGGCCATGAATACTGCCTTGCAAAATGGATGAAAGTTAAGCTTTCCATCGTAATGAATCTTGGGAGAGTGACCTTGCATGACCCAAACGTATAAAGTACAATCCAGGCAAAGTTATTTCAGTGGGAAAGAGGCTCCTCCCATTAATACAAATGAGACAAAAATGGGCTCGACTTTAGCTGGATTGCTCCTAGTCTTTGTAAGTCTACAAGGCAGCTTCACTTCCAGTAACACTGATTTGCTTTCTCCTTCCCCCCCCAGTAGCAATATTAATATATATATACGCCAACTGATACTTTCAAAGCCATTTTAAGGCAATTTCTATTCAGATTCATCAGATTCAGACTATAAGTAATTTACTTCCTTTTCATTTATTTTAAAATCTGCATTCCCTTTATTAGCCGAAGGTTCTATTTAATTTATGTCTCTACTGTGAGACATGTTCAATAACTGCAATATACTGTCAACCTTGTATTGGAAAGCTAAATATATTGCTGAAGTAGGCATATAGTTATGAGATTCCCCCATGCATTTTGGAAATATTATAAAAACACACTCACCTATTTTTAAATCTATCTAGTGCAGCAATACCAAAATAGTACATTTTGGATGTAAAAGGCTTTCGTAAGGCTTCAAGAACATAGCGCAAGGCCAGGCCCAGCGCCATATATGTAACCAGTCCTTTCTCTATTATCCCACCAAAGAGGCAGGCTGTTATGTGCAGCTCTTTATCGGGGTACTGGGGGAAAAACCGATATTCCTCAAACAAGTTCCTCAGCATACAGTTAAATACTTCGCGTTCTCGTTTAATGTTGGAGTCCTTAAACCTCTGTAGCATTTCTAACACCTGTAAAGAAATCAGAATGTTATGAAGAGACTCAGTTTATTATGCTTAGCCCTTGGAGCACCTACACAAAGTAAAGTTTGCTGAGAAAACCAGTAAAAATTTTGCTAGGGAAAATCTCACATGTATTATTTATTTCTATTCTGCTTACTTGTCAAAAGGGTTTTTCCAGTTAACATGCTTGAATCAGAACGCTAAGAACAAATAATACTCACTACATGCAGCTGGCCTCATTCACTGAAGTTTATGTCATTATGCTGGGTTTTGCACGTTTATATTCTGTAACACGTTTATATGACTGTAACACCGTAAACGCAAAACATTAAATAGTGTGTCCTAATATTGCCTAAAATGTGTTCAGAAATGCATTCTAAAAGGGGAGACTCTAATTTGATCCAATTTAGTGTGCTGGGTCACCCAGACATTTAAGGCTCAGCAACTGCAGCTTTCTTTGCTAAGTAGCACTTTGTTGATTTAGGAACAACCCCCTCCCCTCAGGAGAAGTGTTCACCCAACAGAGGCACAAATCAAACTGAAGTATAACTTTTCCCCACTGTGACATATAACAAGCAGACAAAACTTTCAGAACCGTTATCTTTCCACTGGACCCAACTTCAAACATCCAATTTCACTTGCACAAAAGTTGTCTGCAACTGTATGGACATACGTTTTGGAATTTTACAATTTAAATTTCCCTTAAACTGCAACCAAACAAAAAGCAATGTTGCAAGTACCTACTTTCTCAAATTTTCCATAAGACTGAAAAGAAAGTCTACAGTAATGAAGAAGGGCAAGTTGAGAGAGATGCCATTACTACCCACAGCTCACCTCGTCTACAGACATAGTTGGATGCGGTGGGTGATTATAAATACGCTGAAAATAGCTGTTGGCTTCATCATCAATCTCTTTGCTAAAGTGCTGATTTGCCTCTGGCCATACCTGAGATAAGTCAGCTGTTGAAAAAAGTAGATACTAATTAAATAAATACACAAAATGGAGGGAAAATGTATTAATTTCATAATCACAGATCCAATGCCAAGGGAACAGAAGCAGTTTGGAATATTTCAGTAGATTTCATGATGATGCAGTCTCAGTCATATTATGAGCTCAAAGAGGTTGCTTTCCTGTCACTGTAGTTCTTTGAGCGGTCCTCCGTTCAGTTACATGTGGATGTGTGTGCCTTTGCAAACCAAACTTGTAGAGATAAGACACGGAAAGGTTTTGGCAAGATGCCCTGTCTCAGCTACCAAGGTGCTTGCCAGCAGGATGTGGCTGCCCAAAAGAGACCAAAGAAGAGCAACACCAGCAGAGGGAGAAAGAAGTGAGCTGTGAGCACAGATAACCACTCTAAGAGCTACAGTTACAGATAAGCAACCCATCTTTCTTCTTCATGATCAGTGTGTGGTCCCACGTATGGAGACTAGCAAGCTGTCTTACCTCAGGGTGGGAAAGGTACTGTCAGGAAAACAGTATGTTAAGTACAGTCCTTTCAATGACAGCATCCACTCAAACTTTCACATCAAAGGGGTAACCGTTTCACTGAAAGCAAGGTTGCAAGGCTGTGAACGTAGTAACTTCCCATGTCAAATGTGAACAGATTACTGATAGGGACAGCAAGCAAGCTCCTTTATAGAAAATCTGATAGTCATCCAGACCTAGTAAGAAAGTTGGTGAGTTGGGATTTGGGTACAATATAAAAAGAACTAAGTTCCAGTTAAGATGAAACACCAAGACCACCTTCAGCAGGCACGAAAGATCAGACCAGATACATCACAACAAAGGATCAAGTGCACATAATCTTGATCATTGTGATTGGAGTTGGAGAAAGAACTTGGGGGGTGGGAAGTATTGGCAAGAGCAAGGCAGGAAGCATAGTAAGTTGGGGACAGCCACCCCAATAAGGAAAGAAAGAGGTTCCACGATGGGAGACTGCTGCATTGCAGAGGGAGCTATTGCCATGAATTCATGACAACTTGGGCAACAGTCAACAGCATGTTGTTCACCCAGGAACATTTACTCCATCTATAGATAGAAGATTAAAGCCATCTTCCCAGCATTTCTTGAAGAATGTTCGCTGTGCTATAGGTATGAGAGGAGAAGAAACTGTGAGACAACTAAAAAGAGGATACACTAGGAGAGAATAAGAAAATAAAGCTGAAGCTTGGCAAAGCAAGGAAAAATAGGGCCAAGTTGTGGTATAAATGGGAGGAAGCAAGCTCCAAAAGCTGCTGCAGCAGTCAAGAAGGCACTGAGCAGGAAAGAACGAGGTCTGCATCACCAAAATGTGGCATAGCTCTAAAGGGTTCTGAATGGTGTTTAGCTCAGACATGTAACACATATGTGGGGACTGCATATAGACCAAGAATTTTATTTGGAAAGGGCTGGTTTAGTTATGAGAACACATTTGTTCTTCATTAGCAATTATTTTGGAAGCCAGGAAAGCAAATCTGAATGACTGCAGAATTAAAGTATCATTCATCCCTAGATTAGCATATTGGGCAGGATGCATCAAGCACTCACAGCATGCTGAACATTAATGTGCAGGTACACTTTCAAACTTCTTCAGGCAAAGCAAGAGATTAGAGATCATCTCTGCTCCACAGGCTCACATTAATGTGTTTGCAGGTAGCTATGATTATCAAAACATAATGGCCTTGCAAACTGTAGACGTACGTTCTCGCTACTTAAGTCTTCCCTGCCCAGAAGAGTCCTTTTATCTATTCCTGACACCAAACACCAAGCATTCCACATTCAACTGGCCACCTAACCCCTTGCTAATACCCCACCCTAATACCAATGCTAGCATATTTCTACATCTTTCACCTATTTTCTGGCCATTGCCTCAGTCTGGTTTACTGGGAAATATTCAGCAGCAAGATTTGAAAGATGCTGCCTATTCCATGTGTCATCTTCATGATTCAAAGTAGTTTCCCAACCCCCACAGCCCAAACACCCATAAGATGAAAAAAATCACCAAAGGACACGAAAGGTACACTTTGAGTGAACGAGGGTTAACAGACAAATAGAAGTAGCATAGACTCAATGAGCTGGCCAAAATCAATTTCTGGGCAAGATTGCAATGTCACTAAAAAGTGGCAGAGACTATGTACACAATGCCACTTTCCCATCAAACTGAGGGACATTTTCCTAGTCTAATATCACAAGATTGGTCTTGAGGACAATTGTGAATAATTCTATGAAGTACTCACATGAAAGCTGTTCGTTCATGAAGCCTGTTAAACCACTTGATCTGTGTTGGTTTAAACCTGAAATTACTTGGAACCTACAACTGTACAAGGTTAAGCTTTTGGCATCAGTAGCTGGGAGCACGATTAGCATGGTAAAGCCAAGCAGGTTTTAATTTAGTCACCACAAGAATGGGAGACTGCCTGGAAGCGCAACATAAGATGCTCCAAGATTCCTGGGAGAAAGGCTAGATATTGGGGAGGGCAAAGAAGGCTCCTTAGAGACCGCTGCCAGCCCCCACCCTAGAGGGAAAACTCACATTTACCGCACATCCACAGTCACACTTCACAATCAGACAACATTACCACTTACAAGGTTTCATCTTACTCTGCTGGAATGTAGGCTGGTTCAATCCTGATGTACTCAGTTTTCTTGGCACAAATGGGTCATTATTCACTGCAGGGAGGCCAAGGGCCCCAGTTCCTATGCCCAGACTACCTGTTGTAAGACCACCTACTGAGAAAAATAAAATTATCATTTCAGTTATGTTTACAAATGCTGGCAGACATTATAATTTGTTTGCTGTTCCCACCCTGAATAGTGTCAACATGGTACTTTCATTCAGCCCACTGAAATTAATTCACAGAACTAATATCATGTCCACTGGTTTCAATGGGTTTACACTGAGTATACTAAGTTGGATACAATTTGAAGTGCTTGCCCCAGCCAGAATTATAGGAAAAGCAGCCACATTCCTCCCATGAGTACCAGCCCCTTTACACAAAAGTACCTGGAAGCTGTGAAGAGAGTCCGCCAATCCCACTGAAAGGTGTATTCTGGTTTTGTGTGGAAAGTGGTGGAAATGCTTTTGCTGGTGACTGTGGAGTACTAAAAGCAGAACTCAAGTTTGGAGGAAAACCTGGCATACTCTGTGTGTGTGGAACTGCTGAACCACCTAGGCTGAGAGATGCCATCCCAGCAGCAAGTGGATCAATCTGAGGATAAAATCAATATTCAAAAAGAGACAACGGGTTATTTTCTATATCAATCAAACTTCATTCAGATCAGCCTTGCCAAAATCAGTTAAGACCACACATCAATTCCTTACACTTTGGGTCTACTCTTACAGACCCGTCAGGCATCCTCCACCTTCAAAACGCATGCAATGCAAGGTATTTCTGTATAACCTTTTAAAACTAAACATCATCTTGTGGTTTTGGGGATTGGGCTGCACAGTAATAGTTTGTCTGGAGCCCAAGCAACCACTTAGCTTTAACAGCTAACTTTTACAAAAAGCTCTGAGAAACTTATAAAAGAAAGCTTAGAATCCTTACAATGCTACTGTCACTGTTTGCTTGTTAGTATCACACAATTTCTTTTTATTAATGAAAAGCTGCTCAATTAATCTTTAGTCTGCAGAATGGTGCCAAATTAAATCTTCAGAAAGTAAATCATGAAAGGCTATTATATCTACCACTGAATATAGTTACTAGAACCAGGTCTTCCTCCCTATTAAACCTGGAAGAAGCAGTGACAGTGTGTGGTGGTGAACAACTAATATGTGCCTTGTTTTTAAAAGAGCAGCTCAGCTGAGAACTGAGAAGCCCCAGTTATAACAAGTCCTTACAATCTAGCACCATTGCTTGACCCAAGAAGCCATGAAAAAGACATGTCAGGTTCAAAGATGGTGCTTAAACTGCACGGTTTCAATTAATATGTTTGAATTACATTTGATTATGAATAAAAAAATAAGTTTAGAGACATATAAAAAGGGACCTCCTCCCATTATTATGCTACTTTGGTTTCTTTCAGCATCCACATACCTGTACAGGAGAGATGGCATCTAGGCTACTAGCACTTGGTGGACGTCCTTTGGGCATAACTCCAGGTGGTGGCTGCCTGGCTTTGTTCATGACATTGCTGCAGTTGGCTACCATAGTTAGAATAGTTTCTGACAGTTCTTGAGACACACTTCTAATGAGAGAAGAAATTATTTTTACTTGCCAATAAAACCCCCCTTTTATCTAGGTGCTAAGAGAGCTATCTTTAGAACTAGGATAGCACTAGCACTGCCTGGAACACAATGTCCCAACTAGACCAGAGGAAAGAGCTCCCCAACCTCCCAAGACCAGAAAAACTATCACCTGGCTTGTTTCAACTGATCAGCCAATATATATATTGACCCCTTGTTTAACTGAAGGGCAAACTTGCCAACCAACTAACAAGGTATTACAAACTCCAGAGACAAGTGAAAAATAGCCCTGCGGGGTTATCTCCAACTCTTCTACATATGCTTTTAAGTACAACCTAAACATACAAAATCCTACTCATTACACAGCACTGCACCTTGGCAAAGGCAAAACCCTCTGTCCAAAGGCTGCATTTGCCAAAGCCCTGATTTCATACTTCCTAATAATGGCCCCAAGGCAACTAGTAAACTAGGATTTATTTAGTACTTTTCCAAAATGCTCAAAGCACTTCCCAAACAGACACATTACAAACTTTACACCAACCTTGCCAGATAGGCCAGTGCTACAGAGGATCTCGAGGATGAGAAGGTGGCTGAGAAATGGCAGCTCACAAAGGCCACCTAGTGAGCTCATAGCCAAGTTCCCAGTTTGTAAATTCACCTTCTTAACCACCATTTATGAGACTGTCAGCCTATCCCAAAAGATGTGATCTGCTTACCCAGCACAAGCCTGCAGGCAAGCCAGCATAGTTGCCAGTGTCTCTGGAGGAAGCTGAGCACTTTTGGGCTGGTCTTTCTCTGGGGCAAGGCCACCTAAGATAGAGGGGCACCTTCTCTTTAGGAAAGTCATACAGGCTTGGATGAAAGGCTCCTAGGGAAGGAAAAGTGCAAATTTCAGTGGGATACACATACTTAACAATAGTTCAACAATGTTAACAAAATTATGATATAGAAAATACTGGGTATTAGCTCAACATTATCACTCAAGAGTGCATGCTGAAAGCAATTTTTATAAACTGCAGGGAAACATTTTTTTAAAAAGTGACTGTTACCACCAAAAAAATGCAAAAATAATTAAGAAAATCCTGCTTTACCCCATGCTCCCGAATTTTATCTGTGAGCCATTTGTCTAGTTTGAGGTATTCCCGTCGAGAGGCAAGTGCAGCAAGGTCAATAACAAAGGCAAATGGAGTACCATTTAGCAGCATTGACAACGCCTAAAGAAAGAGAGTTAGAAAACTGCTAGTCAAAGTATCAGGCTACGCTTCCCTCAGAATTAGCCTACACACATACACCCTCCCCCACCATATCTATATATGATTCAGTTCCCAACATTTTTTTCTGTCACACAGAACATGACAGAGACGGCAGCCAGCAAAGCAGCTTCCAGGGTGGGAATTCCTCCTCCTGGGAGAAGAATACACTGGACACATTGCTTTTCCTTTCAACCTAAGAATTTGAAGTGGGGGAGGGGGGGAGATGTGGAAGACTACAGGCAAGGCAAAGCCACTTAGGGTGGAAGGCTTCACAGCAAAGTGACATAAGTAATTCTTCTCTCCCTATTTTCTGATCTATAGGTGGCAGGCACCCTGTTGACAGTAATCCTCACCACCCTCATTTCCATTAAAGCTGGGTGGGCTGTGCGCATTATCCACAAGTGGGACTGCTCACTCTTCCCTCCTTCAGCAGTTACGGCTCTTTCTATGCTTGGGTGGAACAGACCTTGAAATTGCCTGTGCAAGACTGGAGGAATACCGGAGAACCAACCCCTACCTCACCACCTGGTTGCTTGGGAGAGCAGTTTTTATGGGTGGTTTGAGCTCCTATCACTGCTGGAAACCCAACATTATCTTGCCCATTAAATTTTAGAGGAATATACACTATACAGGACTTCTATTCATTTCAGTTGCAAGGGCTCTTGTACAAACTCCAAAGAAAAAGAGGTTGCATAGCCATGGAGCTTGAGGCAATACACTGATACCTTCTGGTGACAACACACCTTCCCTGAAATAAGCAAATAATGATGGGCCTTCAGTAGTGCTGAACCAAACTTAACCAAATTGCCACCCTGGGCTCCTTTGGGAGTTATAACATGAATGCTGACCCAGTAGTGTCTAGTAAAAGCTATAGAGTTATAATATTCAATGCCACCAAAATCTTGCACACTTTCTTGATGAAGAGGAAAGGCAAACATACAACGGCGGTGACACTTTGCAAGTTTTTAAGAGTCTCTGGAGTTGCTCTAATGCAAGATCATAAAAACAAAAAAGAAAACTACAGCTCAGGATCTTAGTAACTCTGCAGATGGAAAAAATTACTTTAGCAAGTCACAAATTTAGCAACACAGCTTCATATTAAGCAAAGAGATGAGTTTCTCTTCCTACACATAACCTCTTCCTGTCCTTAGAATAAACATGTCCTCTGATGTGATACTTATTTTCCTCCACTCCCAAACCCTGCATCTCACACAACCCCAACACTAAAGTCAAAGCACTTTCCACATAATTAAAATAGAATCAAACTCACCTTCAAGTCTTGGGCCACGTCTAGAATACGTGATAATTTTGCTTGGTCATACTGTTCCCCTCGCATGTACCATTCTGCCATAGCATGCATGATGAGCTGGCGAATTGAAGGAGACTGGCCCTAAGGAAACATCAGCTCAATTTCAGATTACTACATAAATTATCTAGCTCTTAAAGAGCAATTACACTGGCACATGGCAAGTCCCTTGCTGCTCTGTAACACTGAAATCACAGGTTCCAATTCAATGAAAACGAAAGTAGCAGGTGGAAGAGAGGGTTTCAGCTTATTTCTCCCACCACCTTCAGTTCTAGGTACCTTGCTCCTCCAACCCTTTGGCCTCCACAACCTGCCCCTACCATACAGCCAGCTTGGCCCTGTGTTTTGCTCCACCAGCAAATGTGATGGAGCCTGATTGCAATAACAAATCAAACCACCAACCCATTTTCCTCTTTACTGCCTTAACTTTCAGTAATAACAACAGAGATGTCAAAGATTGGCTCCACTTTTAACACATTTATGCTCCATCTCTCCATAAAGGCATTTACAGAGGCAAGCTACAGAAGAACAACAATTAAGTGGCTGATGCACAATAGCATAGCAATTTATTTCCATGGTCAGCTAGGCAAGGTATATGATTTCCTGAGGTTACAAAACTGCAGGAGGTCATATTATATATAAATGCAGGGTCTGTAACAATTTAACTTGGTGGGGGGGCAATAGCACATATGTGCTGTCTCTCCAAGAGACAGAATGCACATGCAACTGCTGCATGAAACAACTTTTAACTAGGGAAAGGGGAGGGACAGGGACAGGAGGTTGTTACTGCCAGTCTCTACCTCAGTGTGTTTATTTCAATCCAGCTGTGCTACAGGCCACCCAAACACTAATATAGGACTGACTGTTCCTGGGTCAGATTAAAATGAGGGACATATGGAAGTCATAAGTATATTCATACTGAGGTCAAGCTGTCTGGATAACTTCACAGTTGAAAGATAGTACAAGTACATAGCAAAATTCACCTCACACCCAAGACAACTCTCATGAAGCAAAGAACAATTAAATTTCTATCCCACCCTTCTTTCAAGAGCATAACACAGTGACAAGTTTAAACTCTGTTGTCAAAACAAAACCATTGTAATGCCCTTACCTGCCCATGCCATGCATAATGCAGGATGATGGCAGAGTTGGGATGGTTGCCAAGAAAAATGGGCATAAGTGTGGAGATGAGTTCATGCCGCAAAGTATGCCAGGAAGTGTTGATCTGTAGTAATGCCAATACCAACATATCTGGACAGTGCTTGATAGGGAAGCTGAAGAGCTGCTTAACTTGCTCATACTGGCCAACCTCTGCCAACCGCAACAGGGACTCAATCAAGTCCAGGCTCTTCCTAACAAATAAGGGGGGGAAATGCAATATTGTGAATCAGTTGACAGGATTCTGGCTTGATGTCTGTTACACCAAGCTAACATGGGTTTCAATTGAGGTAATTCTAAATTCTGTTACGCTCGACAATATTTGAAATAACCAAACTTGGGGAAATAGATATCAAAGTCAACTTCCATCAAGTAGCATGCAGAGTGGTCAGAACAGTCCAAAGGCCTGCCTAGAAATCAAGATCCAACCTTCACAAACCAGACCAGAGCAAAAATATAATCAGTGTTTAGTTCACAGCAGCCTAATACACATGGCTAATTTAACGTTGCTCTCATTACCTATGCAACTATTTACAGACTAGCAAATGCAGCCAGTGTCTGGGGGAGACCCCTCTGCTAAACTAATCCCTGGGCCATCCCTCCTTCACACATATCCTCTCAAGTGAGAAGCACTTGGTAACTCAAAACCTTTTTCCAAAAGGCTGTCAGAAAAGCAAGAAAGGGATATCAACCATGACTACTCTGGCTCATCATTTCAGAATGCTGAAGCAGCTGTATTCCCAAGAAAAATAATACTGTTTACCATGTGGCAATTTCTCGATTGTCATCCTCGGGAGGGGCTTTCAAAATATCCGTGGCAACAGTATGGCAGGGGTAGTCAGCAAAACAGAAGATCTCTGGATTAATGAGGGAATGCTGGATGAATGAGAGCTGCAACAAAATTACATCACTGTAAGAGTCATTTCATATCTACATTCATGTTACACTGTCTTGATGCACTTCCTCCTAAGCAATCACCACCCCTCCCTCTCACACTTATGCTATTATGATTGCTTTTCCAAATAACTTTCTGAAAGTTCTAACATTCAGTCTTCTATAGTCTGATCGCTACCTGTTACAGTAATTGCAGTGTATTAAAGGATGCATCACATCTTGATAGCAACTGTTGTCTTAGTGAGCCCCAAAGCCAAAATTCAACAAAAAACTGAAAGAACACTTAAAAAAAGTTCTATGGTAATTATGAGCTCCTGTTGCTCGGTCCCTGGCTCCTGCCAACCTAGCAGTTCGAAAGCACGAAGTACAAGTAAATAAATAACACTCTGGCGGGAAGGTAAACGGTGTTTCTGTGCACTGCTCTGGTACGCCAGAAGCGGCTTAGTCATGCTGGCTACATGACCCGGAAGCTGTACGCCGGGTCCCTTGGCCAGTAAAGCGAGATGAGCACCGCAACCCCAGAGTCGTCCGCGACTGGACCTAATGGTCAGGGGTCCCTCTACCTTTTTAACCAATGTTAAACCAGTGAGTGAGAGAGGAAGCATGAAAAAAATCTTCTCCTTGATTTTTACCTGTCCTTCTGCATGTTTCCAAGGTCTGTATATGAGATCAACTGGGAAGACGTCTAGCCCTAGCCCTCTCTGGACACCATACACCACAATCTGTAAGCCTTTGCTATCACGAATTTGAAATCCAGGGTGGTCAAGTTCATAGGTTACTTCCTTGAAGTTCAAATTTGGGTTCTGCAAAGAGTAAAACAAATAGAGGTGCAACTTATGGAGGCAAAAATAAAGAGCATGCTTTCACATTTCTCCTTATACAACTTAGAAACAATTCGTAAGATATGAAGCAGGCCATTAGCTCATCTAGCTCTAGCTCATATATTAACTGCTACTTTTGACAACAGCTCAACCACAGAGGGGAAATGGGGTTTTCCCGATTCCCTTTACCCATTTTTAAAGCAAAGTTGCCAATGATTGAATCTCAGACTTCCAACATGCAAAACATGAACTCTAACACATTCCCCATAGTAAGTCTGTGAACATAACTCTGCAGTTAATTTTTCCTTTAATATGGTTCATGTGAGTTGTCAAAATGATGAATAGTCATTATATATATTTAAGTCAGTCATTAAAAAAAATAGTAATCATGTAAAAATTAGTCCCACAAGCATTCAAGAGTCCTTGTGCGATTTTGCAGAATGAGGTGTTTATATTCCCCCCCCCCCCAGAAATGTCTATCAATTTTTCTAGTCCCTATGCACCACCACTCAGAGCAGTTTACAGCATTTTAAAAACAGGGAACTACATAGAAAATATATTTTAAAAACACGAAATACAACAGAGGATAAGTGTCCCTTAAATGAACTAAAACACTGCTAAATACTTGCTAAGGATTTGTCACCAGTAAAGAACAAATAAAGGTGTGCTTTAATGATACCATATCTCTAATCAGCACCACTTGCAAAGTCCTGATCAAAGCAGAATAAATCTTACATCATTTGCAATGTAAGCATGGAGCCAAACAAGGGGACACTGCACTAATGCTAACCATGCATAGGAATAGCTGCTCAGAATACACATGCTATGTCATCCTCAGTTGACCTTTGAGAAAATAGTGACTTGCCAGTTCATCAGGGACCTAGTTACAGTGATGACAATCTAGTACCAAATGAACCTCTTTCTGGTTATAATCATCTCTGGTTAAAATCATGTTTGCTTGTCTTCTCCAATAGCCATGCATAGAGTATACAGAGCTTGCCTGTTAATACAGTTGATCAGTTTTTCGAAGTTTAACCTACATGTTTTACAACCAAATGCAGCAGAACCACCAGTCAGCATTTCCAGCTATACACACAAAATATACACATGCTCAAAATATACACATGCTCAAACATAACCAAACATATGCAGTTTCTTTCACAGAAGTGACATCCTTACAGGAAATCTATCACACATGAAACAGCCCTTAAGTTTCTGGCATTCAGTTTTTCCTCAAAAGGGCAGATTGTGATCAACATACCAGTTCTTTAAGCACATCAATCAGAACCTCCACATTCCAGGTATGGGACTGTGTTCCATCATTTTTATCTCTTCCATCACTCCAAATTCCACTTCCAGGAGCAGAGATGGACTGTAAATTAAGCATGTAGGTTTAGAATTCCTGTGACGTCAGTTGTGTAGATGGATTTAGTAGATCAAGTGACAGAGTGGAGTTTGAATTTTAACGATTGCAACACATTTATTACTGCAGATCAGCAATACTTAAACTGTATTCTATAATGCACTGTCAGCTTGTCCCTTAACAATAAAATAGAGGGAAAGGCTTTATGAGCAAACAGTATGAAACAGAATTAAAAACAAAATCCCTTTTTTGTGAACATTGGACAAAAAGCAGGACCATGGAGTACTATTATGATTATCTCTCCCAAGGAACGGAGCAACCAGGCAGGGGCACATGTTAAGGGAGACTTAGATAATCTGACCCAAATTTTTCCACAATCCCTTAAACTTGGCTCAGTAGTATACCAGAAGCCAGTGCAGTCCTTTCAGCAACGGTGTTGTCAAAATTATTCTCCCTCCTGCAACCTTGTTACAGCATTCTGCACCAGCTGCAACTTCCAGACATGCCTTAAGAAAAGCCACAAGCAGGGCACACTGCAGCAATCCAATTGGGTGGTGTATGAACTATCATAGCCAATCTATCATGATCCAGGAACGACCACAGCTGTCATATCAAAAGAAGCTGGCAGAAGGCACTCCTATCCACTGAAGCCACTTGAGCCTTGAGTAACAATGGATTTAGTGCAGCCCCACCCTACTAACCTATTTCCTGCCCACCCAGATAACCTCCATCTTTCAAGCTCAGTTTTTTGGTCACCCTCTAGCCCATCACTGCACCCAGGCACCAGTTCACTTGCACAGCCACACTGAATTAAGATGGTACAGAGAAACAGAGTTGGATATTATGACACAGCACTTCCAAGTGCCCTTATAATTCCCCCCCCCCATCAACAGGTTACACAGAGCTGTTAAACAGCATTTGGCATAAAATGCTGAAGTGATGAAGTCTTTTAACCTTTCAGTCATGCTTGTTGCTCAGTATCATAGGAATTAAGCGGCTCCAAAATCTTCTGTGTAAACACCATTCAGTAGTTCTGTTTAAGTTATATTCAGTTACAACACCTCTCAACACAGAGGACGCTCACCTGCAAAGGAATGCCGTCTGCCAATCCTGAGTGTGTTCGAGCCATCATTCCCAAAACCCTGGCAACCTGGGCAGCAGTGACCTCTCCCACACCAAACTGCGTGATGATGTTGCGACATTCCTCCACACTAAAAAGGCAAGTCACAATGACCTCCACAAAACTTGGTATATAATTGTTTTCTATCAAGTATGTCTATTTTAAGGAGTATTACTGATACTCAAGTCAGTACATTAAGCTAGACTAGGGTGGAATCTATGTGCATATAAAAACCATTCTGAAAATACTTTTTAAAAAAGCATTTTTAAAAATACATTGAATTTTCCATAAGGCTCACCATCGCCGCCTAGTGTGGCATTGTATATTGCACTTAAAACACACTAAAAGTTTTACTTGCAGCTGTATAGCTGTCCTGCAACCTCCAACAGCCTTCTCAACTGACATAACTTGTCCTTTCATTTCAATGGGGCTATTCAAAGTATGACTTGTCAGGACATGAACTCCAAATTTCAGTGAATTTATCTACGTACCTTGTACAAAAGCCATAGCCAACTTCCTGCATGAAGTCTGCAAGAGAGCTCTCCATCATTGTTTTTGCTATCCCTCCAGAATCAGGCAGGATCCTGTCCATTAGAATGTCCCGTTTTTCAGGGTATAGGAGTGGTGCAAGCACCACAGGGCAACGTTCCTGGGGGAAATCTGAGATCCCAGAGTATTTTAGCATTTCAGAAGGACCAATGACCAACACAGAACCCCAATAATCAATTGTTTCATATTGTGAAAATCATGTTATGACCAAAGAAGTTTTGAATAAAAAGGTGTTTAAGATCACTGTCTTGGAATTCAGAGACACAGAAAGCAATTTATTTTATACCCCAACTTTTGACCTATTTACTGTCCTACTGTGACAGTACAGCTATTTAGATAATATGACCTTAGTTGCATACCATGGTGAGCCATACTTAATGCTTTACCAATGAACATGTCTCGCTTGGCCCCTCTGCTCCTTCCCACACACTCTGGGAGGAAGCAAACAATTATCCCAGGGCTTAATATTATGACCAAACCAGCAATTATGGTTCACTTTGCTCTCAACAAGTCAATTACTGCCCATTAAGGTGTGTGCACAGTAAACTATGGTTTACTATGTTGTGCAAACTGGGCCTCACAGTACTGCCTCCATTACATCCTCTGGATTGTCACGGCAACATTCTAAAGCACCTTGAAACTGCCACAAGTTTAAACAGGAAAGGGAAGGGGAAGGCTAAGATAGTAGGGCCAGAGAAGCCCAGGCCAAAATTTCAGAGGAGTGGAAAGCATCAATTTATATCCAAGCCCCATCCCATTTCTAAATGGAGTGCCAACAATAATACCCATCTAAAGTTGTGATAGCCAAACTTCTACCAGTTACAGTATCTGAAAGACATAATGTGCAGACAATCCTATAAGGATCTGCATTAAGATAATTGTTTCAGGATCCTCGTTTCTTTTCTGGATTACCACCAAATGTTTACCCCCCACAAAAATCTATTCCTTTTAGAAATGGGTTTCAAATAGATGTATCAAATACAATACTTGCCTCTACGTAATGTTTTGAGAAAAGCGTCAATCTGTTCCTGTCCAACCCCAAAGGCTCCCTTCTGTCCAAAAAGAAGATGGGATAGGAGGAGGTGCAAGACCTCTATTGCAATATCTTGGAAGCCACCTTCTTGATTTCCACTGACGTCTGCGTCAATGTATGAACGCAGAAGATCAGGAAGTTTCTGTTTAATAAACTGAGCAGCTTTTAAAGAGAGAGAGAGAGAGAGAGAGAGAGAGAGAGAGAGAAACCGAAAGCAGTTAACTAAATTGCTTTTTAAAAAAGTTTATGCATCTGCTCTTCTGGTTTATCAACAGCACTTGCCAACTGCTCTGATCGTCACACAATAAGTGTGACAGTATATAGACAGTTGCATACTAGAACAACCAGTCAGAATAACTCAGCACCACCCTGCCTTGGAATGCAACCTCACTTGATGCCACCTTGCATTTCCTTACACTGTTTGGTACAAGCACAAGAAAGGAGAAGTGGAAGCTGGTACTTCTCCAGGCATACATGCTTGGCTTTTTCACCAATTTCACTTTTTCCTGCTTAGGTTGCACCTAAAACCTGCCTGCCCTATCATGACTCTACTCAAATTCTAATGGTGATCCAGATACAGCTTCTATTACACCCTAAGAATTTTTACTTCCAAATATACTTTAAACAGGACTAACAAGTGGTTCTAGGAAACTCAGATTAATGGAAAAATTGTTGCCTGTAGTTACCTCATTTACTTAAGAAAGGAGGGAATATTTTGGATCAGTGACCCGCAGATCAACTACTTTCAGAGTCCAGATCAATAGAACTGACATAAGGAAGCAGATTTCATATTTCTTAATTACCACTTAAGATTTTTCGGGTGGGTGTGTTGTATTAGATTTATATTGTGAGCTCAGAGCAGCTTACATATGGTTCCCATGTTGTCTTCCCTTTCTGGAAGGGCTCAAGGAGAGCTGTATCTTATGTCTTCAGAACATTCTATTAGCCACAAAGATCAGGCAAGATTTTCAAGATCTGGGGTGTTTCCCCTCCCTCCAAACATCAGCGGAGGCAACTACAAGGATGATCCTTGAATGAGTTAACTGGACCTTGCACTGTGGTCCCTTCTGGCCTTGGATTCTACAACTTAAGCAACTAAATCCAGGAGAAGGATGAAAACTAAAGTCTCTTATAGACAACTCAGGAATCAGATTATACTAAAACTGAAGTAAAATCTGGTATGTGTGTCTATAATACTATACAAATTTATCTTACCAAAACCTCGTAGATCTGAGTTGAAGGAGTTTAGCAAAGCAAGGCCAAAAATAACCTACAAATAGAAGAAAGAACTGTATTATCACCTATCACATACATAGTCCAGCTGTTTGGCAACTAGACTAGCAAAGACAAACACCAGGGCTGAACTCTACTGTCCTCCCCACAACTTTCCTCATCCCACTGAGTTAAAAAAAAACCCCACTATGGATGCCCATGAGGTGGATTAGGATTTGGAGGGTGACGTTCTTGGCAGTGCTGCTACTCTAAAGCATGATAGACAGGAAATCATTGTGACTAATGCCACACCTTATTTAATATGGTTGGAACATTTCCAAGAGCACTACCAGCTGTTAACCTTCCTCAGATTCTGTCAGTATGTCAGTCCCTCCATAGGATTCCTATTGGGGCCAGTGCTTTTAATTTGTTTATAAATGATCTATATTTAGGTAGCCAAGTTCATAGCCAACATCAAATTATTTGGGGCATTAAAACAAAATGGTGCTCCACAAGGTCTTCTCCAAACTGGGTGACTGGACATTTTAAAAGGAAATGCAGTTCAGCATAAAACAAGTGAAAAGTGATAAACAAAAGCCTAAAAAAACCACTGATGAGATCCGAATTGAGAGAGTGACCAGGAAAAATATCTTGGGAGTTGTGACGGACAGTTTCATGAAAATACTGGTGTAGAGTGCAGCTGTTCTGAAAACAGCAGATTATGAAAGTGTTAATGTTTTATGCTTTTGTTTATATTCTGTTGTTACTGTTTCTGCTTGTTTTTGTTTGGTTTTTTATGAACAATAATTGTTGAAGTTACAAATTATAAAATTAATAATAAAAAAAATACAAAAAAATGAAAACAGATTTCATTGGTACAATTAGAAAGGAAATAAAAATTAAAACTGTCACTATCATAGTGCCTTTACACAAATCTATGCCTGTGTTCAGAGTAGCATGTAAAATTCTGTTCACCACACCTCAAAAAGCATATTGTAGAGCTACAAAAAGTGCAGAAAAGGGCAAGTAACATGATCAACTGAAGGAACTCCCCAGTGAGAAAGAGTTTCAATGACTGGGGCTAGTTGGGGGGTGAGGTGGTGGTAAGGACATGATAGAGGTCTATAAAATTAGGCATGCTGTTGAAAAAGTCACTGGACAAATATTCATTCCTCATTCATAATACCAGAACTCAGGGTCAGACAATGAAACTGAATGTTGGGATATTCAGGTTGGACAAAAGGAGGCATTTCTTCACAGAACACACATAAAAAGCATGCAACGATGGCCAACATTTTTAATGGTCAGACTAAAAGGGGATCAGACTACTTCATGGAAGATAAATCTATGGACTTAACCCACCTCTTGAACCTTGCTTAATTTGATAACTTTGCTCAGCTGAGTGAATAAATGGGGTGACGGCTTAAGACTCTGAAAGAAAAAAGTTATATATGAGATGCTTATGTTACAGTTTAACAGAATACTGTACCAAAACAAAGATTCTCTGTGTCATAAGTTCCTCTACAGAAAAAATAAAATCAACTTCTGCTCATTAGTGGTACTTCCCAACTTCTCTGAAGATAATATCATTTGTTGCCAAACTACCAGTATTCTCCAATTCCACCATACAATGTTCTGTAAATTGCTACAGAAGCCCCAACGAGGAGTGGGTGTTGCAGAGCAAAGAAATGTAAAATAAGTCAATTACCTGGATATTTTACGAGTACAGAATTTACATGATGTAAATCTTAAAAATGCCTTTGTTAATAATGAACATAGGTGTACATTTTGTAAAATTAGCTCACTGACACCTGAATAGGTTTTTAACATTCTTGTTAACAGCACTTTAAAACTGCATACAAACCTTTTGATAATGCAATGGATTTTCAATAGCATAGGACAGCGTCGAAATAAAATTTGGCTTTGTAATCAATGATGCACACTCCTGGATCAGAAACTGCGTCTGAAAAGAAAGGAGACAGCTATAGCAAAAGTTTTGGTTGATTTGGGGGAGGCACCTATGATCTAGTTACCAGATATTACCAGGATTTTGTTTCTGTAAACATAATATATAAGCATATTAAAGTACTTCAAACTGTCTTCTTACTATAGGATACATTTGACAAATATTTTGATATCATAAAGATGAGATGGCAGATTAAACTATTTTGGTTAGTCTTTCAAGAAGGTGAACGCAATTCACAATTCTTAGTCATTACAAACATCATCTGAATACTGTATCCATAGTAACAAAATAGAAGCTAATATTAAGAAATATTTTACAGAGACAAGCCAAACAAGTGACTTGACTTGTGACTAAACTTGTGACTAAAATTCAAGTTACTGAACTCAGTTACTACGTCATTCAAAGCTTGAGAAAAATGAAGTTCCATCACACAAGACCTTAGGAACAGCAGTATTCAAAAGTAGCTCAACTCTTCTATTTTAACATTTCCTGAAGTTCACAAATCTAAAATGTGTTGGGATTATTTACATTTACAAGCCACCTTAGAAATACTCAGGGGTACAGTTATTTCCATTTATGAATAGCTTCCTATGAAGCCTCCTGAAGCAATTAATAATACCAACAATTAACACATATATGAAACAGTTCAAATACAACACATACACAGACTTGGCATTCAGATATGACACTGCTATGCAACTTTTGTACTCATAAGTGGGCTAAGCCAATCTGAAAAAAGCACAGGTGTTCTCTGGAGTAGAGCCTCTTTTAAACTCTCCCAGAAAGATGTGCTTACCTGACTCCCTTCCAGATTTCTACAGAGTAACAAAAACAATGTTTTAGGAAGTTTTTGAACTAACTGCAGGGCAGAAAATCAAGCTATATTTTAAAACTTAGGAACACAGGAACCTGTCTTATACAGAGTCAAGTCACTGGTGCATCTAACTCATTTTTACAGACTGACTGGCAGGCACCTTTGTAGGGTTTCAGGCAGGAGTGCTTGGCATACCTGCCTGGAGATGCCTCTGGAGCATTTTATATGAAAAGCATGTGCTCTATCAATTAGCTATGGGACTTTTAAAAGTAGTGTTCTGTTGTAAATGTGCTGCCTGTTTGAAATGTATCCATACGTATGATGTTTTAGTAGTAGTTTCAGTGCTGCTTTTACTGTATGTATTTTCACAATGAATTTGTAAGTCGCTACAAGATGGAAGCATTGTAGAATTAAAAAATGTAAAAATTAAAAATCAAGAAACGAATTGGAAATTCCCTAAGGACAAAATTTACCTGATGGAAATCTTTACCGCTACTTTTACCATCGCCACTGAAATCCACATGCGAGAATAGACAGCGTAGTAAATGCCTGTCTGCCTCAGGGCCGTGCCGATTCACAATCTAGTTGCAAGAAAAACAAAAGAGCTGAAGTGAGGTACCATAGCATTTGCAACTACATAGAATCACAGAACTGTAGAATTGGAAGGGACCCTGAGGATCATCTAGTCCAACCCCCTGCAACACAGGAATATGCAGTTGTTCCTTATGGGGATTGGCCTTCAACCTTGGTGTTTATCAGCACCATGTTCTAACTGAGTGTTTCTACCACTTTCAGCTGCACTCTTAAGGAACAGGAGCCACACAGCTTTCTGGCAGGGTCCATGCTAGTAGCAAAAAGGAGAAAATAAGGGAAAGTCACACAGTGTCCAGGTCACATTAAACTACAGTTTAAACAAGTTTTGGTTTAACGTGACTGAACAGTGTGGTGGTAAACACTGCTTAAATGCTGCAGGGTCTGACTTCTGATGTCATCCGAACCTGGGCTCATAGTTGTTTTCCCAAAAAAACCTCAAGTGGCAAGCCAAAAATGAACTTTGTTTAATGCTCGTGGTTTGTCAGCTGCAACATGACAAGCCAGACTGAAGGGGGAAGCAAGTACAGCAGCAAGTGACCCTAGCAGTCTTTCAGAGGTTCAAATGGGCCAATGACCCAGAAAAACAGGGAGGGCTGAGAACCACTTTGTAAAAATGAAAAAGGATATAACTTAAATTACTCTTTAATAAACAGAAAATCTGCTTGCTTTTAAAGTAGAGCATGTTAGCACTAAGCAAAATAAAATAAAAAGCAACCTAAATATATTGCATAGTATGCATATAATTGAGGTAATTCCTGTTGAGTCCAGAATCGAAGATTTGTCATTTATCTGGGTTACTTATATTAAATATAAAAGCTATTTTAATACAAAGTAAGTTCTACAACCAAAAGCAGCATAAATATAACAAGAAGGCAACTGAATAGCAACCCCAAAATTAAAACAATTATTTTAAAAATTGAGAGGCCCAAACCACACCACTCTTTCAGAAGGCCTGAGTGAAACAAAAGATTTTACCTGGTGGCCAAAAGACCACATGAATGGGATAATACAAGCCTCTCAGAGATGGCTGTCTCATAACCAGGGTATCGCAACTGAAAGATTACCGCCCTCACTTATTTTGGTGGGGGCACCGGGAGCAGGGCCTCCAAAAGATCTTAAAGTTCAGGTAGGTACACAGCTTGCCATTTATAAACCAGCACTTTTAAATTAGCCCCGGAAACAGATGGAGAACCAGCGCAGTTAAACAAAGCACAGGCATAATATGATCAAACTGCACAGTCTTAGTTAAAACCTTTGATCTCCTGTTCTGAACCAACCACAGTTATTGGACCATTTTTATAGGCAGTCCCACATACAATGCAGTGCAATAGTCTAAAGGGGAAGTCAACAGAGGATGGGCAGTTGTGGCCATCAACACTCAGGCAAGGTCAAAGCTGGTGTATCCACCAAAGCTGAGAATAGGTAATTTGAGTCGTAAGATCATTTGAGCCTCCAGTGCTGGATCAATAAGCACCCCGAGTTGTACACCTGATCCTTTAGGGAGAGTAGAACACCATCTAGAACAGGCTGAATACTATTCACCTGGATAGATAAACCAAGCAAACAGGGCAGCCCAACTTTTCATACCAAGTGGGCCGCAATAGTAATTTGACACAGAGCCCATGGGCTCTGCCTTGTTGCACACATGGGAGCATGGCCAAAATTTGATGCTGCCCCCCACTCTGCCTTCGTAAAGCTGCCTAAGTGAGGCGCCAGGCTTTGGAAAGGAGGCATGAATCTCTATAAGGGTCCTACAGTTCTGCCACCTCCTTCCAAAGCCTTGTTAGCTCTTTCCCAGCTTTGGGAAGGAGGCGGGAGAACTCTTAAGACATAGTTACAGTCCTCAGTCTTCCTTCCCAAAGCCCAGCTCCTCACTTAACCAGCTTTGGGAAGGCAGTGTGAGGAATGGGGTGGGTCTGTGTCAAATGTTGCAGAGGCTGCCAAAAAAAGCCTCAAGGCCTTATGTCACGCAATGGACCACCCTGAACCAATCAATACCTCTAATCTTCTGTGACTATGGGCAAGAGGGCTTCCACTTGCACAACAGGGCTT
This sequence comes from Podarcis liolepis, assembly GCF_965112155.1. Taxonomy (NCBI): domain Eukaryota; kingdom Metazoa; phylum Chordata; class Lepidosauria; order Squamata; family Lacertidae; genus Podarcis; species Podarcis liolepis. Next base: position 55,158,492 of record NC_139561.1, on the reverse strand, counting down.
TCCTTGCTCTCCTCCTCCTCCTACCCCCAAAATTGGCTGCAAGGGGAGGTCAGAAGAATCCCCAAAACAGTGCACAGGAAGAAGAGGGGGGATCATTCCATCTGGCAAGCTGCATTGCTTGTACTAATAGGGACATTCATCATAGTGTGATGTTCAATTCCACCCTGAACCTCTGTTTTTCAGAGTTCATCCAGTTCATTGCCATGCCCAAGCAGTGTGCACAGCCTCACTTGCATGTGATGAGCAATAAATATAAAGCTGAGTATCATCTTCAATCCGGTGACACCTTGAACCAAATCTTCAGATGCTCTTTCTCAATGGTTTCATCAAGATGTTAAACAGTGTGGGCAAATGAATAGAACTCTGCAGATCAAGCATCAAGCAGTACCTCTCAAACTTAAACCAGACAGCTGAACTGAAAGGACATCATTATTAATGGCACTGAACACTACTGAGAGGTCCAGGAGAATCAACAAGGTTCCATTTCCCATCTGCCAGCAAAGATCAGCCTACAGGATGACCAGGGTAATTTTTGGCTTCAAACCAGGTTAGAAGCCTAACAGAAATGGATCTGGGTTAGGAACCTCTGGCCTTCCTGATGTTGTTGAATCACAACTCCTATTATACTGTGGAACCATAAGAGGGCTAAACAATTCAAAACTAATCAGATAAGGTAAAGATAAAGGGACCCCTGACCATTAGGTCCAGTCGTGGCCGACTCTGGGGTTGCAGCGCTCATTTCGCTTTATTGGCCGAGGGAGCCGGCGTACAGCTTCTGGGGTCATGTGGCCAGCATGACTAAGCCGCTTCTGGCGAACCAGGGCAGCGCACAGAAATGCCGTTTACCTTCCTGCCAGAGCAGTGCCTATTTATCTACTTGCACTTTGACGTGCTTTCGAACTGCTAGGTTGGCAGGAGCAGGGACCGAACAACGGGAGTTCACCCCGTTGCGGGGATTCGAACCGCCAACCTTCTCATCGGCAAGTCCTAGGCTCTGTGGTTTAACCCACAGCGTCACCCGCGTCCCTACAATCTGATAAAGCACCTCTCAAATAATTTTTCCCTGCCTAAAGCTTCGTAAAGGACACTGGAAGCTTATTACTGAGCAGTGGAAGAAGAGAAAGCAGCTTTTTGCCAGTGCTGTCTTTTGATAATGTGTGTGCAATGAATCACATATTGGCTGTGTTTGCACATAAACTGTGGTTAATGTTATTTAACAGACCATGACTCACCTCGCAGACAAGCAAACAAGTCACAGTTTGTTTACTTCGTATCAGAGCGGGTACGGGGAACTGTGGCGCTCCAGATGTTGCTGAACTACAACTCCTATCATCCCTGACCCTGGCCACTAGCCATGCTTACTGCGACTGACGGGAGTTATAGTTCAGCAGCATCTGGATGGTCAGAGATTTCCGACCCCGTTCTAGATAATCAGATTCATCTAAGAATAATTAGAATGAGCAGGCCCCTACTCTCTTGATCACTTTGTGAGGAAGGATTTATTTATAATTTTCTTTTTTAAAAAATACTTACAGCCCCACACATCACCAAATGGACATGGAAATTTTATACAAAATATCAGTTGAAAACAATATATAGTTCATTAAAATCCTAAGCTAAATTCAGAAAGCTAAACAAAATCACAAGAGCAACAAAACAGGAGTGCAGCAATACAGCAGAAGGGAAAGCATCCACTTGCCTGAAAGGCTTGGTAAAGAAGCATGTCTTAACCTGACACTGAAAATGTTACAATGACACACCCCAGGAGGGAGGGAGGGAGGGAGGGAAATAAATAAATAAATAAATAAATAAATAAATAAATAAATAAATAAATTTATTACTTATACCCCACCCATCTTGCCAGGCTTCCCCAGCCACTCTGGGCGGCAGCCCTCTCATTTGTCGCCAGTATTCAGTTGTTTGGGGCTTTTTATATTAACATCTTAGACTGGGCTCAGCAGCAAATTGGCAACCAGCACAAAATCTTTCAGGACCAGCAGTAACACCCAGCAGTAACCTAGCTAGCTGCTATATTATGCACCAGTTGCAGCTTCCAAACCATCTTCAAGGGGAACCCCATATAGTGCACTGCAATAAACTGATAAGGAAACATTAGCCACTGGCCTATAGTTAATATCATCTGGATCCAGGCTGGGCTGACTTGTAGCTTCTTTTAAAGAAGATGCAACAGCTTATTTTGTCAATGAAGAAAGAGCAAACGTGAGTTTACGCACAGGGGCTTTCCTTATATCTTCTGCTGTGAATTCATTCAGCTTCTCTGCATTCACCTTTTCTTCCTTTTGACAGCTTTTGACTCCTTTACTGTTCAAAGGTCCAGCTGTCTACCTAGATGGTCTCTAACTACTCAAGTATTTTATGGTTGTTGATTTTTGTTTTTAGCAGCTGTCATCCTCAAATTCTTTTTTTGCATCGCTTATGGTCTGCTTGCAATATGAAAAGTCTTATTTCCCCCTGCTATGCGCATATTTTATAGTTTTGTTTTTCATGTTTTAATTTTGGTCTATTATAATTGTTCTCCGTATTATATACACTATAAAATGAAAATTTAAAACTTTACAAAAGAATCAGTTTAAAATCATTTGAAAGTTGGATGTAAACAAGGATCAAAGTAGCATACTTCTAAGTAGTACTGAGTATAAGACCCTTCAAGTGAGGAAGACCAGAACACACCGCTAACCAAAAACCCTCTGCCAGCTTCAAAAGTTTGCAGGAAAACTAGGGCAGCAACAACGTGGGCATATAGTGCCACATAGATGTTGCCCTGGAGTAATTGTTCTTCAGGTCACTATACTTCATGCTACACTTCTTCCACATTCACTTTTTCACATCTCATCCAGGTTGAGAATTAAATGACATTACTAGCCACACTGGGCAGGGAACTGCAAACCTGAAGGTTCACTTCACTGTTTTCACCATCATTTCTACCACCAGTACCAGCCTCAATTCTTTTTTCCCCCTTTTAAAAAATCTAACCATTCAAAAAAGAAATGCAGACCTGGAGGCAACAAAAAGAAAGAAGCAACTACTTTTGTAACTATGAAAAATACAAGCTAGAATGAACAATTTTCATTTAATAAGCAAAACAGACAGTAATAACACTTGCAATAAATTCACCCTAGAATGAACTAAGTATTGCCAATTTAATTTTGCATTAAATTACTACAAGACATTGCAAGAAGGTCAGGACAGGCTGATTTTAAATACTCAAAAGAACTGTTATAAACATGGAAATGAGCAATAACTCTACAGGACCACTGAGTAATTAAAGCCAATGTCGTAAATCAATTCAGGTACAAACAAACAAAAAAAGATGAAATAACAGGATAAATAAGATATAAAACTACTTAGAGTTTAATAAACTTGACAACTGTCAACTCCCAGCAAGCAAAATATAGTAAGATCTTTGAACTACAAATCACATCAACCAGTTAACATGGTCTGTGGCTCCACAACATCTGGAGATTACCAGGTTGGGGAAGGTTGTTCTAGCAACTAAACCAATCAAGTAGTGAGAAGTAGGAATATAAACAATACAAACTAAGTTGTGGATACCCTTTTAATTTCTTTTTTTTAATGTCATTAATTATTGACTTACATGCTGTATTTCCTGCTGGCTGGCTCTGTAGTTTTTCTTGGTTAAATTGTCCACCAGGTAGCTGATTTGAGACAAGGCCAGCGAGAGCGAGTCAAGATTCATTGCTGGTTGGGGCGGAAGCAGGCGGCCGAGCCCGGCGCAAAATCACCATTATTCCCCTTTAGTCACCTCAGAGACAGGTTAATTTTTTTCCAGTTAGCCTATATAATCAATTTATGCTGTATGTTCAGCTCTTCTTTCCCAGTATTCTCACTCTGTTCTGAACCATGGCACCTGCAGGACAAAACAGCAATGATTATACATAATCTATTTGCTAGTGACTGGTCATGTATAACTAAACAATCGTAAATGTAAGGATGGTACAGGCCAGAGTTTTATGGGAAAGCACTTGCTTTGCAAGCAAAAGGTTGCAGATTTGATAAGGCTGTTAAAGGCAGTTTGAACTATAGTTTATTTCAGGGCTCAGGAACTGGATCCGGTCCCGAGGGCTGAATCCAAAACTGCCACACCATCTGTGAACCACCTTCAAATGAAGAATCAAAGAGCACTCAAAGTACACTCTGGATACTTCCCAGCCCCAAATTTAATTAAAATTGGGACTGCAGAGGAAGTTTATTCCGCAGAAGAATATTCTGCCACTTACCCTTCCAAAAGGAGGGCTTGTATGACATTGAATTTCAATTCAGCAATGAAAGCGAGTCAAGGATCATCTGCATTTGGGAGCTAAAAGGAACAAGTGGCAGATCACGGTAATGCTCCCAACTGTTTCTCTAGAGCAGCAGTTCTCAACCTGTGGGTAACCAGATGTTGTTGGGCTACAACTCTCATCATCCCTGAGCTCTGGCCTTGCTAGCTAGGAGTGATGGGAGTTGTAGTTCAACAACATTTGGGGATGCACAGGTTGAGAAAGGCTGCTCTAGAGCCACAGCAGTACCTGCCCCACACCTGAAGTCATAGGTGAGCGTGGCATGGGAGAAAATGGTATTGAAAGTCAATCTGGGGCTACAGGTAGGCTTGTGGTTATTCAAAGCCAGCATCATAAGCCACAGTCGGAAGTTGCCCTATTCAGACAAACCAACCAGAGTTAAAACTAACCACATTTGGCCCTAGTTTGGGCATAACAAGCCACTCCAAGGTGGAATAAAAAACAAGTGCTTTCGACTTCCTCCTCTAGGTTGCACTGGAAGAGGGAAGTAGTGCACAAGCCAAAGAACACTAAAATCCCTGTTTAGTGTATTGTCCAAATACAGTCAATGAGTCCAATCGGAGCAAAAGACTATTTTATTCAGATCTATAGAATTATGAATAGTCTTCACTTGTTAATGAGAACACGGGAGTTTATTTACACTTTCAACAGCATGAAGTGTCATGTATAAGATGTGTACCCAAGTGCCAAATCCCAATTATTGTTTTAAGCAAATATACAATGTTAAAAAATAATTTTAAATGATCTGTTCATTGGCATTTGCCTCTCTTGAGGGAAGCTTATCATTAGGATTGTAGATTTCTTAACAGGTTATTGTCCTGCCAATACAGATTCCAAACTTATGCAATGATAAAATTGCTTCATGTTTACAAGGCAATCTTGAAATCTTCACCAGTTTTGCTTTCAGTTTTTACAGGCCACTTCCAAGACCAATGCGGAAAAGATTGCAAGGCCTGAAATTCTGCTGAAGAAAGATGATCATTCTGTAACATATGGAGAGAAGTGGCATTGATTTGTGGATGGACTGAATATGGGACAAAAGCAGAAAAAAAAGAGTCAGAGAAACAAAGATTTCATACTGATGAAGTGGGCAATAGAGGAAGTGTAAATGAGGATTGGTAGACGGGAGGAAAGATGAGACGTTCGGCTGTGGATGTACAGTGGTCCCTCCAGATACGAACTTAATTCATTCCAGGGGTCCATACATACCCTGAAAAGTCTGCATCTAGTTTTTGCGCACACAAAGTTTCTGCGCACACGTGCGGTGTGACAGAACACTTCTGCGCATGCGGTGAAACCTGGAAGTATACACTTCCGGGTTTGCTGCATTCGCAACCCGAAAGTTAAGTTACCCAAAGGTAACGTAACCTGAGGGTCCACTGTACTGGCAACCATGACACATCCCAGTGGAAATATCAGAGAAGTGATGTGGGATTGGAGGGAAATAAATATTTTTGGGGGGTACAGCTGTACAGCATTAGCATACAAGTGGTAGCAAAGCCACAGTATGTGATGAGGTTACCCAAAAAGAATGTACCAAGAGAAATAGCAGAGGGCCAAAAACAGAACCGTAAGGGATCCCTACAAACTGAGAAAGCAGAGGAAGACATTCCTCTTGTGTGTTAGAAGTCCGACTGGCCTTAACTAGAAGTCAGTCATTTGGTGTCACTGGTGTCCCATGCTGTGGAACACTTTTGCAGCACTGATTTGGCAGGCACCCTTACTTTTGACTGTCAAGCATTTCTTAAAGACTTTTTAATGCCTATGCAATTGCTTAGCATTTTCTTGAGCAGCCAGTCATTTTAATGATTGTTCTGTACTGCTTTTAAAGGATTGCTATAATGTTGATGTATAAAACCCCAATGTTTTCTGAGAGCAACATATACATACTTTTCTAAATAAATAATGATTAGCCAGTTAGGAAGAGAATCAACTGAGGACAGAATCAAGGACCTAGGGCTTAAAGGGAATCACAACTTAATTGTGATCAGCTGTATCAAGGGGTGGCAGAGAGATCGAGGAAGATGAGAACTGAACAGAAACCTTTCCACTTGCCAAATAAATTATTTTCATGAAATAAACTATTTTCTGAAGAAGTGTGCATGCACACGAAAGCTCATACCAGTAACTAACTTAGTTGGTCTCTAAGGTGCTACTGGAAGGGATTTTTAAATTTTATTTTCATGAGGGTAGCCAATATTGGTGAAATACATAGTGGGTAGTCAAAGTCTATCAAGGTTAGCCCAAATTCAGCTAGGGAACTTTTAGCATTTAAGCAGCAAGGTTTAAGACAAAGGAATCGGCTAGCTACACTACAATTTAGATTACAACAAAACTGCTTTCAGCAACTTAGGCATTAGCCATTCTGCACAGATACTAACCAACTGGTAGGACTACCACTCAAACCACATTGTGACACACAGGGGCACAAAGCCACCTTAAATAAATATATAAATCTAATTATCTAAAAGGCAGAATTGAGTAGCTTAGTATTCTCAAAAACTAACAGCATATTAAGATAAAAAAATCATGATGAATGTGTAAGATAAAACAAATTTAAATGTTTCAAAAGGGGGAGGGGGAGGAAGGGTGAAAGGAATAGTTTCTTGAAAAATGAGAGCAAGATGAGAATTGCACACAAGTGGGAAACAAAACATGAGTAGCCAACATAAACTGATCGAAATGTCTAAATGAGCATGCAGCAGCTTCTGCCCCACCCATATTAGTTTAATGCCTCACACGCAGTATCAAGGGTAAAGGTTAGTAGTACCTGTTGTGTACGTTGAACAAATGGAACTACGTACAATGTTGATGGATGTTAAATGCTTTAACCTGTATGAGTTAAATATGGAACATCCTGAATACAGCTCGAAAATCACATACCTTAGCACTAAAGTTTGCCACCTACCAAGGATTACAAGGTAGAGATAACTACAATTGTGCTGCAAAGGAAGCCAATACTTTTGCTGAATTTGATTGGGATCCTAAAGCTGAAAGAGCTGTTCCTCAAGATGGTCTAGCTAATTCATGGTAAAGTGAGATTTGAACCAGCAACTTCCTAATTCGTCGGTCTGCTAAATCCACTCCTTTACACAAGAATTAGGCCTAAGTTGTTGGATCCATTATTGCCTCTAACTTGAGCCAAACCACAGCTATCATGGCCAGTAGCCACTGAAAGCCATTCAAATGGGTTGCCATTAGTCTCCTGTAGGAGCAGGTTTCAGTTTAACTATGCACTGTGTGAAGAATTACAGTGGTACCTCTGGTTGTGAACGGGATCTGTTTCAGAGGCCCATTCGCAACCTGAAAAGCCCCGCAACCTGAAAGTGCCGTATCTGCGCAGGTGCACGGTGTGATTTGGCACTTGTGCACATGCGCGAGCAGCGAAACCCAGAAAGTAACCCTTTCCGGTACTTCCGGTTCGCCGCGGGACGCAACCTGAAAAAACATAACGTTAAAAGTAACATGAGGTATGACTGTACTTCCTTTTGCCAATCCTGAATCTTCCAACACTAAGCTTCACTGCATGTTCATGAGTTCTAGTGCTATGACACAGAGAGAAAAACTTTTCTCTTCCCACTTTATCCATGCTGTGAATAATTTTATAAACTTCCATCATATCATACCATATATTTGTATAATGGCGCTATGATACTGAAAGTTTTATTTTAATTTTTCCGCCCTAGTATGCCTTTTCCACAGCTGCTGCACACTGGGGTAGACATCCTCATTGAGTTACCTACTATGACCCCAATGGCTCATTCCTAGTCAGTCACTGCCAGTTCAGACTCCATGAGCATAGATGCATTATTATTTTTTGCATGAATCTCCTCACACTTTCTACACACTGAATTGCATTTGCCATTTTACAGTCCATTTACTCAGTTTAGAGAATTTTTTTTGAAGCTCTTGAAAATCTTTTGGGCACCTCATTGCTCACCCCTATCTCTAGATCCTCTATGAACAAGTTAAAAGGCACAGTATCAATCCTTGGAAAACTCCACTTTCTACAGCTCTCCATTCAGAGAACTTTCCATTTATTCCTACTGTTTGCTTCCTATTAACCAATTCCTCTTATACCATAACTGCTAAGCTTACTTGGTAATCTCTGGTCATAAGCTTGTCATAAGCTTTTTGAAATGCAAGTACTGTAAGCAGATCACCTCTAACTATGTTTATTGACATTCTCAAAGAACTCTTAATAGCTTCATAAGACAAGAGTTGTCTTTGCAGAAGCTATGCAGGCTCTACCTCAGTAAGTCTTGTTCTCCCATATGCTTATTTTCTTATTAACAACACTTTAGATCACTTTTTTTTTGGCACAAGAAAAGTCCAAGCCCATATAGGTGAAACCATGCGGTTTACATGAAAAGATAATGGTTTCAGTTCTGTAACATGAAGACAAGCAAATAAATCATTCTTCAAGTTACCAGAAAGCATTATTCCAGTGCCTGTCTCACCTGCCAAAAGAAGCCCGGCCAAACTGGCACCAGACCACTGACTTTTGCCAGAAATAAGATCCCACTACCTCCCCGCCTATCCCCGGTAAAGTAAGGATGTTTATAGGACGTTTGAAACAGATATAGCACCTATAAGCAGATTCAAGTCCGTCGTGTATCAGATAGGAGGAAAAAAGAACAAAAACGGGAATTAAGCTCTTTTTCCGCCTGTATTGTAGCAGCCTCTGACGGGTATCCTACAAGACGATTCGGGAGCGGCTGAGGAAGCCCAAGGGCGGCGCACACCTGGGGCTGGCGGGCGCTTCGACATGGATTAACTAAAGCCTCTGAACAAGCAACAACGCTTCTCGACCAGCCTCGTTCGCTCCCACAAGTAGTGGCCCAAGTCACTTCCGGCTTCAGAGGGCGGGCAGGACAGGCCAACGGAGCGGACGGGGCCCCTCACCATTTCTCGGCGGCCCAATTGGGACGGCCTCCTGGGGTCAGGCAGGAGCCCGCCGTTGCCGCGAGCGACCCTCGGCTTTTATTTATTCCGCGGCCGGACTCGCCTTCGGGGCGCAAGAGGGGAAGGAGGGAGAGAGGGGTAGGGGGTTTCCGGGAGGCCTCCTCGCCCCACCACAGGGGACAACACGTGCAGGGACAGGCGAGCTACGGGCAGGCCCAGCTCACCACTCCTTTGCTTAGCGCTTCAGCGCCGGCTACGCCGGGAGAGACGCGGGACGCAGGCCGCCCACCGCTACCGCCACTACCGCTCGGCCTCCCGGTGGCTTCCGCCAGCGCCGGCCTTGCCGCCTGGAGCGAACGGCGCGGTTCTCACCTGGGGCGGGCCGGGGGCGAGGGTCTCGGGGCCGGGGCGGGCGCCTGGCTGAGCCGCTCGCGCTTCTCTAGCTACCTCCTCCGCTGGTTCCCAAACAAAATGGCGCCGGGAGTCGCGCGCTCACGTCGCGGCCCTTCTCTTCCCGTCTTCCCCTGCGACGGACGTAAGGCCAGGGGGCGGGGGCTCCTCGATCTCGCTTAGCTCGCCCGCGCGAGGAAGCCCTGGCCCAATCGCAGGCTGTGTCCAGCTCCGCGCTCGAGCCCGCCTCCCTGCTTTCGTCCAATCCCTACCTCGCGGGGCAGCGCGATATTATTTTTTCCCCTTTGCGTCTGCGTAGGGACGAAGGCCAGGTTACCCAATCCGTGTTCGGAAGTGGTTGTTGGAAGGCGGTGCAAAGCGGAGGGGATGGCTAGGGGGCGCTGCAGTACTATCGGCCGACAAGGATTGGCTAAAGGCAATATTGAGCTCAGCTCGGCCAATCATAACGTGGCGCCACGAAGGGAGCGTGTCAGCTATGACCAATAACAGTCGGGCGCGGTTGCTGTGGCCGAGGAGCCAGGCGTGAGGCGCGATTCCTTGGGAAGTGTAACGGGTCAGCTAGGAGGTCGATGAGCACTCCACCCTGCAAGGAAGCGCATGCGCACGGGCTTCCCGGAGAGCGGGGGTGCGCCTGAGGTGGTTGTGCAGCTGCTAAGCGGGTTTTCGCAGCCTCCCTTCGGAGCCGCTCCCGGCGCCTGGCTTGTGGGGGGTCCTCTCGGAAGTCCGCTTCCCTGGGGCTTCTCCGCGGGGCCGGAGTAGACGGGGGTCTGAGGGGGACCAAAGTGTTGGAGAAGCAGCATCCTGGGTGGGGGAACCCCCGTGCCATTGGGGTCTCTTTCCTTCAGGAAAATAAAAAGGGCAACTGAGAGCGGACGTGAAAGAGGTGCTTAAAACCACGGCGGTGCGGTGGAGAAAGTGGGCAAAGAAGTCCCCCCCCCTCTCGTAACGTTGAACCCCCGCCAGTGAAGCTGAATGTTGCAAGATTCAGGCCCGACCAACTCGCTGCTACTTCCTCCTCGCCTAATTAAAGTGTGTTGCGAGGCCCACAACTCTGAGGGCTTAAACAAATCTGTTTAGGCAGATTCGTGGAGAAGGAGAATAGATAGGCAGCTGTGTACAGTGCTGCCAGTAGTCAAGGCTGAGAGGCCTCCAAGTAGGTTAGTGGACAGCACAACTGTGTTGCCTTCATGTGGCTACTTTGGGGCTTCTGGCAGGCATTGGATTGGCCACTCTGAAAATAGGTTATTGGATCAGGTTGATTGTCTGATCAAGCAGTGCTCTTCCAATTTATTTAAATTGTATACCACCCATAGATCTCGGCAGTCCACAAAGTACAAAACACAAAATATGTAATAAAAATAAAATCAAAGACATCACAATAATATCCCCTTCCACAGCACATTTTAAAAGGGCATCGGATATCAGTCAGCCAAAGGCCTGGTTAAAGAGGACCATTCCACAAATGGGAAGCCATTGCAGAAAAGGGCCATTCTCGTGTTGCCACTCCGAACCTCTCGTGGAGGGGCCTTCCAATGATCTTAAACAGTCTCTTCTTAAACTTCTGATATGTAACAAGAATGGATGTTGGTATTAATCTTCTCCTGCTGCCATTTTCCCAGCAAAAATTACCTGGGGTAGGTTATCCTTGCATAGACCAGAGTCTTAATCCTAGGAAACAGGTTGTTTTAAATCCCAAAACCCCAATCCTGATCTTTCTCCCCCTTCCCCAAAGTGAGTTGCAAAAAGGCATCATTGCATATGGTTTGGCTCTGCAGAGTAGGACATACTGGGTTTTTTGACCGTGCCATTCTGTGCAGCTTCACACAGTCAATTAAGAGTTGGCTGAAAACCAAGGATGACTGAGCAGAGACGAGTTAATTCTGCCTGGAGATATGAGACCTTGGATACAGCTCTACCATTGGTTGAGGTCTCACACAGGCATGATGACTTATGACCTTACTGACTGGATAGTTTGTTGGTCAGTGTGGTGTTCTGAGAGTTGTTTGGAGTTTGTTATGAGAGAGCTAGTTAAGATCTGTTTCTGTTCTTGTATATAGTAACTTGTAGAGTCTGCTGTAAATAATAAACGCCTCTAAGTAATCAAATTACTGGTAGCAGCGTCTTGTTCCTGCTTCGTCCATCCTGCCTCCAACTGATTGCTTTCTGGAACTCTGTGAATGCTCTGCTAAGGTCTGGCTAAGGTCCTGCAACAGGTCAATGTTGCGAAACACCAATAGGACACTGGTAGTTTCCCCTGTAACGCTCTTGCTGTTTGTGGCTTTGCTGTTCAAGGGCTCCAGCCAAGTAGGCAGGGCTTTGTAAAATCTGTTTTGGCAGCTTGTGAGCCTTGTAGACCTCAGGTTGGAGTGGAGGAGGATTTTCTGTCATAGCATGAAAAGCTGGGTAGAGTTGAGACAATCCCTGCCCCCTCCCTCTGCCCCCATGGCAATGGGATGACCAGCTTGGTCCTACCCAGTGACGGAGCAGCCTCAGAGAGCTTGCTCCTTTCCCACAACAACAAAAAACAGTTCCAACTGCCTGTTGCTCTTTGGCAAGCGAAGAGCAAGCCATTTTGGCCCTATGTCACCATCAAGACGATGAAGAGCCAGTTGCATACTTGCACCACTTTTATGTGAGGAAAGGAGAATAACCTCAGCTGGATGTGGAGACTTTTGTACAACTTACGCTCTGTTCTCGCAACGTTAGGCTGATCTCCCGTTTCTCTTGCTTTCTTTTAGTTGGTAAGTCAAAGTGAAGGGCCTGTTACTTTTTTATGCAAGCTGCTTTGCGAGACAATATTTTTCTAAAAGCAGTATATAAATATAATAAATATATTCAGGTAGGGTTGCCATATTTCAAAAAGTAAAAACTAGGACACCCCAAAAGTTGTTGAGCTTTTATATATATACAAAAACATGATGTATGGCAGCCCTAGAATCAGGTCATGTTATAGGTTCTCTGCCATGGGGGGGGGGCATTTCTGTGTGATGCCCTCCCAAAAGTGCCATAGAAGTATCTGTTCTCCCTGTCCTGCCAAGACTGACCACACACCCAAGAGATTACATGATTTAATAAGTTTTTGCAACTATTCAATCATAAGAAGATAAGTATGTACATAGCTTCAATTATGTTACTATGTTACAAAGTATTGTGTACTATGTGGAATACCATTTCCCCACAACTTTTCAATGGTATTTACTATTTTAAAATGCATTAGATCAGATGTAGCTGGCTTTGGAGAGGAAGCATTCAAACATCTTCTGAGCTTGTCCAGGCTTATACTGTGGAACCATGTGACCAGCACCCTATATATGAGAGGGAAGATGCTTTAGAAAAGAGCTGAGAAAGCACATCTGAAATAATTTTCCCCTTCCCAAAACTCGTGAAGGATACTGGAAGCTTATATTGAGCAGAGCAAGAAGAGGCAGGAGAGAAAGTAACTTTTCGCCAGTGCTGTCTTGATAATGTGTGTGCAATTAATCATATATTGGCTGTGTTTTCACACAAACTGGGGTTAATGTTATTTAACAAACAAGCCATGTATTGTTTATTTAGAGCAGGTGTGGGAAACCGTGGCCCTCCATTTGTTGCTGAACTACAACTCCCCTCACCATTAGCCATGCTTGTTGGGACTGATGGGAGTGGTGGTTCAGCAACAGCTGGCAAGCCAAAGGTTCCCCACACCTGCTTAGATCTTATTTTGTTTTCTAGCTACTCTTGTGTCATGCCTTCTCAAGCTTGAGGAGCATCTGGGGTAACAGGTAGGGAAAACAACCATAGTTAGGCAGGGTTGTTAGGTTCATAAGTAATGTTAAACCGTAGTTAGAATAAACCATGGTTTTTAAGCCAATACCAAGCCATGGCTTCACATTGTCATTTGCTGATAGAAAATAAACAGGCTAGTTTGCTGATATGTTTTCACATGTTCAGACAAACCACAGTTACGCTAAACAAACCATAGCTTAATGTTACATGAGAACCAGGCCTTTGTTACAGGGCCCAGGATTACACCTAAGCCCTTTTAATAATGGGTCTCTCCAGCTAGAGAAGCCATTGCCCCCAACGTGTTTTCTGTTGGCTGCTTATGCTCTAACTGTCCAGCATTTTTTATGGGACACTGCACACACACACAAACACATATGTCATAGGTGAGGGACTGGATGCTTCTGTAAGGCGCATGGAACAGGTGGCAGGTCCTGTTTAACCGTGTACTAAAATCATAGTTGTCGCTTGATGGGGAGGTGATCTAGCAAGCAATAGCATTTCCCAGGCTAGAAGTAGTGTAAACTCAATCAAGCCATGAGTGCCAACCCTCCACACCATGTATTGGGGGCAACATTTTATTTGCTCTGCCCCTGATTGGTAGTCAGTGCAGCAGTTTTCCCCAGGCTTTTCCTTAAAGGTTTATCCTGGGAGCAAAAAGCCTCATTTTTAAGGGCAGAAGATTCCCAATGTAAAATTGTTACCCAGATCAGCACTTTTGCCTGCTAGGACCCATTTTGGCAAAGAAATAAAAGGTGCTTCCTCCTCCTAGAACCTGAAGGAAAAGCTGGAAGAGTAGAAGTAGCTATCTTTTATAACCCAATGCTTTATATATTGGCTTTATTTACTGTTGGAAGAGGGGTCAACCTTTTTCTGTGGCTGTGTTGGGATGAAATCTGTAAAGCAGTCACTGGGCCCATCACAAGCCTCTATCTTGAGAGCCATGTCATGCTTAAAAAATAACTGAGCCCATATAATGTGCTTTCTAAACAAGCTTTTGGCTCTGCTCCTGCTTTAAAGTATTGGCTGTTAGTGTTGCTCTTCCTGTTTTTGTGTTATCCTGCTGTTTATAAACTAGTTATTTTGTCTTTTAATTATTAGCGTGTTGCTGATTTTTACTTGAAATCTGCTTTGAGTAACACTGTTGTACAGGGGAGAAGCAGGGCATAAATCTTTTAAATAATGAAAAGTATAATGCCCACTGGCTCCAATTAAATCACTGACCTTTACGGTGAGAAATGTGATCTTCTCATACTCCTTGAAAAATCCTGCAATCTGATCATTGAAATACCAGGGCTGGTAATCATTTAGCACCTGTGGAATTAATGAAAAAGAAGGTCACAAAATGGAAACGGACAGCAGACCCAATATTAGTGTACATACTAGTCTATCACAGATGCTCCAAAACTGGCTCTTAGTAGACTTATTACTCCAGATCATGTTTTGCTAACTTTCTCTTCATCTCTGCCCATCCATTCTAACTTCTTTTCTAAATGACAGCTTGGTTATGTCTTTAACAACAACTGCACATCTGTCGGTACTGGAAACCTGGGTCCTAAAAGGCAGGATCAGCTGTGTCTTCCCACATAAATTAAGGAGCAATAGGTTTTCAATACAGCACTTAAGATATCCAAAGTTCAAAGGAGTTACTTACAGTCTGATTTAAAGACTCAACAAACTTTTCAGCCCCCAAGAAGTTGCAGGCCATGTCCACGTCTCCATTATAAACCAATGCTCGCAGGTCCTGAGCCAGCAGATACTTGTAGAAGGGAGTCATGTCTCTGTACACCCTTTGGTAATGAGCGCTAACCTGTGTACTGCATGGAGAAGAGAAATGCTTGGGGGTGGGGTTCAAGGAGCTTGGGCCCCTCATCCCTTCTCCCCTTTGTTTCACCAGTAAGATCAACCAAGGGTGCCCTTTTGATTTTGTCACCAAGATGCAAATCCAAGCTGCCAAGAGCATGCAAGTTGGGGTTCTCATTGACTGCCAACAGCCACAGAATTCCTTTCCTGCCCCTGCAGGCCTATCAGAATATGAGCATGAGCCAAGGCCATCCACCACCAAGTGGTTTCAAGAGGAAATTATGCTGAATATACAAACCCATGTACTCTATACCTTGCCCCAGAGGAAGAATAATAAATAAGCTGGGGAGAAATAAATGTTCCCAACCTTAGCGGTCCACAACTGAGACAAATATGCTTTATAATTTAATCCAGTGATGTCTGGAAGGCAGTTTGTTTTACAACTGTTTCAGAATTCTCATACTATTGAGATCCAACTTATTAGTTCCAGCCAAAACCTCTTAATGCCCAGTAGTAGCAGTTAGTTGTTGTATTCATTGTCTCTTTTAAGGAAAACCATCTAAGCCACAATAAGACATTTTAATGGGAAATGGTGGTAAGCATCAGTACTTAGAATACAGAAAAATGCACAACTATGCTAGGTGTGAACAAACGTAAGGATTAGCCATGTGGAAAACCTTACCCATGGAGAAGTTATTTTTGCAAATAAATTTCCTGAACGTGTAATGTAACTTCTCAGTGAGACTGAAATACCCAAATAAAAAATGATAAGGTTTTGCACACCCCTCCAAATGCCCAACAAAAATACCACAGATGACTGCATGTCAGTAAGATGAACAAGGAGAAGAAAGGTCCATTTGTCACCTGAAAAAGCTCTACCAGATGATTCACTATGCATGCAACCCCAACAGAGAAGCAGGGGAAAGATTTCTTCAATATCATAAAGGACTTTTGCCACTTCTTACAAGATGACTGTAACATGATTGTTGTTCTCCCAGGACTATCAGTATTGGAGATCTGTCAGCTCACCCGAGGGGTCTTGAAGAAGCAAGGTAGTCAGTACATCAGTAAAATCTTCAGTTCCCTTCACTTGATTTCATATTGTATATCCATACAAAAATTGGAAGTATTTGGGACAAAATTATCTGGGAAAGGAAACTACCCTTGCAGATAATTCAGACATCGCTTCCAGGCTTAGGGCAAGAAAGTATGGGCAGAGTGAAACAGGTGCTTCACGTTAGAGGTTTGTCAAAACAAAGATGGGGAAGCTGTTTTTGTTGCAGTCTGCATTTTCATTTGATCTCAGTCCTAGTACATACCTATATGTTATCAAGCTCTGGCAACCTGCAGTGCATCAGTTCTATACCAGCAGAAAAACACCACTTTTCCACAAAGCCTTGCCAGGCCACTGCCCTTCATTACCATTCCATTACCAAACAACCTTTGCATGCTTCTGAAGGGCAGAAACATTTGATGGGAGTCACCTGCAGAGCTCCCAGTCTGGGAGAGTGCTGGGGATGTGGAGAGCCTGCCGGACTTCATCCTGGTTCAGCCACACATACATAGCGGTGGCATTTATACAATGTGGCACTCCTGGGATAGAGCCAATTTTCTGAAAGTGAAAGCAAGGAGAAGGCAATATGAGGTTGAATTCTTCTGGGGAAAGCTGGTGCAAGATAACAGCACCTTGCTTTGCCAGACCTAAGCCTGATTCAGCAAGTGGCCCATAGTTCATTTATAAATGGATGAATCATGCCTTCCCAGCATAAACTTTTGGGAATAAATTTCCATACTGAATATTAATGCTTAAGAAAGCATTTTTTTGGGGGGGGGTTAAGTTTGCCAAATTCACAGAATCGCTAGAGCCACCTGAGTGAAGTGTAAATTTGATGAAGATAGCCTAGCAACTCACTGGCACTGGAACATCAAACTGGTAGTGGTGGAAGAGGCTCGAGAAATCAGCTTCATAACGCTCCTGGTAGTGTGCTCCTCCCCAGCAAGATGCGTAGAGGTTGTACACGTTGAGGCCAATTCCATAAAGAATTCCATAGGCTTGTGATATCTTGAGGATGGGAACAGGGAAGAAGAGGATAGAAGAGTTAGCTACGCTCTGAGTTTATGTGCACAAAGAGAAGAAAGGAAACAGATGTGTGGAATTCGGTAATATTTATAGCCTTTGAGGGTCATCAGTTTATTTTTATGGGCTTATTATCAAATTTATATCTTGCCCTTCTGCCAAAAGCAGCCCAGGGCAGCTAACAACAAAGCGATAAAACATATTCCAAAATCTTAAAAACAATTCCAATACAGATGCAGACTGGGGTAAAGATAGCCACTGAAAAGACAAGAGATTGCAGCTGTGTAATATTCAAGGGGAGGGGATTCCCAAGGGTAGGTGCCCCAACACTAAGGATCTGATTACTACATTGTGCAGAATGGACCTCATTATAAGACGGTACCTGCAGGCAGCCTTCACCTACAGAGCACTATGGGGTGGGATTATCAGGAATCCTAGTTCCAAGGTGTATAGGGATTTATGCACCAAAACCAGCACATTGAACTTAGCCCAGTAACTAATTAGCACCCATTGCAATTATTTCAATGGTGTGGTAACATGTTGGCAATATCCTAATGCTGTTCAGAGAATTTGGTGTAGTAGGTGCTATGGGCACAAAATAGGGCAAAGACATTTCCAGAAGACTTTACTAAACCCATAATCTACCAGTTCAGGCCAAAACACATTATTGCATAACAGTTAGAACATTCTAGTTTGTGACCAGGTGCAAATGGAGTTTGCAAAGTGCACACTACATGAGTTAGTATCAAGGATTTTCAGACCAGGCACTCACTGCTGTGATGCAATCACTGTTCATGTTGCTGGAGAAGTTGCAAGTTCCTTCATCACAGCAGTTTTCGTTCAAGGAGGCCCACAAACTGTAAGGCAGGAGAGAAGGAGGTGGAGTGTCAGGTAGAGGGAAGCTTATTCATTTTTATTCAGTCATTAAATTTGTATACCACCCTTCACTCAAAGATCACAGGGCGGTTCACAACTTAGGAGAACAGAAAGTTCAAACAGTGTTGACAGATATCTGTCCTTTGTTCCCTGGAGATGTCAACAACCTCCCTGACTATTCTGCCTACAGTTTGCGCAAGTTAAGTTTTTCTTTCTGTCCTCTCTTCAGTGGAGATAATTGCTAGTTTTATTCACTGAATGAAGGACAGGAAACAATGGCTTCCCTTTATTTAGCACACCTTTGACTCACTTGCCATCCAACCACCTTGCTTGCCAGTTTCTTGTTTCTGATGTACTCAGTGATACATGATAAGGGCAAGACCCTTTACTACAGTCTCCGCTCTCCTTTTTTGCTTCTGATTTGATCTGGCAAATGGAGAAGGCGAGGACAAATCTTTTAGAGGCCAGATGTGCTACCAGTTGTTGACTTGTATGGCGGGAGATTTACCTGTGGCCACTTGCTGACCCAACTCCCCTTGTCCTCTTCTGTACTCACTCATCTCCAAACACTCCATGGTAGTAGGCAAATTCCATCAGTGTCTCGTCATTGAGGAAATAGCTCAGCATGCCATTGCCAACCCCAAATCCCTGAGGAATCAGATAACAGAAGATCATGCCAAGAAAGGAGTTGTATGAAATTGGATGATGGGATAGTTAGTTGAAAGGCTATAATTAGAACCAGGCCTGATGCCAGGTTTGAAGATAGCAGGCAAAGGAACTGTAGTGACTAGTGCCTCTTGAGATACAGCACAACTGGATGTGGGGCAATGGCACCGGACATTCAGAGGCAGCTATCAAGCAAGGCCTTCAAAGTGGATCCACCTCCCCACTTGGAGAGAGGCCTTCAGGGCTTGTTGTCATCAGGGCAAAGTCTGCATTAGTGGCTGCTGCTTTTGGGTTGGCAGTGCTCACACATTGCCCCTAAATGTGCCATTTGGCCTACATGGAAGATCTTAGCTCTCCTGGTTTTCCAGTGACTCTGCTTCCTGTACCGCGATTGTGTTTACCTTCAGGTTAATGCCTGCTGATCCTTCCGCAATCTTGGCAGTGAGAGTGGGGACATAGATTCCACCATAACTTTCCCCAAAAACATAAAATTCGTTGTTTGCAAAGTCTGGGAATTTAGCAAAGAAACTCTGGAGAGCCTGGTAGTTGTCCTCAGCTACCTGAAGTAGGGAGAAATTTTGACCCACCACTTAGCTTTGGTGCAAATCATAGGACAGAGTTTGATGTGCATATCATGTGTGGCTGCATTAAGAAACACACTCCTGGCATTATCTTCCCCCACCCCACCCCTCTGCTCCTCATCCGTCAGGAGTATATGACAGAAGTCTTGATTTGGCTCAGTGAACAGCCAAATAAAGACTTCTAACTGTAAGGCAAATGGATTCTGTCCCAACAATACTTACAAACTTTTGTGAGCTGATCCCTCACAGCCCAGGCAGCTGTGTAGGAAGTCTATATTGCCTCTGGATAGAACCATGCCATACATTTAAGGCACAGCCAATGCACATTTACAACACATGGCTCCCCCAAAGAATGTTGATAATTGTAGTTTCTTTCTCAAAGAACTGCAGTTCCCAGTGCCCTTAGCAAACTACAATTCCCAGGATTCTTTAGGGGAAGTCGTATGGTTTACGTAAATGTGCACTGGCACTTTTAAATCTGTGACTGAGGTCCAGCTCAGAGGGCCTTCTGGCAGTTCCCTCATTTTGAAAAAGTGAACCTACAGGGAGCCAGGCAGAGAGCCTTTTTGGTAGTGGCACTCACCCAATGGAACACTCTCCCATCATATGTCAAAGATATAAACGATTATATGACTTCTGTAGACATCTGAAGCCAGCCCTGTATTGGGAAGCTTTTAATGTCTGATGTATCACGTGTTCTTTTATACTCTGTTGGAAGCTGCCCAGAGTGACTGGAGCAACCCAGTCAGTTGGGTGGAGTACAAATTAATTATGATGATGATGATGTATAGTGTGGTTCTGCCCTATATTACTGCCACAGGACTGACAACCTTCCCTGATCAGCTGGTACCATCACCATTCCAATTATTGCCCCACTCACCACTGGCATGTGATATGCCTCACCCCCGGTTTGTTTACTAGAGAATGCGTCCCTTAGGCCAGGAACGAACAGCAAGTGACCTACCTGGCTGTCATTGATAGGGCTGTCTTCTGTGGCATAGGAATAGCCAACTCCAGCCGGAGATTCCATGTAAAGCACGTTGGCTACCTTGTTCCAGCTGTTGGGGTTCAGGTAGAGTGTTGCATCATCATTCAGCTACACAAAACCATGAGGCAGACAAAGAGGGTTACTTTGGGCATGTGAGGTATTTGCAGCATGCTGTTCACTAAATCTTCCATATCAATTGCCTCCAAGCACAGTCTCAGATTCCCAGTCCTTGAGAAATCAGGCATCTGTGAGTTGGTCTGGGCATTATTGCAGGATTGCTATACATCCAGATTCTCCCGGACACAAACAGAATACTGCAGTCAGCAGAAGTGTCCAGGCAGAAATCAGGCAAATGTATGAGAAAATCCCCAAATCTCAACAACTTTGGGCAAAACTAAAACAACATAGAGCCCCTTTGCACCTGGCGCTGGTGATCTTACAGTAAGTAAATAATGTTGCCTCTGCGCCTGTATAGAGCACCTTTCCCTCCTGACAGAATGATCCCAGGCAGCCTCCACAACTTTGAGATGAGATCAAGAGCTTCAGGCCCAGTTGAGCCCCAACTGCCTGATCCACAACCCCTTCCTTGTCCTATGTTTCTCTCCTTTCCCATCAGCATACAGAGCGGCCACAGACTCACATGGAAAGGTCCATTCTCAGCCAGGAGGCCTTCCATGGAACTACAGCCTGGTCCCCCATTTAGCCAGAGCACCACGGGGTCAGTCGCTGGGTTGCCCTGAGACTCCACAAACCTGTCAGGATAGAAAGGGAGAGAGCAAACACCCTGATGGATATGTTTAGAGGAGGCCCAAAGAATGGAGACCCGAGGAAGATACCTGATGCAGTAGCAGACTTTGGGCTCTCAAATTTCAGTGGCGCCCTGTGTGACACTAATATTTGGTGCAATCTCGCCTCTTATGCTTTGTTCTACAGCATTGTTTTGGTGAACCCTGCAGTGTGGCACCCAGTGTGACTGCTCTGGTTGTGCCACCCAAAAACTGCCTCTGCCTGATGTTGTAGCAGTCTTACAGCTAAGCATGCCTGTGCTGGGTGAGGGGCTGCATTGGGAACATGGAACAGGAGCATCATCATTGGGGGTGTAAATAAATGTGGTGTTCCCTGTGGGACTAGTGGAGCAGAAGGCAGAGAGGTTAATGGTAGGCAGAGAGAGGTGGAGCCACAGCCAGCGCCAGAAAATTTTGTCCCCATCTTCCTCCCATGTGAGTTCTACAAGATCAACCCTGAGACTGAGGAAGAGGAAGGTGGCAAGCAGGGCCACTCCCTGGGCCCGTTGTATATCATAAGGCAGGCAGTTGTGACATGGCGAAGGTTGGTGGGGCTGTGCTTCATTTACGCTAGTGAACCAACCCCCACTGAATCAACGTTTTCCTCCATGCAGCTACCCTATGGGCAGGAATCCAGGAGAGAGGCAGGCAAGGAACTACAACATACAACATGGCAGCCTGTTCCTACTGGACCTGCCTCCCTCCTGCCCCCACCCCCGCCCCTCTGCAGGGACATGAATCACCACCAGAAATGAAACAGCTTCTGTTTACATAATGGTCTTATTGTTATTGCACTTTGACTTTATTTGTCAGCTGCTTTGGGGGGAATTTGTGCCTGTAAAGGGAAGACACAAATTACTATAATCCATCAATCAAGCTAAGCAACCAATTTATTCTTAGGCTGCTCCACACAGCTGGTTCCAGGGCAGTAGAGAAGCATAAACGTTTCTGTAAACTGCGGCTCATCCAGAACATCTTGGCAAAGGCAATTTCAACAAATGGTTAGCAAGACCAAAGGACATCAGAAGAGCCTGCTGGATCACGCCCAAGGGGGCCCATCTAGCCCAGCATCCTGCTCTCACAGGGGCCAACCAGATGCCCCCAAGGAAAACCTGCAGACAACACCCAAACACAAGAGTGCTCTGCCCTCCTGCACATTCCACCAACTGGCATTCAGAAGTGTTGCTGCTGCCACCAATGGTGGAAGTCCATGAAGCAGCTGTTGCCTGGATGTTAGCAATGTGTCATGGCCAGGATTAGCTTTTTAGCTCTTAATGAGCAAGTGGAAGCATGCATAGGTCGGCCAGCACATACCCAAAAGCAATGAACAGTTCAATGAAGAGGAGACATGAATATTAACTCAATCTCTCTCTCTCTCTCTGCTTACCAGTAATGGAAGTATTGGCCAGATCCTGCCTGGAGGTAGCCGGACCATTGCTGGAAGGTTGGCATCTCAGACAGTCCTGGCAGGGAAGTGATGAGATCCGGAGAGGCATCTGTCCCTGAGCAGAGGCAAAAGGAGGCACTGAAGACGACACACAACCTGAACAAGAGGTGCATGGTGCTGTTTTGGCACAGGCTGCCATAGAGTGGTGGAGCTGCAGGGCACCTTATATCATGCTCGGCCTGTGTACTCTGATAACAAGCCAAGAGCATAATCTTGCTTCTTGATTACTAGAGATAATGGGAAGGTGGGCAGCGTGGCTCAATGTACCAGCAAAACACAAGCCAGGCTTCTTTGGAAGGAAATGTCACTTTGAAATGTCACCTTCACCTTGTTTAGCCTAACAAGACTTCAGATTAGATTGACCAATTTGGCTAAGTCTCTGGCTTCAAGGTAAATTATGATCAATCTTTTCCAAGAATTGGTACTGATACGGTTAAGTGACACTTCCTTAATGGAATCTCTCAAAATCTGAGAAGCAGAAATATCTAGGCATAGGCCCGGACTTAGGTTTGATGAGGCCCTAAGCTACTGAAGATAATGGGGCCCTTTATATGTGATATTTTAGGGAGCAGGCTAGCAGGCGGGGCCTATTACTTACATCATAGGAGCCTACACAACACAAAACACTGTTGCTGTATGTAGGTTTTATTTATTTTTTTAATCCTTGGATTAGCTCTTTTTCAAACCTAGGTCTCCCAGACATTTGGGGGGGAAAAATGGATAACCAACTAAGGATAACAAACTATTTCATTTGGACAGGTAAGAAAATAAAATAATACAGTACTGTAAGCTGTTGCTCAGTGACAAAAAAACAGCACAGTGATGTATGAGTCCCCCAATCTGAAACTTTTCTTTGATGAAGTGTATCAACAACCACTGCTGATTCACTTGAATCTTTACTGGATCAATAGAGATAGACTGAATTATAGAATAGTGAATTACCTCTGGTTCTAGTAGCCTTAAAAACCAGCACTTAATTCAGAAATGGTAATTAGCCACTTAAAAGCTGGGTCCAGCGCCTCCATTATGTTAGTGCTCTTCTATTCCAACTTCACAACTATCTTAGCTAAAACCTGATGCATCACCTGGAAAAGTAAGGGTACAAGACACTTGGGTAATCTCATCTGGTGGAAGTTGGTATATCGGATCTCTAGCAGACTTAAGTAACAAGTTTGAAAAATTAGGTGCTTTTATTCATAACCCAGCTGAATTTCACTTCTCCATCAGGAGTCAAGCTTTTCCAAAATATAAGGTACCCTTTCAGTTATGTGGAGCACATCACCTGAGATCCCCCGTTGAACAGTGCAGTCTTTGTGGTGGCCCAGGCTGATCTCCCTGGTAGATATGCATTGGCTCAATCCCACATGCTAACCATCTCCTAAGTGTGTATGTGTGGGCCAGCTCACAGGCTGGGTCCAGAGTTTCTAAAGTGCAAAACACGTCTTCTCAAAGTCATGGAAACTTTCCCTCCTGGCCTGAAATGCCCTCTTCTATTGATGTGGTGGATGCTGCAGACTGTGGCTGCCTTCTCCAGTTTGTTTCATCCAGCTGTGCCGGAAATATTTATATTTGAGGGTGGACTAGAAGTTTTGGATGCCTGGAATCATGGTGTGCAAGCTTGAGATGGGCTGAAGACCAGCAGTCTGGTTCCCCCTCTCAGTAAGATGTTGCCCAGGTTGAGAGCTTAAATTCAGTCAGGAGTGCCAGGCTGGCTTGCCTGATGCCACCAGTCTGCCCAAGCCAGACAAATGATGGGCTATGGCACAAACACCCCACTTGGAAGGAACCATCTGTAATTCACTCCTCTGAGAACCCACTTCCCTGAGGTGTCAATGGTGGATTCACAAATTTACCCATTCAAGCCTGGCAGGTGCTGGAAGGCACACAGATGAGGTTGCCCCTTATTGAACACAAGGTAGGTGCTTTTGTTTTCTACTCAGTCATATTCATTTCTCTCCAAATCCATCAATTTGGGAAAGTGAATGCCATCTATCAAGTTATCTGATCCTTTGAGGGTCTTTGTGTACCTCTCTGTCCCTTCAAGAAAGTTCACCTGGATGAAACTAAGGAACCCCTCTTCAAGTGGAAGTGAGACTCAGCAACACCTGCTCTTAATCAGTCCCACTTTTCACCTTTGGAATTTTCTCCCTCAGTGTGAGGTGGAACAAATAAAAAAATACAGTACAGTAAGATAAAAATAGCAGTGACCCACACAAGCTCTAAGTAGGGTTTTCAAGGTTGCTGCCTCCTATTTTCCAGGCAAAATATTTTCTATTGACTCAGCACATTTCCTGCCCTTGGAAAAGCTTGTTGCCAGTGCAGTTTGAGGCCAAGCAGATCCTACCAAAAAGGGTAGCACCAAACAAGACACAAGTGAGGAATACAGCTGTGGTTTGAGACAGGTTTCTTGATGCAAATTATACAAATCTCACCATGGTGAATTTAAAGGACAGGGTCCTTTGTGGGAAGAGGAAATAAAAATATATAAAAATACGAGATGGGGAAGCTGCCCCCCCCTCAAAGCCATTCACAAAAACTATTCCATGCACACCTCCAAACAAAGGTGACTCTGTTGGGTCAAACTATGTATAGTGGTACCTCGGGTTAAGTACTTAATTCGTTCCAGAGGTCCGCTCTTAACCTGAAACTGTTCATAACCTGAAGCACCACTTTAGCTAATGGGGCCTCCTGCTACCGCTACACCGCCAAAGCACGGTTTCTGTTCTTATTCTGAAGCAAAGTTCTTAACCCAAGGTACTATTTCTGGGTTAGCGGAGTCTGTAACCTGAAGCGTATGTAACCTGAGGTACCATTGTACATGGCACTAAACCAAAGTCGTATACATAATAATGTTAATTTATTTAGGCC
Organism: Podarcis liolepis; assembly: GCF_965112155.1. Taxonomy (NCBI): domain Eukaryota; kingdom Metazoa; phylum Chordata; class Lepidosauria; order Squamata; family Lacertidae; genus Podarcis; species Podarcis liolepis. The sequence continues at coordinate 55,133,001 of NC_139561.1, read as the reverse complement.
GTGGCAGCTCAATGGTATCCCCAATCTGGGCACTCACCAGGAACAACTTAAAATCTAGGATGCTGGAAGAGAAAAATCCCCAAGTCGGCTTACATCTACACCACTGTAGTTGACACTGGCTGAGGATTTGCAATCCAAAACATCTGGAGGGCACCTGGTTGCGGAGCCTGAGAGGCCTGCTCCACCTCTCGCATTTTAGTAGCATTTCTGCTGGTGACTTTGACTGGTTTTATTTTTCTTTCTACTGACTTTCTAAACAGTGGTTCTTGTGATCATGACCCACAGAGTTCTATGCAGAAAGGCGGAACATAAAAACAGACATGAAATTAAAGGGCCTGCAGCAAAGGATCTGGTTATGTATAGGAATATGTTATGCAAACATTAATCAAATGCAATTTGTTTCATAAAGATTAGATAAACAGAACCTGTAAGGCAATGTTACCCTGCATGGATTGCCCACACCAGTTTCCCTAGTGCTGCCACTAGAAACTGTCTTCTCTCTCTCCACTTTCCAGATCTTGGAGAGGGGCAAAACTATTTTGCTCCAACTATGCTGCATCACTCAATGAGCGAAAGAGAAGCTGGGAAGGGTTGCTCAATAGCTGGCAGTTTGACAAAGAGATGGTTCCTGCAAGGAAGAAGGTGAAGGTGGGAGTTTTGGGCTTCTCTGTCCCGCTGCAGGAGAACCAAGCTATGAAGCCACCTAGAACTGGATCTCCTTTAATGGACAGGAATCAAAGCACAAGCAACCCAGAAGTTGGAATTTTCCTTTTTAATTCTTATTTCCATGGTGACATTGTCCCATTAAAACCCAAACTTCACCACCACCACCACCCACCCTGGCACACAAGATTTGAAATGGGGGCTGGGAGGGTGTGTTGCAACCCCCCCCCCCACAAAAAAAATCTTCAAAATTAGTGTATAATTGACATTGAGAGAGAGCCTGGACTTTAGCCCCATCTGCCAGGACATAGAGACCTGCTAAAAATCTGCTTTGTAAACATCAGAACATGCTACAAAATGCCACATTGGAACAAACAGATACGAATGGGGTCCTGCAACAGAAGGTGTGGCCCTGAGATGTTGCTGTACTAACAGAGCTCCCATCATCATCCCTGACAATTGGGCCTGGCTGGTTGCACACGCAGATGAGAGCATCTGGGGGGCGGCTACAGGTTCCCCACACATGGCAAACCTGTGATACAGCCCCAGAATCTGGCATCAACTTAATCAAATGAAAACATAAAAGGAAATAGGTCTCTGACAACTGAGAACCAAATGAATACTGTGGGTTAAAACATGATTGGATGGAGCAGAGACACCGTCCAGCAAAGGAATAGAGTTTGTTCATGTGGCATCTGAATCTGGCGAATCTCACCAGAAAGGAGGGGAAGGAAGTAGTCAGGTGAGAGGAAGGAAGGATCTGTGTGAATTTGATGCCAAGGAAATGCCCTCAAATGTAGTCAAATATTCCCTTTTCCAATGTACGTGTATCTAAAACTCAAGGATCTTTTCCCTCAGTTTTCATTTTCAAATATAAAAAGTAAAAGGATAGCAACAATATAAAAACAAATAACTTCCACAGTAAGCACCAAGTCCACAGGCCAGCCTTTACCAACAGGGTGCCTACCAAATGTTTCAGAGGGAAACTCCCATCTGTCCCAACATCATATGTCCGTACTAGCTGGGGCTGATGGGAGTTGTCATCCAAACCAGCCACCAGGCTGGAGAAGGCTGCCTTAAAGTAATTAAGCTGTAGTTCACACTGTGCAGTCATGTCATTATCAACCACATGACCTTTGCTACATCACTGGTCATGATACAAAGATGAGCCCCCCGGGCACATAAATTTAGAGTAGAAGTTGTGTAGTGAAGGGCCTGAGTCCTCTTACACAAGTGTGTGGAAGGCAAGGCCAAAGGAGAGTCCTTTTTGAGAGTGATGTCCCAAAAGGCAAAGAGGGATTCAGTTTGTGTTCAGAGTGTGAAGCTGCATGCACAGCAAGTGGCCCTGTGGGGACTTGACTGGTCTATCAAGAATTAAATGGGAAAGAAAATGGAAATCAAAGTCTCGGAAGAGGCTCCCAACAAAACAAAACAGGAGTAGCACAATCACTGGGGGAGAGTGGAGGGAACGGTTGCCTCCTGCTGACACGAGACATCCCCCAAAATTGGAATTCAAGAATCCAGAGGAGGAAAGGAGCCGTCCGCGGGCAGCTGTAGGGATCACTTCTTGAGATCCATAAAGATAGCGTTGGTAGTTGTCTGTCCAAAGATAAATGCTCCAAGGATAACCATGAAGACGCCGTAGCTCACCATCGCCCACCAGCTATGGATAAAAGAGGGGAGACTGGCATGAAGCACAAATGATTCCATAACCACTGACCCCACATGGATGAACTGGGCAAGAGGAGGCAGCAAAGAAGAAGCACAGCTCTTACCCGGCTGGTCTGGCCTCTTGTATTTCGGAGAGCTTGGTGTGGATGAGGCAGAGTCCTGGCAAGGAAGGAGCAGAGGAAAACGGTGAAGGGAAAAAGCAGCAGAAGGAACCACCAAGGCATTTTTTTTGCAGCCATCTAGATCTCAGAACGATGAACAGTTCTAACAAAGCCAGTGTTACATTCAACTGTTTTGAGCAATATCAGGTTCTTGTTGGTGTGGGCTAACAATAAATTGCTAATTTATCCAAAGAAAGTTGGTTGTGTGGGCTAACAATAAATTGCTAATTTATCCAAAGGAAGTGGGTGTGGGAAGGGTGGCAACTCAGGCTGAACTTATAGAGAAAGAGAATTCTGGCTAGGGGAATATTCTGGCCTGTCCAGAGCAGGTACCCGCGAGGTGAGGTGAGCCAGGCTGGTAGTAAAGATCACCAAATAAAGTTCCAAGGGAGCCATCGGCTCTGCTAAAAGCAGAAGTGAACTGAGGTCTTCTGAGTCCCTCTGTCCTGTTTACCCCTCCTAAGCGAGACTCCCCAGCCTGGGGGCAAGTGTTTCTCTGCCTCTCTGTAGCCTTCTGCCTGAAAGGCTCCCCTGCCATTGGGCAGGGACCCTGGAGTGGGGGCACCTTGATTCCTCAGGCAAATCAAGCTGGAGGAGGCACCTCCATGGGTCCCTGCTCACAGCCTCAGGTTCAGATCCCCTCACCAAAAGCAGAATAAGAGCCCCCCTGTTATACACAGTCAGCCAGGGGAAACTACCTGGGAAAACAAAGATGAAGCAGGCAGCCAGGCCCCCAATGAGAGAGATGACTTTGCCAATGTCAGGAATGAACAAGGCCAGGAGGAGGGTGAGGAGGAACCAGCTGACCGTCTGCAAGAGGCGCCTCCTCCTCTCCCGCACGACGTCTTCTTCAACTGCCTCCCCCTTGTAGCGCAGCCAAAGGCCTTCCAGCACAGCTCTGGGCAGGAATCCAAGACAAAAGGAGGAGTTAGGGGTTGCCCTCTGCCACTGCAACACCCCCTGCAAGGACTGCACAGCAGCAGCTGAGGCTCACACCAGCCAGCCCCACCAACTCCTCCCGCTCCACACTCACCGGCCACAGAAATGCAGGATTGGGTAGGAAGTGAGAACGCAGACGATGATGGAAACCCGGGCAATGGCGACTGGGATGTCGTTGGAGGGGTAGGACATGAGCACATCCTGCTCCACACTGGACCCAAACGTCAAGTATCCACAGACTCCTGGCAGGAAACAGGAGGAGGAGGAAGAAGAGGAGAAGATGATGAAGAAAGAGGTTCACAATGACCCAGAGCCAACCACCAGCCACTTCTCATCCCATGAGGGAAAAGGGTTAGGGATCAGTCTCCTTTTTGCAGCTCAGAAGAGGCAATTGAACGCTTCCTCTTTTTCATCCCGCCTACCTGTGCCCGTGTAGACAAAAAGAGCGATGACCATGGCTGCTGTCACAACGGCCCCCCATGGCTTCACCTCTGGTTGCTTCATGCTGTGGAAAACGGGCACGCTACTGACATGGCACTGCCAGGGAGAAGAGGAATAGGAAAGGGTTTTTAGGTGTGGAAGAGTAGAATGCAAGTTTTCTGATCACGCAGAAGTCATCAGCCTTTGTGATTACTTGCACAGGAGATCCTTCTCCCAGACTTGTTCTTTGGACTAGGTGCAGTTTTTCCACACATACGTTTTCACAGCTGGAGACCAAAGAGCCAGTCAACAAATTCAGCAAAAAGTAGCCTTCACCAACCTGGTGCCATGAACATCTGGAGGGAGGATGCTATAACAGGGCCTCTGATTTTCCCTTAAGACAGTTGAAGAATAAGAACCACCTCTGCCTCATTCCAGAACCCAAGTAACTCACATTATCCCTTTTTAAATGCTTTCTGAACCAAATTCCATCTTAACTTTTCCTAGGACAGCTGTATTCTTATTCTACAGTAATCCATTTCCCCTTATCCCTCATCTGTCAAAAGTAGGGAGTGCAGGCTCCATATGAGCATGTCAAAAGCTTTTGTCTGTCTGTTCACACCTTATTCAACCTTTCTTGCAAGAGGTTGAGACTAGTGTACTTAGGATATCACATCCTACTTATAAAAAAATGGACAGAAAAAGACAAGGCTACATACCATAAACACCATAGGAAAGAAAACACTACAATTTCATCCAAGATAAAAATGAATTAAACTTGAAACAAAGGTCAGGGTTTAGATTGATTATTCTGCCTCTCTCCCCATCCCATTGCACCCCCCGTGTCTCCAAATAGAGCTGTGAAAGGCCCCTGAATGAAACCCCAGAGAGACCCTGCCAGTCCGGAGGGCACCATGATAGCATAGAAAATATTGAGTTGTGTGGTTCACTGTTCACAGAAATAAAAAGCTCTTTTACATTGAACCACTGGTTTTACATTGGTACAATTATTATTACTGATTAAATTTGTATGCTGCGCTTCGTCTGATCACAGGGCAGCTCACAAAATAAAAATACAAAATGAGAACACAAAATATATAATAAAACAAATACCAATAGCTGCTCCCTCCCCCGCAACACACTTAAAAGGCCATAGAATGTTTAATCAGCCAAAGGCCTGGTTACAGAGGCACAGAGAGAGGTGGACTTTCTTGCCCTCAATGTGCCCACATCCACCTGGGGCCTTCAGACAAGCCTCACCTGGAAGCCAAAGCAAATGGTGGGCATGGCATTGAAGACAGACATCCAAGAGGAGGGGCTGTGGAGAGGAACGCACATGTTAGTTCAGGGTGTAGTTCAGCAAATGTCTACCATCAGCATTTACTCAGAATTGAAAAACCTCCTCCCCTGAGGGGAGTAACGTGTCAAGAACTGATTGGCAGGATCTAGTTTTAACTCAGACAGTCAAAATTAATGCAGGAGAGGCACTTCCAAGGAAATCAATCTATCTTAAGATGCACACCTCTATTTTCACAAGGATGAAGTCAGGTTACAATTTTCTATACAGACAATACCTAAACTGGAACCCTTCCACTCGCGAACACAGCCTTTCTAAATCTGATGTCCTCCAGATGTTTTGGACTACAACTCCCATTAGCCCTAGCCAGCCCAGCCACTGAAATCCAAACATGGAAGGCATCGGGCTGGGAAAGGATGGGTTAATGCATCCTTCTTCCCCCACAGTGAGAATTACCCTCTTCCTTTCAGGTGTCCCCCACTGACTGATAGTTGAAAGTTCTCAAGTCCTGAGCAGGGGAGAACTGGATGGGTCCCCAGCATAAGGATAGCCAAAGGTCAGAGGAACGGGATGTGCCTCTCAGCAGCTTAAAGAGTGGGCAGATACAGTGCCCACCACAGAAATGAAAAGCTTTTTTACATTGATAGTTAAAAAATAACTGGAGACTCTCGATTGGGTAGTCTAGTAATTAAATGGTCAGGTCTCTCCACTGCAGAAAACAAAGACAGGAAGTGAGGCAACTCAAGAAGGCGCCACCTCTTTCTGAAGGAGCATCACTCCCACATACCTCGTTGTAATTTCCTCTGGGATGTTCTCATCAGGCCAAATATATTTGATGATTATGATGGCTGTGACATACCAGGTCCCGACAACACTCAAGCAACTGTGAGAAAGAGAGAGAGTGGGACAGGTGATGGAGCTGCTGCCGCTGCTGCTATCTCCTTCCAAGGATCATCTTGAGATGCTAACACCCACCTTTTGCATCTAGACCTGCCCTTGACAGAGCAGTTCAATGGCACCTAGTCTTTCACTCAAGCAACACATCCTGGCAAGCAACACAGAGGCACGGCCTGTTTGCCACCCTCACACTTTCATCTCATGAGGACCCTGGTTGGCAGCAGTGGCTGAGGAGCATTTGCCAAGATATGTGCCAGCTGAGAACTGGCCTGTGCTTACCTGGCATATTTCTGGAAGCCGATCTCCTTGGGCACTGAGAGGGGAAGGATGAGCAAGAAGGCTGTGATGCTGATGGTGAACTTGCGGTCTGTGTACCAGTGGCCGCTCTCTGCCCCTGTGGAGTCCTTCATTAATGCTGCAATTACTAGACAAAGAGAGACTGCAATCATCCTCTGGGCCCAATCCACCAGGCAGAGGGAAGTCAAAGCTCAAAGGCCAGTGCACAGCTACACACACACAAAAAAAGACTCTCACAGAGACTTGAACTTCTTATGTCCAAGGAAACACAAAGCAACTGGCATGGAACTAAGGGGAAATTTTGTGTTATAGAAAGTGTACAGAACACCAGAACCCAGGCAAGAGAAGCTCTGGATTTCTTGCGCTGGACTACACCAGTCGCCAGACTTTGGGAGCTACGAGTCCTATCAGTCAAAGCCAGCATGGCCAATGGTCAGAGATGATAGAAGTTGAAGTTCAAACTATCTGGAGGGCACCAGGTTAATGGTAGCTCCCTCTGACCCTGTGATTCATGACGCTATGAAGGCAATGCTGGCAGAAACCCTTTTCATCACTCAGCAGACACCGCCAGCAAGAGGCATGCCTAGGAGTCAGCACAGCCCTCCCTGCTCCCCAGCAAGGGTAGCCTAATTCAAGAGCACAATTACTGAGACAGGGGAGCTGAGCGCCTTTTGCTATGTGCAAGCCCCACCCCCCAAGTAGTCAGGGGCACACTTGCCAAGAAACTCACAGGCAGGAGGCTGAACAGGCAGCTGGTGCCCAACCTATTCAATGTATCTGTGTGGCAGTCTAGTGTGAATGTGGTGGGTATTAGCCACAAAGTTCGGTTGGTGGCCTGGGTGCAAGCCATCCTCCCTCAGCCTTGCTCACCACACAGAGCGGTTGTGAGGGCAAAATGCTGTAACTTAAAGTATTCTGTATACTGAAAAACAGCATAGGCAGTTATTCTATATAGCCCCCCAGGCTGTAATTCCTCTGAAGGCTACAGAGTACGCCCTCTACAAAGGAAACAGGACCTCCTCTTGTGGCATAATTCTGTGAGTTTTCTAGTGTGGAAAGAACCTTTAGCTGTCCAGATGTTACTGAACTGCAACTCTTTATCATCACCCCTGGCCATTGGCTACAGGGGCTAGTGGGAGTTGCAGTTCAGCAACATCTGGAGAGCCACAGGTTCTTACACCTGACCTACAGAAAAAAGTAAATCAGGAGCTGCAGCCATGGTGGATGAAGCCAGAGCCGAAAACAGGCAGTTGGAAGCTCTAGGTTGTACAGCTCTTGTTCTCTCTGCAAGCTGCACAAAACAAAGGAGGGGGCGCAGCTTCAAGCCTCTCACAGTACCAGAAACAGAAGGCCGAGTACACGTCAAACCCCAGTGGAGCTCAATCAAACCTTGTCTTCCCAATAAGATTTCAAAATGAGGGAAGAGGGAAGGGCACAAAAGCCCAAACAGGCCTCCTCCTTTCCCAGCAGTACTCACTCTTGTCCTGCTGATCTCCAATGATGATGAGGAAGGCAATGCAGGTGCCAAAGGTGTAGACAGCAATGGCCACTTCGCACAGGATCCCGGTGACTTTGCCACACACGGCCCACACTACCTCCTGGTAGGTGCGCTCATTGCTAGCCTGGGAGCAGTAGGCCAGGATGACCAGGCCACCAATGATGAAAACCAGCATGCACTGCAGCAGAAAAGGGAAGAGTGGCACCATGGGATGAGTGGCAGGCACCAGCGGGCAAACTGAAAACAATAAAAAGCTCTGGGCATATATTTTTTTAACTCATTTCCTGTCTTGCTTTCCTGCTCTCTCCTGCTCCATATATAGTTTCAATTATTCTAGCTTTCCAACCTGCTGCCAACCTGGCTTTCCAGCCAGCACTGGTGTTATGATGCTAGGGCTGATGTGAGATGCAGTCCAAAACATCTAGAGGGCACCTACTTGGGGAAGGCTACATTGTCCCCATGGCAATATTTTGGACATTCTATAGCTGCAAGTTTATTTTTTAAAATACTTTTAAGAGCCTAAGAACCACCTGCTGGATCAGGTCAAGGGGAGCCCATTTGGTCCAGCATCCTGTTCTCACCTGCAAGTAGAACCCAAAAACAAGAGCACCCTCCCCACCTGTGACTTCCAGATTTAGAAGCATTACTCCCTCCAACAGTGGAGGCAGAGCATAGCTATTGTTCCTCGCAGCCACTGAAAGGCTTCTCTGTGAATTTGCCCAGTTCTCTTTCAAAGCCATCCAAGTTGGTGACCGTCACAAGACCTTCACAGCCGCCCACATCAAGCTGTGCTCCAGCCAGGCCAAATGAGAAAGAGCACCAGCACACTCTGCACATTCCCAAATGGATCCCTTCCCACCGCCCACACGTTTCCCCTCATCCCCACACCCTCCCTGCTTTCACCATCTGCAGCGTGATTCCTGCAGCCACTCCGCCTGCCATGCTGAAGGCTGCTGGGAAGTTCAGGAGGCCGGCACCCAGGGCCGCGTTCACAACAATGAAGACAGCTCCCAGCTTTGAGGTTGCGGCAGGTCCACGCTCTTCGTTGCCCTTGGGCCCCGTCTCCACATTGGGGCTCTGCAGCAGCCGGGCCCTCTCGCCAGCATCCGCACTCCATTCCCAGTCACCATATTCGGTGTTGATCCCCAAGTGGCCTTCAGACATTTCCTCTGCTGGAAAGGGCCACTCAGTGGCAGGCTAATCTGTATCCAACGAACCACACTTTGCATCCCCCCGACTCCGAGAAGCACCAAGTGTTATCCTGACAGGCATGGATGTGTGGCATATAGAAGAGACATGCCTGAGCTCAGAATAATGTCACAAGCAGGGCTGCTCGCAGTTTGGTGGGTCATATGGCCCTAGAAGAAACCAAAGGAAAGAGTCAGCTCTGAGCAGATGGAGGGGAAATACAGGCCCCTGCTCACAGAAAACCTCAAAACCCATGCAGGAGGGGATCATTTAAAAACTCGTTTCTGGGCATCGTGATTTTTAAAGGATGCAGCAACTGCTAAGAGCTCAGAATCCAAAGTGGAGACCCAGGAAGCTATTCCCGCTCAGTACCATCTTCACAAAGATTCAAAATTTGGCCCTAGCATACCTGTGGCCCAGCTCCCACGGCACCAAGCTCCAAGTGCTCAGCACCCAAATATTCCTTTGCAATGGCTAAAACAAGAAAAACTGAAGAGGTCTTCCATTGCTGCTTATCCTCTTTTGTGGGCTGCTAGAGAAACCAGCTACATAAGCACTTCCCTCTACAACTCAGCAAAAAAGCTGTTTTGCTCATGCTGGGCAAAGTTTAGAATTGGATTTCTGGGGGGAAAGCTACAAAACCACAGGGTGGAGCTGAAAGATTTCTCAACTGGTGAAAAAATCAGTTTTGCTCCTCCCAAGCCTCGTAATTTCTATTGCATATCCACTGTTGCGGTAAAACCATTTAAAAAAATTATTTGCTTACATCACCTAGCTTAGTCCTCAACTCCTCAATCAGCCATACAGAAGCGTGTGTGTTTTTTGGTAATCAGCAAGAGGAATTAAAATCTCTGAGGAGCAGGAGTGAGTAATTTGTTCTGTTTAAATTTAAACCCCCCTTCCCCCCAAGATTAACAAACTAGTGTAGGTTTCAGAAAAATCTTCTGTCATTATACAACATTCTAGATAAGATTCACAATTAAAGAAATGCAAGTGACTTGGATATTGATAATTATTTAATCACACCACTTCAAAAAAAAATTTAAATTAAGTGATTTATATTTTTTTCTTAAAAGCATATTTTTTAAAAATTACATAACAAAAACAAGGAGTGGTTGAAATGGGATGCTACAAATAAATAAATAAATGGTAGGATCTTCACCCATTTCTCTACAACCTGTAGAGAAATCATTCAAACTATGATTTTTGAATGTTTCTGTAGCCAATTTCACATTTCCTTTGAAGCATTTGAAGCTCATCCAATTATTCACCTGACTTTATGGTACTGTATTATAACCTCTCCTTCAGTTACTTCTCTCATACCTGGGTACTTTATAACACTTTCTAATTTTCATTTCTTCATTTCATTTCTTCATAGTAAGAAACTGTTCAGCAATCCTGTGAGGATTACCACAAACATTATTTTAATGACTTCATTCCCCTTTACCTCTCTTCCTCTCTGCCAGCAAGTTTTAAATGGAAAATTATGAGTGTCAGATGTTTCCTCCTATTATTTCTGGCAGATTTGTTGACACAAATCTGAGCAGAAAAGCTTCAGAGCCAACAGTGACAGGCCAGTGACTTGGCTTGGTGGGAGCCACAGATTCAAAATCTTACAGGCCTAGGCATAAGGCAGAGAAACTCACTGGAAGAGAAAAATTACCCACAAAGCTCTCCCCAATGTGTTCACTTGTGAGTTACATTTTAGGCTCAACTTTCCTCCAAGGGATTCAAGGTAGAGTCATCCCCTCCCCTCCATTTAATCCTCACAACAGCCCTGTAGGGCAGACAATGCTAAGAGATGACATCCGAGCCAAGGTCGCTCAGCGAGTTTCAGAGCGCAGAGAAGGCGCCTCTCCCTGACTCACCCACAGCAGGGAGAGGCGAAGGGCTAGACAGGGAGCCGGCAGGCCATTGTAAGCTGTGGGCTTAATGATCTCGGGGCTGGGAAGGAGACACCCCGCAACCCCTTTAGCTGCTCAGCCCATTCAAATCGTGGCTGGCCGGCTCGCTCCAGCGTGCCGGGGAGCCGCAGCTTCTACTCCAAAGTGGATGATGGCTGGGATCCCGCCCCCCGCGGCACCCCCACAGATGCGCTTGCCGCTACCGCAGCGGCGGCCCCTTCGTCTCCCTGGCAAGCTAGCTTTCTGCTTGCAAGGGAGGGCGCCTTCAGCCCGGAGTGGGGGCGAAGAAGGCTCGCCAGGAGCGGCCCTGCAGCCTCCTTGGCTGCCGCAACCCCGCTTACCCACCTCCTTCCACACCGGCTGCTCAGCTGACGAGAATCACATGGCGGTGGCGGCGGCAGCTGCAGCGGCGCCCTCCCCTGTACGCGCGGCATGCTGGGAGTCGTAGTTCTTGAGGCCTAGCCGCGCCCCCTCAGGGGCAAGAAACAGAACAGGCGGCCTTGGGCCGAGTCAGTCCACTATAGTCTTCGCTGACTCGCAGCAGCGGCTCTCCGGGGTTTCAGGAAGACAAAGTCCTGTCACAACAAGGCCTAGAGGTGTCGCGGGTTGGAGCTGGGAGCTTTGGGTAGCAGGGATAAGGAACCTGCGTGGGGGAGCCCTCCGGGTGTTGTTGACCGGCAACTCCCATCATCCCGCCACATGCTGGCTGTTGGGATTTGTAGGGCAGCGCCATCTAGAGGGCCAAAAGTCTCCCAGTCTGCTCTAGCAAACTGGTTTCCAAACTCCGTCCTCCTCCATAATCCACTTGAAAATGGCCAAGGGTCTTATTGGCAGAACACTTCACGTCTTTCCTGCCTGTTATAGTAATTGTAATGCGGTGTGTTTAGGTGTTGCATATTTTTAAAACAGCATGGGGTGGTTTTTTTTGCTCCTTTTGTTTCTTATATTGCATTTTATCGAAATACAATTTGTTTTCCATGGAATTCAAATTGTAATGCTGTGTAAGAAATAAAGGAAGGAAAAAAAAAAAGAGGGAGGGAGAGTAATAATAATAATAATAATAATAATGTTATTATCACTATTTTGATCCCAGCTGTAGCTTCCATTTGTGATGGGGAGGCTGAAGTGAAATCTGTAGTTGGATAAAGGAATAATGGCTCTCTCCTTCCCCAGAAAGTTCTGCTTCTGCCTTTCTCCACAGAGCCAAGTTCAGAAAGCTGCCCTTGTCATCCGCTCACTCCACTTCTACTGGTATACAAAAAAAGGAAGCTTAGGCAGCTTTGGACAAATAGGCAAAGTCGCTCTAATTTTCCTATAGGCTTGTGAGAAAGGACAACGCAGAGTCTGACCCAGTACTGATAAGTATGACAAGGTAGGTACTCTTGTCAAACTAATCCAATATGGTATTCAGATCTAGAAACATACAATGTAAGAATAAGCGGTGAAAATATAGCCACTATTAACATGAGAGCATGAACGTGCACTTGTTACTTCAGAATCTGCCTGGTGTAAAGACTGCCTAGCATCTCTTCATCACACTCTAGCATAGCCAAGAGAAGAGATCTGGTTTATGCAGAGCAGGAACAAGCCAAATAGAATAGACCTCATTCCCCATGTTACTCCTCACTCCCCATTTACCAGGATGCTACTGCTATGGGTAGAAGTGCTCACATACCTCACGACCACTCCCCATATAACAGTAAGGTACACTCTTTCTCACACCAGGCTGACTCCATTGTGCCTCCACCAGGATCATTCTGAACAGGATGAAAGTGTCAGCGCAAGGCAGCCTTGATTATTCATTGTCATGTTGCAACACAGAAAGTTGCTTTAACAGCCAGATTTCTGCAATGTGCGGTTACCTTGGGGCTGATCCAGTTGGTAGAATAGTTACTTCGTTGGATATTGGGGCTGATCAGAGTTGAGCTCTGAAAGTGCTGGAGGGCACACTAGGTTACAGAAGGCTTGATTTAGAGTAGTAGGATGCAGGCCTGAGCAGAATTCATCATAAATAAAAGCCTCAGATTTGTAACGCTCAGATGTACAGCAGCTTTAATTTTTTAACAGAAGTGACAGGCTGCATAAAGGGCAACATGATTTATTACTGAACAGCAGAATATTCTCTAGTGAGAGGACGGATCATTGGAGACAGTAATCAGAGAAGAGGCCTAAAACCACAGCACAGAAAAATGAGGATTATCCTCTAAATCAAATCTTTCAGTGTACAACAGCAGCATGAAGTGTGGGAGAATCAAAAGGAAGCTTTGGGAGTTGTGCTGCCTTGACTCTCCTGCCAAAACAAGCTGAAATAGGAGGACCACAAAGGCTACTGACAGAAGGAAAATGCTGTTCTCTTCTGTCATGTGAGAATTACAGCAAAACCTGCAAGCTCTTTGCAAGAACAACTTACTTTCTGGTGATCAGCCGAACACAGCCTTTAGCTCTGCTATTCATGCAAATGAAAATCACAGCTAAGCACCCTAAACAGACTGGTTAAGGGCAGACAGGACAAGCGCACATACCCCAAACAAGGGGGAAAGCAACAGCAGGTGGTAGTATCTGAAAGCAACGGACAAACAGGTTCACTTCTGCCCCCTAGAGGCAGCTCCACATGTGCAGCTATGGCCACTGGGTGCAAAGGCAAGCCACCAGCCTGAGGCTTTTTCATGCTGTGGCAACAGCTCTTCTTGACCTCTCAGCCCTTCCTCATTCAATATGCATGCTTTGACACTCAGCCAACACAGAGATGGGGCTTAAGGCCTGGCCTCTGGGCAGGCGCGAAAGCCTTAAGTTGTTGACACAACATAAAGGAGACACACAAAATGCATTAAATATTCAACTGCCTTTTCACAACAGGGGCGGTGGGTAGGCAGCAAGGTACATGTTTTGTAGCTCCAGACAATCAACTTCTGGCCACAGAGAGGGAGGCTCAACTGTTCATGGTATCTGCTGTTGTATAATTGCCAAAGCTGAAGAACTTAACTCTGTCGCTCACACACACAGACAAGAGATCTGGAAAGTTTCCCCATGGGTTTGACCTGCCCCCTTCTTTCCACTTTGCAGGGGGAGGAAGAAGAGTGAAGCAGTTCCGTGAGAAAAATGCTTCACAGACAAAAATGTTTTCCATCTTAAGTTGTTTGAACACACTGAAGAGTTTATCTTGCCCTACTTTCATGCCTAGTGATCTGTCATTCAATTGCAGTGGATCTCTTGGCTTAGGTGGTGGATATCCTGAGCATGTGAGTGGCAAGAACAGAGAGGAAACTAAAAGAGGCCAAAGTTAAGTTATACTTAAAGAGTTACATTTCCTGGGTTGGGGTGGGGTAGGGGAAGCTATTCCAAATTCATAACTGAGCTTTAGTCCCATTTAAGGATTACAAAGGATTGAAAAGGATTACAAAGCATTGTGTGAGAAAGAATTTTGGAGAGAATGAGCAAGGGCCCAGCAGGGCTTCCCATGACCAAAAATTAAAAGAAACACAGTTTAATTTGTTGCCCTTATTGCTGATCAAAGATGCCAGAGAAGAGTTAAAAGATTGTTCTATTATCTGCCTTTTATTTGATAGTGAAACAAACTTATGAGTCAGCTTTATAAACTGTCTATGCATGGAAACAATGAGCTTTTTGGCAAGGAAGAAAAAAAAGGAAGTAATTTCTCTTTCAAGCTTCATTACACAAATTCCCGGAGTGTGCCAGGGACTAGGGGTCCATTTAAAGCAGGCTGATTTCAAGTGATTTTTATTTATTTTTTGAGAAAAAGCAGAACTTGAAAGCCAAGAGCCAATGGAAATAAATGCTGACTCCGGAATACCCCTGCTTGCCTTTCTTTGGAAGAACTGGGCAAGAAGAGGATCCCCTGGGAGAAAGCCTCTTGTGAAGCCAGAGGTGGGCTCTGCAGAACTCCCCGATCCAAGTCCAAAAGGGCAGACAAGGAAAGGCTCGTCATCCAGAACCCTGGCTCAGGGGCAGGAAAGCTGCAGCCCTTCAACACCCATCAGCCCTAGCCAGCACAGCCAATGGACAAGGATGGTGGGAGTTGTAGTCCAACAAAGCCTGCAGGGCCCCACCCCTGCCCTGACACTGCTCTGATGAGGCCACCATACACAAAATGCTGGCAGGCAAACATTCACTAAAGCATTTGCATCAAATCCGCCACAAACTCTTGAAGGATTCAAGGATCCATTTTTGGTAAAGTGGCTACTTCTGAAGGGAGGAACAGAACACACGTCAACAGCTCTGCCTAGAGCCAAGCAGTGTGAGTAGGGAGGGCTGAGGAGGCCTTGCCGCTACAGAGATACATTCAAATGACGTTGAAGTGTTTTGGAAAGAACCGTTTTGCTTGCTGATGCTGCCGCCATCTCCTCCTCTCTCACCCACCCTCTGCTGAATCAAAATGTCCAGAGAGCACGGAAGGGAAGGCCGGTCAGTCCACCCATTTCTGCCTTTGCTTTACTTGGAGACTTGGTGGATGGCATGGGCCAGGTAAGCCACGTTGCCAGAAGTGACTCCGGCGACAGAGATGCGGCCATCCTTGGTCATGTAGACAGAGAACTCCTTGGTGAGCCGCTCCACCTGGAAAGCAAAGCACAGGAAAGATGCTACTTCAGGAAGGAATGACTCAGGTAGCTTCCCAAGGCCAGGCGCATCCGTTTGCTACCACCTACCAGGGCCAACTTGCAACCTGGAGGGCAGCGAAGCAACTTTCTAGATCTTCAAGTGAACACTCTTCAGCAAACAGCAGCCCAGCCAGGCTGCTTGATACCTACTCAAGTCGGCTGTTGCCACATCTCACTTCAATGCAACTAATACTGTGCTTCATGTTATTTAACAATACTTTTCCACACCCGCAGAGTGCCCAGCAGAGTGCTTTTATCATCAATGGGGGATCCACATGCTGCCATTCCCAAAGTAGTAGCAGCTGCCGGCTTCCTACACAGCTCCCACTTCCAGCCCAGCCCCACTTCCCTCAGCCACCAATTAAATAATGGAAGACATTCTAAATTCTTCAGAGAATTAAAATGCAGCCACACTAATCATGTTCTGGCCTTTTCCTGGTGTGCATCAAAGACTAATTCTATACAGCTGTTCCGGTGTTTGAGGCACCTTGAGCCCATCTATGTGTGTGTGTGGGGGGGGGGGGGGACCAAGAAAATAAAATGCCAGTACAAAATGGTTAGCAAGTTTGATTCAGACTCATTCCTTCACCCACCTGTTCAGGTTTCAGTCCTGTGAAGCAGAACATGCCGATCTGGTCAGTGATGTGCTGCCAGTTATGAGGGGAGCCTTCTTTCTTCAGGTTTGCCACTAGCTGGGTGCGCATGCCAATGATCCGATCAGCCATCCCCTTCACCTCTACCAGCCTGTGCCAGGGAAGGAGGCAAATGTGGAGTCAATACAAGGCGAGAGACAGAGGGAGATGGGGGGGGGGAGCAGCCAAGGAATAACCTAGGAGGCTAAAAGATGCCTTGTGCCCTGATGGGGTTTATGTCCATGGAAAAGCATAAGAGGTTTGCACAGTCCTGCCTCCAAAACAGCTTTAAGAAACCCCAGGTTGGTTTTGATTTTTGTTTCTTTAACCCAGCCACCTGCCTGCTACAGAAAGGAACAGCCACAGCCCTTCTGTCTTCTGCCTGCAGATTTGGCATCAACCAAGAACAAGGTTGAGCAGACTAAGCTTGCTTAAAGTGTTGCCCTCCAGGGCTGCCTGTCCCCCTACCCTTTTCTGTTCATCTGCTGACTGCACATAGTCAGCCTTTCAAGGAGGCCTTACCATTCCTTTCGCAGGCCAGGGTTATTCAGGATGGTGGAGGCTATCCGAGCACCATTAAGGGGAGGGTTGGAGTACATGGGGCGGATCAGAATCTTCAGCTGCGATTCCACTCTCTTGGCCTCTTCGGAGTCATGGCAAACCACCGTGAAGGCCCCCACACGCTCCCCTGGAAAACAAAGACCAGAATGCAGTGTAGTTGTGTCTCCCTCTATGGCTCTGCTCAGCCACACTGGTCTGGCTGTGCACTTGTGCTGTTGTTTGGAAGAGGCACACAAATGCCACCTGGATCTCTCCTTCTATCCCCTTCCTTGTCCAAGCCTTGCCTGCTCTTTTATCAGCCTCAGTCCTTCCTTCCAGCCCAGTCTCCTCTGCCTGAAAGAAGAAACCACCAGCCCTCTGGATGGCAGCTAGCTCAAACGCAGACTAAGAAACTAGAGCACTGCAATCTGATTTTATAGCACCATACCTGCACTGGAAGGATTGGGGATTTCTTTATCCCTAGATTTACTTTTTTAAAGAAAGGGGGGTTGTTAACCCCTTGTGACTCAATAGAGAGGCACTCAGAAGGTAGATTCAAGGCTAAAGGGGCTTCTAGCCAGGTAAGGAGCAGATCTGCCCTCCCCAAACACTTCCCAGCCCCTAGAACTGCCCTCCTTGACGCTCCTATCATGTGGAGTCCCCAAAGACACTGTATGGTTGCACAAAGAATGCACCTTCATACAAATTGGATGATTACAGAAATTCATGTTCTCCTGTGACAGAATTGTGACTCCACATCACAGCCACCTCTCTTCAATCATAAACAGAGTTCTTGGCTTGCTTTCTCTATTAAGAGCCTCACAAGCATTTCCCCAGTGCCACTGCCTTTCCATTTCTAACCTGGGGCCATCTCTAAAACAGGAATGTTGTCCAAAATGCAAACTCAACCGAACAGCAGGGCTTTCTCTTGCCTCTAGTCCTGCATAGACCTTTCACCCATATACTGGAAAGTGAAAGCAGCTAGCAAAGTGCTTAATCCCTTGAGCAGCTTTTCCCACCCACGGAGATGGCAACAGACCCTGGACTTAGGGGCTTACCATACAGGCCCATGTTCTTCGCATATGACTGGGACAGCACAACATTAATGCCTTGTTCAATGAAGTGGCGGACAGCCCAGGCGTCTTTGTTTATGTCACCGCTGGCAAAGCCTTGGTAGGCCATGTCGAAAAAGGTAAAGAGGTTCCTTTTCTGGAAAAGAACAGAGGCCAGCTCAGCTTAAAAATGACAACACTCCTTCCTAAGGGCAGCTATGGAAAATGGAACAGGTCACACAGCAGAGGAGCATCACATCATACAGAAACAATGAGGTAACAACAACAATAATTGGGAGGCGGCAGTGCCCATTCAGTTTTTTGATTTTCACAGGAGTTACACACATCTCTTGCCCAGCCGAGATCTCCTCCCAGGGTGTGTCTTCCAAACAGGCAAGCAGACCTGCTCCTTCTCCACACAGGGAAGTTCATCCCTCAGTCGCCTGCTCTCTTGGTACCACAGCCCTCCTCACCTTCACTACTGCTGCCAGCTCCTTCCACTGCTCTGGCCGAGGGTCTACTCCAGTTGGGTTGTGAGCGCAGGCATGGAAGAGAACAATACTCTTTTCTGGGATTTTCTTTAATAAAAAGGGTGCGAGAAAAACAAGCCGTTACTCTTTGCTTAGTCCATTTATATACCAAGTGACCTCAAAGCAATTTCCATAGTGAATGGAGCCATCATTAAAAGCCACATGCCATAAAACAATGAACTATCAAAAATAAAACTGCACAGACAACACACCCACCCACCAACAGAATAATAATAAATAGACTCAAGGCTCAAAACCCATCTAACAAGAGCCTCCAAAAGGCAGAGAAAAGCGGCAAGGTTTCACTAAGTGGCTGAACTCCTTAAAATCATGACCATCCATGGCTCCAGAGGAAGGGGACTCCACAGCTGAGATGCCTCTAGAGAGAAGGCCAATCACTATACAGTGAGCTACATCCACTGGTGGTACCACAAGCAGCCCCGACTCCAGCCCAGTCTCAGAGCTTGGGCTGGCTGGTATGAGAAGATGTGTTCCATCACATACAGCGTGACCAGAAGAATCTTCATCCGTAATGGATTGCAAGAATTGCTAGTTCCACTTCACAAGACAGAAAGTGGGCAGGTGTCTCTCTCCAACCCATGTTTGCATATCCACTCTCTTCATGATTCTGATGAAACAGGTTCTCGCCTATAACAGCTCCTTCCATGATGGTGTTGGGTTTTAAAGGTACTGCAAGACTTAATTTTGCAACCAACACTGTTATTAAGTTTAGATTCCCAAGACCTGTTACTCCAAAACATCATACCGGGCCTAGTATCTAAACCCTCCTGGCTGTATCTTTCCTTGCTTATCATTCAAACAAGCCACGCCCAAAATCTCCACGTCCCCATTAGCTCACCCTCAGCTGTCAACTTACAGAGATGTCATCCAAAGCTCCAGCGAAGTCAAAGCCACAGGTTTTGGGCTCATAGTACCGATAGCTTTGCAGTTGCAACCCAGCATCTCTGAAGATGGGGGTGTGATTCCCCCAGGATGGTTTGGGGAGGTACACGTCGCGGCTGGACTTGAAGAACCGTTGCTGTATGAAGAAGAGGAGACAGGGTGTGCTTGAATCATAGTTTCAAAGCCAGAGACCACAGCTCCTTCAAGAGATGTGGAAAAACTGTACCCCACCATCTCCTCATTTTTATGTTGTTAGATTACAGAAGCACTTACCAAGAAGTTGGCACCAACTCTTAAAGATCCTGTTCCAGAAATTGTCTGCACAGTGACATACTGAAAGAACAATGAACAGGCACATGAGACATCTCCAGATGACACACCCACAAAATACAAAAGGTAAACACTCCAGTGATAGCTGGAGCTCAGTGTGCCTCATAATCTGCCTATTTTACAGGTGAAGCCCTTGAAACATGAGTGTAAGGGCAAGAGGAAAAGACAGCTGTGTGCAATATTGGTCAACAATCCTACCTGCCCAAGAACTGAAAGAGAAAGAGTAACAAGGAGGAATAAAGAGTTTCTCAATGCTTGCAAAGGCAACACTATCTGTTAAGGTTGAAGGACATGCCAATACTTGAACAACGAGAAAACATTTATTCCAGTGGCTCATCTGAGTGATATACTCAAAAGAGCCTTCCTCTTAGCTGGCTTTTCCCAGCAGCAAGGAAGTTCAAACTCTGTTAATAACTAAGCATATAAAACTGACCCAGTTATTATTATTTATTCCAATAGCATTTTAAAAAAATTCTTTAAGAATTTGTACTCCTTTTGCATGTCCAAAGAAAAAGATAAGTTGGGGCCAAAACAACACAGGGGACCCAGAGAAATATAGATCTAGGCAAGGAATTTTTGGCACAGACTGGCTTTCTTTTTGGTTTCAGAAGTCACAACACACATCTAACATGTTCACAGGCCATGAGATTAGAATCTTGCTTTAAAGGAAAGGGTCAGATTCTGGACTAAGATCCATCATAGGCTCTAGAATAAAATGTGGTGCTGCTTGCATTTCCAGATCCTTACAGTAACTCTAAAACGAGCCCCACTACCCCCACTGACCTAATCACAGGGGACATCTGTTCTCATGTGCTACAAGTTTCTTTGGCACAGACTTTTCAAACCGTATTTTGAGGAACCCCACAGTTCCCCAGAATGTTACTGGGCATTCCTCAATGAGAAAGGTCAGAAGTGAAACAAGATAGAACTCTGGGCTATGATCCATGAGAACACTACATTTGCAAGGGTGATGGTGAGATCTAGCCAGTGTTCTACGTTAACAAACTGCCCATCTTGGAATCCTGCGCAGCATTCAGTGGGTACTCAGCATATGTCAATCTGAAAAAGGTTCCCTATAGGTGAAAAGTGTCAATGCCCCCAGTGCAGGAATCCATTACTTGAATACAGTATTAATGAATGCACTTGATAACCTTGGCTCCTTACCCGGCCACTCTGAATAACCTCATGTGTCTCTCCCAAAGCCAGCTCAGCTGACGCCTTGTTGAACTCTGCCAGGCCAGCAATTGGCAAGTATTCCTTGTCCAACTTCTTTGCAGCTATCTCGGCTTCTGCCTAGAGAGAACAGATTGCATTTTCTTATTTATTTCCTCCATAGGTTAAGAGGAGAGGCAACTTCCATTCACCTAATTTATCACTCCTAGATTACACACCCAAATAACTAAAGGGATCCGAGCGCACATCTCTTTGCGGGATTATCCTTCTTTCACAGAAATAACTGACAAGTGACTAAAGTGGGAACCCAGGAGCTTTAGCAAAGCTACTCAACATCTAGCATCAAGAGCCTCCAACCCATTCCTCATTCATCTACTCAGACCCGCCTTTGTTGCTCCTTCAATATCTTTGCAGATGGCGCCTCCACACTACGCCTTCCAGCTGCCACTACTTGCTTGCTCCTTAGATTCCCAATGCAGAAAAGGCCAAGCAGCTGCAAATTCTCTCCAACCCCCTCTTCAGTCTCAACCCTTCCCTTTTATGCTTGTGGCTGCTATATGGCCTCTTGGCCTGCACAACACAAGACTCAATTCCTACCTAAATAGTTCATTTCGCCTATTGCCACCCTCCAGCTACTTCACAAAGCCATCGTTTTGTGTCTCCCCACCACCACGAAGACACTTGGCCACACTGGGATGGTTCCAAACGCATCTCAGGCAGCTACTGGATGGAGAAGAGATCTGGCTCTTTGTTTTGTTCAGACATCTGAAAGGAGTAGGAAGCAGCTAAGCTTCTCACACAACCCTAGCTGCTAGAACCTGGTTCCCATGACTGCCCATAGGCATGTCTGGCTGCCACACACATCCACACAATCCTACACATGCTCTTAATGTGTGGGAGCTGACGCTTTTGCTTACTTTGCGGACACAGTTCAAGACGTATGGCTTCCCATTGTCATCTCGGTAAGCCCCGACTCCCAGGTTCATCTTCTTGCTGCTGGTGTCTCGCTTGAAGGCTTCAGTCACTCCCAGAATAGGATCAGGGGGTCCCATCTCCACATTAGCCCACCAAGAGCTGCAACATCAATGCAAAGTGTTTGTTTCTGTTCAGAGCTCCATTCCCTTACTGGGAAATGAGGCATGGCCAGTCAACGTCTGTCCATTTAGCTGCAGACTAGAAGACATTTGCAGCCATACTGTGTTTCAAATGTCTTCCATGAAACTGATTTCTTGTTCTTTTTACCATGTAAAAATGACTCTACATATAAGCTGTTTTGGATGAGACCTAAGCAAATTCACACACTTCAGGTCTTGTGCCTCATTTACATTGTATCAGTGTGCTTAACCTATTTGTGTATTACATTTATCAAATATTTCAAGGCAGTTGACAAATAAAATAAAAATACTCAGAAGAGCTAGTGAATAAAAGCTCAATTAAGTCTTTAAAAGTTTTTTTTAAGGTGGTAAAAATGTTTTTAAAAGCCTAGGTGAATAATTGATTTTTTTCCCTGCTAGTGATTGAAGAAGGGTGTTGCTAAGATGCCCTCCTTGTGCAGGACGGGCTGATGAGGGAGAATGTGTTGTGACATGTTCCTCTCTATCTGAATTTCATTGTGAAAAATGGAGACGCCTCACACAAAATGGAGGCATGTTAAGGCATTTATGTGAGGCTGCTCTGCTGGGATTTGCTCTGAATAGGATCTCCTGACCTCTTGCCAACTGGCACGCTCAGAGCCTTGGTCCAGATGTTCCTTGTCCTGGTCGCTGCTATTTAGGATTAGGCTGACTCTTTTTGGCAGCTGTGCTGCTCCTGGTATCTGCTCTTCACCTGAAGCGCTTGCTCAGAGAGATGTATTTCATTGTACATTCCAACTACTGCTGCCTGAGAGCGCCCGCCCCCCCCAGCCCAAAATTGTGGGCAGCTGGTTGTGAGAAAAAAATCAAACCCCAAAGCAAGCCTGGCATGCAGAACTGGGCAAAGCTGTCCTTGTTGGTGAGAACAGTTGCAATTATATGTTGTAATAGGAGGGTATGAAAGGTGTGTCTAAGCACATGCTAACTGAGCATAAGGCACAAACTTCACTAGTAACTGCTAGTAACTGAATAACATACCTGTTCACTCAGGCCTTTCAGGGCCTTTGGTAAATTATACCAGATTTTACTGTTTCTTGGATATGGCAGCTATAATTTTTTATAATGGTGTTTAATGTGTTTTAATGGATTATCTTAAGTTACCATGTTGTATGCCTACTTGATAACTTTGTAAAGGTATTATGTAAATGATTTTGATAATTCATGAGGGATACACATTTTTTAAAAAGTGTAGAAGGCTTCAGTTTTCATTGCATTAAGTATCTGTGCCTTATTCTCACATTATTAAGTAGGTGTCCTTTAGGGCTGAAGTAGCCTCCTGTTCACTAATACTCCTTTAAAACTGCCATGCTTCTGGGCCTGTAGCCCACGGCTCACATTTGGCAGCCCCTGACCCTTTTCTGGGGGGGACACCCAAGCAGCCCCCCTTCAGGCCTCTCTTGCCTACTACCTGACCCCTTTTCACTCCCTATTAAACAGAAAGGAAGACGTATCTCAGTCGCAAGCATCTTAAAAGATAATTTCAGGAATTAAAGGTATCACTGGCTTTGAGTTACAGGCAAATCTTCTTAAGGATGTTAAAGGACAAATAGGCAAAGATTATGTTGCTATCATGGTGGTATAAGTGTCAAGGGTGAAAGTTCCCAAAGTGAAGCTGGGATTTTCTTTTCTGCCCCTGAGTGCATCACTTTAAGCTTGCCTAGGCTGCCGTTTTAACACCTATTCACCCTTCTGGAGCTCCTCAAAACACCCCCCCTTTCTTTTTACCACCCTGAACCATCAGGTATCATTACTAACAATATCATCTATACCAGTAAAAGGGTCATCAGAGGAGAAAGATTTCCAACTGCATGGCCATAAATAAGATGATAATATACACGTGTTGAAATCAAAAGTGCAGAGTCAATTGAAAACTTCAAAGGGGTGGGTAGGAACAGAGGAGTTAATGCAGTTTCAGTTGCCAGAATCTCTCCAGGCCAGATGAACTTGGAACTTTGACTGCATGGGATAAGGCAACCAAAGCACATTCCTAAGCAGGGACGCCCCAGTGAATCCAACGGAGCTTACTCCCAGGTAAATGTGGGCAGAATTATAGCTCATGTATTAAATACACACAGGCCCGGAGAGTTGCGGTTTTTTTGCAGTCTCTGTCCCTTCCCACCGCCCTCCAAACCCTCTCCAAGGGCACTCAAGTCCAAGGCCAACGCCACCATCTTCCAGCCAATCCGAGGAAGCCCCTGTGTTCCCGCCCTTCATCGCAGCCAATCAAGGCCGCGGACCATCTCCCCAGCCGGCCGCGTGCACCAAACGCGAGCGACGGGCCCTGCCAAAGGACATAAAGGTGGAGGGGGGCTCTCCCCACCTAATCGCCTTTTCGCGCATTCAACACTGGCCGGGCCGATGCCCTGACCCGCCAACTCCCTCTCTCGTCCAACACGCCGGTGTTTCCGGCCCTCAGGCCCCATTCACACACGTCCCCGTCCTGACACGAGTCGAGAGCGTCCGCACGCGACGGAGGCTCGAGCTGCCCTCGAAGGCGCTCTGGCGGCGCGAGCGCGACACGTGTCGGGTCGGAGAGGTGCATTGATGTAGCCGGTCGAGGCCTTCCCGCCCCGCGGCGCGCGTTACCTGGCTCGTGCGGCGAGGGAGGCCACGCAGGGCGGCGAGAGGAGCAGGAGGCGGCTGCCGGCGGCAGCGGAGTGAAGGAGCGCCATGGCGGAGCGGGCGGAATGGAGAGGAACCTGCGGCGGTAGCGGTTGCAGCTGCTGCCTTAGCCTGGAGGAAGCCGGAAGGAGGCGGAGTCGCCGCCGCACTTCCTACACACCGCACCGAGCGAGGGAGGGAAAGAGGGCGGCGCTGGCTGGCTGTGGGGCGGGCCGAGCCTCGGCCTCGAGACTCAGGGAAAGGGAAGGCCGCTTTGCTTGGCCCCGCCTTGAGGCTGAAAGAGGAGCCGCAGGGTAGGGCAGCCAGCTCGCCAACCACAACAAATTTTTTTATTATTTTACAGATGTAGTTGGTGGGCTTCATGAGACAGGCACTGCAGGAGTGGAAAACAGATCGCACAGACTTATGCCAACTGGCACATGATGGTCACACAATATTTTTCCTTCCCAAACTATTTCGCCTATGTCATCCAAGTGGCAGTTTCTATCAATGATGACATTTCTATGGGAGTCTACTCCAGGGACAGGGCTACTGGTGCTAAACTACTCTCTAAAATACAGTGACAAGTTCAGATGGACCAGTCCAATGGTGTATTTTAAAAAAAATATATATTTTTATTAAAGATTTCTTAGTTCTCAAAAATACGTGCTGTCAGGGGTTCAGGAGCAGAGGCAAGGGCAAGGGACACGTGCATTGTCTCTTTTTTCCAATTGCGTTTTCTACAGATCCGTTTCATTTGTTGTGAGACATTTGCATTGCATGTAGTATTAGGTTAGGGAGGAAAGAGGGGAATGGTGAGTAGGGTGGGGTTGGGTGGTTATGCTTCTGTTCTTCTACTTAGTGTATGTGTGGGGTTTTGTGTCAGCATAACTTGTATGAGTTATTATTCACTTGCTGTATTTCCTTGATGGTGAGAGAGGTTTGGGATGACCTAGGTTGTGGGTGGTTGTCTTTGGTTTTGACTATCACATGTTAGCTGCCAGGTGTCCAGCAATCCCACCTGCTTTGAATACCTCTTTATTTTAAAGCGTAAGCATCATATGTGTATAATCATTTGGTTTTTCATCATTTGGTCAAAGGACCTCCTGTATATTAATAAGTGGTCAAGGAGATGCATTGAAGAGTGACAATTGATCCCAAAACTTCTACCAATATTTAGTCATCTTAAGTTCATTTCCTTTTTGCTCTGAAAGCATCGAAGAATTACCATAGCTCTCAAATTTGTCGCTAGGTGGCATTGTACACTAGGTTTGTTGCATCAGATATAGAATCACTGAATTGCCAAATTGGAAGGAACCATGAGGGCATGGGCGTAGCCGGGGGGGGTAGCTGTCCCCCCTAAATCATGCAAATCTGAGGTTCTGCCACACTAACAAAAGCCTGCCCCCTCCAACAAAAATCCTGGCTATGCCCATGCATGAGGGTCATGTAGTCCACCCCCTGCAATGCAGGAATCTTTAGCCCAATGAACTCAAACCCACAACTCTGAAATTCAGTCTCATACTCCACTGACTTTGGTGTAAATATGGAGTCACTGGCCCAGTCCCTCAACTACTGAAGTCAGCCCTCAAACTGCAGTGATGGAAACAATTGTTAAGTGTGTAATCAGCAGCTGTACTTTTAGGTGCTCTGCTCCCCAGTTATGGAAGGAATTCATTTTACATTTAGTAGCGGCAGCTAAATATTTAATAGCAACCAGATAAATATAGAAACCAAATGCACATCTATGCTAGAATGGTTCAGTCAGTTATGGGAAATGTTAGTTCTTGATAAAAGGTTGCTGCACAAATCAAAAGAAGTATAAGCACCAAAGGAATTATTCACTGTGAGGCAGAGTGAAGATGCAGCCTCATAGGGCAGTTGTTATAGGGCAGAGCTGTGTGTGTGTCATGGGACCAGACCTGCACCTTTGGGCAAGTCTCCTGCCCTCAGGATCCTGCCCTGTTACCTGCAGCAGTTGAATAATCTGGCTTAATTTCTGACTTTGTATTTTTCTTTTGGGGGGGATATAGCTCAGTGGCAGAGCATATTCTTTGGATGCAGAAGCTCCCAGGTTCAGTCCCCACTGGCATCTCCACACAGGGCTGGACAAGACTTTTCTCTGGCTGAAAGAATGAAGAGCTGCTGCCAGTCAGTGCAGACAATACTGAGCTAGATGGTCCAATGGTCTGACTCAGTAGAAAGTAAGGTTACCAGATTTTTTTCAATGAATCTGGGGACACTTTTCAACTTCAATGGATTTTGTCAGGGGACTGATTTGTAAATCCGGGGATGGATGTCTGGTAACCTTAGTATAAAGCAGCTTCCTATGTCCTGTCAGTGGCGTAGCGTGGGGGGTGCAGGGGGGCCCGGCTGCACCGGGCGCAACATCTGGGGGGGGGGCGCGCGGAAGAGACTCGAGTGCTAAAATCCACGGTTTAGGGGGCGCAAATTACTTGCCTTGCCCCGGGTGCTGACAACCCACGCTACGCCACTGGTCCCTGTGGATGTGTGTGTGGTGTGGGGGAAGTGAAGACACCACCTTGTCCTTGCCTCAGGCTGTAAAATGTCTTGGCTCAGTCATGAGTATAAAGATATATTCATATCTTTAGAAAAAAAATTGGTTAACATTTAATAACTATGCACATAAGAAAAATGTGTATAGCAGACCTAAATGGTTGGCATCTGTTTTGTTTGAACTATTTATTGATGTTTATTTAGAACAACCCTTATTGTAGCTCTCAGCTGCTTTAAGACTATCTTTTTGGCTGCCACACAGGATAATGAAGACCGCATCGCATTCTTCCCCCAAAGCACAAATCTTCCACTGTGGTCAATCAAGGCTGAGCCCAATGAGAGGCTACCAAAGGCTCCCTGCCTTTTAAGATTTGTTTAATAGCCTCTCAAAAGAGACAGGCCCTGGGGGCGAATCCCAGAGCCCACTAATTAAGAGGTCCAGCACTAATGGGGGCGAATGCTCTAGTTTCAAGAACAACAACAACAAAATTCCAGCTGCATTCTGAGATGCGCCAAGGGAAAACATCTATTGTTGGTGCTTCTGGGTGGATTCAATGCACCCTGTACTGTGGAATAGTCAGGTGGTCTTGGTGCGCCTGTTCACACCTGTCCTAATTTAGCCTCAGCATAGATTGCAATTTGCTGCAATTAAGACTAGCCCAGCAGATGTTGCCTGTCTGATCTTGTTTTGTCTCCCATTGGACATCAGAGCCTCCTTGTGTTCCACAGAATTTTTGCTAGAAGCCATCTGCTGGCTAACTTGGCAATTAGAGGAAACAATGCTGAGTGCCCTGAACTTCGATCTTATCAAGATGAAAATGTCAGCTGCTCTTTAAAAATATGACATTCATTACCAAGCATGTTTCCCTCCCCACCCCCTTCCACTAGCTTTGGAAAGACTATTGAATATGTACAGAGAGTTTCTATGAAAGCCTTCACTGTCCATGCCCCATCTGTACAGAGGACTCAGGGCGTAGTGGGGAGGGCTCAGCCATCCACCTCTACTGATCTTCACTCACATCTGTCCCTATTCCTTGTTTCCAGTTACAACAGCACATTAATTTTCTTTATTTTAATGTGTTGTGCCACTCCCAGCAGGAACCCATCAATGAAAGTAGGAATGTAGGGGGTAGCACCCAGAAAAACATCACTAAACACATTTTAAAAGCCCAATCCTGCCCCGACAAGATGCTTCACAGAATCTTAGAGCTGGAAGGGATCCAAGGGTCATCTAGTCCAACCCACCCATAGCAGGAATCTCAGCTAAAGCATCCATGGCAGATGACCATCCAACCTCTGCTTAAAAACTTTTCAGTATGTCCAGAATTGGGTAACCTGTGATGTTATGTTGAATTCCCAACCTCCCCCCCTTGCCACATTATCTGCAGATCAGGAAATCCAGATTAAAGGGGGGGGGAGTGTGGGCTAATTGGATGAGAATGTCATGCGGATGACGCACACCTCGGATGCATCAAATCCACTTTTAATTGCTGTGTGTAGACAGCCAAAATGAGCCAAGTCACAAGTTGCTAACTTCAGTAAGTCACTGATTCTTCCCACCCCAAAGAGTGTCTACAATGAGAAGGGAAGGCCAGCTGCACTTTTGCATTGCCAAGATCTGGGCATATAAGAATCTTACAGTTTCAGTCACAGAGGGATTTGAATGGGTGCCAAGTCTGCCCTCTTGAAAATCTGGCCCATCCTTGCAGAGCCTTGCAACATTTAGGGAATGAAAAGATGCAACTACACAATTCCTGTAGCAGAAGATCAGTTTTATTTGTAAACTCTTCTTTGGTAATCAAGAAGACTTAGTGTGAAAAGAAAGCAAAAGATAAAAATTAAGAGCAAAAATAAAATACACTCCAGATCTGAGGATGTACAGGACACAAACTATGGTAACCAACACAGAGAGAGAAACAAGCAGGAAGAGGAAACTGATGGTTTGGATCAGAGCCCCCTCTGGGAGAGGAGGCGCCACCATCCGGCAGCAATTGTGTGCCCAAAGTCAGCAAGCAGATCAGCAAGCCAAGCCTTGCGGGGTCAAGTGGATTGCCCAGGTACAGGTTGGACAGTCGGCCTCCCGTTGCTCCTCGTGGTCTTTTTTTCCCTTTTTCCTTTGCCTTTGTGGTTGGTTGTGGCAGGGCGGGGGGCGGCGGGTTGAGTCGTGGAGGGAGCGGCTCATCTTTACAGAGGGGGCTCGCTGCAGAGAACGATCTCCAGTTCCTTGCGGTAAAGTTTCCCCCCATCGGACAGATTCATGATGCTCTTTCTGTAGTTGGTCAGCTGCTGGATGCCCATTTCCTGGCAAAGGGAAAAGAACAGGGGAGGGAGCAATGAAATTTCACTGGAGAGGGGAACGAAGTTCAGAGCAAGGCTTTAGAGAACTGGAATGTCTAGCAAATGGCATAGAATGGAATACTTAGCAAATGGTCTCCCTCGGGAGGTTTTGGACACTCCTTCCTTGGAGGTTTTTAAGCAGAGGTTGGATGGCCATCTGCCATGGATGCTTTAGCTGAGAATCCTGAATTGCAGGGGGTTGGACTAGATAACCCTCGGGGTCCCTTCCAGCTCTACAATTATATGATTCTACGAACTGTAGAGTTGAAAGGGGCCCAAAGGACCCTCTAGTTTAACCTCCTGCAATGCAGGAATCATATAATGCACTTCTTAGCCTCCTTAGCCTCCTAATTTTAATGTAAAAAAAACCAGGGTGGTCTACTTATGGTCCCAAACAGTATTTGGGAGAGGGAATATGCAGAAAGGGAATTCTGTGGTGAGTCCCCCAGCTTTGATATCGTCTCCCCCTTGAGGTAGGATTGTCACCCTCATTGCTGGTCTTCAGAGGGCAAATGAGGACTCTTTTATCCAGGCTTCTGTGGTTTATTTATGGGATTTTCACCCGCAGCAACAATATGTGAATGAATATTTTAATAACTTCTTAGTTTTGCATTAACACTTTTATTTTAGTTACTGTTTTATTGATGTCTGTGTTATGCAGTTCATACCTGTTGTATATCGCCCCAAGCTGCTGTGGACGAAAGGTGATTTGTCTCAAAACACACAGAGACCAACACACACACCTAATATCATGAGCCCAGAACTCAACAATCATCCCTCTTTCACTCCTACAAAGCTGGATACAAAAAGTAAATGTTTAAGAAAAGCTGAAAGCCAACTACACTGAAGTATCAAATCTTACACTTAAAAATTCCAAGTTCTGACTATGGGGAATGAAAAGTTTTTCACATGCAGTTTTAAGTGTATGAATTTTAAAACCAGAATTCTTCCTGAGGCTCCATTTTGAATTAAGCCTCCAATTGCTAGCAGTGCATTTGCACCAATAAGGAAAGGGTACTAGATGCCTCAAGACAGGGTGCAAAGGTGCAATCTTTCAGACATCGTTTTTGGGACAGATTTCCAAAAAAAAAATTCTCACTTGATGTTTGTGCATCTGGCTATAATCTTCACAGTAAGTGCTTGGACATTCCTCATAATGTGTGCTCTGGGGTGAGGAGAGCCTGCCCCCACCCAATCTTGTGTGTTCTTCTCTCTCTCTCTCTCTCTCTCTCTCTCTCCCCCACCCACCCACACACCCACCCACACCCACACAAACCACCTTATGCACTCACTTTCTTGTTCTTCTCATAGAGATCTTTCAGAAGAGCATCTAATTCATTCTCATCAATGAAGCCGTTTCCATCCTGGATATTAATGGTAGGAGATAATAGAGAGAGATTAGACCATTCTTTCAAGGCAAAAGATCAAGGCACACTATTCCCCACCCCTGTAAGTCTTCTCTTCCTTCACTTGTAATCTGCAGCCACACCAGCCTTACTCTCCATCCCAGCTGTTTGAAAATTTTCTGCTTTATAGCTGCTTTCTTGTTTGCAACCCTGGAAATATAAGCAGCATCAAAGGAAAACCGTACTTTATTCGAACAAAGTGGTCAACTTGGCAAACTGTTGAAACAATATCAGCTGAATGGCTTTCTTCACACGCCTACTCATTGCCTCAAGGAGAACAGACCAAGCTGAGGCTCCTTTGGGCCAGAAGAGAGTTCCATGCATGGCCAGCCCAAGACATTTTGGCCCCTGAGCCCCCACCCCGGCCAGGGAAGAAGGGGTGAGTGAAGATCTAGGTATTGTACCTTGTCATAAAATGCAAAGATAGCATTGAATTCATCGGAATCTAGCTTCATTCCCTGAATAAATGAGAAAGAGAAATTGATTAAGACAGGAGTCAGCAAACCTTTTCAGCAGGGGGCTGGTCCACTGTCCCTCAGACCTTGTGGGGGGCTGGACTATATTTTTTTTTGGGGGGGGGATGAACCAATTCCTATGCCCCACAAATAACCCAGAGATGCATTTTAAATAAAAGCACACATTCTACTCATGTAAAAAACCAGGCAGGCTCCACAAATAACCCAGAGATGCATTTTAAATAAAAGGACACATTCTACCCATGTAAAAATACGCTGATTCCGAAACTGTCTGCGGGCCAGATTTAGAAGGCAATTGGGCCGGATCCGGCCCCTGGGCCTTAGTTTGCCTACCCATGGATTAAGATAAACAGTAGGAAAGCAACCCCACCAACATCCCACCACCACTTTTTTTTACCTGAAACTTAAGAAGGAAGTTCTCTTGCACAGGCAATAGTCTGCAACATGAATGGGATAATGTCAGACAAAAGAAGGTACAGCGTGACTTTTGCCAGGAAGAAAAGGGATCAGCACCACCTCTGAATAGGTGAGTTTTGTCTGTCAGTTCCAGATGCATTTTGCTTGGGGCAAACTTTTAGATGGAATGTGGATTTCTGGAGCTGGGATGATAGTTGGAAACTGGATTGTGCCTTACTGGGATTGGAGACATTTGCCTCAGAAGTCCTTTTGAAACATGGTCACCTTACAGGGACAAGTGACAAGAAACACCTCTGCTCAAGATGTGGGTTAAATGGGTGTGACCGTGAGGTAGGTGAGGCTGCGGGCCAAATGTAACTGGGCCAATGTCACCCAGCGTGCTTCGTGGGCAAGTCAGGATTTGAACTCTGGTCTCCTGGATCTTAGTCTGACACACTAACCATTATTCCACACTGATCCAGCCTTGCGCAACCTGGAAAATGCCTACCACCTCATTCTTTTGGACTGCAGCCCCCATTGGCTGTGCTGGCTGAGGGTGAGGAGAGCTGTAGTAGTCCAAAACAGTGGGAAAGCATCAGGTTGGGAATTACTCAGGAAGAAACTCAACTATTCATACTGGAAGGGTACATTGGAGATTGCGCCCAGAGAAAAAGAGATTCTACACTTATATTATTTCTGCCATATGGAGGGGTATGGGGAGGTCTGAGGGCATGAGAGCATTGTTTATGAAGGGCAGGAGCAGTAAACTCTCAGACAAAATCAGAGTTTACCTTGCCAGAAAAGTGACAACCAAAGAAATATGTTTGGCTTTTTGGGGCTTATAACAATGTGATGGATCAATGGACTCCCTTGGAAAGTGGTGGACTCCCATTCACTAGAGATTTTTAAACAGAGGTTGGACGGCCATCCGTCAGCTGTGAGTCCTGCATTTCAGGGGGTGACCGAGATGACCCTTGGGATCCCCTCCAACTCTATGGATTCTATGAATCTTACCGTGACATCTCTGACAGGCAGAGCTTCCCATCCCCATTCAAGTCAAACATTCGCAGCTGTGGGGGCAGAAAGCGACAGTCTGTGAGTGGCTCCTAAGTTAAAGGTTTGGCCTGCAACAAGACACTCCGAACGATAATAACAATAATTTTATTAATTATATGCCACCCATCTGGTTGGGTTCTCCCAGCCAGTCTGGGCAGTGGCAGAGGAAGCCGCTCGGGTGCCTGGAGTGCACCTATAGAAGCGGGGCAAGGGCGGGGGGCACCGCAGGGCCTCCGGAGTCTGCCTGCCTCCTTCCACTCAGCTGCCCTACAGCTGGGGGGGAGGCAGTGGGTAGACCGTTTGGGCAGCGCGGAGCCTACGCGCACCCAAGCCACCATGTCTCTCCCAGGAAAGATGCGTGGCTCAGGCGTGCTGCAGGCCTCACGGTGAGTGCTGCTCGGCATTTCGTCACCCCTCTCAGTGGTGACACCCAGGGCAGACTGCACCCACTGCACCCCCTTCCTCCACCCCTGATTCTGGGTGGCTCCTACCAGATGGCCTCTTTTCATTGCCCCTCTGCAATACTATGCGAAGTGAAGTGTATTCATATTACCACCTTAAAGTGCAGTGAAGTTGCATTTCACAGCTCTTTCTCCTCTAGCTGTTCACATCAGCACAGCTTCATTTGTGTCAGACTTGTTTCTGTTTGTGTACACACTAGGGGGCATTGACAGGGCAGGGATGTCTCTACCCCATGCAAAGGACCCCAGTCAGTATGAAGCTGTTTGAGAAACAATGGCATCAAACAGTAGCATGTTATAATGAAGGACAGAATACACATGCATTTGGGATAACCACCACAGATTAAAAACCCAGAACTGGATCTGCTGGGAGTGCACAGTCAACCAGAGTATGAGCACAGCCTCTGCTGAAATCGGCAGAGGTAGCACAGCAGCCCCCGAAGAAGCCTACTTGCTTCCTCTTCTCTAGATTCCCTTGGAAAAAAGAAAATGGAAGACACTTCTGGTGTCTTTGGAAAAACAAAACCAACTGAGAGGCTGAGAAGGCATTGGAGAGTCACAGAAAGTATGTCTTCTTCTTCTTTGCCAAGTAAGATTGTCTTCCATGAACACAGTCTTAACTGTGAGTCCGTAAGTGACTGTGGAGGCTAATTCTAGATCCACATGTCCTTCCACAGTGGGGACATAGGTTTCCGAGTGGGAGTTAATCACGGTGATTGTTTGCCAAACATGATAGCCCCACCAAAGCCAGAAAGGCTGTAATTGCCCACCCATTTAGGCTGCTTAAATTGCACTGAGGCCAATGGGATTTCAGCAGCCTGACCACATAGCAGCCTTCCCCCAACCTGGTGCCCTCTGAATGTCTTAGACTACAACTCCCAAGTTAGCATGGCCAAGGTTAGGAGTTGTAGTCTAAAACATCTAGAGGGCACCAGGTTGAAGAAGACTGATGTGGACTGCAGCCAGAGAGGGCACTTTTAAAGCCTAACTAATTAGTTGTGGCAGGAGCTTTTGGGGGATACAGCCTATGGTGGACAGAGGAAGCCTGCAGGTGGTTCTGGAGTTGAGCAACGGACCTCCCCACCCCCACAGGAGACCTTCCTACTCCCAGGGGGCTTCTTGCACTTACGATGGTCTGTGTATATTCTTGCAGCTTTGGTTCATCGTAGGGCCGGTTGGCTTTTTCAAGCAAGTCCGAAAGAAATCCCTGCAAAAAGAGAAGGCATGAGAAGGCGCAGATTGATTTACAGCCCCATCGTAAACATGCCCACTCAGAACTAAGCTCAACCGTAAGCTCAACAGGTCTTGATGTCCTAGGAAGCAAGCGCAGAAATGCAGAGGAAATGAGGCATCCTGGGGAGGACTCAACTGTTGCTGAAAAAGGCAGCTACAACTCTCCTTCCTGCATAAACACCACCACCACCACTGACCCCAGCCCCCAGGGACAGACAAGACTGTAGGGGAAGTAGGCAAAGAGAATCCTGCCACACAGTAAGGCCAGACATCTCCTAGCAGGACATTACAGTAAGAAGTGGAATGAGCTGTGCATAAAAGCCACAGCTCTGCCTTTTAACAAGAGACTCTTCCCTTGACCAAAAATGGCTTCTGTTTGGTTTAGAGTCTTGATTTGTAAAATGGGGGCAAGAGGCAAATGCTGTGGTGACAATAAAGAGCAAGAAGCATTTGCACACTAGTGCTCTGGAAACTGTAAATAAGTGTGCAACATACCTTTCAGTGTGACATACAATCATGGAACTGTAGAGTTGGAAGGGACCCCACAGGCAGGGGGTGGCTTTTGAAGAGGGTCAGACAAACCCATGGAGGAGGAGGAGGAGGAGGAGGAGGAGGAGGAGGAGGAGGAGGAGGAGATCAGTGGCTACTACCCACTATGGCTATTTTCTTCCTCCACAGTTGGCAGCAGTATGCATCTGAATGTCAGTTGCTGGGAATCACAAGCAGGGAGAGAGCTGCCTCTGTGCTCAGGTCTGGCTGATGGGCTACCTACTTGAGGCATCCTGGGAGCAGCATGCCGGACTAAAGGGGGGCACTTTAGCCTGATCCAGCTGCCTGATCCTTTCTTTTGTCCTTGGAGTTCCCTATGAGGAGGAGCTCCATTCCCCTCCATTCCTTCAGTCCACAGCAATGAGATGCTGCAGAGTCTACACCTCTTGCCTGCTCCATGCAGAGATTTGGATGCAGCTGGGGAAACACGTAAGAGCATGGCAACATGATGGATAGGGAGGCCATTTTCAGCACAAACAAAAGATGTTGTTGCCACTGTTTGGATCCTTGTTGAAGCCGCCTCTTAGTGCTGCTGCTCTTCCTCCCACTCTGCCACGCCTCAAGTGCTAAGGACAACAGCAGTATCAGAGCCGTGATCAATGGATGCTTTGTGAAGAGCAGGGGAGGGGGGGGTCGTTGTTATAGAATAGTGGTTCAAAGAGTGACTTGCCAGCCACAAAATACCCGGGAGAGTCAAATCTCACTTCATCATTGTGCTTGCACAGGAAAGCCTCTCTCAACCTCAGCTCCCACCTATAATGTGGCCATCTTAACACCGGCCAACCCTACAGGGCTATTACAAAGAGTACTGAAAACCAAAGAGAAGTGCATTGAAGATGCTGAGCACTGATATTGCACAGAGGCTATTTGTGCATTAGAAAGTGTGTGTGTGTATGTGCATGCAAGTATGCAGTTGGCATTAACTTTTAAAAGGTGTTTATCCCTGTGAGCCATTTTGCATCTGGTTCTATCTTCTCCTAGCCCTGACCTCAGCTCAGCCCACCTTGAGCTCATTGGCTTCGATGTAGCCACTGCGATCGGTATCATACTTCCGCCAAGCCTGCAATGGAAAGAGCACAGATTTGTCACAACAATTGCATTTATATTGATTTTTATACATTTTGGGATTTATAACCCACCTTCTCACAAAATGCCCCAAGGTGGCTAAGAACAGAAGCAGCAGCAGCACCAATAATGAAGAAAATAACAAATGAATCGGCAGATTAGGAAAAAGCAATAATGAGCCGGTAACTGAAAATCCATCAGAGAGCAGTTCAATCAATTAAGAAATGGTCTTTGGAGCCATCCTGTGTCACAGAGCAACCGCTTTCCAAATATTCAGTATCAGTGGGAAAAGATTCTCAATATTGTTTTCATCTGGAGAAAGGCCAGCACAGTGGAAAACGCTGTGTCAAGGGTTCACCTTCATTATTGAAAGAATGAATATTTTAAGCACAAATTATTATAAGCAGATCAATTTTAATATTTAATTGCCTGTGCCTGTCACACAACTTAATTTGCCCATTAGCTAACAACAGATGGACTCCAGTTTCATTTCCCAACACGGTATTCATTTCCTATTATTCATTTTAATTGCTTGGATGGATCGCTGTTTCACAGCTGTTGGATGTATGTCTCAAGATGACGACATATCAGTAGCATTTTTATTTATTTATGTGCCTCTAGGGCAGACAGCACCTATTTGCTTCCAGGGAGAAGTTGCCCAATGCCAACCTTACGACAGCCCTGCTGGCCTGGCCTCCTCTGCTTCACTAAGTGGGCTGTAGCTCTGTAGCAAAAGTTCTGGGGCAAACAGGCTGGCCCGTTTCCAGTTGGTGCCTATCTCAGAGCTGAAATCCTGTAACTTTTCATATGACAAATGTTATTGTGTATTTTTTGTCCTGCTCTCAGTGCTCTGCAGTGCAAGAGGGCCTTTCCAGATGGCAATAATGTAATAACACTGGGGAAGCAACACAGAATAACTAACGAAGCAGATTAATGTGGATGGCCTAGTACAAATCCACTTCCAATCACTCTTACAGCGTCATCAGCATCTTGCAAAATTCACCTGCTAAGAACAAAACCCACCACAGTCTGGAGGAGCCCCAAATAAGATAGCAGGAGCCAAATTCTTCTTACCTCCATGAATTCGGCACTGGAGCCAACGTGCTGCCGGAAACACAGCAGGAAGTTCTCCTCTGTGGGCAAAATCTGTGCCAGCTGGGTGGGGAAGGAGAAAGAGACAGGTAAGGCATGTCAACTTCAGAGAGAGAAAACTGGTTGAGAACAGTGTAGACAATATCAACAACAACTGCTTAAAAGTATGTTCCTGGTCTCCTTTCCCCTGACCTTCTGTCTTGCCATTTTTCTAGGAAAGAATATAGGGAGAAGTTCAACTTGGACAGTTTTGGAGCAAGCCCACTTTAGATCACTGAAGTGAACTGTTGGCACTACAAAGGACTCCTGGTCACAGGGTAAAATGACTGGTTTTAGAACAGCATAATCCAGATTAGGGAAGCTGCTGAGAAATATGCTCAGGAGGATTCCTCAGAACAACCAAGGGCCAAACTAGATGTCCATTGTATGAATGCACTTAACACATACATTTTTGTTATTTATGTAGCAGCTGCAGGGAAGCTTGAACAGCCTCTGGAAGGAAACACTTAGGGATACAGCACCTGCATGGCCTGCAGAAGGTCTCGTATTCAAATTCTGGTGGCAACTCTAGGTGGGGCTGGGAATGTCCCCTCTGATTCACCCTGGAAAGCCATGGTGGCCGCTTGGTATTATGCTAGATGGGCTTCCTCTGGCTTTTTCTGCCTGCTGTTCTGCATTCTCCAAGGCTTTAGTACAGCCTTCCCCAAGCTGGTGCCCTCCAGATGTCTTGGACTACAACTCCTGCCAGTCCCAGCCATAGGATCCTGGGACTTAGGGGAGCATAACCTGATAGTTGTAGCTCAGAACCACTGGAAGGCACCAGCTTGGGGAAGGCAGCTCTAGCAGGGCTGAGGCAAACAGCAACAACAGTGTGGAGATCAGCCACCTCCTCTTGCCCACCTGAGGAATGGTGAGGATTGGGCCCAGAGAGTAAGAGAAGAAGAAGAAGAAGAAGAAGAAGAAGAAGAAGAAGAAGAGGAGGAGGAGTTTGGATTTGATATCCCGCTTTATCACTACCCGAAGGAGTCTCAAAGCAGCTAACATTCTCCTTTCCCTTTCTCCCCCACAACAAACACTCTTTGAGGTGAGTGAGGCTGAGAGACTTCAGAGAAGTGTGACTGGCCCAAGGTCACCCAGCAGCTGCATGTGGAGGAGCGGAGACTTGAACCCAGTTCCCCAGATTATGAGTCTATCGCTCTTAACCACTACACCATACACAAGAGCAGCAAGGAGACATGACAGTGGCAAGAGGGGCAATCTTCTTCCCATCAGGAGATCTGCAGCATTTCCCCTTTGCTGAGTTTGTCCCTGCCTGCATATAGATCTGCATATAGGCAGACTCAGAGCAGTCATCATGCAGAGAGGGGTGAGCATTCTGCCGAACGCACAGGCTCGCACCCTCTTCAGGGCAGGGGGCTTCTGGACTTCTGCAGGGGGGAGGGTGTCACACAGCTCACCTCAGACATTTCAATTTTCCCATCGGCATTCTTGTCGTATTTCCGCATGAACTCCTGCATCTTCTCTGCAACATTGACATTTTTCGATTCCTGAGAAAAGAGGGGGCACGGCTCACTCCTCTGATGCAGGCTCAGCTTGGTGGGTAGGGAGAAGCAAAGCCACTTCTGGGCTCTGTCCTGTGCCCAGACCAGCAGGCGAGCTGCATTTCGAAGAGAAATGGCATTTGGGATTCATAAAGGTAAAGGTACCCCTGACCGTTAGGTCCAGTCGCGGACAACTCTGGGGTTGCGGTGCTCATCTCGCTCTATAGGCTGAGGAAGCCGGCATTTGTCCTCAGACAACTTCCGGGTCATGTGGCGAACCAGAACAGCACACGGAAACACTGTTTACCTTCCCACCGGAGCAGTACCTATTTATCTACTTGCACTTTGACGTGCTTTCGAACTGCTAGGTTGGCAGAAGCAGGGAACGAGCAACAGGAGCTCACCCCGTTGCGGGGATTTGAACCGCCAACCTTCTGATCGTCAAGCCCAAGGCTCAGTGGTTTAGATCACAGCGCCACCCGCATCCCACCTGGGATTCATACACCTCCCCATTGAGTGCAGCCCCATCCGCGGCAGGCTTTGCTTTTAAAATCCCCAAAACATAGATGGAACAGAAGTTGTCACTCAGAAACACCTCTGGGGGCCACAGGTTCCCCCAACCTTTGCAATAAAGCAACAGTGTTGAATAATAAGAATATGACATTTTGATTAACCCAAAGGCAAAAATTACAGCAATGCAAATTTTAAAACCCAGTTTAGTCCTTTCTTTTAGGGGTCAAGCTAGATGCTTACTCCCAAGTAAATGGGCACAGAACAGCCTCTTTAAGCTGAAAACAGGAACAGAAGCAGAAGTTAATGGGCGGGAGAAAGAAAATGCACAGGTCATTACCATTCCTGCTCCCTTCCTGGCACTCTCTAGCTCTTGGAAGAAGCTTTCCAGTTCTTTGCCTTCAATGTAGCCGTTTCCTGAAAGAAGAAGCACAAAGGGAGCCATAAGGAGCATCCAAAGCTGGAAAAAAGGATAGCAGAAGGCATCTCTCATCTTGCTTTGAGTAACAAATGAACGCGGCCTGTGCTACCCTTTCATCCAGCCATGCCTTCACCTCCCCACCAAGGATGTTTCCACACTGATATGCCAGGTCAGGCTCTGTACACACCAGTGTCCATGCACACATGCGTGCCACAGATCAGAGTCTTCCATGTATACTTTTGTGCACATTCATTCATGCATGCAAGCTTTCAGTTGAACTCTGCCTCAGTTTTTCTCATCCACGCTAGTGGGTCGTGCTTGATGGGGTATGTTGCCCCCTCCCCTCATTTAGTACTTCCTCTGCCCTCCCTGAGTTCTGGAAGCTTGAGGTCCATTGAGGTCATGCCTAGAGGCATTAGTTTTTTTTGGGGGGGGGCACAATTACTGATTTTTTTTGAGATACAAGTTTTCTGATATGCCAGACTTGCACAAAACAGCCGGCTAATCAAGATGCAAACATGTACTGCCATTCATGTCAAGAAATACAAAACCTTCACAAGGCCAGAAAAGCAGCCCCTCCCTCGCTTTAGCGGCACCATTTCACAGCCCTGTTATTTTACAGCAAAGTGCCAAAAAAAAAAAAAAAGCTTTCCAACATTGGAAATGTAAAATACATGCATCACATATTTACTGTCAAAGCCAATTGGTCACTGCAGAATAATTATTTAAAAATTAGTATTAGTTTCTTGCCAAGTGACATCAGTGACACCTAAGTAAGCCCTGTGTAATTGTTTTAAAATTTAGGATTGGAGAGAGAAAGGGAGAGATTAACAACATAATCCTAGATCTACTCAAAAGTACAGCAGAATCCTAATCATGTCTGCTCAAAAGTAAATTCTGTTGAATCTAATGGTGTTTACTCCCAGGTAAATGGGATGAGGATTGCAGCCTTACTCCCAGAAAAGTTAATATAGAATGCCAGGACCAAATTAAAAACAGGCTATGAAATAGACAAATAAACTGCCCTATTCAGCAGCCCAGGAAAAATTGAACTTGTATAGCTCATTATGTTTAGAAGAAGAAGAAAATATCAACACATTTTAATGGCAACATAAGCTGCATTTACACTTTTATATTTCTCTTCAAAAAACATGATTACAAATAAGAAAACACACACACACACACACACAAGCTGTGTGTACATTTTTGTTATCACCACTGCAGAAATTGTTAAATGTATGTGCCTACCAAGATGCTGCCTATATGTGTTCTTTGATTTTCTAGAGCTCCTACTGGATTACAGAGAGAGAACAGTGGGAGGGCAGGCACATGTGGTGCCACTGCTGAAAGCCAAAAACTCACTCAACACCCGCTTCCCCATTATGTGTATGCAGTATCTGGGCAGCAAGGAGACAGAAGCAGGAACAGGCAGCTCTAAGATTTCCTAGCTCCTCCTGGTGATGTCAAAAAAGGTCACTTGCCATTCATTGGCTAGAACCCTGCAAAGTAGAGTCCACCGAAAATACTAGCTCAGTTCACAGAAATTGTGACACAGGGGTGGGGGTGTTAATGGAGTGCCTCATATCTTCTGATCTAGAGAATGGAGGAAGTTACTTAAAAAAAATAATCAAAGCTAAGCAACCAGGGTCTCTGCTGGCCTTGAGGTCCCCCCAAATCTGACCCTTTCTGCCCAACTGTTGGCAGCCCTGATGGCACACAGCAAAATGTCAACACACATGTAAAAAACCCCCAAAACAAACCATCCACACAATGCACTTTGGTATGTCCACAGTTGAGTAACAAGCAAATATATGTTGGATTTTTTTTGCTTACCAATTTGTCTGCTAATCAGGAAAACTTGAATTAAGTGAGGGAGGGGGAGTGTGGGCTGCTGCTTGAATGAGGAAAACCTTATGTGGACAATGTGGAAAACATGCAGACATGAGATGCTTCAACTCCATTTTAAATTGCCTTGTGTAGACAGCTTCTGCCACCCAGGGATGAATCACTAATGTAGGAGCCGACCTGGCATTCAATAATAAGACCAAAGTGGATGGGCTAGAAAGAGTGGATCCTTCTCAGACTTGGCCTCCTAAGTTCTCTGCGCAGCACCAGTGTAGGCTTGTGGGGTTGTGGAGAGGGAGTAGCTGTAGCTAACAGTGATTACATCTCCATCTCCCTTCCAGCAGGATGCAGTTTTTAAGTATTGGGACTTAGTGCTGGGCATTAAAGGACACCACTCTGCTCTGAGGTTGATTTCTGAGGTATTTCTGAGAGCCCTACTAGGGAAATTTCTGGCTGATGCTGTGGGTGCTCCCACTGAATCCTGTGAGATGTGTCATTCTATAAGGCCCCTTTGAGACCCAGATGTAGTGAAAAGTAGGGTATAAGTTTAATTAAATAAGTAAACCCAAAACCCTATTTTCTGAGTGGTTCAGGGTCTATGCTCCATCTTGGCCCACAAGAGGATTCAAGAGAGCTCCTGGAGGTAAGTGGTGGCACATTTGTAAAACACTGAGGCCAAACACGCCCACACCCTTTTGGATCTGCCATGACTTGGATATCAAGAATTCTGCAGTTGTGTCACTTAAATTTGTAGAATAAAGGTAAAGGGACCCCTGACCATTAGGTCCAGTCGTGACCAACTCTGGGGTTGCAGTGCTCATCTCGCTTTATTGGCCGAGGGAGCTGGCGTACAGCTTCCGGGTCATGTGGCCAGCATGACTAAGCCCCTTCTGGCGAACTAGAGCAGCACACGGAAGCGCCGTTTACCTTCCTGCTGGAGCAGTACCTATTTATCTACTTGCACTTTGACGTGCTTTTGAACTGCTAGGTTGGCAGGAGCAGGGACCGAGCAATGGGAGCTCACCCTGTCATGGGGATTTGAACCGCCGACCTTCTGATCGGCAAGTCCTAGGCTCTGTGCCTAGGCAAGTCCTAGGCTCTGTGCCTAGGACCCACAGCGCCACCCGCACCCCCAATTTGTAGAATACATTTCAGTTATTGCAACCTGAGGATGTGGACCAGGTGCTTGGAGGGGGGTGTAGCCTCCCATATGCCTGATGAACCCTGGATCCTTCATGGCTGGCAACATCTAGCCGAGGGAGACTAACCAAGAATTGACAGTGCGGCCCAATGAGGGAGAGGAGGTTAACTTCCCAGTTATATAAATTCATCAATATTTCATCTGTTTCAGCAGAACTATGAATCCACACTTGACTCCTAGTGAGAGGCCAGATTCTCCAGTAAGGAACTGAGGTACCCCCCTCCACACTCCTAGCTGACAATGAATGAATTTGGGAGGAGCTGGTTTGGTCACCATCAAGCAGCTTGTCCAATTAGCTGCTAATTTCTGTCTCAATGGCCGACATATCTGTCTGCTCCCTGTGTTGCAAACGCTCTGCCAATGGAAAGCTGGCTTAGCAGGCCAAAGGCTTTCTAATTCCCTCTTTCCTCTATGAAAGTTTCCGCCTTTCTGACTTGAACATTTCTCTTTTCTGCTTTTCTTTGAGTACACTTTTAAATATTGTTTAAAAGAATTTAATGGTAGCGGCTCAAACATCAAAGAATTAAAAGGAAAGGCATGGTTATACCTACTGGGCCTCATTCTGCAGGGAGTCCAAAAAATTCTGGTTTTCATATGGCATCCTTTAAAAATCATTTGGACGAGGGTTTTTCAAAGCAGCAGAAAACTCTTTCATATAGAAACAAGCTGCCCAACAAAGCTCTTATTAAATGGCACAGAGCTCACTCTGATTTCTCCACAGTTGCTGCTGCTGGCTTGGCAAGCTTCTTTTTGAAGGACAGACGCCCTCTTCACTTCTTATCTTGAATGAGACTAAGGACATTCCAGATAACAATGGCTTAGTCTAGATTGTTAAAGTCTCTTCCTTAGGGGCTACCTACCAGGTTGCAGTCAGTTTTACAAACCTCTCTATTGTTAAACCTTTCGGTTAACTGGGGAAAATACGCGACAAACCTTCACTCTAACAATAACCCTGTGAGGGAAGTTGCTAAGGAACCCATTTTAAGAAAGGGGAACTGAGACAACTTGCTTGAAGCCATCTCAGAATCTGCAGCTCAGTGGCTACTTGAACCCAGGTATGGCAGATGCATGTGCAACACCACAGCTGCATGCATGGAGCTGTTGCAAGTCAACCGGTCCGTGTGAAAAGCATGAGTCATTAAGAAGGTCTGAAAACACTCTTTCTGATTTGAAGATATTTAAAGCAGGGTAAGAAGAAGAACCTCCTGCCAACCTAGCAGTTCGAAAGTACATCAAAGTGCAAGTAAATAATTACCGTATTTTTTGCACCATAACACTCACTTTTTTCCTCCTAGAAAGTAAGGGGAAATGTCTGTGCGTGTTATGGAGGGAATGCCTACGGGTGGCATGCCTACG
The DNA here is from genome assembly GCF_965112155.1 of Podarcis liolepis. Taxonomy (NCBI): domain Eukaryota; kingdom Metazoa; phylum Chordata; class Lepidosauria; order Squamata; family Lacertidae; genus Podarcis; species Podarcis liolepis. The sequence continues at coordinate 55,089,094 of NC_139561.1, read as the reverse complement.
GATTTTCCTCCTCTAAAAACTACGTGCGTGTTATGGTCAGGTGCGTGTTATAGAGCGAAAAATACGGTAGGTCCCGCTCTGGCGGGAAGGTAAATGGCGTTTGCATGCGCTGCTCTGGTTCACCAGAAGCGGCTTAGTCATGCTGGCCACATGACCCGGAAGCTGTCTGCGGACAAACGCCGGTTCCCTCGGCCTACAGAGCGAGATGAGCGTGCAACCCCAGAGTCAGTCATGACTGGACCTAATGGTCAGGGGTCCCTTTACCTTTTTAAGAAGAAGAACAGCTAAACACCTGTAACCCGCAAAGGTATCACAAGAAGCAATTGATTATGAATTGGTTAGATTATTCCCTCTCACGATATAGAACATAAGAAGAGCCTGCTGGATCAGGCCAATGACCTATGGGGACACTGGCAAGCAGGACTTGAGTATTCCAAGCATTACTGCCTCCGAACATGGAGGCAGAGCATAGCCCTCATGCCCAGGGGGTGTGGGACGGGCTCATGAATCTTTAATAGGCACACTGAAGAGCGAAATTTGGCTGAATCCTCCAGCAGTGAGGAGTGTCTGTGGAGGTTCCGTCTTCTACAGAGCTACACTTTGAACCCAGAATCTTGCTCCAGAAGGCCTGCAAGTGTCCCTTCCAACTCTGGGGATCCCAAGTAGGATGGAAATGAGTGTTCTGAAAAACATCTTTTAATGGTATTTCTCATGAATAGACAGGGAGGCTTAATATGCATTTATTCATACTCTTAGAGAAGTCTCACCAAATTAGGTCAGCTGAAGCAAGGCTCTTATAAGACCTGACTTACTAAAACAGTCAATGCATTTTTAAATTCCTTGCAAAAAGTTCTGCTATGCTAATGCCCTGCAGGCCATCCGGGGACCTGATTAGCCTCTCAAAAGAGGGTCTCATATAAATCAGCCAGGAAGGCAGAAGGGCACATAATCTCTTCTGCACCATCAACACAAACTGTGATGGCTCCTTCCAATAGAGTGCCATTGGAGAACTGTCATTTTGGGAAGGTACCAAGCCTTCCTTCGATGTATTACCAGGTGCAGGATGGCTTTTCATGAGGTGTTAGGGGAAACTGCAACACTAAAGTTTCATAACCTCAGCAGACATGTTATTAGCATTTATAAACAGGAGAGTCTGAATGTTCAATGTGTCTCTTCCTAAGCCTTTGGACTTCAGCCACCAGCTTCAAAGGAGAAACAGCCTCAGGCTGGAGAGCCAAATTTAGCCCTTTGGACTCTCCCTAGGTCACACAGCAGGTTCAGAGCCTCAAGAGGCTTTCGCGAGCAAGGTGGAAAGCAGAGAGAAAGAGAGAGAGAGAGAGAGAGAGAGAGAGAGAGAGAGAGAGAGAGAGCTGGATGCTTTCCTTGTACTGATGACCTTACACCAGGCATAGGCAAACTCAGCCCTAGATGTTTTTTGAGACTACAATTCCCATCATCCCTGACCACTGGTCCTGTTAGCTAGGGATGATGGGAGTTGTAGTCCCAAAACATCTGGAAGGCCGAGTTTGCCTATGCCTGCCTTACACTCTGAATCCCTGGCAACCTCTCCCATGGCTTTTATGTGGGCATCCTTAGCTCATCTCACGATGGAGGTCTAAGGGTTCTAATTTGTTCTGCTTTCAGACTGTGGCTTGCTTTCATTAATAAAATCCTTAAGCATGTCTGTTTCCTTTAGGACTCAGAAGAGTGGTTGCCAAAGGATTCCACTGGACGCCTCCTGAGCATCCGATGAGAATACTACTAGCAGCCCTGCCATTAAGCTAGTATACACTTTGTGACCCTCCAGCCCTTTGTAGGCATGTAGCCCTCGGAAAGGACACCTTCACAAGATTTGCCTGGGAGTTTAAAAGCTGCCTATCACCCAAATATGCATCTGTGGTCCTTGAGATGTTGCAATGTTGCAGGACACGGTAGTATGAGAGGAGCTGGGATGCGTGGGGAGGATGGTTTTCTTTAATTCTCCCAATATCCTTGCGAACAATTTATTGTCCCCTCCCATAAATGCAATGCAGATCAAGTAATGAAAAGACGATCCTGATTATGCTGGGTAAATTGTCTTGTTCTTCTTCTTTTTGTTTTGTCTTGAGTTACCCATTAACTATCTAAAGACAGTTGGTGGCCACTAGGGGCGCATCGGAAGATGGCTGACAATAACATCTCTCCGACCCACACGAGGTAATTAAGAGGCTGTGATGGGAGTAAACAGCCTCCCAGCCCCCCCAAGGGTGTGTGAGGGTGACTGCCCTTGCCTGCTGTGCCCTATACCACCCCCCAAATTTGTGGGGGTGGGGGCACTAGGCAGAAAGCCCTTGTGTGGATCTCAGCGCTCCTGGACGCTGTCTCTGATTCGTGCCTCTAGCTGCAGCAACTTCAAAAGAAACAATTAGGAGGAAGCTAATGCACATATTTCAAGGAAGAAGGGGGAATAAAGACTGCTAACTGAAGAGATCTCTGATAAACAAGACGGGTCGGAGGAACAAGAATAAATCATGAGAAGACACACTAAGGCTCAGTATGTTCGGCAACAGGACTGGATGGGGGAGGGGGAAAACTTTTCTTTTTTCTCTCTATGTGATTGTCACAAGTCAGAAATGCCGTTTAAATGACTTAAGCTGTGGATTTAAGACTGTATGGAGATAATTTTCTAACCAAAGCATGTTTCAAGAAGATCGTGGAAAACATAAGAGCTTTGGAATGACGCAGCAAAAAATATTGTCGCCATCTTGGCAAGTTCTGTCGAAAGATTTATGTCTGGGAGGAGGAAAGAACTGTTTTCATATTGTGGGTGAGCCTCCTCAGAGGGACTAAAGTGCGACAGACTTGCGAGATTAATGATGGAAAGAGTGCTGTTATTTATGAAAGTGATGATATATGGAAACCATCTTGATATGATGACTGGACAAATGGAAAAAATTCACACAGGATTATAATTGGTGTTTACCTGCTTAAGGAGATTATCAGAAGAGATCATAAAGAAAAAAAGAAAAATATACGAACAAGGTGAGATGTGGAAACAGCAAGATAAGATTGGGTAGAATTATGAACATTAGTTGGACAGATTTGTGGATATTAATGCAGCAGCAAGAAGATGATTGGAATCCCCCTTCGGAACTTGAAATATGGGTCACCCCAACAAAAATTTAAAATTCGGCTTTGTAATTCGGAATTTATGTGATGTGATGTGATTTGATTTGATTTGATTGGTCGGTTAATAAAAATTATTTTTTAAAAAAACACTATCTAAAGACAGTTGTAATTAAGCGGTATATTAATTGTCAAAATAAAAATGCAATTTGGCTAGCCCTGAACTCCCCTGGCACTCCCTCTTCCACCCTGACCTTTTCCAGCTGCGTGTGGCACAAGAAATCAGCCTTTATTGGCAACTGCTGGGCCCCCTTTTCCCAAGTCCAGGAGAAGTAAAGCAGCTGGCAGTGCTTCACCCATTTCTCCTCCAATGGGCACCTGGGTAGGCAGGAGGGCTGGCTGTTGCCTGTCCTGTTTGCACAGTGGGCAGCCCAGTCATCATTCTGACTCCTGGGCTGAAATCCAATATCAGCATTCTATTTGGGAGTGCAGTGAGAAGGATAATAGATAGGCACAGCATTTTATAAAACCAAAATTGATAAGCTCCATCAATGCCATCATTCAGCCAGTAATAGATGAACTATTGGAGGAGAGCCCATTCAAAATGGAGCCTGTAACAAAGGCAATAAATCAAAATAATGTGGTAGTTAATTATTCTTTTGCCTTGTTCTGGCCTGCTGCACAGCCGTAAACCTCAGCTTTTCAAAAATGCTGTCCTTGGCTTTGAATTGCAGTATAAACCAAGCTGGGATTTTATATGCAATCTTGAAATACATAGCACTTTTTAAATCCCTTAATCAAACCCCTTTACACATTAGAACTCTTATCATGCCTTGCAATTTTCAGGGCTTTTGTTGTTGATAGCAGTATTGCAACTCTTCCTCCAAGGAGATGAGTGGTGTATGTGGTTCTCTTTCCCTCACAACAATCCTGTGAGGTAGGTTAGACTGCAAGAGATTCATGGCTAAGTGGCAATTTGAACCAGGGTCTTCCCCCAGTCTGAGTCCAATTCTCTAACCGCCACCACAGAATGGGTTGTTGCATTTCCAGAAGTAGGGAATCTGCCCTGATATGCTCCTCCTTCCCAGCAGTCAACCTTCCTAGGCAAAGCAAACAGAACTTCATTTCAGCATCTGCTCCACCTTGACTCCTACCAGATTTAGAGAGCTTCACCACAAACCATCTTACCTTCCTGTTGCCTGCCTGCATTTTTTTTTAACTATCTATGAAGAGTTTGGATAACTCAAAAGCCTTGCAGACTCTTTTGTGGACATTTTGATTGGTCCTACTAATGGCATCATTGAACTGTGGATTTTGGATTTTTTATTGTGGGCCAATCTATCTAATTGTGGAGATACAGGCTTTATTTTTATTTTTTTAAGAAATAAAGTGGTACCTCTGGTTACGTACTTAATTCGTTCCGGAGGTCCGTTCTTAACCTGAAACTGTTCTCTCTTTTTTGCATTTTATTTATTTATTAACATTCTTATATTACATCGGTAAACATTGTCATATTACATTACAGGACTTACTATAATTTCCAACATGTATGCGAAAATTATATGCACATTTTATATACCTAAAAAGAAAATTAAACAAAGAAAAAAAGAAAGAACAAAGGAATTTTCCCCCCAAAAAATCATATACATACCAACACACTAGACTTCCTGTCTTTCCCGTTGTATATTCCTTTTTTACAAATGAATGTACTCTTATTATTATACAGTGGTACCTCAGGTTACATACACTTCAGGTTACATACGCTTCAGGTTACATACGCTTCAGGTTACAGATTCTGCTAACCCAGAAATAGTGCTTCAAGTTAAGAACTTTGCTTCAGGATGAGAACAGAAATCGTGCTCCAGCGGCGCAGCGGCAGCAGGAGGCCCCATTAGCTAAAGTGGTGCTTCAGGTTAAGAACAGTTTCAGGTTAAGAACGGACCTCCGGAACGAATTAAGTACTTAACCCGAGGTATCGCTGTATATTTCTTTACATATTATCTAATACATTCCTATATCAATATGTGCTCTTAGTCTTATTTCTCAACTCAGTGTCACTCCAATGTGAAACTGTTCTTAACCTGAAGCACCACTTTAGCTAATGGGGCCTCCTGCTGCTGCCGCACCGCCGCAGTGTGATTTCTGTTCTCATCCTGAAGCAAAGTTCTTAACCCGAGGTACTATTTCTGGGTTAGCGGAGTCTGTAACCTGAAGCATCTGTAACATGAAGCGTATGTAACCCGAGGTACCACTGTATATGTAAAATGCCTTTCAAATGTTTACTTGGATTTAACAAGAAATAGCACTTAAATAAACTGGGTTGTCAGTGGTCTGCTCCCCCACCAGAAGAAAACTGAATGTGTAACAGACTCCCTTTAGATAAATGTGTCCCTGCACATTCTTCAGAATATCCTGAGGCAAAATGTGCTTTTGGCACACTTGACAATATGGAAGAAACAGACACCTGCTGTTTGGTATTTTGATAGACCAGCACTGAGGCCTGCTGTTTCTCAGCTTGTGAACTATAGAGTGGGCAGTGGGGTGGGGTGGAAAGCGGAGGGGACCCTGTGGCACTCCAGATATGGTTAGGCTCTCATCATCCAGCCTACTGGCAATGCAGGCTGCAGGGGCTAACAGAAATTGGAGTCCAATGACTTCTGGAGGGCCACAGGGCAGTTACCCCTGCCACAGACAGAGGCTCTAGTGATCCATTCCTCCTCCATTTTGTTTTTCAACCTAAGGAGCCAGGGCAGGAGGAGGCTGTGTCAAAGAAGAAAGAGGGCAGGCATGGAGAGGCAGCAGCTTCCACCTTCCCCTTCCTGTTGTTTTCCAGTACAAAATATCCCCCCAGAATCTTTTTTACCTGCACAATGAAAGTTATAAGGCTCCCAACCAAATATATCACCATACTATAAGCATGCGAAGGAAACAATGGGTTTCCAGTGCAATGTTTTCCTCGTGGCAGTACCTGGGTTGGGGGTTGGTGAGAGGGATTGGTGGCTATGAGGAGGCACCTACTCCTTCCTTAGCCCTGGGTCACACTTGCAGATCCCCTTGGTTATTTTAAAATGTCTCCCTTCCCTCATTGGGTTCCAGAGCTGGAAGTGAGCGCAGCTGAGGGGTGGGGCTTTTGGGGGGAGACGTGGACTCAGTTGTAGGGTAGCTGAAGGGGAAAGGAATGAGTCTTCTTCCCTTTCCTGCCATATTCATTGTATTAATTTATTTTGAATATTTCTAGATTGCCCCCTCAGGGTAAAAGCCTCTCAATCCAATGCGGCCCACATACATATTTGAAAATATCAAAACGAAAACCATCCACTTATATTAACAAACTAAAATAGCTATCTAAAGCCATTAAGCAGCCCCAGCGGGCATACACGTACATCCTGTAACATTTAAAACAATTGCAAGGAAGTCAAATGCTGTTTAAACAATAGAATGCTAAAAACTCAGCTCAACATATCAGCTGAAAGCAGATGGAACCAAGTGGGTTTTCAAGGCTGGTTCAAAAGCCAGTGATGATAGAGCCAGCCCTATATCCCTTCAGATGGGATTCCACAAGTATGGGGCCATCATCAAGGACCAGCTCTACCTTTAGGCAGAGTGAGGCAGCAGACCTCAGGCGGCAGATGCTGAGGGCCACAGATCAGACAGAACCGCCTATGCCATGCAGTCCACCCAGCCACCCAAAAAGCTCTCAGGTGCAGAGGAAGACACTGTCCCACCAGCCAGTGTGGAAGCAAGATTCACACACCAGTCCAGATAGCCTCTGCATGTAGAGTAGGTGCAGCATCTTGGCCTTAGGCAGCAAAATGTCTTGAGTTGGCCTTGGCACTCTATTTTGTCCAGTGTGAGTTTGGAACAAGATGCTTGCTGAGTCTATCCTCACATTGGCCCTAAGCAACTTTGTACACAGGGCCATCATGGGCTCTGGGAATCGCAACAGTCCTGAAGATGAGTCCTGCTGGAAAGCCTGAGATGGGTGAGGCAAGTGTTTTCTTAAAGCAGGTGGCATTGTGTAATTGATCTCTGAAGGGCCCCCAAGGGAGAACCTTTAATCAGGGGAGGTTTTACTGGCACATCCCTGTGGGGTGAGCAGCCAGTGAAAGAGTGTGGGATAGGGTGACACAGAGCAAGCCTGCAAACACGGAAGGTTAAGCCATGGCTTTGGAAAGGAGAAAGTGTGAGCAATGAGAAGATGGAGGGCACTAGAAAGAGACCTTGGATGTTCCACAAGAGCAGTCGGAAACTGATAAACCACATTCACACAACTTTGAGTGACACACAGTCAACATGGTTAAATTAATGTACCCCCACCTCCAACACTTGTTATATGTAAAGTAATTACAGTGGTACCTCGGGTTACAAACATCTCGGGTTACAAACGCTTCGGGTTACAAACTCTGATAACCTGGAAGTAGTACCTCAGGTTAAGAACTTTACCTCAGGATGAGAACAGAAATGGCGTGTCGGTTGGCGGTGCGGCAGCAGCAGCGGGAGGCCCCATTAGCTAAAGTGGTACCTCAGGTTAAGAATGGTTTCAGGTTAAGAACGGACCTCCAGAATGAATTAAGTTCGTAACCCGAGGTACCACTGTACTTTAACCCATGATTCTGGAGGCCTGCCTTACACATGAAGCAAAGTGAGTACCAGTTCAGAACACACAAGTAGTTGCTACTTTTGCATTAGTCCTTATGAACTTGGTGGGGAGGGGGAAACTTGCTGCAGATAGAAAACTAGTGTATCAGGGTTTGGCCTGCTGTGCTTGGCTTCTACGTATGGGAAATTACTCAGAAGTACACTAATGAAATGCAGGACTCTGCAGGACTGTATTCCAAAGTTATGTGCAGTTTTCTAACTTGTGAGTGGTTTGTCATCCTGCAGTTTGGTTGTGAGCACCACCCCCATCCAGCTTTGCTGACGCCATTCTTGCCCCTGGGTCGTCCTGCATGCCTCTGAACCAAGGGGAAGACAAGGAGGAATGGCTTACCACCTCAAGGGGCTTCAGGAAGCACCAAGGTTGAGGTAGGACATAACTTGGTGAGAATCTACCATTATTAGGATCTCTAGATTTTGCATCCTCTGCGACATCAGCTGTTGATGCAATGAAAATGATGGTGATGCTCTGAGCACCCTGAGTATATTGTACATGGCTTGATTCATCAGAAAGATAGATAAGATAGAAATTGCAGGGGTCCTCCGATATAATAATGGGATTACTAAGCAGGGACAGTATAATTTCATACTGATGCCAAGTCCTTGGTTTCTGCTCTGATCATTGCAAGCGAGGTGATGTAACTGAAAAGCTGTGCTTAATGATAAGTTGCCAAAATGATTATATTAATAACAGGTTAGATCTCCTTAGCTCCCCTGGGAAGACCCCCCTCCACACATTGAATCACCCTCAAATTACACGGCAACAACATATCATTTATGTCTGTGTATGTGTGTTTGTTTGCGGGGTGGGGGTGTCGTGTTTGTTTTTAAGCTGAGCTTACTTGAATTGACAAAAGGTGTCTTGGTTGCATTCACCCTTTAGCGACACATCCTGCTCCAATTTAGAAGGAGGGCAACCATGGTTGGAGGGGTGAGGAGGGGTACATAGGAATTACAGGGGCCAATCTGAAATGCAGTTCTTTTGGGCACTCCGTCTTTCTCTTTCTCTCCTCCCCCCCTTTCTCTTGTATTCCTCATACCTGCCTTCTCCAACTTGGTGCTTGTCCAGGAGTTCTGGACTGCAACAGCAATCCACCCCAGCCAGCACATCCATGTTCCCATCAGCCCCAGCCTCAGATGATCTAGAAATATTTGAATTAATTGATTAATGTCTGGGTGGGATCATGGTTCCAAAGGGGTGCCTTTGAAAGCAGTCTGGAAATTCCCTCTGGTCCAAAATAGGGCAGGCAAATTTGTTAACTAGGACTGCATGGCATGGTAATGTTACACCAGTGCTTTTTGCTCTGCTCTGTCTTCCAGTCCATTTCCGGGCCCAGTTCAAAGAGCTACCATTAATCCATTAACCTTTAACAGCTTGGGACAAGGTGACCTGAAGGACTGTCTCTGCCATATATGCTTACCTGGACATCAATATCTTCTGAGGTCCTTCTCAGGGTCTCCCCAACAAATAAGGTAATGCAGCTAGTTTATAGGGAGAGGATCTCTGTGATGACTTTCATTGCTTATAGAGCCCTCTTTTTATGTTTCCTGGGTTTTCAGTCTCAATATATTTTAGTGACATTCATATCTTTGGTATATTCTTGGAGTTTTAAGACTGATGACATTTTGGTGCAGCTGTGAGCTCTGTCGTATTGATTTTGTATTTTGCTGGTCGTTTTCTGCTCTATTAGATTTTGTGGTGCTTTTATGGTTTTATTATCCGGCTTTATATTTATTTGCTTTAATTTTTAGTGGAAGCCTTCCAGAGAACATATGTTATTAGGCCGCCATAAATAAACTAAATAAAAGATGCCAGCATGCCTTCCTTCTTTAGGAGGGGCAACGAGGTCAGCTTCCTCCTTTTTTGAGAGCTTCCAGGCTGTTGCTATTTTGGGGTGGGATTCGGTTCATATACTGGCCAATTCAGGTTGTGCTTGGGAGAATGTCATGCAAACAACAACAAAAATCCTCATCCCTGAAAAGATCAGACATTCTGAGATTCGGAAAGGGATGGGGAAATGTACCAGCAAGTGTAGACTAGCATTTGCTTGATGCACCATTGTCAGAATAAATGCTCATTAAATAGTCAACACTGCTTAATTTCCCTGCAAACAAATCAGGGTGAATAATCAATAAACAAGCCATCTGGAAGAGGACTTGCTCGGTGCACTTTAGCCACAATCCAGCAGTGAGTTATGTGAGCTTATCCCCGATCAGTTTCTGTAGGCTTAAGCTTGCCTCGCCCCGCAAGAGATCACGGACTCTGGGTGAGTTGAAAACACCACCCCGCTTTTTGCTCCTCTCCTGTCAGCATCTGCCCAAGGTGAAGGTTGCTCAGTTCCTTCTCATGTGCAGACTATGGTCTGACCATTTTGCTAGGATTTTTTGTTTCAGCTGCTTTGAGTTTCTGAGTTAGGGCTGGGGAACCTCTTTTCTATCAGGGGCTGCATAACCTCAGAGGCAATCAGGTGGGGCAGAACTGCATGCTGACAGCTGAGGCCATGGTCAAAATTGGCTGGAGTTTACAGCCCTGCAGGATTACACAGTGCCCCCCTCTCTTTCTTACACACAGACAGAGCAAGGAAAAGTGGGCCTGCAGTTCCTGGAGGGCCACTTGAAACTAAATCCTGGATCCCTGCTCCTTGTTTGTCCTGAGGTTGCTGCAACCATGGAGAATCATAAAGTAGCCAAGCAGTCACAGAGACCGGTCCATTGTTATGCAACTGGCCCACCCACCCACATGCTTCACCTTCCCAGCCCTTTGATCATCCACGCCATGCACAATATGCCACAGAAACATTGTTTTGAAAGCACATGCTCCACAAGTGGCTCCAGCAAGAAACCCACCCGGTAGCACACCACAGGGGAGCATCATGCACCTCCTGCCACATACTGGGGTGTGCCTTCAGCCAGTTCATCTCAGAGGAAAGTCTCTTCCCTGTCACTGGTGTGGCAACGGGTGCAGTCAAAGCATGCACATATATAGGGTGGGGGATTTAATTTATGAAATTTTTGGTTCTCTTTCATTTCATAGGACAAAAAAGTCAGAAAAGGCCCTGGTTAGATTTATCCCTATGGCCCCAAACCATGTGAACCTCTTGCCTCCTGCAACAGTATCAGGGAGACTGTTTCACCCCTACAGCTGAAATTCTTAAAGACCACCTTCTTCCAAGTTCTTCTTTTTCTGAGCGTATCCCATCATGGCTGGAAGAGGAGGCACAGCAGAGGACTTAAAGAGTTTCAGGATATGCATGTATCCCCCTCTCTCACAAATAAAAGCCCTTTTGTATCAGCGCTCTGGATAGCAGCCAACTGTTCCTGTGTTGTGTTAGATGTTAACAGCCACCACCTCAGGCACCCAGCGGCTTACCTCATGTGAATTACTTGTAAGCGGTGCTTAGAGGCAGGTTTGCAGCTATCTAGAGTAAAATCCTACTATGCCATCTTGACACAGTGACTAGTGGGGAAAACATATTGTACACAGAATTCTCCAGAGCTCAAATCAAAGGTTTTTAAATAATAATGGCCACCCGCAGGGGGTGTTATCAAGACATGGTCACAGAACCCTTTACAGTAAGACAAACTCCCATCATAATAATTTTTAAATAATAATGGACACCCGCAGGGGGTGTTATCAAGACATGGTCACAGAACCCTTTACAGTAAGACAAACTCCCATCATACTGCAATCATTGCCCTTCTCTACAGGAGCACATGTTTAGCTGCACAGTCACAACCCAACAGGAGAAGCCACCTCAACTCTTCCTAGCATGGGACAGGATCTCTAACCAGACTTACTTATAGTAGCAAAAAGTTTATGAGCCTCCAAAGTTTATGAAAATAAACACCAGGAAGTCTGAGACTATACTACTCTAAAACATATTGAATTCTACCAAATGGAACACTTTTCAACTTGCCCACACCCATTGTGCCCACTCTCATCAGAAACATTTCCACTCCTTTCTACTCACTCTTTGTCTCACTATTTCCAACTCTCATTTACTACAGCTAACAAAAGTGAACAATTTATAAAACGTAGACACTTAAAAACCAACAGCAACCCAACAGCAAAAAGAACAGGCAACAGAAACTACCTTTCTGAATTCTGTCTTAAAAACCACCTTAATTTTAAATAAAAATTCAGGCAAAGTAGAAAGAAACTTAGCATGCCTACTGATTAGCACTGGCCATTTTAAGCCACTGATCAATCTCCTCCAGCCACATGTTGGCACCAAACAATAAAACATCAGTTGTCCCTAAAGGTTAAATGAACAGAAGTTTGTGTCCCTCTTTTCAATCTCACTGACCATCAGCATCATAATGTTTCCAGATGTCCAAGAACTGGGAGGCGGTCAGCTCTGCCAGGTGCAGATAAGGGGGCTGCTGCTTCCCTGCCATGAGCGAACTGGTCCTCAACCGCGTTGCTCTCTTGTTTGCGTTCAGCACCAGGAACTGTCCAGCTGCCTCTCCAGCTCCCTCGCTGCCCTCTCTGCCTTTATAAGCCTTTCAAAGCTTGCAGAAGGAGGCAACGTCCACTAGAGGGCACACAGGCTGTTGAGGAGAAGGCGGCGGCAGCAGCAAGGGGAAGTGTGTGTGTGTGTGTGTGTGAGAGAGAGAGAGAGAGAGAGAGAGAGAGAGAGAGAGAGAGAGAGAGAGAGACGTAGGTCTGTGCCAGTGTGTGTTCTAATCTGGAAGTTCTACAACCTAATGAAAGCAAAGTACTGGGGTGCATGACAGATGACAGGGAGGGAAGTCTACATGAAATATCTGAGTTACACTGGTTAAACATGTGCAACTCCTGGTTTCTGAACAGGGCAGCTAATCATCTGAGACAGTCTTCATAGTTATCAGACAGACCATGCAAGGTCTGCCCCCAACAAAACCCGCCAAAAATGATGAAGAGAAACCATGTCTTGGGGCAGCAGCAGCAGATGGCAGGATTGGCATAGGGATTTGTAGCATTTGCCAGAAATGGAGAGGGGGGAAAAGGAGCAGGTGTAGCCACTCCTGAGAAGTGATTCCTTCTCTGCCTCTCTTCCCCTGCAGCCCCAAAACTGGAACCTGCCTTCCCCCTTTGGATATCTTCCACTACCAACAGAGGATATCTGAACCAAACTGCAATTAGTTCTATAAGATTGTTCACCCCAGAGTTTGGCGCATTCTGCATTTTGGACAGAGCAGATCCCAAGTATTTCAGACTCTTGCCATAACCTTATCTGACTGGGAATGTGGCTACTGCTCCCTTGACATCCAGTGATATACATTGGGTAGATTGGGCTGTGGCATGCAACAAGGTTAATCAGTGGGAGACTTTGCCGTAAAACTGGTGAGGCAGGAAACTGAGGACATGTTTCCTGGGCATATGGAGGACGCCAGGTTGGTGAAGTCTGGACTGCATCACAACTTGCAAAGAGAAAGCAACTGCAAGAGGTACCCTAACTTTTCCTAGGAAAGGGCTCCTCAACTGGCAACTGCTCACTGAGGAGGACATTGCCGTAGCCACCTCTACCCTCCAAGGGCCAGCTGCTCCTATCCAGTCCTTTGCAGTACCAGGATTCGGTCAATGGGCTCAGTCAATCATTCCAACTGCAGTTTATTCAGTGTTTCACAATACTGTGGCAACAGAGGCCATTGGCTTCCCCCCCTGGGCTCCCTCTTTTCTGGGGTCATCCATTTTCTGCTGGCTAGTCACTCAGCCAGACAGCCGGTCCTTGTGACAATGGCACATTGCAGGGAAGGTCCCTGCTCCTCCTCCCTCCTCCCTCTAATTGCACTGCCTCCTCTCTTTCTCACGCACACTAAGCATCACTTGACCCCACCAGCCCTGCCAGCTGGCTCATTTTTCACAGAGAAGAGTCCCTGCTTCCGCTAACTCAGAGGTCACTGGAGGATGCTGGGATCACACCATCCTCTTGCCGAAGGTGTCCCATTAGTGCAGGAGGATGCACCTAAATCTCTGGAAACAGAGCTAGAGGAAGAGGCATAGGGCAACTCTGGCCATAAGCTTTGCATTATGCACCAAAGCAAAAACTGGCATGTGCAAGCAGCCTTCTCAGAGGGGGGGGGGGGCACAGCAAAGCAAAGCAAAGCAAAGCAAAGCAAAGCAAAGCAAAGCAAAGCAAAGCAAAGCAGAACTCTTCCGGTACCTTCTAACTTCCCCATCCCATCCCTACATTATGTCATGGGTACCAATTTTGATGAAATTGAACAATAAGCAAAATTTACTCTGCCGGATGCAGAGTACAAAACTGTCAAAAGAAGGCAGAGAGTACACCCCCCCCCCAATGATGGGACAGCACCTGAAGCCTTAGCCTTAGATGAACTTTCTCTGAGAGGCAAGTTTAGGGTAAATTCATTTATCCCTGTCATGCATGCTCTTGAAGTCAACCTAGACAGAAGAGCAAGGGAGTATAGGAGTGTACAGGAGGATGGCTAGCTGTTTTTCATTTTGGGTGAACCTGCAAGCAACCAAGGAGCAGATTCACAATGGCATTGAGATTATTGATGCAAGAGTATCCAAAGGAGGTTGACCTTAGTCTAGTCAATGAACTTTGCACTTCCACCTGTATGTCAAACTAGCTCACGATGAAAAAGAAAATTTCAGCCACCAAATGTGGAAACAATTTTCATATTGTTCCTGAGTTTAATGTACTGGTGAAAGATCATTTTCTAGACTAAAAAGGATAAAGAATGAGCTACAGTCAACCATGTCTCAGGGTTCTGGGATGGTTGTGCAAGGTCTCTGAGAGGCTCCCATGATATCTTGGACAGCCTTGACCTTGCAAGATCTCAAGAGAACAGAGGGGGTGGTTTGGGGAAGGTCATTCTGATTTTGCACAATTTTGCCTTTATACGCAACCAAGAGGAGCATAACCCTCATGTCAATTGCAATCACCTTGTATTTGACGATGACGATGATGATGATACGCAAAGTTTTCTATACTGCCTACATTAAATACTGTTGTGTAGGAACAACATAAAATCAACAGTAATATTACGTTAATGAAACAATCCAGAATACATGCATCACCAGAGCACAGATGAGCAGCACCAATGCAGCACAGGTGTGAGATGCTGTCCCCTTTCAGCCTCCACAGCCATGTTCCTGCTGCTGCATTCTGTCCTAGCTGTGGCTACCAGGTCAGTTCAAGGGGCTGTCCCCCATGGAGTGCACTGCAGTAACCCAAGCTTGGAGGAATGTCCGTTTCCTGGAAAGGGCAGATGATCATTTATGTGAAGAAGAAACTATTATTCCTGGCAACTGCAAGAGGGTGGGTGTTCGAATAAAAACAAAGACTAAAAATCTTGTCTTTGTTAATGTTTTTAAATGATGCCATGCAGAAGAATTTGCTCACACAGACCTGCTTACTGAGAATTTATCCTGATTTGTTTGCACAAAGTTTGTGAGGATGACCTCAACTGCTGAACATCAATTCTGATTTGTTTGCCTGGAGGTTATATGGTGTTGCTTCAAGCAATTGTTATCTCACAACTTTGCAGTGCATTTCCCCATCAGTCTGCTAATTGCAAAAAGTCTTTTGTGGGGGGGGGGGATGGGCTGTTTGTGGAAGAACACCAAACCAACTTTAACTGACAATCTGAATTTGCCTGTAAGTGATTGAATCCACTGGCAACCACCTGGAAGCACCACAAATATTGGGAGAGATGGCTTCAAAAGTCCATTTTCCTCCTGCTTTCCAGGTGGCTGGGGGCATGAGCCTATCTTCTGGGTTATGGGGACGTGAGCAAATAAAGGAGTGAGTGACTTTTAGCATATCTCCCAGCTTAATACTCCCAGAAAAAGTCTGGTGTTTCTTTGTTTAACTTTGAATTTATAAGTGATTGGGGAAGATGGCAAAGATTTACAGGAAAAGGAGACAGCGATCCATGGATTTGGTAAGTATTACAGCTTCTCTCTCTCTCTCTCTCTCTCTCTCTCTCTCTCTCACACACACACACACACACACACACACACACACACACACACTGCTTGTGTTAACATGCCTTGCCAAATTACTAGAAGGGATGTTCCATTCTTCCCTCACAAGGCCGAAATAGGGCTTCCCTCCTCAGGTGCAGGCTACCTTTCTTACAGCAAAAGCTGGATGTTAGTGGTACTTTGTAACTATTACTCAGCTCTGCCTCCATCCTTAGGGGGAAACACAGGTTCTCTTTGTAGGTGGCATATAGGAATAAAGAGAAACCAGATTTTTATTAACAAAGGTGGGGTGAATTTTAGGTGGGGTGCAAAGGGGCGAAAAAGGCAATAGAGGCAATAGAAGCTACACTGGATAGCATTACCTAGTAGAGGGAGAGAATAACGTCCCATTGGCAGATGGTATATGCAGTAGCGGCCTGTTAGGTGGCACAAATGGGGCACTGTTGCTCTCTTGGCTTCCCAACACAAGAGGGCGCTAGCACTTAGCACAAGGGAGAGGGGAACGAGTGAGTGAGTGAGTGAGTGAGTGAGTGAGTGAGATGCAGAGAGTATGGCACAGTGCTGCATGTGGTGATGGAGCCAATCAGACGCTCCCACCATCTTGCGCCACACTGCATCATACTCTCTGCACCTCTCCCCTTCCCTTCTCCTTTTGGTAAGTGCCAGGGGCCCTTTGTGTTGGGAATCTGGGAGAGCAACAGTGCCCCACCCACACCACCTCACCTGCAAATACTGGGGGCAAGATCCTCTTCCTCAAGTTTTTGATCCTTCTGTTGTATGGCTAATGTCCAGCTAATGTGCTTCACAGAACTGTTCTCTCTTTTTAAAACCCCACCTAGAAGATGGTCCCATTTCAGGGCAAGAGAGTGAGGTTTCCTGCAGTGCCAATTAACGTTTTGACTGTTTGCAAAATCCGCTTTCTGGCATTTCCTGCCATCTACAAAAAATCCAGACCCTAAGCAAGATCTTCCTCCTTTCTTTTCCATCACCTGCTCTGACAACTGCTCTCATCTGGAGGGAAAGTGCATTGCCATGGATACCAGAGGGAAAAGAAGACAGGTTCCAAAAGAAAATGTTTGTCAGACATAAATGGTTAATTAAAGATTAAAGGAACACTGAATGGTTCTAGAGTGCTCAGGGGTGGAAAGAAAAAGCTCTCTGTCTCCTGGGGTGAACACTGAATAGCCACTCAGGCTGTACAGGTAGCACTAAGTGTCTCTGTGTGGCACACTTCGATAGAGTTGTTTGTTGGGGGGGGGGGCGGAATACAGGAGAGACTAGGTCTAATGAAGCTTAGTGGTGCCACCTAGAGTGTCTGGGATTCTTATGCCTGAAGTTAACTTTGAATGGACAGCTATTTACTATACAGTCCCTGAATAAATATCTTCCAGCTGAGCCCTTCAAAACAGTGGATCAACTGGTCTCAGTTGGGCAGACCTTTTGAAATGTATGCTCAGAGTCATCAGGGAGCTGGAACTAACCTCTCAGTATCAGAGATGGAGCAGATTTCATGATTAGGCCAAATGGCCCATCTCAGAATAGAGCTGTCACTAAAACTTTTCCCCATTGTGCTAAAATAGTATGGCTCAGCTACATGTTTGTGTTCTAATGCTAGTTCCCAAGGTTCTGCCAAAAAAGAAGAAGAAAGTTATGGGTTTTGAGGACATAAAACTTTCCTCTTTGTTTATATTTTTTCCTAGAGCTGGGGTAGAGGAAAGGGTCCTGAGGGAAAGAGACTCAGAAACTCCCTCCTACAGATGACAGTGCAAGCTTCTCTTCTCAGGCTGATAGCAGGGATGGCGAGCGGTGATGATTTTTGGTGGGACAGATGCACAGGAGGAAAGTATTAAACCACTTACCATAAGCTAGAGTCCGCCTCCTCCTGCAAGACACTATTCTTAAAGTGGGGAAAGAACCACATGAAACCCATCCCTGCATTTCGCCTCTCCTCTGTTTTGGCTCTCAGATACAGTATTGCCTGAAGCCAGAAAGATAGACAGGTGCATTCTTTGCTCTGAGAGCTTCAAATGACAGCTAGGAAGAGGGGGAAAGGAGGGAGGCCTTTGCAAGCAGCTGAATGTCTATATTAATAATTAAGGGAATGATATGGCTGCATGGATATAAATATTTCACTCTTTCCAGTTCAGTGCCTTTCTGACAGGGCAGCGATGATCTAAAGGAAGAAGTGAGGCCTTTTAACATTATTACCAACATCATTATAGTATTACATTTATATTCAATCTCTTCTCCAACAAGCTTGAGGTGGGGTGCACACTTCTCTCCTCCATTTTATCCTCACAACAACCCTGTGAAGTAGGTTAGGCTGAGAGATCCTGGCCCAAGGTCACTCACAGGCATTCATGGTTAAGTGGGGATTTGAACACTATTCTCCCAGGTCCTAGTTGGACACTCTAACCACTGTACTGCACTGGCTCTCAAAGTGGTCTCTTCAGTTCACTGGTCTGTTTTACAGTGAAAACATCAGGATAACAAGCTCCAGGAAGGAGCTGCTCCATTGAATCATGGTGGCAGAAAGTTCCACCTGCCTGCATTACACCCAGAGGTCAGGATACCTGCTCCTCAGTCCCCTGATCAGCCCTCATTTGTCTAGAGCTGGGAGAGCAAGTTCCCACTGGTGCTTGCCAGGCAGAGAGATGGCTCAAGAAGGGTGTCAGGCTACACCCAAAATGAAAGACCCCTCTTTTTTCTCCCCTGGAAAGATTAAAAATCCAGAAGTAAACAATTGAAAAGGCTATAAACTGTCCATTTGCTATCCGGGAACTAAACTGGTCTTTGTTAACTTTTCCCAAACACATTTCCTTTTATAATCCAAAACGAGTTAGGGAACATTTTCTTTAAACATGCTGAAAGTGCAGCCAAGTGTCCGTGAATTATTGTGGACCTGCTCTGACTGTGCATATGTAAGTGGGCAATGGGAGAAGTCTATGGGAGTCCACACTGTTGCATTGGAAACATGAAGAAGGATTAGCCATAGTGCTGTCTGCTGTAGTACTCGTTTTACTTCACTATGCTCTGCTGTATATATTTTTCCATAAAATAAATATTACAAAGACACGGGAGTGTTCAACTAAGTCTATTCAGAGCAGCCCCACTGAAATTAAGGAACCTAAGCTACTGATGTCTATTAACTTCAGCTGGTCTACTCTGAGTAGAAATAGCATTGTATACCATCTCTTAAGTCTATGTCCTCCCATCCAAAGGAAATAAAAGCCTTTAGTGCTGCCCTGGAATTCTCACTGCTCGGATAAGTTGGGAAGCACTTAACAATGCATTTTTGCTCATATTTTATTAGCAAAGACATTCACTCTTTGAGAAAAGCATGTGGAATTGGGTCACTATCTGGTAAGGTTTGGTTTCACGAAACAAAGATTATTTTAGACAGCCTGGGGCAAACACAGTTTTGCTCTAAAAGGTTGCTTGACAGCTCCAGAATGGTTTCTATCATGCTAGGTGGGAGTTGAGTCTGAGAATACACTCTGCCATCCAACTTTTTGTTTTATTATATATTTTGTGCTTTCATTTTGTTGCATGGTGTAATCTCAAAGCTGTGAACATGTACATTCTTTAGTGACAGTGTTGGCCACAACTATGGGCTCAAGAGGTAGACCAAAGAGCAGCTGTAACCATTGTTATGTGTTGTGCCATATTTGTACCAATCTCCCAAAAATTTCAGTGCAAAACAGGATGGCAGGTCAAATGCGCAATGTACAAATGATACAGACAGGGGCAAAGTTATATGTGGCTAGCTGTGATAGACAGTATATCCTGAAACATTCATCAGATAATGCTTTCACATATAACCTGTTCAGCATAACTTAAGCTGGTATGATTACCACTGCAATACCCAAAAGCTTTCCCAAACATTGATCTCAGTAGGAGCAGTTGACCTAGGAGACATTTTGACCTTGGCAACATTACTTCCAGAGCTGACCAGTGACATAAAAACCAGCAGCCTGACATGCAGGGGTAATGGCACTCCTGCATTTAGCCCACAGTTCATATTGTGATCCAGGAAGCTTGATCTGACTAAACAGGGTGCACAAAGACAATGTTCTTGCTCTTGTAACTCTAAAATGCTTACTGTGAACTCTGTCAGTGACCTACTATGTAATATCATTTCCTGGGAGCAGATTGCATATCCCTTGTGCCACACAGAAATGCTCCAGACTGGAGAACCTGAAACCGTGTTTGTAAACCATCACCTTAACAACATTTGCAAATAGGAAGGAGTGGAAAACCAATACACTGGAGCAAGAACCTTAAGCCTGGTGAAAAATTCAAGTTAAGCTCGAAGGACCTATGTCATTCCTGAGACTCAAAAGTGTCATTTTATCCCCCATTACTACTGTTGTTGTTGTTGTTGTTGCTGCTGCTGCTACTAGTAATCTTAATAATGCAGTCAATGAACATTGCAAGAGTAGAGCATCTTTTGCATGCAAAAAGTCCCAGGTTCAATCCCTGGTATCTCCATGTAGGGCTAACAGGACCCTTGTCTGAAAGCCTAGCGAGCTGCTGCCAGTCAGTGTAGACTATACTGAGCTAGATGAGTGACACCCAAGTCCCCACCTCTCTCTTTCTCTCTCCTGAGACACAGAAAACATTGTTGGCTCCTATGTTTTCCCAAAAGTTGAAAATGTTATCCTTGATGCTGCTAGACAATGTCAGTGTACAGACATTGTCGTCTTTATATTGTTGGTAAATTATTTGGTGTTCTGAAAGCACCTTTTGGTAGAATGGTTATAAGCCATATTACATTTTTACAACACAATCTGAAGCCCCCATTGCCTTGTATGAAAACTGAGAACACCTTCTCAGGGACCCTCCTATTGCGGAGGGTACTATGATGTGGTTGGGCTGCATATGTGTAGCCCCCCCTCCCCATTGCTTTGGAGATTAGCTTGAGTCATTTGGCAGGGGTGGAGTTTGGTAATCTTTCATAATATGGTGCCCTGTGCAAGATCAAAATTTAGTACCCCAAAATGGATCTTCTCTATTATGGATCTTCTCAGGCCTAAAACAAGCTCTGCACAGGCCTGTGAATTCCTGAATACTGCATTATAGAGAAGATCGGTTCAACCTCCTTCCTGTAGCAAAATGACAGTAATTTCAGTTGTGGTACTTCTCTGTTTCTCTTTATGCCCCACAGGTTCCAAGTGTCTCTGAAAGGATCTGACAGCCTTATTAGAGGATCTGATGGCCTCAATACACTATCTAAAACCCACAATCTACCTTTATAGGACCCTATTGGGTAATGGGAAATTTGATGTGAAAGCCTCTAGAGAGGACTAGAACAGAGAGTTTGACTGGCCATTACACTTGAGACAATGGCAAACTGTGTTGGCCTCCAGAAGGTTTTGCTCACAGGCTGCTCCTAATCCAGCAAAAACTTGTTTTTTTGGCATATTGGACTCATCATCACCTTTGTCAGAAATGTCTTTCACCTATAGATACCTGCTGGTGCTGCAGTACGCCAGTACACCAGCACTGAGGTGGGTTGTGGAAGGGGGAATTAGTTTGCATCCTCACCAGTACAATGTATTTTTATTTTATTTTATTTTATTTTTTGTTCTTTTCTTTTAGCCACTGCCAAAACTGGCGAGGTCACCCTTGTAGCACACTATGCTGGACTGGTGCAGAGAGCAGGGAAATCACAGTGTCTTTACAGGCTTGCTGTGGCCCAACTTCCCCAATCAATACTGGTGTCCTTGTCGGAGCAAGAACAACAAATAACAGTTCAAAAAGAAATTAGAAACCCCAGCTAGTCCAATGTTGCTTTAAGGCGCTTCTAGTCTTCCTCCTCTCACTCCCTGGGGCTAATGGCTAAGGCTTGCCTGCCAGCCAGCAGTTGCCATGGCGCTGGAAGGCCTGCAGCCTTCTGTGTATGCGCCCTGCCAGAGGGAAGGCCCTGTTGCTATGGGAACCAGAGTAACAGCCACAGGCCGGCAGGGAGAAAGAGGGCCTAGAAGTTGTGGAGCTGCTCTGGAGGCAGCAGCAGCAGTCGTAGCAGCAGTAGCAGGAGGACCAGGCAAGTAAGTGCTCAGCCAGCCTTTGTCTGCTCTCTTGGTCTGGAATGGCTGAGGATGGGCTGCTGGGCCCTGGGGCACCTGCTCAACGTCCTTGGAGACCTCCTTGCTCATGTCCTTGCTTGGACTGGTACCTGGCATTTGCACTCAAGGAACTTGTGGTGTGGGGAGAGGGTTGATTAGGCCCAGCCTTTGAATGCATGCATGGGGCAGGGATGAAAAGCCTCAGTGTTACAGGGAAGGGCCACAGTGAGGGGTGGCCTACTGCGCTCTAGGAAGTAGCGATGGAGGAGGCAGCTGCCTCAGAAAGATGGGGTAGCATCACGAGAGGGTGTGCTTTGCATGCAGTAGATCCCACGTCCCCACAGCATCTGCAGGTAGGGCTAGGAATGGCCTGTGCCTGAAACCCTGCAGAGCCATGGCTGCCAGTAAGTAGAGATTGCAGAGCTGGATAGACCCAACGGTTTGACTCGGTATAAGGCAGCTTCCTGTGTTCCTATGAGAAACCAATTGCTCACTAAGGTGCTAGCACACTTTTGAATCCAGACAGGTTGTTATAGGGAGTTATTCTGGATTTGAAGGCACAAGGCTATAAGTATAAGCTATTATTTGTTAAGAATACTAATAGCCTGCTCTTTAGCCTCACACAATGCATAGTTGAACTATGGAACTCCCTTCCACAGGAGGCAGTGATAGCCACCAACTTGGATGGCTTAAGAATCATAGAATTGTAGAATTTAGAGTTGGAAGGGGTTCTAGGGTCATCTAGTCCAACCCCCTGCAATGCTGGAAACTTGCCCAACATGGGACTCAACATGGGGCTATGAATGGCTACTAGCCATGATGGTTATGCTCTGCCTCCATGGTCAGAGGCATTAATGCTTCTGAAGACCAGTTGCTGGAAACCACAGATGGGGAAAGGACTCTTGTGCTCAGGTCCTACTTGCAAGCTTCACAGGCAACTGTGAGAACAGAATGCTGGACTGGATGGACCATTAGCTCATCCAGCAGGCTCTTATGTTCTCATGTATATGTTACAAGAGACTTTCAAAGCAGCTTACAGAAGTTTCCCAGAATAAATCATATCCAGGTTTAATATCAGGAGCAAAAATTACGTGGTGTCCCTCTGGTGCTAAGTGTTCTGCCTGCCTCCTCCTCTCTGCTGCACTTTTGCTCCTTATCTATTGTGCAACAGCCCTGAGGCACGCAAGGGAGCAGGGCTCTGTAGCTGGATCTCACTCAGGCCATGAAGGAGGCAGGTCTTCTTATAGCTTCTTAAGTGCCTCTAGGTTGGAGTTCATTTATCTCCACCCTACCTCCCTGTGTCTCATTTCTGAGCCTTCTACCATATAAAGAGGCAGGGGACAGGGGAGATGTAAGCGCTGATACCTTCATGTTGAAAGATTTGAAATGGAAGCAGAACATGAAAGGAGAGATCTGTTGGAGCTAGGATGCACATTTCAGGGTCACACGCAGTTGAACATCTGTATTATTGCATATAGCAGGAGGCAAAGGTGCTACAGTGGAATATTGCTACCAATGCCTTTTTGAAATGCCATCTGCTATGCTTTCAAGTTCCTATAGAGCCCTCAGATAGATCACAGTGTTTCAGTTCTTACTGACAGGAAAGAGAAAGTGTCAAAAGCAGGCAGGTAAGAAGCTTGCTGTTTGCCTTTTA
The DNA here is from genome assembly GCF_965112155.1 of Podarcis liolepis. Classification (NCBI taxonomy): domain Eukaryota; kingdom Metazoa; phylum Chordata; class Lepidosauria; order Squamata; family Lacertidae; genus Podarcis; species Podarcis liolepis. The sequence continues at coordinate 55,065,672 of NC_139561.1, read as the reverse complement.
AATTGTCAGCTGCCATAGATAACCATATGCCTTCCTCCCAAATGAGCCTACTCACTAAAAATAGCATTTCTTTTCCTATGTATTTTTTATTATGTAGTTATATCCCATCCTTCCTGAAATGAGCTTAGAGTGGCCTACACAGTTCTCTACTCCCTCCTCCCTGTCCTTACAACAACCCTATCAGGTCATAACATTATGTTTGCTGACTGGGAATGGTTGTGGAACACCGGTATTAAATTCACGGCATGTAATGCCTTAAAGGAAAACATTATGAAAATGATTTACAGGTGGTACATGACCCCAGTCAAGCTAGCAAAAATCTACCATTTGCCTGATAATAAGTGTTGGAAATGTAAAGAGACTGAAGGTACTTTCTATCACCTTTGGTGGACATGCCCGAAGATTAAGGCTTTCTGGGAAATGATTTATAATGAAATGAAAAAGGTACTTAAATGTACTTTCCCTAAAAAACCAGAGGCCTTTCTCTTGGGCATTGTCGGCCAATTGGTGTCAAAGAGGGACAGAACTTTCTTTATGTATGCTACAACAGCAGCAAGAATACTCATCGCAAAGTATTGGAAGACACAAGATCTACCCACTCTGGAAGAATGGCAGATGAAAGTGATGGACTATATGACATTGGCTGAGATGACAGGCAGAATCCGTGATCAGGGAAAAGAGACGGCGGAAGAAGAATGGAGAAAATTTAAAAGCTATCTTAAGGACTACTATAAACTTGATGAATGCTAGAATGTCGAGGTTTTCAGGAAAAAAAGGGATACAGTGATATAAGATCAGATTATAGAAAAGATTAAGATGACAGAGGTTGGAAAGGAATATTTAGAAGTTGCTAAAAAAAAACTATGGACATTGGGATGCAGAAAGGGGGGGTATGGGGGAGTCCCGGAAAAGAGGTTTATGAAAAAATGTTATGAAACTATACGTGTTTGTATGTCTTTTTTAAGTGTTTGTTTGTCTTTAAAAAATTTTGTAAAACCAATAAAAATTTTATAAAAAAATAATAATACAACAACCCTATCAGGTTGGTTAAGCTGAGAGATGATGATTGGCCCAAGGTCACTTAGTGAGCTTCATAGCTTAAGGTGGATGTGAACTCAGGACTTCCCAGTCCTGCTCTGAATTCACTTGAAACCATGCCAGCTTCATCTGGATTCTTCTCCACAGCTCCATTTACCAGTAGTTGTCTTTAAAGGGGCCTCCTCACACTGTAACTTGCAAGTGTGCTTTGGAATCTGTGCTTCCAGAAATATAATATTTAAGATTATGCAGTGAATAATAAGCAATTTTTTACATAGTGTAAAGTATTTCCAGTCTGTGTTTGATAATTTGTAGGGGGGGGGAATATGAAGACAGGACAGTAGATTCTTATATATTGGCCATTGAGATGAAACTGTTACATTATCTGTACAAGGGCAGCAAATAACTTATGGAAGCCAGTTTTTTGTAGCAGATTACTGTACAGATACTTCCAGGCAGAATATTTCTCAGGAGTTTGGCATGTTGATGCAGTGCACCAATAGTAATGATGATGAGTGAGCTTCCCCAGCTTGCCTTGAATTGCTCCCCCCCCCCAGCTTTCTAGGAGAAAGCTTAAAAAAACCAGAGATCACTCCTTTTCAAGCCTGCCCGCTCCCTGTTTCAACAAGCATCTTTTTGAACAACCTTGAGGATGTACTTAGTTCCTGCTTGGGTGCACTGAACTTGTTTTCTCTAGGCTTTTTGGTTTATTCATTGAATTGGGAGGCCTAGAAAACTGTAACTCCTATGAATTGTGGCAGGAAATTACAGTCCAGCTAAGGAGAGGTCCACAAGACCTTTCCAGTAAGCCTTCCTTGCCATTAAGAGCTCAGTTAAGAGCCCATTAGCCCCTTCAAGTAAGATGCTCCTACATTCAGATAGAAACCTGCAAGGGTGGTGCATTGTCTGCTGCATCTTCAAACAACCAGGTTTTGTTCTGATCCAAATAAATAGTCCTGGCCATTAGCAGATAGCAAGGTGGGACTAGGCGGGTTCATCTGACCTCCCTCCAATGAAGTCGCCACTGCATACCAGGATGAAGAGGGAGATGGGAGCAGTGACGACAAGGTCAGTGTGATGCTAATGTGCTGGTAGAACCGTTCTAACACTCCTACTAGCACATTTGCACAGCACCAACCTTGTGGTCTCCCCTCTCTATCTCAGTATGCAGCAGCGACTCAGCTGGAGTGAGAGATGCAGCCACACCGTGTCACCTGCTAATTGGAAAGGGGGGCTCAAGGCACCCGTTACACATCACACAAAAAAGGGAGTGATAACTGGGTAATGGAAGGGTGACAATTCTCTTGTTATTGGAATACAGAGAAACAAAAATCCATGTAAATGAGAATATCAGATCTTGAGACTGCTTCTCTACTGATTTTCACTTTGAGTTTCATATTGATATATTTTTGAAGGGAAATAATTGGCAGCCATTCTCAGTTCAGTGATAGTCAGGACTGAAACTCAAGCAGAATTGTGAATTCCAGGAGACTTTTTTCACACTGTTTAAACCAAGTTTGTTGTTCTTATTCCAGAGGCTCTGACAGATTAATCAAAGATGCTAACAGACCGAGTCCAGAAATCCTTGGGTCCCCACAAGTTCTCAGAAGAATTTCAAAGCAAGGTGGTGGTACCTCACATCCCAAAACTGGTCAAAGAAGAAAAGAAGCATGCCCCAGTATGTTTACTTGCACTCAGCTGATCTAATACCTGGCCAAGTCATTGAATCTGCCTTTGTGATAATGACTCCTGAACACCTTTTAGTTTGTCATGCCTTAGAGCTTATCTACATTTACCTTTCCTCCATGCTTTCCAGGCATGGTGAACACTTTAAATGACCGTGTTCTGACACCCCCCTTTTTCTCTCTGGAGCTTTCCCCTCAAAAAAACTGCTCTTTAAAGCTGAATTGGAGCAAATGGCAAGCCGTGGAAAATCCACATTGCCATTTGTTGTGCTTCGGCTTTTAAGACTGGGCTCTTGCACAGAAAGCTCAGGGGGTGGGGAAGTCCTTGAACATGGAGCTTTAAAGTGCGCACCATGCTGGGAAAGAGCAGGACAAAAAGTAAGTCTGAATAAACCCTTAATGTGAGACAGTAAGCAAAACACAGTGCATTTTAAATACAATGTCCATTTTAGATCAGGATGGACAGAAAGTAGATGAGCATCTTCTGGGTGAGTTTGCAGTAGACTGGCAAGGAGGGCTTCTAACTTCCAGCTGTTTAGTGCTAGGAGAGAGAAAAAATGTCTCTTCCTGCCCTGCCCCCCAAATTAGACTGATTGCAGAAATAGTCTGAGGTTACCAGGAGTGCATTTCTGTGCATAACAACTGTGGGCTCAGTTTACTTCTAGTGTTCAAAATTAATTCCTGGGCTCAAAATTGTTTCTTTCTAAGACTATGACGTTTGCACCAGGCTGGTAGATCTCAGGGTTCTAGTAGAATAAGAACAGCAGATCCTGCAATCTGGACATCTGTCCACTCCTGTTTTTGGTGATGTTTAGGCTTTATGTTCTAAAAACAGAAAAACCTGTCACTGATTAAAATACCCCTTAGTGTGTACTGAAGACCAGAAGGAGACTCATTGAGGCGGAGAGAGACAATGATCACCAGTATATGATGGATTGTGTGTGTGTTGTTAAGTCTATAAGTTTTCCCTTCCAAAGTTTGAGGAAGAGAGCTTCCGCTGGTTCCCTTTGCTTGTTCTTTTGCTCCCTACATAGGAGCAAGAAGACAAGGTTATCAACACTTGTCAAAACCACTTGTAGTAAAGAGGCATGGCAGAAGTCAATAGGAAGGGAGTTCCGCAGTTTTGGGGTAATCACTGAGACAAAGATGCACACAGTTTGATAAATTATTCTTATATGATTGCTGTCCCACTTTCCTTATTAGTTTGTGAGACACAAAGTGGAAAACGAGCTTATGCTTTTCAAATATTCCTACCCTGTCCCTGGCTGCAACTCTTAACCAGTTTATTTGTCATTCTGTACATGAGCCTAAGCCTTTTATTGTGCCCCTCGCCCTTTCAGCATCTAGAGAAATTAGCCCTACCAAACTCCCACAATCTCTCTCTAAAATAGCAATGGAATTTAATTACTTTGTGCCTTAACTGCTGACTTTGTTCAGCACAAGAGAGAAACCATGCAGACATCTGAAAATCTTGCAAGCAGGTGCCATTTCCAGTAAGAATTCCTTTAAGATAGGTAGAATGGAAGTCCTGCATCCTGAATTTTAAATGTTTCAGTAGGAAAATTAATGGAGGTCTAGGATTCAGCAGTGAACACATATTAATCAGAAGTGCTTAACAAGGAAAGCCTTTCTTAACTCAGGCATTTATGTGGTCTTTGTTTTCAACTGCAGTTGACTCCATCTGCCTTCCTGAAAGCAATGACTCTGACGACAGAGCAGATGCTGGCAAACACCAATGAGGTGCGCCGGCCTCGAATTGTGCAGCTTCTGGACATGAGCGAAACCTCACACCAGAAGGTATCTCTTCCACATTCACCCCTATTTATTTGTGGCATAGCACATTAACATAATTATATACTTTCTGGCTGATGGGAGTTGCAGGCCCAAACATCTGGGGGCACCAAGTTAAGGAATGCTGATCTAGTTGTTCAGCCTGTAGATTTGCAGTCCCAAGAGGGTTCTAGTGCCATCATCCAAAAATGTCTGACCAAAGTTTGCTATGGATGTCCAGTGCCTTTATCTATTTTTAACGCTATATGTTAAAAACTGGTAGTTCACACATTCTTGTACATTTGATTTAATCTCAGTTGTGCTTGCTCCTTCCAAATAATTGCCACAACCTTCCTATTCACTACCATCAACAAGACTGGTAGTTCTTTTTTCTCATTCTCTGACATGATGCTGAAAGAGACCCATGGAATGCCTTTATGTGCTTTCATTAAGAGAGGCAGCCACAACAAACTATGCTTGTTGTGGCCTAGGATAAATATTATGGGCTAGTTTCTTAAATTACTGTCCAATGTATATCTCCAATTACTGTTTATTTAAGGTAATTATTATCATTTACTCCCATAAGTCCTAGAGCTGAATCATGAACGTGTGCAATCCTATCCACACTTTCCTCTGAAGGCAGCCCTGTTTAGGGAAGTTTTTAATGTTTGAAGTTTTATTCTGTTTTTGGTGTTCTGTTGGGAGCTGCCCAGAGCTGCTGGGGAAACCCAGCCAGCTGGGCAGGGTATTATTATTATTATTATTATTATTATTATTATTATTACTACTACTATTACTATTACTATTACTATTACTATTACTATTACTATTATAGTATTGAACACAGGGTGACATGTGTGGGCTTTGGTTCTGAAGTTGGTAATTTGCCAGCAGCAGCAGACTGATGATATGTTGCCTGGTTAAACAGCCTGGAAGAGACGAACCTATGAAGGCTAAGCAGGAGATAGTGGTACACAACGGCACTGAGGCATAACCAGAGAAAACAGGACTAACTAACCCATGTAATAGGTCTGTTGGAATACTACTAGAATGGCATGCTACACTTTCCTGAATGCCTGAAGTTGTACCTTTCCTTTGGAGCAGGATGGCTCCACTCTGAGTGGTGCTGGCCTGTCCTGCTTCCCAGTCCTGCAACTGCCAGGCAGCATTTACATGCATCCCTTTGTGTCTTCTTCAGTTCTCTTCTGTTGATCTGGACCAGTCTCTGTTTCAACCATTCCCGTCAGAAGTGATTTTCCAGAATTATGCCCCTTGTGAGATGTATGAAGTGCCACTAATTCTGAGGAACAATGACAAGGTATGACATGTCAGTGAAACTGTAAAGTAGTTTTGAGGTGGGATGCAGGGAGAGAAAGCACGATGGCTAGAGCATTCTTTCTCTTCTTCCCAGTGAAATAACTCTCCTGGCAAACGTTTCAGTGCCTATGTCCCATTTTAACTTCCTCTTTAGCCATCATTGTTTGCTATCTAGTTGATCTAAGGACTGAGAGGATGGCCTGGTGAGGCTTTACTGAGGTTTCAATAAAAGTGGTGGCCATTTTGATACCAAAAAAGGTTGCAATGTCATTTATTGTTTCCTATGCCCCTACCATGGTTACTCCAGGCTTACTGCAACTGGGCTCACAATTCACATATCTGTGATCTATGGGTCTTAACAAGAACCAAAGTAAACAAACTGTCGGTGGAAATGATATATTTATCTACAGAGCTGCTTTTTCTTTAAATGCAAAGGATTTAAAGGCAGGATACACCTGTATTTTTGATTGCACGTTTTATTAAATGTTGTGAAGTTAAATGATGTAAGTCCTTTCCAAAAGGGCAACCAGATTCCTTAGTGAAGATTTGTTTTTTTGTGCTCCCTCCGAATGTCATAATCTTTTCAGATCTCATTCTCACAAATATATACTGTACAAGGCTTGCTTGATCTTTCTTATTGATTATGACCATTCTGAGACGGCATAGTCATGAAACTGAAGTCTGCTCAGTGCCTGGGATTCCTAGGAATGCTGCTGTGAGTTCCACCACAGAAGGAAGGATATAGATGCGATAAATAAATGGAGCTTGTTGGACACTGAAATTAGAGTAGCCCACAGCTTCTCAACTGGCCATTTTTTCCCTTCATGGCTCAAAGGCTCCTTCATGACTCCTTCAGGACTGTGTTTTCACCAAAAGTCCTATGCTGCTGCCTGCAGCCTGTGTACTCTTTGCTTAACTGAGCAATCATGATCAGATTACATGCACACTGCATCCCTTATGCTTTGTCCATCAAGTAATAGATTGCCTCCAACTGTCAGAAATGGCTCCCCTGCCCCTCAGCTGCCAGCATCCATTTAGCTAGTTTCCTTCCAGCACTTGGCTTTAAGCTGCTGTTGAAAGGAACAGCTGGCCCTTTAGTGGTTGTTTGTGCAGAGTTTGCCCCAAATTAGCAAAAGTATGACTTACATATTTGTTCTAGTGTTCAATCAGTGTTAAATTTGCTGTCATTTCTAACTTTGCTAAGGAAAGGAATAATGTGTTGAATAATTTGGCATTTAATTATAATGTCATGTAGCATGTTTATGGACTGGTTGAAAAACACATCCACCCATTCTGAAATAAACGCTTTGCCTCTGTTCTGAAATTGTTCCCAAATGTGAGCTGGTGGGGCATTTCACCTAGTCCTGGGAGGGCACTTCAGTTTCAGTCTTTGCTTTCCTGGAAGCTGCTTTCTTGAAGTAAGGTTTTCAAGCTGTGCTGTGTCAATGAAAGGAGGAAAAACTTGATAGGCCAAAAACATTTACATCTCATTTAGGATATGGGGCTGTATCAGTTGTTGTCTTGTTGGTGGCTGCTGACTGTCTTTCCCCCATAGTGCCACCATAATTATGCTTTTCTTTCTTCCAATCCTGCATGGAGAATGTGGGACACCACCACGCTGAGAGCTTCCTCCTGCCATTGGTCCATGTCATGGGCAGGACCCAATGAATTCCCCATTTTCTTTGGGCTGAGAACGGAGCCAGTTTTAATTAAACAAATGCTGCTTAGAGGAGCATTACACTGCACAGATAACGCATAGCCACGCTGTATGCCTTCTTGGGTTGCCTGTCTCTCTACCCCCAAACTTCTAAATTTGGCAACTTGTGGAATTCCATGTGGGGCAGTGTAGTGCTTGTCCATGATTGGCTTTGACAGTTTACCAGCTCCACCCCACCTGACCCTGACTTTCTTTGCTGCATCTCTCTTGGCCCACAAAAATAGTTTACAGGAAACTGGAAAGGTCTGGGGGGTGGGGTGGGGGAACACTTGCTAAAAGAGGAATCCAGTGGGAATTGTCACCAGGAAAGTTACATTGATGGAGATGAAGCAGAAAACATACAAAAGGAGAATATTGAATGTCTGAATGTTTTCCTTGATACTTTGCAATAAATGTGCTAGGAATGAACAGAAGGGCAGCATGAACAAACAAGGAAGTGTGAAAAGTAATCAAAGCCCTACAGTTTTGTGATTAAATACTGCAGGAAGATGGTGAAAAGTTTAGAAATGCAGCAGCATAATAACAATGCAAACATGTGCAGCCCCAAATATAAGGAAATATGATTTGGAGACAAATGAATACTTTACTGGGAGAATAGCTAATAGGGAGATTACTGATGCAGAAGCCCAAAGTGGATGCAATGTGGTTTTGCTAATACATCTTGGGTAATTTTATTATGACAGGGTTTTTATCTGCAGCCTCAACTGAAGAGCAGAGTGTCTATGTCCAGAGGGCACAACACTGAATGTTAGTAATAGAAGAATATTGGAAATAAGACTAAGAGAGATGATGTTTTTTCACAATACCAAAGAGCCTAGGGGAGATAATTTTGCAAGTTTCTTTCATCCACACCTCAGTTCAGGTGATATATTTGGGCGTGAATTTATTTAGCCCTATTGGTTTCAGTAGGATGAAATCATTCTAAAGCCGAGTTGTGGTGAATCAGGCTGCAGTGTAATTAAATCTTATTAATGCTTGCAAACAGACAAGTGTTAAAAAGAAATACACACACTTCCCGCCGCTACATATAAGGTTGAATACAAATGGCGGTCCTTCCTTTCCCATCTGGCTCTGGTGTTTTTCCTGGCTTTTTGGAGACTGCTGCTGCTGGTATTTGGGTTAGGATTAGAGATATCTGAGCCTTTTACCGTGATGTTTGTGCATATACTAGTCATTGTCCTCCTTACTGCTCTATTGCAGCAGGCCTTTGACAAGGGTGGTGCTGTGAGCTCCTCTTGATTGCATGGTTGTGAACTGTGTGTGGAAGGGACCCAAAGGGTCATCTCGCCCAACTCCTGTAGTGCAGGAATCATGGTAAAGAATCCCTGACAGATGGCTATCCAACCTCTGCTCTTACTGTCAGAAAGTTCTTCCAGCTGTTTCGTCAGAATCTCCTTTCTTGTAACTCAGATCCATTGGTTCAAGTCCTACCCTCCTGAGCAGGAGAAAACAAGCTTGCTCCATGTTCCATGTGGCAGCCATTTAGGTATATGAAGATGGCTATTATGTCACCTCTCAGTGTTCTCCACACTAAATATACCAAACTCTCTTAACTGTTCCTCATAAGGCTTGGTTTCAAGACTCTTTATCATCTTGGTCACCCTCCTCTGCACACGTTCCAGTTTATCAATATCTTTCTAAAACTGTGGTGCCCACAAGTGGACACAGCACTCCAAGGCAGACTAGAGCAGTACTAATACTTCCCTTACTGATGTCATTGTGGTTTTGCTGCCATTGCTGCACATTTGTTGGTACCATGTATGCTGTCAGAGATTGGTGGGAGTCACCTGTCCAATAGCCCCCCCCCCCGGGAGGGCACAGAAAATGACAACTTAGATACTGGATCCTGGTGGTGGGACACTGAAGAGCAGTCTACAGAAGGGACAAGCTGGGAGGTGCTAGAAGCTAGAAGCAAGGGGGTTGGGTGATCAAGAGGGGTCAGGAGAAGGAGGGCCTTCCAGGACAGGGTTAGAGGCTGAGAGTCACAGTGTGAGCACAGATTCAGACCGAGAGGACAGTCTCAGCCCTGCTGGCTTGCCTCCTGCTCTGACACCCTGCTCAAGGAGAGTCATGCAAGTTGCTGAGCAACAGGCCAGACAGGCCCAGAGAAGGAGCTTGCCCCCTTGTTGCAGCCTTTGCCTGCTTGGGAGGAATCTAGAATGAAAGGCTAGAGGGGGAATGGCGGAGCTAGTGGTCAGTTTCAGCAACGTCTTAGCTGGATTAAGGCAAACCAGAGGACTCCGCTGTGTTGTTATTTTCTGTTAAGAAAAAGTTAATTGCCTTCTGTGCCTTCCATGTGTGTGCCTGTCCTGTGGTTGACCTGGATCACTGACAGCTCCTTGACATATGCATGGATAAGGGTGGGCTGTCTTGGTGCACAACATCATGTTTGGTGAGGAGCAGCAGAGTTACCAGGGATGTTCTCAAGGCTGCAGCTTAGCACTTATTTCTCTAGTAATTCTTGTGCTGCCTCACTTGTGCTTACTGCTGTAAGTGCATAGGATTACTTTACCACCACTATACTGATGTAGCTGCACCAGAGGATCAGCCCGTCTAGGTTGTTGGCTGCTAGAATACAGAATATATTTCTCACGGCAAGGCTGGTTAATTTTATTCAGCTGTTTGAATCACGGCAAAATATTTTTTCTGCATTTCTTATAGATCCCTCGGCTGGTGAAAGTTGTTCTGGAGAGTTCACCTTACTTCAGAGTCATAAGCCCCAATGATGTGTGTAACAAAGTTGCACCTGGCATGCATTCGACATTCCGCATCCTCTTCACTCCTGAAGAGAACAAGGTAAGACCATCGCCTCTCCTGCTGGGAAATCTGTGTTTCTGTTTAAGGCTGCATGGCAAAGAAAGATGCAGGAGACTGGGAGCCAAAGAGCCTAAGCCTGAGACTTGCAGGCCTTTGCACATAGCTCTGCAGTTCAGGCTCACCCTTTGTGGAATGTGTGGCATTTCTCATTTCCTCCTATTGTCAGCGTCACCCTCCTTGAACACACAATTGGCAGAAGGACTTCTCAAACAAAAGGAATAAATCAGAGAAAGAGAAGTTGGTAGTTGGGGATGTGCACTTGGGATGTTTGAAGAGGAACACAGTGTATAGGAGCTGATATGCTAATGCTGCACTCTGCCATTCATTTGCTCATTCTATCTCTGGCTGTCTTAATGAGCTAGTATGGGCAAGGATCAAGGACACAGGTGGCTGGCCTCAGATACCCATGAATCTTGTCTAACTTGAACAAATGGAAACATTAAAGAGATGAATAAAAATTTCATTTATTGAGGCCCAAGGATATGGACAAGGCTGCCTTGATCCTTTGCCTTTTATCATCTTGCACAAGGATCAGGAACCTGTCTCAGCCTGAGGGATACATCTGGGTAACTATTCGGGGGCCATGTGCCAGTGGTGGGTGGGGCCTGAGGCAAGCGTGGGTAGAGCAATGAATATAAATTTTACGTTTGTACAGTGGGTACACATATTTACATGGATCCTTTCACATGTAACAGGAAGCCAAACTATGGCTTAGCACAATTCATAGGCTCCTAGAGAGCAGATTGCAACTGCTTTGCTCCACTATTTCTCCTGCTATGCACGAAGATATGGTTTGGCTTAGTCTGTTGTCTGAACTCAGGTTCATGGTTTGTCTCCTCCAGAGAAATCAAAACTCTAAGCCAATAACAATACTTGTTTGCAGCTCCTGGTTTGTCCAGAGAGACAAATCAGCTCCTTTTGTAAAATGGCTCCCGGAGAGTCATTGCAGGTGTTTGCAGTGAGATCCTAATCAGAGGTTGAAGTGAGTTCAGGTGTCATTTTTCTGGGGCAATTGGGTGTGTCAGTAGATCCGACAATACTATGCTGTTCACCTTGAAGATCTTTTCTGGCATCTGCTGTGGTGGAGCCCCCAGAAGCAAGGCTTCTCACTTGCATATTATTCTTTCTCTCCAGGATTATTTCCATGAAGTAACCTGCATTACTGAAAGGGAAAAGTTTATTGTCCCTATTCGAGCCATTGGTGCCAGAGGTATTTTGGATTTCCCAGACAAGCTGAATTTCTCCACCTGCCCGGTCAAGTACAACACACAGAAAACACTCCTTGTTCGTAACATTGGTAATCGAGAGGCCCGCTATCAAATCACTACACAGAGGTAAAACCTTGAGATTTCTGTCTGGGTTAGAAGGTTTCAGATTATGGAATGTGACATCAGTAATAGCCAGAGCATGAGACAATGACTCCCCCCCCCCCCGATTTAAATAAACTTTTATTGTATGTACAGTGGTACCTCGGGTTACAGACGCTTCAGGTTACAGACTCCGCTAACCCAGAAATAGTACCTCGAATTAAGAACTTTGCTTCAGGATGACATCAGAAATTGCGCAGCAGCGCCACCGCTGCAGCGGGAGGCCCCATTAGCTAAAGTGGTGCTTCAGGTTAAGAACAGTTTCAGGTTAAGAACGGACCTCCAGAACGGACCTTAACCCGAGGTACCACTGTATTTTCATTTTTCTGTATAATAAAGGAGACAATGACTTCAGTCAAATATGTTTAAAGTTACTGAGCAGGTTGTCATAGGCTACAGGAAATATTTCTTGTGCTTTAACCTAGGGGAATTTGGGCCAGCCACACCTTAGAAATAGACCACTGACATGGTTTGGGTCTAACACAGCTCTGCGTAAGTGAGAGCTAAGAAGGCTGGAGTGCTGGTGCTGTGGGTGTGGCTTAGACTTAAGATATCATTGGCTACCGATGGCTTTAACTGCTCCCTAGCTTTCACTTTGTCTTATCTAGGTGAGCTCTGCATTGAAAAGAGCTCCCTGCTTATGCCCTTGTACTCCACGTGAGTGGGTCTGGAATATCCAGTCTCAGTTTTGTACCTGCAGCCTAAGGACATAACAAGATGACCCTGGCTGCTAGTTAAAATCAAAGACTCACCTCTTCAGGCATCTTGTTATCACAGTGGCCAAAAACATGCATCTGAGAATCCCTCAAGCAGGACCTGAGGGCAGCTGCAGCAGTTGGTCCACTTGAATCCAGAGGCTGTCTCTGATATGAAGATAGTTGAGAATGGTCAGTGCTGCTCATTGACATGCCTTGAAAGAGAGGGATAAATACACCTTTTAGATCTCTTTAGCCCTCTGGCTGGGAGTACAAAAAGCCCAGTTGAAAAGTGTTACAAGATCACTATACCATGTTAACCAGGCTTGAATAGGTGGCCCTAGTAAAAAAAAAATGAGCTTGATCCTGACCAAGGTAATTGCAATTAGTTCCCATTGAAGTCCATGGGCTTCAGACTAATTTGTCCCATTGATTCCAGATTTCTCCTTTGCATTTCAGACCATTCTCTATCGAGCCCTCCATTGGGACCCTTGGAATCCAGGAAACCACACAATTCACCATTGATTTCCATCCTCAAAAGAGTGGCAACCACTGTGAGGACCTTGTAGTGCATTATGACACAGGTGAGTGCAAAATAAAAGGATGTATCATTTTCTTTTAGCTTTCTTGTGGAATAAAAGGGTACTGTACATAGAATCAATCCAATGTCATCTAGGAACCTCTACTACAGATGCCTTGCTACTTCCATGGGGCTGCTCTGCTGTCTGAAGTGAAGACACTTCCAGGTGTTTGGCATGAGAGTTGCCAAAGAGCCCTGCTGAAATGAACTGAGGCTGCCTAACAGGATTGTTTGCAGACTTTTCTACAACATGCTTCACCTAACCCTGCTTTGCTTACTCACTGATTCCTCCCAGGTCAACACAGTTTCTGAAGCAACAGTGCTCAGTAACCTTTTTTGTTTTGTTTTGTTTTGTTACCTGCCAGCTGCTGTAATTATGCCAAAGTAGCATATGGGTGTTATACTTCTACAGGCACTAAATGGCAGAAATCTCTTCTGTTGGATGAAGTTTTCAGAACTGCTAGAACAATGCTGTATGTGAATGAGTGCCTTCAGTCATGTCAAGAGGTACCTAAATTGAAGGTTACATCTGATTTGGCCCTCAGACCTTGGCTCCAGCTCAAGAGAAGATCTTCACCCAAGCATCTGCTGCAGCATTAGTACCAGCAGTTTGCAGTTGTCCTGCCAAAGATGCTGTTTATGCCGGAGCCTATATTTGAAAGGTTCCATCACAATGTGGAAAATCCCACTCTGCTATCACTGCACAGCCATGATTCCAATGTTAAGATGATCCTGACTTACTCAGAGAGAGAAATACCTTTGCCTTTTCACTAGAACCAACCCCTGTGTGCAGCGCATGGCACCTGTGCATTAACAGCCTGGCTTCTCTTCACAGAAGGCTTTGTGCCACTGAGTCCCCTTCAATCCAGACTGCAAACTACCTGGCCTGCACAGCAGGATGCCAACATGATTGATGATGGCATGTCTTACCCTTTCTGAAGCATGTTACCCAAAAAGATAAATAGGTGCCTGATTCAGGTTTTTCAGACTTCTATGCTGACAAAACAAATCAATACTGTTATACGCTCAGTCAATTGTCTGCATCAGTTATGCTGAGAAGGCACACACACACATAGTTGAGAACCACAGTAGGTCCAGAACAAGATTGCTGGGGTTCAAGGCACTTACACGGGGTTTTTTGGGGGGAGGGTTGTGGTAGGGAAGGGAATATGGCACTGTTGGTGTGTATACAACCTGTTATATCCCATCCACACTTGTGGGTGTGATATAACCATGTGTGCAGGAAAAGCACAATGCACCCAAACTCACAATTTTTAAAAACCACTTTGAACAATCAATTTTTAAATCAATGTTTAATTTGTGCTAAAGCACTTCTTAAATTTAAGCTCTATTATGCATAACTTTGAAAATATCTTTAAAGTTGTTTTAGGGTGAATTAGAAGGTTGGGTGGAAAAGCATGATGATAAAATGGTTGCCAGCTGGAATGACTAGAAATGACAGCATGCTAAAACAACAATCCAATATTGAATTTGCCCTAAAACAGTTGCTTGTTTAAGTGCAATTGCATATTTTACACAAATTATAAACTCTGCTTTGAAAAATAAGCATGCTGATAAAATGGCTCCACTGGAGAAAGGTAATAGGGATGGTACGCCAAAGTAAATGCATGGTAAATGCTTGCCAGAAAGCTTTATTATTGCACATGTCAACATCACACCTTTTGAAAAGATGGGAGACAAATGCTAAGCTATTTTCACAAGCCCCAGTATTACTGCTGAGACAATGGCAACACTGGCTGAGGCCTAGATAGTTCCATTCCATGTCTGGCCTAGGAAATCTTTTAAAGAGGAAGATTCCTTGTTGGACACACACAAGCATCTGTGTTTTGTGGAGCTTGTTGAAATAAAGCACTTCTCAAAAAATGCAGGCCTTCTCAGTTCTGCCAGTCCTTTTCCATTTCTCATTTGCTGTCTCTCCTAGGGGAAGATATTCATGTAGGCTTATATGGAGCAGCTACAGACGTCAATGTGAGACTGGACAAGAACTCCTTGATAGTTGAGAAAACATATATCACTTTAGTGAGCCAGAGGTCTGTGGTTATTCACAATCGGAGTGATATCATTGCGCGTTTCCAGTGGAAGATATTTGCAACACAAGAAGAGGAAGAGCAAAAAAAACAAAGGTAAACTCGAGGGCTCTGGATTTTTTGGGTTCCCCACCCCAAATTTTTAAATTCAGTATTATAGTGAAACATATTCACAATCCTTACTCACTTTCAAAGTTTATTACACCATAGTTTCATATATTTATACAATGTATCTAATATAACATATAAATACAAATAAAGTGGCCAACTGTTTATATATATTTAAAAAGAAATCCCTGTTAGCTTGTAGTGTTTTATCTTCACGTTACAGAGAAAGTATGCATGGTTTTTAAGAAGTTTAAGATGTCACATAATTTGAAAAACAGTCCATCATTTGGGTACTTTATGGTAAGTTTTTTCTGAACCCTCCTAGTATGAAATCAAAATGTGTGTTTATCTAGGTCAGGGCAGTTCAACCAAGTGGGCTGCAAGGGTACTTTGACATGGATCTTGCAGGCCATACACTGCCTTGTGGTGCACAGGGAGTGGGGTGGGGTGAGACAAATGAGGCCAAAATTTGATGCCTTCACGCTGCCTTCCCAAAGCTGGCTAAATGAAGTGCTGGGCTTTAAGAAGGAAACGTGAGGCTCTGGCAGGGTCCTAGAGTCCTCCTTTCTCCTTCCCAAAGCTGGGGAAGTGCTAATTTGGCTTTGGGTAGGAGGCAGGAAGACTCTAGGTTCCTGTCAGAGCCCTCATAGCTCCTTCCCAAAGCCCAGCACCTCACTGACTTGACTTTGGGAAGGCAGCATGAGGGCTCTGTGTGTGTGTGTGTGTGTGTGTGTGTGTGAGAGAGAGAGAGAGAGAGAGAGAGAGAGAGAGAGAGGGCGAGAGAGAGATTGAGAGAGAGAAATGTTGTTGAGGGCTGCCAGAGCATGTATTGAGGGTCTCATGTGGCCATAAGGCCACATCTTGGGCCACCCTGATCTTGGTCAATGCCCATTATATTATTGCATGCCATCTCAGTCTCTGAGTGGTGCAAGATTGCAGGGGTTCCAGGCACTTACACTGGGTTTGGTTTCCTCAGAATAAGGGATGCCCGAGACTATGATGTCTCTATGATACATGGTTTATTTATACATACATAAAACCTGAGCCTACGATGGAGGGACTTGCAGCATTAAACCCATAAGAAGGTCTTTTTCCAATAGCCACACCTTGGATTCCAGCAGAAATCAGGCATGGCTCTTTCACTCAGCTGCCCAGCCTGCCTCTAGCCTCTAGCTTTCTCTCACATACCACCACCACTATGGCTTTTGTCCTTTTAACTAACTGCTAGTTGAGGGAGGGCCCACCACCCATTTTAACCACCCATACCTAGGCCATTATGGCTCTTACTGGCTAGTTCAACAATTGAATCCTTGCTGGATCCAGGAATTAGAAGGGTCTCAGGCAGTCAGCCTAACCTCCCCCCCCCCCCCCCGCACCAAAAATCTCACAACAATATTAAAGTCCAGAACATCTTACAACATTTCTAGACCAGCCACATTTGTGTAACTCTATTGCTCTGTTGATTCTGCTGGTTCCTGTGGCTCTCACAGTGCTCTCAGTGTGGACCAAAGATGGAACTTAACAGGCACCAATCAATGAGCTGGTTTTTTGTGGCTACCTATCAGTGCACAACTTTGCATGATCCCCCAGCACAACATGCATGTGCCTGCTGTTTTATCTCACGTGTCCAGTCTCTTAGACTTTGGTTTCCAACTTGCACCAACTTTAGCATGGACAGTAGATTCTTTGATGCTAATGCTGCTTCTCCACAGGGGCAAAGTTCAGCTACTGGGCTGTGGCAGCAGAGTGTGTGTGGAGTAACTGGGTAACAGAGAAGGAATTCTAGCAGCAGGAGAGGTGAAAAATGGGCAATCTGGTGGACCCTTCCAACTTTGCACTTTCTGAATTTTGCAGTTCCTGTTCTCCAACCCAAAATCTGTGAAAAATGTTTATGTTAAGGAAAAGTATGCATTAAAAGCCCTGTGTTGGTGAAAGCAACATCTAAAAATGCATGCCATTAAATTGCTTGCAAAAATGTGGCCATTAGGAGAAACATGCACTAAAGTACTGATAAATTTTATGATGAGTTAAAAACAATAACTAATGCTAGCAGATGTGGAAATGTTGTGACCTGAAGATTGGGAAAATGAGAAATGGAAAGAAACCGAAACTGCCAGACTCATTCATCTCTAGCAGCAGACTCTGCTGCCACCAGAGTCTAGAGCTCTCTGAGAGGCACAGAACAGGTGGGGAAATGGGGGGGGGGTGAGGCAGGTGTTGCTACGAGAATGGAAGGGTTCTGTGGCAGGATGGCTGGTGCTGAGTTGGTGGGCTGGTCTTTGCCTTCCTGTGGACTTGAAGGCACCTGTGGCTTCCCTAAAGGAACAGGCTGCAGGTGACACTAGCTGTAACCTTCCTCCTTGGTCAGAGTGAGACTTGAGGCCAGTGAGTGCATGGGCTATATGCCCCAAGGAGAAAGAGGAACAACTTGGGGCAAGGGGGCTCAGAGTTACAAGCCAGGATCTTCCAGGGTTCCTTCCCTTCTCCCTCAGTAAAAGGGGGATCCTCAAGGATAGGTGCAGGGTGCTGAGAGCAAGGGGAGGCAGCTGCAGCCAGATTCTGACACCCTTCTCTGATTCTAGCCCCTGCTGCTAAGTCTCAGTGCTGTTGCCCAGAGGGAGCATGATCCTTGCCCTCCATCTCCATTGGGGCTGAAGTGAGGATGAGTACAGCCCCTTCCTTTCCCTGCTTCCACCCCTCTGGATCCCTGTGGCTGACACAGCCCCTCCATAACTGCACAATTGGGAAGAAGTGAGGGGGTGATTTTTGTTCCTATGGGGACCCGGATCTGAGCAAGTAATGGGATTTGGGGCTGCAAGGAGAGGTCCCTCACCACAGGATCCACATGCAGGATTGGTTGTCTGGATTTTGAATTGTAAACAGGCTGGCCCTACTGTTAGGCAGAGTGAAAGAGTCATCTCTGGTGGCAGCTACTGAAGGGTAAGGAGCAGACAGATGTGTGTGAGTCATGCAGCATCCCTGTAAACCCTGCCCCCAGGTGCAGTGGAAGAGGATGCTGTCCCATCACTAGTGGTAAAATAAGAACCAGCTGCTAGTTGGTTGGCTCTTGTACTTGGAATTGGGAGAGAGAGTTTGTGTCTTGTCCTTTGCCTCAGGCAATGAAATGGCTTGGGCTGGCCCTACCTGTTAAGCACTGAAATGTCCAGGCCACCACTTAGGACCTTCTGTGGTGCTGTTGGGGCATCTTTAGTAAGGGTTTCCAGGCCAGGTATGCACAACTTGCGTCCCACTTAGCCAAAGGCAAGTGCCCACCAGAAGGTCCAACAACTTCCTGGCTTTTTTTGGTAGCTTGCTTGGGACTGCAATAATGGGGGGGGGGAGTTGTTGAACCCTTACAGGCTCCAAGGTACATCTGGTGGGCCATGTTCAATGTGGGTGGATTCCACATTATGCTGGTCTGACCTAAGCTCTAGGTGAATTTCAGGGCTGAATGCATAGCAGACTCTTCGTTTCTGGACACTTTTACCTTGTCATGAGAATTAATAATGGCTGGAGAACAGCCAAACCTAAAGTGTGACAAAAGTCTGGTCCACCTGACAAAGGGTGCAGCAGGCCTCCTTCTGCTCTTGACATCCCATGAAGACATCAGGGAGTCATTCTTCATTCTGGGAGCACCAAGGAGGATAATAATTCAGAGGGACTTTTTAAAAGGCATTGCAGTGAGGCTATTAAATTTACACAGCTTCTGTGATAACACTTTGGAGGTGTGTAACTGGCTAATGAAGGAAGGGTTCCTGACAAGGAGTGGTTATGAGAGGGATGTTTTGCTCACGATGCTAAATGGCATAAGGGCATCAGTTTGTCATGGTCATACTCTATTTTTTGCTTGACTGCTTTGCCAGTGAGAATTTTCAGAATAAGCACCATCTTACTCCATATTTTCAACTAATTAAAGTTAGCCATGGTTTTTATAAAATGCTTTACTGATCAACCTGTAGAATGGCAACTACTGAAACCACAGTTTGGACTTTGGCAAACTTAACTAGATTGATCTGTCCTGGAGGGGAAAGAGGGGTGAGTTGGGAATTTGTTTTTGTATTCTTTTCTTTCTTTTTTGTAATTGTTATATATTGGAAATCAATAAAACTATATTAGAAAAAAGTTAGCCATGGCTGCTGCATTGATGAAAAAATTATCCATTGTTGAGGAGGACTCAGCCTCTTCCCCCACACTTTCCTATTAGAATGCTAAACTAGGCTTTACTTGAGTAAGATGGTCTTGGTTGCTGAAGGGGGGAAAGAGGACTGCATATTTGAGCTGAGGCTGATTTTACTAGGCCACCTTCATTGGTTTGGCATTTCTTAACTTGCAAGATGGGTACCCTTTTAGAATGTGGAGTACTAAACATGCCTGCACTGAGTTGTTGCTGTTGTGTGTGTGTGCGTGCTCTCTCTCTCACGCATACACGTATGTTTCATTCTCTTGCCCTCTCAGCGTAGTCAGAATGAGAGAGCAGCTAAGGGAAGAGAGAAGGTCTTAGAGGGGCATAGCCTAGAGCAGCTTTCCTCAAGCTGGTGCCCTCCAGATGTTTTGGACTACAGCTCCTATCATCTCTAACCCTTGGCCACGATGGCTCAGGCTGATGGGAATTGAAGTCCAAAATATCTGGAAGGGAGGTTAGGGCAGGCTAGGGCATGCTCCCCTAGGCCTTCCCCAAGGCCTTGCTAAATTCAAAAGTTGCGTAGGATCCCAAGACTGCTGCTTGATGTGTTGGCTGTCAGAGCTGGAGGGATGGGTCTCAAAATTCCCCCAAATCTTGAAAACCTGCTGTTTATCCTGCAAGCAAATGCCAGTTGTAGCCTGAGAGTTCCAGCCATCCTCGCTTGCTTTCTTCTTGGCTCCAAGTTGCCTATTACATGATCCATTTCCTCCTCCCCCCCCCCCGTGGCTCCAGGCTATGCCATACACTGCAGGCTGAGGAAGAGGGTGTGCTGGATCAGCTCCTGGCTGAGTGTAATATGCATCCTGATCTTCGTGAGCATCTCTCCATTGTCACCCGTACCTTTCAGAACCGCCAGGCCAGGGTGCAGGAAGACTCCATGCTCTTCAACAATCACGTTTTTACTGTTGAACCTCTGGTAAGAAACTGTGCCTAGAAATTATGACAAGCATAGGAGTGCCTATGCTATTTGTATGCTGTGTTCTAAAGAAGCTTTTGGGTATTCTCAGTAATCCTCACCCAAACTTTGTGAGAGAAATTCCCTTCCTTCCTTCCTTCCTTCCTTCCTTCCTTCCTTCCTTCCTTCCTTCCTTCCTTCCTTCCTATTAAAATAGAACAGTGTCAAATTGCATATACAGTGGAACCTTGGTTCTCGAATGCCTTGGTACTTGAACATTTTGGCTCCCGAACACCAAAAACCTGGAAGTAAGTGTTCCGGTTTTCGAACATTTTTCGGAAGCAGAACGTCCGATGCGGTTGTCAGCTATTGTTTCTGGGGTGCCAGTGCTAATCGGAAATGGCACCTTGATTTTCAAATGTTTCGGAAGTCGAACGGACTTCCGGAATGGATTGCGTTTGAGAACCAAGGTACCACTGTACCTGTTATTCTCCTCATGCTGGAGATGGAAGGCTGACCAAGCAATCCTGTGTTTGAGCTATGCTGGCTGAGGGGCTCTTGGATTTGGCAGAATGCAAGATGCACTGCCACCATGGGTGTAGCCCTGGCAGGGTGGCAGACATCTGCCCCCCGCAAATACAAATCAATACAAATTTGAGGTTCTGCCCCCCCCCAAAAAACTTGCCCCCACAAATCTTGATTGCACCCATGACTACCACCAGGACAGATAAGGCCAATGGAACACCACAGGTATGCCAGCAGAATGCTCTGCCATTGCAGCTGTTCTGCCACTAAATATATGGCAGCAAAACATGGTTTTAAAAGTGCAGAGTCATTGGTAGGATGGGGGTAGCACTGGGCAGAAGCCATATTTAACACTCCTTAAAATCATGAGGGTACCTCCATCAATAGTGGAGCTGTACACCATCCTCGGACCCAACACTAGGACATTCCCTCCCATTAAATCATAGCATTGAAAGGGATGAGGGAGGTGCAGCTACAGCATCCCTGGCAGTTGGACATCCAGTCTCTGCTTAAATACCTGCAGAGGAAGAAAGCATCCCACTAGCTAAGGGAGCCTATTCCACAGTTGAACAACTCTTGCCACCTGCTTTCTTGCCCTTTCCTGTAGTCTGGAGCAACAGGAAACAAGTCTTTTCCATCTTCTGCATGACTGACAGCCCTTTAGATATTTGAAGACCCCTATCATGCCTCCCGTTAATCTGCTCTTCTCCAGGCTAAGCATGTGCAGCTCCTTCAACCGTTCTCACAAACTTTGTTGCTGTGCTCTTGAGTAGGGGGTGACATGAGAGTTGTATAAAATTATTTGTAGTGCGGAGAAAGTAAACAGATAAATTTCTCCCTCTCTCTTGAAACTAGACCTCACTGGGGGTCATTCAGTGAAGCTGGATGTTGGGAGATTCAGCTTTCTCTTCTGCTGGCACCAATTAAAACCTTGCTTGCAAGCAGGAAAGCTTGTAATTATTGTTATCTGTGTATACCTTGGATGATGTTGTCATAGAAACTTAGAGCTGGAAAGGGAGCCGTAAGATCCTGAAGAGCCTGCTGGATCAGGCCAGTGGCCCATCTGGTCCAGCATCCTGTTCTCACAGTGGCCAACCGGATGCCTGTGGCAAACCCACAAGCAGGAGCGGAGCACAAGAGCACTCTCCCTTCCTGTGATTTCCAGCCAATGGTATTCAGAAGCCCTTTCCATGAATTTGGTGAATCCTCTTTTAAAGCCACCTAGGTTGGTGGTCATTACTAACTCCTGTGGGACTGAGGTTCTTGTAGGCTACCTAGTCCAACCTGCTACTTAAGGCAGGAAATCTGGAACTGAAGATCTCTCACTGTGCAAACTGTATGTGAAGAGCAAGATCTCCAGCAGGGAACCAGTAAATGACAAAAGCCAACGAGGCTGTATCCAAGATGATTTGTTGTTTTTACTAGTCTGCAGGCATCACTCCAGAGACCCACTGGTGAGTCAGAGCCACCTAGTCAGTAAGTGGTGTTAGTAAAGAGTTGTTTCTGGGCTGCAAATCTTAAGCTCTTTGTGGTCTGGTCTAATCTTGTTGCTTGAACAAAGCAACTTGAGGACAGATTCTGAAATTAAAGGGTTATGGAAAAATAAAGGAACCCAACTTAAAAAAAAGAATATGTTTGTGGAAAGTAAAAAGCCAAACGATCTGAGCATCTTTCCAAGCCCATGGGAAATAAATGGTTATGCAACTCTGACTTTCAGAGTACATCTCAAATTTAGCTTGATTTGGTTTTGCAAAGAAGCATGATCTGTCAGCAAAAAAGCTCTGGGGGAAGCCCAGGTGGCTTTTGCTCGTCTAACTGCTGAATAGCTTTGATTCCATTTGCAACATCTATTAGCTGCAAGTCACATTGTGAACATGTGCAAGCTGACTCCTTGGAAATGGAAACCAGAAGCAAAGGGAGGTAAGGTGTGTGCTGCTACTGCACTGCCCTTGACAGGACATCACTGCCCTCCCCTTTAAATATGCTGCTCTGTCAGGAAATTTAACTTTTTATACCCTCTTATCAGATTGTTGCAGCAGCAAATAAAAGCTGAAACACAGCTAAACTCAACCGCCTAGAAAGCCACTTGGCAAATGCATATTTACCAGAGCGAGCTCCTTTTAATTAGCTAGCGATGTATTGCATTCGTCATGAATAAGCCCATAATATTTTGAGGTAGACCTGCAAGCTTAGATATTCTGGTGATGACTCCAGCCAATAGGGGAAGGACTGTCTGGGAATGTGTGCCAAGGAGGCAACA
Organism: Podarcis liolepis; assembly: GCF_965112155.1. Taxonomy (NCBI): domain Eukaryota; kingdom Metazoa; phylum Chordata; class Lepidosauria; order Squamata; family Lacertidae; genus Podarcis; species Podarcis liolepis. The sequence continues at coordinate 55,042,667 of NC_139561.1, read as the reverse complement.
CTAAGGCAATGAGCTTCTAATGGCTCCATTCTTAACAGGGTGGTTTTACCTGGGTGTGTCTGGCTTTCTGGTTCCCTGGGGAAGTCATAGAGTAAAATTCATCTTGAGAACAGGATGCTGGGAACAAACAGCAATTCCAGTGATGCAATTATTACAACCTTATTGGGCTGCATCCGAATCTCTGAGAGGTCAGGTAGGAAGGAGCCTGGTAAGCTAGCTCCATCTGTAAGGGCATCCTTGGTCTTGCTGATTGTGGCATGACATGAGGGCTATGCAGCCAACCTATCTGAATCTGTCCTGCTCACTGACCCTTCAATGTGGGCTGTTATTTTGCAGGCTATTGGTAAGAGCTGCAAGACCCCTGAAATGAAATGCCCACTCATTTGTGTGCACTGACCATCCAGCACACATAGCTATACACCTCTGCTTCCCAGCCCATGTGCGGACAAACTAGCTCATGTGTTTGGATGTAAGCAGTAAGAGGAAAATAGCATTAGTTCTGATAATCAATATGTTTTTATAAAAAACAAGCCATACCAGGTCTTTTTTGATAACTTAATGGATTTTGTGGATAAAGTTCTAAGCACTTGATCCAACCAATATACCTTGACCTCTGCTAGGCTTCTGTCAGAGGTCTGTGTGACTTTATTGTATGAGGTTTGAAAGAAAGCAAGGTAAAGTAATAATCAGACCAACATTTGATTGGAAAGCCATATCCTGTGATACACAGAGTTCAGTGTTCCTGTTCTGGTGCCTTAGTCAAATATTTGACGTGGGAGTAGCAACTATGATCTTCAGATTTGTCAACAATACAATATGCCACCTGACTGAAACCCTGTAGAGTTGCTGCCAGTCAGTGTAGACTGGGAGGGGGATTTTTGTTCTGTTTTTGTTCTTATTTTCATTATGTATTGTGTGTGTTTTATATTGTAATTTTATGTTGTGAACTGCCCTGGGATCTACGGATGTAGGGGAGTATACAAATTTAATTTAATTTAATTTAATTTAATTTAATTTAATTTAATTTAATTTAATTATTATAATAGTAGACAATACTGAGCTAGATGGACCAGAGGGCTGACTATGTGTATGACAGCTTCCTAATTTTCAATGTAAAGTGTTACATACATACAGTTAAAAAAAAGAAAGGTACAAATATAAAATGGAAGGAAGGCAGCCAAAGATTACTGCAAAAGGTTTAGCAGAGAGAGTTGCTGGATGACACACTGAGCATGAGTCAGGTGTGTTGTTTCAGTGGCTCAAAAGGTCACTGTCAAGACCATAATGCCCAAGTCTTGGGAAAGGATAGTGCTGCTCCATTGAGGACTGGTTGGTTAGTCAACAGAGCAATTAAAGAACCTGCTTGGGTAAGAAGGTGGTATCTTCTTCCTTGAAGGAAGGGTTGGGCTCTTAGGGGTGCTTCAGATGTCTTGGAGGAAAAAGTGAGGTGCTCCATTGGGTCATTTAGCATTAGAGGCTCAGCCCCCACTTCTGCCTTTGTGTCACCTACTCCAGAATTCTGTTTCCAATGGAGGCCCGTCAAATGCCTCTGGAAAGCTTACAAGCAGAGCATAAAGCAAATAGCCACAAACACATGTTTGCTGCTGGCACCTGCCACTTGGAGGGACACTGTTTTTGAAGATGGAGGTCCTATTAAGCTAGTGGAGCTCTATGCACAGACAGAAGTAGGGAGGATGAGACTTGAATGTGTGAAACTGAGTAAAGATGTTATGGGAGAGCTTAGCAAGGGGAAGGGGACTTTTTAGAGGCCCCAGGTGCCCCTAATTTTGGGTTGGGAAATTGCCTTGCTGGATCTTGTTGGAATCTTTGGCCATAGAAGACAGTCCAGCAAATGCTGCACTTCCAGCTCCCCAGGATGAAAGGATTCTTTAGACCTGCTTATGTTGAGAAGGCAGGGCTGGAAGGGCGGTGCTTAAAGCATTTTTGAATGACCTCACATATCACTTCCCTTCCATCTTTAGGAGGGAGAAGTTTGGCCCAATTCCACAACCGAAATCAGTGTGATCTTCAGGCCACAAGAAGCTGGGGTTTATCACCGAACTGTATACTGTGATATCTCAGGTATGATATTCCCACCTCACACTGTCATTATGGGATACAGTAGGTGCTTTCAGAATTCCTGAAGTCTGGTCTCGCACTCTGGTGAGCCTGAGATCAGTAGGCCTCCCAGTTACATCAGATTCCTGCCAGCTTGATTGGGAGATGCCTAGCACAGTCTGAAGCACATGTTCTATTCTGCTCTGCTTGACAAGAGGAAAGAAACCAGCCCTGAGCATGTTTGTTTGCCCTTTGCAGAAATGCAGTGTGTTGTTGCAGGCTCTGGACAGGAGCATACCTAGCTATTGGTGAGGTTGGCCCCTGCCAAGGGTGCAGGCCCAAGGGGGCATGGAAATTGTGCTGCTAGTGAGTGTGTGTGTGGGCAGAAGGGCCATGTGAATCTTTCCTCCATTCCTCCCTCACTCCTTCCATGTTTGGCCACCCCCAACCTGGCCAGAGGCTGAGACCAGGGTAGCATTGCTCCTGCCACTTCCCCGGCCCAGGCGGCAGCAGAAGGAGGTGCTTAGCTCCAGCACAGCCATAGCAGCTCCTGACACATTCCCCTCTCTCTGTGTGTGGAAATCTTGAATGGAGGAATGGTTGGGGGAGGGAAGGAGTGTGTAACCCTTTCTCCACAGCCACTTTTTTGCTCCATATCATCTCACCCAAACTTAGTTTCTCTCCACGTTGTTTCAGATGTTCGCACCACAAACATTTGGAACACTGAACATGAGTATCAAATGCAATGGGAGGGGAAAATATTGCTGGGAGGAGGACATATTTGGAGTAGAGAAACAGTAGATAGGGAAAAGACCTTAAGTCCACTTCTGTGGTACTTTGTAATCTTTCAAGAAAACAACCATATCCTTGTGGGCTTTGCAAGAGCACATAGAAATGGTATTATGATCAGCCACTCACAATAAGCCACATTGATCCACCAGGATTCCATGGAGAGGGGAAAAGAAATTTATATTTGTTGACAACTTGCTAGCTATTCCTTGCAGAACTTGACTGCTGATCCCCAGTATAGGACTGGGAAGGTCTAATCAGTGGTGGCTGGTGGAAGGCAGAGAGGCCAGTAGGAAGTGGAGCTAGAGCCAAAGACAGGCTGAGCCAACTAATTCAAGTTTTGCCCCTATCCTCCTCTCTACTTAATGACAACACAAAGATTGAGGAGGAAAAAGCTGACAGCCAGTGCCAGCAGCCCCTGGAACAGATGTACGAAAGCAGACAGGTGGGGACTGGCTGATGGCAGACCAAGGTTGGTGGGACAGTTAAGGGAACAGCCTTAACTGGGTCTTTTTCTTTTTAGTATGGTTTATATTCTGCCTTTCTTGCATCTTGGAACCCAAGGTGACATACATGGGAGTGGGAGCAGACTGATTTTCAGGCAGTGTCCTACCCAGCTGCTGATCAGAGCTAGCCTGCTTAACTTCAGTGGTAAAAACATCTGGAAGGATGGATAGCACTTCAAATACAAGTACAGCAGAAAACTACACAATTTTCTTCAGCTTTAATAACAACAGTAGTAAAAATAATTTTTGAAGTGCTTAAACTAACTTTAGGTGCTATACGAACATGCATCACAATAGAGGTTGACAACCTTATTTTGACAACAAAATATTAGAAACAAAACTAAGAACTTGAGTGCATGAAAGCCAACTGTAATTAGAAATAGGCCAGCTGAAATAAAGGAACCTCAACATCCTATTATTTAAAAATAAAAAGATTCAATTGAATGAATTAATGTGGGCTAGTAATGTATTCCGTAAATAAGAAACTATGAGAGAAAATGTACAAAGATACAGAATAGGGGAAGAGAATTGGAACGCAGGAAGTCACTAGAAAACTAGAGAGGATAACAAAAAAATCAGAACAGAAGGATATGCAGAAATGAAGGGACCTAATGTAAGGAATAAGGGTTCCTTGCCTTGTACTTTGTTTCTGTCTTGCAGGGGATGTGGCAACACGAGGCCCTGGCATCTGCCCTTCTGTGCTGCCAGGACAGCTGTCAGGCAGAAGGAACTATTGATCTGCCTAGCTGGACCAAGTGATCTTGGGAGCCAATAGGAACTTGACTGCCAGGCTTATATAACTGTCCCTCCTGAGGGAGTAACTGCTCTAGAAATTCCCATGCTGCACCTCACTCTTCTAGACTGTTGCCTTTCGGAACCTGACCACCCCATATGACCATGACTATGTTCTTGCCCCTGGCTGCTCTTATTTTTATTTGCTGCTCTGGACTTTGGCTTCTCCCTGACATACCTATGCCATCACCGCTGTCCCTTCCCATGGATCATTTGCAGGCCTAACCCTGTAAATCTGTGACAGTCCCACGATATGGAATTATAAGGAGGAAAGAATTAAAACAACTCCCTTGGCTGGAAGCAAAACAGGGACAGCCGTTTTAGCTGCCAGACACAAATGCAGTGTGTTAGTACACATTTGTGCTAATTACCATGTGTGGTTGTTGCCAAGCAAACCCCATGCAGTGATGAGAGAGAGAGAGAGAGAGAGAACAGGAACTTTTTAAAGGCTAAAGCAGAGGATTCAACAAATGGATGTGCCACACAGACTACAAATTAAAGCATCCATCCACTTACACAGTGGGTTTTTTCTTCTTCTATAAAGTATATATACTTTCATCTAAAGCCCAGGGGGAGTGATACTTCCCTGGAAAGCCCACCAGAAAGACTCAGTTATTATTAACCAGGAGCTTTGCCTTTTGAGCAGAGCTCTTCCTCCTAGTGTGTTGGGCTCAAACCAACTCTAATGTTACTACATACATTAGAGTATGTAGTAACACTGAAGGTATAGGCAACATGATGGATCCAGGACTCCAAGTAAGTCAGAACTTGCCTTGCTTGAGTTGGCTTTCTGGCTATATATCTGTCTACTCAGGTGCTCAAAGTATGGACCTGCTTCTGAGTTTTAGTCCTCTCTGCACCATTTCTCTTGAGTTTGATGCATTGATTAGAATATCCCAACATTACATTTTCATGCTTTTTCAGAAATTGATGTAACTTTGAAATTACAACTTGTGCAAAACAGTCCTGATGGTCAGACAAGACCCTAGCTGTTATTTCAACTATTTCTGTCAGTCCAGTTTCACTTTTTTGCTTTAGTGCTTCCTTCCACTCAGTATCTTTTGAGTTCATATCCTAAAGGTAGAGTCTCATCTTCTCAGGGCGAGAGACCCGGCTCCCTCTGCGCATCAAAGGAGAGGCCATGGCCCCCAAGCTGCTTTTCAACTTTGACCAGCTGGATGTTGGGAAAATTTTTGTTGGCTCAGCCCACAGTTATGAGGTGAGTCCTGTTCTTCATCAGAGCTGTGCTCTGCCTTCCTTCCATGAGCTTAGGGCATTCACACTGTTTTATCCTTTGAGGTCACTTAGGCTAAGAGAAACAGGGTATCCAAGGCCATCCAGTCAGAGTCATAGCTGAGTGAGGTTTTGAACTCAGATCTCCCTGTCTAAAGTCCAACACTCTTATCTACCTTTGGTTCATAGAAGCCAACCTCCCACATTCCTAGTCAAGGATTATGTAATCTAGACATCTGTGATGACGGTAACAATAGAATGGAAGTTGGAGACAGCAGCACCAGTTTTAACAGAAATGTAAATGAGTTGCTTCTTTGAGAATTAGATTGTTTTCATCTTCTCCCCTCCCTTGCTGCAGGCCATCCTTTCTAACAAAGGAGCTATTGATGCCCTCTTCAGCCTGATATGGCCATCCACGGCCCTGGGTGCCTGTTTCACATTTCAGCCCAGTGAAGGAATAATTGAGCCAGGAGGCCACCAGGCCATTCGGGTCACCTTCAGCTGTACTATTCTGGGACAATTCTTTGAAGAGTTCAAATTCAGTGTCAATGGATCTCCCCAGCCTGTGATCTTAGCGATTAGGTAAGATGGAGAAACTATGGCAATGAGTTTCAGGCATATCCTTAGGGAAGTTTCGAGATAAAACTGAAGTTTAAAAAGAAAATATTTTTGTAGAGATACAGACACACAAAGCTATACTGACAACCCGCTTCCTGAGGTCCATCACATTCATAAATCAAGAAGGAGGTTATGCAGACAGTGGAGGTCCCAGTTCTCTACTGCTGTCTTGAGCTGGAGTCTGGGACACAGATGAGTGTGTGCGCACATATGGGCACATGTGCATGTATATCCAAATGCATCTAACGTTAGATTCTGTATTCCACAACAATTCAAGCATAACTCTCTCCCTTGGTCCCCTGACAACCACACTTCTGTGTTGCAGAGGCAGGGTGGGAGCCTTTGGCCCTAAAAGTTCTGCTAACTACTTCAACTAAAGGTGACTTTTCTCTGAGTCCTGTTACAAAGGAGTCTCTGTTTTCCCTTTCAGGGGCTGCGTCATTGGGCCAACATTTCATTTCAATGTCCCATCTCTCGATTTTGGGGATGTCTCCTTTGGTAAGTTTGCACTATTTCACTATTTGTGGTTTGTTGTTGTTGTTGTTGTTGTTGTTGTTGTTGTTGTTGTTGTAGTAGTAGTAGTAGTAGTTATAGTTATAGTTGTATAATAATAAATTATAATTATTAGTTAGATTTCTTTAAAAACAAGGCCAGTTGTGAATCCTACTTGTAGGCTAGACTGGCTTTAAGGCCATAATAAATGTGTTGCTCAATCAGACTAACATCCATCTAATACTCTAGTGTTCTGTTTCCTACTAAGGGCCACCACCCAGGTGCTCACAAAGAGCAGTGCATGGAAATCATGATGGATTTGTCCCTTCATACCCAGATGACTTAGAGTAGCCCTCGCCAACCTTTGTGGCCTTCCAGCTGTTTTGGACCAGTACTCCCATCAGCCCTAGCCTGCATGGCCACCTACTGTAGGGAGTACCAGCCTTAGAGCATGCATAAGGCAGGAGTAGAAATAAAAGGGTGGGGAGGGCTAGGTAAGGGCAGCTGAGAGTGTGCTCAAGGTGAGGCATTGGTTCTTCTCCAGGAAATGGTGATTGCGAAGTGAGTTTTAAGGTGGGTTTTGAAGAAAGAGGTGGAAGCTGTTCTAAGAGAGCCTAACAAAAGTCAATGAGATGGGGGTGGTGAAGAACCAAGAGCTAGGGAAATACAAACAAACAAACAAACAAACAAACAAACAAACAAACAAATATAACAGATAATCTTTAGGAAGGATTAGGGTTGTCTGAGATTAGTTTCAGGAAAGACCAAATAAAGTACCATTTCATGCAATGCATAATTTCCTTATGGAATTCATTATTGCAAGAACAAATGATGGTCACTGGCTTTGAATAATAAAAAAGACCAATTAATGTCTTTCAAAACCGTTTAATATGATAGCTAAATGGACTGCCTCTGAACCTTGGGGGTTCCAGCTCTAAAAACCATCAAATCAATTAGGAAAGGACAGCTGTCTTTCCATCTTATGGACTTCCAGAGGTATCTGCCTGACCACTGTGGCTGGACTAGGTGGACTGTTGGTCTGATCCTCTTGTTATGTTCCTATTGCTGATGTTGCTATTCAACCCCCGTGTTCTCCTTGTAGGCTTGTATTTGTTTCCCTCTTCCTGCTGCAAACTTATCTTCCCCAATATATTCTTAACTCGTTATTTCAGATAATTTCCATTCCAGTGTTGATCCTGGCTCCTCTGTCCCAGCCTCATTAAAGACAATCTGACGTTTAAATGTGAAATCAATAGTGGTGTGGCTGAAGGCGTAATTGGTGCTTGATATCCACCATAACCTGCCCCATCCTGCCCCATATTCCTGTTATTCAAGAGAACTCATTACTTTTTCTGCACATCTTCCAGCGCTCAACACCATTTCATTTTAGCTCTCACCTCTTTGTTTTTTATGAATAAATTAAAAATAAAAATCCAATCGAGTCCTTTTTTATGCCTTGGCTGCTGGCTGGACTACCTAGAGAGCTGCCTTTGAAGAGTGTTTGGAAATTCCAGCTGGTTCAGAATGTTGTAGCCAGACAGGAATACCTTGGTCATGGTGATCAATACATTGATAACCTCATGTCTGGATCATTTGTAATGGCTTTATATATAAGGCTTCACTTAAAGATGACTTGGAAGCTTCCATTAGTGTAGAACTCAAATCCCAGAATTTTGACTGGTACAGCCAGGTAGGTTCATTGAATCAATTTTGAAAGAACTGCATTGGCTGCTTCTTTGCTTCTGAGCCCGATTCCGAGTGCTGGCCCTTTTAAAACCTTAGAAAGCTTGAGACCCAAATACATGGTGGAGTTCCTCTTCCCTTGTCTTAAGATCTTTGATAAAGGACCTGCTCTGAGTTCCTTCTGTAGTGGAAGTATGTGCTGTATTTTAAAAGAAAAAGCCTTGAGTGGGGAGGGCATTCCAAAGTCGAGCGGGGTGCTCTCATTTGCAAATACAGACGTATCTTGGAGATACTGCAGGTTCTTTTCCAGAACACCACACTAAAGTGAATAGCGCAATAAAATGAGTCACACAATTTATTTTGTTTCCCAGTGCATATAAAAATTATGTCTCCTTTTCTCCCACTTGAGTTTGCCCAGCTTTTAAGACCCTCAGGAGCCTTTTGCTCTGTCCCACCAACCTCTGAAGCACATTTGGCAGGAACTCAAGAGAGGACCTTATCACTGGCTGCTTCTAGGTTCTAGAACGCCTTGCTAAGGATTTCATTGAACTTCTCCTGAGCAGATCTTGACTCACTACCATATATGGGCTTGGGAGTTACTTTTAGATTGACAACTGTGTAGATTGGAAATTAGCCTTGAGAAGTGGATGGAGGATTGCCTTCCTTTCTAGCATATGGCTTGGAGTGTCATTTAGGAACCCCACTCTCCTTGCAAACCATGTATGGTTATTCCTTCAGAACACCTATACCTCTAGGTGAAGAGTTGTTTCTACACATTGAGGAGGGACTGTTGCTATATGACATGGGCCTGTGCGCTTGCTGTGTGGGCCGTTTTCTTTTCCTAAAATAAAAAATTGACTGTGTGGAGGAGTCCAAATGAGTGTCCTTTTGGGTCACTTTCAGTGCCTTCATGGAGCTCCTTTTCAATTCCTGTTGGGTGAAAACATTATCTTGCAGGTTTCCCTCACACCCTGTCCTGCTGCCTCATCAACACCTCTTTGGTGCCCATGACCTTTGACCTTCATGTCCCAGGAGATGGCACTGGGGAGCCAAGTGTCATGAGTGAGCATCAAGCCTCTGACATCTCAAGGCCAACGTGGAGGAAGGCACGCAGTGGAGGGGCAAAGCCCAAAGAATTTACCATCACTCCCAACCGAGGCACCATCCGCTCACAAGGACTCATGGACATCCAGGTACAGTGCCACTTATGCTGCTGTTTGTCCTCAGTGAGGAGCAGGTGGCTCCTGAAGTACAGCAAATTGATTATAGGACTTGTGCTGAGGATAGATTGTATTATAAAGGCTCACTAAGCTATGAGGCAATTATTGAGTTGCAGAACCACTCACTTGAAAGTCAATTTAAGTTACAGTAATGTTCATACTGTTCACAGTGGGAAAGCTTGGAGAAACTGGCCAGTGACCTCAAATGAAAAGAGAGAGAATTCCTTTCCTATATCCAAAGGGCTGCCAACTCCTCTCTTCAGGACTTGGCCCTTTCTGTCTTTTCCTCCTGCGAAAATAATGCACGTTCAAACTCTGCTCCGTGCTGTTTGAGGCCACATAATGATGCTCTTTACAGAATGTCTCTCCTGCCATCTTTGCCCCCATTTGTGTTAAACTCCTTTTTCTCTCCCATCACTCCATCACCCCTCATGGCTTGGGGTTACTTGGGACCTCCATTTTAAGGAGCACAAAAATCTTTCCTCATAAAGCTGCCACTGTCTTGCTCTTCTTACAATTGAAGTAACCAGGTTGCCAATATTTAAGATGTGTCTGTCCAACACTCCTTTCAAAAGAACTCGCTTTAATTGGGGGAGGTGCAAGACCCTTAACAGCATGGGACCCAGTAGCAATGTGAGTAGGGTTGAGTATGAATTTACCCCTGGCACAGAATTATAATTATGAAGTAAAATAGTTTTATTGAGGAAATCAGAGTTTACAGACATTTAGAGAGAAACATGAACAAAGATAAGAACAAGGAATGACAGTGTAAACATCTTGCTTCCTGGGTCCCCAATGATGGTCAGGAAGAGGGCAGAAAAATAGTTCATGTTGCCTCTGTGAGTACAGAGGGGGCTGGATAGGAGAAGGAGAATAATAATAAGTCTGTTGATTGAGTGCACTCTAGGTCTCAAAGGTAGAAGTTGTGTCTCTCTTACTGATTTTCACATTTCCATATCTATTACCTATACAGCACTGAGAACTCACAGCCCCCTTTTAATAGAACAATATAGTTGGGAGAAGATGGGATCAACCTGAGTCAATCAATCAGAGATGACAGTTCACAGAGGATAGCCATCATATAATGGGATCATCAGAGGACACAGTTCTCTCACCCATTCACACTCCATGCAGATACCGGTAGTTGGCTAGGAAGCTATACATTCATCTTTCTAAGTAGTGCATCAGCTAAGAGCACACATCTCACAGGGTGACTAATCCCCATTCATTCAAGGGAAGTATGTGCCCTCACATGGAGGTTAGGGTTGTTTAAAAAACCAAACTGGTAGGTATCAAAGATGACATTAAGGTGACCAAACTTTTACAGCTTATTTCTGCTGTGCACCTGTCTCCCCAAATCAGGGGTTACCAGTGTGGCACCCATAGACATACATGCAGCTGCTGAGACTTTCCCTAGTGTCCACAGGATACACTTCCCCCACTGAAATTAAACTTGAAAGAAGCATTTCATTGTAGTCAATAAAATAGGTTGTCTTGTGTGCTTGTTTGTGGGTGGTGGTGATGATGGTACCCATGCCTGTTTCTTTGTTTTGCAAATGAGCCCACAGGCCCCAAAATATGTTGAGCAAAATCAGCTCCTAAAAATTTGAGGGGGAGATTTCCAAGCCTTTGAAGACCACATGGTAAAATGGATGTGGCCAGGACAGAAAATTGGGCATGACCACTTAATTCTATTTATTATCAGCCTTTCAGAGACCTCTTCCCCTAACCAAAATTCACCCAAATACATTTTATATGCTCACCAGTATGATCAGTAGGTAATGCTGAGTTTCTTCTATTCACTGCTGGCTTCATTGTTTCTCCCACTTTGATGATCGTTCACCTTTGGCTGCTGAAGGCATCAGAGAAACAATGGTGAGACATGGTTTGTGCTGGGTGAGAACTGGCCCTCAGTTCTTTGAAGATTGTTAGGGCATGTCGCATCAGAAACATTTTGTTGCAATCCTTACCCCTTTTTTCTGGTTTATTTTATATCTCTCTGTGCCCCAACATCCGAGGGCTACTCTTCTTATATATTTTTTTACATGCCTGCCTTTGGGGGATTGGGATTTGGGCTGGGCAATCACAAGGTTATGAACCCTTTTTCCTGCAATCTGAATTCTTTCTTCCTTTTCCCATGGCAGGTGACCTTATGTTCCAACACTGTGAAGACGTATGAAACAGCACTAGTAGTGGATGTGAAGGGGAGTGGAGAAGATGTACTGGCTCTCCCAATCACAGCGAGGTATTGCTACTTTGATTGCTGTCTTTGCTGGAATCATGTATGTTGTGCTGACCCCATCCTTTGTCCCAATTCTGAATGAGATGGGTATTGCAACAGCATAATTGCCATTGTTTGAGTATCTGGGTACAGCAAGATGCAACATAAGAAGGAGTTTGTGACTGCTTCAGTAAGAGCAACCTGAAAAATGCAAGACCTGTCACCTCTGTCTTGCTTTATTTCTTTGCTTTCTCTTCCCTCTGTGCGCTTTAAGTCCTGGTTTCAAAAAGCACTTTCACACTGCCTCTGGTAAGTCAGCCCTGGATGTACAGAAATGGGCAGTGCTAAAAATTCCAACAGGCTCTTGAGGAAAACAACCTGGCTTTCTTTCAGCAGAAAAGTGAAAGGCAAAAAGATCCCTGCTAGAGCAGCTCCTCCGAGGCCAATAGCTTGGACAAGTCAGCAGTACAGTACTGCATGATGTCACCAGGACCCTGCATCTGAGTCTCCTGTCCCCTTCCAAGTGTTTAAAACAAAGTTCTTCACATATTAGGATAAGCTACCAACCAAATGCATCTTCAGACTGCAGCAAAGTAAAGTGTGGACATATAGACCGTTAGACCTTTAAAACATGCCCTTATGAGTTCCAAAATAGTACCCTCTTCCCCCAGCATAGAAAAAGACCATACTTTTGTTGAGTTAAAAATGGTTAACATACAAACTCTCCAAAGGCCAGGTTCATATGCTTTTCTATACAGCATTCAGAAAAAGTTGCACAGGCAGTAAAACCTGACTTAGTTACAGTGGTGAAAGTTCCTAAATTATTAGTATAGGAACAGAACAATGGCCTGTTGGAGCCATGTGGCTTGAGCTTGGAGCAACCAGCTCAGATCTCTTTACATGCTGAGCTTCTCAGATAGACTGGAAGGCAAACTAAGTCTTAATTACCTAGTCCCTCCCAAGGTGAGGGGAGTGGATATAGCTAAGCATGGTAGGACAGCTTACTCTATGGTATTAAACCCTTCATGCATTAATTAGACATAAGTATGCACGGGTGGCGCTGTGGGTTAAACCACAGAGCCTAGGACTTGCTGATCAGAAGGTCGGCGGTTCGAATCCCCGCGACGGGGTGAGCTCCCGTTGCTCGGTCCCTGCTCCTGCCAACCTAGCAGTTCGAAAGCACCTCAAAGTACAAGTAGATAAATAAGAACCACTCCGTGGGGAAGGTAAACAGCGTTTCCGTGCGCTGCTCTGGTTCACCAGAAGCGGCTTAGTCATGCTGGCCACATGACCTGGAAGCTGTCTGCGGACAAACGGCGACTCCCTCGGCCCATAGAGCGAGATGAGCGCCGCAACCCCAGAGTCAGTCACGACTGGACCGAATGGTCAGGGGTCCCTTTACTTTTACCTTATGTTGGTAATATGAGGTTGGTTATCCCACATTTTCCAGGCCATATCTGACATTCTGTGCAGCAAGACTCTTAACACTCAAAAGGCCAGGAAAGCCAGGCTGTTAACAAATTGTTCAGGGCAAGGTCCCTCTCCATCCCCCCCCTTTTTTAATAATATTTTATTAAATTTTATCAACAAAAAAATAGAAAAACAAGAAATACAAAATCACAGAATTCAAAAATTCAAACCTTAAACACACAAAAAAACAAGGAAAGGGAGGGGGGAAAGGAAACACATAGGGGAAAAACAAGAAAAACAAAACTCCCTCTTTTAACTTCTCATCTTTAGTTAACTTATTTTCCTGACTTCCTCACGCCTCCCTTTTTTGTATCCCTCTTTTAAAATTGGTTCAGCAAATTCATATTCAATTAGTTTGTCTAATATCAATCCCATCTTACATTTAACCTTGTTGCTAGAACCCCTTCAGTTCATTTCAACATCATCAGCACTCAAAAATTTTACAGTGTTTCTGTAAATAAGTTTTAAATTTTCTCCAATCTTCTTCCACCGACTCTTCTCCCTGGTCTCAGATTCTGCCAGTCATCCCTCTCCATCCCTCTTATTGCCAAGTGAGGGTCTGTGTCTATCGTCTTCACTTCAGATCTACTTTGAGATGGTGTACTAGGAACTTGGCCTTTCTGAATTCTAGTGGCCACATGGCTGATGATGAGCCTCTTCTTTATAATGATAGATAAGTAGTTGTTATTCTCTGCCTCCTCATTATGGTTCATATCTAAACAAGCTTTCCTCTCTGTTTATTTGCTCATGTAACTGACTAGATGCAGCACACCACCACTGCATGTGGCTAATCCCACCCTGAATTTTGGACGTTGTTTCTTGAAGTTCCCATACCAGCAGATGGTGAAACTTGTTAATGAAAGTGATCTTCCAGGGTGCTATGGTGTTCTTCCCCAGGTTAGTTCAGTTGTTTCTATTGTATTTTAAAGTCCCCGAGGAAGCCTTCAGATAAAGCTAGGAGCAGAGAGGAAATGTTTAAGTCCAGTTATCACAGTTTTCTCAGATGATTTTATTTGATTTTAGAATATTTGAATCTTCTTTGTTGGAGCTCTTAAGCTACCCAAAATCATGAAGAGCCCTGACGTGACACCAATGGTCTGAAACTGAGTGTTTTGTCATCAAGATCTTTAAAAAACAAAAAAGATGTCCAAACAGATGAAATAAATAGGTTTCTTCACTGAGAAGACGTTGACAGCTTAGGAAGTGAAAAGTATGAAGCAGGTGTCTCTCTCTGAAGGTTTGGTGTGATGCTTTTATCTCCATCCAGGAATATGAGAAGTCCCTCACCATCTTGCATTCCAGTCCTCTGCCTTGTGGTATCATTCAGCCGCATTCCACTGTTGAGATCCCCTTGGCCTTGGAAGTCCAGGAGAAAGGGCAGCAGGAGGCAGTAGCCTTCATTGCTGTCTTTGGGAATGAAGTCTTCCCACTGGTGAGTGAACTAAATGAGGGACCTGGGTGAGAAGGAGGTCTTCTCCCCTGCCCACTCCCACCCCTTTGCACTCGAAAAATGATCAGGGAAATGGGTTGTATATGGTAACAAGTCCACTTCTTTGTAATGTGTGCGTGCTCAGAACTAGTATGTCTCTGGGATATTTGTATATTGCAGAAATGAGGATTTCTGGCCACAATCCACAATTCTTACGCTATTTTTGAACATGAAATTGAGAAGCAACAGTTGCCCCAGGTGATTTTGCACTGTTAAAAGCCACAGTTCATCAAAGCCAGCCAAGCCATTTATTTATGCTCTTCCTAGCCAGAAATCTAAACAATATATTTGAGAGAGATGCCAAATTCTCTAGGTCTAGGACATCCACACCTTACCAGATTCAGAAAGGAAGGCCTTTGAGGGGCAGTCATGTGCCTATAGCCCTTGGCAGCAAATGTCCATCCCCATCAGGAATGAGGAAGAGACTGAAAGTCTGGCTCTTTAAGTTAAAAAGAAGTGACTGCATGCCCCCGCCCCTGCTTTCTCCTATTCTAAATGGAAACATGAATGGGAAAGTATTTTTCCTCCAGACCTGAAATGTGAGTTAAGCACAAAAGAAATGTTTGTTGGAGCAGGACAGAGTTCAGCATTATGATATAATGGAAAAACATGATGAGCAGAGACAAATTTATGACAAAGTAGGGTATACAGTTCTTGCTACCATTATGGAGTCTTTTCAGCTTACTAATTTGTTTCATTTTTATGAGTGCCTTTTAAATAGAGATTATTGAACTGCAGTATCCTTCTGTATCACATCTGGCTGGTGCATGCAAAATCTTCCTCCTGTTTTTCATAAACTCCCTTCTTTGTTGCATGTTCTGTTCATGCTCTGGGCTTTGTCATTTCACTGCTAGTAATAATAGTTGTTATTATTATTATTTATTTAATAATAATAATAACAACAATAATTAATAATAATAATTGGCCCATCTGGCTGGGTTTCCCCAGCCACTCTGGGTGGCTTCAAACAAAATACTAAAAATACATTAAAACACTAGCAGATCACACTTTGGGGCAGGCTGCTTGGCACTGGGATAGGTCAAGATTAGAGGATAAACCAGTCCCAAGTAGGGCTTGCCTTTGGCAGAATTGGCCTTTTATTGTCACTGTGGACCAGTTAACAAGATCACTGAGACTGATAGCAAACTACCTTCTTCTTATCAAACAGCTAGCAAACAAAGTCCTGAGCAAATGCATTTTGGAGTCTACAAAATCAATCCTTTTTATTCATGTCAGGTGGGCTTTTAATGTGCAAAAGGACTGTCTGCCTATATTATATTGGTGAGCACGTGAAAGGCAAGAGCAGTCAGACTCCCAAGTGGAGTCCAGCAGCAGTATTTATTTTGAACTGAGGCCTCAGGGTTGAAAATGTAGGGCCCAGGTCTGTACTCAGCTTAGGTGGGGATCTCCGACTGAGCCAAATCTTGTCAGCCTGAAGATCTCATTGAATAGAGGCAGACAATGAGATGCCTTCCAGATGTTGTTGGGAGTTCATCATCCCCAGCCAGCATGTCTCATGGCCAGGGATGATGGGGGATTGAGCCCAACCATTTCTGAAGGGCACCACATTGGCTACCCAAGGCCTTAGTACAGTCCCAGCTCCCTTTCAACAGCCAGAGTCTGATGCTGACTTTTCATCTTTATTTCCTGTTTCCTGTTATTCTCTGTGACAGACGATCCAACTTGTGTCCTTTGGAGAAGGCCCTGTCGTTTATGTGCATCCTGCTAAACTAGACTTCGGCCCCATCCAGGTTTTAAAGGATGTTTCTCGGGTGCTCTATCTTTCCAATCAATCTGTTATTCCTGCACCATTTGAGGCACAGATGGTAAGCAGAGTGTGGCATGGTTTCTAATGAAAACTGTGAACGGAAAGGAATTGTATCTATAATAGCCTGCGGTCTGGTTTTATGTGAAGGCGTCTCATTAAACTATCTTGAGCTGAAAGGTCATTGGATGTGGTTGCACTCATGTCTTTTTGGGTGGCCTCCAAATGCATGAGACCTTCACTGACATAACTTGATGCTCCCATTGTCTCCCAACCGTAGCTTCTTGCCATTTCCTCTTTCTTCCTTATAGTAGTGATCGTCACTGAGCTGTGCTGGTGTGATTTACATCCCATGGTAAGCAGAGGCAAGGCATTCTCTACAAGCCTTTCTGCTGAGAATCTGCAAGTGGCCCAGGGGATAAGGATGTTGGATGTAAAGCTGGGAAGCCTGGATAGGTCCCTTCTCACTTTCCTTCAGAAAAAAAATGAGTTAAGTAAGTGGTGAAGAAGGAAGGAACCAACTACAGAGTGTTTTGCACAGAGAATTTTGCACCTGACAAATACATACTGTACTAAAAGGATAAGCTATGAGCTGGAAGTTCTTGGTGCAAATCTTAGCCTCAGCTTAAACAAGACAATGTCGTCAGTCTCCTAACTGTAATTTGGGGATAATAATTACAGTTGCCTTAACCAGGTGGTTTTAAGGATTACAGAGGTCATGTGTGTGAAGTGCAATTTTATCACTCTTCCAAAATATGTTTCTTTAGCCAAGGATGTTGAGAAGGCTGAAATAAAAACCAACCTCTTCCCTAATCCTCTGCCCTTCTTCCTAAGATCTGTCACTGGGGGTGTTAGCCATCTGGGCAGGGAGTCACTTGAATCCTGTCGAATTTCACAAGCATAAGAATTGGTGTCAGGGGAGGGTGTTGTTTGGAGTGAGAGAGGCATCTCCAGCTGTGCTCTTAACAGCTGTGTGGCAGCCTCTGCCAAGTGCACTGCTGAGCAATTTCAGAAGTGATCATTCCCTCTCTATTAATTACTGTCAACATTTAACCAGAAGAGCAGTTGTGCAGCCAGTGAAGCGGTCACAGAAGACCAGCCCACTTTTGAATTGGGTTTTATATTTTCACAAAGATGGTGGACTTGATAGCCAGGTGTTTTATTATCTGATACTGCCAGTGTGAACTGTATAGGTCTAGAACCGTGTATATGAACTGGTTGGGAAATGTAAACTGTATCTGGCAGAGTTGGGATGGTCCTGCAGTTATCTGAAGAATATGGACACAGACTTGTTTGACCTAACTACAGAGAGCAGGTTGGGATGCTGCTTCAAAACCCAGTGAAGCCATCAACCCAAGAGTAAGAATGGTTTAGTGCATCAGTGGGCAGAGGCAGGCTGCCCTTCCCTGGTGGGAAGCAACTGGAGCAAAGTGGCAAGACGAGAATGGGACTTTTCTTTAGTAGCTCTCTGTTTGTGGAATGCTCTTCCCTTGGAGGCTCACCTGGCACCTTCATTACATACTTTAAGTCACCATGTGAAAATTTTTCTCTTCGGCTGATTCACATTCAATGTCCTTTTAAATGTGTTTGTGGGAGGGGGGGTTATTGGTTTTTGTTTTTTATGTATTTTGTGTTCCTATTTTGTATTTTTATGTTGTGAACTGCCCTGTGATCTTTGGATGAAGGGTGGCAGGCAAATTTTAATAATAATAATAATAATAATAATAATAATAATAATAATAATAATAATAACAACAACAACATGGCACAGAATTGGGAAGGACTCTGCTTCCAGGCCTTCCAAGGAGGAGGTTTGAGATCCACACACCGTTGTTTTGTTCTGCCCGTGGCAACTTTCTGCTCATAATGAAAGGGGTCCGCCACAGATTTTGTGAATAGGAGGGAACCTGGTGAGCACTGTAGAGATTTGTAGCTTTTAATGTTTAATTAAACATTAGACTATTGAACATTAAACAAAAATAAGCTTTTAAAGTTTAATAGACTATTGTATTTTAATATTTTCTTGGAAGCCATCCAGAGTGGCTGAGGAAACCCAGCCAGATGGGTGGGGTATAAGTAATAAATTATTATTATTATTATTATTATTATTATTATTATTATTATTATTATGACTTCTGCATGTGGATCAGGGCCTGACTGAGTGCCAGGGCCTCACTGGTGCCTCCACGGTCTATGTAAGCAGTTCCCCACCTGAGCTGCCTCAAGGTTGGGGGAGTCACGCCATGCTTCAGTCTTCCTGAATGGCTTATAGGGGCTTTTGCAGCAACGAGCATGTGGGGCTCTCTTTGACGCTGCGTCTGCAGATGGAAACTGCAGCTAGTGCAGAATGTTCCTGCCCAGCTGGTGAGAGCAAGATGTAGAGCATGTGTCCGCTACTGTAGTTCAGCTACATGGTTTCTGAACTAAAAGTTCTAGCATTTGCCTTTCAAGCCCTGTAAATGGCTTGGCTCTGCTGTGCTTGCGGAAACACTTTCCTGCATATTTCTTCCCCATCCCTTGAGATCTGCTCACAAGGAGAGAAAAGGCCCATTTTGCATGCCTGGGTGAGGAAAGAGCAAGGCCACCTGTGGTGTCCACCTACAATAATTCCTGGGCTCTGGTGGGCTCCCTCTTGGTGTCAGGTGAAGGTTTCCATTTATTGGAATGCCTTCCTTCCAAGCTGTTGATGGGCAGATACAAAGATTTTGCATCTAGAATTTTGCTGCTGTTTATGAGATGTAGAATGATTTTTATAGTTGACTTTTATTTTATTGATTGTGATTTATGTTTTGCAGGAAAGTGACCAATAAATAGAAACACTGATAAAAAAAAATCTGAATAATCTGCTTCCTGTGTGATTTTTCTGTTTCCCGTTGTAACATTTTTCTACCTTCCTGCCTGTCCTACAGAATGGGAGGCTTTGCTCTGATGGTCTGAAGTTCTGAGAATCAAGAGTAATTCTACTTGATGCAATAACAATTCAGCTCTTCTAACAGCCTCCTAGTTTTTGAAAAGCACCCCAGGTCTCTAAAATGTGTGCCAAGCTTGTGCTGTTGTGATCCTCATTTAATTATTTTAACAGATAGCTTAATATTTGTTTGGTTTCACAGTCTATGCGTTGCTCTACAGAACACAAATTCTGCTAAGTGAGCTCACTAGTTTGCAGCCATGGGCACATGCTTTTGGGTGGCTTCTGATCTGTGCAATTTCTTGAAAAATGTTTCCTGCTTTAAGTACTACTGTATATCTGAGTGGCTCCTTCCTTCCTTCCTTCCTTCCTTCCTTCCTTCCTTCCTTCCTTCCTTCCTTCCTTCCTTCCTTCCTTTCTTTCTTTCTTTCTTTCTTTTTAAAAATAAGTTTATGCCTTGCCATGTGAGACATAGATGCTAAGACTGTCTTTTGGATTGTGTTTCAGGCCCGAAGTAATTCCCTGTGGAGAATTGAGCCTAATAAAGGAATTGTCCCTCCAGAGAATGAGATATCGCTAATGCTAATAGCTAACCTGGATGACACCGTGCTGTTCCAGGACAAAGTTAACCTGAGCATAGAGAACAGCAATTCTTACATCATCCCAATCCAGGCCACTGGCATTGGTACCACCATTGTCACAGACAAACCCTTTGCTCCAGCCATTGACCTGGGACCCCACTTCAGGTAGGCTGGCTTTGTGGCTTGTGGGAAATAGTATTCTGTTTTTGGATGAAAGGATATGAGTCGTTTAATTCTCATAGGGCAGTACAAGCAAATGGAAACCTTGAGCTCTTGGCATGATGCCTTGGCAACCTATAAGTAAAGGCAATGTATACTTCAGTACCATAGAGCAAATTCCACTTTGTGAAAGCAAAAATAACTCCTTCTTGGGCAGTCCTGTGCCCACTTACACTGTATGCATTGTAAATGACTGACTGTGGAAAGTGCATGGGTGGTAACATCTCTAAAATGTATGCACAACTCTTCACATCTGTAGATATACTTGAAATAATGACTAATCTCACATTTTGTAGCTGCCATTGAGGTAAACATGGCATGATGACCAGGTTGATCTAGAAGCACTTACAATCTTAGGAGTTGGCATGACCTGCTCCCTTGGGCTTTGTACTCAGCCCTATATTATGTCACTGCAGTGCACTGTGTGTTGGGGTGCTTTTGGAGACTATTTGGAAACTGCAAGTAGTTCCAAATATTACTGCTAGGCTTTCAACTTGGACCAGGTGGTGGGAAAATATTCACCAGTACTTAACAACTCTTGGACCCATTTCCGTGCACAATTCAAAATACTGATGCTTACCTTTGAAGTCCTTCATGGCTTGCTATGTGGAGCACTGCCTCCAGCAACATGAACCTCACTATACCCTGAGATAAACTTTAGATGTAATTCTGCAGGTCCCTTTACCCTGTCAAGTAATATGGGTGGTGACAGAGGAAAGGCTTTATCACTGGTGGTAAACCACTGTAGGATTCTCTTCTCAAGGAGGCGTGCCTGGAAACCTTGCTGCCTTTTCATCCTTGAGGACATCTCTGTCTTATTATTATGCTGCTTTATCTGCTCTCTCCCTCTTGTTTCTATGAGGGTTGCTTTCTGAATTATTTTATGAGGCAAATAGGAGTGATTTGGGTGAGGTTTTCACATGAGCAGGATTGAGCTGGGTTAGGGACGTCCTATTATCACAAGTTGCTCTATGGACATGGGTGCCCTTAGAGTGATGGATTCATTTTATAAAAAGCAAAATCAAGCTAATTAGGGAAATGCCCGCCATTGAAGTGGGAAGCAGGGGTGGAGGGATGGGGGATTTTTTCATTTTGACAGACAGGTCTATCTTCTAATCCCAGCCTCTTACTCTCTGATGCCTGGGATTAAACACTGATCTGTGAGAGGGATGTTGAAGTAAATATTTTAAGGTGTTATTTTTCACATGCATCTATACTGTTGTTTCCACAATCACCCCCTTCCCCCATGGTAGTCAATGGAGATAGAATTCTCTCTCAGAGAAATGAGGTTGTATCCCCAAAAAATCCTGCTGGAAATCACAAACCTATCCTCACCAGTGATCCTTGGGGTAACAGTTCACATACCTCTGTCTTTCCTGGGACCCTCACCCTTTGCCCCACTATGATTGCTATCATAGCTACTCAAAAAATGGTAAAGTCTTCTCTGACAGGAAAACATGTTACCTATTATTCTGACATTTGGCAGGCTTCTTCCCCTTAGCTGCAAATGGCTTCCAGTTCTGGCAGAAAACAATAGTTTTTCTTTTAAAAACAAAAACTTTCTGGATGTATCAGTATACGACCTGTAATAGGTGTAATCTACTCTGGAGGGACCCCTATGCCAACAAATTTAATTTCACTTCAATGAAAAGAAAAATAATTTTTAGCTGTTTTTAGAGTCCCCATTATAGAGAAGCTTTCTTTTCAACAGATCTTACTAGTTTGGTCCTTGGAAAAACAGAGCAACTCTCAAACAAACTGGGATGCTTTCCAAAGGTACAGGTGCAAGTCAAATCTTGAGAGCAGTGCACACCACTAGTTTTTAACCTTGTTTTGTGTGGTGTTTTAAATGGTCTGCTTCAACTTGTCAGCTGCCCTGGAAATATTGATATTGAAGGGTTGCATCTAAATCCCTTAAATAAATGTTCCACCAAATATAGAAAAGACCATTCTTATTTGCTGCCCTGAGATTTTAGCCCCTCTCTGCCCCTCCTTTCCTAGCTTGGATTCCTGCTGCTATCGCTTCAAGATCACTAACCGCGGGCGCCGCACGCATCAGCTCTACTGGATGACAGAAGGCTTCCCCCCATTCCGCCAGCGCAACACCCTCCCTCCCATCAATGCTAACACAAAGAAGAAGTCCTCTGAACTTCCGCTCTTTAAGCTTCAACCACTGAGGATGGAGCTGACCCCAGGAAAAAGCATGGACATGATGCTGGAAGGCTGTTCTGATGTTCCCAAGGTAGAGAGACTTTCACCTTTTTGTTGGGGGCATTTTGGGCTCTCAGTTACTTATTTTTGGAAATGAACCAACTTCTTTCAGGGATTGCTGCTATGTCACAAGTTGCCATAGTAGCATCAGCTGCATTTCAACTACTTGTTGCCAAGGGTTACTGTAGCTACCATATAGTCAGTCTCAAAAAATCATATATGGGTTTTTATAACTGATGTAATAAGAGTTCTACAAGGCCTGATCAAAGCTCAATATTCAGTTATTTTGTCAAGAGTGCTTAATCCAGGAGAGACGAACCTTTTTCAGGCTGAGGGCCACCTTGACCCATGTTCAACCTACATCCTACACGTGTGTGTGAGTAAAATCACAGCAAGAGATCATTTTCTGTATAAAATACATATTAATGAAATAAAATGATACATTACAAAAAGGACTAATGTAAGTGGCATTAGAGTGAAATGTCTGATATGCCCACAGGAATTAATATAATCCAGGGCACAAAGAGCAAAATATCAACTGGGTATTGATGCCTTCCCTAATGCCTGCAGGAGAAAAGTGAGACAGGATTAAGGTTATACAGTACTGAATTTTAAAATCAACACAGCAAGGCTGCAATCCTAATCCATTTACATGGAAGTAAGCCATACTGAATTCAATGAGACTTACTTTTGACATGGCTAGGTTTGTAGTGGATCCAGAATTGGCCTCCACAGTCACTTACGGACTCATTGTTAAAACCGTGTTTATGAAAGACAATCTTATTTGGCTACGAGTGATCGCCAAAGAAGAAAGAAGAAGAATGATTGGCCATTAGCTTTGTCTTTACAGTGCCACAGGACTCTTTATTGGGTTTTCTGAAGCAAAAGTTTGACAGTTACACCTCTGGAAATTGATTAATTTTCAAAGGGAACACAGCTGAATTGTAAATATCTGTTGATGGCTGAGAGATGCATATCTATTGTGCAATATATGTAAAAAGTTACATTGAAACAGTAGTGAGACTTGTGCACAATAAACTAATCACAGTGGAACAGAAAATATCAGATGAAATTGTGGATGAATGTTGGAACAGATTGAGACATGCTTGTACATCTCTACCATTTACACAAATGGCTGATTACGGTATGTCCTTGATTCTCACAGCCATTTAATTTATTACTATATAGAATGTTGTGTTTTTTTAAAAAAATAATTCTGTGGGAAATGTTATGTTGCAACTGGATACCAATACAACCTTTTTGTGGAAAGATGGTATGATCATCACCTTTCCATGATTTGCTTTTAAAGGTCAGTCCTTAGGCACCAACTGGTGCAGAATTCAGGATATATGGAATTGTCAGGAATCAAACTTCTACAAAAGAGAATTATATATTTTCCAATTCATGCTTCTTTTGCTTGGAACCAAATGGTAGCCAAGGCATAGTTTTCGGGGAGCCCCATGGCCAGGGGTCCACTGAAAGCACCACAGGCATAGTGGCCCAACCACTTTTATTCTGGCAAAAAAACTGTTCTCTTTTTTCCATGTACAGGTCGTAAAGGAAAGGCTGCTCTGTCATGCCATCATAGGGAAGCAATCTGGGAAGGAGCTTATCATGAAGGTTGATGTCATATGTGAATTCATTGCCCCCATTCTACACATTTTCCCCAAAGAAATCACATTCCAAGTGGAGAAGGTTAGTGCTTTGGCCATCAGGCTGCTTACTGGCATATTACAAAGGGCTAGTGGAATGAATGGAGGATGGAGTGGGTCGTGGAAAGGGGGGTGGGGCTGTGATCAGAAACTGCAAACACACGCTCAATCACATTTCAGTTTAAAAGAGGCTCAGATGTTCAGGAGCTAAAATGACAGCCACCTCCATTTTGCCAGAAGTTTTGTGCAGGCAGAGATGGGCAACCTCATAACACATCAAAACCATGATTGCCAAAGAGATCAGCCCAACTCCTAGGCTCAAAGAGGCCCTTCCTTCACGCCTGCAAAAACATGCTTGCCAAAAGGTCATTTTGCAACTTGTTTAGCTTCCTCCAACTCAGGGCTGAAATGTGGCTTCATAACAGAAATTATTTACTAAGAAGGAACAGAAAGGGCCATGATCAGCCACCAATCAAGATGTCTGAGTAACCTGGAGCTCCTGCCCTTGGGTATATAATTTCTCTTCAAAGCAGCTGATCAATTCAGAAAATTGGAAAGCTTTTACCCCCACTCAGAAGGGGGAATGTCAATAAATATGCTGAAATCGAAACAAGGCAGTTTAACAAACTTTCTCAAGCCACAAGAACATTGCAGAGAAGCCAGGGCAATGAGCCAACAGAGAGACAGCATGGCGCTTGGCCCAATTAAGATTGCCGAAGCCATGGTAGAAAAAGATACAAATGCAGTGCTGAGAGGAATTTGCAGCTCAAGGTATCCTCATTAAATTAAAGAAATTATTACAGAAACGTGGAAGGAACTGATGGTTCATCTCAGAAATAAGGCAAATGTAATGTCAAAGGAATTAGAAGGAATTGTGGAAACTGCATCAGCAGCAATAGATTTAAGCTTACAGCATTAAAAAACCCTTTAAAAATTCTTCAAGTGAATATGAATATAAAATCAAAGCTGTAAGATTTTCAAAACAAACTTAAAGGGTCAATTTTCATCTGAGGAGTTTTGTGGAAGGGGCAGTATATGACAGTATTGTGGACTTGATAGTCCTGTGACTTAAATTGCTAATACCTGTCTTGTGTGATTCAGATCCTCCGAGAGACATTATTATATGAAAAAATAGGAGTTTTTGACGGTGCTTTAGAAATGTGGAAGATATAACTTTTGAAAATTAGCACATGGTTCTCTTGACTGCTTTGATCAATGGAACTGGCACAGTTACAGGTGCCCATTCTGCATTTGTAAGAACTCAATCTTTTAGTGTGATGGTACCTTCTCAGTAATGGCACCTAGCCTGTGGAACGCCCTCCCATCAGATATCAAGGACATGAGTAACTATATAACCTTCAGAAGACATCTGAAGGCAGCCCTATATAGGGA
Organism: Podarcis liolepis; assembly: GCF_965112155.1. Lineage (NCBI taxonomy): Eukaryota > Metazoa > Chordata > Lepidosauria > Squamata > Lacertidae > Podarcis > Podarcis liolepis. The sequence continues at coordinate 55,017,368 of NC_139561.1, read as the reverse complement.
AGCTTTTTAATGTGTAATTTTTTTAAAAAAAATTATATATGTTGGAAGCTGCCCAGAGTGGCTGGGACAACCCAGTCAGCTGGGCGGGGTATAAATAAAAAAATAATAAAAAAATTATTATTACCTCAACTTTGGAAATTCTTGCCTATCGATATCAGGCAGGCATCTTCATTGTACTCTTTCCAGCGCCTGCTAAAAACATTTTGGTTTAGACAAGCCCACCCAGATGTTTAGAAAACTGATGTGAGTTTTAATATGTTTTTAATCTATTGTTATTTTAACTTTTTTTATTGATAATTTTATTGATATGTCTACAGTGGTACCTCGGGTTACATACACTTCAGGTTACATACGCTTCAGGTTACAGACTCAGAAATAGTACCTTGGGTTAAGAACTTTGCTTCAGGATGAGAACAGAAATCGTGCTCTGGCTTTGCGGCGGCAGCAGGAGGCCCCATTAGCTAAAGTGGTGCTTCAGGTTAAGAACAGTTTCAGGTTAAGAATGGACCTCTGGAACAAATAAAGTACTTAACCTGAGGTACCACTGTATTTGTAAATCGCCTGGAGGGTTTTGGTTTTTTGCAATCAAGCAGCGTATAAATTTCATGGAATGAATGAATATATAAATAAATAAAAGGGAATGGAATCACATCAGTTTCTACCCCACCCCCCCCAATGAATGGGAACAATCGGTATCCTCTAGTACCAAGTAGCAATTAGTACCAAGTAGCTGGCTATTAAAAACGTTATGCTATCCCTGTGAGGAGGTCATTTCTCATCATGGAATATGGAAGGGCTTGATAGGATGGGATGGAAAGTGATCCTCTGGTTGATCACTTGGTGCTGCGATGTACACCAGGATATACCATATATTTTTTCTGTTCTTTAATACATCTCAAATGTTTTTGTTTTCCCCTGCCAGGACCCCAATGATAGCCTGAATCCCCAGTACGAACCACTGACTTTGAAGAACGTTTCGTCTTTGCCAATCAATGTCCTCCTCTCTTTGCAAGAACCTTTTTCCCTCTGTGATACTGATCATGAAATGCTGCCAGTACCTTGTCAGGTATGAGGAGTCTCTTTTCACCTCAGGCCTCTAAGTAAGAGGCCCTTTGCAGGGTACAGTTCAGGCTGCTGGTTGTGACCTGGCCAGTCCTAGACAGCACTGCAAACAGTCTCCAGTGACTGAAAATGCAGAAGTCATTTTCAAAGAACTACAGTGGTAGGCAGATACCAATCAGTTATTTATTTATTTAAAATAAACTTATTTCTTTCCTGATTTAGGCCTTAACTATGGACGTTGGGGAGATGCATGACCTCTGTATCAGGTTTGACCCTCTCTATAGAGATGACTTGTACAACCGAGTGGCAGAAGAAGTCTTGACATTCCGTTACCTAGAGCATCCCCATGTAGACCACATCAACCTACGGGGAGAAGTGCGTTTCCCTAACCTACACTTTGAGACGATGGATTTGAATTTTGGCTGTATCTTGAATGACACAGAAGTTGTCCATGAGATCAATATGACCAACTGCAGTCCCCTTCTTGTAAAATACCGCTGGTCCTTCATGACACAGGATCATGAGACCCTGATCAGGTAAGAGCAATCATAAGTCCTCCCTTTGGGATTTTGTCTGATGTCCCAAGACATTGTCTATGGGTACATGACACAGTCACCCTACTAAGTGGTTAAGCAGGTCTGGGTCTCAATGGGAGATACTTGGGAACTTAATGGATACCACCTTGAGACCCACGATGAAGTAAAGGCTGGATCAAAATGTATTAATTATATGCTATTTACGTTGTTTATAATCTCTTGAAACCAACATTTTGGTTCCCAATGTCAGCCTGTGGATGACTCTGATTTGGATGATGCGCCAGCCACCCAACTTTCCCCCCTGATATTTATATTTTATTAAGGTGATTTCAGTTAAAAGAAATAAAGTGATACAGAAAAAAGAAGGAAAGGTGAGAGGGAGAAAAACAATAATAACAAAGATACATATAAAAGTGAAAATGTGAACCCCCCCAAAAAAACAATATACAATATTCCCATACATTCTTGTATAAATTGGTATAGTGTTATTGTCCTAGTGCTTATGTAAATGTTAATAGCCTACTGCATTTTGTATAAACTCATTCCAAATGTTAATCATATCATAGCCATAGTCTGCGCCTGCCTGTAAGCAGTCCGTTCATAAATTGCCAGTGATGTCATATTGTCAGTCCATTGATTTAACGGTATCATTTCCTTATTTTTCCAATTTCTCAATATCAATCTCTTGGCCACCATTAGGGCATGGAAAATCTATTGCTGTTATCCCGTTGATTATTTCCATACTGCAGGTATATAGTTCAATAAAATGTTCTCACACAGGGAGCGTGCTACTCCGCCATCTTCAAAGCCAGAAATCACCCAACTGAGAGGAAGCCCTCGGCTTCCCCCTTCCACACTGCCTCGTGCTGAGGATGTAGCTTTTCTTTCAGTCTTGGCCTGCTAGAGGTTCCAGTTTGGTTCTCATGGCCGTTTTTTCCAAAATCACATACACCTATGAACTGGGTGATGTCACCCAATGAGTGACTGATGTAAGTTCATCAGTGAGCAGTTCAATTCTGCTTGGTTCAGTTGCATGAGTGAGTTCCCCGTGGGAAACACATTTGTGCAGTAGATCCCTACAAAAGGCAGGCTTCAATTCACCTCCCACTAACTGATGGGTGGGGAGCTGAAGCCTGGTTGTTTTTGTTATCTCTCTTTACCCCTGTGGATAATCCACTTGTCCATCATCAAGCATCATTATTACGGCAGATGAATGACAGCTGGGTGTCAAAGTTGGTCTGCAGAGATTGGGGGAGAAAAGGATCTGGCCAGTGGTGCTACGCTTTTCTTGCCTATTTGATAAGCAGCTTATACTGCGCTGCCAGTGCCTCCCCTCTGCCTTAAATGCCCCAGAATGACTGAACTTTGGTTTAATTTTTCTTCTGAAAGTAGGAGAAGGAGAGAGAGAGTGCAAATGGTAGAAATGATTGCAAACAGGAACAGCTTTTGTCAAGTTGCCTGCAAACCTTCTTCCTTGCAAATATATGAACCAGCAGTGCTGCTGCTTTCTCAAACTTGGCCTTCGTGCAGATATTTTAATTACAGCAGCAAACGGATTTTCCACAGTGCCCCAGGAAGTCCAGTAAACATAACAACTGCATTGATGGTCTGCCATTCTGAATAACATCAATAAACAATTTCCCGAGGAAAACATAAGCCAACCCAGTGGAAAGGCCTTTTTGGCTGGCGGAGGGTGGGTGGGGGGAGCCACTGAGAGGCACTCCTCCTTGTGAGCTCATTAAGGAGTCTGATCCTGGTCTGTGCCAAGTGTTTTCTGTCAGACACTGAGTGCTGTCATCCCTTCAATGCAGTTTGTAGCTGTTTGGGAAACAGTAGTGTCTGAAGGATGAGAAAGCAAGATAGATAGATAGATAGATAGATAGATAGATAGATAGATAGATAGATAGATAGATTTGAAGTACTGTAAATGCAACCCCAACCCAAAGCATTTCTGGGTCTGAGGCTGGTGGTTTTGTCACTAGAGAGTCCCAGGCCACATTTTTACCGTGGCTGCTCATAGAGACATTCCTTCCTCATCTTCAGTGTTTCAGCAAGCAAACAAATGCAGATGTGGGACCCTAGTGGCAGGAGGAGGATGGTTGGAGGGCAGTGGGGCTTAGAAGCTGCATTTAACTCCAAGGCTTGGCCAAAGACTCTGTGGGATAAAGGAGCAACCCAAGTACCCCAGGCAGAAAAGATGTGGTGAGGAAGTTTGTGAGGGCATGCTGTTGGAGCCATGCTCTAGTTTCCATTTCAGCAAACTTCTGTTTTACTTGAGGTTGACAGCATCCCTTAAATCAGCTATGGGAAGGGAAGAGGATGAACCATGATATTGTTCTGTGGTGGCTCCAGGTGGTCCTTGCAACATCAGGTGATCTACAGGATCCCAAGGACTTTTCCATATAAGCCATCTTGCTAGTTTCCTACATAGTAAATGCACATTTTTTACAAATTTGTTTCAGGGGAACCGGAGGACTTTCCTTCAGGGAAAGCAGGAATATTTTGTTTTCCCAGCACACACTGGGCTTGTCTGCTCTCCTGGCTCCTCAAACCTGTGTATGATTCTCACTTGCTAGCTTCCTAGTTGCACTAGGGAGTCTTTGCCAGTGTTGTATCTTTATTGATTATGGGGAACCTTTGGCCCTTCAGCTGTTGCTGACCTGCAAGTCCTATCAGCCCCAGCAAGCATGGCTAATGTCCAGTGATAATGGGAGCTATAGTTCAGCAACATGTGCAGGTTCCCTACACCTGAGCTGTACTCTGGGATTCCACATAAGTATATATAAAGAACTAGACACAGCATTGCCAATATTATTAGCTTGATTTGGTAGTAATTCAGCTGCAATGTAAAATCAGAGCGGTTGTGAAGTGAAAGCCTTAGAAGGCAGGTAGGTGTCTTGGTTGTGCATCTCCTTCTTTTACTTTCTTATAGGGAAACCTCTGGCTTTGCTCTTACTGGATTGTAGAAAGGCTGGACCATTTCTAGCAGTCCACAGCCCCCTCCCTTGCTCCCATTTGCAATCTGCTCTTGTCAGCCATGATAGATATGAGGCTGTAGCCCACCTCCTTCCTAGGTGTGGTGAAATCCTGAGTCTCAAAATATGATCAGTGCCCCCAGCATTAGGTAGAACTGCTTCTTATTTAGGTATTCTCATAGGTCTAATATTTAGTAGTATCTGCACCCTTGGGATAGGTCAGAGAGGCCATGGAGGTTCCCTTTGGCTTGAAGGTCACAGGAGAGGCGCGTGGAGCTGGGTGTTGTAAACCCCACAGCTCTATCGATATTGGACTTGGGTTGGCAAGCTCTGACATATGTGGTGGAGGAAGAAGTAGGGGCTGAATGAGTAGTACCTGAGTAAGATGAGGGAGGATCTCCCTTTTCTAACCCAGGTTCTATTGCTTGGGGGCAAAGAGCAGGGATATCAGGTATTGCCAAAAATTTGGGGGGGCTTGGAGCAGCCAAGGTGGGAGGAACTACTGGAAGTGGAAATGACTTAACAGGAGCCTCAACAGGAGGGTGCAGTCTTGTTGCTTCAAACCAGGCTCTGCCTTCGTAGATGGGAGCAGGCCCACCCACCCTTTAGAAGCACATTTTTACAATTCTGACATTCCCTGAAGACAGCAGATTCTTGTGAGTGAGTGCACCACACCTGGGTGTGACAGGTCATGGAAACTTGTTGGGACATCTTTGTTGCTTCTGTCTGGTTCTGAACTTCTTGCCCTGCTCTTGAACTATGGCCCCTGAGCCTTTTGTCTGTTGCTGGGCCTGTACCAATACTTGAATAATGGTAAGTGAGAGATCTTACTTACAAGTAAGAGTATCTATTTCTGTGTTTGGGGATAGGAGCCAGGACACATGGTGCATACACCCCACATATCGCCACACATCTCCACCTCCTGTGAAGTTGCTTAAATATTTTATATCACTGCAACCCACCATCATGGAGCCAGGCTTTTGGTCTCTTCTCTGGCTTCCCCAGCCAATCCTCCATTATTTACTATCACACACACCTTCATACTCTCTAACCATGCTATGGCATGTTGGCATTTCAGAAGACTGTGTGAAGGTGAAATTGCCACATGCGGTGCTCAGGGGAATCACCAGCATCTCACAGGATTAGACCCTTCCTCAAGGCTCCTCATTAACCTTCCGGGTGTGATGCTGGTTGACCCCTTTCTTTTCATCTCTCTCTTTGTGTATTAATTAGGCTTCCCGGCTGTTTCACGGGGTCCTTGTGTTGGCACCACCTGACTATCCGGAGGACAGCTGGGCCTGAAGGGAGCCTCCAAGCTGTTAGCACCTTCACTTGGCCATGAAGTGGCCAGGAAGAAAGCACAGCTTGTCAGATATTATTTCTCTTTTGCTACCATGTGTATAATTACATCCAGCTAATGCAGCCTGACAGTTTGGTAGCTAAAAAACAGGTCACTGCTATTCTATCCACTCTGTGCCTTTCATCACAGTAACTAATTGTCATTCAGATTAACATCTGTTTTTCAGCTAGGGGTGAAGAATGTGACTTATTTAGTTTTATTTCTGGACCTTATAATTAGGGCAGTGACTTTTATGGTTTTCATCTAATTATTCAGTCTTAACCTTTCATTTCCCCCTACCCGCCTTAGGAGAGTTCACATGAAAGCACTTCGTTTTTCTGCATTACAGTACTCTGGAATTATTCCCCACACTCTCCTCATGCTAACATGCAGAGTAGGAGATTCATGCTGCAAAAAGGGGCAAATGCCATTCTGCATGGCATGCAGCATTAACAAAACACCACATGTGTAGCAAATCATCACTTGTCATATGTGATGGGAACATCAACATGCCTATGGTTTTGGGAGACAAACTATGCAATAGGTTACATTGATGATAGGAGCACATTTGAAACTTTCTACAGTGTTGATAATATTTAATTGGATTTAGGGTGATGTGTCTGTGGAACAGATGTATTGAGCAAAAGTCTTGGTAATTGCAGCCAGAGTAGTACAAATCTACAAATCTATATGGGAATGGCTTCTGAAGTGCTTTGAATTAGCAGAAATAGCGGACCAGTTTGGTCTATAAAACAAAGTTAGTTCAGAGGTGGCCATACTTTGTAAATTATTGATATATGAATCTGGGAAATATTACAATTTGTGTAAATCTCTAAAATGATGTCTGTCTGTCTGTATATACACATACACCATATGTGAAGCATGCTTAGTAAGCCCAGCACTTCTGGGTTCTGATGGATTACCGTTCCCCATTTTATAAGGATCCAAATAAATTAGATAAATAAACATTTTCAGGGACTCAGAAATACTAACATACCCCACTTTTACTGTCCTTTGCTCCCCCTCCTCCTCTTGCTCCTCCTGCTCCTCCTTTGGGATCCCAGTCAATCAAGGTTTACATAGCAGAGGCCAGGGGATGACATCCCCACATAGGTAACAGACAAATATAAATACTGAAGAGCCTAGAAGGTCTGTCCTATGGAGTAACAAGCTGATCCTCTTTCCCACAAAACATCTTAAAGGGATGATGCAGTTAGACCTGGGATGGCCTTCACCAAATGTGCTGTGCACATGGAAGCTTCCAGGTTAATCGCTGCCTGGCATCTCCATTTTAAAAAAGAAGTTGATGTCTTATTAGCGCTTTCACATTACAATAAGGATATCTGCATAACCGGGGTGGGTGGGGAGCCTTTCTTCTGACTTGGAAAGCTACTTTTAGTCGTATTAGACATCACCATCTTTCTCGGACTGATTGCCTGACTCAGTTCAAAGCAGTCATGTACTTAACAGGAGTTCAAGAGCAGAACCAATAACTTCTCAAAGAGAGATTCCAGACAAGATTAGTTATTAAGGCTGCTTACATGGGGCACGGTTTGGACTGTAGACCTCAATATACATGTGTTCTGTCCCCTACGCCTCCGCTCCACATGCCTGTAGGATTCTGAAAATTATTCTTCCCTCCCACAGCCCAGTCAATACATTTTTCTGTTCCAGGTGGCTGCATTGTACTCTCTTGTAATGTGGTAAGAGAATGCAGGGATTTAATGGGATTGCAGGCAGACCACATCTTCTGTGGCATAGCAAAGGGACCCAGGGCAAATCTTGTGATTGTGTGTGTCCATGTGTGTGTGTTGGGGTGAGGGGATTATACATGTTTTATTAAAGTTGGCTAGTTACCTTGGAATATCTGGAGTCTTTGCATTTTAAAATAAATAGCTCCCCATTCCCAAATCCCCAAGCATCCTCCAGCTCTCTAGGACTCTTAAATTGTTGACAGTGAGAGAAATATTATCCGAGGCTGTGCAGGAGTCTGAGACCAAGCCTCTGCTCTAACACCCCCACTGGCCTCAGAGTTCTTTAGCACCAATTTGTTCCCATCCCAGACCCTCATGTCAATCAGTGTTACTGTCTGTGTTAGCCATTGGGTTGTGTGCTCCTTGAGGCAAGGATGTTCATTGTCCAAAAGTCTCATGGAGACCTTGACCCTTCCAAATGTAATGGAAGTAACAAGAAGGAAGAGCAGCCAAGTAGATACCACAACACTTTTCTCTTTGTTTTTCCCATCACTGGAGAACAGTTTGATGAGCTGAAGGCTGATAGCTTCTTTGATAGGGGATAGAGCTTTGTATAGCCAGCTCCCCTGGGGCTTGCTTCTGACATCCCAGGCCAAATAGCATGAATGTCAATTGCAGAAAATAAGGTGGATTTATAGGCATTTCTGGGAAGGAGAATCAGGGGTCTTGAGAGGATACCGTTGGGTGGTGAAGGGTTTCTGCCTCATAAGAAACAGGCTCCAGGGCCACACAGCTAAATTGCTCCATGTATAACTTCCATCATCTCTAACCATTTGCCATGCTGTCTGGCAGGGGCTGGTAGGGTTTGGAGTCCAACAACACTTGGAGGGCTGCACATTTCCCACCATTGTCTTACTCCATGGGTTGGGAACTGGATCCCAGCAACAGGCGCAAGGAGCCAAAAATGGTTTTCTACCCCTGCTGTTGAGCTTCTGACAATTATACTCTTTCCTCAGCTTGATGTCTCATCCAGTCTCTAGGCATAAAAGGCACAGATCCCTGGCAGAACATGTGCTTTGCATGCAGAAGATCTCTGGATCCACTCCTGGCATCTCCAGTTAATAGAATCCCATAACAAGTAATGAGAAACAGCCTTCCCTGCTCAAGATTGTGCAGAGCTGGCTAGGTGGATGGAGATCTTGACTTGACTTAAGGCAGAAATTTCTGATATTCCTGACCTTATGCACAAAACAAAACTGATTCCATGCTGTTTACATAATTGGCCTGGGAACTAGCAGGATAGGAGGGCATATTCTGATGTTATTGGCTGTTGATGAACCTTTGATTTCAGATGTTTGAGGCATGTGTGCCCTGGCTGGCTAAGCCAGCCCCATCAATATAGAAATCATTGCCAACTCTGTGTCTGTTCTTGTTTCTGTCTGATGGGATTTCTGTGATTATACTCAGCATTTCTTTATTTCTGTTTGACATCCTGTGAAACAGTTACAGTGAAGTTATCTGTATTTTTCTGGACCCGTCCCAGCTCCCTCGCATCTCCATCCTTCTGCTTTGTGCATTGCAGCCCTGTAGTGGAGATAGGATGAGCAGTTTTGTAGATGCATTTGGGGCCTCCTCATGCCTGCAGTGAGGCTTTGATGTTTGGCTTAGTCATGTTCCATGAGGTCACATTGCATTAAATTGAGGATACAGGGAGAGCAAGCCAAAGAATTGGAAGGCTAGTTTAAGGCTAAGGCGAAGAGCCCTGAGCAGGACCTCTTGACCAATCTGCCAGAAGCCTCTTCTTCCTTCCAGCCCCTTTAAGAGTTGCTAGGGGGGTAAAGAAAGCAGGGGTATTCAAGTGACATCAGATGAGACTGAACTGCAGGATAGGGTGGCAAGGAAGAGGCAGGATGTGTGCTGTCCTAGGAAAATGTTCCAGGTACTGTGGAACCTGACTCTCACCGGGTGCTTCTCTGCTTCTTGATAACATAAGACCTCAGCTCAATTAGACCAAAGATCTGTCTAGTCCAGCCAACCAAATATTTATGGGGATCCCACAAGTAGGACACGAGGAGCTCAGTTCTCTCTTGCTCATGTTATTTAGAGGCATATAAATCATATCGGACTCTGGTTTAATATTTTACCATTAATAATAACAGCTCATACTGTGTTTTATTGATGGATGTTGCCTATTATATAATGCATTAAAAATGTTGCAATGTTACTACAGTACTGTCAGAATGGATTGTTATCTGAAATTGGTTGCTATTATACTGTTAATTGGAATGATGTGTTGATGTGGATTTTTGAGGTTGTGCTGTTAGCTGCTTTGCCATGAGCCCTGTGGGAGGGGGCTGGCTGGGCCAGGACAGAGAAAAGAAGTGGCTGACATGACTCCAGGGTGGGATCCAGTGGGCTGGAAAGGTCTCTACCTGGATTGGGAGAGCCAGAGGAAGAGGCTCCTGGCCAGAAGCTGATTCTGGCTTCTTCACCTTGCCTATCACATCTGGCTGCTGTGCCTCTGGAGTTGCCAGAAATCATGTCCAGTCCCAGCTGCCACATCCACCTCTGAGGAGGCAGTAATATCTTGCCTAGGTCATGGAGATGCCAACTCAGGCATAAGCAGACAGGCTGCTTCATCTTTCTTAGGGAAGTGCTAGGTTGCTTGCCCAGACTAAGGACCAAATCCACTTGCCATGATATGTTGTCTCCACCCCTTTTTCTTACAACATGGTTGCGGGGTAAGGGGGTGTTGTTTTTGAGTCAACATTTTTGCTTGTTTAGTCATGTGTAGCAACTACTGTGCCTTTGAACAGTGTTTTGCCTATGTATTGCACCAATCTGAGCATTAAAGATTTGGGTACAAACTGCAACCTGAGTTTGAGTTCTGCATCAAGTAGGGCCAGGACAGCATTGCTGCTGCACAGAATGAAGAAGCCGCTTCCTAGAGAGAGCCTATCAACTGGCACAGGGTTGGTGCTCAGAAGCTATTTTGAATCATCATGAGTTGGTAGTGAATCATATTAGTAATCTGATGATTTTTTTTAAAAAAATAATATTTATTAAAGTTTTAAAAGTTACAGAAAGAAAAAGCAGAAAACACCTTTTTAGACATAAACAATACAACACATCACAATAAATAAAAAATAAAAAAGAGAGAACAAACAAGAAAAAATAAAATCCATTAACAAAGCAAAAAAGAAAAATACAACACATCTTCCCATAACTTATCTTTCATTAGCTTATTTCCTTGACCTCCTCACACCTCCCTTTTTTGTATTCTAGTTCAATTATCTGTTTCAGCAAATCCTTTCCATTTTTTCAAATTTTTGTCCTGTAATTTATCTTAATATAATGTAACTTTACTTTCCCTCCTTTCACCAATTAACAGTCAGTTTTTCCCCAATTCTTAATAACATTTCTGCTAAAGCCACATAACATCATTCCAACATCCTTCTAACATTCATTAATTTTGCAATGTTTCTGTAAATAGTCTTTAAATTTCTTCCAATCTTCCTCCACCGACTCTTCTCCCTGGTCTCGGATTCTGCCAGTCATTTCCACCAATTCCATATAGTCCATCACCTTCATCTGCCATTCTTCCCGGGTGGGTAGATCTTGTGTCTTCCAGTACTTTGCAATAAGTATTCTTGCTGCTGTTGTGGCATACATAAAGAAAGTTCTGTCCTTCTTTGGCACCAATTGGCCGACCATGCCCAGGAGAAAGGCCTCTGGTTTCTTCAGAAAAGTATATTTAAATACCTTTTTCATTTCATTATAGATCATCTCCCAGAAAGTCTTAATCCTTGGGCATGTCCACCAAAAGTGAAAGAATGTACCTTCAGTCTCTCTACATTTCCAACATTTATTATCTGGCACATGGTAGATTTTTGCAAGCTTGACAGTAATCTGACGATTTTTTTGTTTTCTACCTTATTTTATCTGCTGTTGGTTTTATATATATATATTATAGTGATCATAATGTTAAGTTTTTCATGCTGTTGTTGTGAACTGCTTTGAGCTCAGTGTGGTTGTTGGGAAAGTGGAATACAACTAGTAAATATAAGCAAATCAAAATGGCACTGTGTTTTTCAGATTCAGCCCCAGAGATGTTACAGCCCTTCCTAAACAGGAAGCAGCCACTGAGCAGGAGGTCCCACAGCCACAAGAAACTACGAGTCACAATGACACCAAAGATTTCGAGAGGTTTGTATACTAGGCCTCAGAAATGCATAGTCTATGTCTTGGCCCTGCACAACTAGGTGGTCCATGCCCATCACTCTGCCTGCTATGCCACACTTTGATAATGGGAGCAGACGACAGATTAGGGGGCTCTTGCTCTCTGCCATCCCAGGGATTTAGCTTGAGCAGTTAATTCCTTAATGTATCGGCTGCGGCTGTAAGTGAAATACAGCAAAGCTCCTCTTGCCACTCCACTCCAGATTCATTCTCTGGTCTTTTCTGACCCAAGTGCAGCAGCTTCATCTGCAACCATACCTCCCAGCAGTGCAACTGTGGCTTCTTACACAGCTTACATATATTCAAAGTATCCCAGGATTCTTGATTTGAATGTATGGTATGTGCACACAATCTTTATGTTCAAGGTGAGGAAACAGATCATGCAGGAGCACACCCCTACCCCCCCCGGCATTGTTCCAAACAGATATTCAGTGAGAGCCACAGAACCAGCAAATGAGCCTTTTCTTGTGGAGAGAGGGTGGGTGTGTTAAAAATCAACACAAAACCCCTTAGTCCACAAGACTTTAAAGGTAAGAATGCTCCCGACAATTATTCACATTTGCCTGCCCCCAAAGATTACCTGCTCACTCATATTTATACAAAACCACGTTTGTGTCCCTATTACTGTTACCCATACCCAGATATGCTGAGCACCATTAAGTAAAATTTCTGTCCCGATATTATGATTCCAGAGAAGCAGCTACAGAAGAAAACCTCAACTATGTCAATGGAGAAGAGACTGCCCCTAAGGAACTTCCAGACACTGCAGAAAGTAGCCCAGAAGCCAAGGCAGCCTCCAGGGTAATTGTTCATCTCACCTTACCTTTGGCTTGGAGACGTGGCTTGGTTAGGACACAGGTAGCACCTGTGGGTGATTTTGCACAAGTACCACTGATGTGAATGGGCTAAGTGGGTTGCTCTCTATGACTGTCTTGAGGCTGCTAGAGCACTCAGTGAGTATCTGTGAAAAGTTTCATGGGGCAGGAGGACATGGGGCTATTCTTACTAGGAGGAGAACATCTGGATGTTAGAAGGTTTTCCCTTAGTTCTATCCTTGACATTTTCTCCCAGCTGTGCAAAACATTCCAGTGCCTTGGCCTGCCTGATATTTTTCTTGTCAAGGTCTGGGGTGCTATACATCTGGTTATCTGAAAACCTTCAAGCCAACCTACCTCCACTGCCTCTTGCTCTTTTTTCTAGTCCCCATTGCCAGCTGCTGATCAAAGGGAAGAGGAGCTTCCAAAGAAGAGCGAGGTGGGGACCAAGGAAGTCCTGTGGTGTGCAGAAGCAGATTATCATCATCTGACAGGCGTGGAAGAAGTGAGCAGGAATTTGTTTTTATCATTATTATTTTATTTATTCATGTAATATATGTGCATATCACTCACTCAGAAATAATTTTCTCTAAGCTGTGAACAATAAAATAAGACAATATGTTAAGAAACCACAACACTGAAAACAGTCCAGCGATCAATCTGATAAGCCAAAGGTGGTCACACTTCAGGGCAAACAAGAGCATTCAAGTGCCTGTAAAATAAAATAGCCACTTGCTTAATATACAAGGAGAGGGGATGCCATAGTATCATAACTAAGTGCTCTACTCCTGCTGATGGTCCAGTTCTCCAAACCGTTACCCAGTCTCCATCTGCTGATCATTCAAGGCTGAGCCAAGCTGGACTAAAGAGCTGGAGCCATGTGTGGCTATGCCACATCATGCTGGTTGAAGCCCACCAAAGTCCCTCTCTCCAGTGTGAGCCTCTGCTCCCAAAGTGTGAGCCTCTGCTCCCAAAGAAGCTAGGTCTTCCTCCTCAGCCTGAGGCAGGAGACAAGCCTGATCATCATCAGTAGCCAGACCCTTCCCATGCTGGGAGGCACAACAGTTTCAGACCTTGGTTATCACACTTGGATTGGCTAAGATACTGGGAAGAGGATCAATACTGTAATCATCCTATGGAAATGTGCAGTACATGGGGTTTTGCACAGGAAGAGCCTGAGTAAAGGTCAGAATGTATAGAGATCCATCTTTTTGGTGCCAATCCTGCAGCCACCATGCTTTCCCCACAGCTGCATTGGCTGCCCTCATCCTGAACTGGATCTTGGCATTTGCTGGCATGCAGCCTCTGCCCCTCTCTCTTCCCAATCAGGTATTTGACATCATGCCGCTGTATGGGATGCTGGAGCCGAGTGAGATCCAGCAGATGACGTTCACATTCTATGGCCATGCTGACATCGTTGCTCGTGTCAAAGCCATCTGTGAGGTGGAAGGGGGCCCCACCTACGAGATCCTACTGAGGGGTGAGGCCTCCCTTGTGAGTTATGCATTTGACAGGAAGGAGATTGACTATGGACTCCAGGTAAGTGAAAGCTGCACACACTTGACTCTTCAGGCCTCCAGCAGGTCACTTCAGTTATTTTCCCAGTAAACATGCCTTGTTGAAATCTCCCCCTGTGCTTTCCTCCAACCCACCATCCTATGATGAAAATGTTTTGCAGATGTTTATGGTGGATTGAGTCTTATGGGGACTTTTTTCAAGCCTGAACTTGTAGAATGGGTTTCCTAATTGCCTCTGAAGTACTTATTATATGCAAGAGAACACAAAATTGCTTTTGATCACAGTAGACCACTGGAAGCTGTACCTAAGCTTCCTCTTCCTCAGCTTCCACCCATTTCTTGTTTACACCTAGTTCACACCCACTTCCCAAAAGGGAGCCCAACTTCTTTGCCTTTATATATGCTTCCCCTCCACATGACATCCCACCCCACAATACCTCTCAGCTGGAAGAGTGTCTGTCAAGTCCACTGGATTTCTTATACCTCAGAAAATGGACTCTCAGGCTCCAGGTGTTGCTTCTGCTTATACCGTTCAAACTTCCACTCTATATGCTTCTTTCTTGAATTGCACATTCTATGTAAGAACCATGCTGTCTGTCCACCTCCCCACAAGGACCCTGCTGAAAAGGACTGCTTTTCCCTCTTCATTGGGCCCCATTGAAAGAGTTCAACAACACCTACTAAGCCTGCCTTAACCTTGCCTAAAGTGATATTCAGGGAGAGAATTTGGGTCCTCCTTGGCTCTCCGCCTCCTCCTCCTCACCACAGCAAAACCTGCAGTGCACCTCCACTGCCTTTATACCCCTGAGAGGCTTGCCGAGCCCAAGAACCGGGGTGGCGGTAGGGGAGACTCTTTCCCTAGATATCTGCTCTCTGATTAACCTAGCCACTCTCAGGTGACCTCTGTCAGGTCCTTATGCCTCTAATACATGCACCCCTCCAAGCAGAAGTCATCCCAGCAGATGACCTTATCTCAGGGTTGGGCATAGCCAATTTTATAGCAGGGTTTGATCCACAAGGCCACTCCCTCCACCTGCCCTACACCTTGTGCAGCTGACCCCTGCGGAAAGCAGGATTGAACTCTTCATACATCAGCTGATGTTCAGGGAGTGAAATCCTGCTTGGTCGTTATCCCCACCCCACTGCCAACTTTGGCAGGTGACTAAAACAACTCATCGGTTCATCACCTGGCATCAAATGACTGAGAGGCAGGTGATTCTTCTCCCCTGCCCAAGTTGGCACCCATGGTAGGATTAAAAGATCTGGCTTGCCAGGCCAAAAAGATTCCCCACCGGGTTAAGGTTAGGGTGTTAGGATTAGGGGGATGGGGGTTCAGGTTCAGGGATGCAAGGCGACATAGATACTGCATTCACATGATCTGAGGATACACAGCAACGCTACCAAATGTTTCTTAAGATAAGATTTCTGGTGACTTAGGAGGGTCCTGCTCAAGTGAAACATCTGGAGATATTTTGTTGCTGACAAGATAATCAAAATACAGCAGACTAGTGCTGGTTGGAAAACTTTACACATGTGCAGAGCATCACGTATGATGTGGTGCTGGAAATATTACATGATCTCCTCCCAAACAGCTGGTTGGTGTTGAGTCAGAGGAGGGATGGAAAGAAGGGCTCAGGGCAAGATGCTTTCAGCATTGCAGCAAAAGGTTTGCACGTTCATATTGGCATCACTCTCTTTTCTCTCCCTAAGCCTTTTGATCAGATATGTGTGACTGAGATTACGCTGAAAAATACAGGAAAAGTTGGATTTGAGTACTTTGTGACTAACACCATTGCAGCTTCAGCCAACAACCCTGCACCTGGTGTACCACTGACTCTGCCTGTTTCTGTGAGTAAGAGCAGAAGCCAGATAGATGCTGTTGTGTTTAAGGGTCACTTCTTTATGCATTTTGAGTTTTGAATTATTGTGCAGATTGTGCAAAGCAAGGCAGGCTCTTGTAAATGTGTCATTAGAATTCAGGTGGAATCTTCCTTCAAGCATTGAACCCTTTTTAAGTTAAGGCTTCCTTCCTTCCTTCCTTCCTTCCTTCCTTCCTTCCTTCCTTCCTTCCTTCCTTCCTTCCTTCCTTCGGCCTCTCTTTCTGTCTGTTCTCTGGAAAGAGCTTTCCTTTAAGATAACTCATTCATTTCACAAAGACTCAGGCTGAGCACCCCCCCCCCGCCCCTCTGTGCGAGGTGAAGTCCATCCTATAGATGTCAGAATGGAGGTTTTTGGTGTGGAGAGCCTCTTTTGCTACCTGCTCTAGGTTCCTTTCTTCTAGGTGGGTCAGCATTGAGCCGGTTGCTCTTTCACAACAAGAGAGGGGAGCACTGACCATTTTCCTAACTGGAGAGAAATGCCCCTTAAGTGTTTAGTTATTTGGTGCCTCACCAAGAAAGCCTGTACTTTTCTTAGCACAGGCCTGTGAGATGCCCACCAAATCCTGTCCCTGCTCATCTTGGGTGGGAAGAAGTAAAATTTCCAGCAACAATAAAATTCAAAAAGCTGGGGAGATGGCAACCCTGCCCCTAGACTCGAGACACTGGAGACACTGGCACAGTCCATCAATCTGGGACTGGGTCTGTGAAGATGCCACACTATCCATGCCATCATCTCTTTCCATTCCTTTAATCCTTACCTAGGAATTTCTTTGAAAGCTCAAATCCTTCTGTATATTTAAATGACAAAAGCAAATGTGCTTAATTTGCATGATGTCTCTGGTAACTAAACCTGGCTTTTATTTGGCGGGAAATCTAAATTTAAAAAACAATGCAAGAGTTTACACAACCATCTGTGTACCAGGCTAACATAATGTTTCTCACTGATCCAGTCTGTGCCCAAGACAAAGAAGATGCCAGGCTGTCCACTTAAACCATTCTATGAAGGCAAGATTGCTCAGCCCTCCATTTGGCAAGGAGCAGCATTACGGTACCTATTCAGGATTCTCCCACTTGTCTCTCCTAGAGTTACATTGAATCTGGGAAGGAGCAGGTGTTGAAGGTATATTATTTGCCTGGCATTCCAGAGGTCTTCCAAAGAACCTTCCAGATCCAGGTGGCCCACATGGATCCAGAACTTATCACCCTGAAAGGAGAAGGAATCTTCCCCAGAATTTGCGTGGATCTACCCATAAATGTTAAAGGTAGGGGTTAGTATCCTAGAGCTTCCACCTTCCTTGGAAAGTGCAGCTCCATCCCTGGTCCAAACTCTCACCCCTTTGTGCTTGCTGTAGGAAATGAGCGGTACAGCATCCTCCTAAGAGAAGTCAAGGAACGCATGGAGCAGGATTCACACAAAGATTCTATCAGTAACTCGGAGGCAGTGGGCACAGACCCAACCATGGAGGAATCCAACTCTGTAGTAAGATTAAAAGCTCCTTTGCTTGCTTGTGAGCTAGGCTGGGCTGGGTGAGGGCTGGAGTTGACCTGGGACACATTAGCAGTGGGAACTGGAATTATTATTATTATTATTATTATTATTATTATTATTATTATTATTATTATTATTATTTTATACCCTGCCCATCTGGCTGGGTGGCTTCCAATAGAATATTAAAATACAATAGTCTATTAAACATTAAAAGCTTCCCTAAACTGGAAGAGCCATGCAAGCCACACAGTTCCGACATGCAGAAAGAAGGGCTGAGCAGGAGCACAAAATGGCAGATGGCTTCTTCAGTAGGGCAAAAGTGGGCATTGGCAACCATGGAGGTGTAGGAGGCCAGTAGATCAAAAGCAACCGACAGAAAAGGGAGCTTTCTGGTGCTGATGCTGTAGGAGAAGCAGGAAGGACTGTGCAGGATTGGGGTCAGGTTGGCTGACTGTCTCCTTGGTCTTGACAGCTTGCCATGCAAGTGCAGTTGGAGGTGGAGAGGCTCCTTGTTCGAGAACATGCCATGGAGCAGCAGAAGCAGCTTTCCTGTGACCCAAAGGAGGATCCTGCCATCAGCCAGCGAATTCGCCGCAGATTTGTCAAGTGGGTGGAGATCTCCTCCCTATGGCCACTTCCCCAGACTTCAGGGTTATGAGGGGGGCTCCCAGCACCTGAGTACTTGGAAATAAGTGGAGAATCTCAGGAAACTGCCTGGTCCTCCCAATCCACCCAGTTTCCTCTGCCTCTGGGAAGTGGGGAAGCTTTCACCATGTGAAGTTTCTTGGCTTCGCTGGCAATCTCTATTTGGACAGTCTGCAATCTGTAGCAAGCCACCAGACTCTGATGCATAGAATCCTGTCAGAGATGCATGGGGAGTCAACCCATGGCTTGTCCAGGTCTTCTTAGCTGAATGCTGTTTTGAATCTACCTACATTTGAACTAATAATAATATAAGAGGAGCCTACTGGATCAGCCAACAGCCCATCTAGTCCATCATCCTATTCTCACAGCAGATGCCTGTGGGAAACCTTGAAGCAGAATCTGAGCACAAAATCACTCTCCCTTCCTGTGGTCTCTAGTAACTGGCATTCAGGAGCATTTCTGCCTCCAGCTGTGGAGGCAGAGCATAGCCTTCATGGTTGGTAGCAACTGATAACCTTTCTTCTTCATGAAGTTGTCCAGTCCTCTTTGGAAACATCCAGGTTCATGTCCATCACTGTCACCTGTGGGAACAAGTTTTATTTTTAATAGTGCTGCGTATTTATTTTAATATTTTAATAGCGCTGCTTGAAGAAGCATTTTCTTTTATCTTTCCTGTATCTTCCAACATTCAACTTCATTGGATAATAAAAGTAATCCCCTCCCAAAGGGCTGCAGTGCCATTTCTGTGATTGGCACAAAGGAGAACGTTACTTTCCGCTCTGCTACCCTCTGCCATAAGTATGCTCTGGCACTTAAGTGAAATGCTTAAATCCTCAAAGTCCTGTTGAAAATGTAGCCCTCACTATCAAACATCTATTTACAACCAGCCGTTGCTACTTTTCAGAGCACAACTCCCTGAGTACATCTTAGACTTTGGCTACATCATCCTGGGCACCGTCCGGACCCACATTATCAAAATCACCAACACTGGCCAGTTTCCTGTGTCCTTCTATGCAGATAGGCGGAACTTGCGGGACTCAGGTAATAAGGAGATCTGGTTCCTTTTCATTTCTAGCTCAGCCTATCCTGAAAACTTGATTGATCAGTAATTGAATGGGAAAAGCATATATATATGTCAGGGAACTGCCATCGGAGGAACAGGTGGTGGAAGGGCTCACGGAGGCTGGGAGAGACCCAGCAGCTGAAGCAGGAACCAGCAGGGGGAGAGGTGGGTCTCTGAGGGAAAGCGAGCAAGAGGGAGGGCTCAGGGATACGTCCAGCAAGAACAGTGGGGAGGTAATTTGCCACCAGTACAAGCCCTTCCCCTCCCACCCCAATTGTTTTACTCTCAGACACTGAACACTTTTTTCCAAATAAGGTTTTCTTCTGCATCCAGTTGCCCACTATGGGCAGAGTATGGGTAAGCACAAAGACCAAAGAGAGAAGGAGATGTGTGTCATCTGCAGACTGATGGCCCTGTCAGGATTCACATCTGATCCTGCTCAGTTTGCCCTGTGCTGGGAAGATTATTATGGTTTGAATGGCTGCTCATCTGACTGCTGTGAAGGTGGTCAGTGGTTCCCTTAGCCCCAAATTCTTGAAATAACACTACACAGAGCCCTCCCTACAATTGTATTTCTATGGTCTGAGATTTGCCTATCAGCAATACAGCCCCTTCTCATGCTAATTAGCAAGAATATGCATTTGTTAGGTTTGGCTGCTAATTTCCCACATTCAGTTTCTCTCAGAGGGAATTATACCAAGCAGGCAACCTGACATGGCTGCCTCCAGTTTTCCAACCCCAGGTGCTTCCTCAGCCTAACCTACCCCATGGGTATGGGGGGGGGGAAGGATGGAGAGAGAGCCTTGTGCAGCCATTCTAAGCTCCTTGGTGGAAGGGTGTCATGTCAGTGTAATTGAAAACAAACAAACCAATGGCTGATTCCTCCCTGCACACCTGAATTGGCAAGGAATGACACTGTTGCTTTTTTGAGCCAGGTTTCGACACAGAGCTGGACAGAGTGAAGAACCTGCCCTACTGCGAGACGGAAACATTTGGAGTGCGCTTTGATCCCCAGAGTGCCAACCAACCCCTGGGAGAGGTGGAAGTGATCCTGCCAGTCAAGGTACCTTTCATTTTGCAGCTCGCCATTCTGCACTGCCTTGGGACCCTTGGCTGAGGCTGGGGATGGGGAAGGAATATAGGAAATTGGAAAAATGGGACACTGCAAGGAACTGAAACTAGTGGGTTCAGCCCTCCTAGTTGACATGTCCTACAAGGCAGGCAAAGTTTATGATGCATCACAGCTAGGATGTAACTTTCAGAAAGAAATGCAGTCATCAGAAGAGCCATGAACACCTACTTCAGTTGTAGCTACAGCTGGCCTCCCATGATCCACTTTGAAGTCCTTGGAGTTAAGACAAAGCCTGCCATGAATTATGGAGCCACATGGGTGGGCAGGGGAGACCAGCAACTGGACAACTGCATTGGAATTTATGGAGGGCAGCTGGATAGGCCATAGTAGAGGGGAAAGGACATAGCTGTGTGGTAGAGCACTTGCCTGGCCCGTAGACTGTCCCAAGCTCAATCTCTAGCAGCATCTCCACATAGGGCTGGGATAAGATTTCCTATCTGAAACCATGGAGGGTTGATCCCTCTCTGTGTTGACTGCACTGGCCTATATGGACACATAGTTTGACTCAGTATAAGGCAGCTTTCTGTGTTTCTAAGAAAGGCTTAGGAAGGCCACATCTGACTCCAAGGCAGACAATGTGATCCAAGAAGTGCCATAGGCAAACTGTGCCCTTATAACTAGAGCAATTCCTTCTGTCTGAACTGAGCCCAGCTCTCTTTGGTCAGACCAGGCTCCTTAAAAGTGCTCTGGCCTGGAGTCTAACACTCCTTTGGGACACAACAATGCTGTAAAATGGAGTGTGAGAGGTGGGGCCATGCCAAATTTTAGCATTGCACAGGACGGTGCTGAAATTTGAGAGCCCCATATCTGCCAATGCGGCTCTGCCCACTTGTCAAACCTGGCCTGTGAGTGGTGGGGGAGAGACTGATCCTGTATCTCCAAGCCCGATCTGCAGCATATATATTTGATTTCTCCAGCATTTGATACCTGCATGGTGCCCCGAGTGCCATTAAGGGTACAGTGGTACCTTGGTTTACAAACTTAATCCATTCCGGAAGTCCGTTCTTAAACTGAAACCATTCTTAAACTGAGGTGCACTTTCCCTAACGACGCCTCCTCACCGTTCGGATTCCGTTCTTAGACCGAGGTAAAGTTCAGAAACCGGGATACTACTTTTTTGCGGAGTTCGTAAACTGAATCGTTTGTAAACAGGACTGTTCTTAAACTGAGGTACCACTGTATGTGTGTTAGAGGTTCCCATTTCCTGCACATGGTGCTTAGGTCTTGTTTGTTGTTTGCTCCAGGTCCTGACCGGACCCACATTCAACATCTCTCTACGTGCCATGGTGATTATGCCATCTCTCTGCATGTCCAATGACAATTTGGAGTTTGCTGCCACTCAGTGCGGCCAGTGCCAAGTCGAGACAATCCAGCTTCACAACCAGCTCCAGGTCACCTGTGAGTGGTTTGCCACCAGCAGCGAGCAAATAAAAAAGGTAAAGTAGACCTGGCCGCAGGCTTCTCTTTCCCCTTTTCTGACCATCAGGTTCCACCCTGCTCTTTCCACGAGGGTTGCCACCTCATCAGAAATGAGTCAGCCTCTCCTGTGCCTTGAACAGCAGCTCAATCTCCAGAAACTGACCAGTGAAGCTTTGCACTGGATAGAGATTAAGTTGTACTTAAAGGTGTAGCTGCAGATGATAGCTGAAAAGCTGACAGAATCTGCCCTCCTTTTTCTACTCTTGAGGCTGAGTCCTTTTGATGTGTAAAGCACTGAGGCAAGGTCTCCAGAGGTTCAGAAAGGCAAGTTCTCAGAGGCAGGCCCTGTAGCTGGTTAAGCCCACAACTGGCAATTCAGCTTTAGACTCACTTGAGCCACTGAAGAATGCAAAAGAAAACAAGGTAAAACACTTTCCTCAGACAGCATTGCTACTGCAATGAGGAAAGCATCTTTTTCCTTCCCCGCCATCCTAAGCTGGGGAAACCTTTTATTCTTGTGCCTATGGATGGAGGGCAGCACCACCCAGGGTGCACTGAATTGCAAAAGAAACATTGGTCCATCTACCTGGCTAGCAGGTTGTTGCATGTAACAAGACAGCAGGCACCTGAATTTCAGATGCAGTTAGTGTGGGAATGTTCTGGGGTGCAGGAGAGGATATATTGACTAATTATATCCTTATCCAACTTGTGCTAACAAGTTCCCAAAATATCAGCAGAGTTTATATACATTCCCCTTTAAGTACGCAACGGTAACGTGTGCACAGGTTCGCTAGAACCTCTATAATAATTACTCTGGTAATTTCCCCTTTATTCCCTCTTAAAATACAAGACACAACACAGTCTTTATAAAAGTATAAAAGAGTTTACTCACGATCTGTTCACAATATGATCCCAGACGGCAGACAGGCTTAAAAAGGTTACATAGAATCTATCTTATTGCAAGATAGACCTTATCTCCTCTCTTGGCTGAGAGCCAAGAGGGCATCTTTACATGCTTCCTCATCGAAGGAAAATGGCAGAGAGAGAGAGATGGCTGCCTGCCCTGTGCTTTTGTCATTACCTGCACAGGTGAGGCCACACCCACCTCTGGTCACATGCGGAGGAAGTCCGTCCCCAGGAAGTTTACCTGCTTGCTGGACAGACATCCCTCCCCATGTTCTAACATGTACACTCTAGGAATGTTGTCATTGACTGCTCCTGTGTTTACATCCCACAGTTAGGGTGGGAACAGGTCTGTTCACAATGGCACAGAGATCCATTGCTCAGTGATGTCATTGTTTGTTGTATGTTTAGGTGGACAAGCACATGCCAATGGCCTTACGTCGGAAGATGCGCCGTGAGTTAAAACACAAGCCCAATGTCTTTGAGATGATCCCTCCCTATGGGATTCTGGCTCCGGGGGAGAGGCTCAATGTGCAAGTCAAGTTTGCACCCAGAGAAGAGGTAGGAGGTCAGGATGCTGTTCATGCTATTGAACAGTTGCAACTCTCGTTGCAAAGAGGGTTCAATGGTAGCACATGAGAGTCCTCTAGTCGGTATTTGGAGGGGGGGGAGTGATGATTTAAATGCTTCATTTGGTGACAGTTAGTGTGAATTATTTTAGCTTTTTAAATGTTGGCAGACAGGTCAACGAGTCTCTTAGAGTTGAACCACAGCATTGATAGCCTTCTATTGATAACATTGAAAGCGATGATGTTTTGGAATGGAAGGCTAGGTCAGCGGTGTGCTCACCCAGAGTCCTTAAGGATCAGAACATGGGAAGGAGCTTGGCCTCATTGAACATAGAGCACATGAGGTTAATAAAAGCTGTCGAGAATAGGCTAGGTCCAGAACAAGTTGGGGAGAAAGTGACTATTCTGTTCCATTTGGAGCGCTTTAACTTGTTTTTATAATAGGAATGGTTTTATCTGTTTTTTAATAACAACATGTTGTATTGTTGTGAAAGATGGGTAAGAAATTTTACAAATGACAAATAAATAAATAAGGTATCAACAGCTTTAGCCTTGATAGCCAAGAGGGCTTTTCCAGTTTAGAGGGTGAAAGAAAAGTGCTGATGACAGGCCATGAGGGATGAGAGGAATCTTGGTCTGGCCCAGCAAAACAACCAAGAATCTTGTGGCACCTTCCAGGCTAATATATATTTCATGGCAGGAGGTTTCATGGGCTAGAGAGAGCCCGCATTATCAAACATCAAGTGCTGCCTTCTGCTGGCAGGTGTATTTATATCAGCATGGGTGGTGGAAGAGAATGTTATAACAGAGTGAGGCCAGAACTCCCAGCATTATAATAGATGGGTAGTTGACATTACTATGCTGAGCACAAATGTAGAGCAAGACAATGCAACAAATATGAATCCATGGGCATAGTTTTCTTACGACTGCTAGGCAAGAGCTAAACCTGGGCCTTTCTATATTCTTTCTTTCTTTCTTTCTTTCTTTCTTTCTTTCTTTCTTTCTTTCTTTCTTTCTTTCTTATATAAAAAGAGGTTGGATGGTCATCTGTCAGGGATTCTTTAGCTGTGAATCCTGCATTGCAGAGAGTTGGACAAGCAGGGGTCAGCAACCTTTTTCAGCCATGGGCTGGTCCACCGTCCCTCAGACCATGTGGTGGGCCAGACTATGTTTTGAAGGAAAGCTGAACGAATTCCTATGCCCCACAAATAATCCAGAGATGCATTTTAAATAAAAGCACACATTCTACTCATGTAAAAACACGCCGATTCCTGGACCATCAGTGGGCCGGATTGAGAAGGCGATTGGGCCGCATCCAGCCCACAGGCCTTAGGTTGCCTACCCCTGGACGAGATGAATCTTGGTGTCCCTTCCATCTCTACAGTTCTGTGAAATAATCTCTCCAATTTTTGTTATCTTAGAAATCCTACCGCCACTACCTGATTCTGAGCATTTCCCAGAGCACCCAGCAGCTGCAGCTGAATGTCTCTGGGCAAGGTCTGGAGCCGCGTCTAGAGTTCACTCCTTCCATTCTGGAACTTGGGCCCCTCTTGCCTTACGCCATTGGGGATGAGGCTGAAGTGGTGGTGAAGAACCCTTGCAGCTTCCCCATTGAATTCTACTCCTTGGAATTTGACCAGCAGTATCTGTTGGAAGAGCGGGTAAGAATCAAGCACACTTCCTCCCATCTGAGGCTGCAAACTCTAGCTGTGCATACTCTGCTAATCACACTGTTCAAAGTGTGGTACAGTGTCAACAACAGATGGTGGGCTCAAGTCTAACAGGTTATGGGCAAACTGACTTCTACAAGTTGAACACTGCAGCAATTCAGAGTCATTCATACTGGCCTTAATGGAGCACTGGCCAGACTCCACATGAGACAGTTCTTTGTATCCTTATATATCTGCTTGGTTTTAGATTCTGCGGATGTTGAAGGGCTATGACACCCATAACATGCTTTTGTTGCCTCCTCGCATCCCTGGGGAGAAGCTGCCTTTTGAAGTCCTGGAATATTATGAGGAGCAGAAGAAGTTTCAAGGTGACCAGGAGACAGTTACCGGTAATCAGGAAAATGGTGAGCTGAGGAGACTGGGCTTTTTGGAGAGTCCAGCTGCATGGGGTGGCTATTTTTGGACATCAGAGAGGGTGTAAGGGGACTGACTAATTCCAGCTACCTGCTGTGCTCATTTCTAGATTTTGCATCTACTCCTGGAATGAAAAGGTGGGGTAATGCCTTGCTAGTCATTCTCACGGTAGACCCATTGAGGTTAATGGACATGTCTAATTTAGGTTCATTAATTTCAGTGGGTGAAGAATTGTAGAGTTGGAAGGGACCATGAGAGTCACCTAGTGTAACCTCCTGCAATGCAGGAATCTTTTGGCCAATGTGTACTCTGAGTAGGAATTAGCTGGATACAACCCCGTGCTTGCAACTTTCATTATTTAATGTGACAAAAGAGTTCTGCAAGGATTACTCAAACTATCCAGGAGCATTAACTAAAGCGGGAACCCAAAGTGATGTCAGGTCTTACACACTGCTTCCATATCATCTGACTACACCTATTCCAGTATTAAAGGAGGCCCTACCTGATTCACAACTGTCTTCCCCCTGCAGCCCCAAAATTCTAGGGCTGCATACACACCATTCATTTAAAGCACATTTGAAACACATGGGTTCCCCAAAGAATCCTGGGAATAGTAGTTTACAAACTACAGTTCCCAGGATTATTGAATTGGGGGTGGGGTATGTTTCTTAAAGATTTGCAGCCCAAGGGTATGGTCTAAGTGCCAGGCCAGGGGAATCCCTTCTCCCACCTTGGCACATCTGGATGCTTCCCATTGACAGGACTTGTGACTTACTTCCCCACCCAGACTTGGCTGCTGTGACTGAATTCCCTCTCCCTTTACCAACACCACCCCCCAGCGCTAATCCCTGCATCACCACACCTTCACAGGATGGACTACATAGAGCATGAACTGGGTGGGTGGTATAAATCATTATCCCTTCATTCCAAAGCCATGGTGTCTTTCAAAAGCAGCCTCTGCCCATTTTATTTTACAATTGGTTAAGGTGAGCCATACATAAATGCAGTTATTTGTCCAGGCAACAAAATCTGAAGGCTAGAAGCTAGTCTTCTGTGTTTTTGAGCCTATTTCCAAGAGCTGATTGGTGCTGCTGGCAAAAACATCTGGAAGGTGCCAAGTTGGCAAAGGTTGGTCTATAGAGAATGGCATGTCCTTCACTGGTTTGCTTTGGTTAAGACCGAGTGTGGGGAACTTCTGAAAGTGCCACCAGTACATTACTTGGTGTCTCTTGTATGCACTGTGACATCTGACCTCCTTTCCTCTTTAGTAGAAGAAGAAGAAAATGCTTTAATTTCTGATCATGGGATGAAGCTCCTCCCTTCCAGTGCTGGGCAAACAACATCCACGGCGGCCTCTGCTCATCCTTCTCTTTCCCTTAACGAGGATACCAGAACTTTCAGGGTGGAATCAAAATTTGATCAGGAGGAAGAAGAGGAAGAGGAGGGGACAGACAGAGGACAAGGTGAGTGAGAGCTTCTATTGCTGCTGGGACAGTGAAAAGAGCATGTCATCATCACCACTGAAAAAAGAAAATGTATGTGATGTAATGGGGAAAGATTTAGACATCCACATAGTGACATTTTGCTGCCACCTCATGGTGAAAATCTATAAGGAACTAGATCAGGAGAAAGCTTACACCAAGAACAAACTTAGTTGGTCTCTAAGGTGCTACTGGACATTTAAAAAAAATATTATATATTTCGACTGCGTCAGACCAACACGACTACCTACCTGAATCTAGATCAGGAGAATTTAGGTTCCACATGTGTTGGAATTGTGGACAAGTGCATGTTTTCTAAATCTCAAAAATACCTGGCTTGACAAAATCCTTTTGACCCATAATTGTGTTGCATGCCATCTCCTGCAAATTTTGTTCTCCAGCATGAAGCAGCTGCAGAAGTTGTAGTGGAAATACATTATCTTGACTTTTCCCATTGGACAAAGGCTTAAGCCCTGTCCACCCATTGCTTGTGCACAGGCCCTCACTATGTTGACAGAGGAATGAGGCTTCACTCTTGGCTTGTCTCCCCTGATATTGCTGATCTTTTTTGCATGTTATGTTCAGGGGTCTGTGGTGAAATTCCAATGCACAGTGTTTGATCAATGCACATGACAGCATTGGTAAGAAGTCACATAAAGGGTGTTGAGGCTGGAGGGACAGAGCGAGCAATAGAAAGAAGAGAGATACAAGTACATTAAAAATGTGATAAATTAAAACAAAAACAATTTCTTACCCTGCCTGACAGGATCAGTATAAAGCGTTCAAAATAAGCTCATTGAAACAGATTACAGGTTCTGGAGTTAGATTTATTTATTTTTAACCCCAGAGCAAATGTATAGATATATACTGTCAGTTGCAGTAAAGGATTAAAAAAGCCACGGACACCCCTGCCATCTGCAGCAGCAAAGATGAGAGAGTGGCATTCCTTATTGGGCTTAAGGATTTCTCCCATTTGGCCAACCCTCTGTTCCTCCTTGAAAATAAAAGGGTCTGTGCAATTTCTGAAGATGTACTATTTGTACCTGACATCTTTCCTTTCTGAAGCCCTTTGAAGGATATGGCCTTTGAGCAAGCTGTCTATAGCCCTGATTCCTTTTCAGGAGGGAGTCAGCAAAGTGTGATCAAGAATAAGGAAGCTGTGGGAGAGCTAGACAACAACCCTGTCTCAAAAGCCATTGCGCGTCACCTTGGCATTGATATATCTCCAGAAGGACGGGCTGCCAGGAACCGCAGGGGCATTGCCATCATCATCCATGGTGCTCCCCTTACAGGTACAGAGACCACCTCGGAGCAGCAGGGCTACATCTGTGGTGACTGTATACTCCCAGATGGCATCTGAGTACCACCATGTGCTCTGAGATCTCACTGTCATCCTCAGTTTTTTGCAGCTCTCTTCTGAATATTTTTTAGTTTGTGAACAACTTTTTTGGGAGCTGAAGGACTCGAGGCATTTTCTTGCCAAGGCTGATGCTAACCGTAGGCTAAGCTAGAGGTGCGCTTAATGCAGAGCAGGCAGAGTGACCTGCCTTGTTCTTCCTTGATGAATGGCGGGTGCCAGGGAGAGGGGATTTGCCCTGGGAAGGCAGCCATGCTCCTGTTTTAGAGAGTCTGTTAAGAACTCCCGTTAGAACTCTCCCCAGACCCCACCCATCCATCACTGCTGGCCCTTCTGGTTTACTCCCCCCCCCCATGTTTTTGTCTTACTGGACTATGTCCTTGAATTATTGCTTCTCTGGAAGAGAGGGGTAAGTGAGAGAGTATGTAGAAACTGGCTTACTGTTCACATTCATTGTTCCACCCACTTTTGCTTCCGGCCCCACCCCCCACTGCCATGTGGCCCTCAGATAGTTGTCCAGAAGAGAATGTGGCCCTTAGACTGAAAAAGCCCCTCCATCCCAGATATAAAGGGATGTCAATAAATGATGGATGGTGAAAGTGTGTGTGTGTTTACCAATACCTTTGTCTCTGATTTCTCTAGGAAAGTCCAGTGCAGCCATCACCCTTGCCAAACACTACAGTGCTGCTTGCTTATCCATTGATTCTGTGGTCTTGGAAGCCATCTCTGATGGGAACACTTCAGCAGGGCTTCGTGCTCGTGAACTCTGCATCCGAGCTGCCATTGAACTGGCACAACGGGAAAATGAAGAGGGGGGTAAGTGGGGGTTGGGGGGGTCTTCAACATCATGGCAAGTACCCATCTGGCCTTTGACTGTGCTCCCCATAGCCCATCCTCAGTGAACTTTTACTCTCTTCTCAGGACCAGCTTGACTCTCACTCCAGCAGGGTATATCCAGTGGTGGGGTAGTAGTTAGAGCATTGGAATAGGACTTGGGAAACAAGGGATCAAATCCACACTCGGCTACTTAAATCCCCACTCAGCTTCAGCTCACTGAGTGATGACCTTGGACCAGTCATGATCTCTCAGCCTAACCTACCCTGCAGGGTTGTTGTGATAATTAAATGAGATGGGGAAGAACCACGTATGCCTTCTTGAGTTCTTTGGAGGAAAAGATGGGATAGAAATGTCACAATTAAATAGCAAATACTCTCCCATAGGGAAACTACTTGAAGGTATGTCTTGCCTAGCGACAAATTAGGAAAACCTTAATGTTATCATGAAGGCTGTGGAGACCTGAGCTGACCCAACAGTGACCTCAGTGTGAATGTTCTGCAACCCCACATCTGAGAGGGCCTCTAGCAGCTCAGTCAGGGAGGCTGTTGTGAGCTGCACTAACTGCATGCCCAGTCTGACCTTTTGGCCCAAAACTAGATACAGGCCCTCAAAACCTGGCTCTGGGTAAAGAGGCCTAATGGAAGAGAGCACAGTGCTCCCTCTCCTTGCTTATGCTGACACTGCAATGGGTAGCCAGGCAGACATAGTTGGCTGAGGCCAACCTTTCCCAATTCACCCACTGAGATCTCATCACTATGCCTTGCCAAGTTTGGATGCTGAAGTAGTGTTCACTTCTCTGACTTGTAAAACATCAAGGAACTATTTCTGTCTGTCTTTCCCATCAAGGAACTGAAGGGCAGCTCACCCTGCCTCTGAATAACAGGCTCAGTACAGAGGCTCTGGGTAAGCACACCTCAGAAGGCAGCCATAGTTCAGAGTCCAAAACAGGACCCCTCTCAGCCATCTCTAGAGGCTATAGGGGAAGCACGGCGACGGCAAAGGGCAAGTCTGAAGGTCACACATCACAAAAGCAGCAGCAGCATCAACAATCTGATCAACCTGGATCCCAGGTGAGAGAACTGAGGAAGAGCAATGACCCAGTGGTAGAGCATATGCTTGGCGTGCAGAAGGTCAAAGGTTCAATCGTTGACATTCCTAGGATGGAATGGGGAACTACCCTGCTTCGTTTAAAATCCTGGAGAGCCTCTGCCAGTCAGTGTAGACAGGCTTCCACCAACCTGGTGCCCTCCAGGTGTTGGACTACAACTCCCATCAACCCACCAGGTTGGTGTAAACCATACTGAGCAAGATAGACCAATGGTCCAACTCACTTTAAGGCAGCTTCTTAAGATTTGCCAAAAATTCCTGCAACCCTGTTGCCCCTTCCTGAGGGGAATAGTATGGTGTCCCAATGCTGAGGCCTAGTGCCCCTTGTAATGCCATTCTGTAAATACTTCTGATACACCTACCTTTCTCTCAGGTGGGTCTCCCAATGGTCACCCATCCAGGAATTGATTAGTTTGTATTTGCTTTGCTTCAAGAATGCTGCAGCAATTTCAGGTCCTCTCAGACCATACTGTGGATTCCTTTTCTTATACTGTTGAGGTGTTTGGGCCCATGCAGACATACTTTTTAGTGCAGATTCACAATGATACAGCACTAATGTTCTGGCTTATACTTGTCCTGGTTTTATTGCAGTGCAACTTCTCCAGCCAGCAATTACACAGTAGCATTGTAGAACAACTAATAAAGCAGAATAAACCCACTGCTGATACACTATTACTGTGTCAGGAATGTTTTGCAGAATACACCCAAAGCAATATACTACCTGTCTAGAGTGGCCTTTGGTTAAACATTCCTGTTTTCATGCCTTGAAGGCAGTTCTTACCAGGTTCTCTTGCTGGCCTTGGAGCCACTGGAAAAAAATGGGTGCTGATGCAGCTGCCCTTGGGAAGAGGAGCCACTTGTGGCTGGTCCACTTGTCTTGACACTTGGTTGGAGCTGCCCCTCTGCCCTTTGATAACCAGGTGCTGACGCTTGGAGAGAGCAATGCATACATCAGGCCTCTGAAGCACCTTCCTTGGAAAGACATCCTGCTGGTTTTGAAGTTAAATGGTGCCATTTGTGTTTAAAGTTTCCCTTAGTCAGAATTTGGCATCTGACCCTCACTCTGTTCCTGCTCTCACAGAGGGCAGCCCAGATGGCCAAGGACAAGAGACACATCTTAATGGGAGGCACAAAAAGACCTCAGCTTTGAGAGACTGGCCCAGAGAGCCATATTTTGTGGAAAGGTCAATTTTCAAAGTGTTGTGTATTTATTAGTTTGTATATGTGTTTCTCTTTCTGCCTCTTCCCTGCCTCAGACTCCCCTCCCTTGTCCTCTTGGCAATTGACCATGCTTTATTCCATCTCCCTAAGCTGGGAGGGAAAGTGGTGACCCAGGGGTGGCTGAGTTGAAGGGAGAAGCAGGTGCCTTCTAGCTCAGCAGGTTTCTTGTAGGAACTTTCTGTCTTATCCCCAATTTACAGATTCCGTCCAGCCCTATTCCCAGCGCTCCGATCCAGCGGCGCCTTAGCCTCTGTGGCAGTGTGGCAGGAGATTACGGCCTGTTGAGCTGTGTGCTTCCAGAGGAGCTATTGGTGGAGATTCTTTCAGAGAGGATGCAGGTAACAGCAGCAAAGGGAGACACTAGCCATGCAGTTTGGGGGTCTCACAGTGGTTCCATCTGGAATCCTGGGCCTGGGTCTGCACAATGTCTGCCTGCCAGGTCAGGAGTATCCTGTCCCTTCCTGCATAAAGGACCATGGCAGAGTTGCAGATGGCTTTCTAGGGTCCCTTTTCCTGGTGTGATTTCAGTGGAGAGCCAGTGTGGCCCAGAGTCCTGTGCACTTGGCTATCAAATACCCATTGCCAAATCACAATTCCTGGCCAATCACAATAAAGAAATGGAGGGACCATGAGCACCTGTCAACCTCAGTTTTTCATTCTAAAATGAGAGTACAGTGGTACCTCGGGTTACATATGCTTCAGGTTACATATGCTTCAGGTTACAGACTCCGCTAACCCAGAAATAGTACCTCAGGTTAAGAACTTTGCTTCAGGATCAGAACAGAAATTGTGCTCCAGTGGTGCAGCAGCAGCGGGAGGCCCCATTAGCTAAAGTGGTGCTTCAAGTTAAGAACCATTTCAGGTTAAGAATGGACCTCCGGAACGAATTAAGTACGTAACCAGAGGTACCACTGTACTAATGATACATTTATTGCAGGCAATTTTATCACTACTATCATATATCAATTCTTGTTCCATCATTGTACATAGTGCTTTATTGAAATATTGTGAACTAAAAAAGTCAGGTTTTTGTCACAAGGAGTTTATAGATCAAATGTTGGCAGTTGTGAAGACTGCCAAGAAAATGGGGAGAGCAAAGAATTGAAGAGATGAGTGTGAGCAGGTAAAGTTACCTGCACTTAGGGTCTCTTGTAGCTGGCAAACAAGAATTAGGGTTTCCTATGGTGCTAAGGGCTATGGATCACTTCTACTTCCAATGAGCTTTAAAAATGTGGAGCAGTAGCTATAATCTAGATCCAGTTGTCTAGCAGGATTCCCATAAAATATATTTTGCAAAGATGGTTGTGAAGTATCCCAGGCTCCACAGACAAAGAGAGGATGAAAGTTATATTTTGATGAGGAATGCAGCTATACTAGAGGGCCACAGTGGGTGATGC
This sequence comes from Podarcis liolepis, assembly GCF_965112155.1. Lineage (NCBI taxonomy): Eukaryota > Metazoa > Chordata > Lepidosauria > Squamata > Lacertidae > Podarcis > Podarcis liolepis. The sequence continues at coordinate 54,984,607 of NC_139561.1, read as the reverse complement.
TTGGGGAAAATGGAGAAAGGCCAAGGAGGCAGCAGATTTGCCAGAAAAAGCTGTGGCTTCCAGTTAAAGGGCCTGGGGTGGGTGGCCTCAGGTCTCTCCCTCTGTGTTCCAGTGTTACATAGCTAGATGCCACAGCAATAGCACTGAAATCCTAACTGGCATTATCACCGAGGTGCAGGAGCCCAGGTGAGAGTGCCCTGCAAGGAGGCTTCTTGGCCAGTAGCTGAAAAACTCCCTTTTCCAACAGGGAAGAATGGGAGTTGGTTTGCTTTCCAGCAATTCAGTGGTGCTTCAGCTGATTTTAGAACCACTTTACTTATTTATTTAGAGCATTTGTACCCCACTCATCTGCCAAAAAGGTTCCCATAGTATCTTACATACAATGTTAAATTAAACAGTCCCTGCCCACACAGACTTACAATCTAAGAAACACAACACACAAGGAAAAATGGATAGGGTGAGAAAAGGGGGGAAAGCAAACCAGGCACCACTTCTTAAATATTAGTTCTCAGCATGACCAGCTGCCATATGAACAGTTCAGGGGCCGGAGGTGCCTTATGGAGCTGTTTTTTTTTGGCAAAGCTGATGGGATGAGCCTCCTGCTTCCCATCTCTCTCATGCAGGTAGCCTATCAGCAGAGTGACTGCTGCCAGGTGACTCCTGCTGCAACAGGATCTGTGCCTGGCAGTGGCCAAAGCCTTGCCTGAGCCTAACGGGGATGTGCTTTCATTTTCCAACAGCTGAGCGACTGCTATCGTGGCATGGTGTTTGATGGGCTGGATACCTTGTTTGCCCGCAGCATGGCATCGGCGCTTACCTGTCTACTCAAAGCTATCAACAACAGGCGCCACATCTATTTTGTGAACCTGTTCCAGGACTTTGTTGCTATGAAAGCCAGAGAGAAGGCCAAGCAAGAGCAGGAAGGTAAGGAGGAGGAGGAGTTGGGAAGGTGGTGGTCCCTTGCTTAGCCCAGCTGTTCCTCTTTGTTTTGCTTCCACTTGCTGAGAATCAGGGATAGGGGAGAAATTCACTTTTGTATATTTGGTTTACAGGCTTTCCATACATTAGGAAAAATCTTCACTTGCCCCGGTTTTCAACAATTTGGGTTTGTTCCCACAAAAAGGTGGTTTCCTTTAAAAACTCAACAATCTTGGGGTCTTGCTCAACAACTATGTGGGTGCCAGGAAATTAACTTTGTGAAATATGGCAACCCCAAGTGTGCATAAAAATGCAAATATAAGGGAACGTTGCTTTGCAAAAATGTGTTTTAGGCAAAACTGCATACAAACTTACGTATATTAGGAAAAATTAGCAGTCAAATGTTGATGAATTTTCATGAGGATTTGTTTTTTATTTTTATTTTTAAAAAATGCAAACTCATTTGGAAATGTGTAAAACAAACTGAAGAGTGGAAAGGTGAGAAATGGAAATGGAGAGATTCACCCCTCCCTACTGTATATAGAACCCAACCATTCTCTCCCAGGATTTTAGCTTAATGCTACTACTCAGTTTGATCTGCAACTCCCCTGTTTTGCTGTCCCCACCCCCTGATATTTGCTCTGCAATAAATTTAATGGGTTGGGGGCATGGGTGGCATGAGGTATTGCCACTTGCCTTGGATGTGGCTCTCCTGGTAAGTTTCTGGTGTCTTTCTTTCTCCTTTGTCTGCTTGGAAGAACGGGAGCAGCAGGAGGCCATTGCAAGAGAGAAGGTTCGTCTTCAGGAGATGGATGAAGAGGAGTATGATGCTCTCACCGAAGAACAAAAAGTCCAGTTTGATCATGAACTGTTGCTGGCCCTGCGTGAGAGAAAAAAGAGGTCAGAGCAGGCCTGGGAATATACTCTGTCCCTCAAAGAGCGGGGAGGACATTGTCACTGTGGGCAGTGATTGTAGAGTTATCCTTAGGAATGGATGTAGTTCGCTGGTCATTTCCATTATAATATTTGCTGTTCTTCATCCTCTCATTGTGGCTTCTTTCCCCAGGCTTGATCCCTGAACTGTGAGAAGCACATATCCCCAAGGGTGTTTAAGCATGTAAACCGGGGGAGATGAGGGCAAATAAGCATACTTTGAAAGGTTCAAGAAGGAGACCCTAAATGCTGAGCCAACATTCAGACAGCCCAACACACTGCAGCCAGAATGTGGTGATGGCACCAAATCCCTGTAGTCCAGTTTCTGGAACTAAGAGTTCAGATTCCACCTCATCCTCCATATCAGAGCCCTGTTGACTCCAGGCTCCAAAATAGGCTTCAAAGGGCCAAAATGACTCTGACCTGCCAAAGGTTGGCTGACCCATGGTGCACCTGATGACATAATGAACTGCTCAAACAGCCTCCCTAAATTGCTGGTCATCCTGGAAGCCATACTTCTCCCCATGCCTAGTTACCTGGGTTGCATTTGCCTGGCATCGGAGCCTCCCAGCTGCAGCCAGCTGCTGCCTTTTTAGCCAGAAGCAGGGGTGGGAAGGCCTCTGGGCCCTTTTGAGTACTCTGAGATGGGGTTCGGTGGCTGAAGAGGCTGAGCTGATTCATACTTGATCGGGGGGGGGGGGGGGAGCTTGATTGGGGGAAGTTTTTCAGGCACCTGGGAAATGAATTAAGTTCCTGATTTTCCTGTGTGCCGTGCATTGAAGGGAGCAGGAGAAGCTGGCTCGGGAGCTGGAGGAGAAGAAGCACCAGCAGGAACTGGAGCGCCTGCGGGAGGAGGAAGAGATGAAGAGGAAGAGCAAGCGCTACAAGAGGGAGGCAGCAGTGGCCAAGGATAAAGAGGAGGCTGCAGCAAAGAAGGCCCAGCAAGGAGGCAAGCAAGTAAGTCCCAAGCAGCCCTTGAACCCAGTGGTTCCCCCAATGGGTGGTGCTTGCCCCTCCCGCCAGGGGACAGTGGGATTACCTAGAGGCAAGTGGGTGGCAGGGCAGTACTAGAGGTATAAACGACTATCAGATTTTGAAAACCTGGTCTCACTGGACCAAGTTAATCAGTTTTGTTGAAGTAGTTAAACCAAATTTCATTTAATTTTGAAAAAATGTGCAGTATATTGTTACTATTCTGAATTGTATTGTGTTTTTACGTTCCTTAGTGTGTCATGCAAACTGCTATTCTGAATAATGCTTTTTATAGGGTAGGGGGCACTGGGAATGAGTTTACAGAACCAAGGAGGTAGGAGCCCCCAAAAAGTTTGGGAACCACTGATCTAGGGGCATGTGGCTGATGGAGAAAAGAGATAAGATTCCTATGGCTAAGTGATGCACCAGCTCATGCCAGGGCACTTATCTCCACTTGGCAGCATTGGGCAGTTTGAGTGGCTTTGTTTCTTAAAGCTTTAGTGACCAGTTTGTGGGGAAGTGGCCTGCATTTTTTAGGAATAAGCCAAGTCCCAGGTGGCTCTCAACATCATCATCACCATCATGCTGTTGGGACACTTGGATCCTTTAGAATGCTTGAAAGGGTGGCTATCTGGGCTCCTAGCTGCAAGGCTGAAGCTGCGTACTTGACAGGCTCTCCCTTTTCCCCTTGGTTCTGCTCTTCCAGAACGCCCCAGTGCCTGCTTTGAAATCTGACGGGAGGCTGAATGAAGGGATCGAGCGGAAAGCATCCGCCAAGGAGCGCCCAGAGTTTAATGTCAATGACAAAGATGAGAAGAAGAGGAAAAGTAAGGCGGGCCCACAGAATGGTCAGCCAGGAGCTGCCCCACCCGTAGCCCAGGAAGATGAGGAAGCCGAGAAGGAAATGATGAGCGAGAGTGAGAAGAACTTGGCTCTGAGGTTCAAGCTCTACGATGCCAACCAGAAAGACATAGTCCAGATCCTGACCTTCTGGGACAGAGTTCAGTTGGTGCAGCTGCTGCCACCCGGCTCTGAAGAGAAGCAGGAGGAAGCAGAGGACCAGCGGCAAGCACCCTCAGGCCGCAAGGGCAGGAAGGACAGGGAGAGAGAGCGCCAGGAGAGATTAGAGAAGGAGAGAGCAGAGAAGGAGCGCCTGGAGAAAGAGAGAGTGGAGAGAGAGCGCCTAGAGAGGCTCAAAGCGATGGAGGACAACAGGGCTGGAGGGCAGGAGGGAGTAGGGGGAGAACCAGATGTGGGGATCCCATGCTTGGAGTTCCAGGTGCTCAGTTCTGAGGACTCCAGTGGCAAGAGGATCCTGGAGAGTGGCAAGCTGCCAGATATCGTCCAGGTGGGGACCCTCAGTGATTTTCACAGAATGTGGGCTAGTCTCCACACACCAGAGAAATGGGGATTATTCTAGTGGAAAGGAACCTCTCCAGTATTAGCAAGAATGTAGAAATTTAGCTTGAGGGAGCCTTACAGATGTGATTGAATCCTGAAGACATCAGTTTTCATTTAGAGAATAAGCATGATTCTAGCTCTCATAGAATATTGGTTTAATTGTTTATGCACAGCACAGGCAGGTCTTCAGGCAGGCAATGGCAGTTTGAGACAGGCAAATGGCTCATAGTCTCGAGAAAAGAATGGCCAACAGATCCAGACATCCTTTCATGCCATCCTTCAACAGCTATGGTGCTGTGGGCAGCTGGTCTTTTAAATTCCCATTCTATGTGTGGGAAGGATGCAGTTCCACCTAGATGCCTCTAGTCTCCCGTGGCCGATACTAGGAAGAACAATATGCCCACTGGTATAAAGAAAGAGGCAGGTCATTTCATTTGCATTTTACAATAGCAGCATTGCAATGAGGCCTTAATATAGCTTTCTTTCTTGCTGTAGATCTTGAATGGCTTGGGACTGGGTCCTTCTGGGCCACCCATTCCTCCCACTGCCTGTTTCTCTGTGATCCCATATCCGGAGAAGCGGGCAGCACCAGTTCCTGGAGAAGCTCTCAAGCATTTCACCTTCCTCTTACCTGAAGATCCAAGTCTGGAGGAGGACAAGAAGGAGACTGAGAATAACTTGGAGACTCCAGTGAATCTCCCTACAGTAAAGGTAGAGGGCCTCTTTGCTCCTTCATGGGAAAAACAGAACCTGAGAAGGGGAAAGTCCGCCAATAAAGTTGCACAATAAGGAGGACTGACAAATGCCATTGTGATCAGGGAAGCTGGGTTTGTTGCCTGGGAGGCAAAACTAAAAAATGAACCCCTTCTCCATCCAGTCAGGTCTTTGGGTTCCTCTATACGTATGCTTGTTTTCTGTTTGACCCATGCTTTCTAGCCAGGGGTCTGTCTTTGCCCCACCGCTTTCCCCCAGAAAACCTGCTCTTCAGTGCTGAATCAGAGCAAATGTCAATCCACGGAAAACCTGATTGCTGTTTGTTCCAACTGAGCAATAAACAATGGGTTTTCCTGGGAGAAAGCAATGGGGCAAACAGAAGTATGCGTGAGCCCTCTGTCACATACACTGACCAGGTCAGCATGCTGACTAAATCAGAGGTAAGGCTGCCTTAATTGCCAGGCATGTGAAACACATCACACTGGATGGAAAGGAGCACCCCCAACTGTCGTTGACCAAGGGAGAGATGCCAGCATTTGGGGAAGACAAAGATGATGTTGATCCAGAATGAGACTTAAGAAAGCAAAAAACTTTTCACACATAAAAAATACTAAAATTTTAAACTAGACAACAGTTCTGACTACTAGACTTAAGTGGCAATTGCATACTCGCTTACCTGAAAGTAAATAATACAGAACTCAGTGGGCTTACTTCAGAGTAGATATATTCAGGATTGTACTGTAAATAGTGTATTGGGAACTGAATCTCTGCAGACTAAACAAGATTTATAACTGGTAAAAATAGCAGTTGGTTTACGTAATAGGTTTTGGTGGTCTAATTATTACTGATCTTTTATGATCCATGATCAATAATTGTTAAGACTGAGTAACCTAATGTTAAATAAGGTTCTACTAAATAAACAATTTTCTGTTTTTTGGATAATGGAGTAGACATTTTTGTTAAAGCTTCTTGGGATGTTTAACTTATAAATAAAATAAATATCATGCAATGATCTGGATTGATTACTCCCTTTCAGAAAAAAATATTTGCTTGTGAAGAAGTCTAGGCAGTGGATGTCCCTTTGTCACCATTTGCTACTTTTCCCATGGCTCCAGAACCATCCTCAAGATCCATAAGGGGAAATGGAACTCCTGGAGGAATTACACATATAGATTAGATATGTAAAATAGGTATTTCTGTTCATGGTGTTAGAAGGCCTAAAGATTTCTAGTAGTAATAGCAAATCTGGATTAAAAGGGGGGTGGGAAGGAGAAATGGGGGGGGCAGCATTTTGATGAGGACAACTGTGTGTGTGCCATGAAAACCTGCAAGAAGCAACAGCAGTATATCTACAATAAGCTGCCTGCTTCTCTCTTTCCTCCTGTGTTTCTTCTGGGTCTTAGGAGGAACAGACAACCCCAACCCGAGGCAAGGGCAAGAAGGAGAAAACCGACATAACCCGTGATTCTTCAAAGGATAAGAAAGGCAGCTCTCGTGGCAGGAAGGGTATTCATCCTACCCCTGGTGCAGTAACAACTCTGTCAGAGCTAGATCAGGGTGGCCTCACAGGGGAACCATCTACTGAGAAGCTCAGCCGGTAAGGGAGCAAGCAATAGGGCCTGGGGCATGTCTCACAGCAGACAGAAAGCACTTGTGTGCCTCTGGCTAGCCAGGGCTGGGGTGTGGCTTGAAACATTGGCTGAGCAGAAGCAGAAAGTGAGCCTTGCATGCTGATCTGGTGGGGGTGAGGGTGGGCAGAACTCTGCTCCTATGATCCTTGCATACCCATATACCCCACCCCAGTTGTTTGAGGTAGACTCTTTGTGCTTTGTATTCCACAGGTTGACCTGCTTTCGTTGGACGGTCCCTGCTAATGGAGAGGTTACAATGCGCCTCCATTTCTCTTCCACCACAACAGGGTACTTTGATCAGGTCCTAAACTTTGAGATCCTGGGGACCCAGCGACAGTATCAAGTTTTCTGCAGGGGTGTCTGCATATATCCATCCATTTGCCAAGATCCTACGTAAGTGCTAGGAAAAGGGCACTGCCTAGTTATATAAGCCTTCTGGGCTAGGATCCAGAGCTGGCCTGAGAGATGTGTACCTTCACCTCCTTAAAATAAAGCTGCATCTAGTACCCAGCAGAAAGGCATTCTGCAAATATGAGGTCCTGGCACACCACTGAAGAGAGAGGATGCTCCAAGCAGATAACATGTCTCCTGCTGATGTGGTTGCAGACACTGGCTGAGGGCTGTGCCCTTGACTGCCCCGTGAATCTATGGGTCTCTTGCTTCCCTTTGTGGTGAATTCTGTTTTCTTTCTGAAGACTGTAAGGAAAAATGCTGCCAAAGGCTGATATGGAAATCAGACATCTATCTGTATAAAGCAGTTATAATGAGAGTGAACCGCATTCCTTGCCCCTCTTGTATTATACCTGCCAAGACACTGTGCAGTCAGATTATTTGCTGAAGCACCTCTACATCCAGGCAAATAATGAGATGTGGATGCTTGTCCTGAGCAGGTGAATTTTCCAACTAAAAGATACATAGAGATTACACTACCGTGGGGGTAAAGATTATACCTATTTTCCTCATAGTCAAAGAAATTTAGAATTGGATTTCTCTTGAATATCATTGATATTAGTTGACAGTGTAAGATCTGTCTCATCTTGGCACCGAGGCCAAGGGAAATGACTCAGTAGTTCACAGGCTGTTTATTTGAGGGGCATGTTTGTATTGCCCCCCCCTCATGGATGCTATGCCATCACATGGGTTGATGTTGCCACCTGGTGTCCAAGGCAGGAAATGTTCAAACTTGAGACTATTACTACTTCCTGTCCTCCTCACCCAATTCATTTCTTGCTTTCGTCCAAGGTGGACAAACCTCCAGTATGGCCATAGTATGGATCTCCTTCCAAAAGGGATATTCGTCCCTTCCCCAAGGGACCACCTGAAGTTCCACTGATGCAGTCTTGTTGATCTTTCCCCCATTGCACACCTCCTGATGCATTTCTGCTTCTTTCCTCCAGGATTGTCTTCCCACACCGTGTAAAGAGCGTCAAAGCCGATGACATAATATCCAAAAAGTACATCATGAATTTGGGGGTCTTTCACTTTGGCCCCTTGCTGTGTGGGAAGTCAAGGGAAAAGTAAGTGCTGGTTGTGTTCAGCATAAAAGGACAAGCAGTTAGCCCAAAACTTCAGCGGTATTGAACTCACTGGTTGACAGTATACCAGAATTGTTGAAGTGCCCCCACATGAGCTAGAAACCTGAATGCTGGGTCCAAGCCCCATGATCAGTGGTGAACATTTTCAGTGCAAAAACAAGCTTTCCAGGGTCGTGAAATGATTCTTCAAATTCTGCCAAACAATCCCCCACTTTTGTGTTCTCCATCCTGGCTGTAAAAGAAGGCGTGATTCCATGATGCAGGTCTCCCTTGAGTGCAAATTGCTCAGTCCGCACAGGATGTTGCCTGCTCCAGGCAAACATATCTGAGCCAGGGAACATGGGAAGTGCTTCAGTGTTAGACAGTGCCTTGTCATGAGAGGCAAGTGTAGCCCTGCTCTCTCCTGCAACTCCCAATGTAAGCTATTCATGCCTACAGGTACAAGGCCCTGCGATACCCCAATCATTATGAAAAGCTCACCATCCTCAACATATCTCCTTTGGATGCGGAAGTTCATTTCTTCTTCCAGTATGACTCCAAGGCAGTCACATACCTCTTTGACCCCCCTACCATGACACTCAAGCCCAACGAGAAGCAGGTAATGACATGAGGCAACCATTGTCTGTAGTGTGCATTTCACGCAAGTCAAGGCTTTCCAGCTGAATGTGTGTCATCCTGACTCCCCAGGAGCTGACAATTTGGGCTTATCCAACAGCCAGTGGTATATTTGAGGACAACATTGTCTGTTGCATTAAAGAGAATCCAGAGCCTGTAATCTTCCGGGTCAGCTGCCAAGGAGTTCGCCCAGAGCTGGAGCTAGATCGCCGGCTGGTGCATTTTGAAAAGCTCCTATTGCACAGGTAGATCCCGCTGCTTTGACCAATCTCCAGTTGCTTCCTCTACTTTAAGTTCCTTGAACGTTTTTGGGTGCTTTGGATGCAGCAGGAGTTTGAGACATGAACTTTCACCATTGACCTCTGAGCTTTCCAGGGTAGCATACAGTGTATTTCTCTGCACTGAGTGAGGTTTGAAGGGCATGTAAACTGTGAGCATGTAAAACTGAAGTTGCTGGCCTTGTTTATTCAGTTGAGGCTGTGTGCAAATGAATCCTCTGCTCAGCCATTATGCGAGCTACAGCATGGAACTCAGCTGGGTGTCATTCTCCAAGAGATGTTCCCTTCCTTTTGCCATATAAGTCATGGCCACTTTCCCAGTTGGGTGAGCATGATCTCACGTGCCCAGCATAAAGAGACACAGCAAAACTCTTGTAGCCCCCAGAAAACTATGCTGCTTTGGCTTCTCTTGTTTCTGCAGAAAGGAGACAAAGCCACTCTACCTCAAGAACTTCACTCCTCTGCCTGTTGCATGGAGGGTCAGCGGCATGGAGAACATTGGTGATGATTTCTCTCTTGCCGTTGATATGGGTGTGATTGAACCCTACTCGGAGTACTGCCTGCTAGTGAACTTTAGGGCCACAAAGACACTCAACATTAAGAAGGCCATTCGCCTAGAGGTGAGCATTCCTTGGCAGCTACAGTCCAGTTGGTTGGGTCTTGCATGCTGCCACTTTTCCTGGTGTGTGTGGTTTTGTGTTTGTTTTTTTGCAAAAGCTTGGGAGTGTCTCTGGTCCTTGGGGCTGTAAAAATATCAGGATGGCACTTAAAGGAACAGCCCTATCAGGTGGCAGGATGGGGCTCCTGCCTCCTGCTGTGTGTGCTACATTGTCTTCTCTGCAGCCCCTCACTTGGCATACTGTCCCATCAGTCACCCACATTGAAATTCATTCCAGGGGATACTCTGGTCAGCCTCTACATGTAGAAAGGTGAGGACCCCATTTTGTCCTTTGCCTGAAGCAGCATAAAATATTGGCCAGGCTCTGGGCACTTCTTTAGCTCTGTGTATCATTTGGTGTCTAGGGCTTGAACTAAGACCAGAATCAACTTAAAAGTTACACTCTGCTCACTTGCAGAATTTAATTTTTCATCCTAAACTGTAGTAAAACATTGATGGAAATAATGTTTTTTTCTTATTGCTTCTGAGTGCTGCAAGTATCAGTCATACTTTTATTTGAGACCAGATAATTGCAGGTTAAGGCAACAAGAATGTGTGTGCAGATAAAAATGTGTGTGTTTGTTCTGGGCAAAGCCAGTTGTGGAACTCTTCACCAAGCCACAAGCCCTAAGAGGGTTCTCAGCCCCCTCTCATATTCTTCTGTGCAGACGAGTTAAATTTGGATAACTCATTTGGTTAGAGCGTGGTGCTGACAGTGCCAAGGTTTCTGGTTCGATCCTGTAACGGACAGCTGCATATTCCTGCATTGCAAATGGTTGGACTAGTCAGGCACAGCCAAACTCAGGCCTCCAGATGTTTTGGAACTACAATTCCCATCATCCCTGACCACTGGTCCTGTTAGCTAGGGATGATGGGAGTTGTAGTCCCAAAACATCTGGAGGGCCAAGTTTGGCCATGCCTGGACTAGATGATCCTCAGAGTCCCTTCTAAACCTATGAATCTATGAGATATCTGTGAGGTATCTTAACTATCACTAGAGCCTTCTCTAATCTTGCTTCTGCAGGATTTCTTCCATCAAAATCTCCCTCTGTCCTTTCATCAGCCCTCCTCTTCTCTTTCTTCCTCAGGATTCTCTGCTGCTTATAAAGCAGAACCGACCACTCCTGCTTGTTCTGCAGCTCTGCTTCCCATCACCACTCCTCATATAGGCCACCTGAGCTTAATTACAGCCAGCTGGTGTGGGTGGGGAGCACTGCTGCCTCTCCCATCTTTACCACACATATGTTCTACTGCTGGGATAAGGCGTGGCTTCCCACCTGCTCCATTTTCACAAAACTATTTGTTTCCTCTGAAAAGGGGACAGGGAATTGTTCCCATTGTTGGGCGTGGGGTAGCAGTGGCTTACCAAACGTGACAGAATATGACATGGTTGAGGGATTTATTTATTGTGCTTTTAAAAACATCTCCTAGGCTCTTATATCAGCCACAAGGTCTAGCATCATTCTCACTGAATTCTGGTCCAGAAAATATGGCTGTATTGGCAACAAATTTCACCCAGCAAAGAGTGATGCTAAGGGAGCTCAACAGGACTGTTGCTTGCTGTCATTTCAGGTTTCAGATGTGGAAAATATTCTGGGGATTGTCCAGATTGAAAACATCCAAATCATTGCTGAGGCCTATGATGTTGCCCTGGACATCAGCTTTCCCAAAGGTGGGTTCAGCGCTTCCCAGCCAAAACCATTCTGAACTGATTGCTTACTGGAAAGAATGCTAAGTAAGGGTGGGCAGTCAAGAGTAAAGGACCAAAAGGACAATGAACCAATATTGGAAAACTAATAAAAAAAAAAGGACAAGAAACCTAATTCCTGGCCTCCTAAGACAGGACTTCCCTATGTCCCTTTCCTACAAATTAAACTATGCAACCCGTAAGAAGAGCCCTGCAGCAGGATCAGACCAAAAGCCCATCTAGTGCAGCATTCTGTTCCCATAGCAGCCAACTAAAGGCCACTGAGAAGCCCATGAACATGGCAAAGCACAACAGCCCCTGCTCTTCCAGCAGCTGGCGGTGTTCAGAAGCATGCTGAGGAATAACATATAGCCACCATGAGAGCAGCCACCACTGAAGGGGCATTTCTCAGTAGATAGTTCTTTCAACATGGTCATATGTTATTGCTTCTTGTTGCACTCTCCTTTCAGAGAAGCAGATCCTGACAGGTATAGGAGCTCCTACACAATGTAGATAAGTCACTTTGGGAGTGTGTGTGTGTGTGTGTGCATGTGCGCATGATAATAGTGCTTTTGAACCCTTTCCTAAATTCATCCTGTCTCACCTGGGACCTTGTTATCATATGATTGCCTGGAGTGCAGCCTTCCACTACCTGCAAATGCACTCCAAGTGTTGTTGGACCCCCAACTTTCAACAGCCCCAGCCAGCATCATCAGTGATCAAGGATGATGGGAGTTGTAATCCAAAGCAACCTGAGGGCACCAGATGGGGGAAGGCTTGGACATCCCTTTTCCCCATCTTTCTTTCCACCTTTCTCTATGCTTACCTGCTTCATCCAGACATATGCACCACCCTTTGCTCTCAAAGGAGGAGTTTAATTGGTTTTAAAAGGCAGATAAAAAAGAGCCTTGCTCTTCTGGCTGCATCATGGATAACAAAGCTTCTGGGAGAAAGATATAAAGAACTTCAAGGCAGAAACTGCCCTCTGTGAGATGTGCTCTGGCATCCTGAATCACTCATTCCTTAGTACTCTACAGCAATTGCTGCTGCTTCCCTCTGCTACCCCCACTGCTGCCAGTGCAAGGGTTGTAATCTACCTGGTCCTGCCTGTGACTTTTACTCCTAAGGGTGGGAAAATAGCAGTTAAATCCAGACCACTCATGACAATGACTTTTGGTTGCTGCAGGTACAAATGGTGGTGTGGAGCTTGGGAATATTAAAGTCATGGATGAAGCTAAACAAGTGCTGTCCCTGAAGAACAAGGGAAAATATGAGATTGGGTACAGGTGAGCTCCATTTACTCGGAAGGCACCTTCTGTTGTGCCCTTTGTCTCCTGTTGGCTTTATTAGCATGGGCTGAAGATGGTGCACAAACACTACTGCCATCAAACATCACCCTCTTCCTCCTCAGTCCTTCTGAGATTAGTTATTGAGCTTGGCTTTACCCTAATTGTAACCCAGATTCAGGTCATTCTACATTCAGGGCTTTGGTTTAAGTAAATTCTTTGTGTTTCCAATATCTTGGCCGAGGACTTTCCTTAAGGTCTAGGTATTTTGGAGGTAGGAGCAGAGTAAGTGGCATTCCTTCATCCAAGTGGCAGCCCACACTTCCCACCCACACTTTAATTTGGGTTTTCCTTATCTGCAGTAAGGAAAAACTCCTACGTAAAATCCTCTTACAGATAGGTAGCCGTGTTGGTCTGCCATAGTCAAAATAAAAAAATTCCTTCCAGTAGCACCTTAAAGACCAACTAAGTTAGTTCTTGGTATGAGCTTTCGTGTGCATGCACACTTCTTCAGATACACTGAAACAGAAGTTGCCAGATCCTTCTATATAGTGAGAAGGTGGGGAGGGGTATTACTCAGAAGGGTGGTGGGAATGGGAGATTGGCAGATAGCTGAGATGAGCCTGTTGACGACTCTTAACGACTGCAATAGGTCTTAAAACCATGGAGAGACCTGGTCTGAACAAAGACATTGGATTCTTATCTCATTATACATGACCAAGCCATTTTTCACCTTCTCACCCCTTGCCTTTTCCTGTAAGACCTATTGCAGTCGTTCATACCAAGAACTAACTTAGTTGGTCTTTAAGGTGCTACTGGAAGGAGTTTTTTTTATTTTGTAAAATCCTCTGTTACGCAACTGTGGATGTACTGAAGTATGTTGTGTGGGCAGGGTTTTTGTGTGTGAGTGAGTGGTGACATTTTGCTGAGTGTTGTCTATCACCCCTCTACTTCCATTGGCAAGCTGATCCCTGGTGGGCTGCTGATGGAGTCAGACATGGCACACTCTCTCTCTTTTATGCTGCTTTGTGCAAATTTGATATACTGGGAAATGTGTAAGTGAAAAATAAATTTAAAAATGGCTGTGCACAGGCAAACCAATACCTGAGTGCATGGCCTACAATGAATCTCAGGTTTCCAGTACCCAGGGAGGATGGAGAAGTTCCAGGTGCGGGGAGTAGACAGCACAACCTCCCATCAAGCACCACCCACTAATGTGGATGGGAAACATTGAGACAGAGTTCTATTGAAATTCATCATGTGTAGATGAAAGTGCACAAAAGCATGCATGGAAAAATGGGCTCTTCAACCCACAGGCTCATTGACACAGGCTCATTGTGTGCACACCTCACTTTTTGGGGGTCATTATATTAGTTTAAAATGGACACAGCTGGCCACAACCTTTTGGGAAGTTGTTTCAGTATCTCTTCATTTTCTTACTGCCTCTAGCTTTAGTGTCTGTCATGATTCTGGTCCAGTGCTGAGGAGTCTTTGTTTTGTCCTTGCTCTCTAGCTTTGTTGTGGAATCCACAGATCATGGGATGCCCAATGTGACTCCACTCTTCACCATCACACCCCAGAAAGGGAATTTGGGTCCCAATGACCGTCCCACTTCAGTCCTGATACTTTTTCGCTCTGGGAGGGAAGTGAAAATTGAGGAGAAGCCTATTCTGCAGTGCCACGTAAGAGAGCTGGCAAGAGCTAGCAGTAAAGAGGCCTTGAAATGCCTTCACTGTGTATACTTGAGTATGTGTGTGTTTGTACATGGCACATGGACTTGGTGGCTAAGCAGTGCCTTCAATGCATAGCTGCTGCTGTTACAGGATCCTTCTTTGCTTAGGTGGTCTCTCCAGAAATCACCATATAAGCGGAGAAGCCTTAGCAGTCAGCCTTTCTACCTACCAAAGAGACAAAACAGGGAAAGAAGGCTCAGAGCCAGGGGACTGGTGGTGGTAGGATGATGAATGGTCAAAGGGAGAAGAGGGAGCAGACTGGGAGGAGGAGGTGTTAGAAGCTGAAAAGGTGACAGGGTTTAATGAGCAGAGAGAGGCTATGGCAGAGAGCAATCCAGATTCAGAGGAAGAAGCGGGGGGGGGGGGGGTGTCAAAAGGCAGAGTGAAGGCAGGCTGCTGAAGAAACTAGGGAATCTCCCCTTCCTGCTGTGACCAGCTTCCCTGCCACTTGTCTCCCAGAACATGTAGATAAATGAAGAGAGCAGAGCAGAGCAAAGAGAGACAAGATGGAGGAGGCGTAGACTGCTGGGGAAGGAACTGGGGGAGGAGCAAGAGAGAGAGGTGGGAAGGTGGGGACCTTTGGTCCTTGCAATTGCCTCATTGGGGCAAGATCTACTGCTGTGATCACTAGGCCAGCACTGTTTTAGTTTCTTTGAGTAAAGAGTGCCTCCTAGCAGGGAGTCTGCTCTTGTGCCCAGGTGGCATATTCTTGGAGCGCTGGTCTCTGACTGCCATTCCTTATGATGACCTACATGCATTGGAACAGTTCTGTGATAGGAGGAGCCAAAGAAAACCAATCTCTCAGCAGAGTCTGTGCTGGGCAGGGGGCGTGTTTCCCACCTCTCCCTCTGCAGCTTCCAGGTGGGAAGAGAAGAACAAGAGGATCACCAGGGCAAGGATTTGGATTGTGGTGCTTTATCGCCACAAGCTAGAGCTCATCCTTCTGCCAGCCTAATCTCTTGTCCTCTGTCTAGGTTGTTGAGCCCAACCTCTGCGAAGGAGGAGAGATCATTGCCACCATTCCCATCAAGGTGTCAGTGCATTGCATGTTTACCAAATACAGCATCACCCCCCCATCACTCATAAACTTTGGGCCTGTGGTACTCAATTCCCGGAAGACCAACAGCTTCACCATTGAGAACAAAGGGATCCTCGACTTCAAGTATGGCATCTGCAGGCAAATCCGAGATGTGGTGATCCCACTGAGGAAAGGGTGAGCAGGCAACGGGGGGTGTTTTCTTGAGAGAGAGGATGGATTTGGGCTCTGAACTTGATTGCAATTTGGAGTGTGTTCTCAGGCAAGGCCAGTGTGGCCATGCAGAATCCACATGTTCAACCTTCCTTTTCCTTTCAAAACCTCATTAGGTTCCAAAGAAGTGTCATAAAATCCAGCCACTGCAATAAGGCAGCATGTTTCCAGTGTAATGAAACTACCCTGAAGGTTTGCTGCAGTTCCCCCGCCTCCCAGCCTAGAAGACTCCATGCTCTCCTTTTCACCCTCCATTCATCACCTGACACACACCGTCTAGCTGCGACATGAAGTCATTTGCCCCTCTGGTTTCACCACTTCCTCATCAGCCTGAGATCACTGGCCCCATGCCAGCCAGCCACGGACTTGTGGCCCTTTTGGAGGTGCCTGTCTGCTGGTGACTCAGACTTTGGGAGCCTCTGACATGTGTTTGTTCATGAGTTTATCCCCAATAAGATGCATATTTCAGTTCATCCCAACTGTAGCAAAGTCAGGCTCTGGAGTGGTGGCTGGAGTCTACATCCCCATCCAGAAGTATTTTGTTTCCACTTTCTCTTGCAGACCCTCTCATGAGAAGACCTCCCGCACTAGTGATGTCTACCTTGGCCGGCAGACTGCTCAGCTGGGAAGGCAAAGCAAGCGCACAGAATCCATGCAAAAGGATGTGACCACAGTGGTGCAGGTAGGCAGGGGCCTGCTTCCCCTTCATCCCCATGAGCTCTGGGTCTGGCGTCTGGGTCGCTGGTGCTCTTTCTAGGCTCCTTGGGAGCTATTCTTTCCTCATTCTTTCTCCTTCAGACCTTCTGGCCATGCAGGGATAGTGTTTCCTATTGGGCAAATGTGAGACATCTTACTGTTTTGGGGAGGTTGGGTGGGAATGGTATTGCCAAATATGTTATTGTTTTCGCTTATTTATACAAGCAGCAACAATCAATATTCAGCAATTGCCTGTCCCCCCCAAGCACCAAATGTCTATTTAGTTACATTTAATGTTTAAGTCACTTCAGTTTTTAAGAAAAGGTATCATTCCACAAGTCTCTGTGTGTTTTTGGAGGCCTATATCCATGTTCTGTTGATGTTGCCCGTGTAATAAAACTATGCCGGGTTGATTGAAAGGGGTTTTTTTTTGTCTGTTCGACTCTCTTGGATGTGGGTTGCCCATTTGTTCATTAAGTCCCAGATTCATATAGAGTCTTCCAAAACCTTGCTGGTTTTCAATGTTGTAACTTTGTGAATTGCATCTGTATAGACATTACTGTTGTTAGTTGCTTTGAGATGCTTTGTTAGAGACCAATGAATGAATTAAATGAAGTATCTAAACAAGCACATGTGCGCCATCTTGGCAGGTGCTGTGCTCAGGGAAGGAAACCAGGGAGAGGAGGCAGAGAGCAGCATTCCTTGGGAACAACCTCTCCCTCCCCAGGTGTTCCACATTAATGGACTCCAGGAAGGAAGAGCAAGTAGGGTTGGATGCTCTGATTTGGTCCTCAGCTTTCAGCATCCTCAGCATTGGGCACACTGCTGCACCTGTGTAAGGTTTGCCAAGTGCAGCTTCCTTACGTTGCCAACTGTCTCTTTCACCTGCTTCTATAGTAAACAGACCCAAAATAGCTGGTGCAGCACTACCTGCATTGGTTCAGTGGCAGCTGTAGTGAAGGCTGCCTCCTGCTTGGGCTCTCTCCATAGGCTCGCTTCTCCCTTGGCATATTCACCGTCTCCCCTGGATTTGGAACCATTCCTCCGGGAGGCCATCAGACCATCACTGTGGACTGCATTGCAGATGCAGTAGGGAAATTTGAGGAGTACATGGCCATAGAGATCACTGACCGAGACCCCGACGACAACCCTGGTGGCATTCAGTACAGTCTGCTTGCAGAATCGTGTGTCCCAGGTAGGTGATAGTAGCAGCTCTGGAACCATCACAACTGGAAGGAGAACTAATCTCTTGAGTCTCTTTCATTTTGCCTGCCATCTGCAGGGAGGGAGGGATTTATTTTGTCCTGTGATATTATTCCAGGGAGTAGCCCTCCTTACCCTGAAGCCCTGTGAAAGGAATGATAAATAATTACTTTTGGAAGAGTTGCTCTGTCCTATCTCAACTTCAATATGTAATTAAGTTGTCCTCACTGTATTTCCCCAAGGTTTTGTGATGGATGACATGGGGAGCATTTTTGAGGAGCATCGAATCTGCAACAGCAGCAACCTCAGCCAGGTTCTGAAGACCATAGGATGCGAGTGTGTGTTTGTGACTGATGAAAACAAGTTCATCTTCAATAACGTTTTGGTTGGGCACCAGGCAGTTGCCCGGTTCAAGATCTGCAACACTGGCCGAATCCCCTGTGATGTGGTTTTTAGCGTAAAGTCCATCTCTTCCAAGGTGAGAGCATCTGCTGTGCTGTGGTGGTTTTGTGTGGTAGCTGCTGCTGCTGCTGCCACCACCCCTTAGATTGGGAGTTAAGATTGTATTTATTTAACACGGCTCCAGGTGGCCATCATGGGTCTCTCTTGCAATCTTCCTAATGTTCCTCCACTGCTAGCTTTGATACCATGCTTTTATTTCCCCCTGCCTGACTGCCTACCACAAAACAGATTCCTTTCCTTGTGCTTCCTGTAGCCAGTTCCCTGCAAGGGTTGGCTAGGGCATGTAAGTTACATGACTGCAATGGGAAGACTGGAGCATGGGGAGGATTCGCTTTCCCCATCTATATTCTCCCTGCAAGAGTGTACATAGGAATGAATGGCCATGCCCACCATCATGCGCTCTTGTGGTTGCATATGGCCCTCAGGGGTAAGCAAAAAGTTTGCCCATCTCTATTTAAACCCAAGAAATCACCATGTACATAGCTGAAACAGAATAAAATTAATGGTCTAGGAATTTCATGTGGAAGCTTGTTATATAAATACAGGGAAGAAATACAGGGATGTTTGCCCCTATCATAGCAAACTGGGTCCATTGATAAATCAGTCGTGGCAGCATTTGCTGCATTGGCAGAGCTGGCGGCAGCTTGGAAGGAAGCAGGCTAACTGCCAGACCAAAATGCCACAGCTAGACTGGTAGTGGCCGCCAGGACCATATAACACTGGTCCTGAAAGACCTACATTGGCTCCTGGTATGTTTCTGAGCACAATTCAAAGTGTTTGTGCTGACCTTTAAAGCCGTAAATGGTCTTAGCCCAGTGTACCTGAAAGAGTGTCTTCACCTCCATCATTCATCCCAGACACTGAGCTCCAGCTCCGAGGGACATCTGGCAGTGAGGTTACAAGGAACCAGGCAGAGGGCTTTCTTGGTAGTGGTGCCTGCCCTGTAGAATGCCCTCCCATCAGATATCAAGGAAATAAACAACTATCTGACTCTTAGAAGACATTCGGGAAATTTTTAATGTCTAATGTTTTACAATTTTGTATGTGTTGTAAGCCGCTCAGAGTGGCTGGGAAAACCCAGCCAGATGGAAGGGGTATAAATAATAAAATTATTATTATTATTATTATTATTATTATTATTATTATTATTATTATTATTATTAGTCCAGGAAGTGTCCTACCATTCTCCACATCCTCTTATTCAGGGAGGGGGCTTTCTGTAAGTGGTTTTTGAAGCTTCACCAGCTGTATGATGTTTCCACAGTCCAGTTTCCGGATCAGTGACATCTTTGAGCTCCAACCAGTGCGGATGTGCATTGCCAGCCGTTCACATGCCTTCACAAGCCTGACCTTCTCACCGCAGAGCATGCAAAACTACCAGTGCATTTTTGAGGCTGCTGTTGATGCACCGCCCAGGTATCCCAGTCATGGCTGATGGAAAGGTGGTGGCTCCTTTGGGCCATCTTCTAGACATGCACCCAAGGGCAATGTGTTCCCTTGTCTCTTACTTTCAGTGTGGTTGCAAAGTCAAGGAATTTATCCTTTGAGGTCACTGGGGATGGCAACCTCCCTCAGGTCACCATCATGCGCCCTGTGCTCCGCAATAAGAAAGGGAACCCACTCCTACTCTTCAGGAGGCTCCTGTTGGGCCATACAGAGATCCTTCCTCTGGTCTTTAAGAACTGTGGCAGCATCCTAGTCCAGGTAGGCAGGTTTGGGCATGGCAATGTTGCTCTTATGTGGTCCATAAGGTGCACTTATAAATATTTTTCTAAATAAATAAGTAATACATATGTTGTTAAAATATATTAAAGCGGTTTACAGCAATAAAACAAAACAAAAAATGAAAAACCATATGAAAAGTGAAAAAGAGGCATCAGTTAACCATTGTGGAAGAATGTATTGCCTGCATACACCTGGGGAAATAGGAAGGTTTTCGGCAGGCATTTAAAAGTCAGCGTGGAAGGGGAACCCATGGGCTTTTTTATATACATGCAGGGAGAGCTTTTCACTTTCTTCCCACCACCCCAATCACAGGGACAGCCACTCCAAATGCCCTGCTTTGATTTGGTGCTTCTTAGATCTTTGGGACCATATATGAGGGGGGGGGGAGTGGTTCCGCTGCCATCACCCGACCCTCCTGTTCTTATTTCTTGTTCTTTTTTCCACTCTGCCACACATCCCATCTGAGGGCTAGCCCTTGAGGAAGCAACTCTTGGCCACCATTGCTGCCACTGGGGTGTGCCGCTGAGTGAGGCTGCCCAGGAGAATGGGTGGATGGTGGATGGTGTCCCTCCCCAGGCTGCCTCCCCTCCACTGTTGTCCAAGTAGCTCTCCACTTTTCCCCAGCTGCATTCTTCTTCCATGTGTTTTTCAAGCTACCCAGGGTTCCTTCTTCAAAGGGCTCAAAAGTTGCCTCCAGGAGGCTTTCATGAGTGTCTGCCAGGACACTAAAGCTACCATGCCAGAGCCAAGGGGGAGAGGGCGGTGCAGGATTGACTTAAATATCCTGGGAACAAGATCTGGCCTGGAGGTCAGCAGTTTCCTATCCCTAGTTTAATGTATTAAAGGGTTTCATAGCAGCATAGGCTGAATTGGTTACCTTAAACATCTGGATGTTAAGAATTTACAGAAAAAGCTGTCAGGCAAAGTTCTGCCTATTTGATAGTATTCCAAGGTGCTGTCTGGATCTAAATGGTCTCCCAGGACTCATGGCTGTGTTGCTTTTCTTGTTTTGTCCCTTTCCCCAGCTGTTTCTCAACATCTCAGATGAAAATTGTGCTTTCACTTTGAAACACAGACCCACTACCAAGTGCATTTATATGACTTCTCAGAATGAGGAGAATGAACCCAGCGAGGGAGGTAAATGACACATACGTGCTACCATGGCAAGGGCACAGTAGCTGTGGAAAGGTGGGTGGGGCTCCCTGTGGCACTTTCTTCCTTTTAGCCCCTTGTCCAGAGCACTGAGATGGCTGCCTGAACAAAACGTCTGCAGAGTGCAGCTGAAGGTCTTGTAAAGAAAAAGCAAAGGAAGGGCCTTTTCTTTCTCCCTGAGATCTCTGGGCGTTGTGGCGTAGGGATTCTGATATTTTGGTCTCCTATTTCCTTTATCCTTTCATAGTCAGGAAACCTCACACGGCCACTCTTGTCCTGCACAATGGGGAATCTGCTGAGTTTGATGTGGTTTTCCAACCCACCTTGGCCCAGCGCATTGAAGGACTGATCCACCTCTCTATTGTGGACAATCAGTACGAGGAGACCACCATCCAAATGGTGGGCGAGGGCTACCAGGATGATGTCGTGCTGGACAACATCCACAGCTTCATTACGGAGACTGATTCTGAAAGACATCTGGAAGAGAACACGGCTGAGGGTGAGAGAAAGGGTGAAAGATGCTTCAGTGAACTAGGGGTGGGGCCGCTAGCAATGGGTGACAAATGTTGCCTTGTTTAGAGATCCTCCCAAAATGTGCTGGCCATACCTAGCTGATCACAGATTAACAGTTAATTGAGGCAATGGATTTCCTCAGAGCAAAATCTTACCCAGAACTTGAAGATTCTATGCTGGGATAATAAGACAAACAATAATTCTTCTTGCATGGACAGCTCTCGAGGCCAATTTTATTTTTTTTATGTCTCAAGAATATAATTCTATTACAGAATAAAAACTAGTAACTGTATTCACATCTTATGCATAAGTAGACCCAACAAATGTGGTAAACATTCGTGATATGAAGGCTATAATATTATTCATTTTTATTGAAAATATTTCAATTAAACAAAATAAAGTGGAAAACAAGAAAAATGAAACAAATGGTGCATAAAAAGGGGGAAACTCACTATAATGACATACATACTTATCTAATACAAAGGCATATAAATGAAATTAATATTCTAATACATACACGATTATGTATAATCTACTATATTTTTATAAATGGCTTCCAAATGTCATAATAGTGATCCATAAACAGTCTATGTCTATAAGCTATTTGTTTCTGTGTTGCAAGAGTTGTCATATATTCTATCCATTGATTAAAGGGGGGCATAGATTTATGGTTCCAGCAGTGGCGGAGGAAGAGGAGTGCGGGGTAAGCACACCACCCCCAGCAGCGTGATCCCGGTGGGGTGCCATCGCAGCTCCCCCCCCCCCCCGCTGCCCATGCTGGGCGCCACGTCCCCACAGGCGGCATACCATGCCCCTGCCTGCTGTCTGCCCCCCGGTGCCGGAGCATGAAGCTCCGCCACTGGGTTCCAGTGGATCAATATCAGTCTTTTAGCCATAGTGAAGGTGAAAATAATCCATTTATGCTAACCAGTTGTCAAATATAGTAGGTAGATATTAAAATAATACCGTCCTCTGACAATACTAGCTTTCCCCCCAAAGTAATATTTATACACTCTAGCACTTTCTTCCAAAATTCATAAGCATTGGACATTGCATAAACATACTTTTCAAAGAAGCATTATTACATCTACAACAGGTTGTCATAGATAGTCCCTTTCTATACAAACATTAGAGTCCAATAAATTCTAAATATTATATTTTGTAGTATAAGACACAATTTTAAATTCATCGACACCTTTGCTACAGAAGTTGATTTCTATATTTCCTAAGATAAAGAAAGTAGATTTATATCTATTTGCAGCAATACTTCATACGTATTACTACATTGTTAAAAAACAAAACATAGGCAGCTTTTTTTTAGTAGTATCCCATGGTGGGCCAGATCCTGAGCCCCTTCTCCCCCAGCAGATCACTTTGAAAGGTTGGTGATGCACTGAGGAGATGGAAGCAAACTTGTGAACTTAGAAACCTGAGTTCTAAGCAGATGGAAAACAAAAGCAGGCAAGCAGCTCCAAACTGTAGTTTGGCAGCTATGCATATGGACATTCAAACCATGATGTGGGTTCTTAACGTTCAGTGCATACCATGGTTGAGTGTGGCATTTGAATTGAGCTAATGGGCAAAGGGGCTTCAAGGATCAAGAAGGCAAGTGGGAAGTAAGAAGCTACGCCTTGTGACAATGTCTTTATCACTGGGAGGCAACAAAAGCTGCCCTTGTTCAGAACACCTGGCCTCTTTCCCCACAGCTCCCCGAATAGATTGCGTCCAGTTTGGGGACTGTCACATTGGCAGGTCCTATCAGGCATCATGTACCATAACCAACCACAGCAAGTCAGATGTGATGAGATTTGAATGGCCGACTTCAGGTCCACTTCACTTCTCCCCACAGGTAGGTGGAGGCACCCCTGTCCTCAATTCTCCTTTGCTGCCAAAGCTCCCAAAGGCCCAAGGCTTTGCACCCCACTTATCTCTTGCAGGCTCCATTGTTACCAAAGGTGGGGGCAGGCTTCCACAATTGTTTAGTGTGGAATTGCCACATGTAGTCCCAACTGGAATGAAAATATGTTTCAGTATGTTGAAGATCATACAGGGGAGGCTGCAGCCTGAAGTTGCCATTGTGCTTTTCACCAGTGCTGAATTAATCCCTAAGGAGAAAAGTGCAGGTCACCATCAGCATGCACTCAGTTTACTTTCAGGGCTGTCCAGTGATCAATGCAGGTCTTTTATGATCCTGCTATTTCTCCTTGGTTATCTTGCCAACATCTGACACTCTGGTTCTCCACACCCCTCCCCTAGGTTGGCCACCTCCACAGCGGGTGCACCAAAAACATCACAGTAACCTTGAAATCTAGCCTCCCCGTCACACTGAAAGAACAGGCCATCAAGTGCAAGGTGACCAAGATTGCCTTTCAGTTGCCAGCTGACCAAGTGCCTGATTGGGACGATCGCCTCCACACTGTCAAATGGGTGGACATCTCAAAAAGTATCACGACAACACGCCCAACTAAGAAGAAGGTAAGAAACAAGGGAGTGAAGAGGTGCTCAGAGAGGTCTCATGCAGGCACTGATGGAGCTGAATGGAACAAGGCTGAATTCTGCATCAAGGGAATGAGGATTCTAGGTCCAAGACAAATTGAAACAGGGGGGTTGCTGTATGTTGCACAGGTTGCACAGCTCAGGATTTGTCACATGACCTGTTGTAGCCTTTTGCTGTTCAGGAGGTTTCTCTGCTGTTTTATTCTTCTGCTTGCTGCCTTGCCAGATATGAACCTCACCTGGCACTTGTTGGGCTCTGGGTTCAGGAGCTGCACTCTCATCTGGAGATGTCAAAGGAAACAAATGCTATTTTCTTCCCAGATCTAATGGGTGATGAAAATGAAGCCTGTCCTTTTGGGATTTACATATTACTTGGAATGAGTTACTTCCTTATCACCTGACCTGTGACGTTGTCCTAATTTGTTTACTTTAACTTCTTCATAAGGTTTCATTTTCTATTTACTTCCTTCCTTTTGTATTAATTTTTCATATGTAACCCAATTTTTACTCATATTTATCCTTTTCACGCTCATCGCTTCTAATGGGGACACCCATCACAGTGTTTCCTTTGCTGAATCTCACTGGCAAAGTGGTCTCTCCTTGTGCCTCCATCCACTTGCTGGTGGTAGTAATGCCCCTAAATACCAGTTACTGGAAACCACAGGAGGGGGAGAGTGCTGTGGCACTTGGTTCCTGCTTGCAGGCTTCCTATTGACCACTGTGAGAACAGGATGCGGGGTTAGATGTGCAACTGACCTGATCCTGAAGAGCTGTTCTTAAGTTCTTAAGGTTGGAAACGAGCCACCTTGTGGTTGCTTCCTATTGTGGCTGCTTCCTATTGTTCTGCTGTTGGTGTAGGTGATTGAGACAGATCCGGAACCTGCTCACACGACTGTGGAAGACAGTGGCCGAGAACTGGAGCTCTGGGTGAGTGCCACTGTGGACTATGCACAATACAAAATGGAAGTGGAGACAGTGAACTTCAAGGACACTTTGCTGTTCCAGACAAGGGTGTACGAGTGAGTAACAAATATGCAGAATCTTGTTCAGAGGCTGCCTTCTATTTTTGTGCCCCCCCCCTTTGTGGAGTCCAGCTTCCCCTACCTTACAGTGTGCTGGACACATATATCTGCATTCCCATGGCTGATTCATGCTTCAGGCCACCTTGTTTTCCCCAAACTTAGTGATGAAGAGGATTTAGTATATGTGACCAGAGCACAGTGACTCCTCTATTTCCTTTGTTCTGAGCCAGACCTCCCAATTTCCTCCTTTTCTCTCTGCCCTCTTGTTCTACCAGTGTGGAGCTGTCTAATACAGGGAACGTGCAGCTAGAATACACCTGGAATGTGATCATGGAGGAGACCGGGAGGGCGGTCAACTTTGCTACTGAGGCTTTGGCAGCCAGCCCAGAAGGTGCAACAGGTAAGCCTTAGTGGGCTTCTCAGGCTCTCCACCGCTTCTCAGGTGCCTTGAGAACATCCTCAGATCCTTCCCTTCTAGCTTGTGGAACATCACACACCCCTGCCTGTTGGCCCTTTCCTCTCATCTTTTTGGATCTTTCAAGACTGTTCATATATTTGCCTGGGACGTTCAAGGCAGGTTGCAACAGGTACAACAGTAGCTGCATCAGCCAGAAGGGAGTTACTTGCCAGGGGATGCTTTCTAGAGAGTTAATGGGGAACTTTTAGCTTGTCTGTATGCTTATTTAAAACATTTCTTTGGCAGTTCACAAGCATATAAATACATTTTCTATTAAAAAAAACCCAGCACATTTGTAGTAAAGTCTTTCCTAACTTCACTACAACATTAAAATGCAATAAATGCATCCAGATTAAGACAATTTTTACAACAGCATCACAACAGAAAAGCAGCACACCACCCCTCCCCAGCTATCACAATATGGATCTCAGCTGCAATGCAACTTCATTTGAATATCTAAGCAGAGAGACAGGTCTATCTGAAAGAAGGCTTTCCTCCACATAACCTAGGCCAAGCTTGCTAAGGACTTGGCCCAGAAGCAAACACACAGGCAGCACAGTTCTTTTAAAAGTGGTGCTTCTTGCTCACAGTCGACCACTCCACTCATTAGTGCCATTTCACTGCCTTCTGTGCAAGCTACAGCTTCCAGGCCAACCCTAAACGTGGCATTTTTGCTCTATGTCTCAAGTGCTTGCTGTTGCCATCACCTCTTCCCCATAACATTCTCTGGAGCATGAAGGACACTGGCCAGGGCAAACTTGCACACCAAGTCCCAGAGATGTTTGCCCTGGTAGATGAGTTCACAACAAGCCATAACGTCCAGATGTGGAAAATAAATGGAAGGTCACAAAATGCTGCTTTGAGTAATGCATTGAGGAGAAGCAGTTGTCTCAGCAAATTCTTCCTTCAACTCAGCTGAAGTTCCATCTGTTGCTTCCATCAAGACCGGGTCCAGCCGACGGTTCAGTCATTTTGAGAGTATGGTGGACAGCCTTTCTTCCTACGTGTCCCCAGCAGCCACTGGAGCCCCCTTCTTCATGGAGCCCAAATGTGGTACCATCCTTCCTAAGAGCTCCAAGACCCTCCAGGTGAAATTCTGTCCTCAGGAAGTGGGAGAGTTTGAGGGCCGCCTACTCTGCAGGTAAGGAGACTTCCCACAAATGCCATCCACAAGTCCTGAGAGAGCAAATCTTCCCGACACTGCAGATGTTGTTACATCTTGCTCTCACCTTGAGTGCTTCCTTACACAGCTGCTGTGGTGTTCGGTGGGAGGCAGGCAGCATGGTCTGTGACTTTCTGTATGACTGCACAGAAATTATAGTCACTATCTTTCTGGCATCAACACTGTCTCTCTGAATCTAGGGGAGGAGGAGCAGTGCAGAGGCAGCAACACAGGTTTCCTCTTACTTCATTGCCCCCTTTTGATGGACTTGGGATGGTGGCGGCTCAAGTGTTCCCATAAATAGGGGGGAAAGGCCTCCAACAACAGAGTTTTGACTCTCCCCAACAGTGCCACAAGTAGTTGAGCCTTATGCAGTGGAGGTCTACACCAGTCAAATGCTGAACTTATCTGAATAGTATGTATATATCTGCTCAGTGGGACAAAATGCGGGTGAAGCTTTTGCTCATGCCTTGGAACGCCAGCAGATGCAAATGTGCATTGACCGTATAATGCTTGGTGAGAAACTGAGTAAAATGGGGATTTGTTAGTCCAGAAAGGGTGGTGATCACTGCCAAAGAGGCAGAAAAATAGCAAGAGAGTTTCCTTGTGGGGAAAAGATGGATCACATGCCATGTGTGAGGTAGGGAGTCCCAGAAATTAATTTTCATATTCCCTGTCAACCTGGGCCTTTTTCCTTTCAGTATTTCTAACCTGAAGCCTGATGAGGAAGGCCCAGTTGTGGCTGTGAAGGCGAAGAGCCTCCTGCCCTACTGTCATTTTGAGCTGGAAGATTCCAATTACATCACTGCGCACAGACGCAACCAAGACTTGCGAGGGCCTGGTGGGATGAGCCTGGATGCCAACACCAAAGTGATTGAATTTACTTCTATAGGAGTGTATGTCAGGAACACCCGGTGAGTATCCAGTCAGTTCTTTGCACTGACTGCTTCATTCAAACACTCATAGGTGTTCTAAGCAGTGACTGGGAACATCCCTTGGGCTTGGGCTTTCAGCCGAGAGAGCTGCTTTCCCTTTGGCAGTGTTGCGTGCCCAGGATGGTGGGGCTGCTGGTGCAGCAGTTTATTCCACGGCTGCGGTTTTGCTATTTCTCCTTCCTGCGTGGCACACCAGCGCCAGTCATGACTCTGGAGAGGGTCTGAAGCAGCTACCTTGGAAGCATTTGCTAACATCTGAAAGTTTTGCATCAGTGCAAAAGCACCTACATAGAAAAAAGAATGTTTATCAGCAGAAAAGCACTAGAGGAATAAGAATATATCCTCAGTAGCTGGATGTTATCACTGCCTCCAAGGACCGTTGAGGAAATAGATGCTATTGAAAAAGATTTGTCAAAATGGATTATTCAACTGGTGTTCCCTCTTCTGATTAATATTATTTGGGTTGTTTTGCTGTATCTTTATTGATGTAATAAATTGGTCTTGTTATTGTTTATGCTTTGGCTTCTGGGAACCTTTACCATTGTTTTTCTTCATATAAAGCATGTCACTTATCTGATAAAAGTCAGGAGGCAGGGATTCAAGCGTGTGAATTTCATAACTTCACCCAATAACTTGAGTTCTGGCTGATAGTGACCCACATGCTGAATTAGTGAATCAGGCACTTTTATTTGCATCCAGGCTTCAAGCTTTTATTGATGTGATCAGTCGACTAATCAACTAAAGTTTATTTGATTCACTGGTGGGGGCTGACTTTTAATCAGTAGCACTCTGAAAATGAAAGCACACTTGCTTATTTTTTATGTGGCTTTGTGATAGGCTTGTAAAGACTTGTAAAGGGAAAGAAAATCAAATGTTAAAAATAGTCTTTCTCTCTAAAATGAGTGATAGCTTTAAGAAATAAATTGTGTTGTACTTCACCACAAAAAAACAAAAACCAAGCACATATCCTTGCACTAGACCTTTGGTGCTATGCAAAAGTGCATAAATGCAATTTGTTACTGAACTGGGTTCTTAAAAGACAGATGAACAATCAACTAGACTCCCCCCCCCCCATTAGCTGACAGCCTAACATGTCTCCGATGTCACTTTTTCCATGTCTTGGGTAGGAGCTTTGCCATCATGAACCCCACCAATGCCACCTACTCTTTCCAGTGGGTCTGTGAGCAGCAGGAGAACAAAGATTATGCTGCCTTCATCTGCTTTACGGAGCGAGGCCAGCTCCGGCCAGAGAAAAAAGTGGAGGTGAGTTGGCAGAGGGAATGCCAAGTTAGGACCACCATTTCTTGCCTGAGTCTTCCTTGGCAAGGTTGTGGCCGCTCCTGGTTGCCTGTTCCTCTTGCAAGTATGGAATTCAGACAAACAAAGGGCGAGACATATATGGATGTGTCATATACATGTACCTTTTCCATGTGCCACTTCTGGTAGTTCTTATTCCAGCAAGCCGACACAGAAGCACATCTATTCTGGTAACAGTATGTGTTTTGAACCCGCATGCATGTCTAGCACTCATGTGTATTCACACACACACTAAAGATAGGTTTAGGATCTTTTGCTGGAGTTATGATATGTGCTTGTTATGTGTTAACCCTTAACCTCATGCCCACAATAACTTCTCACCCCAAGGAATAAAGAAAGCTTGGTTTATTATAGGAAAC
Organism: Podarcis liolepis; assembly: GCF_965112155.1. Classification (NCBI taxonomy): domain Eukaryota; kingdom Metazoa; phylum Chordata; class Lepidosauria; order Squamata; family Lacertidae; genus Podarcis; species Podarcis liolepis. Next base: position 54,955,498 of record NC_139561.1, on the reverse strand, counting down.
ACAAGTGACAGAATATATAAATATTGCTTCAGACAGCAAAATTACAAGTTAAGCAGGCAGCAACTACTACAGTGCACACTGCCCTTGACCTGAAGAGTGAAAGAGGCCCTGTTTTAAAAGGCCTATGGAAACATGGGTATTACAATTTTGCCAGCAAGACCCACACTAAGAGCAAGAAATGGAAAGGGAAGAATATATCTGGTGTAGGTGGGTTTCCATGAAGCAAGACACAGCGATAACAACAAGAACCTTTATTGACCTACATAACTGTGGAAACAGGGGCAAAGCAACTGCTTATAAAGTGAAGCAGGCCTGTGCTGTTCCTTGAGAGTGCTGAGAAAGAGAGTTCCTCAATGGAGCTATGAAAGCTATTGACTATTGGAAAACCTGGGGTTTTAATAATATTTTTAGTCAGTGCCTCCTAGTAGAGAAGGAAGAGGCTGGCTGCAAAACTGGGGAAGTCCTTAGTGATGGTGTGTGTGTGTGTGTGTGTGTGTTGAAATACTTTTGAAAGCATTGTAGTAAAAGGCAGGGGGAAGGAGGTAGAAAACTGCCACTAGCAAGAGCAGGGCTGTGCCAGAGGTTTCCAGTTGCCTTTTTACCTGTAGGTCATATTTGAATTCATCCCTCAACATCTGGACACCACAGAATCCTTTTGGACTTTCTTAATCCCTGAACACAACCTTTCTGTCCCATTCCTCTTGGTTGGCCACACCACGGACCCTACTGTGTATCTGGAGAGATCCCACCTGAACTTCCGCTCGCTCCTTATTGGTAAGGACAGACATGGGAGGCAGCGCGGGAGGGGGGGGCTGTATCTGTCCATTTCAGTTTCTTATTTTCCCAGTCTGAATATCTATTTGCCATATTTCACACAATTTGTATAAATGTATGGTGCAATCTAATCATATTCTGCAATTTAATTTTAAAACAAATATTCATAAAAATTCTTTAGTATTTTGGTGCACAAAGAAATCAACTTTGCAAGGTGGGAACCAAATGGTATTTCCCTTTAATATATCTATTTTTGTTTATATATTATAGTTAAAAAACTGCATTGACATTGCAAAATTCAGAGACATGTGAATTTTAAATGATAAATGTGTTTCATTTTGTGTAAGTTTTTATTGGGGGGAAAATACATTTTACTCTTAGGCAGTAAAGATTCTGAGTAAATATAATTGGGAAGGCGGTGAGTTCTCTCTAACAAACTGACTCAAACCCTAGCAATCTGTTGCTATTCCTCTCTCGCTAAGGACACGAGGCTCGTGAGAGCATCGACATTATCAACAATGAGAATGAGACCTACAATTTTTCCTTCAGAGAAGGCTCTCGTTTTTCAGAGGGGCGAATCAGCTGTCTAAAACTGCAGCCCATGGAAGGCTCAATCCCACCTCGTTCCAGGTAAAGGAGGTTGTGGAGCTAGATGACAAGTGCCTTGAATGGCACATTCTTGGTACTCAGGGTGTCCCTGTTGATTGGGAGCGAGCCAGACATTCCCTTCATAAGATTCTTGTATTTCTGGTCCCATGGCATCATCTGTAAAGCACTTGTTCTTTGGCCCCCTTCTCCCCTTCACATTCTGCATTGCAGGGAAGGATTTTGGCTACAGGCTTAGCACAAAGCATGCATTGACATACATGCAATTTTCCGCAGGTTTATGAGGGGTTAACTGGTCTTGAAAAGCCCTCAGTGTTGAAAGGGCTCAGCATCTTACAGGATGCAGTTACCCTTGTGACTAGTTTTCTCAGTGCAACCAACCCCAACCAAATGTGTGGTGTTTTCTCACCAGGCTTCCTATTAGCATCTTATTCATGCCTAACCTGGAGGGCGAGGTAAACTTCAACTTGATCTGTGATGTCAAAAGAAAGAGCCAGCCCCTCTGTTTGAACATCAAAGCCACTGGCCACACCATGAATGTGTCTGTGAAGTGTCAGGAAAGTAGTGGTTTGCTTACTGAGCTGGACCCTGACCAGCCACACCGGATCAGCTTTCAAGAGGTGAGAGCCCAGGATTATCTTATCGCTACTTGACTCCAACAAGCATCAACACTTTGCAGAATTTTCCATAGTGATGGCTTGAGAAACAGTGTCTTTAACAGCAAGCTGTGTTGATGGAAACATCCCCAAGCAGATCCCTAAGCATCAGCATTGTGGATTCATTTGTAGGAAAGGTAGGGTCACAAACTGTGAGAGTCCTTGCAGAGATGTACTCTGATGCTCTTTGGCAACACTCCAGGTGGTGACAAATTCCCTTCTCTCTCCCACTTCAGGAGGCTCGTATTATGCATGCAACTTGAGAAAAAAAATAAAACTGAGCTCAGTGGAGCTTAGATCCTAGTGCAGAGGTGGGGCACGGGTGCCATTGGACTCTTAACACCTGAATGGCTTGGGTTACTGACACGATCACCCCTGAGTGCCCTCTCCCACTTCATGGAGCCTGTTTGGCCCCCTGGTATACTCCAGAGCTTAGGGCAAGGAAACAAGCTGGGAGACGGCTTGAACGCAAGTGAAGGAAAGATCCGAATGAACGCAACCGAACACTGGTAAGGGCTCATTATCAAGCCTACCTAGTGGTCGTGAAGGCAGCAAAGAAAGCATACTTTGCTGCCTCCATTGCATCCTCATTATGTCCTCCTGCAGAGCTTTTCCAGGTTGTACAGGGCCTTTTACAGGCTGGCCCAAAGGAGATGGGAGAACCAACGATAGCTCACTGTGACTTGTTTGCAAAGCATTTTGATGATAAAATCACTTGCATCTACCAAGACCTTGACTCTGCTGTTATAGCAGATGAATCTCATGGGGTGTCCAGAGCACTGCTTAGTCCTGTTGTGTTGGATAAGTCGGTAAGGTTTGAGGATGTGGACAAGGTGCTTGGATCAGTCAGGGCAACCACTTGCACTCTAGATCGTTGCTCCTCTTGGCTGATAAAAACCAACAGGGAGAGAACGGTTGGCTGGACCAGGGAGGTGATCAATGCCTCTTTATGAGAGGGGGTGGTCCCTGCCCGTTTGAAGGAGGCAGTGGTAAAACCATTCCTTAAGAAACCTTCCCTGGATTCGGAAAACCGAACTATCGGCCAGTTGCTAATCTCCCTTTCCTGAACAAGGTTCTGGAGCAAGTGATTGCAGACCAGATTCAGGCACTTTTGGAAAAAAACTGATTTTGTGGATCCATTTCAATCGGGGTTTAGGCCCGATTTTGGCACAGAAACTTCTTTGGATGCCCTGTATGATGACCTCTATCCAGAGAGAGACAAGGGAAACATGTCCCTGTTAATTTTTCTCGACCTCTCAGCAGCTTTTGATACCATCGACCATGGTATCCTTCTGGAGTGACTATCCAAACAAGGTGTGGGTGGCACCACTAGCTCAAAGGAAGACAAGCCTATAACAAGCAGTGGTTCTGCAACAGTATTAATGCTGCATCTTCTCTTTGCTCTGGACAGATGCAAGTCAGTGATTATGCTCAGTGCCATTTCTATATTCTGAATACTGGCAAATTCAACTTCAACTTCTCATGGGAACTTGACCTTGCCAAAGCAGTGCAGCAATATTTTGCCATCTCTCCAAATAATGAAGTAGTAGAAGCAGGGGATCGAACAGAGGTCCTGCTGTCCTTCCACCCGCTGAAGCCATGCACCTTAAAAGATGTGGAGCTGAAGCTGCAGGTAAGGAAGACCCAGGGTCGGTGGCGGTGGGTTTCTTCTGTTGTCTGACGAGAAGGTTTCAGATCACCCACTTAATATTTACACCAAGGATATGAAAAAATAAAGCTTAGAACTCCTAGCACAATCAGATATTGTCTTAAAAATAAAATTAGCCAAGTATATATTAGTCTGACAACTAATCTGACCAGTTCTGAGGCAGCCTCTCTCTGTGCTCACAGATCAGCCATGGACCAACATTTACTTGTTTGCTGGAAGGCTCAGCTGTGAATCCCAGCATCCATTTCTCCCTCACCAAAGTGGAGTTTGGAAGCTGCTTCATCTACCAAGGTGGAATGACCGTTTCCAAACGAATCCTGACTGTCACGAATAAGGATGCCAAGGATGCAAGGTAAGCTGGACCAATGATGTGCCTCGCAGACACAGAGCACCATGCCAGATGTGCAGGAGGTAAATTCAGGCGCACAGCACCAGCAGTGGTGTGATGTTGGGCTACAGGCAGAGCAAAGAGCTAGCAGGGTGGAAGGCAAAAGGTGGGAGAATCAGAACCAAGAATCACAGGCAGGGAAGGTCAAATTGACCATTGCTCAGGCAAAGTCCCATGCCTGCCTTGGGAATATATATAGCCCCATCAGCAAAGGGCAAATCAATACGCTACCTAGGTCAGCGGACTCTCCTTAAGAGGCATCACAGCCCTGTCAACTTTTCAATCTGCAGCATCTGTTGGGGTTGCAATTAGAAGATCTCCAGCTGCTTAGATAGGCTTTTTCGGGTGAGCTAGCTGGTATCATTAGTGGTCCCAACCTCCATTTTCTGCCTCACTTGTTGAAGGTAGAAGGCAATTTTAGAAAGTATAAACCTCACCCCTGATGTGGTACCTGACAAATGTGTGATACCCCATTTGCACAGGCACATTAGCAGTCAGGAAGGGATGAATGTGTGACACAACACTTTGGATCATGTCTTCTCTCTCTTTGCCTGCTCCAACTCTGCCCTGGGAGGGGCCCCTTGTGTTCCAGTGCCTTGCCTCAACATTGTCAGTGGAGGCGACAGCGTTGGTTTGTCAAAAGCCCAAAGCACGGTGCAGCTATTAGCCCAAGAAAAAATGCACATAGCAGAAGCACAGAGAGTTGGAACTGACATTAGAGCTGATCATTGTATGGAGAGAGAGAGAGAGAGAGAGAGAGAGAGAGAGGAGAGAGGGAGATTGTGGAGGCAGTGAGAGGGTAAAACAGAGAGCAGTGAAGTTCAACCCCTGTCACACTCATTTGCTTTTTGAAAATGTAGCTTAATAATTCCAAATAAGTGGCATGGATTAAATAGGTGGCATGACACAGGGCAGTTGATACAGAATTAATTACCGTATTTTTCGCCCTATAGGACACACCGTACCATAAGGCGCACCTATTTTGGGGGGGGGAATAAAGGGGGGGAAATTATTTTTCCCCCAGGCGCAGGGCTGGGGTGGGGGAAGCCTGAGCTTCCCCCGACCCCAGTCCCCAGAACAGGCAACTCACCGCAAGCTGTGGGAGCCCGGCGCCGGGCTCCCACAGCTTGCGGAGAGCTGCGCGAAGCCTGGAGAGCGAGAGGGGTCAGTGCACACCGACCCCTCTCGCTCTCCAGGCTTCAGCGAAAGCCTGCATTCGCCCCATAGGACGCACACACATTTCCCCTTCATTTTTGGAGGGGGAAAAGTGCATCCTATAGGGCAAAAAATACGGTAGTTTTACCATCTATATTGGCAACCCTGCTACTTTTAGCTGTCAGTGATACAGATATTATAACCAGAAAGCAAATAATACAGTATACAAATAATTACAACCCCAAGTTAAATAATTAAACAAAATGATGAGGCAGGTTAATAAATAATTAAGTAAATGATTAAGTAAAAGGTTAACTGGGTAGGCAGATCAGCATAGAACATATCAGTAACATGTAAATCAATTAAAATGTGCTGTAAAAAGTATAAATTGTCACATTGTATACATAAAGATTAACCTAAACCTTAAATATAAATTTCTTCTGAGCAACATATAGAACTCTTACAAAACAGGAAAAGAGATAACCTGGCACTCCTTGATATTTATTCCAAAAATCCTTTTTTTCAGTCATATTTGAGGTCCACAAGTCAAACTGTTGGAAATCTGCTCATCTTTCAGAGTCAGAGGCACCTTTTTGGAGAAAGAATCTTTCTGTTTCAAAATGTGGTATCAGTGCCACCTAAGTCTAGAACCTAGTAGGGGCTCAGGCAGGCTTTGTGGCTGGAGAGAATGACCACCACTCTGTAAGGTTGATGATAGTCTCTTCTGCCTCTTCATAGCCTGGAATGCTTGTTCACCAACACAGCTTACCTCGAGGTGGGTTTCCATGCTGAAGTGCTGGGTGCTGGAGGAAAGGCAGAGATTCCAATCACCTTCTATCCCCGCGAGGCCATTTCCTACCATGAGGTCATCACCTTTGAAATCAATGGGGTCTTGCAGCGTAATATTGAGGTCTTCGGGAAGGGCATTGAGATGAAGGTGAGACTGAGTGAGCGTCCTGGACCTCTGGGCTCCACAGCCAGAGAGGCCAAATTAAGACTTCAGCTTTTGTGTCTCTTATAAGATGCAGCTCAAATATGTTACTCTTTAGGCAAATGGGATGTTTTTCTAGGAGCTGCATCTTATTTATCTTTATTGAATTGGCTTCCTTCAGCCTTGCATTTGTTGGGTTTGTAAAGTCAAATCTAAGTTGAAAGCAAGAAAAAGATCCTCCAAACAAGCAGAGGCTGCTTCTCAATTTTTACATCGAGATAGAAGAGTTAGCACTGACATGGTCATTAACTGAGGTGTGCAGAGTGGGGCAGAACCTACAGTGACAGGAAAGTGGTTGCAGACAGGGTAGGAGCAAAGCAACATGGTTGGAACTCTTGAAAGTTCCCTCCCTGGGCTGAATATGAGATTGTTGAATTAGGCACTTCTGAAACAACATTGCATCGCAGTCAGGGATATCCAAAGCTCACACTGGAAGGAGGATAGATGTTCACGACAGGGATGGGGATCATCTGTGCCCCATCCTCCAGCAGCCAGCCGGACCAGTGCTCAAGGACTGCAGGAGCTGTTGCCCAGTACATTCTCCACCTCTGCTTGGTGACATGCTAGGCCAGAGGGAAATGGTGAGGAGTTTGACTTTCCATCACTGAAGGAAATCTGGAGATCTTGGAAGGAGACAGGCATCTGAAAGGAGGCATCTGAGGCATCTGAAAGGAGCATCAGCAGCTTCTTCAGGGCAATCCAGACATCATGAAGGCACAATTTTTTTGAGTTTTTTCTGCTTTCAGCATAATCGCTCACCTGCTGTTTTTTTCCTAAAAGACAATGTTGTTTTCTCATCCTTGAGCCTTTCATGCACTCTCCTGCTGTCATTTTGTCCTCACATCTCATTGTTATATGGACCCTTCATCACACTAGCCTGTGCCATTTTCTTACCTCTTTTTCCTGCTCCATTTCAGTTCCCACTGTGTGTTTTCTTTGCCCACAGATAGAGGTTACAGAACCTCACAACAAAGTGCTGAAATTTGGAGCTGTACCTCCAGGGCACAGTGTGAAGAAGATGGTGACGATAGTGAACCGCAGTGTCACTTTTGTCACCTTCAACCTTAATTTCATGTACTCTGCTTCAGAGTTGCAGGAACAGAAGGTAAGGGTCCCCCCCTCTCCTGCCATGGAACCCCCTGCACCACCAGTCATTCTAACATAAGGGATTGTGTTCTTAATATTGTGAAGCATTTCTAATTTCAGTGGTTTAAACACACACACCCCCGTAGGATTGCATATGCGAAATCGCTGAGAAAGAATTCAGATTAATAAGTAAGGCTACAATCCATTATTAGCTCAGAAAAGTTAAGACTTGGATATTGTTCACCTGACTCTATTTTGAGTGAAGGAAGAAATGCTATTGCATAGCAGAATCATTAACAAAAAATGTCTTACCAGTCAAATTTGGCTTCTGGAACACTGCCAAAGCTAAACCAGACAAACTCTCACCAAAGAGGGCCCTCCCAAACATAATGTATTTTCTGGCTTTCCTCTCCTTTTGACAACACATGGCAAGCCTGGATGGCTTTTGTAGTTGGTTACCTTAGGAGGGGAGAACTCTGGCAAAACTTGGATTCTGCTCCAGTTTGGGCACTTTGAACTGGGTTTGAACAACTTCAGGTATATTTTATGCAGACTAATGTTATAACTTAGTTTTTTCTTCAACTGAACTCCTGTGAAATTATGACTGGTTCTATTAGCCTTGTGATCTAAATGGAACCTCCATGTTCAAGCAGTACCATATGCTGGTGGAAAGCAAGGAAAATGAGAAATATGAGTGGTTTGGTTATTTCTAAAAATGGTTGGCTAGCAGACCAGGCAGCCTGGTCTCTACTGGGGCAATTGAATTGCTACCCATTTATCTGGCAGGACCTTTAACAACTGCATAAGGAGAAATACGAAGCACTGTCTGTCCTACCTAGTAAGGGTGTCAAAGTTTATAACTGAGTTGTTTGTTTGGATATCACATTTCACAGTTATGAAAATTCATACCTATTTTAGATAGAATCCATCTCCCCTCTGAGGTTCAGCCCAGTGTTGACCCTCCTTGACACAACTGCCTCCAATCTAAGATCACCAAATAGCTATGTTTGCATCAGGAAGATTTCATTGGTCCTTTAGACTTTGGATATAGCTATAGCAGTATCCTAGGCATAAGGGCCCCTGGGAGCTTTAGTTCCCAAAGATGTCCTTATTAGCATCGTCAGGATCCATGGGAGCTACTTTTCCCAGTTCCAGAGGGGTAGCCATGCTAGATTGTTGCAGTGAAAAGAACAAAGAGTATTGTGTAATCTTCAAGACTGACACATTTATTATGGCTTAAGCTGAGGTGAACTACAGTCCACTTCATCAGATGCGTGAACTGTTATCCTGAGTTAGAGGTACAGTATATGTTTGACATGTGGAGGAAGTGCAGGGAGGTTAGAGGGAAATGAATTACAGAAAAGCACAGACAATTAGCAGTTGTTGAAAAGACATCCTAGTGTTCTGTGAAGTATGTAGTATCCATGGATCCTGATGGGTCTACTAGGGCACCAAGAGCCATGGAACTACATCTCCCATGAATCTTTGCACTGGGAATAAGGTTAAGTCCTCCAAATTGCAACATTTTGCAAGTGAGTTTGGAAAAAAGTGAAGCCTTGAGGTGGGGGTTCCAGGCCTGTTTATCAGGAACATGAGAGGGTGTTACCTCAGAATGGGACTCAAGTTTAATTTGTTTGAGGTAGGTCCATTCTAAATCAATCCAGGAAGAGCTTGCCCTTCACTAATTACATATTCATAGTGCAAAAGCCATACATTTGCCTGTTATGCAGCTGTTCTGCCAGAGAAAAAAGTGGCAACCTTAGCCACCAAACCTACCAGACTTGCTGGAGAAAAGCAGCCCCTTGGAGTTATGTGGGGCAATGTCTGGTCCAGGGAGTGTTCAGTCCCATCTCTCTTTGACAGATTCTTTCCATGACTCCATGCAATGAAATAACCCTGAAGCCCAAAGAAGGCACATGCCACGTGGAGTTGACTTTTGCCCCGAAGAGCCGCATCCTGCCGTTCAAAGAGGAGGTCCTGCTTGAGTGCCACGGGATCCTGCGCTCCCTCTTTGTGGTGCAAGGCTGCAGCCAGGGCATCGAAGTCAGTCTGGACCAGGATCATGTCCCTTTTGGAGCAGTGGTGCTACGAAGCCAGGCTTCCCGTCGCATCATGATGCAGAACACAGGAGACATCGGCGTGGGGTAAACAGAGAAAGTCTTTCTGGCTGAGTTTCCCTCTCCACCCCACTCCACAATCCTTTATGCTCCACAAGGCTGGTCTTCCTCCCTTCAAGTCCTGGCTTAAGTGGCCATTCACTTGTTCCAGAGGTGTCAAAGGCAAAACAAAACAGAGAGGAAACAGGACAGTAAATCCATGTTCACTGGGCCAGCTTCCGCTGGTAAAATTTTTTGCACGTTTTTGAGTAACCCAGGATTCTGTTAGGGCAATGCCCTTGACTCTCCTTCCAGTCCTGTTATCCTTCCCCCATCACCTCCCACTGTCTTTGTCACTAGGGGGTTGTCGCTGCATCAACCCCTTTTCAGTAATTCCTCTCTGTAGCCCTTCCGTGGTGCACCAACCATCTTCAGAAGGGCTAATCCAAAATGTGTGTTTTCCCAACCCCAATGGAGGGATCTCTAATAGATTGTGTACCTCTAATTCCCTGCATGGCAGCAACTCTCAGCACTAAAGATCAGCAATCTGCAGCCAGTGGGTTTGGTCTTCAGCCTCCCAGGTCGGCCTCCTGTCTTTCTCTTCCAAATGTGCCTCTTGAAATGAAGGCACAAGGAAAGGAAGCATGGAGGAAACGAGAGCAAAGGGGCTTTCTGGGTTGTCCTCCACCTTTCTGCTGAAATGCTTCTTTTTCTTTTTGTGAAAAGATTTAAATGGGACGCCAAGCGCTTCAAGCCAGACTTCTCCATTAGGCCAGTGGAAGGCTACATTTCCCCAGGAACGGACGTCTTCTTTGAAGTGACTTTCCACCCCTGTGAGCAGAGCCAGGACATCTGCTATGAGAACCTCCAATGTCACATCCAAGGCAGAGAACCACTCAAGCTCATGCTCACCGGATGCTGTGTGGGAGTCCCCCAGGTCAAAGAGGTACAAAACCTCCTCAACAGGACTGTTTTTGTGGGATGGCAGGTCTCACATGTGACTAGCCACTCTCTGAAGCTGTATTTGCATATTTGGGCAGAGGATTAATGTGTTTGTATCAGGCTTGGATGTGAAACCTCTGAGATTTGCACTCCCTGAACTACCATGCAAAACTGAAATACAGTTATCCTTCCACCCCCCTCCCCCCATCTGGCCATGTCCCAGCACTCTCCTTTTAGTTGCTCTTTTCTGTTTATTAAAAAATAAAGGTCAGATGTGGGTATTTCCACCCTTGCCATAATAACCTGCAACACACACTTTTTATTTGGCCCTCCAGATGTTTTGGGAATACAATTCCCATCATCCCTGACCACTGGTCCTGTTAGCTAGGGGTGATGGGAGTTGTAGTCCCAAAACATCTGGAGGGCATAGCTGATGGCCATGCATAATGGAAATTGTAGCAGTATTTGGAGGACACCATGTTGTTGCTATCCCTGAATTACCAAATAAGGAGTAATACAGGTGTAGTAACTCAAATGTTTTCAAAATGTCCCCCAGTGATAAAATACCAGTTGCAAATGTTTCTGTGCTTGGGGGAAGATGTGCTTTGTAGGTTCTTGAGCTCTAAGCCAGCCTTCCCCAACTGGGTGCCCTCTAGATGCTGTTGGACTACAACTCACATCATCTTTCGACTTCTGGCTCTACTGACTACAGCTGATTGGAGGTAGAGTCCAGGAACATCTGAGGGCCCAAGGTTAAGTGACTGCAGACTATGAAGGACTGGCAACAACCCCACCACCTCCAGTCCCACCCATTTATTTTTTCTTTGAGATGGTGCACTGGAACTCTTGCTTCCCCAGTGTAATTCCCATCTTCAGTCAACTGCCCTGGAGAGCTTTTTCCTCTTTGTGAAGGGAAATTATTTAGCAAGGTGAAATTCAGGAAACCAGTACCGAAACAGCTCTGAAGAAAAGGAGGCTTGGACAGCCTGGTTTTGAATGTGCTAAAACCACCTGGAACATGTTCAGAAGTCAAGTGTGTTGACCATATGGGAAAAAACTATGACACTCTCCGTCCCCTCCTTTCACTCTTCAGGTGGTGAATTTCACATGTCAGGTGCGGGCAAAGCACACACAGACCATTATGTTATCCAACAAGACCAACCAGGCATGGACCCTGCGGCCAATCATTGAAGGGGAGCAATGGAAGGGTCCAGAGTTCATTAGGGTAGAAGCCCACCAGCAAAACAAGCCATATGAAGTCACCTATAAACCCCTTGCCATGAATTCAGACAACAAGAAGGACCAGGTATTTCACAATAAAGGGCAAAGATGCCGGGGGCGGGGGGCAGAGAGGATCTTTTGGGTCTCAGATCAGAATTGCTAGGGAATTGAACTAGATTTGCAAGCTTCTCTCTATGGAGACTTGCTATTGGCAGCCAAAAGTTTCCATGTACCTTTATCAGCCAATTGTTTTAAAATAATTATTTTAAAGTAATTATTAAAAAGAAATATTTTATTTATTGCATTTATATCACACATTACTTCTCCAAGGAGCTCAAGGTAGCGTACTTAGTTCTCTCCTTCCTCATTTAATCCTCACAACAGCCCTTTGAAGTGGGTCAGGCTGAGAGGCAGTGACTGGCCTAAGGTTACCCAGTGAGTTTCATGGCCAAGGATTACATTTTTAAAAAATAAATAAATAGATAAAGATAAAATTAAACTAAAAGAACACAAAAACTAAGAGTTGGATTCAATGCTAGTCATACTCAATGAACACATTGAAGTTAATGGATCTGACTAACTTTGGTTCATTACTTTAGGTGAGCTAAAAGTATTTTAGCTGTAGAAGCACCTCTGCAGCTTCATTTGATGCTCTGCTATGTTGCATTGAGCACGGTGGGCTTACTCCGGAGAGTGGCATTTCCAGGAGAATGCAGCTGTTTTGTTTTTCTGTTGCAAATGCCAGGTGACCTGAGGACCATCTTCTTTTCCTAGTATCTTTCAAAGCAGCCACATTTCACAGGGGAAATCTGGTCAGGTCATGTGTGTATCTTGAGGTTCACATTTCTCCTCTTGCCTGTCAGGGGTCCATCTTCTTCCCCCTCCCGGATGGGACGGGGCTGCTGTACCTCCTGCAAGGCACCGCAGAGCCTCCAAAGTCTGCTGGGAACATCATAAGAGAAGTTCCATGCAAAACATTCTACACAGAACTTCTCCCCATCTCCAATTGGCTAAACAAGCCACAAAGGTAAATGGGACGGTGTGTGTGTGTGTCTGTGTGTGTTTCATAGGGTTGGGACTGGCAGCGTCTGTTCCAACCAGTGCCAAGCAGGATTCTACAGTTCAAGGTGTGCCTTGGCATCCATTGTCAGTAACCTGTTACAGGCCATGGTCCCTGAATTCTTCAGACCTCTTGCCTTTCTCAGCCCTCCCAGGCTGAGTTTTCCCCAGGCTCTTTCTGCAGTTCCAGTGGCTGAGAGTTACACTCTGTTGGGTGAGCTTTGGTTGCAGTCCAAGGAAAGCCTTGAGACTTCTGCAGTGACCAGTGGTGAGCTCCATGCAGACTATGACTTATTCCCACAGCATGAAGTGGGAAGGAAGGAAGGAAGGAAGGAACTACAGCCAGGCATACCTCAAAAACCTGGGCAGCACCAGTGAAGGATGCAGCAGACAGGCTAGTCTGTGGTCTAGGTCTTGCAATTTGGTTGCACTGTGTGGCACAATAATGTTCACTTTGTTACATCCTCCTCCTCCTAAGTCCAGGGCAACAGTATAGCTCTGAGTGAATCTCCACCTGTCTTCCTTCTATTTTATGTGAGGAAACTGCAATACATCCCAGAGCTGCCAGCAGTTGCCTTTCTTAACCTTAGACACTTTGAGGTCCACATAAAATGAACATTGTTTCCATAGAGGTGGTTCTGAGCACCCCCAAATGTTGCACAGACTCTTCCTACCCCCTAACCACACCAGTTTCATGCCTGATGATGATATATCTAAGCAGAAATATATTGAAGGACCATGAAATGGGTGAGATTGATGGTCCAGCTGTGCAATGAAATGTGACTCTTTTGAGTCAGGTTGGTGAGCCCTCATCAAGACTATACTGCTTGTGATGGGCCACAGGAGCAAAATGAATATATTCCTTTCACAATTGCAGTGTGTGTGTGTGGGGGGGGGGGTGTTTCTCCAGTGCTTCTCCAAGTTGGAAGTCAACACCTTGCCCTCAAATGGACCTTCAGCCTCCTTTCATCTTTTCCTTCTCTGTCACTTTCTGTGGTCACATCAATCAAATCCCACCTTTGAATATTGCTCCAGCAAGTCCATATTATATTTCTCTGCCAAGAAAACCCAAACTAAAGACTTAGGATGCTATGGAATCGGCCAAGAATCTTAGGTATAGGGCAGAATACAAATTTCAGTAGTAGTAGTAGTAGTAGTAGTAATGGCTGCCCTGTGCCTTTAACACCAGCTGAATCTGTAGAACAAGCAAGTGAAACTTTTCATATCATTGGAATAAATATGATTTCCTGCTAAATGTCTGCATACCTGGCCCTGCCCATGACCCAGTTGAAGAGGCTAAGCTATTTATTTTTTAACTTGCTTGAATAAAAGTTGAAAAGCTGCAAATTATACAGAAGACAGTTATTTGCTTGTGGGTGTTTTTCTTCAGTGGATAAAGCTGGGGAGAAAGTGGCCTCTCTTTGTCTGTACAGCCACAGCCAACATTCCACATCTAGTCCCTGTGGAGCATTTAGAGGGTGAATGTGGTGACTGTCCTTCCTCTGACAGATTCCGTGTGACAGTGGATATGCTGAAGCCCGAAAGGCTGGAATTGACCACCACACTGAAGACCCTGGACTATGTGGATGTGCCTACTGCCGCCAAGAAGGACCACAAGCTCACCTTCTTCTCTTACAGGGAAGGCATGTACAGTGCCAAGGTAAATACCCCACCCGAACACCATCCCCTTTCCCCTTCTGAGGGCGCCTGAAGTAGAAGGATCCCTCCCATTCATAGGGACCACATCAGTGGAGATTTAAGGACAGCCTGCTCAGCAGAGCATTTGGGGATGCAGCTAAAACCACCATCAGCCCCTTTCTGGGCTGCAGGGATTTCCATACAAGAGGCTGTTCTGAAGGGGTTTTTTAGGCATTTTGTATCAAATGGGTGAAGGGCAGCTCACATGGTGCCCCCAGGTGTTGTGGACCATTTATTGCTTTACTTATTACATTTATACCCTGCCCTTCCTCCCAAATAGCGCCAAACAGCTGTAGCTTTCAGTATCTCTGACTGCTGGCTTTGCTGTCTAGGGCTGATGAGTGTTGTGGTCCAAAACATCTAGCGGGTACCACATTGGTTATCCCTGGTGCACAGCTGAAAAGGAAAAAGTTTCCGATATCAAATGCTTTGGAATCATTTCCCCTCAGGCTCTACATCTGCTGTCTTGTGTGGGCTGAGAATTCATTGCCATCCTTTCCAGTCACCTGACCATTTTGCATTTCTCCTTTTCTGAGAGCAGCCCAGCCACTGCTGGCAAGAACTGCAATTCATCATAGTTTCAGTGATGCTGAGCTGCAACACTAGTTCAGTTGCCCTGCACTAGGCAGTCTGAATGCTCAGTGCTTCTGGAAAAAGCAAGGGTGCTCAGTTTTGCGCAGTGTTTTGGCAAAAGGTGGGTGGGATAAAGCTGACCTGAATGGATTTCCATCCTGCAATGGAGTCACCACCATGGCAGCTCCTGACCCTGATACTTCCTTACCTTTGCAGGTGACCTTCCGCAATGAAACGACTCAGGAGTTCCTGTTCTATTTGGTGACTTTTAAGGTCATCCCATGTGGCCCACTTGGCACCATTGAGCTGATGACCCCCGTGCGGCAAAGCACCTCATCTTCTGTGAAGGTTGAAAACCCTCTCCATGTCCCAGTGACCTTCAACACTGACTGCAAAGTGCCAGACATCAACATTCCCCCCCAGTTCATTGTCCCGGCTCAGTCGGAGGTATGAATTTGCCTTTGAAGTGGCCATGAGCCTGGTCTTGCAACTGCCTCAGCCAGCAATGGGCAAGACGGCTCTGCTGTCATTCAGCAGTCAGCAGAACTGCATCTGGGTGATTGTTTCCTTTCCCTAAAATGTTTTGGTTCCACTTTGTATGTAAATATAATAATATTATAATAATTATAATTATAATAGTAAATATGGATTTCCCACCTGCTGCAGTCTGGCCTGGAGCCTGGCTCAGACCTGACACAATCCCTGGGATAACTTTAGTCCTACCCTTAAGTTGATGAAGGAAGCTGGCACAAATCTCTCACCCTCATACGTCCTTCTTCACTGAGGAATCCAGGATTTCTTTCTCTTTTTCCATTTCTCTCCTACTCCCTCACACACCCCCTTTTTCCTCCCACTGTCTCCTTATGGCAGGCCTCTAAAAAACCCTTTCACCTTCCCTCCGGCGTTCTCCTGTGGAGATGCTCCCTCCTTCCCCATGTGTGCATTCTGCCTGCAGGAAGGACTGGTTGACTTTCTTTTCACATTTTGAAAGCAGCATGATAAGGAAGGGGAGGCAATTCCCGAGTTACTGTCAGATGAAAACAAGCTCCTCACAGGAAGGGAAATGTCAACTGCTGCTGCTGCTTCCAACACCTCCACCTCCAAGGTGTGGAACGCCCTCCTGTCCCCTGCCCCTCCCAGAGTCATCAGGCAGCCAGGACCCTTGGCATTGGTCTGGCTGTCACTGGATAGATAGTCAAGAGGGATTAACTAGCATTGTTCAACAGTCCATACTGTTCTGTAGAACAGAAAGTGACCCAGCCCAACTGAAAATGGGAATATTTTGGCCTCTAGAGATGTGATTTCTCTATTATCACCTTACTCTCCAAGGAGCCTAGGGTGGTATACATGGTTCTCACCCTCATTTAATCCCCACAATAACTATTTGAGGTAGGTTAGACTGAGAGACTGTGAGTGGCCCAAGGCCACTCAGTGAGTTTCATGGCCAAGTGGGGAGACCTGTTCTCTCCCAGGTCCTAGTCTGACACTTTTAACCACTATGCCATACTAACTCTCTATGCCTGCCTATTCTCTTCCCTGTTCCTTGCCTGCCTTCCATGCTGCCCTCCCAGCCTGCCACCCTCATCAACTTGCCTGCTCTTGAACCTGCCAGAATTTGCCCCTTCTGCTCTTCCACATGCTCTCCCTTCTCTGCTGCTGCCCAGTGTTGGCCATGGATGCTGAACAATCATTCTTGCAGAGAAAGGGAGTTGGGTGGAGCCAGTCTGTCAGTGACTGTCAAATCCCCCTCCACTTCTTGACCGGTTGCTTGTTCTGCCCCCTCTCCTCTTTTCTCAGGGGGTGCTTGTGTTTGAGTTCCAACCAATGCGGCCTGGAGAAGTTACTGGGCGCCTGTCCCTCTACAGCAATGAGCTGGGCTCCTTCCAGTACGACTTGATCCTGAAAGCCACCCCAGCCCGGCCAGAGAAAGCCCTCTCCTTCTGCGCCATGCTGGGCAGCAGCCAGATCGTCTTCGCCAAGTTTGTCAACTACACCCGTCAGAAGACAGAGTACACCACCAAGGTGATTCCTGTTGCTGTGATGCCACTTCTGGTCCAAGTTGACAGACACAGAGCTTTCACCCACGGTAGCCTTTGCTTGTAGGCAAATCAACTTTCCCATCATCCTGCTCCACTAGCTTATGATACTGCCACACCTTTGTGGCATTGTAGCTCTTGCTACAGGCCCTGAAGAAGCAAAGTGCTTCCTCCCACCCCATCTTGACCACAGTGCCAACAAGCTTCTCTTCCCAACTAGCTGGAAAGCATGTGAACATCCCTCTGGAGCTGCTTTCTGCTGAGTCGGTCCTGTTAACATCTGCTTTTGCAGGCAGAGAAAGGTATTTCCCAGCCTGGGACTGAAGCAGGGACCATGTGCTTACTTTATGATGTTTATACTGCCTTCCTCCAAGCAGCTCAAGGTAGCATACACGGTTCTTTTCCCATCCCATCACAACAATCCTACTTGTGAGAGGTAGCGACAGTAGCTGAGTGGGGATTCCCACGTCTCTTTGACTCTTTGCAAAGCATTTGCTCTGCTGTCCTGAGCTGTGACCCTCCTGTTACGTGTGCCACCCACTCCCAGCAGACAATGGCAGGGATGGGGAAGGGCTGTTAAATTTATCTGGACTTTGGCTATGATGCAGCTGAAATCTGTGCTAGCTGGTTGTGGGCCCCTCTCCCTGCTCAATAGGTTTAACCCAGGCTGACCTGAGTAGTCAAATGGTTGTTTATGTGTGTGACTGGGGTGAGGTGAGGAGTTCTCCACGAGGAAACGTTGACTTTTCTTTGCAGAAGATGCAAGGAATTCTATGAGTCTCCCCTTTGCTGCCAGGCAAATGAAAATTGCAGAGGAAGTGGAAAAAGTTTGAGGCAGCACGAAGGCAAGGGTGGATGTGACACTGCAGTGCAGTGCAAATTTGCAACTGAGAAAGCAAGAGGCCTCCTCACTCCATTTGAAGATACCTTTTGGGTTCTGACAAATATCGCATCCTCCAGGATATTGTAAATAAAAATAGCTGCTGCCAGGCTCCAGATTGTTTCCTTCTGTGCCCAAGTTGGGATTTTTCTCACAAGGAAGGATTCTGGGTAAAAGGAGATCTGCCTTACGATGCCTGTGTGAGAGGCTGCCAGGGTACCCCCGCCTCTCTGCCTCTCTCCCCTCTCCAGTGAGACTCCTTGTTTTCAGAACAAACCAGTACAATGGGTTGTGCTCTTCTGTCTGGGGTTGGTGGCTGATTGCTTCATTGCTCCAAAGGACAAAGGCATTGCAGGAGGAGTTTTGCCAGGGAGAGGAAGCAGTAACTGAGCCTGAGCACAACAATAATGCAACCCAGTTTGTTTGTTCTGTTTTACTGGAGTTTGTTCTGACCCTCTGGACAAGATGTGAGTCAGTAAGAAATGTTACGTTTGTCTGCTCTGTGGTACAACTGCAGCCACCAGACCAACCAGACTGTGATTTCTCTTTCCAGCTTGACTGCCCTGACTTCCACGTGGACAAAGTCATCAATGCACCTGCAGGATCTCTAGGAGGCACTGAGGTCAGCGTGGAAGTAACCTTTGAGCCTTGCCAGTTGGGTGAATGCAAGGGAACACTTGTTCTTTCCTCAACCATAGGAGGCGACTATGTCATCCCTCTCAGTGGCACATCAATCCCTCCTAAACCACAGGGGCCTATTCAGATCAGGGTTGGCACCAGCACAGCCATTCCCTTTAAGAATGTCTTCCTGCATCCCATGGCTTTCTCCTACATTGTGGAGAATTCTGCCTTCACTGTGAAGGCCACTGAGACTATTAAGGCTAAGAAATCAGCTACCATCCTAGTTTCCTTTGAAGGGAACCCAAGTGGCACCAAAGCCGCTGTCACCAGCAAGCTGGTTGTCTCTTGTCCTCGTGCAGCTGGGCTGGGCTCAGGAGTTTCCTGGGTTTATTATCTAAAGGGTATCACACCTGAGAAATGAAACTGCGGAGAGCCACTGTGTTGTCTTGTTTCATTTAAGCATTGCCATAAGGAGGGAGAGCGCGCTAGACAGTCAGTGCATGTCTTGCTTTTTGGTATTTGAGCCCCTGTGTCAAGCATCTTCCTTGCTTTTCTTAGGAGAAGGGAAAGTTGGCAATGCCTCTGTACCTTTTGGAAGGAGAGGGGAGAAAAGCCCTCTGTGATTGTCCTTGCGGCAGGCACGGAGGACAGCAGGGTGTGTTATACAGGGCTTCCACATGCAAGATTTCTGTCAGAACAAACCAAGTGTCTCCTTGTGTAAGGAGGGCAGCACACATCACACCAGGAATGTCCTTCTTCCCTTAATATTCCTCCAGTGTTCAATCTGCTGAATAAGTTAATGCAGCAGCATAAAACATCACCTGGAAATGTGCAAAATGAGCTTCCACCTTATATTCATGATAAGAATGTCTTGTTACATAAGATTTTATTTTGGAATAAAGGTTATTAAACAAAACAAGAAACTGCTTGAAAGTTTGTCAGGACAAGGCTGCGGGCAGGATTCTGGGATGTGGTTGGGAGAGAACCAGACCGAAAGCTTAATGTCTGCTCAGGTTGCCTGGAAACAGTTAGATGATTTGGATGGCAATAATCAGCTGTCAGTTCCCTCCATGGTAGAAAGTGGGAGAGGCAGAACAACCATGACCTGTGACATCAGGGTTGTGCATAATTCCACATACCTGTCTGTAGACTCAGCTGTGCAAATGTGCAGGTTAGGCTGAGAGGGACAGCTGGCATCCTGAGAATCTGTTTCTGGAACTTCTGGCTGCAGAGAAACCTATAAGGGCATGGGCAAAATATCCAGTGAAATATTTGACTCCAGAGGGGATAACAGGAATTCTCTTGGTGATAGTGATGGAGACCAGGGCTTCCTTGCTTATGACCCAGATGCTTTCCCACAAGGTGCTATTTGCCAGCATGCCCCTCTTCAGAACTGTCTGTGAAAAAGTTAGGTATGCCCTGCCCTCCCCCAGTGTTGGCTCTGACAACATAAAAGGGCCAAATAGAGAAAAGTGAAACATTTCCGCAAGTGGCTGATTCCTAATTAAGCAGCACAATCTCTGCCACTGCTCACAACTGTCCTAGTGTCAGGCTTTCTTTTAAATAAACAGGTAGAAGAGGCTGTGCTGCCAGTCTTTCAAATGAAACTTAGGGACATGGGAGATAAGTATGGTTTTGACTGTTTCTTGCTCAACATGCCATCATTTGAGTTCCTTCAAACTGAAACGCTTTATAGCAGGGGTGGCTAATGTGGGCACTTTCCAGAAGTTGTTGGGACTCCCAAGTCTCTTCAGCTGGATGGTTGCAGGTTCGCCACGCCTCCTTTACAGCAATGCTCTGCAACAGAGGGTTGGGGCAGCGGCATTATTTGTCAGATGGTAAAAAAAAAATTAATTAAAGGGGTCCCCAAATGTCTGTTTGGACGAAAGGTGGGATTCGAGTGTCAAACTGTTGAAGGCAATTACTTTATACAGTAGAGTGAGGAAAATGCTGGGTCTACGAGACCCGCTGACATGAATGAAGGCGACTAACTTAAGCCATCCGTATCAGTGGGTCTATGAGCAGCACTGAGTTGGCGGCAGCCCAGAAAGGTAGGAAAGTGATTTATACCAGGTCAGGCCACCTGCGAGAGCTGCTGGCCCTTGGAGCTGGGCGATCCCGCTCCACCGCCCGAGAGGGGCGTCTGCCGATCCAAATGAGGCGTCGCTCGAAGGCGCTGGGCGAGAAGCCCCACCAAGCCTCCTCGAGCTTCAAGGTGGACTGCGCCGCCCTGACTGCGCCTTGATCGCTGGCGACGCGCAGGAGCCGGTTCGAGGACCGCATGAACGAAAAAAAGCGGTTCGGGAGAATTTGTCACGTGAGACTGCCGGGAAGGGAGGAAGCACCTGATATCTCACGTGACTGGACCAAGATGGCCGCCGCCTGGTAGCCGGAGAGAGAGGCGGGGAAGCGCCTCCTCCGCTACAGCAGCGCCAGTGCCTCCTTCCCGCCCACCTGCTCTTGCGCTCGGGAGCCGCTCGTCCCTTTCTCGCCTCCTTCCTTCCTTCCTTCCTTCCTTGAGGCCGGGACAAGGCGGGACGACCGGCGCGATGAACCCGGAGAAGGACTTCTCTCCGCTGACGCCGAGCATCGTGCGGGCCTTGAACGACAAACTCTACGAGAAGCGGAAGGTGGCGGCGCTGGAAATCGAGAAGTGAGCGAGGGGAACGGGCTGCCTTCCATTCACGCTCTTGGGCCGCTGAGGGGGCCCTTCTCGCACCGCACTGGCAGCAGCAGCCGCATTAGTAGTGCCCGGCAGGGTCTTTCCCCGCCCTGCCTTGAGGTGCCATTGGCGGGGCTTCAGCCTCTGAGCCAAAGCCCTTTCCTCAGCGCCCGCCTCCCCTTGCTGAAGGGCTGGCCCGTTGGCTGCTCCTGCTCATCCTGTCACCGAAGGGCCTCTTCTTTCTCTTGGAGCAGGCCTGAGCGGGGGCGGGAGTGCTGGTTTAGAGCGGGATCTACAAACAGCAGCTCTGAGGAAGTTGCGTCTCTTCTCTCACTCCTGTATTTCTCCGCTCTCACCACATACCAGGCATAGAGATAAAGCCCTGAAATAGGTGACACAGAGGCAGGCTGCTGTTCGTATGGTGGAGGGGCCTTATCCAGCCACAGAGAAGACCAAGCTTTTCTCCCTGCACGCACCTTGCAAAACTACTTGTCAGCTTGAGTGGGCAAAACTGGGCAAGGTGGACCAGTTTTCTGGCTCCATTTCATTTGTTCATAGATGATTCATTTGTGGGCATACAGGGTTGCTAATGGCCAGCTAAATTAAAAGAAATATATTTCTCATGTTAAACTGGAGCCAGACATGGACCTGGTGAGACAGGATACAGCCTTCTTGTTCTCCTGTTTTTAGGCTGGTGCGTGAATTTGTGGCTCAGAACAGCACAGCTCAGATCAAGCATGTGATTCAGATTCTTTCTCAGGAGTTTGCACTTTCCCAGCACCCACATAGTCGAAAAGGGGGGCTTATTGGCCTGGCAGCCTGCTCCATTGCTCTTGGGAAGGTAGGTGGTATTGCTGTTTCTTTGACCCCATAGGAGAACATGAGCCCTTGTCCTCTGTTAGAAGAGAGAGGCTGTCTGTTCTAACCTCACATTTGTTCCAGAGGAGGAAGACATTCTGTGATGGGTGACTTTGGAAATCTAAAAAATGGATTCAAATTAGTTACAAAATTATTTATCACAATCTCCAAAAATAAGCTTTATGAATAATTAAGCTCTAATGCTGATTTAGTGCAATGTTAAGAAATATCTCCTAGTAACATCTTCATATGTAGGGAAGCATTTAGTCAAGCTGTGTGCTGCTTCCAGCTGCCTTTGACCAATTTCCTGCCATTTTCCCTGGCAAAATTTGGGCTTATTCACACATTATTTGGCTAATAAGGAACTCCAAGTTTTGAGCCACCTTTTGTTTATTCTGGCATTGTCGGAAGGGAACAGGTTCCCTTCCCTCCCATCAGCGGCCAGAAAAGGCAAGTGAGATGGTACTTCTTGTTAGCAGAGTGACAGCTCTTCCTACATTCCTGAAAAGAGGCTGAATACTGGCCCATCTCCTCTCACTGTTTAAAATGGACTTTCTTGCCTTTGCTGCATAGTAAGGAGCTTTTGCTCCAGGTTTGGGGTGCCCATATTTTTTGGCTTTGAGGACACATTTGGAAACTTAAGAAACTGTTGTGGGACCAACAAATGTTCATTTCACAGAAGAATCCCCCCCCCCGGCCCCCAATCCACATCCCAAAGACCAACACCAACCCAAAACAGGCAAAAAACAAAACAAAACAGGAAACACCCCCCACAACAACTCGCTCCCATCTCATTTTTAAAAAATGGACAAGGGATGGAGACTGTGTGCCTGAGGAATCTATGTTGCCCACAAGCATGATGTTGGTGACTCCAGCTGTAGTCAGTGCCTGGGCATTCTGTTCTTAGCCAGGTTTGCTGGCCCTATTCTAAGCCCCACCCCCCACCCCGGTGCACTTGCAAGAAAGCAGGGGCTCCACTCTGGTGTAGCCACTGCTTAAGTCCATGGCTCCGCGCCCCCCCTTATCCTTGTGTTTTGATTTGCAGGACTCTGGTCTGTACTTGAAGGAGCTCATTGAGCCTGTGCTGACATGCTTCAATGATGCTGACAGCCGCTTGCGGTACTACGCCTGTGAGGCCCTATACAACATCGTGAAGGTGGCCAGAGGCTCTGTCCTCCCCCACTTCAAAGTGCTGTTTGATGGCTTGAGCAAGGTAATGGGTTTTCTTGACAGGCCAAGAATGTCTCACACATGTAAGGTCTCTGATGTCCTGTATATTCCTGCTCTGGGGCTCTTTGGAGGTGTGGGTGCTGATTCTGGACAACTGGGGCTGAGAGATGGCACTGAGGATTTCCATAAGCATCCCCTAGAGGAAAATGTTCCTCCTACATTGATGCCTTCACTCCAGTTCATCCCCCTAATACTAACATGGCTGCAGAAGAGCTCTGGGAACCTGGCAGAGAGTCTGGTCCAGGGGTCCATGAATGTGCTTTCCAGATTGCTCATGGCAACCATAGCTCGGATGGTGGTGTGCACCTGTGGGTGGGGCTTGCCTCTGGCTTTGCACACTTTCTGGGCATTTCTGGAGCTCAGTTTATTGTCAGACAGGAGGTGGTGTCACTGTCCGATTGCTGGGAGTCAATAGCCAACAGAAAATAGTTGTCTCTTGGTCAAGTCACTACTAGTGTCTTATGCACATGGCTCAGCCACACCACATACTCTCTCTGTTTTTCCTAGCTTGCTGCAGATCCAGACCCAAATGTCAAAAGTGGATCTGAACTCCTGGACCGGCTTCTGAAGGTACAGTTCTTCCTGCTGACAGCAGCTCATGATGTGCCGGGGATAGGTTACAGATGGAGGGATGCATATTTCCTGCATTAGTCTTGGGGTGTTGAATAAGGCAAAGAACCTAGGAATTTGCTTGGCTGATTTCAGGTATCAAATTGTGGTATTTGTGATCTCATGTAGAATCCACTATCCTGGTTTTCAAGTTTTAAATATAGAAAGGTGCTAAAAAAAGTGAGAATGTTCTTCTGGGTGTGATACAAGTGATGAGTAATATGAAAGGTAATTTTGCAGAAAGTGGTGAGTTTGGGTGTTTGCCAGAGTCCCAGGCCAGGAGAGAGACCATGTTCTCAGCAGCCCTGCCATTCATGCTTTATATGAGGCACCTGAGAAGGCTGGAGACTGTGTTGGAACTAAGTAGCACTGGAATGTGGACCCAACTCCCACAGACAAACGCTTCTGTTAATTTTTCTAAGGGAATCAGAAATTTATGGGAGTTTGAAAGATGGGAAACTGAAACCAGGTTCATAAAGCAAACTGAGCATGCATAATGCACCTCTGGCTGGATGCTCTAGCTACTGGCACTGGATCCTAGATTGCTAAGAAACAAGCCATCTTGTTCTAGAGGCAAGGCAGATGCTGCTCACCAGCCTTCTTCTTTAGAGATCAAAGGTCACCTTCCTTGTTCCCACTGTCCTCTGAGATTGGTTGTTCCCTGAAGAGCAAGCAGAATTACACAAAAGCGAGCTTCCTCTTCCAGAAGAAACAGAGTATCTGAGTTCCCTAGGAAAGGGGAAGAAAAAACTATACAGTAAAACCTCTGAAGCAGCTTTGACCTTTGCCTGGGCATCTGGCTGAGCCACCAGAGGACTTCTCAAGCACTCCAGAGAACAAAGAGCAGATATTTAAAATGGTGTGAGGCTTTGGTCATCTAGGACAAGGGAAACAAACAGGGTTTTTAAAAAATAAAAGATTGTGGAGATTTGGTTCTTCACAACCTCTATAGAAAACGGACAGGGTGTGATTGTTCTCTGAAAGAAGGCATAGAGTCCAAAAAACTAGGAAATGAAA
This sequence comes from Podarcis liolepis, assembly GCF_965112155.1. Lineage (NCBI taxonomy): Eukaryota > Metazoa > Chordata > Lepidosauria > Squamata > Lacertidae > Podarcis > Podarcis liolepis. Next base: position 54,930,671 of record NC_139561.1, on the reverse strand, counting down.
GAGGAACCAGCTCTTCCACAGAATCGCTGTTGGTCATAATACCAAACATGGAAACTAATTTAGCACGGAGGGCATTGCCCTCATGACCAGAACTCTGAGGATCAACTGGAAGTGGAGAAAAGTGGGGGGAGAGTGGTGTAATGAGCATGATTTCAACCACATTCACATCAACAGAGTAAAAACATATTTGGAACACAGTAAATTACCTGAAGTTCTAGGTTTACGAAGCCGCTGTGCCTTAGAAGGGTTCTGGTCATGGAGCCTCCAAGAGTGCAGCAACCAGGAACTTAATGCTGGTTTTAATAATTAACCCTCGGGACCTGTGCCCCTGATACAAGTGTTGTTGACTGATCAAGAACACAACGTTACCAAGTGTGTTTGTGTGCATATGGATTCCTCTTTTGAAACCAGATGGGACTATGTTTAATTTAGTTGGCGATGTTTCACTTTTGTATACATATGGTGGCTGGAGATTTGCCAACTAAGTTAACTGTAGTTGCATTTGGTTTCAAAAATGGATTTTTTTCAATAAGAAGGAAATTAGTTCAAAAGGAAAATTAAGGACATTAAATCTCTGCAGAATGCTTGGAAATGGGGGGGGGGTGTTCAGGGATCATCCTCTTACAAATGCTGAGGTCATACATTCACACTGGAATATAAAGGCAAGTGTTGGCTATCATGGTGTGTTCAGCAAGCATATGAAGCAGATTGTAGGACAGCATCAGCCAGAACCCACATCTCTGTTAGGAAAAGACTGGACAGCAGCCCTTAAAGCACCACAATGTTGTCCGGAACATCTGGAAGACTCCTGGCTGGTGAAGGCTGAGCTTATGCATGGCTGGAAGGCTCTCTCTCCTTTCTAGAGTGGTAGAGGTCCTGGACTTTATGTAGGGTTCAAGCAGTGATGGGAAGGGAGTCAAGGCTCATTCTCATGCTCATTGGCTCTGACTTTCTAGGACATTGTGACCGAGAGCAACAACTTTGATCTGGTGAGCTTCATTCCACTGCTGCGTGAGAGAATCTATTCCAACAACCAGTATGCTCGACAGTTTATCATTTCCTGGGTAAGTGTTTTTGGTCTGATGCTGGGATTTGTTTCTCTGGCATTTCAAGTGAGCAGTGTGTTTTATAACTGTCAGCTCAGTGTTTTCTGATACTTTGGAATGGATGGTGGTATAAACAGCAGCATGGGGGTGCTTATTACCTGCTTGGGAAGCAGCTGGAGCTGCTGTGTATATTGTTGCTCTTGATGGTTCTTTTAGAAACTGCTGGTAACAGGTGATGCATAGTTCCTTTGTAGAAAGGCCTTTCTTGTTTCTCCTTGGCATTGTTTGCAGTTTGTCACCAGTAGCTGCTGACTTCCTGATACCTTCTTTCCAAGCCCTGTTGCAGGTTTAGCAGAAGGGAGTCCCTTGTGCTGACCACCTGTGTGCCCTGGCTGCATGAAAAGGGCCTTTGAGAGACTTTCTACAGGTGTGGAATTCCTTACCAGTGAAGACTTGCTGGTGCTGAAGGCACCAGCTCTCTTCTATGTGAGGTGCCTCTTAGTGGCCTAAAATGACCTTTCAGAGTGTGAAAGGCTGATTTCCACCTTGTCAGTCTCAAATACTTTGGGGAGCATATTTTAACCTTGAGCTGGCTAAAAATTTAAATGATTAGTGAGGCAAATCTTCCATGTATCTCAAAGACTTTTTGGGTCTTGTTTCTTTTGAGTGAATGTACATAACGGGGAGATCTGCTATTAAACAAATGAAGCTTAAGCTGCAGTCCCCTTAATCCTGGAGGGGCCACAAAAGTGAATTTAGTCCACACTGCTTAAAATGTTTAGTTCTAGCAGTAAGGTAAGGTAAAGGGCCACTGGACAGTTAAGTCCAGTCAAAGGCGACTATGGGGTGCAGCACTCATCTCACTTTTCAGGCCAAGGGAGCCAGCATTTGTCCACAGACAGCTTACTGGGTCATGTGGCCAGCATGACTAAACCGCTTCTGGCACAACAGAATACTGTGATGAAAGCCAGAGCTCATAGAAATGCCATTTACCTTCCCACCGCAGTGGTACCTATTTATCTACTTGCACTGATGTGCTTCAAACTGCTAGGTTGGCAGAAGCTGGGACAAAGCAACAGGAGCTCACCCTGTTGCGCTGATTCAAACCACCGACCACAGCACCACCCGCATCCCTAGCTCATAGTAGACCCAATTTGAGTTGAGCTTTATTGTATATATTTCAACAATCCCGAGAGTCAGTAGCGCAGATGTGAATGTGTGGGGATCTGTCATGGCAACAACCCCATTGAAGAAGATAACAGTGGCTACCTAGACCTTGTTTCTGGTTGCAAGGAGCTCCCATGACAGTTCAATCTTCAGGGCCCCCGAAATGTAGGTCCGCCACTGGCACATAATCTAATTTTCCAGAACACCCCATCTCCTTTAGAAACTCACTTGCTAAAGGCCAGGCTGGGCTGGCTGAAGGTTGCCCCTGAAATGATGTTACCCCCACTCTCTGTCCCCTTCCTCCTCTCCCATTATGCAAGCTGCTCTAGGACCCAAAAAGCACCACTTGACATCTTGTGGCAAATCCGGTCTAGGTCTAAAGAGACACATGCTACTTCTTGCCACTGCGCTTCTGTATCATCTTCCTTTTGTTTGTCTTTTCCCCTTGAATTAGATCTTGGTTCTGGAGTCAGTTCCAGATATCAACCTTCTGGATTACCTGCCAGAGATTCTAGATGGCCTCTTCCAGATCCTGGGTGATAACAGCAAGGAGATACGTAAAATGTGAGTGCAGAGCTGGATCTGGGGATAACTGCTTGGCTGTTGATACGCAGGCTTTGCCCCCCTGTTTCCAGGGCAGTGCTCCATAAGTTGCATCACCATTTCCTTCAGCTTCAACCCAGTTGACACTCTTAAACAGGAAGCAGCAGCTTTGGGTGTGAAGAGGGGGCTGTTGCCTTGTGTGTCCTGCTCAAGAGCTTCCCACAGGGACATCTTCTCGGCCACTTGAAGAATAGGATGCTGGGTGAGATGGGCCCATCTTGGTGTGATCCAACTTCAGGGCTCTATGTTCAAGTGTCTTGGTAGAAACCAAAGTTTCTAGGCTGGAACCTGTGCTGGATGCCCAACAAGGAGACTCTGACTGTGTGTCCTCTGTCTGTGTGAGGAGAATGAGTGAACAGAAAAGGGCCTCTGCTTCCCTTTCCACCCTTTCATGTTATTTCCCCTATAGCAGAAGACCTATCTCTGAACCCCCTGCTTTCCCCCCCTTGCACACAGGTGTGAAGTAGCCCTTGGTGAATTTCTGAAAGAGATCAAGAAGAACCCTTCCAGTGTCAAGTTTGCTGAGATGGCCAACATCTTGGTGATTCACTGCCAGGCTTCTGGTAAGTTATTTGTATTTCCAGCCCACCCTTCACCGTATAATCCTCATGTGTGTTCCAGAACCATCACAACTGAAACAAGTATTATTAAAATGAAACCACAAGACAAAGCATAGGAGCAGAACAGAAGCAGCACTGTTCAGCAGTGATGGAGGGAAGAGGAGGGAAGGCTTCCTGGGGAAAAAGAGGCACCTCACCCACCCCTTTCCAGGCATCCTGCTAAACCACCTTTTTGTTTCCTGATCACTTTGACTGCAGATGACCTAATCCAGTTGACTGCCATGTGCTGGATGCGCGAATTCATCCAGCTGGCTGGCCGGGTGATGCTGCCATATTCCTCAGGGATCCTGACAGCTGTCCTGCCGTGCCTGTCCTATGACGACCGGAAGAAGAGTATCCTTGCAGCAGAGGCTGTTGCCTCCCTCCTCCTCCTCCTCCTCCTCCTCCTCCCATCCCTTCCTTCACAAATGTCCGTCAGCATCTGGCAGAAAGGAGGGAGGAGGGTCAGGCTAAGTCAACAGCCCTGGTTTACGCCATTGGAGGATTTTGCTGCTGCTGCTTCCTTGTGAGCCTGTGGATCATGAAAAGGACTGGGGGCAGCCCCATAAGCAACTCTGCTTTCTGTGCTTTCCTTGACATCAGAGCAGCCCCACAATTGCTTTTCCTGGGATGCTTAAGCAAAGGACTGGCTTCAGTAGGAGAGCCATTTTCATGTGGACACCTCTTTTGTTCGGTATCTTTACTGAAAGATTTAGCATCGCTTGGGCTGGGCCATGAGAAGGAATCAAGCATACTTCAGTATTCCTTTTGGCCCATGAGTTGAGAATCTTTCCTATTTTTTTCTGATAGAGGGCTTGTGCTGTATTGTTCTCTAAACATTTGCCAAATCTGATATCTGATGCAACCTTTGCCAGCCTAAAAATTAAAAGGTTTTGTCTTGAAAACCAATCAGCCTGAAACCAGTTTTCTAGCACTTAAAGGCTATGGAACTCACTCCGACAAGAAATAGTGATAGCCACCAACTTGGATGGCTTTAAAAGAAGACCAGACAAATTCATGGAGTAGGCTATCAGTGCCTACAAGCCATGATGGCAATGTTCTTCCTCCACTGTCAGGGCCAGTGTGCCTGTGAATACAAGCTGCTAGGAATCTCAAGTAGGGAAAGATGCTCTTGTGCTCAGGTCCTGCTTGTGGGGTTCCCAGTGAGGCATCTTATTGGCCCCTTTTGGCTTGGTCCAGCACCCCCTCCCTCTCCCCTGTCTGTGGTTCTAGTGCCTATGGGCCCCTGTGAAAGATCTTGAGGCTAGACTCTTGCCATAGGGCCTGTTCTGTATGAGCCTACTACAATGGTGATTGGGAACATGACTTGGGAATGAATGTTCCTTACATCCCTGGGGTGCAGGCATCAAAGAGGTGGCCAATGTGTGCAACCAGAGCCTCATGAAGCTGGTTATTCCGGAAGATGATGAGGTTGATGAGACCAAGCAGCCCACAACAGCCCCCCAGATAATGGAGGGTGATCAGGATGAATCTCTGTCCAAGCAGGAGGTGACCTCCGGCGGTAAGTCCTTTCCCCCCCAAAGCAAACTGTCTTTCTGTCTGGCTTTTTGTGCATATACGTATCCCTGCTCTCATGACCTGGACTTTGGTATATTGCAATATGTTTTCTGTTGGGCTGGAGAGAAGGGGTTACCTGAGAAAAGTACAAGGCTAGGGGAGCGGCATGATAATGTGCTAAACAAGTGGAGATAGGACAGTACTAGTTTCTCACCATGGAAAGACTGGGAAAAGGTGAGCCAATCAAGACATTGTGTTCCAAGGCTACCCAATCACTCCATAGTGGGGAAAATTGTATCTCCAGTCACTTAGCCTGTCTTATATTGGCTGGGTTTTAAAAGGTGGTGTTCTCAAGTAGTTCTGTGTGTAAGAAAAGGGTGGAGGATGGTGTCCTCGAGAGAGAAGCAAACAACAACTGTTGATCAGGTTCCCGGTGAGGGGAGGCTCAGTTGGAAATGAAGCCAGGTCTTCAACAGAGGCATTTTGGCAGTTGCTCAGAGTGTCAGCTGCACCATGGACCTCAGCAATGAGGCTGCTTGGTTTTCATCATCCCGAATGTTATCTACAGACCTGACTACCTCACTGTCTTGATGTTTTCAGAACATTCTTACCTGGGGCCACATCACTATTTTGTTTGGGGAGCAGTCCTTGCAAGTGCCAGCCCTTTGTGTTCCTCTGACAGTGTTGTGCCGTGTTCAAGCTAACTGACACCTGTCTCCCTGCAGGCTGCCTGGATGCCTCCGGCGATTCCAATTTCAGCAACACCAGTGTCTTTATACCAGCCAGGTAAAAAACAACTGCCTCTTGTTAATGAAACTGGGGGATCCTCTGTAGCATTTTACAGATGGGGAGATTCTGCTGTGCATTCTTATGCTTGGATCTTGCGCTGGACTGGATAGTGCCATTGAGTTGCTGCAAACCATGGTTTGCAGAGGGCTTTGGTGGCAGAGGATGCTGCTTAGAAGGAATTCAGAGCAGATGGTGAACTATGAGGCACCTCTCAATGATGTGAGGTTCTTTCCTGCAAGTAACTGGGGGGGGGGGAGGCATTCAGATGAAGCGAGCATATTTCTGCATGCATTCCCCCCACAATGAGGTGATGTGGGTCAAAGCACACCTGTGCTTGGGATAGTAAACTTCCTCCTTCTAACCCACAAACTGTAGATTACAAACCCAAACGCTGTTTAGACTTGAATTCTGTGAATAGCTATGAAACTTGCTTTTGGCTGTCTCTAGGGGCAGCATTTGAGTTTGTGCAAAACATCTGATTTCAAATGGCAGCAGAAGCTGGTGAGTGGCAGGTGTTCCGCCTTTGGGCACTCAGCAGTTTTGCAGGATCCCTTCCGGGCATTTGGGATGGGCATTGTCCAGTGGGCAGAAAGAGCAAAGCAGCTGAATCCTGTGGGATAAAAACTTTGCTGAAGCAGAGGAGGTGGTAATTGAGTGGCATTTGCCCAGACAGTTAGCTTGCCTTCACTCCATAAAATGAACAGGCCATGACAGTCTGTTTGTGTATTTAAAGGCAGCATGGAACCTGAGTGTGGCCCTCTCAGCAGCCTTGGGTTTCTTGTATACCTGGAAGCTTGCATATCTGTAAGGTTGCTGGGGCTGATGGGAGGAGTTTTCCAAAACACATGGAGGGCACCAGGTTGGCAAAGGCTGTGCTGCAGCATGCATAATTCTGCAGCTCCTCAAGTCTCCCTTCTCCTCCCCTAGTCATCTTAGTTTTGCAGTTTGCCTTGCAGGGGAAGTTCTCAACCCAACCTCCCCCCACCACATACTTTTAGTCACTCCTTTTCCAGCTCTCAGGTGCCCTTTTTTAGATGAGGCAACAACCAGAACTGTATGTATTCATTTTTAAAGAAATGTTATGTTACAATAAAACAGTCTAGACCAGGAGATGGCAGAGCAGCACAAAGGCCAAGCCTTGGGAATGGAACTCATGGTTGGAATGCCTGGGAGAGTAAAACTTTTCTTTGCTCAGTGCTGACAGGATATTGAGCGTAGGTGCCAGGGCAAGGCATTGGCACTGTGATGGACCTTTCTCCTGGTGATTACTTGCTGCTTTGGGGGAATGAGGGCACTCACAATTCCTCCCTGAGGATGACCTTGGGGCACAAGTAGGCTTTTGTGGGGAAAGTGATCCATACACAACGTTCTGTTGGTGCATTGTATTCCACGTACAGGTTTATAGGAAGTAATTATAGATTTGACTTTTAACAATAACAGCACCTCAAAACTTTGAACTGCAATAGTAACAAATGATAGTTGATCAATATGGTGAGAATGGCCAAGAGGAAGGAAAAATTCTTGGAGAAGGAGCAATGAAAATGAGGAGTCAAAAGTGGATGTGGTGATTTGGAGGCAAGCAGTCAACACAGTTAGCTGTGGACTCACAGATAAGGGGCTGCATAAGAGGTGGAGAAAGAGAAGTGCCTTAGAGCACTGGAGGCCTGATGCTGGATCTAACCACCCAGGCCACCTCTTTCCCACAGCGGCCCATCAGACACCTCAGTGAGGACCCCACAAGCAGCAGCAGCTGCTTCTTCTTCTTCTTCCTTGGTGATCACTCATAGCCAAGTAAGATTGTCTTCCATAAACACGGTTTTGACAATGAGTCCATAAGTGACTGTGGAGGTGAATTCTGCATCCATACATCCTTCCAAAGTGGGGACATAGGTTTCCGGGCAGGAGTTGATCATGGTGATGGTATGCCAAGTGTGCCTTCCTCTTAGCATGTTTCTCCCTTTCATCCTGAGTTTGAGTGTTTTCAAAGCCCATGACACCTTTGGTAAAGGCTGTTCTTCAATTGGAGCACTCGCAGCCAAGTGTTTCCCACAAACAGGACATGGGAGGCCATGTCTCCCTCCTGTCCCTTTTGTTGCCCAGTGACTGGCACTTGGAAGCATCTTCCACCTCTCATCCTGGAGGCTTTGTGACCAGGAAATGAGCCGAGCTCAAGAGCTGCTTTTCTGCAGCGCTGTTGCAGGGCAGTGGGTCCCATGCAGCCCCCAGTAAAATTAAGGTGCAGAGTCAGCAGTACCTGGTGGGCTTGCTCCCTGTGTCTTCTGGAATATTGAAATGAGATTGCATAATATCCCCTGTGACTTTTTAAAAATATTTTTAAAATTATTTTATAGATGTAATATAAACCTGCTTTTTTCTCTGTTCCATGCATGCCTCCTAATACCTCCTAAAAGGGGCAGCATGCATTCCTTCCAGCCATTCTCTGTATGGAACTGAATTGGTTGCTAACGGTGAGGCTGCCTATTTTCTTCTCTTCCTTCCAAATCTGCTTGGAAGGGAGACGTGATCTGCCCTTGGGAGTAGCAGGAGCCTTTGTACTTCCTTGGAACTGGAGTAATATATTGACATCCCACTGTTCTTCCGTTGTGGAGCTCAAGACTATGCACATGGCGCTTCCAAGTGGTCTGCACATCCGTGCACTGACAAGACGCAAACCTGTGTGGCTTTTGCAATGTGGCTACATCACGTGCCCCCGGGACCAAATCAATAAGCACAAGCTATTATTAGTAACAAGACAAATCACAGAAGGGGGTTTGCAGCATGCAGGGCAACACCAGGAGCAGGGAGGAAATAAGTTACATCCTCTTGGTTATGTGTGCATCTTTCATAATGGGATGGAATGTCAATATGTTGCTTTCCTTCTTCCGAAAGCCAAAGAGAATAATTTTTTTCAGCGACATGCAGCCACACAGATCCATGAGATGGTACTCAGTCAACAGCAGTTGCTTTAGTTGCCACAGATTTTTAAGGGTTTGTTCTTAAGCATACAAAATGGAATGGTGGAAGCAAAATGGAAAAAAGTATTCAATCTACAGACAAAGGATGGGAACAGTTGCTGGAAAATAGCTGCCAGCATTACTGGAATAGAGAATGACTTTGCTTTCATTCAGCTGGCAGCTTAGGAAAGCAAGCAAAGGAGCAATATTTTAGTGATTTATGAGATAAACTTTGTCTCTTTGCAAGGTGAAAGCTGTATATATGGGAAGTGTTTGTTGAGGTGAAATGATGAACCAAGGAGCCTGTTGCATTGTGATTTTCTGTGTGCTGTTTTTATATGGACTCAATATAGGCAGCTAAGTATTGAGAAGAAGTCATTCAGCAAATGCCATTGACAATAGGGAAACCAAATGGTACACGTTGCCCTGAGGTTATTTATGTTGAAGGGCGGTATAGGAATTCATTGAGTGAATGAATGAAACCATGTTCCTGCCTGATCTTAACTTCTGTCTCTTTTTACCTTTAGCACTGAGAGAATCCAGGTGACCCTGAACCTCGATGGAATTGTCCAAGTATTGGACTGTCACCTTCACGATTCAACCATTGGGATGATGACACGGATAGCAGTCCTGAAGTGGCTGTATCACTTGTACATCAAGACGCCTCGCAAGGCAAGTCTGCTCATTGATCAGATCAGGCCTGCAGCATGGCCATTGGCCCACATTAGAGTTTCTTTTCCTCCTGACTCTTCCTTGAAGAGCAGCTAAGATGCTATTCTTAAAGCTTTGGAAAGCAAGCTTGCCTCTTAAGAATATAGTGGTACCTTGGTTCTCAAACTGAATCTGTTCCAGAAGTCTGTTCCAAAACCAAAGCGTTCCAAAACCGAGGCATGCTTTCCCATAGAAAGTAATGCAAAATGGATTCATCTGTTCCAGACTTTTAAAAACAACCCCTAAAACAGTAATTTAACATGAATTTTTTTATCTAATGAGACCATTGATCCTTAAGATGAAAGAAATAATCAATGTACTGTACAATAAAATAAAATAAATAAGACAGTATTGTAGATGATAAAAATTAAAATTAATTTTTTTTCGTACCTGCACTGATGATAGTCATTGTTTGGATGGGGGCTTTTATCCATTTCTGCAGTCATACAATCAATCCATCTTAAAACGAAGAACAAGCCACAGTCACAAAAACGAAAAAGCCACACAAACAAAAACGCAAAAAATAGCAAAAACAAAAGCACCAAATATAAGCTCCAAATATCACCTCAGAACACTGCAATCGAAAATGGAAGGCTTTGATTACAATGGGGGGTGTGCAAATTAGCAGTGCAACAGTGAAAATGGAAGCTCAGGACCACATTCGGCTACTAAAGCAAAGTTCGCAAACCGGAACACTGACTTCTGGGTTTGCAGCGTTCAAGTTCCAAGTTGTTTGGGGACTAAGCTGTTCGAAAACTGAGGTACCACTGTACAGCATTGCACTCAGGATACATGTGCTTTTTCAGCCCAGAAGGAACTAATTTTTTTTATTAAGTGAGGCACAGTTGTTGAGTCAGAGAAATTTGGGAGCTTGAAACATTCAATTGCAGAAGTTTTCTTCCTTTTCTCCTCCAGCTTTTCTGCCCCCCCCCCCTTTTGGTGCTGATTGGCTTGGTAATAAAGCTGCTTGTAATGGATGGAAGCCTAAATTGTTTCTTTCTTTACATAGAGTCTGCTGAAAGTGCTACGGTTATGAGTGCTCTGGCTCAGTTTGCATGTAATGCTAAGCCAAGCCATGCTTCAGTGTGAACACACAGGCTTCCCGAGAGGAGATCGCAGCTGCTTTTCTCTCCCTCCATGCTGCTGCGCTGCCCTGACCTAAGCTGTGGTTTGGCATGGAAAGTGCTCTGAACCTGGGACCTGTCTCACTGCAGACAAACCATGAGCTGTAAATCAAGAAAAACCTTGGCTGCATGGTTTGTCTCCTCTCTGCGTGTTCATGTTAAAACACAGTTTTGCTGAGTGTTACGTGCAAACTAGTTCAATATATCAAAAAGCAATAGAATACTTTTCAAAGGAAGAAGCCCTTCCTCTAGTTGGTGACTCTGGCCTCAGCTGCAGAGTTTGTTTGGTAAGCTTGCGGGAAAGGAGGGCATCTTTCCAGCACAAGGACTGGGACGCTCTTAAACCTGGAGGCAGCCTTTGCTGTTGTGGTGGCAGCCTCTGGCAGAGCACCAGACACAGTGACTTCTGTGACTGTTTTGGACTTCTTTTGCCTTTCAGATGTTCCGGCATACAGACAGCCTGTTTCCCATCTTGTTAAAGACATTATCTGATGAGTCTGATGAGGTGAGCATAAATCCTGCACTGGAAACATTTACCTCCATTTATTTTATTTGTGTTTTTTAAAACAACAACAACCTGTGTACTGAGAGAGTAAAAGTGGCTAGTAGGTTACTCAGACGACAGGTGAAAAGTTCATCAAATTCATTGTCTCCTGAGCACTGATGCTCTTGGGCAGCTCTATTTAGCGGGTTAGGTTGTAAACAGAGTGAAGCACTGTCAAACCACCCACATGTTAAGAGGTGATTGAAAGAAGTGGCTTTCAGAGTTTCCCTTCCTCAGTCGCATATTCTCAGCGTGAAACTTCAGATGGTGCTTCCCTTGGAGGCCATGGCAGTTTGAGCTGTTGAATAATGGAAGCAATTGTACTAGTCGCATTTGCCTGGAAGCTGAGAGGCTGCTGTCTCTGGTGAAGCTTCTAATTTGATTCTGCCTCATGACTCGGAGGGGATGGTTCTCAGGAATGTCCTCCTGCGATCGCCTAGAATAAAAATCCATGGCAAGTTCAGCTTCACTTTCACAAGAAGGGAGCTGCCTGCTGAAGTATTCCCACTTGGTGGATCTTGCGCCAGGATGAGACCCTTTCTATCATCTGGCTTTGACTTCTCTGCTACTTTCTTTGTTGCAAAGAGGCTGGGATATTGTTGGCATACTGAAGATATATGAAGTTGGATACACTTCGCTGCTGAGGCCCTGCACGCAGGTCCTTAGTAAGCGATCATTGTGGTCCAGGGCATCCTTTGTTAGAAGTTAGTGCCATGTGTCCTTGTCCTCAAGTTGGGAAGTACATGCATCTTGGAGTCACATACCATGATCCAAATTACACTGAAAGGAATGAGCAACCAGATAGCAGATCAAAGTTTGGAAATACGCTGTTTATTACAAATAGAGGCCGTTATTATTTACATAGTATTTGGTTTGGACTGGCAGCCTGGAAGTTAAATCTAGGACACAGTACAAATGTGAGGGATCTAATAGCAAATATGGACAGTAAAGATTTGCTGGAGCCAGGTAGACAGGTGTGGAGTTGAATTGCCTTGGAGGGGGAAGAAGGATGCAAACACGCATCTCTGCAAAGCAGCATCAGTACCTGTGTGAGAGAAAAACTGAAGCTCAGATATAACCTATTCCCAGATGGGGAGCGATTCTTCTTCGGCTAGGTAGGTGGGTTGCAGTTAATCAGGAGATTGTCTTGGCACTTGGACCCCTGGAGTTACTTAAGCTGCCTGAACATTTGGCTCTTCATCGGTAATATGTATTGCTGCCAACAAACAACCAGAAAAAAGGTAGTTTGTGAGACTGGTGGTAGGCTGAACCCCTGTAAGTTTTCTTGAGCTCTGTATTGCATCTGTATTGCTGTGAAAGGTGTCTGTGTGTTTTGTGCCTCTCCTGGAGCCCTCCCTAAGCAGATTTAAAAAGACAGGAGGGAGGAAAGCAAGGAGAAAGGGGGGCAACGCTAAAAAGGAGTGGAACAACTGAGGTTGCCCAAAAGCCAGCCTTGATCAGACAAAGATGGAATGGGCTTGAATTGAATTGAATGGGCTTGAATAGACCACTAACATTTAGAAGTAGAATTCTTTTTCTGGCTACTCCAGGAAGGGTTTCCCCCTGCCACAAAGGGGAACTGGAGTGCTAGTTGGATCTGAGCTTTCCCACTGGGCGTGTTGAGAGCCAAAATGCATGATGCTCAAGAAGGGGTTCCAGCTGCATACTGGAGGTATGGAGGTACATGTTTTGCATGGAGGATCCAAACTTTGATGGATACTAATGGGTGGTTCGGGTACCTAGGATGTGTTTGTCAGGGAGTTGCAGTGCCTTGGGCATGAGGTGTTCTCCAATAGGGCTCTGAGTAAGCCAGATCAAGATGTACCTTGGGTGGATTGATCAGATTAGAGGTTGGGAAGAAAAGAAGGCCTTTACCATTTCCCAGGATCAGCACTATGATCCTTGACTGGCAAGAGTCCCACCGGTTGGTTGGTTGGTTGATGCAAGGGCACACTGTGTCTTACTTGCCCAGCAAGCCAGAGATTTCAGAGTCAAGATTGCCTGGGAGCATCCTTGAGACCACTGTGAGGCTAAGCTCCTTGCCCACAATGTAGGATCCCATGGGAACAGCCAGCCCATGGCCCTGGTGCCACTGGGTGAGTGAAAGGAAGGAAGGAAGGAGAGGTGCTTGTTTGGGGGGGGGCGCTCACTGAGACGTTTGGCAGGGAAGAGACTGGCATTTGCTCAGGGTACAGAGACATCCATGTGGTTGTCCTGAAACCATTTAGGATGGTGGGGAGACAAATTGCAAATGCTTCTGAAGATCTTCATGCTCTCCCCCACATTCCTGTGTCCCCCTCTGCTGCAGGGCTTTCCTGCACTCCCCTTCCTCGCTCCGTTATCGCCCAGAGCTGCAAGCCCTCTTGCCCCAGCCTTTCCTGTGGAATGGGCTTTTTCACACTGAGTCCCATGGGGCTTTTCTCCATGTGATGCAGATCCCAAGTACAATGAAGCTTAACAAAAGCTTGTGCCAAAGTGAATGGCTGCCTTTATCCGTTTATGCTTTTATTTGTGCTTGGTTGGATTTCGGCCCGCAGTTCCCCCGGTTTCCCAGCTCCCAGCTTGCCAAGGCTGAAATTTGGGACTTTGGTGTGTTACAAAGAACAAGGAGGGTGAGCTTGACGTGACCTCGGATGTGCTTCCTTCCCCTTGTTCTCGCTGTAGTCCTGGAGTCACTGTTTCATTTGCAGGCCAGCGGATTTGCAGGCGAATGTGGCAGCCTCCAGGGACAATGTGGGTGTGGGAGAGCACTTTTAGGGACTGGGCAGCCCTGGGGTGAGGCAGGCAACTTATTCAGATGTGCGAGCTGGTGCCATGGGAGAGGCAAGCTCCTCTGCCACCCCTCCTTTTAGTTTGTGTACACTCTAGACTCAGGGAAAACATTCGGGTAGTCAGAGGTTATGAATTGGACTTTAGAAAATATCGAATGAATAAAAGGTGCACGTTGGGTCATCAAAATTCCTAACCTCTCCTATGTGGTCTGAACTGGAGGGGACTAATCGGGAAGATCTTGGGGTTGTGGTGGATGGCTCATTGAGAATGGTGTTGGCACATCTGGGCATATCCCATTTTGTTTCAGTGGGGCTTGCATGGGATAAATTCCCCAGTGGATTGTGGCTTCTAATGATGGCTGCTGCTGCTGCTGCTTTGGGGCCTTGCCAGCATTTGTGTTAAGCCACAATAGCTTAAATAAGTGTGGGGAGAAGGGAGGGACTTTCCTGCTTTCGGGCAATGTCAGTTCCAGATTGAACAGAAGCCGGATGGGGACTGTGAAATTTTCTGGTTCAGAGACCAAGGGGCAAAGTTCGCCATCCCTTTCCCCCACTGAAAAGGGGGCTAGTTAAGTTGTCACTGGAAGATTGATTGGTTTCTCTTGGAAATGGGGAAGAGGGCTCAAGCTTAGTCTTCACATTGCACTCTTTTTTTTTGGGGGGGGGGTCTGCCAAATAGGGGAGATCTTGTTCTTGACCGGGTTTCTTCTTTCTCTGATGGTTGTACAAAAAGAAAATTAAGTAGAGGAGCCCTTTGAGGTAACAGAGAGAGAGAGAGAGCTTGCTGCCTGCCCTTGCAGAAGGGGAGTTGCGTTCAGGGCCCAGGCCGCCTTCCTATGAGATGGATGGGGCCCCTTCAGCCCTCCCACCTCCCAGTGGGGCTGAGCAGCTTGGGGTCTTAGATTTCCCTACAGTTGGAAGCATCAAGTGTTCTGTCAGGCACTGGCCACTAGGGGGCCTCAGAGTCTGCAGCAGCCTCTTCATTTTCTGTTGCCTGGTCCCCTGCCATTCAGAAACCTGTGCGGAAGAGCTTCTGGTAGCACGGTACTATTTGCACTTGGCAGGTTGTGTTCCACTGGTTCATCCATCAGCCCAGGGGCAGCTGATCTGAACATTAAGCTGGAGGACATTCTTCGGTCTGTGTTTGTCACCTAGATGCCCAGGTGACTTCTGTGGCCAGGATGGCCTCGCCACATTGGCCCATGCATTGCTAACCTCGGGACTTGATCGCTGTAACACACATTGTGTGGGGCTGCCTTGTAGCTGCTCTGGAAGCTGCAACTAGTGCAGAATAATAATAATAATTTTATTATTTCTACTCTCCCATCCGGCTGGGTTGCCCAGAATGAGGCGGCAAAGCTGCTCACAGGAGCAGATTTACTGGCAGCATGTTACTCGGCCCTGAGAGAGCTGCACTGGTTGCCAATTCAGGGTTCTTGTGTTAGCCGTAAACAACCTGGACCAAAAGTAACTCAAGGACTTGCCTGGTCTGTTGCTCTCCACCTCCATCACTGAGATCCTGTAATGGGGTGTTTCTGGTGGGCTTGGCTGGCTTGTGGAACTCACTGCCAATAGAGGGCTCGGCAAAAACAATCCCTGCCCTCTTGTAGTCATCTTCTGAAAACTGTGTTATTTAGACAGGCTTTTGAAACTTGAATTCTTTTTTTCTCTAGCCGGTATTTATTGATTCTGTTGATGTTTCTGTTGATTTTATTGCCATGTTTTTATGTGCCTATAAATACTTAAACAAATAGACATGCTAGTAGTTGGGGAACTGAGCCACGTGGCATCGGATTGGGGCAGCAGCAGCACCACCTTTTCCTGTTCTTTCTGGAGGAGGATCTGGAGCTCCCCTCACTGGCTTTTCTGTGGTTGGGGCTAACTCACAAGTTGCATCATCACCCTGCCTATCCCAAGTATAAGGAGGCCTCTATCCTTTGAGATACTGCCCTCTGCGGATGGTAGGAAGTGAGGGGGAAGCAGCAGCAGCAGCAGCTCCTTTTTCGTGAAGGGAAGATGCTTCTCAGTTGCTGTCGAATGTGTCACGTCTGCCTGAGCACTGGAGGTCTGCCAGAGGCCAGCTTCATTTCCTTTAGCTCCAGTTATCTTTGCCAGCTCTGCTCCCTTGACCGTGCGCCTCTTCAGAAGGCAGCAGACAGGCGAGGGAAGCAAGGCAGAGAGCTCAGGGTGACTCCTTTGGTAACCAGAAACCTGCCCACCAGTGGTGGTGGTGGGACGAGTGGATGGGATGTGACAGCAGTGTCAGGCAGATGTTTCTGCTCAGGATGCTGACTTTTGGACGTGTGTGTGTGTGTGTGTGAGAGAGAGAGAGAGAGAGAGAGAGAGAGAGAGAGAGAGAGCCCTTTTGTTGGTGAGCAGCAGAGGATAGCTTTGCACAAAAGTAGGTTGCAAGAGGATGCAAGAGCACCAATGAATAGTGCTAAATAATTGCTGTGTGTAGATTCTGTGTGAAATGGTGTTCCTGGGATCTCAGGAGGCTAATATCAAGCCGTGAGGTTCTCTTTTCGACGTTGTGGCAAAGTTATCTCCTGAATAATGGCATTCCCACTGCCCCCGCATAAGCTATGTGCACGTACTGCAAAGCTGCCTTCATTTTATGGAAAGAAGTGACCCATTTACGCAATGCTCGTAATGCACCTGTATCGTGTAGCTCTGATGCTAGGGGTGCGGAAGGACCGGGGCAGGCACAGGGTGCTGAAGCCCTGGAGGCTACAGGAATTCTGGCTCAAAGCCCAGACCCAACATTGCCCCCTTTTGCAGCAGTGGGTATGAGAGGTTTTCAGGGAGCCGATTCCAACACGCGGCACCAGTTCCTGCACTGGTGATCCTGGGACAGATATGCAATTCCCCACAGACCACTTTCCAGCCTTGGTGGCATTTTGTGTTACCATCCTTAAAGAGGCAGCAGGATGCACTCCCGAGGTGCTGAGGCCTGGCACTCTTGAGTATTCGAGTCTTGGGAGGAGGAGTGTGTGTTGTGTGCTTTCATGCACTGCCTCTTCAGCAAGACTGGGGCAGCTTGCACATGAGCCAGTGGAGCGAACATCAGATTGGTTCAACTGGAACATGAGGCACATTAACTTGACCTAGATCTGGTTAGCAGAGGAAGTCTCATAGACATGCATTGGGGGAAGGCAGTAGCAGCAGCAGCAGCAGCAGCAACAGCAGCAGCAGCAGGATTTTCATTACTAGAAAACGCCTCCTTGAAATGCTTTTGCTCTCCACTCAGCAAAGCTAGTGTCATGTGGAAGGCTGAGCTGTGTTTTTTCCACTTTCTGTCACTCTCAGCCATTCCGCAGTGGTAGTAAACATATTAGATGCAAAATCCCAAAACCTCCTAGCAGTGCTGTTTCCTAATCGTTGTGGTTATGGACAAATACATGAAAACATGTCAAAAAAGCTCAGCTTTATACTGTGATACACATGCATTCTTTGCCATTCCCAATAAGGCTGTTGCTCCTTCCACCCTCCCCCTTTGGCGTGTCTCTGCTCTCATCTTTTCCATAAGGCACATCTGACCAGATCCAGTATCTGAGAAGAAATAAAAACAGATTTCCAGATTACGTAGAACTTGGGCAAAAGCTGCAGCGACCTGTGCAAACCAGATTAATATGTGCACGGATGCATGCTATTATTTCCCCCCACCTTCAGAGAATAGGAGCATCTCTCGCTGCCGGTTTTATCTAGGGCTTTTCTTTCTTTGAGCCTAAATCCTAAAAAAGTAATCTCACCTTCCCATTTTTAAAAATAATCTCTGCCAGCTGATCTGGTGGCTCTTAATGCTGGGGGCGGGTGGCTGTGCTTCTGGGCTGCACCCCTTCCCCCACCAGGAAGCCCCCCCCCCACGCTCTGCCTTGTCCGTGGGGGAGGGGAAGGGCCTCTGTGGCCTCAGCCCTTTCATGTCCAATAATGGGAGTTTAAAGAGCTGCTGCCTCGGCTGCTTCTGCTTCTGCTGCTCTCAGATGATGGGACCCAGCTGATGCGCCTTTCTGGCACCTGGCCTGTTGCCGTGGCAACGTTAGGCATTTGTGTTCCTGCAGGATATTGCTTTTCTTACACCCTTCCAGTTTCATTCTTTCGCTCGCACAAAAGAGAGGGAGAGAGAGAGAGAGAGAGAGAGAGAAGCTGCCTGCTGGAGGCTTGCTTAGTGGAAAGATGCATCGCGCATGCAAAACACTCTCCCTCCCCCTCCCCGCCATCCTGGTTGAGCTCCTCTTGGTAGGATGCACCATTTCAGTTCATTCAAAGGCAGCCTTGCATGTGGAAACCGCCAGGCTGAATAGGGTCCAGGGGGGTCCAGCTAACTTCACAAGGCAAGGCAGTGCACATCAAAAATGGATATGCGCAAACTCGTTTGCTCATTCCTCTTCCAGGGCAGCAGTGGCCAAGATGTGGTGCTTTCCCCTGACAGCCTCCTGGTGCTGCAGCTGCTTGCTGCTCAGTGCCATTCCCAGGTGGTTCCACATTGTCTATATAGGTTCAGCAGTAGGGTGTGATGGGACACTGGCCATTGCTGAGGAGAGGTAGTAGGGGGAGCCTCTTGCCTTCATGTAGGTGCTGGGCCTTGGCCAGAGCAGAAAACTTCACGCTGCTCCTGTGGAGCCTTCCTTCCTTCCTTGCTTGCAGAGAGTGCTCAAAGTTCATGATCAGGGGCTACCATATACCAAACGCTCTTCCTCTTCCAAGGCCAGGCTGTGTGGCGGAATAACTGAGCCTCACTTGTCCCAACCCAGGGGAAGGATCAGGTGAGGAGACCCTGGGCAAGAAGCAGAGCTCACCCACTGAGGTCGCCTTCACACCATACATTTAAAGCACTGCAAATAGTGACTTCCCCCAAGTAATTCTGGGAACTGCCGTTGGCTATGGGTGCAGAGAGTTGCGGAGAGTTATTCCTCTCACAGAGCTACCATGTCCCAAGTTCCCTTTGAAGAGGGATTGACTGTTAAACCACTTGGAGGATTTTATAGCTCTAACGATGCTCCCCTAACAACTCTCAGCACCTTTAACAAACTGCAACTCCCAGAGTTCTTTGGGGGAAGTAATGACTGTTCAAAGTGGTATTAAAGTGCTTCAAATGTGTGGTGTGATTAGGGAAGGTGGGTTAGAGTGGACACATTGCAAAAGTGAGAGCCTATACTGAGTCACCAGAATAAAACCATGTGTGCTGCCTCTGTTTTGGCAGTGGAGCACAATGCCTTCCTGGGCTCCTGTGGGCAGATTGTGCTACCGGTGCAGTGGTGGTGATGCCACGGCCGCGAAGCAAGTTCATGATACTTGTGGCAGCTTGACAGGTGGTTGAGCGACATGCTAAAACATGCAACATGGCACAATGCAGGACAGATGGCAAGCTTGGTGCTGTACACATGACTGGTTTGGTGCTTTTTTTTTTCTTTAGTGGACCTTGGGCAGGGGCTGAAGCTGGTGAAAGGCCCCAGGCCCAGCCTCTGGCACTTGGGGGCATCTTTGCCCAAGACCGTGAAAATCCTGTTGCCAGTCAGAGCAGACAACACTGTGGGCCTGATGCTTCATGTATCAGGCAGCATCATAGTAGGGGCAAGGGCGGTCTTCCCAGCCAGGGGCCCTCCAGATTTTTTTCCTACAACTCCCATCAGCCCCAGACAGCACAGCCATGGGGCTAATAGGAGTTGTTGTCCAAAACACCTGGGAGGCACCCAAGTTGGCAGAGGCTGGGTTAGAGTGTGGGATTAGGACTGAGAAGATCCAGGTTCAAATTCTCAGTCAGCCGTGAAACTGGCCTTGGGGTCAGTCACTATAGCTCTCGGGCCAGCCTACTGCTCAGGGTGGTTGTGAAGATAAAATTAGTGGTGAGAACTATGGAGGCTACCCTGAGCTCCTTGGAGGAAAAATGGAGGGGTAATAAATATATTTCCTTTTTCTTTCTTCATTTTTGCATTCTCACCTTACCTGATCCCATTGACTGGGGGTGTTGGCTTGACAGGTAATCATCTCTTGGAAAAGCATTCCTGATGAGGATAAGGGTGATGAAAACAGGTCCTTATCCTCCCGAAAGCCTCAATTCCTGCTGACAATGGCAACAGTGACTTGCCATGCCCACGACAACCTCTAAAATGCCCATGCAGAGGACCCTCTGCACTGAGTCCTCATCATGGAGCCAGTGAAGAAATTTCCCTTTGGATGTTTGAATTTGCTCTTAGTTCAGAACTAGATTTGCTGGGATGTCCTGCTTATGCTCTGAGTGACATCCCTACACCACCTTCCCTTGCCCAAGGCACTTAAGAGGAAAGTGAGACCTTCCATCATTGCGTCGCAAGTTTCCCCACCATCATAAATGGTGGCCGGTAAGGGACATTTGTGTGTGTGTGTGGATAGACATGCAGCATGGAAGTATTATACTGCACAGTTTGGATATCTAGAAATTATGGGATGCAGGGCAGGAGATGTGGGAGCTGCACCATCAAGCTTGTCCATATTCTTTCAAGTGCAGGGATGGAAGTGAGTTCATAAGTCTCATAGAAATCAGAAGATCAATCAGGGATTGAATGTCAGATCATAAGGGCAAGGCAGAACCTGTTCAAAAGACACCATGCCTGCCTGCTTGCCTGTTTGACCTTTGTGGTTGCCATGGGCTAGTTTTACTAGAAGCCGTTGTTGTGTTTGGGGTGTACCTATTGCAGGTTAATAACAGCTGGGTATCGCTTGGCTTCCACACTCCTACCTCAAATCCTGTATTTGGCTTAAGCTCCATTCATTTGATTTAAACACTTTCCCATTATTTTAAATCCATGCATTTCAATAGCGTACACTATAGCTATGACTGATAAAACATTAGTTTGCAATGGAGTATTCCATATTCAGGATCGTTAAGAAAGGAACTGAAAATAAAACTGCCAATATTAAAGTGGCCTTGTACAAACCTTTAGAGCCTCTGCATTTGGAATACTGGTTTCAGTTCTGGTTACCGTATCTCAAAAATGGATATTGTGGAGCTGGGGAAAGTGCACTGGAAAAGAGCACAGGGAGTCCTTGTCTTCTCTGCCTGCCTTGTCAGCCACCCCTTGATCTCCTTTTATTCCTTGATTCCAGGTTATCCTCAAGGACCTTGAAGTCTTGGCCGAGATTGCATCCTCTCCAGCAGGTCAGACAGAAGGACAAGGGGCACCTGACGGCCCCAGTTTACGACCTGGGCAACTGGAACTGCACATTCCTGCTCCAACTAAACCTTCCCAAGTTGGCTCCTCTGGTAAGTGCTCCTGTCTCTGGCAAAGATCTCACACGCTCTGAGCAGCCTCTGGATATTTTTTCCTCCTGGTGCAAAGTGGCACGGGGCAGCTTTAGACAGGCGAAGGCAAGTGATTCCCTGGCAGAATCGGCACCAGTATTTGAGGGGAATGTGTTTGCCACAGAGGAGGGCCGCAGTGTGGTTCCAGCTACAGCTGGAGCCTGAAGACTTCTGTGCAGCTTCTGCTTGTAGTAACGGCTGGTGGGTGGGAAGAGCGAACGGAAGCATTTGTGTTGATAATTATACACCTCCAGACGGATGCAGAAGGAGGGTGGGAGGTGAGAAGAGAAGCAACAGTTGTGACACCAACAAGGAGGCAGTTTGGGAATCAAAAATGTTTTGCTGTGTCCCTGCCTTGAGTCCTCATGCCTGCAGAGTAGAACTGAGCCAGGTAAGAGCTTAGAAGAAGTTTGAGGGTGAGACCTAGACTCCATCTCCATTTCCTGCTCTTCCCTATTGCTGGCCAGTCTCCTTCATCCCATCCCATTCCTCTGCTTTTGAAATGCTGTGCCTGCGCCCTTCTGTCGTTGGGACAGACTGCAGGGCAGCCCATGTGGAGCAAGCCATAGCAATTCATCAGGCTGGTCTTCAATAGAGTTTGTGTCAATGGGAAAGGAAACAATGGCTAAAGTTTTAACAGGGAATCTATATTTCCACGCAAATCAATCCCAAAGCTTTTAAGGGATGTACATTATAGTTGCGCAGTGTGCCTAATTTCTGCTATTTGTGAATAGTGGGAGTCCTTGCCTTTGCCGAGGACTGCTTCTGATTTTGTCTTAGGGCAAGTGAGGTTTTATGAATGGGGACATCTCAGAGCACAGGCACCCTTTTCAGCCCAGATGGGTGAAACTTGATGAATGTTAGCATTAATCAACATACATAGCAACAAAGCCGCTATACAGAGGGGTGAAGGTAATAGAGGGGAGGGGAAAGACAAATGAGGATAGAGAGAGAGAGAGAGAGCGCACACACACAAGTGAACAGCCAACCACAGTGCTGGGGGACTGTGGCATTTGGAACACAGGTCAAAAGCACTGAAACAGCGCCACCTCCCCTGGGTTTCCAGGCCCAGCTCAAAGGGCTGGAAGGGCTTTTTCATTATCAGGGACTGGCTGCCCACTCTTCCAAGTCATCAGGGGAGGTCCTCCAGGTCCACCCCCTCCCCCCATGGAGCTTAAGGATCAATGCCTCCACTTTCCATGTGCCAGACTGCACTGTCTTCCTCTTCGCTGTCCACCTTGCAAGAATAGTTAACAATCTTCAAGTAGTTTTCTTCATCCAGGTCAATTAATTTGGGCTCTTATGTGTGTGTGTGAGTGCTGTATTAATCTGCTTATCCTTTGCACTGTTTCCCACGCCACCCCCCAAAAAACAAACGCCTTTTTACTGTCGTGCTAAACTGCTGTTTCTTACTTTAGTTACTTTTGTCTTTTTTGGATTGTAATACTGTTGAATTTATTTGTAATGTTTCTTATGGTAATGTGAGACATAGCAAAGGCTTGGTGACTTGTTTGGTTGCCTTTGAACACAAGGAACTTGGACAGGGGATTGGGTACCTGTTGGTTCTGCTGATTTTACAGGGGCTTCCATTATCATTGGCCATGGGCTGTCGTTCTGGAGAGCTTTGCACCCCTTTTCAATGGTTCTCCTTAGAGGAGCAGTTTCAATACGCTCACATCTGGTGCACATTTGGCAGAAACCCCAAGCAGGGGCTTCTTGGTGGCTGCTCCCAGTCTCTGGGACTCAATGCCAAGGGGGACAAGCTTGCCCAATTTTTGACCACACACTAGTTGGCAAAAACATTTTTATTTAGACAGATAAGCTGACTTTAGAATATGTTGAAATTGGTTTTTTTCTGTTGGTTTTGATTTTATTGATTTATCTGCCTTATTTTTCTGTTCTTCCCCACTCTGTATTTTATTGCTGTTTCATTATATCTTGTTGTACTTGTGTTGTTGCATTTAGCAACCTGGAGACCATTTGGTGGAAAGGTGGAAAATAAATTTAGAGATCAAAGACACAAGAACGTATCAAAATGTGTATTTGGGTAGGTAACATGGCACCGGTGGAGGCTGGTTTCTTCGAAGAAATGACAACTCACTTAGGATTTCCTTATTGGTAGAATACCTAGTTGACTCTTCTTATCTCTCTTCAATCTGTGGCCAATTCTGTAGCAACAAATGTGGCCCACAGAAAGAAGTGGTTGCCCAATTGGGAGTTCATTTTGGGTGGTTCCCGCTCCTGCCTTGCCAGTGTTTCCTTCCAAGGTTCCAAGTTCTTCAAATACCATCTTGGTGGAGACTAAAGGCAGTGTGAGAACATCAGATGAAACCTGAAGTTGCAACTGGATCAGGCCAAAGGTCTTGCATCTTGTTCTACACTGGCCAAACAGTTCTCATAATGGGAACCCTGTTGCTGTTGCCAAATCTGCCCAGTAACACAGATAAGAGAGTAACAAGATGCCTGCAGGTGCATCGTGGTGAATGAGTTGTCTCTGCTGACTCATGAAGAATTATTAACCCATTGACCACATTCCTTAACAAACCCAGCATGCGGGACCAGAGTGCAGCAGCAACACTCTCCCCACCTGTGATTCCCAGCAACTGGCATTCCCAGACATACTGCCTCCAATAGTGGAGGGGCAACATAGCCATAATGGCTAGTAGCCCTCTCCTCCATGATTTTTTTCTAAAGCTGTCCAAGTCTGCTTTTGTGGGAGCAAATGCCATGCTAGTTCTGCTTCAGCAAGACTTGTTCTTCTCTATGCTTGGTAATTCTATCTTTAACTATGCTTCCCACCAGCTTTCCTGGAACAGATGTTAAGCTAATGAGCCTGTAATGTCTCAAATCCTTTCAAGATGGCCTTTTAAAAACTGGTATTATATTGGCCCCTTTCCAGTCCTCAAATATGGAGGCTGATCTTCAGGGTGAGTTACGTACTTTTGTTAGAAGATCAGCATTTTCACACTTGAGTTCTTTGCGAACTCTTAAGAACTTGTTGAGCCTTGTCCATTCAAAAGACAAAGAGTGGAAGTCCAAACAACCTCATTCTTTCGTGACTTCAAATCTTCCAGTCTGCCAAAGGATCCCAGACAGCAGTCCAGTGCAGATCTCCAGGAGAGGCACCCACAGGGTGCTTCCTTCAGGTTCAGAGCTGGAAAGAATCCATAAAAGTTCATCACCCACCCAGATCGCACAGGTATGGCAGAGGCCTGACTGCTAGGTTGCTGAAGGATGCTCAGAGTGCAACATCTTGGAGATGGCCAAGGTCCTCAGGACTGGGTTTATGACATCTATGGGAGAATTGCATGCCCTCCCAAGTCATCCCTAATCCTCTTAGCCTCTGTTGGGCAGAGGGGCCACTGAACCAGCCCTTGCCTGCTGTTGAAGAGACCCTCTCACCTACTAATCAAGGCCCCACTGAGAAGGGAAGATTAAAAAATCACAGGGAAGATTACAGATTTCATCAGCACCATGGAAATGTGAATTTTGCATGCAGGAAGCATCTATGCAGACAGCCCTTTACTTCCCTTGATTGACTCACGTTCCAGAATGCTTAAAATGTGTTTGGCAAGGTTAGGGCATGAGGGAAAGGAAGGTTTTGTTAGGCTTATCACGTCGTGCCTATGTACATGCCATATATTTAAAGCACATTGCTTCCCCCTAAGAGTGCCAGGGACAAGTTTGTTAAGGGTGCTGGGAACTGTAGCTTTGTGAGGGGTAAACTACAATTCCCAGGTTTCGGGGGGGGGGGTAGTGTACTTTAAATGTATGGAGTGGATATAGCCTATGTATTTCCTCCCTCCCCCTGTCCCCTTGGGAGCTCACTCACATGTGCATTTCTCCCAAAGCAACTGTGTAAGAGAAGTGAGTCACACAGCAAGCTTCATCCCTGAGCAGGGGCTTATCCTGGTCTCTCTTCCCTGTCTAATGCTCAGCCCACCACCCTGCACTGATTTCCCATCTGGTGCATGGATGATGAGCAGGAAGGGCAAAGGGACAGATCATGACAGGCGGTGGAAAGGGATAATAGGGTAAACACCAACCATAGCCTTCCTGGTTGTTCGCTTATAGTTCACCATCTGGCTAGAGGCTCCCTACTTCTTCATGAGAGGGTTCCAGGTTACCTGAAGCTGTGGCTGGTTCTACCTTTGCACAGTGCCCTGGTGCTGCTATCTCGGAGGCCCGCTTCTTGGAAGCGTTTGGTCCAGCCTGTAATGCCCTGGCTAGGAAGCACGATGAGCTCATGCTGCTTGTCCCACTGTTGGCTTGTGCTGAGCACAGCTGGGAGCAAATGCGCAGGGCCTCGAGTGTGCTATTGATCCTCTGTCTGTGCGGGAGACGGGTGGGGGGAGGAGCTGGCTAGGCGGCTGCAGAGCTGTGCTTTAGATCAAGTGGATGGCTTTCTCTTCCCTCCCCTGTAGATTATCTAAAAATAGCCTTGCAGTTGTGGCATCCATCCTAAAGGCTGCCGTGGCCCCTTTAACTCCATTCCAGTCCAAGCCTTTTATGTCACATAATAATTTGGAAAGAAGATGTCCAAGAAGCTGTGTCTCCCAGCTTTCTTACTACTTAAAACATCCATATCTGTGCAGCCCTTTTAAGGACATGGCTCTGGTTTTTGTGCCCAGGACCATAATATCTGCAGCTGATTGCCAGTAGAAGTGTCTACTGGCTAGAGACTAGGAACACAAAGAGGTTTGCCGAATGTCATGAGATGCGAACCCCTCAGCATCTCATGGCCAGAAACAAGTAGGTGCGGCTCCATCATAACCGTTAAGGCAGATGGACCGGTTTGCGGGAATGATCCTGCGCGGGACTTCTTAAGTTCTTTCTTCTGAGAGAAGAGAAGAATTTGGTGATGTGGGGGAAAGTCCAGCAGCTTTTGACAAACATGCTTGTGCCAGAGTTTTTCCTTTGGGGGGAGGGTTATTCCAGTCTGAGGCCGCCAGCAAATTCTGTACATTCAACAAGGCGTTTCTCCAGTTGCACAGTGGGCTTCAGGGCCAAGAAGATGATGTGGCAAGCTGCCTGGACTCTTTCTGGGCAAAGGCAGAGCTGGGGAAGGATGGCAAAGATAGGAGGATCAGAAGCTGGACTGTTCTTCCAAGTAGACTCCTAGGCATGCTGTGCTAAATGGCACCTTTGCAAGCCCCCATCTCGCCCTCCCTGCTGGTTTCCATTATATGTTTGCCTGCTCAAATGGCGAACCACCAGATTGGCTCCCCAGGGTGGAAGAGAGGGCCAGTTCCATTTCATCCTCACACTTTCCTCAGAATCTGTTTATGCAAATGCTGCTGTTTGCTTTTCCTGGCGGGGTGTATTTGCTCTGCTTGCTGAGCAGATCTGCTCCCTGCTTTGCTTCCCCCTTATTTCCCCTTTGAGAAAGCTGCAGCGAGGTGTACTGAGTTGTCTTCATGCTTGAGGAAAGTCTCCATACTTTTTTCAAGCTGCCCTTTCTTTTATTTGGCAATATTTCTGTGACTGCATTGGTACATGCCCTTGCTTTCACAGGGCTTCGCAAAGATGATAAGTGCTTTCTTGGTCTGGAAGTATCCTGTTCTGTTCATATGAACATGTGGATCCTCAAATATTTCCTTGTACCCCACCTTTCCACCACCCAGTGGGTTCTTCTGGGGGAGTGCAACCTTGTCAGAAACAGGCTGAACATCTAAACCTCAAATGAGGGATAAATTTGTAAGAGTAAGTGGATTGTGCCCCACTGCCCCAGACAGAAACAACAATTTTAAAGGGGGCAGGGAGCCAGGATAATAACTATTAGCTTCCCCGGACTCGTGACTTCTGTTTTAATGAGGAGAAGGCCTGGCTTGTGATCTTGAAATACTTGGGCAGGCTCTCAGAACCAGCAGATCAGCTGCCTTGTCATGTGAGGGCCCCCCCAGAGGGGAAGCAGAAAGCTCTGCTGTGAGTAAATGACTTGCTCTGGTGTGCTAGCTAATCCCCTTGCCAAAATGCTGGCTCTGAATCTGTAGCTCTGTCAGACACAAAACCACCCACAGAGGTGGGTTGCCCCCTCTGTCTTTGAATTGCTTGGCTAGCACTTCATGGAACATGTTAAGGTGGGCTGGACCTCTGAGATCCTAGTAGTGGGCTGGAATCAACGCCCCCCCCCCCAGTGTTTCTTCACCTCAAACTGCTTGATCGAGAAGCAAGTTGCTTTGCCCTCCCCTTGCGATGGGCTGGGGGGGGGGCAGGTGAAGCAAAGGATTTTGATCTTTACAGTGTCAAATGCCTTGACTTACGCTCCTCCCAGTGTATCCCAGCCCATGAAAGAAGTCAGGGAAGAGAGGTCAGGGAGGCAGCAGATGTCACAAAGCCAGCCACTTGTGCTAATCTGAGCTGGCTTGCGAAATAGGCTTTGGGGATTAGGCACTCAGAGCAGGGCCTGAGTCAGGGACCCACAGAGCAAGAGGACAGGAGGATGCTGGGCTTAGAGACAGACATGGCCTTCCTGGAGTCTTTCTTGGGCATCACCCATTTCCAGCCTGGCATTCAGATTTCATTTCTGGAGGGAAGTTCCTAGCGTCCGGTTGTGGTGAAGTCTCGTGTACCACATAGGTTGACCTTCAAACCCTTTTAATCAGCAATTTTTCCCATGCGGAGAGATGTGTGCATTAACCCTTCCCTGGCCTGGGGCTGATGGGCGCTATAGTCCAAAAACATCCGGAGGGCAGCAGGCTGGGGAAAAGCTGGTTTGCCCCATCAGGTGTTGACATTTTGTAGGCGACTGTTTTGCCTTGTGTTCTGGCCTGGGAGAGCAGCTCTGTCAGTGGATTCACCCAATAAACCTAAGATGTTTCTAAATGTGTGTACATTCCACCCACCCACTTTTTCACTGTGCACCTCTCTTGCTATAAAACCCTGCAGAGGTACGAAGCATCCCTGTGAAGATCCCAGGTCTTGTGCCCAATATGCAGAACTGACTGCCTTAGGCAGGGCAGCCATCCCTTTGGGTCCAAATTGGCTTTCTGGATTGCAGGCATGCCTCCCCTTTGTGCTTCACCACCACGACCGCCCTCTCCGTGACCTCCACACTTTCCCCTTCTGCCTTGTTTCAGTCAAACAAGAGCTTACTCTGGAGAGGGGTCTTTCTCCTGCCATGTGCCTCTGGAAATGGGCAGGGCAGTCAAGGGTGTGTGGCGACAGGGAGGAGGGACAGGCACACACCCAGGTGCCTTGTAGTTGGGGAGGGAAGGAATGAAGACTGGCTTGTGTCTCCCTGAGACTTGGGAAGGGGGAGCCTACATCTTAACAACATCTGTTTCAGTGATGAATTGAGAGGCAAATGTCTTGGGGCGGTTCTGTTTTTGTTCTTTGAGCTGCTCTATTTTTATCTTCCCATGTGATGTTCCTTTACATCATATTTACCAAGTTGAAATACAAAACATCCTGTAGTAGTATTAACCGGCTGGAAAGTCTCTCCTGCACATCAGGTTTCACTTAAGATAATCTGCCTGCCTTCCCTGGTGGCGGCGGCAGCAGCAGCAGCAACAATCCTAGTGCATGTTTGGGGATGGAGAAGGGGGTGTGGGGATCTGCTCTTGTACCCGCTCATAGGAGCTTGATGGTCAAAAGGCAGCTTCTGCCTCCTGAGTGGTTCCTACTTTTAGAAGCATAGGATTGGTGGAGCTGCAGCTCTCTGAAGCCCTTTCACAGCCCCATCTGCCTGGCGGACAGCTGGGGGAGGGGGATGAGGGCTGGAAGATCATTGGTCTCAAGGCACTCCAGGAACTTTCCAGTGGCCCCCCTCCAACCCCCCTCCGTTCCTGCAGAAGAGCCAAGAGACAGAAAAATAGTTGCTCTGTGAATGACACAGAATTTCTTCCATCTTGCTCTGCCCCAGAGTCACAAGCAAGAGATATGAAGCAAAATGCTTTAGACTAGAGGAAGGGGTTTGTAGAGGCTCTCAGAGCAGTTTTCTGTTGGGGGGTGGGGAATAGTCTGAAACGTTTCAGGGGGGAACTTGGAAAAGAGCTTGAATAGCAAAGGGGCTGATGTACATCCAAAATGCTCTGTTGGCCTTTACAGACAGTTATGACACCTAGTTTGGGGACTGAAGCTGCCATGGTTGGGCTGGCAGACTCCTGTTGTGGTGACGGAAGAGGAAAAAAGGTAGCGGGAGGGAGTCTTGCTGAATCTCCTGGGCCCCTCATTAGCATTTAGAACTTTTGGCCTCCTCAGAACCTTTCTCTGTTGACAGTGGAGGGCACAGTGTCGAGCTAGGGCTGCTTCTGTTTTACAAAAAGTTACCATAATGCAGTGCTGAGAGACAATTGTCCTGCCACAAGAGGGATGACTCTGCAGGGCAGTGCCAAATTGCAGTCTTCTGTGGTGTTGACCATCTGTATGGAACTGCGGGAGAGGAGAGCAAGTTAAGAGTGTCTAGTCCTTCTGTTGCCTTTCTGCAAGGAATAAAGCTGGGCTTGTAGTGAATTTTCCTGGGCAAAAGCATATCATACAGTTACACGGTGTAGAGCTGGTCTAAAGAAAGAAGATTGCCTTTAGGAGACTTGCCCAACCAGCTTGTTTTGGAATACTGCTCCCACCAGCCCTAGTCCAAAACAACTAGTGTTTCTGACTGATGGTGAGCTACCTGAGTAGGCCCATGCGTATCACACAGTTTCCTTGAACTGCTTATCCTTTTAGGGAATCTTTGCAGAATCCTCCCATACACCCAGCGTTTGCAGATGCCAGAGAGGTAAAACTGCTTCCGGACAATTTCTGCAGAAGTAATGAACACAGGCTAAGCCTGCAGACTGCTGGGCTGCTGGGCAGAACTCGCCATTATCTTCATCTCTGAGGAAGTAGAGGGAGAGAAGAGAAACCTTAAGGGAAGGGGGAGCTCAGGCACTTGTTTAATACCAGGTGATGATGTGTGTGATAGAGAAGTTGAATTTGGGCACATGTAGCATTTTCCCGCTTGATCAAGCTGTATGGCTGACCAGGTGGTGGAGTTGAGGAGAAATTCAAGCTGTCTTCTTTCTGAGCTTCCCGCTAGAGTGCAGTCTGCTGTGGCAGGCCACGGAAACATGATGATGACTAGAGAAGGCATGTGCTGCTCACCTTGGCAGTGAGAGTTAACACCATCATAGTTGCTTTCCAGGAAACCTCTGCAGCTTCTCCCTGAGCAATTCCCCTGAGACAACCCTACTCAGTTGCAACTCACCCTTGTGCTCACTGTGGGCAGCTGAGGTGTCTCAACACAACACTTGTGGGCTTAGGCTTCTCTGTATGTGTACTAACAGCCAGTCTGGTGTGTTGCGTATCTGTGAAGCCTCTGATTTGTGAGTATCAGCATGAATGAATCGGTTCAACTGTGTTTTCCTAACACCTCCTCCTGCCTTTCTAGTATTTCTGCTCCTATAAATAGTAAGGCGGGTTTAATTGTATCTTCTTGCTATGCCATCGTGGGCGAGCCACCCATCGGTGGCAGAAGCTGGAACAGGGGAAGTTAAAGGGATCTGGGAGGCGTGGGTGGGACTCTTGGAAGCCTCTCTGCTGCCTGACTGTTTCTATGTTGTAACTGTGCAGATTAATTGAAAACTGGCTGGGCAGAGATTAGGAGCTGTGAGATGGTGGGCGCAGGAATACAAAGCTGAGGTCTTGCTATGGATGTACCTTCATAGCAGGAAGTGGGTCTCCTCTCTGCATGCCTCACACTGACCGCTGCTTGTTCAGTGTATCCAAATTTAACAAATTTTGCTACTGAACCAGCAGCAGATTGAAATAGTGAAGCTGCAGCCTGTTTCCTGCTTGTGTTGTGCATTGTGCAGCAATATTTGCCAACTCCTGACCCCAAATGAGACGTCTGTGATTTTACAAGCTGCCTGGCGGGCAGGGAGAGAGGCTGCCAGAGTGGCTTTTCTGGTCCGTTCTGCAGTGGTGCACATCTTCTTTACTTGTCGTTCATGAGTGTGGAGCCCAGGAGTGCTGACTGAAGAGCCAAGCATTGACTTCCCCATCGACAGACGATTCGTGGAACTGTCTGACCTGCAACTTTTTTTCCTCTTGAAAAGGCATGATCAGCATCTGATTGTATAAGGGGAAAAAGAGACCTATGTTAGGGGGCAATCCTTGAAGCTTTTCCTGTGACCTGGACATTCTGCCCAATTCCATCAGGTCTGACCCTTGCAGATAACTTCCTTTGAAGAAGGCCCTGTTCAGCCTTGAGTATCAGTTCCCACCCACCCCTTGTCTTTCTGTTGTTTTCCATATATTTGGACAGGATAGTAAGCCTTTGTAAGAGCCAGGAAACAAGTGGCTTGGGCACTTAAGTGCCTCCAGACTCTCCAAAACCTTACAAAAACAAAGGAACTGGGTGCTCGTGAAGAAGGGCTGGGGGGGGGGAGAGAGAGAGAGAGAGAGAGAGAGAGAGAGAGAGAGAGAAAGAAAGAAAGAAAGAAAGAAAGAAAGAAAGAAAGAAAGAAAGAAGTGCATATTTTGTTTCCTACATCCAAAGAGTTATACCCTAAGTTTGAGGAGAGGCTTTGAGAATGATATTTGCCTGCCCATTCTGCACCTTTTTAACATTATGCTGTTTGTTTGAAGGTTTAAACAAGTATTAAGGTTGATCTTTATTGCCAGTGTCTCCCATGACCACCACTCTTTCTAGCAAGAGGACACCCTTTCCCCTTCAAAAGAAGTTTGGCTTTGGGGTTGTCTTTTGCCTCTGTTCTCCATGGCCTAGTGACCGACTTGAATCACAGTTTATCTATGCTGGCTGGGGCTGATGGAAGTTGTAGTCTGAAACATCTGGAGGGCATCAAGTTGGCAAAGGCTGTTTCTTGGACATATTGAGAGTCCTGTTGTGCAAGGTAGTCTTGTGGGTTCATAGAGCATCTCTCCTGAGATGCTTCATCTCCATACGATGTTTTGATTTCCATTTTCCATATCCTAGCCTGCTCTATAGCCGTGCTTAGCTGGGTTACTTTAAATGCTCTTTGGAATGACTTCCTAATAATCAAGTTTTCACTTTTATCTGTCACCTTCCAGCTTTGGTTTTCTATTGCTGTGCCAGGTTTGTGCCAATGTCTGCATATAGGAAATGCATTTTTATGCCTTTTCAGTTCAGAGGCATCTCCACACCTTTCCTCTCCCTGTGACTCAGAGGAGCACCAGAGTTCCTGATCTCTTTTATGACTGTGTAAAACAAAGGCTAAAACAAATGGTAGTCTGCCTTCACTATGTATGCAGGGGAAGGGCCACGGTAGCTCAGTGGCAGAGCATCTACCTTGCATGCAGGAGGTCCCCCATGGCATCTCCATGTAGGGTTGGGAGATCCATGCTTGAAAGTCTGGAGAACTGCTGCCAGTCATTGTGGACAACAGGAGCTGCTTGGTATAAGGCAACTTCATGCAGCTGGAGAGAGTAAAGCTGCCACTTCAAATCAGAGCTAGGATTGCCTGCTGTGATCACGGGTGACAAGCAGAGCTTAGAAACCCACCTGTACTTCTACAGGCGCTTCTTCCTTAAACAGAGTTAACTTCCTCTCTCCTCCTCCTTCCAGGTACCAAAGGCATGGAGTGCTCTCCCTCAACGCCCACCATGAACTCCTACTTCTATAAGTTCATGATCAACTTGCTCAAGAGATTCAGCAGTGAGCGGAAGCTCCTGGAGTTGCGGGGAGCTTTCATCATCAGGTGAGGCCACATCCCGCCTTGAGTTGCCCCCTCTGTGCTTCCAAATGCCTTTCTGGTTTCTGTGTGTTCCTGTGTACAGGTTTGGAGCCTGCCTCAAGTGCTGGGCTGGGTGGGGCTTAGTTCTCTTCCTGCAACCAGTGGTACCTTCCTCTCAGCTCCCTCATGACCCTTCTATTGGTGTGAGGTCAGGAGACAGGCTGTCTATGGGCTGTCGGTAGTGGCACCTGCCCTGTGGAACACCCTCCCGTCAGATGTCAAGGAAATAAACAACTGTCTGACTTTTAGAAGACATCTGAAGGCAGCCCTGTTTAGGGAAGCTTTTAATGTTTGCTGTTTTACTGTGTTGGATGTTTTAATTTGTTGGAAACTGCCCAGAGTGGCTGGGGCAACCCAGTCAGAGGGGCGGCATATAAATAATAAATCATTATATTATTATTATTCCTTTGAACTTAACATGTGAACATAAAAATAGGTCACTGGATCAAGCCAATGGCCCATCTAATCCATCATCCTGATCTCACAGTGGTCATCCAGCTGCCTGTGGGAAACCTGAAAGAAGGATCCGAGCTCAAGATCGAGCTCCCCTTCTACAAAGTCCGGCAGCTGGTATTCAGAAGCATTGCTGCCTCGCAACTGCAGAGGCAGAGCCATCGTGGCTACTAGCCATTGATAGCCCTCTCCTCCAAGAATTTGTCTAATTCTCTTTCAAAGCCATTCAAGTTGGTGGCCACCACTTCCTCCTGTGGGAACGAGTTCCATAGTTTAATTATGTGGTGCATGAAGAAGCACTTTCTTTTGTCTGTCCTGAATCCTTCAGCGTTCAGCTAAATTGGACGTCCATGAGTTCTAGTGTCTAGAAGAGCAGGAGAGAGACTTTTCTCTCTCCACTTTCTCCATGTTTGTTCAGCTTTTCCTCACCAAAGTCAGGGGAGGGGAGAGCAGAGCCTCTGGCTCTTTGATAAACGGAGATACGATGGAGGCCAAGCAGCTGTGAGCTGTACTTCTGTGGTGGGCTGCAGGCTTGCCTGGGACAATGCTCTGCTCAGCTGGGGCAAAACTAGGCTGGCCAGTCGCCCTCTTTCATCAGAGTGTCTCTCTCTCTCTCCCCCCCCCCCGGCTGCCGCCAGCTCATTTGCTTTATGGAAAGGAGCAGCTCATGAGAGGCCAACTGTTGTTCATGAATGCCTTTTAGTCCAAGTGAACTGCATGCAGCAGCCCATGTGAGGGGAGGCAGCAGCCACAGGTTTCAAGCCTTGGGTTTCCTGTGTGTCACAGAGCCAGGCCTGCTTTTGGCTACCCTAGATTTTGAGGATGCATTCCTGAATGAGAAACGAAAGGATTCTGTTCAGACCGAGAGCCTACAGACTTTGGCACCATTAGGATGTGCCTCTGTGTGTGTCAGGCGGAGAGAAGACTTCTTAAATCTCTCCAATTGTGGGTCAGAGGATGCAAGGGCAGCTGTGCCGGCAGGCCTCACTCTTGCCATGGGCTTGTCCACAAACCCACTCATAGAATCAGAATAGTAGAGTTGGAAGGGATCCCATCCAGTCCAATCCCCTGCAATGCAGGAATCAGAGCTAAAGAATCCCTGACAGATGGCCACCCAGCCACATGTTTAAAAACCTTCAATGAAGGAGAGTCCGTTCTACTGTCCACCAGCTCTTTACTGTCAGAAAGTTCTTCCCAATATTTAGTTGGAATTTCCTTTCTTGTAATTTGAATCCATCGGTTCACGTCCTCTCCCTCTGGAGCAGCAGAAAACAAGCTTGCTCCATCTTCCATGTGGCAGCCCTTCAGATATTAGAAGCTGGCTATCGTGTCACCTCTCAGTATTCTCTTCTCCAGGCTAAATATACTCAGCTCCCTCAACTGTTCCTCATAAGACTTGGTTTCCCAGGCCCTTGATCATCTTGGTCGCCCTCCTCTGCGTGTGTTCAAGCTTGTCAATATAATTTCTAAACTGTGGCACTCTCATATTGCAAGAGTGGATCACCTTGAGAACAAATTATTTTTATTAGTTATGTCTATTTTTATCCATGTCTGCAGCTCTTTTCCAAGTAATGCATCATGCCCAAAAGAGAAGGGATTGCTCCTGGGAGCTTATAAACCACATTTTGACTATTGGGAGGGAGGGAGGGAGGGAGGGAGGGAGGGAAGGAGGGAAGGCAGATGGGTGAGGAGAAGGAGGGAGTGCTTCTGTTTTCCTCTGTCTCTCAAATGGATTGGCAGATGCAGGGCTGATTGGAGAACATGGGTGAAAGGGCAACTTTTTCAAAATATTAAGAGCCACAGGATCTTCCTGACAGGCTTCTTTCCTAAAGGCCCTCAAGACAAATTCTGGGGTTTGGCTGCCAAATGCAGACCCCAAATGCATCAGTAGCCCATGAAGCATCTGATTAGCGAGTCCAGGTTCATTTCTAGGTCAGGCCAGCAAACCTTTCAAGCCGTCCTCCCCTCCCTCCTTCCTTCCACATTTTGGTTTTGAGTAGGACACAAACTCTTATAACTCCGCTTACATAAGAGTCATTAGGATGCATGGCAGCCCACTCTGTGGCCGTTGACCATTTGGCTTGCAAGGTTGGTGGCAATCGGAGCGTTACTTTTCTGTAGCTAGAACTTCGATTCATTTTTAATTGCTCTGTGGCGAGAGGCACAAAGAACCCGCCCTTTTGTGAAGGTTGCCCTTGTTTTTTGGTTGGCATGTCCTGAACATGAATGGCTGTTCTTGTTTGCTGCTGTTGTTGTCTTCGACACGTCCAAATTGTTAAGATTGGGAGCCATTGGCCAATATTTTCGTTGGCTTCACAATGCCTCCCCCTCGCTATTCTGGCTGTGCCACTGGGGCTTGCCTTGACATCCCTTCCCTTGAGTTTTCTCAGAGAGGAAGACTCGGGTGTGTCAAAGTGATGAAATCAATTGCCACAACTCACTCTACAGTGATACCCCGATGCAGGAATAATGCTCTACGTCAGTGGTTTGCAAAGTGGGCAGTACTGAGCTTACCAAAGGAGCCTTTAAGAGGCAAGGAGGCGTGGTGACGGGAGAGTGCTGGAGGTGCAAATTATTATCAGACTTTGAAAAGCTGGTATCACTGGATCAAGTTCACCAGCTTTGTTGAATTAATTAAATTGAACAGTTTTAATTGGATTTTGAATAAACATGAAATTAATTGTTACCTGTTTGAATTTTATTAAGTTATTATTCTCCTTAGTGGGTTATGCAACCCACTATTCTGAATAGTGCTTTTCATAGCATAGGGTAGGGGCCACTGGGGATGAGTTTATGGAACCAGGGGGTCAGTGTTTTTTTATCCTGTGAAATGCCCTGAGATCTTTGGGTGAAGAGCAGTATATGAATATATAAACAAAAATAAATGAAACAAGAAATTTGGGGACCACTTCTCTAGAAAATAAGACACCAACCATCTAGTGGAAGTGGCAGCGATCTCTGCTTAGATCCTAAGGGTATTTAGTGGGCCTTCTTCATAACATGTTCTACCTAGCTGCCAGTGCGAAGCTTTGTAACAATCACTTGTGCTTCCTCTTGCTGTTTTGCTGGATAAGGAAAGAAGCACCTCTGGTTGCATCATTCTGTTTTGCTGTTCAGGAGACTTGAGTGCGCCTGGCGTGAGGCTCTTGTGGGCATAGTCCGGTGAGAATCTGAGGGCAGCAAGAAGCAGGTCGTTCTCCAGGCCTTTTGTCATTTGATTACTTTGCCATTCTAAGCTTGTCACTGAATTCTGGGGTACAGCCCGCACTTTTTGGAAAAGACCAGCTGGTGCCACAGTGTTCATTCTGCACTTGAAGTAGTAGTTTACTGCAGCCCTCAGCTGAATGTGGAAGAGTTGGCTTCACTTGCCCAGTTGGAAATGGGCCTCTTGTGTTATCCATGGCTGTGCTCTGTGGGTATGTCAAGGTAGTTGGAAGTTTTGGAAATCAGAGTTAAGATTCTCTCTGCAAACAAATGTTTTTCATTGAGTTGAACAGGTGCCACAAATGTGCCTGCTTCCACAAAGACTAAGAAAGAGGGAGGAGTTGAGAGCATGATAGACAGGTGGAGAGGAAGGCACCAACTCAGCGTAGTCAGTGCAGAGGACCAGGGAGCTGCCCTTACAATTCACCCCAGTCAGGTTTTTTTCAGATTTCTTGAGATTCCAATTTTTTTTTGAAATACCACTGAGTCTTAGAAAGCTACTAACATTTTGCAAAGCAGTATGTGTCAGCCTCAAACAGCCACTATCCATGGCTTTCAGAATCCCAGCAGCAGCAGCCTGCTGACATTCTCTTCCCCGTTCGCATGGCCAGGGAATTCTCATCCTGAGGATTGCAGGAGGTCACGCTGGGCTCCCCCTGTTCTTAGAAGCTGGAAGTCTTTGGGTCTTGCATTGTTTTTATACATAGGAGGACTGGATTTTCCTGCTTTGCTCAATGCACTTTGGCAGTGGGTTCCTCGGAGGATGGGAGAGGAGAAGGTGGCTTGTTGGGTTATAAACCAGTGGAATGGAAGCCACAGTATTCAAGTCCCTCTTGCATGATCAGAGAAGGCCACAGGGCAAGGGGAGCCAGAGCGCAACATGGGTGCCTCTCAGTGCTGCTAATGGGGCAGGGTTGTAGCTCAGTGGGAGGGCATCTGCTTTGCCTGCAGAAGGTCCCTGATTCAATCCCCAACGGCATCTCCAAATAGGGCTAGGAAAGGATCCTTGCCTGAAACCCTGGAGAGGTTCTGCCAGTCAGAGCATACAGTACTGAGCTAGATGGACCGAGGGCCTGATTCAGTATCAGTCAGCTTCCTGTGTACGATGCCACATTTATCTGTATGCCTGTGGTGCTCTAATCTTGCCCCTTTTCCTTTTGAAGGGTAGGTTTCTGTTGAACATGAAGCAAAATATTTGATGACGAGAGCAGTTTGACAGTGGAGCTGATTTAGCTGAAGGGGAGTGGTGGGTTCTCCTGTGCTGGATGCCTTCAAGCAAGCAGGGGATGGACAGCCATCTGTCTACCCGGGGTGCTCCAGATCTCTGGCTTTCCTGCATCAAGCTGTAGTGGGGATTGGCGGTGTGGGGGGGGGGGACTGGGCTTCCGGGAACTCCACAAGGCTCCCTCCAGCTCTCAGTGGATCTGAGCAAACTGCCTAAAACTGCAAGCCCAGGCTTTATTTATTATTATTTTTTAGTTAATAAATTGATTTGTTCAATAGATTCATTCAATACAGCAATAGGATTATTTACAAAATTAAGCTAATGTATGATACCACACTCCATCAATATGTTGAGGCATCTTGCGTCTGTGTGGGAGACCCTTTGGTTGGGCAAATGTCC
Source organism: Podarcis liolepis (assembly GCF_965112155.1). Classification (NCBI taxonomy): domain Eukaryota; kingdom Metazoa; phylum Chordata; class Lepidosauria; order Squamata; family Lacertidae; genus Podarcis; species Podarcis liolepis. Next base: position 54,892,586 of record NC_139561.1, on the reverse strand, counting down.
AATTTATTTTACTCATTGATGTAAATTCACGGATCTCCTTTTCCATTCATCGCAAGGCAATGTACTTTCCTCGTGGCTCCAAGAGCTTTGCAAAGTGGTGAAGGTGGCCCTGTGCACAAAGCGACTTCTCTCCCTCTTTCCTTCCCCCAAAGCATGCATGATGTTTGTAAGGTAGAAAGCATTCTTGGCGGTGTTGAGATTATCTCAAGGTAATAATTGACTAGTTAAGCAATCTCTAAGTAGCCATTGCTGCAATTAAATCTTAATTGGTCTATCTGCACTGGATAGGACCCCTCATTGCTGACATGTGGCTAAGCATAACTACTTGGGAAACAGCTGGTCCATTCTGTGGGGAGAAGGCATATTGGCCAAAGACCATTCATTTCAGAGATGGTAATGGCTCCTTTGGCGCTATTAGCATCCCCGATAAATAAGAGGATGCTTTTGAAATACGCAGGGATCATCCGTGCTTGGTCTCAGTGCTCATTTTTAGTAATTGATTGACATTAAGCTTCACATCTGCAGCCTAATGGCTTCAGATTCTGAGAGTGGGAGGCAGGCTGCCTAGTTAGGTAGGTGGTCAAAGTGAGCATGCCAGTGCTTGTGATGTGGAAGCCCGCCCCCCCCCACACACATCTATACTAGATGTAGATGCAGAAGTGGCATATATCTGCAGTATGGGGCAGGTGGCAACTCTGCTTTCAGAAGAACCAGAATGACAGGGAGTGATTTTTGCTTTTTAAAAAACCTTTGCATGGGGGGGGGGGTGAGTAGCTTTTCCGAGGGGTTTCTTGGGCGTTGGAGCAACTTGTAAAACTGAAGCCAGTCTGTTTCGATTTGGTAGCTTCCTGCTAGAGATAGGCAAGCTCTCTTTGGCCTGGATTGAAAATGTTCAGAATTTTTCCAGGGCAGAAAAATGGGGGAAAGGAGAATAATTTCCCAACCTCCTTCATTTCCCCACAGAGACACGGCCCCTTCCCTTTCCTCATAGCAGCAGCTGATTAGTTTAAACCAGACCCTGCTGGAGAACCCTAGGAAGAGGGACACGTCCTGCTTTCAGGGGGGGCCACGTGTCCCTGAGAAAGAAGACCCAATGCAAAGCAAAACGCTTCTCCTCTTTGTCCTTGCTGTTCCGGTGCCATCAGCAGCCTTAAATATGAAGACGGAGCTTCTGCGCCCAGTGGGCATTTGGCCAGTAGGGGAATGAATGCCCTTGGCGTGGGAGGCTGCACAGTCAGTGGTGTGCAGAAGGGAGCCGCTTCAGAGTGCAGGTGCCTCTCTGGGAAGAGGGTGGCATTTGGGAACCACTGTGTTTGCCTTCCCCTGGGCTTCTTGTGGGTTTGCCTTCTTCCTGCCAAGTGGAGTCTTGTGACTGGAGGATGCATTCAGTTCATTACAGCCGGCTGTGATCTTAGCACTCCTCGCTCTTTCCTCCGGTCTGTTAGTCCCACACCTGGGAAGAAGGGGTTGGACACTCTGTTTTTGAAAACCCTGCTTAGGTTATTCACTTGGGTAGCTTAGTTATCAGTTTGTTTTGCCCCCATGATGTCCAGGTCCAACTAGACAAAGGCCCCCCCCCCCCCATTTCAGCATGGGGATTAATAGAAGGGCCGTGACAGGAGCGAGTATTCTCAGTAACTATACTTTTAAACAAACCACACTTCCTTGAGTTTCAATGTCCTCAAGAAGTGTATCTGTTCTAAAATTGAAAGCAGAAGCTTCCGGTCTCCTTGCAGGCACAATTGAGAAGTAGGAATACAGAAGCCTAAGACTTGCGATGTCTAGCTAATGTAGTATTAGGAAACCATGGTCTCCTGTTACATCTGAAGTGAGCCATGGTTCTCTGTAGCAGAAGATGCTAATTGGCTGCCATTAAGTCACTAATCATTTGTGTGTAAACTATTCACCCAATTCCCTATGCATATCTGAATGCAGTGAAGGTATCTGAAGGTGCCATCTGCCTTCAACACTCCTCCTCCCTCTGTGGAAATCCTTAATAACATTTATTCACCTTTCTCATGCTGTGTAAAAGGAAGGTGCAGCCTTATCACTGCATATTCCTCAAAATTGGATAAGCCTGTGAGCATTTGCTCTTGTTAGCCCTCCTGAAGCGTCTTCATCTATTGCGTTTCTAATGAAGAAATTGAATGGTTAGAAATAAGGAGCTTGAGCTGCCTCGGAAATTAGGCCACAGCTGTCAGCCTGAAAGCAAAACATGCATCTCTGAGGAAGATGCTGGCAGAATCCGCTGCTGATTAACCCCCTTTTAAACCGAGATGAAAAAACAAAAACAAAACTCCTGGTGCCTTGGAGCAAGCTGGAGAAAGCAGCCAGAGAGAGGCAGAGAATGGAACATGATGCCTCCTCCATAGAGCGAGGGCAGAGATCTTCATTTCGCTGTGGGTCTTCGGAGCTTTGGTCCAGCTCAGCTTTCCCTAACCTGGTGCCCTCCTCCAGAGGCTTTGGGCTACAACTCCCATCAGCCCCAGACAGCCCTGCTGTGTAGTCTTCCCTTAGCATGGCCTTGCTGGCTGGGGCTGATGGGAATTGCAGTCTAAAACCTCTGCAGTGTTTAATAAACACTTGGGGCAAACTGAGCTTATTACAGAGTGACTTAAGTGTCACTGTCTCTGTGTTGTTCCACTCAAAGGTCAGCGAATCTGACCCCCTTGTTGGTACAGAAAATCTGTTGCCACAGCTTCCCTAATAGGTGCCCGTCCAGCCTTTGTCAAGAGGCCTGTAGCGAAGGAGAGGCTGCAGCCGCCTTCCAAGGTAGGTCTGTTCCACTGCAGAAAAAGCTTGTGCCGTCGGCTTAAGTTTACTGGAGGTCCTTTTTCTTGTTCTTTGAACCCGTTGATTCCGAAGCTGCTCCCTGAAGGAACAGAAAACAAGTTCGAACTCGTTCTTCCATGTGAATTTAATTTTCAAATAGTCAATGCCTCAAGCTCATGTTTATATTTGTTTGCACAGGGTCAGATGCCATCTACATGGTACATTAAAAGTGTTCCCTATAGACCCCTTGGAAGCAGTTTAAATAGTGGCGTTCTTGCGATACAGTCCTTGCCTGCTGATTCTGTGCTGTATCTGTCAATCCTGAGCCTTTGGGGAATGGTGCGCAAGCCCATTTCACACCCACGCACACACACCCAGTGCTCACCGTTGGGCTCTGTGGGAGTCCTTGGCCATAAGCGCTCAGTCATGCTCCATGGCGTCTCTTGATCTCTCTGAGAGCAGAGATAAGCAGGAGTTTTGGGATGGCGTTTGCTGCAAGTGCCTCTTTGATGCTTGCTCTGTCATACTGGCAGAGGAAGGCTGCTGCAAAATATGGGTTGCGGAATTTTCCACCTTTTATTTTTTGTCATTTTGCATGGTCTGTTGGAAGGTTGGCTGTCTTAGTTCTGGGCAGTCAGAAGAGTTGTGCCAGGGGGTGTCCCTTTTAGCCAGGAGAAGCTGGGGCTTCTTACCAGGCCCGGCAGAGCCTCGCGTCACCAAACTCCGCCATGAGGGTGCTGCTTTGATCCTCTTGTGTTCCCTCGCCACTCAGCACCAGCTGCTGCTGCATTGCTGCGGCCTGGACACAGATCTTCATGTGTAGCGGATGGGGGCAGTGGAGCTGGAGCGGCCATGTGGCAGCTGCTCAGTTTTTCAGCGATTCTCCTCTTGTTATAGGCTCGGCCAACATGCTTTTCCGTAGAGGCCTGGAGTCAGGAGTCAGAGTAGCTCTTTGGGGTGTGATCCTGTAACTCTGCAGAGAGCCCAGCAGGGTGGGTGAAATATGGGCAATTGCAGGACAGAGCCTCCCTCCAGAGTGTTTCCTTCCTGTTCATATTTTCCTGTGTGGCTTATGGTAGCCTTGAACACAATGGCTTGGGAGATGCTTGCTCACTCACGCTCCCTTTCCCTCTGGCTCCACTGTCTTTCCTCATCCTCCATGATTCCTTTCCTTAGTTCCCTGCTCTGGAGCTTTAATAAAGGCAGGGCTGGCAGGAGGGATAGTCCCATCCTGTGGTTTCGGCAGGGGGAAAGGCAGTGTTAGGTTCATCTTCTGCCATTGCTTTGGCCCCTCCAGAGTGAGAAGGTTTACTAGAGGAAGGCAAGAACTTGTGGTATCTCTCCTGCTTTGTTGGTATTAGGGCATTCTAAAAATGCAACAAGGTTGTCCATGTGGAATTGTTTCTGCTCCCATACACTCTGCTTGAGCAAGGGGCAGTACCACAGGCCATATTTCAACAAGCCAAAATTAATGGCTGTGATCTCCACAGGATCTTGGGAATTGCACAGCAACCAGATTTCAGGAAAAGGCTGTGTCCTGTCCATGATGGAGTCAGGACTGCAGTCCCCCCTCCCCATCTTTTCACATTTTGGCTCCTTATATGCCTGTTGCAGAAGCTCAGGCTTTATGTCCTGTGTCTGGTCATGCTAGGAGGCTTTCCTCTCTTTCAGCCACAACACACAGATGACCTGTATAGACACACACTCCCAGCTTGTTTTTCCTTCTGTCCTCCAGTCACTCACAAACATCAGCTCCTCCAACCATCTCATTCCTGTAGCAGCCATCTTGGTTAAGGGAAGAATCTCTGCCCAGACAAGTCATTTGTGCTCTTCCATTAATGATAATCCATTGATTTACAAAGAGACTTGAAAATGTATAACACAACAGGTTTTTTTCAGAATAGGAAGGGCAGACCCTCTGCTGTTCCTTTGAACGTCTGGCTGCAATTAAAAGGGCATGAAAGCTTCCTGCTGTATGCTGTACCTGTGCAAAAATGGCTACAAGCGACACAAAATTGATAAAAGAGAGGCGTTTTAAGTAAACTGCCATTTTTCAACAGGTCTGGCTGGATTTAATGGATCCTCCACGCTTGGTTAAATCTTCCGTATTTTATTAACACTTTGAACAGTGTGCCCTCTCTATGTTCTTCTCTGGCTTGTATAATTCCACAGCAGGCCAAACCTGCTTCTGCTCTTTCCTGCCTGTGGTCCTTGGAGTGTTATTGACTTTCAAGTGTGAATGGTTAATGGCCTTTGCCTTGCTCCTGCTCCTGCTCCTCATAGAGGGCTCTGTGTGCCTCGCTGCGCCTGAACGGCTGAGGGGTGCCTGGGGTGTGATTCTGCTTGGCCATCAAGCCCGTCTTTCAGCCGTGGCAGTCTCTTCCCTGGAGTCTCCAGATGCTTCACAGCAAGCTTTAGAGTTTAGTAACCTGGAAGCAGCAACTTCCCCTTGCACCTCCACATAGCAAGTTTTGCCCCGACCGCGTGGACACAGGGAGAAATGTGCAAATGCCAAACTCAAAGGTAGAACAGCTACCCGCAGATGTGGAAAACCAGATTCAGACCTTGAAACTACCCAATGAGGTCTGGGCAACCTTCCTCTTTCTGTTAGAGCATTTTCAGTCCTATCTAGCAAATGCTGCTTATGAAAGCCAAAGGTACCTCTGGGTGTGTCTGGACTCCGAGGGATCTTTGTCACCCTATTCCTGCTTCCTTGGAAATCACAGATGGTGCAAAAGGGGCTCCATCTAGACCTGAGTGTGGGTTGCGGCCTTGCCAGTTACTAGGTCAGTGAGTAGAGCACACACTTTGCATGCAGAAGGTATCAGGCACCTACAACTAGGGCTTGGAAATGCTCCTGTATGAAGAGGTTACACAGTGTCTCCTCTCAATTGACCGTTCACTCTGATTTGTTTTGATGGAGATTATACGAGTATGGGCATCCCTCTTGACCTGCTTGTGTGGAAGTTATACATCTTCCCATCGAAAAAAATTTGTCCCACAATTTTTTAGTTTAAAAAGTATTTTTTTTATTTAAAAAAAATGAATTTGTTGTGTCAGATCACTTTAATCCACTTTAATTGCACAAACCCAAATTTCCAATGTGTTATTGAATCCCTCCTGCAAAAGACTGGGAGCCTGAAGAGTCGCTGTCAGCCAGTGTCAACCAGGGGAAGGGAACTTGCGGCTCTTCAGTTGTTGTTGGACTCCATTTCCCATCAGCCTCAGCCAACTTGGCCAGCAATGATGGTAGTAGTAGTCCAACAACATCTGGAGGGCCACAGGTCCTGATCCCCTGGGTATAGACCATGCTGAGCTCAATGGACCTTGGTGTTGGGCAGTTTCCTATGTGACCTGCAGGGGAAAGTCTTGTGTGCTCTCAGCCCCTTAGAACAAGCTGTTTGAGCTGGCAAAGCACTATTGCAGCCTGCAAAGGCACATTTCAGACTGTGGGCACAGAGACTGCAGAGGTGTGAGACAAATGCCTGCTCTCGTCATCGCAACACAGTTTCCCATTTCAAAGCAAGCAAATCCATGGCAGGCTGAATGAGGGGGCTGGCCTGTAGCCAGGGAATGCAAATAATAAATAGCTGAATGGAAATCTGTGCAAATGTCTGTGTTTTGCCAGCTCCTATTGATAGAGAGGTTGTGTAGTGTGAGAGGCAGCAGCAGAGAGGCTCTCTCTTTTAGATTACTGTACCCACCTGCTCCCCCCCGGTGGCCTCTCTTCAAGCAGGTTGGAGCCTGAACATGGAGCCAGAATCCCTGAGACAGTACCTTGGAAAATGATATCAGGGCCAGAACCTGCAAGGCCTTTTTGGCTTTTTTGACCCACTTAGGCAGAGAGGGGCACCCAGCTGACTTTTGCTATGCCTAGGTCAGTTGTAGTATGTAATGTGCCCTCTGGGGTATTCCTGCCATTAGGCCTGAGTGATGTATTGGTACATCATCTCGGACCGGTTTGAGGTCCAGATTGTGATGGCGTTTTGACCTGGCCATATATTGTGGGTGGGGCTGGCACCTTAACTCCCTTCTCCAGCCAAATGGGCAGGCTGCCTCCTTCCTCCCTGTGCCGGGCAGGGGCAGGGGCAGGGGCAGCTTCACCCAAGTGCCTTGCAGGGCCAGTGCTCCTTCCTTTTCAGCATATATCACTAAATTGCAATGTACACCTGGTGATATGTCACAGTGTTGAAAGCCTGATATCGCCTAGCCCTGCCTGCTGTGAACCCTTGTTGGTATGCCCTGCATGATAGTGATGATGCCGCCGCCAACCTTGCACGCTTGGGGCTTGTGCAGCAGATAGTGCCACCCGCTGCGGTTTGCTAGGGTGCCTCTCTGCAGCCTTCCCATTGCCCATGTGCCATAATCCTCCTCAAGCCGCTTGTCCCAAGGATGCCAGGAGGGAGGGAGGAGGGGATAGAGGCTGGCTTTTAATGAGATGGAATTCACCCATCAGAAATGTATGTGCTCCACATTTCCCACGTTACTGAGATGACATAAGGGAGTTTCCATGTGGAATGCTTCAGCTGTCGGTTGGGATCACAGAGGACGCCAGCTGCAGCATTGCCCCTGTTGGTTCTTGCTGCTCCTGTTGTCTCTCCCCACCCCTCTGCCCTCCACCTTCTGTGGAGAGCCTCTATAAACTTCCCAGAGGTGAAGCAGGGCAGAAAAGAAGTTCTTGGTTTGAAACAAGAACACATAATAAGTCTTCTTAGTTGCCTTCCCCCCCTCTCACTGCCCCAAACCCAGATGCAGCATGGCTGTTGCTTCAAGGTAGTAACTGAAGAGCCTCAAAACGCTGAGTGCCATCACTGTGAAGCGTATGTGACAGGTGTGGGTGTGTGGCATGGAAAGAATTGCCTGTTGTGTCTCAGTATGTAGAATCTTTGCATTCAATCTTGTATCGTTCGCTCGCCAGGGAGCGCAGTTTGCTGTCTCCGTCAGGGCCTTTTCAGCCTCTTCTCCAGAACTGACATGTCAAAAAGCTACTTGGTGAGTGGGAGTGGGGGAGAGAGAGAGAGAATGGAAGAGGCCTTTCCCTCCTCCTCTTCCTCTCCCTTTTCCTCCTTTCTTTTCACCTGGATGAGGGGCCCTTGAGTTGTCGCCCTTCCTCAGTGTTGTGCTTTGAGCAGTGGCCTTGGCAAGAAGAGGCATCTGGGTGGGCCTGGCTTTGTTCTTGTTGTCTTCACCCACCTAATTGAGAACCAGAATCTGAAATGCAGCCCAGGAAGTAGCCGAAAAGGGCAGCATCGATATGGCTGCAGCAGCCGCTGGTGTGCCGTCTGTGTGACATTCCTTTCATGCAAGCTCTTTTTCAGATTTCCCCAGGCCACAAAGAAACAAAATGAAAAGAAAACCCAAGCTACCTTGCCAGGCTAATCGAAAGCAGGCTTGCTAGTAGCCACCCATTTCCTTTTGGGCTCCCGCATGAGAGGAGTCAGGCATGAGCCAGTGAGATGTCAGGGCTTCTATTTCTGGAAAATGGCTCCTCCTTCCTCCTCTTTGGTCAAGGGAGCCAGACGTCCGTCTCTCTCTCTCTCTCCTCCCTGCTTGCTGCTGTAAAGTGTGTGTGTTTGGGGGCAGGCAGTCACTGGTGGGCTCTTCCCTCACTCTCTTCCTTCATACATCTCTTTCTTCCTGGCTGCTGCTCCTTCTTTTCCTAGAAAACTTCCCAGACTGTGTCTGCTTTTTATAGTATTGATCTTCACTCCTGATCTGCAAAACACAGAGCAGTTTTTTAAGGAACCCTGTTGATAAAAGTCACACAAGCCAGGTCAGAGTTTCCCTCCCTTTCATTCTGGGAGAGGAGGGAGCTCTCCTTCTCTTGGTCAGGTTGGAAGACCACACCCAACCAGAACATGATGCTGTCTCAGATACAAAGACTGTCCTCCAGGCTCCTACCATAAAGTAAATATTACTCTGCATCAACAAGATTTTCTTGAATCCAAGTCCAGCATCAGAATCCACATACTGTTTATTTTGTTCAGAGACTCCAGTCACTGGCATGATGGTTTTAAGCCTTGGATATATCTACCTCCTGACCCCTTAGCCTTCTTGCAGAGACTTGGAATGTCTCCTCAGAAGTATGAGAAAGGTCTGTGAAGATCTTCCTAATAGATTGTCTTGTGATAGAAAAAGTGTGTATAATCCACTTAAAATTACTGGGCCTGGCTGTCATTTTCAAAGTGGGCGAGTCTGCACTTTGCAGATGGCAAGCTGGGTCTGCATTTTGGAGTGGCACATCTTGCTCACAGAATTTCTGGCTTTTTTGCCACCCCTTGCCCAGTTTGGTCAATAGATGCAACGTGTTAGGATTGCCCAAGTGGAGACTGTGTGGATGAAGTTTGTGCCCCTGTCCTCCGCTGGGCATCTTAAAAATTAATCAGTTGGCATCTCTTGCTGAGATAAAGAATCTTCAGCATAGGTTATTAACAATCAGCATGCCGACAAAGCAGACAGGGCCATCAGAAAGCTGCTACCCCCTTCCTTCTGCTCTGTCGGAGATAGATCTGCTCCCTGATTTGATTGCCATTAAACATGTGCCTGGTCTCACCAGCAGGTTCACAGCGCTGCTATTTTGAGCCCCCTTCCTGTTAGCAGGAAAGATGGGGCGGCTGTGTTTTCCTTCAGGAGAGTGTCGGATGCCCTCAGGCAGTATTTACAGATGCCACTTCTGATTAATTGATGGCAAAGTGTTTTGTCGGTGCAGGAGCAAAGGACAGCTTGTTATGGGCCTGCAGAGGCCCTTCAGCCCTCTCTGTAGAGGAAAGGGGAGATCCTCACATCTGGCTCTGTGTAAAGTAGGGAGCAAAGAAGTGTCAGGAATTTGCACTCCCGTTCTAAAGTGGTGTTCACAAGGAACACCTTTATTGTTCATATTTATATGTTGGCAGTCTAATCCTAATGGGGCCTATCAGAAGCACAGATCAAAATGGTAGCATATCAGAAGCGCAGATCAAAAAAAGCAAATCAGCTTGCCATACAAAAAGTACGTTCTAGGTAGTGAATTCCACAGAATAGGGAAGCATGCTGAGTGGGCACTTCTTGATCCAGAAGGCCTTGGTGGGCGCTCAGAGAGCAGGACTTTTGTCTGGTGAGCTGTTAACGTATGGGAGGATCTGATCCCTGAAGAAACCTGGAGTTGGAACCTTTAGGGCTTTAATAGTTAGAGCAAGTCCATCAGTGTCAGGGTGATGGGCTTCTTCCAATTGGCATCCATTGAGAGCTGAAGTTTCCAAATATTCTACAAAGACAGCCCTGCGCACAATGCATTAGAGTCCAAAGAAGAAGTTGCCAGAGGATGTATAAAACTGAGAAAAATAGGAAAGAGCACATTTGCAAAGCCACGACCAGCCACCAAGGCTGCCTAGAGGCACAGCTAAATCAAAGAGCATTTATCCCAACTGTTCATCTGGACCCCAGGCAGCCCTCCTCCTTTCCCCTAACCCCCATGCTTAGTAGAGTGCCCCCCTTCCTACAGCTTCTCTTCTGGGTGGAGTTGGTTTGCCCTGTTTTGGCCCATGACAACTTCTCAGGGAAGCCAGTGAAAAGGAGAAACAGAACAGTGTACCTTCTCAACACAACGCCAGCAAATTCTGGACTGATTTGCAGCAATCCTGTTTTTGACCTCACAGTTGCTAATGGAATTGCCTAGCGAACATGAGAAGAAAGGAGGCTGGCCTCTGAACTGGCCAGAGGAATAGCAGCCATGAGCGGGTGGGCACAGGATGAGGAGGGCACCACCAGCAAGGAAGGTTAGCCTGGCCTGGCTTACAACTCACCACTTAGTTCTGGCCAGTATCAGTCTGATCTTCCTCATGCTTTTCCCTCCACCAACACTCAGGTGCCCTGTGTTTTTAGTTTGTAAGCCTGAGAGCAGGGTCTGTGTTTTCAGAGACACATCTTTATCTGAAAAATGAGCTGAGAAATATATAATAAAATGGAGTTCAGGTAAGAATTGCCTCTCCATTCCAGAATGCATGGTCATCCCTGATAATGCTGGGTAAGGTTTTTGTCCTTCATGCTCAGTCCAGCTCTGACTGGGGCCAGCTTATGCGTTCCATCCCTTTGATGGGAGGTAGGAGGCACATACTTGAGCCATGTATCTTGTTTTGGATTGTTCCACTGAACTGTGGCCTGTGCACACTTGCCACTGCGGCACAAGCAGAATGCTGCAGCTTCAGGTGATTTAAACATCTGAGCATATACCATATCTTCGTTTCCTAGGGAATAGTTTCCCCGATCTCAAGAACATGCCCTAATCATGTTTGCTGGGTGTTGGTCAACACCTGCTCACATTTCTCTCCAAGTCTCTCTGAGAGAGATTAAAGGGAGCTGCATATGCAAACCTTGGTGCTTGTATTCTACAATCTCTTGCTGAATCACCCTCTTTCAGACTTGAAGCTGTTCCTGCAGTAAGAACCCATTGGGTGCTGATTCTGAGAATCCCATCCCTGCCTCCCAAGGAAGCAGCTGACAACAAGACTCTTGCAAGCTGCTGCTAGTGGAGTGGAACCCTCTGATGGCGATGGGGGCCTGGGAGGGGGCGAAGCCTTGCTTAGCGATGAGCTTGGAGAGGCAAAGCCCCCTTGAGTTGGCTCCCTTCCCAACTCTCTGGAGCTGTATCCCAAAGTTGGAGGCCTACTTTTTCAAAGCGTGTCTCTGCAATTTAAATGGTCTTTGACAAGAAAATCTTAATGAGTGTCAATGCACTAGGGGAGCGGGGTGGGGGTGATTTCTCCAGAGTTTCTGTTTGGGACTGATTGAATGACTATTCTTGGACTTGAGCAGAGGCCTTGAAATGAATTATTATTCTGTGCTGGAAATAGATCAAAACCAGAGCTTAGAGCCTTTAGAAGGGCTGAAAGAGAAAATTGATCAAGTCTCCCTCGCCTGGGGTAACTCGGGTTGCCGTTTCCCATGTCCTTTGAATGCACAGAGCTGTGAAGCCAAGCTTGTTAAAGGAGGCAGCAGCGGTAGCGGCATTAGCACTGGGCTTTGTGTCAGGCGTCCTCAGGCAAACCCTACAGTGCCACCACCGCAGGCTTGGCAGGGAGAAAGAGGGAGCCCATAGAATCAAAACAAACACGGAGGGAACTCTGGCGCTCGGTTTCCAATGCAGAAGACCTTGGGGGTTCCTGGAGAGGTTAAGCAGAGCATTCCTGCTGTGACTCGCTGAGTCCGTGTGAAAAAGCTCCAGAAAAGGTCAGCAAGGCTGGGGCTGGGTGAGCTCTGGGCAGATATATTAGTAAATCAGAACCACCAGTACACCCTTGGGAATTGGAGACAGGGTGCAACACAGGTGAACCTCTGCTGGCTTTCTGCTGTGAAAGTGGGGGCATCTCCCTCCCTGCACAAATAACTTTGCAATCACCTAGCACACCTTCCACATATATCATTACTGCCACCACAGGGAGCCTTTACTGGAATCGTGGGGAATAAATATTTATTCAAATAAAAAAAAACTGATAGAAGGGAAACGAAGGGTGAAGATAATGCCACATGCAAGATTTGTTTGTTTGTTTGTTTGCATTTTCCTACCTTACACTTGCTTTGAACTCAAGGTCATTGGTGAAAGAACAAGGGTTTGACCTCAGCCCTCCACTCTGTCTGGAAAGCTTGAAATTGCTTGTGTTAATCCAGAACAGATTGGTCTGGGGGTGAGGGTGGGGGCGCTGCCTGATGTGTCCCAGAGAGCGAGTTGGAAGGAAGAGAAACTAGGTGAGGCAGCTGTTGCTGCTGCTGCTGTGTGTGTGTGTGTGAATGGGGCCTGTAATAAAAAAGCTGCAATATGGAGCACTGCTCTCTTAGGATACTCATTTTTTCCTCTCTTCCATTCTGGTTTCCCCTTTCCAACAGGCAACCTAGTATTCCATGGCCTCTGAGTGAGCTTACATCATTGGGCTGTTGGGGGTCATTCTTTCTTTTCTCCCCTAAGTGTTTTTTCCTTCATAATATGTGTTATACCTTTGCAAGACCTAGGTGTATTCCCCAGAGCATTTTAATTCCTCCTTTGTTCCTCAGTGACCCTGTTTGCTAAAACCCCATTGGCACTCACCAGCTGAGTTCGCTGTTAGAAGGAGCGATGGGGCTTCTTCCCTAAGGGGCAAGTTCAGTCTTGGCCTACTGGGGGAAATATTGACAATTCTGATAGGAAGGAGAACACCTTTGTAAAGGCTTGCTGCAGAGGACGGGGCCAGGCACTTGTTGCATCCTAGATTCTCGCCCAAGATTATTCTCTTTGATATTTGGGGATTGTGGAGGTGGTATCCCACCCACCCCAGATTCACAGCAATCCCCTTTGTTGGTCAACACCTAATCTCCATTTTTTGGTGCCATGCAGGCAACTCTGTCTTCTCCTGAATGCTGAGAACATCTTTCACTCGATGGCTGACATCCTGCTGCGGGAGGAAGACCTCAAGTTTGCCTCGACGATGGTCCACACCCTCAACACCATCCTCCTGACTTCTTCTGAGCTCTTCCAGCTAAGGAACCAACTCAAGGATCTGAAGACGTCGGTATGTTGCACCTGAGAAGATGTGTCTGTGACTTTGCTGGGCTGTGCAGCCTCTTTCTCCACCCACCCTTGAAGTGACTTGGGCACTGCATGCTGGAGCTCAGGCGGCCATCAACACACACACACACCCTGTTTTTTAAAGCTGTCTAGGTTGGTTGTCGCCACTGTCTTGTGTCTTGTGCTTGTGCTTGTGTCTCTATCTACCATAAGTGGCACACATGGCGGTCCTGCTGTGCTTGGTAGTGCTGAAGCCCTGCCACCAGGACATCTGGCTCTGCATTGTTTCAGGAGGTGACCCCTCGTCCCACCCTGCTACCTAGTTTTTGGGGCTCTGTTTTGCTGGAGTTGCCTTTGGTTCCCAAGAGCAGACTTGGGAGTGGTGTGTGGAGGTGCAAGTCAACTCCTCTTACTTTTTTGTCTCCCCAGGAGAGCCGCAACCTGTTCTGCTGCCTGTACCGTTCCTGGTGCCACAACCCAGTGACCACCGTCTCCCTCTGCTTCCTCACTCAGAACTACAAGCATGCCTATGACCTCATCCAGAAGTTGTATCCTTCTAGCACGGGGAGGGAGGGAAGGCACATGAGATGGTGGCTGTCTGCACTGTGGAGTCTAAGCAGGCCTCAGAAGCTGCTGCCTCTTGGCCCATAAAATACGGCAGTGAATTCGGGCTGCCAATTAGAAGTGGTCAGCCCCAAGGTCCTTTACATTGCGGAAGGCATCTTCATTTTCTGACATTCACCATTGCACATCATGATAGCAGCAGAGACCAGAACGGCTCCTATGGCTGGAAAAGTCTCTCAGATAAAAGAGCTCAAAAGTCGTAAGGATGTTGGGAGATGGTGGATGATGTACAGGACTGGATGTGCTCCTGCCTCTCTCCCTCACCAGACGGATCTCACATAATTTAGTGCAATGTTTCTCAAACTGGGGTCCTCAGCTGTTGTTGGACTGCAACTCCCATCATCCCTGACCACTGGTCCTGCTAGCTGGGGGTGATGGGAGTTGTAGTCCAACAACAGCTGGGGACCCCAGTTTGAGAAACATTGCACTAAATTATGTGAGATCCGCTTGGTCATCTTAAAATGGGCATAGTGCAGAAGCAGAGGAAAGCAGAGGGCGAATGGGGGCAGAAGAGACAGTAGAGCATCGTTTCAATTACACATCCTTTGGCTTAGCTGCAGTAGGATATTATTTTGGAGATTTATATCCTGCCTTGGATTGATCCTCAAAGCAGCTTACAATAGATTGCAGTAACACAGAGAGAAACCTAAAGCTCCCAGCCATGCAAAGCATTGACCACTGAGCACATGGCACAACTTGCTGGTTAGGACTTCCAGGAAAAGGGGAGGTTTGAGAAGAGCCTATTTGTAGCATTCGCACAGTTCTCAGCTAAGGCCAGTTTCATGCCTAATGCTGCTGGGGGGTGCTGGGGGTGCAAACCGCCACGCCCTGTTACATGGGGCTGGTTTTTATCTGAAGTCTCTCCTATGTGCTTTGAACCATGTTTTAAAATTCATGGCGAACTCATCTTCAGACTTCTAAAAATTATATTATTGGGCATAAACAGAGTACTACAGGCTGTATGTGCATGACCAATCTCTTAGGTACACACAACTTCAGATTCTCTTTTAAGAGCACTTGGCGTCTATTAAAATTACAATAATTTTAATCTTACTAAGTTTATCACCACCAGTAACTTTAAATCCACTAGAGCAGTCTTCGCCAACCTAGGACGCTCCAGACATTTTGGACTGCAACTCCCATCAGCTCCCCAGACAGCACCAGGTTGGCGAAGGCTACACTAGACTGTGTACATTTAGATTTTTGCTATTACCACTGACCTGCTTCTGCCACAAAAATTTTGAACATGGGCCTGCCTTAGCAGAAACTGTCCGTTCCCAGGACTTTTTTCCAACAATGAGGATTAAACAGCTTCTCTGTTTTTAGCTCATGTTTCCATGTTGAGAAGGCGGGAACAGTCAGATCTGGCAGAATAATCCACATTTTGTGCTTAGCATTGGAAAAGTGGCCTGTGGGTAGGCAAGGGTGGAGGGAGTTTCTTCCAGGAAGGCCTCTCTGTGTCTCTGTACGAGCCCCATCAAAAGGCAGTGGTGTTTTGCAAGCGCCTTCATCATGCCATCTTCAAAGCCAGGAGCTTAAGAGAAGAAGCTTGTTCATCCTCTCTCTGGTCTTTGGCTTTGTAGGGCAGCGTGGTGTTAGGCTGTGTGGCTTCTGCCCCCCCCCCCAGTGCCTAGTGCCTTCCAGATGTTTTGGACTACAAATCCCATCAGCCCCTGCCAGCATGGGCAGATTAGGCTCCTTAACAGCCGTGCTCAGTGGTGACCTGGAGGTCACAGTGGATTTCCTGATTGAGGTTGACAAGCTGGTCCAGTTGATTGAGTGTCCGATTTTTACATGTAAGCTCTCTTTCACTCTTGCAGAAGTGTGTATGTGTGTGCGCTCGCATTGGCAGGAGGGTTTGGGGGGCTTTGCACTTTGTGGTGCATTAGCATTGACACACGTACCCGAGGCCCCTCTCCTCCCCCACTCCCTCATTGCAACTGGCGACGTGGCCCAAATAAATAGAGCAGAAGTTATGAGCCTCTTTGCTGTGAGACCTTCCGGCTCATGTGCCCATTAGGGCCATCCAAAAGCAGCAGCAGCATTGCAGTGGATAGGAAGCAGAATGTAGGGACACAAACTGCATTTGCTCAGGGGAGACCAAGGGAAACAGGGGATGAAAAACCAGCCCCAGGGGGGAAGGTGGGAGGAACTGAGTGGGTCTGCTCTGGAGAAGAAAAGGATAACATACTTCAAGTCCCCAAGGGCCCCCTGCATAAGAGAAGTGGAGAGGCTTTTTCGCTGCTGCTGCTGCTGCTGCCCCAGAGAGGGCAGAGACTTGATCACATGGGCTTAAGTAATAGATGGGTAGCTGTTAGCTGAACATTAAGAAACTTGCTGGGAAGAGCTGTTGGACAAGGCGATTGCAGGGTGGGGTGGAGGCCCCCCTTAGCTATCTTCCTTCAAGCAAAGGCTACTAGCCACGATGGCCACGCTCTGCCTTCCACAGCTGGAGGCAGTCGTGCTACTGAATATTGGTTTGCTGGGAACCACAGGAGAAGAGAGTGCTCTTGTGCTCAGGTCCTGCTTGCAGTTTTCCTATAGGCATCTGGGTGGCCATGGTGAGAACAGGATACTGAACTAGACAGGCCATTTCCCAGATCCAACAGGCTGCTCTTATGTTCTCAGATCCTCAGATCCCTTTGCCTATGCTACCAAAGAGGCATGCATGCACACAACACTCCTTCTTGCACAAAGGCAGTCCCACTGTGACTCCCCCCCCCAACCCTCCGAGATTCATTGCCATTTCAGTGTCTTTCTCCTATTTCTGGGTCTATTTGCTGAGTGGATGGCAGCATCTCTGTGCTTTCCATAGCAGAAAGATCCCCATTTTCCACCAGGGACACACAAATGGTGTGATGGCATGCGGCTGAATGCATGCATGCATGCATGCAAAAGGCAAGAAGATGGATGGAAGAGAAGAACGCAGAGGTTCTGTGCACCCTGCCTCCCCCTCTTTGGACAAAGGTCAGCAGCTTTCACAGCCCTCCTTACCCTTCCCTTCTTTGCTTGCAGATCTCCGCTTGCAGCTGCTGGACGTGAAGAACAACCCTTACCTCATCAAGGCTCTGTACGGGCTTCTGATGCTCCTGCCCCAGAGCAATGCCTTCCAGCTCCTCTCCCACCGCCTACAGTGCGTGCCCAACCCAGAACTCCTGCAAACAGCGTAAGTCGCCAACGCGCCTCTGGGGCATCCTTCAGAGCCACTTGCCCCACTGCCTTTGCCGCCTGCCCTACAGAGAGGCAGAGCTTCTGCAGAGGCTGTCTTGCTGCAGGACCATCCAGCCACGAAGGAGTGGGGAGGACCCCTTGGGCACAGGAGGGCACGTATAAAATGCTATTTGTTGTTGGCACTAAGGACAGGGTGCACATTTTCAAGATAATAACACTGTCCAGTACACGAGGCAGGAAGGTGTGGACTTATCCAGCAAGCTGCCTTCTTGTGCTACCATGAGGAGAGAAGCCATGTCTGTCTACACCCCTCACCCTCTCTCCTATGCAGCTAGTGCATTAAGCCCAGAGCTTTATGTTGGGTCAGGAGCTGGCCCCACTTGCTAATTCTCCGCCATCACATTGGCCTTCCTTTCCTTCTAGCACACCTTATGGTGGCTTTGGCAGGACCTTCAGAGCTCTCTGCATCTGCCAAGTGCTGGTTGTGGAAGACTGGAGTTCTGGTTGGTTGATGGTGCTCCTTGATGGTGGGGTCAGCTGATCATTAGGTGCAGATCTGCTTGTGGACTTGGTTGTGTGGATGCACTTAGCCAGGGCCTGTGTTTTGAGTAGACAGAACTTCCCATGACAGTTTCTGTTTGTTAGCAGAAGGAGTGTCTGTTGGCCCCGTGACTCATGTAGGCTGGCTGTAGTAAGAGAAGGAACAGTAGTTCGTTTTCAACAGCAATGATGGAGCGTCCGCCTGGCCTGGCACCACTGCTAGGCATTCCTGTGTGTGCCGACAGTGCCCAGCTCTGACTTCAGCACAGCGGGAAGGGGAAGGATCCCTGTGCATGGCCCAGATCCTGCCAGCCAGCCATGCCTCACCCCACCCCCAGGCAAACATAATTTGCATGGGTTTTCTAGCCTGGGCTCTGCCTTAAGTTGAAGCTCCCCTGCTGGCCTTTCCTGCCCCTTGAGCTTGTCACCTTCAGGCCCAGCTGAGGCCCACGTCTGTTGCCATTCAGACTTCTTGCAGAGTCCCTCTGTGTGGCGGTGGTGACTGGCCTCTTGCCTCTCTTCCCCCCATGGCAGAGAGACTATAAGGGAGCAGCGATCTGAACCATCCAGTTTTCTTCTGTGGCTCTTCTGCTCCAGGGGCTGTAGTCTTTGAGTTGGGTGGGGGGCTGCAACTCTCAGCAGGCAAGGCCCCCAAGGGTGTGCCGAGAGCCATTCCTGGAGCTGTTTTGTGAGAGGGGGGAGGACTTCAGGTCCATCCTCCTTGCCCTGCACAGTGAAGCACTTTTTGAGTTTTGTCTATATTTGGTCAGCCTCAGAGGGCTGTGCCTCATCCACAGGCATTTGGCATCTGGGATGGAAACTTTCCCTTGTGGTATTGCCATGGAAACAAGCAGAGCCATGGAGGAGATGGGAAGGAGCCCGTTCCCATCAGCGTGCCAGGGGAGCTTGTTTAGGTCTCCTTGGGGATCCTGCATGAACCGCAGGCAGCAAGAAGCCAGCTCTCTCCTCCTCCTCCTTCTCCAGGCGCAGAGTGCCTGCTGTTGAGGCTGTTGTCCGGCAGGGCAAGGCAGGGTGAGCCACCAGCTGTCCCCTCCCCTTTTCTCCTCTTCCCTTTGGGTACAGCAGCTGCATTTGGAAGGCTCCTTCCCTTTCAGGAGAGTTTTCTCTTTGCCCAGCTCTTAGGATTCTTGCATATAAGGGCAGCAGCTTTTTGTGCTGCTGTTTTTCAAAGAAGCCCAGTGCATGCACTGGGGAATGGAGTCCATGTCCAAAGATCCATTTTTTAAAAAATTGCCAGGGAGCCAGGTGTTGGTGTTGGGCTCCAAATCCCATCAGCCCCAACAGCCAGCATGGCATCACATACCCAGGAATGATGGGAGTTGGGAGTCCAGCAATACCACCTGGAAATGGTACGTTCTGGAAATGGCTCCAGGAGGGGCTGCACATCTACTCCCCTCTTCAGATCTTCAGAATCTGCTCTGTTTCATGGGCAAGTTGCTGCTTTGCGGCTGCTGTGAATGCAGGTCACTGACCCTCTTTGTGTGGGCTTTGGGCCAAGAGTAGTGACAACTGCTGGGGCCCTTCCCCCACCCCCCACCCCGGCTCTATGAAGGCTGCAGCAGGAAGGGCTCTTGCTTCCTGGAAGGCCCTTGTGTCAGAGTCTCCTGAGCTGGCCTAGAAAGGGTGGGGTGGGAGGAAGGAGCTCTGGCACTGGGGCAAAGATGAGAGTGAGGGGTGGTCAGTCTTCTTTAGCCTGTAAATGACCACGAGGGCCTTCCTTGTCAGTTGTGTGTAGGGGAGACCTGTAGGAAAATAGCAAGCCATTTAAGTAACAGGGAAAGTGAGAGTTGCTGTGTGGATTTTACCGGGCTAGGGGGTGGGGGTGGGGAGATGTCTGCCCCTCCCCCATTTCTTTAATGTCAGCTCCTGTCCCAGATTGGTGTCACTGTGACACAGCCCCATTCCGCCCCCAGGCTTGGGGGTCCTGGAGGGTCACTTTGCGTGTGAGCTGTTCTCTTCTGTGTATTTTCTATGCCGTTTTTCTCCCATGACTGCTGAATATTTGGAGCTGTCAGACAGACTGAACATCTGATTAACTGTGACCTACATTCCATTAAACATTGGCAGTGACTTTCATAACAAATGCAGCTGAAAAGCATCCCCTCCCCGAATTAGCTGGAGATGGGCAGCATTAACTTGCCTTCCTACTGCCCCCAACCCTTCCCTGGTGTTTTTCCCATTTCATTGCAGGGATCAGGTAGCAGATCTCTTCCCAAATTCTCCTTTTGCAGAAAGAAAAGTTCTGCACTGAGTGGGAGAGGGGAGGGAAGGGGGACCTTTTTGACCCAGAGGGCAAGTTCATTATCTCCCCATACCCCCAGGGCCCAACTTTGCCAGTTGGCAAAGGTGACCACCCACCAGTCAATCGCTTGATGTCATTAGAAGCCCCAATTGAATCACCAAGACAGAGGCTGTTTGAGGAGATGGTGTTCCAGATCTTCTGGGTGGGTTCACACTCCTCTTGAGGAATCGTGTGTGCAGATTGTTGGAGCTTATTGATCCAGCTGCTGCCACTATAGAAGCACAAGGGACCTCAGTGGCACACGTTGTCTTTTGCCAGCTTTGTGTGCCAGCCTCTTCTGACAAAGAGTCTAGCCAGAGATATTTATGCTCCTGTAATCTTCTGTTTAGACTAGTGCTGTGCCCTACATGTGGGGCTGCCCTTGAAGATGGGTCAGCTGCTGTAGCTAGTACAGAATGCAGCTATTTTGTGGTTTCACCCCCCTCCCCCATCTAAAGCAGTATTTGAATTATTTTGTTTGGCCTGGAAAAGAGGAGAGTGAGGGGAGATATGATAGCCATCATCAAATATCTAAAGGGCCGTCACATGGAAGATGGAGCAAGCTTGTTTTCTCCTGCTTCGGAGGCTAGGACTCGAACCAATGGATTTGAGTTACAAGAAAGGAGATTCCAACTAAACATAAGGAAGAATTTTCTGACAGTAAGCACTGTTTGACGGTGGAACAGACTCCCTTGGGAGGTTGGGGACTCTCTTTTTTATTATTAATATTTTTTATTAAATTTTCAAATTTTACATTTCAAATTAAACTTGTTTTATTATACCGTACATTGATTTACTTCCCTCCCTCCCTTTCCAAGGTTCATTTAACTTATCCACCATTCCTGCATATTTTAATATATCCAACTAATTTAATTTTCCTATCTTACATCAGTTCAAAATATGTTATATTGTTGAATTACTTTAATACTGCCAGCATTTTTAACTGTGCATGATTATTTTCAATATACTTGACAAAAAAATTCCACTCCTCTTTAAATACCTGTTCTTCTTGTTCTCATATTCTACTTGTTAGGTCTGCTAATTCTGCATATTCTATCATCTTAAGTTGACAGTCTTCCTTACTAGGGACCTCTCTCACTTTCTGTTTTTGGGCTAACAAGATCCAAGCCGCTGTTGTTGCGTACATGAATACATTGTTCTGACTCCTGGGAACCTCTGTCTGAATAATTTCTAAGAGAAATGCTACTGGCTTTTTAAAAAAAGTTGTTTTAAACATCTTTTTCATCTCATTATATATCATTTCCCAATATACTTTAACTTTTTTGCATACCCACCACATATGGAAAAAATTTCTTTGCATTTCCAACATATGTCCGATTCCACCTTATACAGTGGTACCTCAGGTTACATATGCTTCAGGTTACAGACTCTGCTAACCCAGAAATAGTGCTTCAGGTTAAGAACTTTGCTTCAGGATAAGAACAGAAATCGTGCTCCAGCGGCGCAGAGCAGCAGGAGGCCCCATTAGCTAAAGTGGTGCTTCAGGTTAAGAACAGTTTCAGGTTAAATAAGGACTTTCGGAACAAATTAAGTACTTAACCCAAGGTACCACTGTACATCTTAGCCAATCTACTCGGAGTTAAATATCATCTATGGATCATTTTCATATAATTCTCTTTCAATGTGTAGCATGCAGTAAATTTCAGATGGTTTTTCCCAAAATTTCTCCCAGAGGTTTAAGTCTATATTATATCCTATATCCATTGCCCAGTAGGTCATTGATTATTGAATCAGCTCATCTTTTGTTTCCCATTCCAATAACAGTGTATACATTTTGGACAATAATTTTTCCTTGTTCGTCAATAACTCTTTTTTCAAACTGTGAGCTTTTTAAAAAAAACAACACAATTTTTCTTATCTAATTTAAACATATCATGTAATTGGTGATACTGAAGCCACTCAGTAACTTGGCTTCTTACTTCTTCCAGTGGTTTCAGTCTGGGTTTGTTCCTCGAAAAGTCCAGCAAATCTCTATAGGTCACCCGCCATCTATCCATGTTTATTCTTTTAATTGTAATTGTTTCATTTGGCGACAGCCATAGGGGTTGCAATGCCTGGCATCCTCCAAGTCTTTCCATCCCTTTGGAACCCCATCCTCTCCACCTCCCACTTCTTGCAACATCCTTCTGCTGGTTGCCAAGGACTAAACTCTTCCATCATGACATTTCACTTCTTTCCTTGTGGAAAATGAATTTCCAAGGCATTTGCTGCCACATTTTTGCCAGGTTCTGCTCTTGCCCAGCAATTCTAGGGAGAAGTTGGCCCCATCTGGAGCCCATTGTGGTCCTACTGACTAGAGTCAGCGCTCCAGAACAAGGAAGGTGCTGGCTGCCTCCCGTGGAGGGGGAGAGAGCTGATGAAAACCCCCAGTTCATTTCCCAAATGCATTTTGCTATAGAAATCTCTTTTTAACTCTCTCCGAAACTAAGGCTACGGTCCTGGGCACATCCAGGCCATAGAATTCAGCTGCACTTCCAAACATGCATGAAATTAGACTGCCCCTCTCCAGTTATATCATTTACCAAATATTAGATAGAAACACTAATATTTCCAATAATTTAGTTCGGTTGCCTAATCACAAATATTTATTTATTCCATGGAATTTATGTGCTGCTTGATTGTAAAACACAAAACACCTCAGAGTGGTTTACAAAAAAGACAAACTTTTAAACTTGGGGAATATAGTTGTTATAAATGTAAGATTTTGTGACAATATTATATGCAAGAAGTTCCTGAGTATTATAACATTGCAAGGACTTTTATTTAGTCCAGTGTCCTTTGCATAATTAAGTACATGAGCTATCATTGCGAGGTGTATCTGCCTATTTTAAGGTATGATGCAACCCCCTGCGCAGATGGACCCCCTTCCTCCATCCCATCCCATTTGCCTTTAGGCCCTAAATGAGGTTTGCCTTTGTCAAACTGTCCTCCTACTTTCCTCTTAGCAACCGCAGTTCTCCAACATTCTGACACTTGGTAATGTTTATGAACATTCTGTGACATCACAGCTAATCAGCCAGTGATTGGAGACAAGTGTCTACTAACAGCTGGTTTTTAGCCTATAAACCTGTCTGCATCTACGCCAGTTTTGGTTTACATCACTCCTGTGTTTCACATTCCCTTGCAATTTTGGAAAGCAGGGGGGTGTGAGCTCAGAGTGG
This sequence comes from Podarcis liolepis, assembly GCF_965112155.1. Lineage (NCBI taxonomy): Eukaryota > Metazoa > Chordata > Lepidosauria > Squamata > Lacertidae > Podarcis > Podarcis liolepis. The sequence continues at coordinate 54,869,482 of NC_139561.1, read as the reverse complement.
GCTCAATTCTGCGCTCAGTTGTGTTTGTCACCAAACACAGATTCAGCCATTTGCTTTACAGTGCAATCCTAAGCATGCTTACTTAGAACGATTCACCACTATTAAGCCAACCTACTATGGGAGCAGAGCTGTGGACATGAGTGTGCTAGCTTGTATCTCTGCTATGAGCCTTTCTTGAGACAGCTGCCTTTGAGCTGGCAAATGGAGGGAGATCTTCTTGTGATATTGCTCCCTGATGAAGGCCTGCCATTCCTGGAATCTGGTTGGCAGCTCAAGCAGCCCTGTTGCTGCTGCCGCTGATTCCAGCTGTTGTTCCTGCATCTACCCCCCACCCACCCCCCGTCTTGCCTGCCTTCCCATCCCACTTGCAGTTCCAGGCTGCTGAGCCACAGAGCACCAACCGCTGGGCTGTCCGCTTACCAAAGGGAGAGGCGCGCAAACAGGAAATTATTTGCAGTTTGAGCAGAGCTCAGGCACTGGGCTTTGTCTCCAAATACACCCTGGATTAGTCACACCAAAAGGGCAGGCTAGGATAAAGAGCCCTTCTTACCCCATTTTGAATGTTGGGAACTTGTAGGAAGCAGAGAGGATGAGATTCAAACTGCCCAGGTCAGATACAGGGTTGGCATTTTGTCTTGGCTGTGAGACCTACACAATTGTCCTATGAGGAAACACAGCATCCTTGCATGTACATGTCATTCCTGGCATTTGTGGGGATCCATGGAGGGAAACCTTTGCTCCCCTCCCTCTTGATAGGGAGGGAGGGTTGGTTGACTGCAAATTTCTCTGCTTGAGGCTGTGATGGGTGATCCACCCAAGGTCCTTTTTTTCAAACTATCTAGGTTGTAATGGTAGCTTTTAAGGGCTTCCTCAGTGAGAAGATGAGTGAAGGCAGACGGGACACTGCTCACATGTCTGCTTCCATCTTCCCCTGCAATCTGCAACCACAGGGGAGTTTTTGGGTGTATATGGTTTGCAGTAAACTAGTTCATGCCATGTGAACTGATTGCATGCCCCAGAACAATCTACAGAGCACAAGGAGAGGTTCCTCAGCATGCTGCCCTGGGATAAATATTATGAAGATAAATATTATGAAGGGCAGTCCACAAATGTCATGAACAAAAACAAAGCAAAATACAAGTCAGTTGGGAGGATCTTGGAGACCTCCATGTTGAAAACAGCCCTTGTACATTTCTGGTTCAGAAAACCAATCTTTTTCAAGAACGTGATTGGCTTTGAATGAAGGTGGTTACAGGCAGACACCACTTTGAGATAAATAGGGATGGCTCAAGAACACTGAAGAGCTTGGCAGGCATTATTCCTCTCATGCCCTCCCTGCATGAGAATCCAGATCAGTCTCAAGCTGCATATTCAGGAAATGGGGGTCAGAGGTGGGGGGCATCGCCTTGGGCAGCCACTTGCCTGCCAATTCAGAAGGCCAACTGTGTTGAACTTCAGGTGGAGCAAAGCTCTTGTGGCTGACTCAGATTCATTGCACCTGGGCTGGATTTCTGTGGTTTTAATATTTGTGTTTTAGCTTACCCTTCTATGAGATTGGGAAGAAAAATCCAGAATATCAAAACAGTATCAGATATATTTTCTCTGAAACAGCAATTCTGTTATTTGTAAACTTACAGATTGCCATATCTTATGGATGCTTTAGCTGAGATCCCTGCATTGCAGAGGATTGGGCTAGATGATACTTGAGGTCCCTTCCAACTCTGTGATAAAGGTAAAGGTACCCCTGCCCGTACAGGCCAGTCTTGCCAGACTCTAGGGTTGTGCGCCCATCTCACTCAAGAGGCCGTGGGCCAGCGCTGTCCGAAGACACTTCCGGGTCACGTGGCCAGCGTGACATCGCTGCCCTGGCGAACCAGAGCCGCACACGGAAATGCCGTTTACCTTCCCGCTGGTAAGCGGTCCCTATTTATCTACTTGCACCCGGAGGTGCTTTCGAACTGCTAGGTTGGCAGGCCAACTCTGTGATACTATGATTCTATTATCAGAGATAGTCTGTAGTGAGCAAGAATACCAGGAGGTCTTGTGCAACTTCAAGAACATTTCCCCTTCCTCAAAGGGATTGGTTGAGCACAAAAGGGTCCTGCTGTACCTGCATATGACTGCAGTGAGATGGAGTAGAGGTGGTCACAGCATTGCTCTTCTTTTTTACTGTTGCATCCATGGGCACCTGAGTGGTGACTATCTCAAGAGTGCATGTGTCTTTCAGTCCCCAGCCCCCCTTTCTGGCCACAAGGCTGTTGGCAACAGAGCCCAGCCCCTGATGCTCTCTTCCCTCTCCCCAGGGATGGCCCAAAGGCCAGCCTCACCTCCAAGAAGACCTCTGTCACCACCCCTGCCATAGACTACGCAGAGTTGCTGCAACACTTTGAGAAGGTCCAGAGCAAACACCTCCAGGTCCGGCACCAGCGAGCCAACCGGGGCGAGAACCTGGATCGGAGAACTGTCTTCTGAAGGCTGGAACCCAAGGGACACAGAGGAAGCAGCCAAGCAGCCGGAGTAGCTAAACTCCATGGCTTGGAGTTGAGAAGAGACCTTGGCTGGATATTGCTGCTAGCTACACATTGAAGAGATGCCACCTGGCTGTGGGGACGAGCCAGCATGTTCTGGGTGGCCTTTTCTGATCCTCCCAGGCAAGATTTGCTTGTGAGGTGGAACAAGAAGCTGCTGTCTAGTTTGGGATGTGCTTTTCCTCTCTGGCAGTGGTGCAAGAGCCCTCGCCTTCCCTTGTGATGGTCATCTGATGGTCGTAGCCGTGCTTTTGCTACTGCCAGAGGGGAAAAAAGAAATGGGACTTCTTCCCACTTCCAACCAGAGAGGGGGGAGGGTGTGTGGGAAACCCTGGTGCAGCCCTTCCTCCCTACTGATTTGGGGACACAGTTGCCAAATACACAGCGCCTTGACCCCTCTCAGCAACCCTGTGGGCTTGCACACTGGTCCCTATGTGTGGGTTGGTCAACTGCTATGAGCTCCCAGCAGGATCACCTCCCTTGCCTGCTTCCCACCCAGCCCCCCCAAAAACATGTGTTTGGACTGCACAGTCTTAGCTTACAGCTAACCTGTGTGTATGTGTATATATAGATCTCTATAGACCAACTGTATTTCTAGCCTGGATTTCTTTGTACTATTGTAAAACACTCCTTGCAATAAAAGGTATGACAAATAAAATGATTGATGGCAGAATGGACTTCACTTACTTTGGCTACATCCTCCCTGCCATGAGAGAGATCAAAGGGGTTGCCCAGTTTGCACTGCTGTTTGGCCAGGGGGGGCTGTTGAAACCTCAGTTTGCTGCCCAAGACTTACCCAGCCTTTTCCTCCAGCTGTTTTGGACTACAGTTCATAGAACTGTAGAGCTGGAAAGGACCCTCTATCAGCCCCAGCCAACATGACGATGTGATTTTGGGTCTGATGGGAATTCTAGTCGAAAACAGCTGGAGGAAAGCAGGTTGGAAGGTGAATCTATCCTGTGTGCCAGTCTGAAGGTACCACAGCAGGCGCTGGACCTTCTTTCTGCTGCTATCCACTCTGCATAAAGTGCTCCCTGATCCTGCACGTTATACTCAGAAGTAGGTCTGGTTGCTTTCATTTCTGTGAACAGACATGGCATTTTCTTCCATTACAGAGTGGGGAAGTCCTTTGCCCTGGTAATCTGAACCCTGACATTTTATTTAACCTTTGGTGTCCTGTATGAATAAAGTTTTTTTAAAAAACAAAGGCTTCTCCTGGATCAATGAGTGTCATTTCCACAGGCAAAGCTCCCTTTGTAGCCACACTTCTCTTTGCGAGCTCTCACTTGCAGGGGCTTCTGCAGTTCCTTCTGTGTACCTGCATTAAATCTGGAACCTCACTTTGTAGCCTTCTGGTTGAAAAGGTTTACTAATTGTGACAGGAAAATCTGCCTGCCTTTTGAGAAGCTGATTCTCTTGCATATCTGGCTGTGCCTCCTACTTAGGACAGCAGGGCCTCAAGGAGTGATGCAACAGGCAGCCTCTTCTAGAGGAGATAATTATGCAGCAGCTGCAGCAGCAATGCAATGATACCAGTAACTCCCCACCAGGAATCTCTTACTACCTAGGTGGAGGCAAGGCCTAAGCAGTAACTCCGTGGAGATGCTGCAGGTGGACTTTGGGCTCAGGGTTGCCTTTGACCTTGACCTCGTTTCTAGCTTTAGGCCCAAGAGGCCCCTGCTTCTTGAGCAGGGCGCCCTACAATTAAGAAGGCCGTAGCTCAGCGGGAGGGCTGCTGCTTGGCCTGTAGAATGCCGCAGGTTCAATCCCCGGCAGCAGTCGAGCCAGGTCTGAGGTTCTGGAGAGCGGCTGCCAAGCAGTGGAGGCAAGCTTGGGTGACGTGGTGCCACCCTGCTTCCCCGGGCGAGGGTGGGCAGGGTTGCTCCCATTTTGCAGACGGGGGCTGGGGAAAGTCCAGCCCGTCCACGCAGCACGGAGCTTTGAGGCAACAGCCCCCGATGTGTAGCCGAGACCCACCGGGCCTCCCTCCCGCCCACTCCCCTCGGGTCCGACAGGAGGGGTGTCTCCTGTCCCCAAGGGGCCAGCCTCCTCCTGTTAGTGGCGAGGGGAGCGTCTCCCAGGGCCCCCTCGGCAGCTCCAGGCTTCGGTGGGCGAGAGGAAGAAGCCGCTGCATTGTGGGTCACCCGCGTTGTGGGTCACCCGCGGGCTCTCCACGAGTGGCGGTGGCGGCGGCGGCTCCACTGCTCTCCCTGCAAAGCCCCTAGCCTGGGCGGCCCCTCCCCCTCCTCCCGGCCCGCCCCCTCCCCGCATCGCCCACGTGACTGGATCCCTCTCCCCCCCCCTTCACTTCGGATTCCGGCTGCCTTCTCCTGCGCCCCGTCGCTCTGAGGCGTCCGCCCGGCTCCCCTTATTGCGCGCGGCGACGCTCTTTTCCTCCCCCTCCCCGGCCAGCGGGGCGCTCGCCGCCGTTCTCGTCGTCGTCGCTGCTGCTGCTGCTCCGGGCCAGAGGATGGCCACTGCTCGGAGCGCCTCTTCATCGCCTTCGCTCCCGGCTGCGGCAGCGCGGAGGGCCGCCCGTGGCGGGAAGTGACCGAGGGAGGCGCGCCGAGCGAGCGAGCGAGCGAGCGCGAGAGACAGAGAGAGAGAGGCTGCGGCGAGGCAGAGGGAGGAGGAGGAGACGCCGCCTTCGCCTTCGCGGGGCTGTGTCGGGACTGGCCCCCCTCGACGGGCTGCCGCCGCTCGGCCATGGAGACGGCGGAGAAGGAGTGCGGGGCGCTGGGCGGCCTCTTCCAAGCCATCGTCAACGACATGAAGGTGAGCCGCTTCGGAAGAAGGAAGGGACCGGCCGGCGCCGCCGCCGCGCCCCGTCTGCACAGATTGGGGAGGATGCGAGGACGGGGGGGGCGGAGGCTGGAGTTGCTTCTGCTGCTACTGCGGGAGGCCGAAACCCGTAAACAAGCCTGGCGGGGAGGGGCGCACAAGGCAAGGGGGCTTGCCTCTGCCTCCCTTCCCGGGGAGCCCGTCGCGCCCTTGGCTCCCTGGCCCGCCGGACTCCCGAGGCAGCGCGCGGAGGATGGGCACGCGCGACGGCGGGCGGGGGGGGGGTGTCTCGAGGCTGGCCTGCCGCCGCCGCCCCCCAGCCCAGACAATGCTGTCATTGCAGGAGGAGCGATTTCGGGGGGGGGGGAAATAAAACCATTGGGATGGCGGGGGGGGGGGGCGACGGAGCTGCTGCCGCCTTAACTCATTCGGCGCCGAAGCTGTAAATCGGGTAGCCGAGGCTCCCTCAAGCGCGGCGGCGTCTGCCTTGTGCTTCCCTCCATCCCGGCTGCTCGGCTTCCTCCATCAGACGGTTTTCCTTCTTCAAAATGGCCAGGCGCTGTTTCGGAAAGAGCTGGGCATAGTAGCAGTTCTAGCTTGGACGGTCGCGGAGACGATACCTCCGAGCATGGGCAGAGGGCCCTTTCGCCATCGTTTACTATCTATATCTAGTCTAGTCTAGTCTAGTCCCTACGCAGTAGAAGCGCCGTAAAGCTTTGCATAGTGATAATTTATCTAAATACCAAGGAAGGGGCGGGAGGGGGACTTAGAGAGAAATGAGTGGATCAGTGGCAGATGGAGGAAGGGGGCGGGGAAGTTGTTGGTGCTGGGCCTGGAGAGCAAAAAGCAGAGGCGAGTGGCGCTCACTGCCTTGCCAGATTCAGCATGGAGGTAGTTGCCCCTTGTCCTGGCCTGCAGGAGCCTCTTCTACCATCTCCGCCACCACCCCTTATGCAATCCTGTCAAGATTGCTTCTCTTACATGGCTTGTAAGGAAAGTGAAAATGCCACATGGAAGAAATCCACACACCCTAGAAAAATGTGTGCCCAAGGAGGGCGACTGCAACCAGGAGTTGTGAGGATCAGCAACCTAACTGGCTTTACAAGAGAAAGTGGCCAACCCTCTTGGAGAATGAACATTAGAATGGCAATTTAACCTGGAAGGATCAAATTAGCAGGCTCAACAACCTTTGAGGATTCAAACAACCAGTTTTTCACCAGTGAGCCCTGGCGGCTCTGGCATCTGCCCCATGCTAAGGATCTGGGGAATTATCAAGACAGAAAGAGTCTCTCTTGTCTTGAACTTCATCTTGAGCCACATCTCAGACAAGGTGGAAAATCTGGCTAGCTGAAATTGATGGCAGCTGAGTTTATTGAGCATCAGATTACCTTGCCAACAACCTCATGCACCTGAATTCCCACTGCAGAAATTGGCCACGAGTGGGGAGGCTGTTAAAATCCAGCTGATGAAGCCTTGGGGATGAGATTGCTAGACACGTAGAGTGAAGCTTTGGGTTGGTCCCCTAGATCAGTCTTCCTCAGCCAGGCTCCCTCCAGGTGTTTTGTACTATAACTCCCACCAGCTGTTCCAGCCAGACCCCTGGTTCCAGTTCTGGCACTGGCTTCTGAGGCATGAAGCAGTTTCCTGGATACCTTGTGCCGAGCCACATTTCATTGTCAAAGTTGGGCACAGGCACAAAGTGCCATGTTTCTCCTTGCTGCATCAAATCATGGAGCTGGACAGATCCCACCCACTCACCAGTTTCCCCCCTGCTGCTAAGTTTGATTTCCAGTTTCTCTTCTCTCAAGGGGGACTCAAGCTGGCCTCAATTCTGAAAGCTGTGTGTCCCACTTAACCTGAGTTGTAACTGGTGCAAGAAAGTAGAAGGGAGGAAGGCAACCCATCCAAGGGCTGACCCTGCTTCAGCAAAATTAGTTTTGCATTAAAATGCAGCGTGCTGCAGATGTCACTCATTTGCTTAATATGCACTTAAGCCCCCCCTCCATTTCTTGCTATACCAAGTGAGGAGAAGCGGCGTGTGCCCACATGTGTGGGTTTTCCTCGCAAAGATTGTTGAGGGGGGTGTGTTGTTAGATACTGTTAGTGCTTCAGGAACTGTGGGTAGCTAGATCCAGGAGGAGCCACTTCCCACAGCAGTAGACGACCATTTGAAAAGTAATCATTGGAACAATTAAAATTGTAATGCAGAATAGAATGCAACAAGTAATCTAAGACAGACTTAAAATAGTAATCATAGTAATTACCAGAATGAAGCACCAGCAAAAACCTGGGAGCGTAAACTCCCTTCAAATGAACTGGCTCGGATCTTGCATCTTTTAAATAATAGTAAATAATTCATGAAGGTGATGGAAGCTCCTGTGGCTGCTGGGATCCTGCATTCAATGCCCAGTTTGATGAGTTGCCTCCCTTTCTCCTCCCCTGTCCTCTTATGACCACTGAACATCCAAGTGTGTTCCTAAAGCACCAGGCTTCCTCTTAAAACTGGCATACAATCCTTAGAAGCCCATGGATGTTTGAAGAGCCCCCTGAGTCTATTCCTGGGCCCAGGATGGCCCTCCAATTGCAAGTGAGAAGGGTTCCCCCCCACCTGCCTTCTCCAGGGCCTCTACTTTCCCTTTCCTTTACTTTGACCAGCTGCATCAGAAGCCGCCCCAAGCACCTGTATGGTGGTTTTTCATTGAAGTGTCCCAAATAATTATGTGGTCTGGGGAAGCCTGTGCCCTTCATCATGTCCCATCAGCCCCAGCCATCATGGCCAATGATGAAGGATGATGGAGTCACCCCCAGCCTGGGCTAAAACCAGCAGCTTTGCTCTGAGATAAAGCAGCAGAGTTCTTCAGAAGCATTCTCTTCCAAGCAGTGGAGGAGTCACTCCCATTCATTCAGAAACTCCTCCCCACATTTTAGGAAAACCGTGCCATTGTTGTTTGCTTTATTACCTGTCCTTCACCCAAAGGTCACAGGGCAGGTTGCATCATTAAAAATAATCATTTGACCCCTTCAGACCTCAAACTCATTTTATACCACTATAACCTGCAGTGCAAGTTTAAATTTTCTCCTCATTTCTCCCCTCCCTCAGTTCTACTTTCTGTCCCTGCTTTTTTGTATGCTTTGGTTTCTTAACAGGCCAGAAACACGCCCTGGGACAGCAGCCAGGGCAGTTTTGTTCATGATGAGCACCTGGTGTGGGAGCTGGAAAACTGTTAAGCCAACAAGGGCCTGAGATGAAGGCCCTTAAGCCCTTCCTGCCTGCTGCTCCTCTTCCTCCTTATCATCTGCTGAGTCATTGTTTGCAGCTGGATCTTCTCTCAACCAAGTAGACCCTCATCCCAAGGAGATGCCTGGCAATAGAGCCTTCTGTATCCAGTCAGGTGCTCCTGGGCTTCGTGCTGGGTGCACTGCTGCCATCTCTTGAGGCCCATGGGGGCATTCTCTCTGTCTCCCTTCATGTACACAGGGGTAGCCAGCGTGGTTTCCTCCAGATGTTGTAGGACTACAAGTCCCATAGGCCATGCTAGCTGGGGCAGATGGAAGACACAGTTCAAACACACCTCTGAAGGGCACTATGTTGGTTACCACTATGTCACTAAGGTGTGCTCACCTGGTCCTCTTAATGCCTTTGCCAAGAGGCTCGCCTGCTGAGAGAGGTGATGGTGATGTTAGGGTAGCTAGATCCAGGAGGCCTCCTCAGTAGGTCTTGCTGCCCCTGTTATCTGTTTGGATTCCTGCAAGAAAGGCTCCACAGAACCAAGTGTCTGGCCTGCAGTTCTGCCAGTGTTCCCTGACTGCCTGGACTCTCCATGTCCTTCCTCTGTGTATTGTTGGAGCTTTCTTGGCCTTGGTGGGGTTTGTTGCCCATGTGAGTCTCCATTTACATACAAGGCATGCTGAACTGGCAGTTTTGCAGGAGACTCTGACCTGCTGCGTCAAGGGAGACCTTGCACTTCTCCCTCTGTTCTGGGAGTGTTTCATGAGGTGTGGGTGCCTGGCCAGTGGCCTCTCTCTTCTTCCTAGCCCACTATTCTGTGTGTCGGTGAGGACTGCTTTGGCCTGGCTGGCTGCTTCCCCTGTGGCTTTGTGGTTGGTCTTAATGCCCGGTTTCTGAGTCTGCAAGCATTAAGCCAGCTTGCACCGGCTTCCACATTTCTGTTGCCCTTGGCTGATGGAGGCTTGTGAGCTGGATCAAGTTCTCAGGCACACACCACCTCCTTGCTTCTTCTGCCATGGCTTCAGGCAGAGTTGCACTGCTGCAGGTGAGTTGACTTCCTTGCCATTGCTACTACTAATCTTCCAGTTGGCTGCTGAGTTTATCAGCCTCCTGTCATCCAGAGAAGCACGGTTTGGCATCTGTAGAACAGCAGATGGTTCTTAGAGGAGTTAAGATGTGTGTGTGTGTGTGTGTGTGTGTGTTGCAAGGGGCCATGCCTCCACTTCTTCCGCTGTGCCCCTTTCTCCACAGAGTGGATGGTGGACATACATAGAATGAGTCATGAGGTCATTGTCTCATCATGTGATGCCTGCACTAAGTGACTGAGAGGTAGTCCTGGACTGCCCAGTCAACATCACTGGAGGGTAGGATGAGGCTGTTAATTAATCTAACAGAGCTAAAATAATTGTTGCCATTTCATTTAGAATTTACAAATGAAGTGGAAGTAGGGGAAAGCACAGCTCAAAGGTTAAGCCTTGAATGAATGGGAGGATGATGAGGTCGCAGGTTGAGCTTCAGGAATGCAAGGAGAATGTAGCCAGGCACTCGGTCTCGTTTTATTGAACAAGCCTTTCATGGGGGATGGGCCTTTCTAGGTGCTCTTAAATATTGGGATAAACTTTTACCATCTCCAAAGCAGCAACAGACCACCATGTTCCATAATTTTAAATTCCCCTGGTGTGGATTGAGCATCATTTTCTGCCACTGATGACACTCAGGCTCAGTGCACAAAACTCTTTAAGTGTGTGGATACTGCAGGCTTCCGTCTCCTCTTCCAGATGTTAATGGTGCAGGCTAGGTTAGCGATGAAAAGTTGGTAAAGCCAAAACTAGATCCTGCGGCTGGATAAAGTTAGCAGGGGCTTCTGATTTTTCAGACGAAAGGAAGCATGCAAGTGAGGGGTTTAAGACTTCCTCAGGTCTGTTGATTCCCTTCCCATATCTTCTTCTGGGGAATGAAAAGGGAGAGGTGCCCTAGGTGGTTCAGTGGAACTTAAAAAAATGGATGCCTCATCCTACACCTGCTTATATACCATTTACAAACTTTTCTCACTTTGAAGCTGCAACTCTAAGGAAGCCCAGCTTTGAGCTAACCTCCAGCTTTGATGCTGCCCTGTTTCCAGCAGCTTTGCCCCAGGGGCAGTAGGCGGGTGGGAAAGCCATTTTCTGCTCTAGAGCCCTTCAGAGCCAGGGAGAGGACAAAAAAGGGTTGCAGTGAGTTCTTCAGGGCTAGATCCTTGTGGGGGCAGGGAGAAGGAAGCCTCCCACTCTCAGAACAAGGGGTGCCCCATGGAGGGCCTGGACAGATAGTGCCAATGCAGCTGGACCTAGGAGAGAGCCAGGAGGCCTTGGCCAATGCCAGCCTTCACCAGCTTGGTGCTTTTCATGTTTTGGACCACAACCATCTATCAACCACAGTCAGCATGGTCTATCACCCTTAAGTTTAAATAATCTGGAGGATACCAAGTTGGTGAAAGCATTTATCGCCATTTTAGGGGAAAGAAGAGGCAACTTGCCTGCCCTGTATTTTCCAGCTGTTTGCTTCATTCATTTCCTACTTTCTTGTTTGAGTCATTCATTTCTTTCCTGCTGAATTCACAAAGCAGCCGTCATCCACATTGCTGGCAGCTGAAGACACATTGCATCCCCAAATGAGAACCCTGAAGTGCAGGGACCACCAGGAGCACCCTGTGTGCAGCTGTTTGTAGCTCTAGTCTGTAGCCTGGGCTATGCTGTGCTCCAGTGGGTGCCCTTGGGGACCAGGCTAGGCTCTCATCCCAACAAGGGCAAACCCTTTTACCAAAACTCAGGGTTCAAGGTGTAGCATAGTCTCTCAACAAGTTGAGGTCAAGCAGAGACAACCACCACTCTAGATCCAAAATATAATCTGGAAACATGGTTTGGCTCATAGGGAGTTCAACAAGGAGACAGAAGCCCGTTTTTATTTACAGCTACTGGTGGGCTTAACTGGGAGGCCTTATACCCTCTGGTCTCTGAAACCAGAGTGAAACTGGCAGTGAAAATGAAGGCGTATCAGAGATTGCATACTCATGAGTAGACCTGTGACTGTATCCATAGGCACATACTAGGTCGTTTTTGGCCTGGACCCCAAGCTTTGGGTGCTGGCGTTCTTGAGGACTGTGCAGGGAAGGTCAAGTGAGGAGCCTCCTCTGACAGTTGTAGGGGTTCTTCACCAGGGATCAACCCACAGGGCCTCTCAAGCGGATCCTCAACATTGGATCCAGGGGGCCGTGCCTGCTCCACAGAACCTTGACCTGCAAGGTGTCTCAGTTCGTTCTTCAAGGGCTTGTGGTTATGAGAACTGTTGGGCCTCCTGCCCTTGGGCAGAAGCAGTAAGGGTTTCACTTCACTGTTAATGAGTGATTTTTATTTTTTGTCTATGTGGACTGAGCAGGGTCCACTGCTTGGTGTGCAGCCCAAGGAAGGGGCAGGATAAGGTCACACAGAATGCATAGCTCCAGCCGCTGCCCAACTCTCAAACAAGATCAGGTGAGGAGCTGACTGGAGTCCGACCTGTAACATTGGAGTTTGACATGTGGGAAAGGGATCTCAAAGGACATCTGGTCGAAACCCCCCCTGCAGGAAACCTCTGCAGGAAGTCACAGCTTCCATCCAGCCCTTGCTGAGGTGCCTCTAACAAAGGAGAGGTGGCCACCTTCTGAGGCAGTTTGTCCCACTGTCAAAGCAGCACGTACGCTGGACATTTTTCCTAATGTTTGCTCAAAAATCTCACTTCTTGTAATTTGAACTTGTTGATCCTGCATCCTGGAAGAACAGAAAATAAATTTGCCCTGTCATCTACACCAGCCCTTCAGGTATTTGCAGACGGCTATCATTTCACCTCTACAACTGTTTCCTCTCCATCCTGGACCTGTACAGCTGCATCAGTCCTTCCTAGCAGATCTGACTATCCATTCTGAATCCCAGTTCCTGGAAACCACAGGAGGGGAGGACCCTCTTATGCTCAGGTCCAGCTTGTGAGTTTCCCATTGGGGCATCTAGTTGGCTGCTGTGTGAACAGGATGCATGACTAGATGAGCCCCCTTTGGTCTGATCCAGCTGCTGAAGGGCTCTTCCGATGTTCTTCATAGCAGAACGGATGCTTTGCATGCAGAAGGTTCCAGGTTCAATCTCCACCTACTTTGGTTAAAGAATCCTCAGGAGCAGGCTGAGGAAGACTTTTCTCTCTGACAGAGACCCTCAGAGGGGCTGCTTCTGCCAGAGTAGTCCTTTCTGAGCTAATTAGACCAAAGGAAGTTTGGTCCATCATCTTTGTGACAGCCTTTCAGTTCTTTGAAGATGGCTATCGTCTCACCTCTTAATCCTCTTACCCAGGCTACACATTTGAAGCACTGTAGGCCTCTCCTCCTCTTAGGACTTGGCCTCCTGCTCTCTCTGGATGTTTTCCAGTCTGCCAATATCCTTCTTAAACTGTGGCACACAGAAGCGGGCATGGCAGTCCGGGTGTGGTGCGACCTAAGCAGAGATGGGTGATGGCAAAAGTACAATAACATCTTCTAGATGCCTTTTTTCTGCTAATGTAGCCTAGAATTGCATTTGTCTTTTTCGCCACCACATCAGAGTTGACCTGCGTTTAGCTTATGATATACGGAAACCCCTAGAACCCCTTGTTATTTTTGAATCCTGCTGTTGGGCTTCTCTATTCTTCACTTCAGGTTTTAGCTTGTATATGAAAAGGTGGGATAGGGATCACACATCGTTAGCGTTACTCATAATGAAACCATAGGGCTGTTATTATCTCTCTTCTCTGCAGCTCCCTGGTCAATTCTGTTGTCATGAACTTCTTGGAGGACTCCATTGCAGCAGAATTCTTAGTCTTTTCTTTTGTACAATGTGATGAAGGGAGACTGCAGATCAAAGTTATTTTCATATTTCTGTCCTCTTATATATTACAGCCAATTTATCACAGCCAGCAGGTATATTTGTCCTGGAGGAGCCAGACTTAAGAGAGGATAATGATATTGGCCCATAGGCCTCTTTCTGGACCACATGTTGGCTGTACCAAGTGAGGAAGTGAGTCCCAAATATAGGTACAGAAGGCAACCCTCCCTCTCTTGATGGCATATCTGAGCAGGTGCTGTGGGGAACTCATTATCTCTCTCCCAGATTAGCAGATGTGGACTTGGTCATTCCATGTAATGGGCACCATACGCACAACGGCTTAATTTTACATTAATTTCATACTGGCATCCCATGCTACTTGGTGCAGAAGTATAGGCAATATGGTGGATAATATGGGGGTGGTGTTTTATTGCTGATGACACGCTGCTGATTCATTAGTTATCTGTGGTAGGCAATGCTTAATCCTCCCCCTTCATGTGCACAACATTCATACACAACTTTATTTTTCTTCTGCCCTGCTCACTGCCATCTTAATATTAACCCTTTCTATGTAAACATCCATCTCTGAATCTGTTGTCTGCAATGATGATTGATATTTAGGCTACCCTGCAAAAGTACAACTTAAGGATTAAATTAGCGTGTGTGAGAGAGGGAGTATATGTAGTGTGGAGACTGGCAACACTTCCAAAACCATCTCTCCAAAGCATTCTGAAAATAGCTCCGGGGTCTGCAGTAGCTGCCTGCCTGCAGTGGGGACCATCCGTGACAGGTGTGCCAGAAGCAGCAAAGTGACAGTTGGCTCCGCGCTTTGAGCAGAAGATGAGCAGCTGCAGAGTTTTGTCTGGCTTCAGAGGAGCAGTGGATTGTTTGGCTGTGAGGGCCAGGTGGTGGCAACCCCTGAAAGGAGATGCTTGGGCCTCATCCTGCCTAAAGTGTCAGAGAGAAGGTGGAATATGGGGTGAAGGTGGATATAATACAAAAAATAACTCTTGGTGGGCCCCTCAATGACAAACGGAAATCCCACTTCCCTCCTGACTTCTCAGCTTGAATGACAACTATCCCTTTATTACTGATCTAGGGCTATCCATGAAAATGGTGCTTTATGAAGAGTGAGAGGATGCCTTGGCTCTGGAGCTTGTGGTGTAGAATATGGCACACAGGAAGCAACAGAAGAAGGGGAGGGGGAAATGGGGGTGTTGGAGGAATTGGCACACATAATATTCATAATAATTTTATTATTTATACCCTGCCCATCTGGCTGGGTTGCCATTGGACTTGCCCTGCCTCAAAATATATATATATATATATTTGAAACATTCCTCTGTTGCTTTTTAAAAATACTCTTCTGGAGCTGGGAAGAGAAGCAGTTTCTTAGCGTCACAGTTGATGCCATCAGTCGGCACCATTCACAAGCAGCCGTTCTGCTGTGGACTTGCAGAGACCTAGCATTTTCAGAGCTTGACCCTGCAGCATAGAGGAAAGGGGCATTTGAGTTAAACAGAACAAGGGCCCCGCTGTTGTTAAGCACCTTACCTTGTCACACCACCCACAGGCCCCTCTGCTCCCTGCAGTGCTCAGTCAGAGATGCTTCTGAGAAACCCACAAGTGGGGTTGGAGGCCCCATAGCTACTGGAATTGAGGGGTGCATGCTGCTTCTGCAGCTGGAGGTTCCACGTGGCCAAACAAGATGGTTCAGGTCCATTTCAATCCAGGAACTGCCTGGTGGCATGACACTGAGCCTTCCTGAGAATGTCTTGTCATTCAAGGGTTAGGTGTCAGCCTTTGGGCTTGCTGGGCCTGAGTGCCAGGATCCATTTAGGCATTGGGGCTGACAGGAATAGCAGTGTTGAATGAGGAAGTGCAACAAGAAATACTGCAAAAGAGAGAAGCTTCCCGTTGCATGCCGCGGCTTCATGCTATTGCCATTATTTTGGCATGCTGTGACTGTGCCACTTGGCACATGCTGTGACTGTGCCACTTGCCAACGGCACATCTAGTTCAGCATCCAGAGTGGCCAGTCAAATGACCTTATGGGGAGCCTTCAAGCTGGACCTGAGCTCATCAGCACTCTCCCCTCCAGCAACTGGTATTCAGACGCATACAGCCTCTGATAGTGAAGGTAGAGCATAGCTATTATAAACTTCTGTCTTGTTGCTTCGTACATCCTTTTTCTTTAAACTAAAAAGCCTCAAATGCTGCAGCCTTTCTTCACCTCGATCCTTTTGGCTGCCTTTTTCTAAACCTTTTCCAGGTCTACAATATCCTTTTTGGGGTGAGGGGACCTGGACTGTACACAATATCCCAAGAGCAGTTGCAGCATAGATTTGTATAACAGCATTATGGTATCAGCAGTTTTATTTTAAATTCCTTTCCTAATGATCCCTAGCATGGAATTTGCCTCTTTCACAGCTGCTGCACACTGAGCCGACATCTTCATTTTCTCTCCCTTGGGTAGGCCACAGACAATTTTTTTTTACAAAAAAGACTTCCCCGAGAGGCTTAGCTGCAGACATGGCAACCCGTCCGTCTGGCACAGGGCAGGCGGAGGAAGATGAGCTGGGTGAGAAAAGAAAGGCGCTGCAGTTGATTGCTTGAGCTTTTCCCTGGCAGAGAGACAGAGGCCTCTGTGGCTAGGACAACTGTGCCTCTGAAGGCCCAGGTTCCTCCGGACGCCACACAGGCCATTGACCCAGCCCGGTGACTAGGTCTTTGTATAACCACAGGCACTCCAGGGGTTTCCACTGCGAGTCAGTTTTGCCAGGGAGGGAGAGATGATGCCCTGCAAACCGCACTGCAAGCAGCTGGGAGAATATCTGCTGAGTAATACAGTAAACATCCGAAATGAGATCACTCCTGGGTAGAAGATAATTTTCCGATGCTAACTGAATTTTTTTCAATGCAAATTACCTTAATGTGCATCTGAAATTTTTCCACTTTAATTTTTTTAAGAAAACCCACATGGCTGCACTGAGTGTCTTCCTTCTCCTCTGGCTGCTAGGCAACATGCCTTGCTATCAATCCAACCCTGAGAGTTAACATACACTTGACACCTGCCCTGCTTCTCTTCTCTTCTCCTCTCTTCCACATTCATTGGCTGACCTGCTTGGGTCTGCATTGGCTCTGCTGTTGCCATAGGATGCCAGACTCCAGTCGGCAGCTGCATTCCAAAATTGTCAAAGGACAGTACTGCTTATGGTTTTCGTGGCACGTTTTTTGGCAATAGGTTGATCGTTTTCGGCAAAATGTTGTGCATTGCCTTGTGCTGTTTTCTGATGGAGTCTGGGGGCTTCTAGTGTTCATAGTCACTATACTTCAGCTGTAATCTGCAAGCAGAATTGCCATGGATTGACTCCTGATAACTGCTGCATTTCTTCTATGTGGTCATTCAACTATGTTCCATGCACCCCAGTGGGCTGTTGTGGCTGGGGAAGTTTAATTCACCTGAGAAGCCACTTGAATCTCAGCACATGTTCACTATAACTTTTGTGATGGGCACCATTTTTTCCACCTTTTTGTATTTTATTTAGTACTAATACTTTTCTGGCTGTGCTTTTTCATTTCACTAGAGTGCCTTGGCAATATAATACAACAATGCTAATTTATTTAGAACTGCAGAAGATTAGGCGGCACATAGATTATGGGGATCTACCCAACAGCTTGTGTGGCCTGCACGAGCTCCATCTGATTGGTGGGCCTTGTCCTCTCTCCAGGAGCCCTGGGAGTCTTACTTAGTTGTTGCAGTCCTTGCTGCAAGCAGTGCCGGGCGACTGGGCCTGATTCCCACAATGCCCTGGGGTAATTCTATACTGGGGGCATTGGGGGAAATTAAAATAGTAACTCGACCCAGCCTCCCCCACCCCCCCAGTGCTGCTCAAAGCAGTGGGCCCTGGGTAGGTGCAGTGGCGTAGCGTGGGTTGTCAGCACCCGGGGCAAGGCAAGTAATTTGCGCCCCCTAACCTGTGGATTTGCGCCCCCTAACCCATGGATTTGCGCCCCCTAACTCTAACCCCCAGATGTTGCGCCCGGTGTGGCTGGCCCCCCCCTGCACCCCCCACGCTACGCCACTGGGTAGGTGTTATTAATGGCCCTTGTGGGGCACTTTACCCATGAGGACTTCAACACATGCCAAAGCAGAGTGGGTAAGTGACTGGGGCCAGTGGGCAGGGACAAAGACAAATTCTCAAGTAGGCAAAGAAGCCGTGTAAGTAGTTGCCATCATCCTGTTTCCTGAACAACTGAACTGTCACTTTTCAGATAAACTATTTTGAGAGAATAACTGGAGGGACTCACCATAAACACAGCAAGTGGGGGATACTAGCTAGCTAACCTATCCTTTGCCAACCAGGTGCCCTTCAGATGTTTTGGAGTACCAAAGGTCCTCTGGCAAAGGCAGGTGGGAGTTGTAGTACTGGGCAGATGGAGGGCGCCAGGTTGGCGAAGGCATGGTGAGCTAATGATTTTGAGAAGCAGGGTGAGATTCCCTCTGCATCATGCAGGGGCAAAGATCACAGGGAAGTCTCCAAGGCAGACCTTCTGACTAGTTTGTCGTATATGTCATAAAATTATTTTACAGTACAAAATGGATGTGAACACAATTTTAAAAGGGGGCAGGGAGGGAGTTCCCCAGGTTGTGGTTTTGATTTTTGATAGAGCATGTCTACCTGAGCATTTTGGACTAAGGAGGGTTGTGCTGCAATTTATTTGAAGCCAATTTGAGTTTCAAGCCTTGTGGTCTAGATGCTTCGTCCTCTCCATTTGTGACATTCTAGAATCCAGCAGAAAATGAGTGCCTGCTTTTTCTACACTTATAAATGCCTTCTGCATTGGGCAGTCTGGTGAGGGAATGTTGTTGTTGTTCATCCTGGGAAAGGGTCTTGATTGCATTCTCTCTTTGTTGATTATTGGATTTTGCTCATCAAGTGTATCTGTGGCAGTATTGAGGTGCAATGTAGCCAAGTCATCCTGAGGTGGTTTTGCATGATATCATATGCAGAATGTTACTTTCATCATTTCCATAAGAGAGGCTTAGCAAATACCACATCTCGCCACCTGGAATACATTCGTAGGAATTGCCTCCTTCTGACTAGTATTAGAAACTGAGATCTAAAAACTAGGAGCTAAATGGCACCTTAAATCTAGGTTATGGGTACAACAACGGAATGTCTAGGTGCGTTTTTTTATAACAATAATTCAAAGCTGAAAATGAATGAACTGCAGCTGAAAGTATTCATTTTTCACATGGTCTATTCCTTCCCTTGCCCCAATATTCTTAAGAGGGTCTCTTCTCCAGTCTTCAGAGAGTAGCTAAAAGTGGGAGGGCAGAAAAAGGTCCTCCTTTCCTTCCACTCTGCAGTTTTAATCTGAAATCTTAGGCGTAGTACTGCACCCAGAGCCCAGAAACTGCTTGCGCTAATGAAATTCCCTGTCGCAAAATGCACCTAGAACAATGGGAGTTTCAAACACTGGTCCTTGCAGTCCAGATGTCCAGCTCCTTGGGACATCCCCTCTCCTTTTGGTTCTGCAAGTCTCCATAGTCTCTTCCTTCATGTTTAATCTGACTGGTGCTGCTGGGCAAGATTGTTCATAGAGATCTGGAGTAGAAGGAGAACTCCAGCTCTTGCTGTTGTTTTTTTTGTCTCTGTGTTTATGTGCGGCTTGGCTTCCATTGGCAGCTGGATGTGGGAGAGCAGAGTACAGTTAAATCAAAACCAGAGCCATGGCAGTGGTAGCAGGCAGCCCCATCTGGCAGCCAGGGATCAGGAGAGCACAGCACTCGGGGAAGAGTTCAGGCAAGCTCTCTCTAGCCAGGCAAGGGAGCTCTTCCTGGGCTATAAGAGGAGCAGGAGGCAGCAAACAGCCCTCCCAAGTTGGAGGCAGGAATGTTTCCACAAAGCATGTTGTGGTACCTGACTTGTGTAGCTCATCCAGCAGGCTCTTCATAAGTTCAGGAGCAGAACACAGACTGTGCATGCAGGAGGCCCCCTTTACATCCCCCCTTCTAGCCCTACAAGTAGGGCCAGAAAGAATTCTTGTCTAAGGAGAGATGCTGGAAAGATCCTACCAGTCAGAGCTGCTGGCACTGTGCTAGACGGGCGAATAGTCTGTATTTAGCATCTGCCCCGCTCAGCAACCTGGGGGAGGAGCTCTAGCATCGCTTGCAGTCCCCCACCCCTTGGTGCTGCCACCTTCAGTGGTACGCCCAGAAGTTTTGCTGCCCCGGTCAAACATTTCTTTCTGTCTGGAAAACTTGCTTGTCCGTCTACCTTCCATCTCAAGAAGTACATGTTTTGCCAATGAGGCATTCCAAAACTGTTTTCTCTTCCCACCCCATCTCCCCCCCCCCAGCCCAGTTTGACATGTGGTCCAGTTCCCGCAATAGTTTTCAGGATTTTCAGGATTACTTGCAAGGAAGTCAGATTTTAGTGCAAAGGGTTCAGGCAGTTTACAGCAGAAGGGGAAAAGGCTCAGCTGGATGTGATGCAGATACTTGATGTCAATTTGGTGTGTTCCCACCAGTGGCTTGGAGAGGGGCGTGCATGATAGATGTGAGAAAAAAGGTTTCACCAGGGCGTGTGCTTTGACCTCCTTCTCCCTCACAAAAAACACTTTGGTGCCACTTTGGGTGCCCTGTGTCTGAGAGAGCTGAATTTCTTCAAAGTAGCCCCTTGATCAGAACCGGCAGGACTCCTGGGTTCCTTGAAGAACTGCCTGGCTAGAGCTGTTGCTGTTTGCAATCCTGTCGTGGGTAAGAGCACTGCAGTGGGAGGTGTTCTGCCATGTCTGAAAGGGGTGGGCTTCCCCTCTCCAGCTCTGTTTTGAGAAAGTGGTGGAGGAGGCTACTGTGTTTTCCACAACTGCAGGACTGGGAGAAACCTGGAGCCTTTCCTGGAGTTCTTAGAGACAGAGAATGTGGCACTTGCCTGCTTTGCATGTATTAAAGGGTGCTCCAGAAAAAGAACAGTGCCTCAAACTGAGAGAGGCGTTTACTTGCTGTTTAGTGCCAACAGGGGTGGTTCATGCCAACCCCGTCAAAGGTGGGTATTCCTTGCAGTTCAGAGAGGAAACACATTTTAATATGGCTTAAGTTGGGCAGAGGGTACTGTATTATCATTCTTTATTTGGTTTACCGTATTTTTCGCTCTATAACACGCACCTGACCATAACACGCACATCGTTTTTAGAGGAGGAAAAGAAGGGAAAAAATATTCTGAATGAAACAGTGGACGTATCATTTTTGTGATTCATGCTGTGGCCACAGACATGTGATCTGATGGTGAATTTGGGGTGACCCAATGCAAAAATCCTGAGAATCCCTGTGGATCCATGCTTTGTAACCACGTTTTTGCACCATTGCAGCCCCAGGCAACAGTGGGTGCGTGATTTTGGGGGGGGGGGGCAGGCTGTAGCCATGGACATGCTATGTGCTCTGATGGTGAATTTGGGGTGACCCAATGCAAAAATCCTGAGAATCCCTGTGGATCCATGCTTTGTAACCACGTTTTTGCACCATTGCAGCCCCAGGCAACAGTGGGTGCGTGATTTTTTTTGGGGGGGACAGGCTGTAGCCATGGACATGCTATGTGCTCTGATGGTGAATTTTGGCTGACCCAATGCAAAGATCCTGAGGATCCCTGTGGATCCATGCTTTGTAACCACGTTTTTGCACCATTGCAGCCCCAGGCAACAATGGGTGTGTGATTTTTTTGGGGGGGGACAGGCTGTAGCCATGGACATGCTGTGTGCTCTGATGGTGAATTTGGGGTGACCCAATGCAAAGATCCTGAGGATCCATGTGGATCCATGCTTTGTAACCACATTTTAAGTGGGGAGGGAAGGAAAAACACAGAAGGCTAAGAATGCAGGAGAGGGCTATAACGTGAGGAAAGGAAGGCAAAAGTTTTCCCCCACCCACCCACACAAGCCAGCCACTGTTTAAGGATTTCATCCTTTTAAATGGAAGAAAGCATATTTGAATGCTGTGTGTCTCCAAAAACAAAAAGCAGGAAGTCAAATCAGAATTTTAAGCCGAACCTGTAATCTCTCTTCCCTTCACAAACATTGTTCCCTCCGGAGCAGGGACAGGATAGAGCGACGCTCTGCTTTCCTCTCTACTTGCCTGGAGGGGAGGGGCTTTCCCTGCTCTTTGTTCCGTTTGAGCAAACACAGCAACGAAACAGAGCAGGGTGGGCAGTAAGACCCTGAGGCAGAATGCAGGGAAGCTGCCACTTCCTCTCTTCAGGCTTCCCTTCTCCCTGAAGCGCGGTTTGATTTTTGCCTTATTTTTCGGCTACAGGGACCACACATTCGCTGCATAACACGCACAGACATTTCCCCTTCCTTTTTAGGAGAAAAAATCTGCGTGTTATAGAGCGAAAAATACGGTATTTCTCTGTAAGTAAGAGGAGAGGAGAGATCAAGCATTAAATAAGACCATTATTATCAGTAGTGGTCATCAGAAGCCTTCCCTAGACCTGAAAGATCTGAATAATTTTTGACAAGTATCAAATGTCCCCATTTTAGACAAAGGTCTTGAGAGGGTGGTTGCCAAACAGATTCAGGTGCTCTTGGAAGAGACAGGTTTTCTGGATCCATTTCAATTTGGACTGAAGCCTGATTTTAGTACTGAAACTGCCTTAGTTACACTGTATAATGACCTGTGTTGTGAACAAGGCAGGGGGATTATGACTATGTTGATCCTCATTGATCGCTTGGTGACTTTCAGTATCATCAGCCATGGTATCCTTCTGAGGCGACTGAGTTGGGTATTGGGGGCACTGCATTGTGGAGGTTCCACTCCTCCTTGGATGGACAGCTCCAGAAGGTGGTTCTTGGGGAGCATTGCTCAACTCTTGTGTTTTATCTAGTATGGGGTCCTGCAGGAATCACAGAGTCAGTTCTGTTTCACATGCTCTTTAAAATCTAGATGAAACAGCTGAGTGGGTTCATACTGATTTCTGGAGTGTGTTGTTATCAGTATGCTGGTGACGCAGTTCTAGCCCTCCTTTTCATCTTATGCAGGTGAGGAAGGCAGTGTTCTAAATCAGTGCTTGGTTGCAATAATGGACTGGACGAGAGCCAATAAAACTAAAGCTTAATCCAGACAAGACTGAAATGTTGGTAGGTGGTTTCTCTGACCTGATGAGTGGCATTTGGCCTGTTCTAGGTGGGGATTACGCTCCCTCCGAAACAATGGGTTCATAGTTTGAGCATTCCTCCAAGACTCATTGCTGTCACTTCAATTATGATCATACCTGTACAGGGATAACTTGGCTACAACAATCTTTTCTCTGATAACGTTGAGGTTAGATTACTGCAGAGCAATTTATATGGGGCTGCCTTTTAAAAACTTTGGAAGCATCAATTAGTGCAGAATGTGGTTGCCCAGCTGTTGACAGCTTCAAGAGAAACAGATGATATAACACCAGTTCTGTCCCAACAACACTGGTTGCCTGTATGCTTCCAAGCCCAATTCAAAGTGCTGGTTTTGACCTTTAGAGCTCTGGATCTCCAATATGACTCTACCGGGGCCTTTAGAGCTTTGTTTGAGGCCCTTCTGCAGATTCCGGATCTGAGGGTGGTGACAGGGGAAGAGGGCTTTTCAGTTGTGGCTCCCATCTATGGAATGTGATCCCCAGCAAGGCCTGCCTGATGCCTTCATTGACTGATACCAGGAGAAAGCCTATGTTTCCCCCCAGCTTTTTGACAGATGAAAGATGACGCTTTTGTCGTTAGTGTGCTGCCAAAGCTTCCTGCAGCTCTTAAGGTGGTTACTTTTTGTTTTAGTTCCATGTTATAGTATATTAATTTGTGCTTTTAACAGTGTTGTAAGTTACTTGGAGACCTTCAGATAGCAAGCAAGTAGCAAATCTGATTATTAATAGTGTTAATACTACTAGTGCTACTAGCTGTGGAAAAATAAAGATTTCAAAATCTGTCTAAGAGTGGAGAGGGAGTTCTGGTACTGTTATTTCTATTTTAAAGACAAACTTCAGCATGAACAATAAAAAATCCATCATTCACAGTAAAAAAAGGAGGGGTCATCATTTTTTCCTCTCATCTGCTTTTTCAATTAACATAGGTTTGGTTATTTCATTTATTCCTTCTTCCCGCATAGAACACACTCCATTTCATAGACACAATTCGTACCACACAGAGAGCCCATGCAGAAGATCAATTTACGTTGATTCATAACAATAAGGGTCAATAAATTTGGGGTAAATTATTAGGGTTGCCAGCTTTTCTGTCTCAGCAGACATTAACCAGTAATAAAGTACCTTTTGGATTCTTTAGACTAAAATGCTAAGAAAGGCACTGTGGGCAGATTGGGCCTTTTTTTGGTCATGTGGAATTGTAGTAACTGTAGTGGGCAAAAACTTTCTGTGGAAACAACCAGTTCTCCAAATAAAGGCAGAAAATGGCACCTCTAGCCACCTTTGGGCAATTCAGTCCAAGCTGTTGCTCCCCAAAGACCTGGGAAGGCACAGCACCCTCCATGAGCAGTATGCAAAGCTATGGACATGAAATGCACTGCTCTCCATACTGTTTCTGATTGGCACTTCTGCTGGTCCTGCTTCTACATCTGAGGACACATGTTCGGCCTAGAATCTTTAAAGAAAATTATATGTTAAGCCCGGGTTTTGATGTGGCAGTGCAGCACTGCATAAGCACAAAGTTGCCACAAAGTGCAAGGCGGGGGCGGGGGGGGGCGGGGAGACGAATCCGTTTTGGCATCTTTCCCTTTCTCCCTGCCGTCTCCCATGATAGGATTTGCAGAAGAAGAAATTATAGGCAGTTCTTGTTAAGAGCTAAGTTTGTTGCTGAGTTGCCTTTAGGCCTCTTGCAGGCCTGTCAGTTTCCAAACTGGGGCAGGAGAATGTGGACAGCTGCATTTCTTCCTTGCAACAGTGAAATATTTTTTCCTCGTTCATGACCCGGCAGAAACAGCTGGGTCTCTGCTGTTGGTCATTGGACCTGGCAGCCGCCTGGCGGCATCTCTGCCTCTCCAACATAGGAGACAAGAGACTGCTGGGACAGCGGATGCAGTGGAGGTGATATTTTTCACCCTTGCCAAGATTTTAGGGCTGGGCTGAGCCGGGAGGGGGGTGCCCACTTCCCCTCCCAAGCACAACACCCCTTAACAATGTAAACACCAGCACCAGATGGTAACTATGGTTAAAGTAAACCAGGTTCCCACCAGGGTTTGCTAAGCAGCTGAGGCCTCTTTTAAGTTCAGCTTCAACAATCAGTCATTTAAAAATGGCCGCCTTTAACAGTTTTCTTCTCAAAGAGAGGCAACAATCCTCAGCCAGAGATGGCTGCTCACATTTACGAATGATGCTGAAAATGTACAAGGAGATGATGGTTGGTCTTTTCACAGGAGCCCTCTGGATTCAAGATTGGCTGTTTGTTGTGTCCTGTTTGTGGGGCTGGGGTAGCTCAGGCAGTGAACGCAGAACAGTCACCTGTTTGCTCAACTCTTTCCCCCCCTCCCTTCTCTGTTCCAGAGTTCCTACCCCATCTGGGAAGATTTCAACTCCAAGGCAACTAAACTCCACTCCCAACTGCGGTGAGTTTCTCAACAGAGCTGGCACAGCAACAACACAGCTGCCATTTGTCCCCCAGCCTGGTCTTCTCGCCATGTGTGTCATGAAAAGAGACTCTTGATTTCTTCTATGCTCTCAGCTTCCTCTCCCCACACCCTCCTTTCTTTAGAAAACAAACTGCGTCCCCAGCTGGTTCAGGTTCTTTTGAAACCCCACAGGCAGTAACGCTGTACGTAGTGAGAGTGCCCTCCAGCTGCTTTGGACTACAACTCCCATCAGACCCAAAATCACCTAGTCATGCTAGCTGTAGCTGATGGGAGTGGCAGGTGATGGGGTAGATTTTGCATGGCAAATTACAGTTTTATCAGGCGCTCTTGGCCAAACAGCAGTGCAAGCTGGGCAAATATCCCCAAGTGGTGTATATTTTCCAGCTGGCAGCTGCTCTATGAGTTGAACGACACTGGCCAGAGAAATGAGAGCTGATGGGGGGGGGGGTTGGATTATTGTAATCTGCTGCAAGCTACCTTGGATATCATTGGATCCAAAAGCTGGGTGGAGGTCTTCTCTCAGACGAAATGCAGTCTAAGTCTATTTTTTAAAAACCTTCCTGCCTCATTTCTATGTGGGGAAACAAAACCTGTGCAGATCTGTGTCAGTTTTTCTGAGTGTGTCATAGGGCTCAATCTACATACAGTGAAATGGGTCCAGGAAATTCTGCTGGCGCCCCTGGAGGCTGTGACTACCACATAATGAGCTGGGAATGCTCTGGTTCAATGCAAAAATAAAATAACTTACTGCTTTAAGTTAAGAAGTTTTAGAAGCAATGGGGAGGGCAGAATCCTAGTAGCTTTGCTGCCAGTAATGAGAGGTCCCACCCATACGGCTGCTCAGAAACAGCATAGTTGGCCCCCGAGTTCCTTTCACCTGCCATTTCTTACCTGGATGTCCCTCTCCACAAGAAGGTACCATTTCTTAGCATGATCTGGTGTGCGTGTTCTGATCCTCCTTTCCATCCCCTTCCAGCCATCACAGAAAAGCATGTTCCAAAGCCATAGCCTCCCCCATGTCAGCTGCTTTCTCTCAGGCAAGTGTGCCGGCTCTTTTCTCTGGAACTTCCATTCTTCCTTCTCTCCCTTTTGATAGATCATCACTGTGATCTTGTTGTTAGTTCTTTGTATCCTAGGGGTTTTTATTTTCTTTCAATGTTTTTCAGACCTTGTGGCTCTTTTTCTTTTGTAACAAAACAAAATTGAAGTACCAGCCCATCTACAGGCAAAGTGCTATTGAGTATTTTAATGGCTCCTTTGCCTTTTTAATTAAACAATTCCTGTTTGGAGATTTAACTCATAGCTTTGTGATTAGCAGTGGTTCAAGATTAGTGGTGAGTAGCTTTTAATATCCTCCTGAATAGCCTTTCTTAAATGCCTTAATATTGGTTGCTGTTCCCATGGGGAGGGGAAGCTCCATTTATCATTTTTCTTTTTTTAAAAAATCATTTTTAAAAATGAGGGGTGTGGTGTGGAGACACACTTAAGGAAATCTGTAATCCAAGCCCCCACCCCATGGGAACAGAAACTGACCCTAGGCCGGCAATTAACCAAGTGCATTCAAGGGGCAATTAATAGGCTGTTCATAATTGATGCCAGGTAGCATAAAATGGGATCATTCTATAAGGAGTAAACTTTTAATTAAAGCTTCTGAAAACCTTTCATGAACAGGATTTTCTTGTGAGTTAATGTTATAGAAGTATCTAGAGAATAATAGATAATACAATGCCATTTTAAGGCATTGTGAGGAACCTCTATTTTCAATTTTTTTTTAGTTAATTGAACAAAGTGAGTGCCTCAGCAGCCCTAAAGGGTTCAAGTGAAGAATATAGCATTTTCCTGGTATTCTCTAGGGAAAAGTACCATTCCAAACACTGCTTTGTGGCCCAACCCAGTATTTGAGTAGAGCCTGCCTCAGTTTTGCATATTTGACTATATTCAGTTAGTCTGCTAATAGCATCTGTGGCAGTTGTTTTTTCTAACAGTTACCTTGGGCATAATTTTTTCTAATGTTTTCTTTTACACACACACACTATTATATTTCATGAGTGTGCTAGTTGCAGTGAGTGGATGCCAATTGTAAGTACAATATCGGGCAACCTTGGCAGTTTCAATTTTTTAATCTTGTTTACTAATCAAATGTAAAATAAACATGATAAATTAGAATATTATGTAGGGCATCAGAAAAAAATCCTGTACAAATCACTGATCACAGTTCAAAAATTTATGGAAAACACTGTTTTCTTATGCTAGTGCTATTTCATACCTGAGTTTCTTGACGTTTTGCTGGAGGAAGGGTAGTGTATAGAACGGTGTTATCCTAGGATTAAAAAAACTAAAACTAGGGACTGTGCCCCTGTTTCCTCCACTTGCAACACCCAAGGTGGGGAACCATTTTCGCTCTGCAAGCCATATTCTTATCAGGATCTGCCTTGTGGTCCAAAATTGACAGGTGGGCAAGTCCATCCACCTGCCAGTCAAGTGATGTCACAAATGGCATCATGCTTCTAAGCCTGGACATTAAATCACCTCTCAGGCAGTTGCATGCTGCTAAAAAGAAGGTTTTTGCCTTCCTTTTAGTACCACGTTGCTGCTTGTGAGGTACTTTGAAGTCCAAACTTCAAGACTCCAAAGCCCAGCAAAACGGAGCAGGGAGATCTCTCATGAACCCAGGTCAAGCTAACTTGATCTCCCTTTGCATCAGCTGATGGGTGGAGAGGTCAGGGGCAGTTTGGTGTATCTGTTTGGCCATTTCCCAGAAGGAATGGCCAAACGGAGCTCTTTGTAAGCAATTGAAATAAAATGGGCAGACAGGGCTATCACCTTTGGTCCACCCAACCCCCCAAAATCCTCCTCCCTTTCTCAGGAGGCTCTTCCTCATCTGTGCACCCTTTCTCCTCTGCCTCATTTCCTCCTTCAGTCCCTTTCCCTCCTCCTTTTCTTCAAGCTTAAACCTCCTGCCCTCCAGTTTCCACCTTCCTCTCCTCCTAATTGTCATCACGCTGTAGTTTGCAGGGCTAGTGCCATCTGTCAGTGGCCTTGTGAATTACACCATGACAACAGTCTTGTATGTGTTTTACAGAGAAAAGGGAATTCAGGGGTTGGTGTGTGAAATTAATTGCAGTGCTGATGCAATCAGCTAAGAGCTGGTAGGTTTCAGTAATCAGTGGAAAGATGTAATCTGGATGCCAAGCTAGGTGTCTCTGCATCCTATCCTTTTACCTTTGGCCCTTATGTACTTAAATGGAGGATTTTACATTCATTTCTATTGAATTTACATTGTTGGTTTCAGCCCAGCTTTCCAGCCTGTCAAGGCAGTTTTAACCCTCAATTTTGTCTTCTGTAGTGTTCGCTACCCTTCAGTTTTGCATTATCTGCAGTTTTGATAAGCACTCTCTATGTTCTCCTCCAAGTCTTTTATAAAACGGCAGAGGGCCTAAGACAGAGCTCTGGGGCACCCTGTGAGACCTCCTTTCCATGTTAATGCTGAGCCCTTGTGAGCACTTCTTGGGTATCTATGCTGGATAATAATGAGCTAGGGGTCCATTGTGTCACACCTTTGCAACAGAGAGAGTATAGGTTGCTTTGGTTGAGGTGGCACATGGAACTGAAGGATTCTTTAGTTAATAAAATAATAATAATAATAATAATAATAATAATAATAATAATAATAATAATAATAAACCATCTCCAGGATTGCCATCTCTTACTCTGATATGCTATAATACTGAAGTAAAAAATGAGGACATTTTTGGGAGCAAGATAATCCAGTGAAAGTAAGAAAATATACTGTGGCAAGGAGACATGTTGTCTTGCTCAGAAGCCTTGGGGATATTTTCACAGGCTCACCTTCTGTGACAGTTCCAGTGCTTCCGGGTACTTGCCACCTGGTCCAGCCATTAATCTGGAAACACAGGCCCCTAAAGGAATGTGTATATTTTGAGAAAGGCGTAAGTTCTCTAGATACTAAAGAGTACATTATATTAAATATTGCCAGAATCAGATATTTGCCCTTATTCCTAGCAAGGTAAATGGGAGCGAAATCTGCAGATAAATATTGCTTTAGACAACTGGAAATGCATATGGAACTCTGCAACTCAAATGAATATGAGCACAAACCTTAAGTTAAAAAGTTTTACAAGTGATTGTGCAGATGATGTTTCTCCCCACAGAGACTGAGGGTGCTTCCGGACAGCAGCTCTTAAGCTGCAAACAAGTCCTGCATATTCAATTTTTCTGTGTGCGCTTTTGGCACACTACCTTCCACGCAATCCCATTTCCCCCCCTATCTTAATAGTCACTGATATTCTGCTGCTTGACATCCACACTAGTGGATGGATCTTGCCTTAAAATAAAGGAATTTTAGGAACGATGATACAGAAGCCATGACAGGCCATAAACTCCCACTACATCCGTTAGTCATTCTTTTTGATCATACAGAAATAATACTCTCTAAGGAAGATCAGGAAATGGTTATTTATCTTTTAATGGCTGCTGGAATATGTATTTCACGTATAACAGGAAATAGGAGGTTACAACAAGCTTTCATTGGCTGTGAAAATGTCTGGGATTTTAGTATGATGAAGCTTACTAATTTTACTCAGACAAGAAGCAGAGTAAATTGGAAAGTTACTCAGTTGAGAGTTGAGTAAGATTTTTTTGGAATTGGAAAGCATAGGAACATATATAACCCCAATGAGTCATTATGCACAATTTAACAGCACAGAAGTTGTTAATTAATGAAAGATTATCAATTCAATCTGTAAATTCTTTGTATTGATGACACAATATGGACAAGGCATCCTTTTGTGCTGGTGGGGGGAGGGGAGCAAGCAAGCAAGGGGTGCTAATGGACTTTCTCCATTGCCCTTTCCCCAATAGAAATCCCTGCCTTCCCCCAAACCATTAGCCCCATCCGGCATGGCTAGTGGCCAGGGATGATAAGTTGTAGTCCCAACAATACAGGGCACCACTTAAGCTACTTGTGACTTACAGAGTCACATGATCAGGGTATTAGCTAAGCCCCGCCCCCTCCTTTTGTCCCACTACTCCAGCTGAAGTTGGAGCCCTGCCTCCCTGTTGCAGTGAAATAAAAGAAGTCCACACACGAGCATCATAGTGCCTAGTGTGGCTTTGATTCATTACCAGCTCCTTCCAGCAGCTAAGAAGGCAAGCCCTGGCTCTCCTAAATCCCAGGTAAATGTGCCAAAATTGTGCTATGTGAATTCTCTCTTCGAGCCATGTTGCTCCTTTCCGTGCAGCAACACAGAAGCAAAGGGGCTGGTTTTGAGAGTGGCAAGGCAGTTGCAGCATCCAGAGGGAAGCTGCAGAGCCCCCTCCCCACATATCACGGCCCCAGGATCCCGATGCAGTTGAGATCCCAAGAGGTTGAAAGTTGCCTCAGCTGCCTTGCCTGTGAGCAGCTTCCAATCAAAGCTGAGTAAGAAGGTTTCCTCCCCAGAGTTCCCAAAAAGAGCCTTGCTCTCCCCCCCCCCCGACTTGTTCCCAGGGTCACCCCCTTGCTTTGCTTTTCCCCAAGAGTTTTTGGAATCCTCCCCCTTTCTGCTTGCCAGCCACCTCCTCTGGCATATCAAAGGCTTCTATGAAGGGGCCCTTTCAGCCCGTCCACCCTGGCTTTGCCGTCGCCGGATATGCCTTGTGCGGCTGCCCTATTAATAGCCCCCCTGGCTTCGCTGGTGTTTCTCAGCCCTCCGTGGAGCTGAAAGAGCCTCTTGTGTTCCGCTCAGCATCTCCTCAGCTGTTTGCGCACTGTGTTCCCCTTCCACTCTCCCAAAGCGCCTTTTGTGCTCATTGCCTATCTGGAGAGAGTGCTCTCTATTTCCTCCGCTTTCTCTGCACACAGAGTAACTCCACATCGGCTCAGAGCTAGTTTGGGGAGGGACAGATTGAAGCTCTGGGCTCTGCCTAACAAGGAGTGTTGGCCAACCCATAAGTAGAAGGGGAGGCTGGACAAACTTGGTGCTTAAAGCCTTTCTTTGGAAAGAGCCTCCTCTGTTTTAATTAATTAAATGATTGATTGGATTTATATCCCTCCTTTCCTCTCCAAGAAACCCAGGGCAGCAAACACATGTATCATTTAAAATAAAGAAACAAAGAAAACATTTTAAATCAGTTTAAAACATTGTAAAAACAACTACAATTAAAAACATCTAAAATCAGTTGCAGTTAAATTATAAAAAAAATTCTAGAAGCAGCTAAAAACATTATTCCATCCAATGATCTTAGAGTTACTTGAAACAGTATTTTGTCAGCTACTCCAGAGCCAGGGAACCACCACTGAAAAAGCCCTGTCACTATCCCAGTTACTTGGCATGCAAACTGTTTGAGGCTCAATTTCTACTGGCAGCTCTAGGTAGGGCTGGGAATGGTCTGTGTCTGAAACCCTGGAAAGCCTTGGCTGCCAGACAGTGTTCATAATGCTGCACCAGATAGACCTAGCAGTCTGATTCGGTATTGAGGCAGCTTCCTATGTTGCTCAGACTGGGGAGAGCAGGGAGTGCAAAGTCCTTGCAGAAGCTTGGGCCAGCCATGAACAGCCCACCCGGTTTCCAAGTGCTGCTGCTAAACACAGAGGCCAGATGATGTGTAAAGAAGAGGTTGGCAGACTGCAGGGCAAGGAGCCAGCCCTGAGGTGGCCAAAGGCAGCAGGACGTCAGAGAGAGAAACTCAGGGAAAGGGAGGCCTCAGGGGGAAAGGCAAGAATAAGGAGGGAAGGAAGGAAGCTGAAACAAAAACAGGGCAGGCAATATAGTTCCAAGAAAACTGGAAAGCTGAGGAAACATTGGTGCTGGCATAGAGTCTATTTGAGCTCATTTCTCTCATTCTTGAGAGAAATGCTGCCCATCCCCCACAAAAAGAAAATTGTAGGTTTTCCATCTACCCTCCCAATTTCCTGGGGGCAGGCACCTGAGAGTGATTGCTGTGATTGGTTCCTTAAGCTCTACCTCAGACAGGTGTGTGGTGTTTGGCTTGGCCTAGAAGTTAGGGTAAGGATCCGTCACATGCAGGCTTTTTAACATCAGTGCACGTGGATGTGTCATGGGACTCTCTCCATGCCTCTGAGCCGTTTGGCACATGGAATCCCCAGGTTGCCAGCTTGGTTGTCTTGGCCTTGCAGCCATCCTGTGTCCACAGAGCCCAGAGTATGTGCTGAAACAAACAATGTGCTCCTTTGCAAGGTGGGTACGTGTAAGGGGGGGGTGCGATGTCGCTAGAAGGTCAGCTGTGGTCAGCCCGTAGTCTTTCTGGACCGCTCAGGAACCCTGATAAGCTTCAGAGTCCTCCAGACCACAGGCTGACAGCGTGGGCTTTAAATCACTTGTTAATAGGGTAACTGAGGAGAGTTGTGCAAGAGGCACTGGATGTCCTCAAGATTTTAGAAGCAAACAAGATTCAGTTTTCTCAGAATTATTAGCCCAGTTGTACTTTTGACCTCTGATTACCTGAGTCTTGGCAGCATTGCAGGCTTAGGCCTAAGTGCTAATAATGCAGGTCTGGCCGTGAAGGGATGAGATGAGGCCTACTCACTTGTTGCACCCACCCAGCCCTTTGAGGTGGCAAAATGGCTTGTGCTGTTACTGCACGAAGACCGCCAACCCTCTGATCTCTCTCTTTCTGTCCTTATGTTTTAGGACTACTGTCCTGGCTGCAGTGGCCTTCCTGGATGCCTTCCAGAAAGTGGCAGACATGGCCACCAACACACGAGGTACGTTGTGGGAGCATTTTGGACTAAAATGTAGCTGACCGCAAAACCAGCCATGTCGCACAGCCAATGGCAGAGAGCAGAACAATGCCTGTGGAAAAAAAACTCACCACTAAACTGGCAGGCCCATGGCCCCTTTCTGTTTACTCAGGATCATTTACAGTGCTGCAGTTACCCCACAACATACTTTTAATCCCTCTTTATACTCACACTCAATCTAGCCCTGTGCTTGGTTTCCACCTGCAGCAGCCAAACAGGTGCCCCTGGGAAACATTCAAGAGGGACACGTTCAAACATCAGAGATGGAGCAAGAATTGTTGTGTGTGTTTCTTTCTGTTTCTGTGACATTCCCATGGGTGACCCTACTGTGGTACTAAGTTTAGTGGCTATTGCCACATCTTGTGGCAGTGAGTTCCAAAGGCTTTAAATTTTTTAGCAATAAATATGTTTTCCCGAGGAAAAATATATTAGAGGATTTGTTATGTTGCCTCCCCACTTCTGAGGAAGCATTTGAGGCAGGTCACATCGGTAATAAACAATAGTAATGAAACAGCCAAACGAGAGGGAGGTGGCAGCAGCAGATAAAATATGTGTTGCATTCTGAACCAAGTTCCAGTCAGCATCTGGGAAACCCTGAGCTTGTGGTGCTTAGAGAGAGAGATTAATTTCATGGTGGGGTCTTACGTGGTCATTGGCAATCCCCCTGCTGATCTCTGCTAATCCAGACATGCTTGCGGGATCACCATGAGGGGAAGAGCAATCATCCTGCTTTTCTAGCAATGCTCATTCGAAGGCCCTGTGATAAATAGGGCCCTCTTTTAAGTGGCACTTCCTTCATTTCTGTGTGGGGGAAATGGGCTTGTGGAGGCAGCGAGGCAGGAGCCCTTAAAAGTTACCTATAAATGAGTTCCACTGACATCAGACAGGCGCCATCAGTGCACCTTTTGGTTTCCTGCTAAGAATATTTTTGTTCAGGCAAGTGACAGTCTTTCCAGACATGTAGAAGCTGTCATGTGTTTTAATCTGGTTTAGTTTATTGTTAATATTTATTATTTTTGAATGTTTTCAATATTTGCTTTTACGTGTTGTTGTTTTTACTGATCATTTTATTATGTTTCTAAACTGCTTTGAGATTTTATCAAGCAGTATAGAAATATTGTGAAAGAAAGAAGAGTTTCAGAGTGTGTCTCTTTTCCCTCTGTGTAGGGGTGTAGCAGTGCGAAGTGACCTATTCTGGGCACCTTGTGGCATGTAGATGGCAGAGGTCTGCACCTGAGGACCAGTCTTGCTTGTGGCCCCTCAGATTGTCCTTGGATATGGGCACCACCCAAGCACAAATCAGCCAGGAAGCTCACGAGATGGTCTTGATCAAGCCCTAACCTTGAGCTGACCTGCATAACCCATTTTCACTGCCCTGAACTTCTTCAAAAAAGAGCAGAGGGAAAACACAGCTTTTTAAAAAAGTAATCTCCTCTGAGCCTTAAAAAGACCAAGTGTAACCATGCCTCCTTGTGTACACATGTAAAGGCCTACCCCTTCTCAGAATTGGCATTGGGATATATATATATATTTGCCCTTCACCCCTAAGGTCCAGTGTAGATTACAATTAAAACAAGGGCCATGGTATGCCACAGTAAAAACTGGGTTATCTAAAGAAGGAGAATCAGTAGGAAGCCAGAGTTGGAAGGAATTGACTGTGCAGGTTAGTTTGTTGTTTGACAACAATTGACAGAATAATGTATGTGGGCAGCATTTGTGTTGAGCCATCAGTTACTGGGATAAATCTCTGAAAGCGAGCAGAGAATTGGGTAGGATGGAGCAGGCGATAAAGGAAAGCTGAGGAGGCTGGTACAAAATAAGGAGATGGAAGGAGGGCTGATGTATTCTGTAGAGATATAGGGAGCACCAAATGGAGCTTGGAAGGGAAGCAAAATGTAAATAACACCTTTCACCTGAAGCAGAATGAAAAAACTGGTTTAGAATGTGAGTTAATTCCAGAATAAGGCCTGAAGACACAAGAACTCACCACTTTGCTATAGCTAAGCAACCCTGGGCCTGGTCTGACCCCTGGATGGGAAACCACCTGGGAACCACAGGAATGCTCCCTTGGATTCTAAGGCCACAGAAAGGTGGGATAGAAATGTAAGAAATAAAATGTAAAACAAAAAAACCTACAAAGCATTGAAAGAACCAGATGGGTCATTGGCCTGACCCAGCAGGCTGTTTATACATTCTTATGAACCTAGTTATTTCCTTTTTTCAGGAAAAGCTTGGTGTGGGAAGGGTTCTTCCTTTGAACGTGACTCTTTGTATGAGGGCAGAAGGGCTATAGAGCAGTTTCCTGACATTCTATCATGGCTGGTTCACTCCGGCTTTTAGACAAGAAGCCACAGCTTGTTATTTATAAACATCTAGGGAAGGGCTGTGATGAGGAAACAAAGGTAGACCTCCATATTTACTTGCACAGGCTTTCTGCACCTACTACTCAAACCCATGTAGAGATTTGCGTTTGCTGCTGAGATGATGTGGCGATGCCAGCGACCCATGCCAGGCCAGGAGTGTGTATGCCTAGCAAACACATGCTCATCTGTTTGGTTATAAATCATGGGAGGGAGTTTCCCCTTTAACGCAAAATGGACCACATGACATGTGGGGAAATGTCCTAAAGAAGTAGGGAAAGGGAGCAAGGTTCAAACCCACCTACCCTTGTGTGCTTACTTTTAGTTTTAGAAGTAACCCCCCTCTTCCAAACCAGTGGGCAACACATGTTTAATGAACAGGTCCATGCCTGGCTTAGCCCAGCCTGCCACCTCCCCCAAGTCCACAGAATACCCTGTTCTTTAGGTCTAGGGAATTAAGGGAAGCCTTAGTGGACAGATGTGCAGGGTGATTACTAAAGGAGGGAGCCACAGGTAATAGAAAATACAGCCATGGCTGTGATTTGGAAAGGAGGTCACGGGAGGGGAAAGGGAGTCCTTTAGGAGGAGGGGCTTCTGGGATGCCTGGTAGCTTGAAGTGTGTGGCCCTTTGGAGAATTCCACAAGAGGGGAGACTGAGGCACAGATCATGCAAATAGAAAATGAGGTGGTAAAACTTTTCATCTGCACCATTTCAGATCACAAGTGGGAAACAGTTGCATGCTTCTCAATAGTAGTAGTAGTAATTATAATTTATATTCCGTCATCTGAGCAGCTTCCAGCAAATTAAATATTAGCATATGATTAGTTATTAGCATATGAGCATATAAAACTATTCCTTCCCCCACCCCCAGCTTTCTATATGTGAGTCTCAGGCTGTGAATGAGAGTTGCTTTGCTCTGTAATTCTTTTTGACATCCTTCTTGCCTGCCTAGCCTGTGGGCTGCACTGCTGACTCAGACCATAGTGAATGTCCCATCTGATGCATCTGGATCTATCTTGGGAACATGGCTTCTATGCTTGAACCACATGCCTAGGACATCACCCAGTTCCATACTCTCAATTTTTCCTGCAGACTAGAACTGCCAATTCACCCATAGCTGTTTACTGAAAGAATGGCTGAATCCAATTTTTCACCATCCAGGTATTTTGTGTGGGTGGGCAGTTTCTGCCTCTGGAGGTTAGATGTCTTGGTTATGGCATGAAACTAAAAGGAACTGAATTATATAGAGTGGGACATGATAGGTAATCACCCAGAGCCTGTTGGCAGCTAGATATCATCCTTCTCTTTGGGTCTCCTTCTGTGCAGCTGTTCAGCAGAGAGCAGCTGAGAGGGAAGACTTTGATGATGTGCAAAGTGTGCAATTGTGGTTCTTTCTTCTGTAGGAAGATCAAAGCGGAGGCAGGGGTGTCTCAGGTGGTAGACTTATGTTCCGTACAAATATTCAAAAAGTCATTCATGCATTTCTTTAATTGCGTGCATGCAGTTTTGAGGTTGCCATTGCAATTTGAAGTTTGAGATGTTGAATAGTTGTAAGGCAGACTTGCAGCTCAGCTGTTATTTGCATTCTTCTGCTGCTATGATTGAGTTTATTTTGCCTTTTGCACATTCAGGACAGAAAGGGACGTTGAGAGCTTTTTTTACGAAGTAAAGAAAACATCTAGGGAGAAAATAGAAGGTGAAACAATTTTAAATACACCCCTTTGCTTGTAGTGTTTGCTCTTTAACTCACAATGCCTTGCCCTGCTCGCTGTGTTAGGCCACTCGTGAAAGCACTTTCATGGCGACAGCTTTTTTGATCCTAAAGGCGGCAGATATGTTCAGGATTGAATGCCTGGTGCATGTGCTTGTACCACTTGGCTGTCCTTAATCAAGGCTGGCTTCATTGCCCCAAGTTTCCTGGAGTAAACAAGCAACTAGTCCATGGGAAGGAAGCCATTGTGCCCACAAGCCTGCATCATCTTGGTATTCTAAAGCTGTCTAATGCTTCGACGTGGCAGGAAATTTGCCAAGGAAATTTACATGCAAAGTTAAAATGGTCAACAATGCAATAAAGCAGTCTGTGGCTCAAGAGTGACTTTTACTAGCACTGTGGGCTTGTCTGGAAAAATAATAATTTTGCCACATTTCCTCATGACTTAGTAATATCTAGGGCAATGTTATATGTGGGGCTGCCAATAAAAAGTGTTGAGAAACTTCAGTGCAGTAGATTCAAAGTGTGGTAGACACATATGGACTAGGATCTGCTGTGCTGATAATATTTGACCAGTGGTTGAAAGATGTTCACTGGCTTCTCCAGTTCTCTACCAGGCTCAGCTCATGTTGTTTGTTTGTTTTCTACCTATAATGCCCCAAGTGGCTTGGAATCATGGCTTTTGAAGGGCTGTCTATCCTAGCTTTCCCCAACTTGGTGCCCTCTAACATATTTGGAGACAGGGCTGGACAACTCCCATATGAACTTGCCTGTATATGGAGTTGCTTAGCTCTCGGTAACACACACACACACACACACACACACACACACTCCACTCCACTCCACTCCCATTGCAGGGTAGCGATAGGACCTTTGCTGCAGTGGGGGATCATGCACTGCCCAGTTTTTTCTCCTTCAGGGCCAAGTGAAAGCTGCCCTGTTATTCTAGTGGGACACCATTAAGGACAGATTTTTGGCTTTAACTGGTTATTAGTGCTGGTTATGTTTTGCTTTTAGTTGTGTTTGTGGACTCATTTGCTTATGACTGTGTTTTATGGCTTTTATTATGTCAACCACTCTGGGGTGCACAAATGAAGGAAATGAAGCTATTTGCTTGTTGCATTTTAGCCTGTTTTTTAGTTCGTATTTTGTCCTCGGTGCTATTTCAACAGATGTGTATAAGCTCCCTTGGAAAGGCAAGGTGTAAATAATTGCAAACATAAGGTGTCCTGGAGCTGGAAGTGATCACAATATTATTCAGCTCACAATTCAAAGGAAGGCGAAAACACTGAAGTGCAAAACAATCACAGGCAGGGGAGGCACCTTCCCACCAAGGGATGTGGGAAGGGAGCAGGCAGTTCTTCAGGTACCAGCTTCTAAGCAGAGCAAGTGCACTAAATGGTCTCAGAAACACACCACAGCTACTGAAACTCCAAGCTTCCAGCCCCAGTAAGTAGCTGAATTTGAGCTCAGTAATTGAAGGAGAGAAAAGAATCAACTTGGCCCAGCCTTCCCATCTTGACACTGACAACTTTTGAATGCACTGACTCCCCACCCCATTTTAAATTTTCTTGTCTGTCTTTCCTCTTTAATGTTTCGCTGTTGTCCAAGAAGGTTGATGGGTGGGTGAGTAGGAGGTGCTACGTCATTTTAACTTTTGTGTTTATGGCAACAAAATTCCCCAGGCGGTCTCTGAAAAGAGACAGAAGGACCTCTGGGACTGCACGGTTTTATCCACTGAGTTGTTAGTGGGGTGGTGGAAGAGGACAAGGGAAACTGGGGGGTTGCTCTGATTGCACATGTGTGGACATTGCTCGGGAGGGGGGTGTTGCTAGTGAAGTTGCCAAGTGCGATTCAGAATGTGAACCACAAGATCTCAATGTTTGCAGAAAATGCTGGGAGATTTTTTTCTGAAAGAGATACTAAGGATGTATTTTGTGTCAGGTGATTACAGCCATAGGGTTGGGGGCTGGGGGTAAAATGTCTTGGCCAAGAGGGAGCAACTCTTAAGAGGAAGCAGCACTCCTGGTCAGAACCGGGAAAGGGGGAACAGGAGGAAATGATTTCTCCCTGTCAATGGCTGTGATCTGCAGCAGAAGCCCCGTTCAGCAAGCTAAGGAAACAAGCAAAGGAAGTGAGTCATCCTCCTCTGTCTATTGCTGCAGCTGCACAGCGGTGGCTCTGGAGCCAGGATGACCCCCCACCCCCAGTAAGAAGGGGTGTGTGAAGTGCACCACTGTTGTGGAGGTAGTGCTGGTGTCTTTCCATCCTCCATGGTTGGGAGAAAATTCCAAAAAGCAACAGAGGGTCAATCACATTCATGTCACCTTCTGATGCTCCAACACTTAAGAGTGTTGCTCTGGAAGGTCAGGCTCAATAGACTGCAGGACCAGAACCATAAGCACAAGCAGACTTGCGGAGAATTAGCTGGCCTCATCTGAGGTCAAGAAGGAAATGGTCTTGGGCTCTTGGAATGTACGAGAGAGATGACTAAAGCGCAGTGATCATCCTTAGCATTGAGCAAGGCCACTTGGCAAATCATTGCCTAGTAATCCAAGACTAGTAAAAGGAACTGGGTCACTGGTAGGACACCTGGCCCTCACAGCTACCCTACCTTTAAGAGCACCTTTTTGATCAAAAGTTTAAAATTGATTAATCTCTGTTTGATTAAAAACTTTGCTGCTCATCCCCCCCCGCAGTGATAGCTGACAGGTCAGGTCAACTCATGGCCTGAATGAGCATCAGGTGCCTCACCCAGAGCTGGATGAAATATGTCTTTCCGGGCAGTGTGGTGGCTGGCCTGCTTTAAAGGGCTGTTTTAAGGAGTAGGGTTAGAGAATTCATGTCAAGTGCTCTGGGGCAGCCTCCAAAGATCCCTTCCTGAAGGCTGTGTCTTGGAGACTCCATGCAACTTTTGCCACTTCCTGGCCAGCTCAGGCTGGGCAGCAGAAGGTGAAGTGTTTTGCAAATTTCTCCCTGCAGCTTGCACAGTGCTGCATACTGGTGTGCGTGCAGATCCCTCATTAACCTGAATTCATCATGCCGGCTGAGTTGATCATGGTCTGTTGCATCCACTCTTAACTTCCTCCCTCCCAATACCTTTGAGGGCTGGATCTGCCATTCCCAGGTGACACTGGGTTCCTCTGACGTGTGATTTCTGTGCATTCGTCTTTCCTGGCACAGTTGCGTGCCTTTGCCTCATTAATCTTTCACAGTCATTCTGCTTCGGTGTTGTGGGAGTACGCAATGTGTTCTTCCTAGGAAGTGCTTAAAAGGCAGGATTGAGAGGAAGACATCCTTCGGGGGCACTTTTTATGTATATCTCAAGGAAAACAGAAGGTAGTCTAGATCCTGGAGCCACCTTTGCCAAGTTGCTGCCATTCATGTTTTGGGAAGTAACTCCCAACAGCCCCAGTCAGCACAGGTATTGTAGTCCAAAGCATATGGGGAGCAACAGATTGGAGAAGGCTCCTCTAGAGCAGCAATTCTTCTTCTTCTTTGGTGATCACTCATAGCCAAGTAAGATTGTCTTCCATGACCACGGTCTTAACAGTGAGTCCGTAAGTGACTGTGGAGGCCAATTCTGGATCCACACGTCCTTCCACAGTGGGGATGTAGGTTTCTGGGTCGGAGTTGATCATGGTGAGGATTTCTCCAAGCTGCCTTCCTCTGAGCTCGTTTCTCCCTTTCGTCCTGAATTCGTGCTTCTTTAAGGTCAATGACACCTTTAGTAGAGGCTGTTCTCCAACTGGAGCACTCACAGCAATTACGGCACGTGTGACCAGGAGCAAGTTGAAATGGAAATGAGCAGAAAGAGACAGAAATCACCTCTGACTGTTAGTTTCTGGTGCTATCAAGGACATTTAGCTGCGACCCACAGGGTGCC
Source organism: Podarcis liolepis (assembly GCF_965112155.1). Lineage (NCBI taxonomy): Eukaryota > Metazoa > Chordata > Lepidosauria > Squamata > Lacertidae > Podarcis > Podarcis liolepis. The sequence goes on along the minus strand of NC_139561.1, from coordinate 54,828,751 downwards.
ATCTCATCTTGTGTAAAGGTCCCTATAAATGCATGTTCATTTCAATGAGGCTTGCACTAGATAACTTCTCATTGGATTGGGCTCCCATGTGAATTAGTGTATGTGGGCATTTTCCTCTCCCTCAAACAGCAAAATGCCCCATAATCCATGCTTTGGGAGGGATGCAGTTTGATGGGCAGTTCCTATGAAAGACTGTTCCATCCATTCATATCCTCATGTTCAAGGCGCAGAGAAAGAGAGAGGGGTCAGTGTCAGTGTGGTTATTGCTACCCCCAATGGACAAAATCTGAATTGCTCTGTTCTCCATCAGGCAGGGCCCTAGACTTGGAGCCAATTGTTAGCCTTTGATAGTGATAGCCTTTAACTCAAAGGATATTCTAGAGCTGGGAGGGAAAGGCAGAAAGGAGCAACCAAAATTATCAAAGGGGCTGGACTAATCAACCCCACTCTGCAGGAAGGTTACAACATTACAATGCAGCTCAGACCTCATCATGGTGTATTTATGGGTGAAGTTAGGGGGTGTGCCCCAAATGCATTCCCCTCCACACACCTTCTTAACATCAAAATGCATTTGTTTCCTAATCTCCCAGTTTGGAAGGATCCTTCTGATGCTCTTTAAGTTGCAAACACAGCCTCTAGCTCCACTGTGTAAGAGGAAAAAACCCTTTCTTTTTAATGGAAACTCTTGTGAACATTTTACTAATTTGTGTAAGATAGGCCATTGCCAAGTGAGTCACTCTAGCATGAATGGAATCCTGGAACAACCTTTGGCAAGGGGAAGAAGTGTTTGTGAGATGAATTGGGTGGGGGGAGTGTTACAAGCCCACTGGAGAGTCCTTTTTCACCTGTGAAATCCTGGAGGGGAAGATGTTGCCCCAAAGTAATGTTTCATAAGAGCTTCTATTATTCTGACTTTTCAGTACCATGTAATGCCTGGAGATAATAGGGGCTTCTGAGGGGACTGGATAGAAAGTCAGACCTGGGACAGTGTTCAGGCGATCCCTGCTCTGCCGCCACCTTCTCTGATGGAAAATGGATGTCCAGAGAGGAGGAACTGAGTCTCAAGTAGAGGCTGAAGAAACAGTTGGCAGGGTTCCTGTGAGAGTAACATATGATGCCTTTCTGTATGCCCCCTCAGGAGGAAAGTCAGGAGAGAGCCCTGATAGCTCTGCTTTGCTACTTCTGAAACAAGGTGCTCCTTCCTCAGACTCTCAGGCAACTTGGTTTCCCAGCCCATGTGATCTCACTCCCTCACCCAGCCCCAATGTCAGGCTTTCCTTCAGCCTGTGGCAACATCTCAATTCCTTGCCTCTCCGTTTTTTTCTCTCCAACTGAACAAGAGAGAAGGAAAGGAAAGAAATTTCGTACTTGAATTTTTCTGCACTACCTCTTGACTGTTGTCCATTAACACGAGGGCTGGTTTTTCACCTCAGGAGCCACGAGGGACATCGGCTCCGCACTAACCCGGATGTGTATGCGGCACCGCAGTATTGAGACCAAGCTGAGGCAGTTTACCAAGTAAGTGCCTTTTGTTAGACTCGCGTGCTTGTCATGTGTGTGGGCCAGCCCCAGGCTCCCTTTCCGAAGAAGAAGAGAGAGAGGCTCAGTGGCCTTGAAAACGGGATTGGGGAGGTGCTGAAATAGGCAAGACATGCAGAAGGAGGCTCAGGGTTTTAGAAACTCGAGCCACTTCCATACTGTAGTCCAGAGAATGAGTTACTGAGCCATTTGGATCACCTTGGCACATTTATGGGGATTTCATTGCAAACCCTTCTCCGCATCCCTTGGCCCTGCTAACCCGCCTCTCTCTGGGTGCCTTCCCCCCTCCTGCAGTGCCCTGATGGAGAGCCTGATTAACCCCCTGCAGGATCGGATAGAGGACTGGAAGAAGACTGCTAACCAGCTTGACAAAGATCACGCGAAAGGTAAAAGGGCTGCCCCATAGCCTGTGAGGCAGTGTCTGATGCTCAGAGGAAAGCAGTGGCAAGGATGTGACTGTGGGGCTTAGGGTGGGAGGAGATGAAAGCCAGGAGTTGAGTCTGGGCCCCATAGAGAGCAGTGGCCTCCCTTGTCTGCTCACGCCATGTGGGGGACCTCGGGGTCCACCCGCCAAGCTGTTTGCCTTCTGGTCACTTGGAATCAGGCCTCGTGTCTCCCAATTCCTGTCTCCTTAGAATACAAACGAGCCCGCCATGAGATAAAGAAGAAGTCCTCTGACACACTGAAGCTTCAGAAGAAAGCCCGCAAAGGTAAGATCGGCCAGGGTCTTTCTGGCCAAAGGGCAGCTCAGTTTGGCTAGTGATGTTGGCCTCCAACCCCTGATTGAAGAGGGGGACTGGATTTGTTGGGCTGCCCTTGGATAAACTAAATTGCTTCTGCCTTAGCAGTGAACGTTTCCCTGCACAGGTAATGGCATGGATGGAGCAAGGACCTTGGTTTAATTCTCCAGTTAAATTCATTGCAGTGTAAGATCCTGGTTAAACTAGGGTGGAGGCCTCCTTGCGGCATAATGTCCTGGGGCCCAGAGGTTCTCCAAATCCCTTTGTGGGTTGTTTGCTTTGCAGGTGAGACAGAGCTTTGTGTTAGGCAGTGACAGAAAAGGGAATGAATTCAGCTTCCTGAATTTATTGGGGGGGGGGGTGTTAAAGCAAGTTTCTGGCCCCTGTGGCTTAACAGTGTGGGTGGGCAATGCTGGCTGAGGCCTCAGAAACCAGAGGAGATGGCCGAGTGAGAGGTCTGTTGATTAGGCTCACAGCATTCACCTTTGCTCAGTTCAGGAATCTTGGATTTATTTGTTTTAAGTGCAGAAGAACACACATGCCTCTCAGCTATTGATCCTCTTCAAAGCTGTGAGGCATTTTAACCCCCAAGGAGAAAGAAGGCCCAGCTGTCTTCAGAGTTGTGGTAGCAGATTCCAAGGGGAGAAGGGAGCTTGCCTGCTTCTGGTTTGCTTGTGTGTCTGAATGGGTCTTTGTGAGAGTGGCAGTTTCTGCAGGGGGCGTTGTTCAGCCGGTGCTTTAAGTTTCCGCACTTTTGGTTTGCCCTCCCATCTTGTGAACATGTGATTGCCAGGGGAGGGTTGCTTTCAGAGCCTTGCTAAGTTCTTATTGCCCTAAAATCAGGCCAGTGTGTTGATCCAGGTCATTGCTCCTCGAAGTTACCATGTGTGTATGCTGGTGCTGACTGCAAAGTTGGGGGGGGGGCCTCGGGGATAATTTCCTATCAAAGTGCCTCTCCCTCCCCTTTATGCACACACTCTGTCATGGGAAGAGAACTGTGTTGGTGTTCTCAGTGTGGCGTCTCATACCATTCTCAGTCCTTCTAGGTATTGAGAGGGGTCTTCCTGGCTCCTGCAGCGGACCCTCTGAGGCCCAAACCAGATGTTGCGTGTGCACGTGGCCACTAATGACTCCTTGGGAAGACAAGGTGCAGGGTGCAAATGTCTCTGTGCCTTCCTCCTCCTGTTTGGCTGCTCCATGCAAGGTGGATTGGGGACCTGTGGCATTTGGCTTGGGTCTGGGGCATTTGCATTCTGCCTTGGGGAATCCCCACTCCACCCCTGGACCTGCCACTGCCCCCCACCTGGGGGAGGTTATCAGAGTCCTGTGGCTCCCACTTTTGCTCCTTGTGCCAGTGGAGAAGACCTGACCAGACGCAGCTGTCCCCTGCTGTCATTTTATGGCGGGAGGGCAGTTGTGTACCTGGTGATGTGGCTGAGTTGGGTGGTGGTTCTGTGGGGTCCTGTTCCGGGTGAGAAGATGGCTCTATACATCAGCCTGTCTTTCACACATTCTTCTTTCTCTCTTCCTCCCTCTCTCCTTTCTCTTCCCTCCTTTCCACATCCTTCCTGTAGAGCTACTTGGTAAGTCAAACGTTGCCATCTCAGCTTCATCCAGGCATCCCTCGCCCTTCCTCCACGCTCTTGGCTTCACTACCTGTAATCCTCTCCCCCCTCCCTCCCTCCACTCTGTTTTGGTTGGGCTTGAAATGAAATGAAACCTCTGGAGGCCATGCTGATGCAAGTGGTGCATTGAGGGTTGGGAGCAGCTTAAGCTGATGGGGCTGACTGAGGCTCGGCTCAGCTTTGCTGGAGGCAGGGAGGAGGTGGTGATGAACGCAGGAACCTGAGGTGTAAGGTGCCAACAGGCCACATGGCAAAAACGGAAATACTAAGTTCAAAGTTGCTTCATTCTTCTCAGTGAACCTTGCAACGACCCTGTAAGGCAGGCCAGCATTACTGCCCCCCATGTTGCGGATGGCCAGGCTGAGGCTAAGGAAGAGCAGCTTACCTCAGGCCAAATTGGAGACTTGGGAGATTGTTCCAAAGGCATCTTATTTTGGCCTGCTGGCAAGCAAGACCCCATGGGAAATGGGTGTGCGCCTCCCCTGCTATGCCAACCCCCTGACTAGCCCATCCACAAACTAGCTAAGCACCTGAGATGCCAAAATCCCTGGGGCTCTTGCCTTGCCTCTGTTTAGAGTAATCTCTCTCTCCCCCCCACTCCCCATTTTGTTGGTAGAGTACAACTCCTACCCCCAACCCTTGGCCTTGCTTATGAGGCCTTTTAGGTCAAAATATGAGGCCTATGAGGCTTATGAGGCCTTTTAGGTCAAAATATGTGGTGTGTGCCGGGTTTATTTATCTATAGTTTGACCATTTCAACCTTGGGCCTTTCTTGGCCTTGGAAAGTCAAGTCCCTACCTTTCAGCCTAAGCTCCCTTACAAGGTTGTTGTGAAGCTGTTTTCTAAAGACAGTGTTCTTTGTGTCTTAAAAGAAGCCTAGCATACATGAAAACCCTTAGTTTGATTTGCAAGAGTTGCATTCAGGCCCCACCTTCCTGGGGCTGCAAAAAACTGGGTTATTTTACAGAATGTATTGCAGGCATAGGCAAACTCAGACCTCCAGGTGTTTTGGGACTACAACTCCCATCATCCCTAGCCAACAGGACCAGTAGTCAGGGATGATGGGAACTGTAGTCTCAAAACATCTGGAGGGCTGAGTTTGCCTCTGCCTGATGGTTCAATCCCAGTTTAAAGGATTGGGTAGCAGAAAGCAATGTGAAGGAGGAAGAAGGGGTCCTACCCTCTCCACCTGCCTGAGACCCCACAGAGCCACTCCTCTGGGCAGGGGTCTGCCTCAGTGCAAGGCTGCTTCATATGCCCTGTTGCCACTTTGAAAAGGGGGATATCAAAGGGCACATTCAAAGCACATACACTTTGGTTTCATCAGTTGAACACAAAATGGAAAAACAGCTTGAATTCTCACGGATCCAGACTGGCTCAGTCTCTCACTCTGGGGCCATCTTCTCCAACCTAGTGTTTTGGACCACAACTCCCATCAGCCTCAGCCTTCTCTGGAGGAAATCCTCCTTGGTATTGCTTATGGCAGGCATGTCCAAAGTCCATTTTGGGGGCCTAATGTGGCCCACCGGTCGGTTTAATCCATGCCCTGTGGCAGTTTATTTCCTGGGGTTAAAACCTAAAAAAACCCTCAACAACTTCAATCCTAAAAAAAGGTCAGCAACATTGGTTGGCCCTTTGGTCAGCCCCCATGGCCCTTCACGTCATCAAATCTGGCCCTCTTTTAAAAATGTTTGGACACCACTGGCTTATGGGATTTGTAACCCAAAACAACTGGAGGGCACCGGCTTCAGGGAAGGCTGTTCTGGAAGGTGGCTAGGTCTCCTTCAGAGGGAGACCACAATTTCCACCTGCAGCAGAGTGCCACCATTTGTCTGGGCACTTAAGGGCCCCAGGTGCTTTCAGTTAGGGACCAAAGGCCTGGTTAAAATTGATTGGTGCAGGTTGGAATAACCATTCCTTCCCCCTTAGGCCAAAGCAAAGAGGAGGCCTTCTTGTCTTGTGCTGGGAGACACTCACAAGAGCATCCCTATGATCCCTCTTAGTATCCTCACCCTCTTGAACCACAAAGGCATAAGCAACAAGACATTGTCAGTGGGCACTTTTTAAGTTGGCTTTCATTTCAGGCCTGATCAGCATCACCACAGGGCCTCATTATTCCCATCTGGACACTCCTCTTTCTCTGGCTCTGCTGCACCGCTCCAGAATGGCTCTGGGGCAAATGCTGAGATCCACCCACCTTGGGCCCAGATCCGCCCCAGAGAGTGACAGCCTTGAGATTAGGGATGGGGAAGAGCCACTTTAAAAAGTGGAATTGGACAGGGAATGCACGCTTCAGCAACAGCTCATCAGAAGGGTGGGTTGGTGCCTTGGCTTCCATTTTCAAAAGGCCAGTTCTAGCTTTCCTCAAGCATTATTAAATTCAGCAAGCGTTATATAGGTCTCGCAGGTTCCCCTTAACTTTATAGCTCCTTTTCCCTGGGTCTTTTGGCTGCCAAGCCCAAGCATCAGGATCTCAGCCTTAGCCCTCCAATATCCTGGGGCCCACTGCCTCAACAGCTTGGCTGTTTCTTGACTTTTTCTCAGCAATCAGCCATTCTTCCAGTCTTCCCCGTTCCTCCCCACACTGGTTTTCCACCCGCCTGGCTGCTCAGACATCTTGCTTTACCTTCTTTGCATGTGGGCTGGTGGTGGTGGTGGTGGGAGGCAACATATCTGAGTGACAGCAGGGCTGCGGTTGCACAAGGGTGGTCTTCATTGCTGTCCATCAAGCCAAGCATTTCATGGTTGGTTCTGCACACATTGTGAATTGCTTGCTGGCACCTCTGTTTTGCATAGCCTGTGATCAATGGGTGGTTGTGAGCATGGACAGCTCCAGGGGAGCCTTGATCCTAAGGGCTCTCTTGGTGTCTGTGCTTCCGACGAACTTTTGAAGTCCATGTGTCTGTGACTCCCTTTGTGTGTCCTTGAGTATTTGTATGAGTAGCAATACCCATCCACCCCAACCCAGATTCTCACAGCGCAGCCTTCCAAGCAACTGAGTCACACAAATTTCAGCACCGCTGTGAAACTAAGGTCTGGACTTGGAATGAATTTGAACTTCTGCTTTTGAATTACAGTGTTGGAATTGTGAATGGGTTTGTGTGGGAAGGAGAGAGTGATGAATCCAGCACAAACTGGGACGGAGGAGGGAAAGGCAAGGTGCATCATGGGAGCAGGGCAGCCCTCTCAATTGACTCTAGGAGTCCCAAGGACCACTGTGCTCTGTATCTGGCTAGTGATACACAGATCCACTGCTGGGCCAACTGCTGGGACTCCTCTTGCCAGTGGGCAATTGGAAAAAGCCTGTGGGGTGAATTCAAAGAAGCAGAAAAGGATGGATCTAGACACACCTGCCCACCTTTGGAGGGTTGAAGAGCCAGAAGCCAACATGGGCCTCTTGCCCAATTTTACTGCTACACCCAGAAAATGAAGATGCTGCATAGCAGGAGAAGGCCTCCCACTGCTTTGAGCATGACCCCTTCAGACTTGTGTGGGCCAATAGGGCTTTCTTCTCCCTGCCACCCTACATGAGAAGGACAACCTGCATCTCATGTAACATCTAGTTATTGCTAGCAGTACGATGGCTCCTCTCCCAGTCTGGAGAGTCATGCTAGAGAGTAGAGGGTTGGCAAAGGACTTGTGTGAATCATGGAGGTGGAGGGAGTGGTAACAGGAGGAGCAAGAATGGTGGAGCGATTGTGCTTTGCAGAGGTCACGATGGGCCAGAAGGTAGGAAGGTGACTTCACAGATTGAAAGTGAGGAGGCTGCTGTTCCAGATGCTGTAGAATGGCATAGTCAAAGGTGCAAAGGCAGAGTAGGGAGAAGAAGGCAGGGGTAAAGGAGAACTTGCTTCAGACTAAGAGGTCAAAAAGAGAAATATTTCATAGGAAGTGAAGAGGGTGGAGAGCTTGCATCCTTGGTGGGAGCCAACACAGGCGCTTAAGGAGAGGAGCAAGGTGCTCCTTGGAGTGGAGATGGGGACAGTTGTGACATCCTCCACTCCCTTTATTGCCTCATACGTCTTCATGAATTGGTAGCAGTTGGGGACTATGGGGTGAAATAAGGCTTGGTTCCATCATGACATCTGCAAAGTCAAATGAAGTCAGTTGAGGGAGTAGGCAGGGGAGGGCAGTGCAAAGAGACGGGGGGCATTTTTGCAAGCAATATTGAAATAGCATGGTGGGCATGTTCAGTTATGCAGAAGATGTTCCTGAAAAACAATGAAGGTTTTGGCTTAGCCCTGTTTACAAATATAGTTATTATTAATAGATTGAGTTTAAATTACTTGTAAGCTGCTTAATATTTAAGAAAATCCAAAGCTGTATACAAAGTATTCAGTGCACAACATTCAGACTAGAAAAGACATAAATACAGTTTGTTGCTTTCCACAGTGACCAGTGATATGACATATCTGGCCAATATCACTCCTTTCGGGATGCAGACATGGACAGAAATGTCGCCAGGGCTGATGTGGGCCAGGAGCCCAGTGCCTCCTGGAGGGCCAGCTACAGATATTAACAGTGGCCCTCACACTTTTATAGACCTATGCAATATATGCAGTCATGATGCTACTTGTCTGAAATCATAAATTTTATCACATGTGAACATCCATAAAAATTAAGCAAGCATGAAACTGAGCTTCCCTCTGTCATAACAATAGGGATCGAGAGCATCAGAGCCAACATCACAGTTCATCAGAATGACAAATCCTGGATAACAGGGTCAAAGACCAGTGTTTACTTATTTAAAAAGTCATTTAACCTGCTCTTCAGGCAAAAAGGCTTAAAAAATAGCTTGTAGATTGAACAAAAAATAGCCCCTCTTAGTGTTTGGCAAACCAACTTGGGTGTGTTTCTTCACAACCCTCTGAGTATTTTAAACATCTCTCGTACAGGTCAGAGTACTCACAAAATGGTTGCTTTTGGTTCTTGGGAGCTATTCAGTAAGTCTGGATACGGGTGCATTATGCTATAATCAAACTGGTTTAAACAGAATTTAATTTCGTGTCTGAACAATGGAAGATGAGGAATTGCCATTTATTGAAGACACGACAGGCTCTTTGATAGAAATCTGTGACACCAGGTTGGAGTCTGCTCTATGCCCAGGTAGTGTTTATTCAGCAGAGACCACCAGTCACTGAAGATATCGGGAGACATCACTCGCAGCAGTAAAATCTAGGAAGGTTTGCTTGTTTCTAGACTGGCATTTTCCCTACCTAGAGGACCTCTCTGTGCTCCAGTTTAGGTTACCCAGTTTCACCATAGTCAGGAAATATACAGATGTGAGGCGCCACATCTGTTCAGGGGCTACCTCCAGAAGTAGGCCAGAGCTTTGAGGCTGGACCTGGGGGCTGGTGGGTGAAGAGGAGGTGATGTCTCTGTCTCCCTGTCCTTCTTTCAGGTAAAGGGGACCTGCAGCCTCAACTGGACAATGCACTCCAAGATGTCAATGACATGTACCTTCTTTTGGAAGAAACGGAGAAACAGGCTGTCCGCAAGGCACTCATTGAGGAGCGAGGGCGGTTCTGCACCTTCATCGCTTATTTGCAACCTGTGGTGGTAGGTGCCCCCCACCCCTACCTTACCCAATATTCAACTGCCCACATTTGTTTCATGGGTTGAGTATAGTGTATTTTAATTTGCAAACAAAATTCTGGCAGCCACCCCCACCCCTCCCATAGTGACAGTATACATCTCGGGTATTGGTAGGTACTTAAAATATTTGGTGCACGGGCCCACTGGAGAAAAATGTGCGTCAATTTTGTATGTGGCGATTTATGCATATAGATGCAAATTTAGGCAGCTTGCAGAGAAAAACAAACTCCGGCTCCTCCTGGACTTACTCTGAACTATGGGGTGTCAACAGGGTTGGATTGCACCCAACACTGTCTGTCACACCTGCACACACCTCTGCTCCCACCTGAAGCAATGTTTCAAAAGGTCTTGCCCCGTACATATGGCTAATCTACATCCTGTCTTTATCTATACATTCCTTTCCAAGGCTTATTGTGGATTTAGGTGGGCTTGCCAAGTTAAGGTTAAGGAGACTGTGTGCGCCAACAGTGAATGAGACTTTGGTCAAGCCCTTCCCTTGAGATGCTGTTGATTGATTGATTGATTGATTGATTGATTGCATTTCTATCTCGCCTTTTCCTCCCAGGAGCTCAAGGTTGTGTATGTGGTTCTTGATGACTACATATTAGATCAGCCTTTCTCAACCTGGTGCCTTCTAGTTATTTTGGACTACAACTCCCATCAGCCCCAGAGGTGGACTGTGCTTGTGGTAGTATTGCCCAGGCTGCACTGCTAAGTTGCCTTTGGCTCTTCATCCATACTTCTATCTCCAAGGCTAGGGAACCATATGGCTGGGCCCTGCCCAGGTTAACCCACGTAACCTTCATCAGATAGAACCAGCACTTGCAAAGGGGTCCATTTGTGATGCAAGGATACTTATCATAGAATTGGAAGGGACCACAAGGGTCATCTAGTCCAGCCCACTGTAATGCAGGAATATTGAGTTGCCCGATTCTCTCCTCTTGTCTTTTTTGCAGAATGGAGAGATCACCATGCTGGGAGAGATCACCCACCTGCAGGGCATCATTGACGACCTGGTGGTCCTGACAGCTGACCCCCACAAATTGCCATCGGCCAGTGAACAGGTGGGAGAGCCAAAGGGATGGAATGCTGGGGAGGTTTTAGAAAAGGATGTGTAGCTATGTGGGGGTTATTTGGATTTATATACCAAATCTGTATGTGAGTCTTCAAGTCAAATTCTCAGAGTGGCTTCCAGTACAAAAGATAAAACATTAACAATTTAAAAGCAACAATAATGAGAACACAGTAGCAGCTTCCCTAAATCAGAACCCTAGAAGGCCCTTGATTAAATTCTCAGTTAATTTATTGCATCATGCAGTTTGGGAAATATGGAACTAGTCCAGCCCAAGCTCCAGCTTTCAGAATTTAATTGTGACAGGTGCCCAGATAGCCTAGCATCAAACTTCTAGCAGTGGCAGAGTCTCTAACTGAAACCAGGGAGGAGGTAATCCGAAAGGAAGGAATTGGAAAATACTTCCTAGGTTCAAAATACCTTTATATAACGGAAACTAATTATTCCTTCACACCCACAGTGATGGATACAGGAGCTTATCCAAACCCAGTAATGACTTATGGGCCTTATGTGCAAACATATGTCTTTTGAGAATTAGACAAAGAAAAGAAGTGCAGGCTTATAAGGTGGAATTGAAGGGGTTAGATGGACCAGTGGTCTCGAGGCAGCTAAAGGTGGTCTTAATGGGGCATTGTCAGAATGTGTGCCTGCCTGTGTGGGATTGTTGAGTGGCCACTGGTGACATGTCCTCCTTTTCTGAGAAAGCAGAGTAACCCCCTGGACTCTGCTCTAATTGGGAGGACAAATGAGACACAATTGGAAGGTTTTGTACGTGTCACGGAGCTACCTTTTAATGCCAAATATTTTGCAGGTGATCAAAGATTTGAAGGGCTCTGATTATAGCTGGTCTTACCAGACCCCGCCGTCCTCTCCCAGCAGCTCTGGGTCCCGCAAATCCAGCATGTGCAGGTAGGTGTGTTTGGCGCAGCTGGAGGAATCTCACAGCTCAAGGGCATGACTGCCAAGGGGAGCATAGCATGACCTGCCTTTCTCTAAGTGGGCCTCTCGCCACTTGTATGATCCCACGGAGATAGCGAGTGAAGTGCTTTAATTCTTGAGTGACTCTTTTCCACTCCTTTCTTTTTTTAATAGTGCTTTTTGTGGTATTCTGTTAAAAAAATCCCAAGTTCAAATAACTAATGCAAACCTCTCCCCATCACTGTGGGAAGAGAAACTAGCAATTCAAAGCTCTGTTGACCAACAGTCCCCTAATTTAGATCAACATGAAGCAATGGAGTCAGTCACCTGAACTTGCAAAGGAGACATGTTTAAAGGCACAGGAGCCCTGAGGTGCTTTAAGCACATGTTGCCTGCTCATGCTGCAACTGTGTCTCGGGCTCCCTCAGGAAACTCTGGCATGCCATGTGGACTAAGAAGTGGGGGAACATGGCACTTCCAGAGCAGTGGGCCTAGTGCAGAAACACCCTGGGATTGTGTGTGTGTGTGATCATTGTCAGGCCCTCAGCACCACTGCTGTCTCCTAGCTGGGAGAGAAGAATGTGTCACTTTCCCCCATATGCACCTTTCCTGTCTGTAATGCCACTTAATTCCTCACAGTTTATGTGGGTTGGACTGGTTTTTTTTTAATAAATGAAAACAAAACTCTCTCTTCCTTCCTTTGCACCCCCTGCTATTCTCACTCCTACCCCATCAATGCGCTTTGATGATGTGCTTTGTCTCTCCTGCGCGCCTTGTCCTGCCCCCCTCCTGCCCGCCATGCCGTCTCATCCTGCCACCCTTTAGCGGCACTAGCAGTGCTCAGGGTGGCCCCCCGTGGCTCACGGGTTCTCAAACATACTCACCAACTTCCATATGTCGCTACCGCAGCCTGGCACAGCCTGTCAATGCCAACACCCGCCTGTCCAGCGTCTCATCGCATGACTCTGGCTTCATCTCCCAGGACGCCATGTTCTCCAAGCCACCTTCGCCAATGCCCTCGGACCTCACCAGTCAGGTAAGCTCAGCGGGGCAGCCGCCAAAGGCCACAGAATGAAAAGGGGAAGCCCTGGGCAAACATGGCAGCTATCAACACTCTTCTTGCTGTTACTCTGCTGCAGGCAGGCCCAATCCGGTTGTGCATGCACAGCCACTTAGGGGAAGTCAAGGGTGCTGGTGGCCACAGGACAGGTGACAGACCCCTTGAATGAGCTGCCATCCCCCACCCCCTCCAGTTTAATCAGATTAAACTGGCCTCAGTCCTTCCTTTTTATAAACCAGGCTGGTTGACTATTTAGGTGGGGTAAGTTCCCAGCACTACATGGGCTGTGCAATGGATGGGTGTGCCAGTCCCCATTTTAGCTGGTTCCAGGTGAGATATTGACAGCCACGTCTCCTTTTTGCTTGGGAAGGGAGTAGGCCCAGAAATCTCTGTGAGGAAAGGAAGCCTGCTTCTCTCCTTGGCTATCCGGTGGTTGCGGAGCCCCAGGAACTAACATCCTCAGCTCTCCAGGGGTGATGAAGAACTCCTACATAGGTGTCAAGGCCATTCCAGTGCGAATTAAGAGCCCAGAACATCTGGAGGGCTCCAGACCTGTGAAGGTGGCACTAAAGCATGGGTTTCTGAATCCAACAGCCGTGGAGGGTTACAGCCATTCAAAGGTTCTCACGTCCCCATTTCTTTTAAGTGTAAAGAGCCAGCAGCTCTTCCTCTGGGGCTTCTGCAACAGTTGGTCCAGAGGGATTTTATCCAAGACTTGCAGAGCGGAGGTTTATCAAGCCGCCCTGAGCTGAGGGTGGCTCCAGGAAAAGCAAGTTAAGATATTTATGAATAATGTGTTTTTGTAAAGTGTCTCATGGAGGTGCAAGCAGAATGGCTGGCCTGCGGGAAGAGGACAGCTGCCGAGTGTGCACCTGTGAGGAAGGTGCAGGAAGTTTGGGACGTCCCTCTGGCCTCCGGTGTGCCTTGTTTCCACACCCTGGGCGAGAGGAGGCTTTCTCTTCCTGCCTCTCTGCTTTCTGCAGCTGGCCCTTTCCTCTTGCCCTTGCAGAGGGAGGTGGCCTTCCTTCCTCCTGGCTCCTTCCTCATCGCTTCCCCTGCTGAAGAGTTATTGCAGAGGGCCTGGAAGTGCCTGTGCAAAATCCATGTGAGGCCCCTCATGGGCTTCCCGTGAGCGTGTGTGGCTCCTCCGGTGCTTGCACTGCCTGCTGTGATCTAACACCTGGCTCTTGAGTGTCAAGGCTGGCTGCCCTGCGCTTGCATCCGCCTCCTCGGGTCTCTCTCTCTCTCTCTCTCTGCCTGCTGCTTTCCCTCCACCAGCTGCTTAACCAGGTCTCTTCTCTCCCTTCTCTCCCATATGTCTGTTTTGCTCCTGCTGACCTTTGGACTTTGGGCATGGCAGAAGTCCTCCAGCTCCGCATCGTCCGAGGCCTCAGAAACCTGCCAGTCTGTTAGCGAATGCAACTCCCCGACCTCGGTCAGTTCTAGCTCTGCCCCCGGGGTATGGTCAGGCGGCCGGAAGGTGACGCGCAAATCGGCAACATCCTTCCCACCCACCCACCAACCCCCACCCATCACACACCCAGGATCCAGGGATACGCACCCCACCCAGTGGCTGATGCACTGCAGGGCTTTAGCATGTCACAAACCTTTGGGGAAATGGACACCTCCTCCTGCTCCTCTGGTTGCCGTCTCCCGCTCCTCCTCTTCTTCCTCCACCATTTCTGTTCCCGGTCCCACCTTGTTGGCTGGCTTTTGGCTCTTGGCTTTTTGATGGTTGTTGTTTTTTTGGTCCTGGCTTGATGATTCCAGTGTGATTCTGGCTTCCTCTGCAGCTCTGCCCAGCCGGTTGCCACGGGCCGCCCCCTTCCCACCCCCTGCAGGTTGGCTGGGTGTGCAGCGGTCATGCGTGTGCTCTGGGTTCTCTTCACCGTGGTTTCTTACTGTGTTTCAGTGGAAACCCCTGAATGTAGCTCATGTGGCCAGGACTGAAGGAAGCTCCAGAAGAAGCCTTAGCCTGGTGTGTATATTGTGGTGTGTCCATTTCCGAGATCTTGACCAGGGGAGTCAGCTGCTCCAGAGCTGGAACAGGAGCCTTCTGTGGCTCTGTTGGCTCTGGAAACATGTAGCTCCAAGCCTACTCTTCCAGCAGCAGCCTAGGGATTCCCCTCTGGAAAGCAATGGAGGTGATGCTGCAGAGGTCACTCAGGAGCAAGAGCCTCTGCTCTGCACAAGTTGCGTTCTGTTTGGGGTTTTTTCTGCATCATTTAATATGCTCAATGGTTGAACCCAGCCAGGCTCCCACCCCAGCATTTTTAGGTGCAGGTAGCAAAGGCTCCCATGTGGCCCCAGATCAAACCCATCAGGCTGTCTGAAGCAGTCGTTCTTTCCTCTTGCACACTGGCATTGTGAGCACATCAAAGTGCTCTGGAAACAGGAAGTGCTGCTTCCTTCTTCCTGAACACAGGAAGCCTGCACCAGGACAGCTTTGGGATGGCAGAATATGAACCATTTCCCCTCAGCTGACCCACCTGCCCCCCCCAAGTCTCTGCAATGTCCCTGTGCTGCCATCTCTCTATGAGTTGGGGCATGAACTGCTTCCCATAAACAAACACCATGTAGGGTTTGGTGTGAGTGGAGTGGAGTGAAGTGAAGTGGTGGTGGGGGGCTGAGAACAGCCCCTGCCTGGAAGTCCTTCCATTCTCAGATCAGCCATGAGGTCACTGAGTGCTTTTAGACAGCAGTCTGCCTTTCAGGACCACTGTATGGATTGTGCAGAACTGAATGTGCTGTGTTTTGAACACTCAGTATTTATATAGCACTTTCTGTAAGAGGGAAGATGCATTCACCTGACTTTTTCCAGAAAATGTGTTTGAGGAGAGTGAGAGAATTGGGATGGGGGACACATATTGGTATCATGACTGTCAGCTGCTTCAAGCTCTTGGGGAAGCAGCCCACACTTTTAAAAGGAAGCAAGCACCCTCCTGGCCTGGTGCCTCCACCTTTCCTGTCTTTGTTGAAACCCTTTTTAAGCCAAGAGGGGATTTCTCCGTCAGCAGCCCAACAGAGCAAAATGGTGGCAGAGCCATTTTGTGATTGCCACAACCCCTGCTCTTTGCCCTGGGGTGGGCCTTTTGCCAATTCCTCTCTCCCCACCCCCTTGCCCAGTCCCTCTCCATCCAGTCTCATCTCCCATTCTGCCCTATTCCATACCCACCTGACTTTGCACTGCTGTGCCCGATGTTGGGGCCCCAGCTGTGCCGTCCTACCCATCTCCTCTTGGATTTTGCAGGATTGGTCCAAGGCTAGCCTCTATGAACAGCCGGTGGCAAGCACACTGCAGCGAAGGAAGGACCGCGTAGAGCATCTCCGTGAAGCTGAGCTGGGCTCCACCAGCCTGGTATACCCAGGAATCAGCTTGGAGGAAGGCTCCAGGCCCCGCATGTCCCCGGCCTCCATTGCTGCCAAGGTATAGCCAGCTTCAGTGTCAAAATGGGAGACCGGGGGGACAGGAACTTGGAATAGGTTTGGTACCTTGGTGATGGAGCACTTACTTGTCCCAAACCTTAGCTAGGAGAGAGGCAACTCCCTGGAGGAGAAGACCCGGGCCTCCTCTGCATGTCTTGTTCCAGAAGGAGATTTACCCAAATAGCAACTAGCATTCTTGAGCTGAGCGCAGAAGGGAATTTCAGGGCAGCAGAGGAAGTTCTCTCAGAGAAGTGTTTTGCAGTTGATGGGTTTTGCTCATATGAATTGTGAAAAATTGCTACGCCCAGCATGCCAGCAGCTTCCTGTGTAGCCCTTTGCCCTGATGCGGCTTTGGAGCCCTGGAGGAATTGAATGATGCATGTCTGTTGCTTATACTTCATATGTTTGGTGAGGGACCTGCTTGAGTGACCCTGGCAGACATGATGCCTACTCTCACCAGCTGCTGTGTGTGAGTCACTGGGGAATAGCCATGGGAGGGCTGGCCACTGCCTTTAGGTGCCACTTTCCTCCTCCCACTTCCACCTTCCCTCTGCCCCACAAAGCCCCCTCACTTCAGCCCCCCCCCCCAGTACACACAAAAGAAATGGGAATTCTTTGCACATCCTGTCTTGAGCAGAGCTGCAAATGATGAGGGGCTTATGGGGTGCATGTGGAATTGGGGCACGCATGTTAGCCTGGGAGAGATCCAGGCTAACCACCCTCATGGCACCAGCTGCTTGCTCACTGCAGGTGTTGTGTTCATGGCCAACATAGTTTTGGGGAGTGAGATAACTTGATCATTCTCCTATCTCCCCATCTCCACTTGCTTTCCATTAATGTTTTCTGACCTTTGGGTGCAGGTGGCCTGGCCCAGGCACACACATGGTGTCATCTCCTGCAGCTCAGGGTGCCATTTGCTTTGAGACCAGCTCATCACACCTCTCACTCCCCACCCCACCCCATTTTGTTTCTCCATCAGCATGGGGAGGAGGTGTCCCCAGCCGCAAGTGACCTGGCCATGGTGCTGACCCGAGGCCTGAGTCTTGAGCACCAGAAGAGTAGCCGGGACTCCCTGCAGTACTCCAGTGGCTACAGCACACAAACCACCACTCCTTCCTGCTCTGAGGACACCATCCCCTCGCAAGGTATCTCTGCCAATGGGCTTCTTGGCACCCAGGGAAGGGGTGGGGTGGCGTTTTACTTAATGTGGTTGCCCAGTTTAACAATCAATATTTTTAGGGTGGCATACATGGTTATTAGATTTATCTATATCTTGCCTCCCCCCCCCGCATGGGATTCAAGGCAGCTTACAACTAAAATAGACACAGGTTATATATATTCACAAAATCAAAATACATACGTATGAAAGATCTCATATAGTGGAGAGTGTTGCACATGGGGTGCAGCAGTGGCTGCTTGGCTGTGCTGCACCTGCCAGCTGAGAATGCTGACACCCACCCTGTCATTCTGTCGCCTCCACAGGATCAGATTACGACTGCTATTCCGTGAACGGTGACATGGAAGGGGAGAGCCAGAGCGAATTCGACAAATCCTCAACTATCCCTCGCAACAGCAACATCGCCCAGAATTACCGGCGCATGATCCAGACCAAGCGGCCTGCTTCTACTGCTGGCCTGCCCACCGGCACTGCCCTGCCCACCGGCGCTACGCCAGGGGTGGCCACCATCCGCCGCACACCTTCCACCAAGCCCACGGTACGCCGAACCCTCTCCAACGCCGGCCCCATTCCCATCAGACCCCCCATCGTCCCTGTCAAGACGCCAACAGTGCCTGACTCCCCTGGGTACACCGGCCCCACCCGGGTGGGCAGCGAGGAATGTGTGTTCTACACTGACGATGCCTCACCAAGCGCCATGGACTTTGCCAAAGCCTCGCCCAAGAGGCTGAGCCTGCCAAACACCGCCTGGGGCAGCAACGTGATGGAGATCTCTGTGTACGCCGGGAAGCACCTCTCCACCGAGGAGGAGGAGCAGCAGCTGGCAGCCAACCGGCACAGCCTGGTGGAGAAGATTGGGGAGCTGGTAGCCAGTGCCCATGCCCTTGGCGAGGGCCAGTTTCCCTTCCCCACGGGGGTCTCTGCCCTCGGTCCCGGGGAAGAGACACCCACTCCTCCCCCGGCGGCCTCCAGCGACCCTCCAGCAGAAGACATGCTGGTGGCCATCCGGCGTGGGGTGCGCCTTCGCAGGACCATCACCAATGACAGGTCGGCGCCCCGGTTTTTGTGATGGACTCTTCCCCAGCGCCTGCTCAGTGCCCACCCGGTGGCTGGAGAGCAACCAGAGTCAGGACTAAACCAGGGGAAATGGAAGAGAAGTAAATGAACCACAAAAGGCAAAGCCACTTTATGGAGATCGTGTCAGAGTCTAGATATAAGGGAGACTAATCTATATGCCTTTGCTAACAAACCTGCACAGGCACAGCCTGGCACTGAACTGGTTTTGGAGCCTCTTTTATACACATTGTTTTTCCATCTGCTGCCCTGCCCAGGTTTCCTTTCCCCTCCTGCACCTTCCTTCATCCTGGCCTGCAGAGAGACCGGTGGTTGTTGCTGCTGCTGCCGCCACAAGGAGGGAGGCCATTCCCTTGCTCCATGATTGTCAGGGAGGAGTGAAAACCTGAACTGGATCTAGCAACTACAGTGTTCTTAGTATAAACTACACACACCCCCCGACACACTTGCACATGGCAAAGAAATGGAGGCTGCCGTTCCTAGAGAGCACCCACCTCCTCCGGACAAAAAAATGCACTGTTAGTCCTGTGCTGAATCCTTCCTTCACAGCTCTCTGTCTGTCTGTCTGTTTGTCTTTCCAGTTATTTTCTGTTTGCCATCTGTTTGTATCAGCTACTTCAAGAAAGACTTTACAAGCAGCAGTTAACACCCCCGTGAACAATCCCGGAAGCCTCTCATGTTCCCAGGTGGATCCCAAATGCGCAGCTGGAGGAGAGGGTGCAAGGGGCAGGGAGCGGACAACCTGCAGGCATGACACCAGGCAGGAGGGCCCAATCCCCCCCAACAAGAGGCTGAGTCACAGCCACAGACTTATCGGCCTCTCTTTCCTCCATGGCTCTACTGGGAGAGGAATGGGCAGGTTGGTTATATTCAGGAAGAGGATTGCGCTCTCGTCCGAAGTGGGCTAGGAGCTCTGTAATCTGAGAGGCCGAGGGTTGGGCTGCTGTTGACCGGCTCTCAGTGCCACTTCAGGACCGGGCTTGAACCTTTTGGTAAGAGCAGTGGCCATGGTTCTCCCTTGAAGGTGGGTGGGAGGGAGCAGAATTGGCAGTGATGGAAAGGTGAAGGTGGACAGCTGTTGCTCTGGAATAGCTGTAGCTAAGTGGATATAGGGGCAAAAGAAGCCTTTTTGTGGATGGTAGTGGAGGACTTTGGTAATTGAGGGCCTTAGAGGGTTTTGAAAGCAGGGTGTGTGCAAAGACCAAGGGTGTCTGCTCTTGAATTCTCCTACAACCATCTGGCAAGGCCAAAGGTTGTCAAACTGATGCTCACAGGTTCTGGTGTCACTAGAAAGGCTGTAGCGGAGTGGTAGAGCACCTGCTTGGCATGCAGAAGGTCCCAGGTTCAACTGTTGGCATCTCCAGATAAGAATAGGAAAGATCTTTGTTGTGGGAGGCTGCTGCCAAGCAGTGTTAGGCAAGGCTGAGTTAGGTGGAGTGCTGGGTCTGGGGCAGTGTCCTCTGCCTTTTCCAATGTAAGCCTGTTTTGGCCAGGTATGGGTTTGGTTATGACTAAACCTGTGAGTGTGTGGCAGGGTGCCTCTTCTAACAGCATCAAAAGGGCCCCCATTTTGTCAATATTGGGTGGATACTTTGAAAGGGGTAAAAAGTATCTGCACAGAGGGAAATAGCTGAACCAACCCTCTTGGTTGGTTCGTTTACCTTTGGTGATGTTGCTGCTGCTTAGCCAGATCTGATGTACAGTCAACCACATCCCATTCATGGTACAATTCCCCGATTCACCCTGACCAGCTCATGAAATTAAGAGTCCACTGCTGTAATTTAATATATATATAAAAGTGCCCCAGCAGAAAGTGAGGAAAGAATTGCCACAAGCAGGCTTTAAAAATGGGGGCAGAGGGGATTTACAGAAACAGGCTAGCTCCCTTGTTCTGGTTTTGGCCTCTAGATTTATAACCAGATGAATATTCAGCACGGCTTCTTCCTCTGTGCTTGGAGCTGAAGGAGCATGAGTTGGACCCAGATCTGGAGAGTGCAAGAGACTTGGATCTACCTTGTGCTCACCCTGATATTGTCCCAGATAGTCTAGAAATCGGCTGTGTTGGCAAATGGAAAGTGATGTTGGGAAAGGGGACAGTCTTGAAAGAAAGAGAAAGTGATGGGGAAAGTCAGTGGCTGGGAATTAAGGTGGTCTAAGGTGAGGGGGAAAGAGGGAGAGGCCTTTCCCTGTGCTTCACTAGGAAGGAATCGGAGAAATGTAGAGTTGAAAGGAACCATGAGGGTCATCTAGTCCAACCCTTTGCAATGCATAAATCTTTTGGCCCTGGGTTAAGAGTCTCATGCTTTACAGATCAAGCTTCCTCAACAAATGAGGGTCCATTAAATGGCCCCTGCTGCATTACCTCCACCTTTTGTGTTTGTTGGGCTCAAGAATGAGCATGTCTTGCTTTTCTGTCCTGGGACTGTCGAGTATCCAAGGATCACTGAACAGCACAGATGTAGCACAGATGGGGTGGCTAAAGTGGGGGAGGCAGAGCCCATGCTAGACATTAGGGGGCTTCCTTTGTCTTTGGATTGGCCAGGCATTCGAGTACAGAGCTTACCCATGCAAAGAAAAAAATAAAAGATGGGCTTGTGACAATTATTCCAAGAGAGATGCCACCACGTTTCTCATAGCAGCAGCATGGTGGTCAACAACCCTTTCTAAAGTAGAGAGAGAGCACAGCTGTGGACAGCGTTGAGTGTTGTGTGGTGAGGCACGAGCAAAGCACAGCGGTGGTGAAAACACGAGGTGGCCAAAGCAGCCAACTCAAGGCCCCCTGCAAGGACTGGGGAGCCTAGAAGCCTCTGAGAAAGCACAACTGCACCTGCTCCCTCTTGCTGGATCCTCCCTGTCTCCCCATCCTTAGCCCCTGCAAGGCACAGCAGGGCCTGGTGTTGTCGTTGTTGTACATAGAGCCACAGCAGTCCCCTCCACCCTCCCCACAGCCCAGACGTCTTATGTGCGCTTGCGTGGGTGTCACGTTGTACCCTCCTTAACTCTTATACTGTCGTAGTAATAACAGTTTAGTTTCTAACCAACCAACCTTCCTGTGGGTGCCCCCCTCCTCCCTGTCATGGCCAGAAATGACAACAGTGACAATGCGTGAGAAATGTTTGCATTTTGCTTTTTATTTTTATTTTTTTTTGTACAGAGGAAAAAACCCTTTAAAATGTCTCTCAACTGATGTTAACTATTCTGGTGCTGTTAACTTGTTCTTTTTTCTAATTTATTTTCCCTACGCCCCCCCCCCCTTTTGCTAGCAGTCCTGGCCTTACCCACCCACCCATCCTCTTTCATTCTTAAAGTTAATTATCCTCTCCCTTCTCCCTTCATTTAAAATAGTCACTGCTACAAGTAACGAATGCACTGTGAAGATTCCAGTATTAATAAAAGTTGTACTGTAATTAACGCAAATTGGTTCCTCCCACCCCATCCCACCCATTCTTACTCTCCTACGCATAAGAGGAACAAAGCAGTTGTTTCTTCAGGCCAGGCACACAACATCCACAGGTGGTTTTCCTACCTGTAACCCTCCTGGAATCACAACACAAATGCTAACACACATTTGTCCCAGCCATTCCAATTCTGAATTTATGGTTACAGAAATGGAAAGGTAAGTGTATTTTTAAAAAACAAAGCACCAGCTTCTATAGTTCTGACCTAGTAGGGGTTCTTGGGTCTTAAGGTGTATTTCAGATGAGCATAAGAGCCTGTAGGAAACTCAAAAGCAGAGCACAACAGAAACAACTCATGTGATTCCCAGCAACTGGTATTCAGAAGCACACTGCCTACAACAGTGGAGGTAGCAATCAATAGCTGCGTCTCTCTGTATCTTCTCAAATGGAAAGCAATAAGCATGTGGTGTTTTTTAGCCTTCTGGGGCCTTTCTTTTTCTAATGCTGTCGCTCTAAAGCCCCAGCCCCTGGACTAGGAGAAAGGAGCTGGGCGTTGCTGATTTCAGTGCCAGCCAGTGCATCAATCCCCAACCCTCTTCTCACAGCCATTTGCATAATTCCAACACCTTGTAGCAAGAAACTAGCATTTCCATGCCCATAGAATCTAAAGAGCTGCATAGTATCCAAGTGTGCCTGCTTGTGTATGTGGAGAAGTAACGGGTGAAGTCTGAGGGGTAGGGTATTATTTCTGTAGCTTCCACTATAGCAGCATAGAAGATAGTTCTTCCCCACAGCAAGCTTTACCACAGTCTTTGTCACTGACAGCTACCCTTCACATCAATCCCCACCCCTAATCACTGAACCATTTCAAGGCTGGGCTGTGTTAGGCCTCTCCACCAGCCCCAACCTTAGTGAGGCAGCAGGGCAGCAGCAGTCCTCCCAAGGCTACACACTGCTCCACTCTGTCTAAGAGGGCAAGACTCTTCCCAACCAGACACAGATTGCTCCCTTTTCCGCAATCCCTCACTGGCTACTGGCTCCCTTCTGATGGGCTCTCCTTTTCTTGGAGACAGAGAAGGTCCAGTGTGGCAGTTTGACACAACATGTCAGAGCCTACTCAAAGCTGAAAGATAGAGATTTTCAGCTGACAAGAGAATTTGCTTAGTTCTACTTCTGAAATGGATGATATCCAATCCAGAACTCCCACATCCATACATGGAAGGAGAAACAGCACTTTAAAGTAATTGTTCAGCAAAGACATTTGAAACAAAAGCAACCTGAAGCACCAGGAAACTCTTGAAAGAGGCCCAGAAAGGCTGGCCCAACTTCTAGATCTGAAATCACCTGGCTTTGGGCTTAAATAAAATACTGCTCATAAGTTCTCTGTAGCCTGATCAGGCAAGTGCCCATTCCACCAAGGGGCAGTGCTGCCAGTTGCACTGTATTTCTAGCTGGACCTCAACTAAAGGGACCCAAAGCACACTTTGCCAATACAGAATATTAGGTAAGGATTCCCTGCAAAGTCACCAGCAGCTCCCAGAACCCAGTTATTTTGAGGGAAAACAGACTCCATCTCTGAGCTCATGATTATTAAAACCAGACACTGATCTCTCAGCAGCCAGCACATTTTGAACTAAACATCTGGTCCTCGTAATATCTGAAGGGCATTTGTATCTCTTCAAGTAAGTATCTGCGTTTAGGAGCTGCAGCCAGTCACAAGTTCTACAGACACCTGCACTCTGTCCTCCAGAGGTCAGGAACCTGTGCCCTTCCAAGTATTTGCTACAGCTCCCATTATCCCTGACTATTGGGCCAGGCTGACTTGGATGAATCAAATCCCTGTATTACATTTAAAACAAGTAGTCAGCCCACCATACAGAGAGATCTGTCATTCATATGTAATGCAGCCCCAAGAGCAGCTCACAGGGAGGACATGCAAAAGGTTTGCTTTTGAGGAAAGTAAACATAACAGCAACATTATCTTCTCTGAAGGGCTAGAGTAGGTTGGGAGACAATTCCAGAACTTGAGCATAAACCTCCTTAGGACAGCTGAGAGGGCTGAACAAGTCTTCCACAGCAGAGTAAACTGAGAGTAAGATCTCTAGAGAAATACAGAGCCTAATACTAGACACTGCAAGTGCAGGGAAACGTGGCTTTCTGCAGCCCAAAGGGTAAGAAGTGCATCATTTTAAAATGAATGATAAGATTGATCTTCCCATGAATTTAATGTGCCATTGGCAGAGCTCCTCCCTAGCTCACGTCCCCAGGAGCAGGTAAAATTCATGAGAGAAGTCACCAAACAGGTTTGTCAGCCAACCTTTAATCCAGATGCTGGGTTTTATTAAAGAAAAATCTATGGCCAGATTCACACAGGCCATCTCTTCAGCAGACAAAAGGCTAACTTGGTACAAGACTCTATTTACAAACACAGAGATAAAAACTGCAGGATGGAAAAATTACAGCAGCCACGCCCACAAGGCTTCCCAGACACTGGCCAATGGAAGAGGAGGAGCCCTAACGTCCCTGTGCTCATATCTTACCAACTCAGAAAAGGGGACTTCATCTAGCTAGGTCACTTGACAAGGAAAGGGCACCAGGGCCTTGTCCAAGGGCAGGTCGGTAGTGGGTGCAGCACCCAAACTGTCGGTAAAAGGGGTGGAGCCAGAAACACGCCTGAAAGGGGAGGCCTCGCCACTTGGGAGAACCTGACTGACTCCTGGAACAGCACGGACAGAACAGGTTGATGACATGGTTGGACTTTCAAGTCGCTGGAAGAAAACAAGAGTACCAAAGTGGGAGCAACTGGCCAAAAAAGCTCATACCCTTCAAAACATCTTTGGAACAGGAATCCCAGCCACGTCCTTGAAAAGGCGCCTCTTAGAAAGCATAGCGGGTGCGGATGTCCTCCAGCTTCTTGGACACCTCTGGTGGGGTCCTGTCCAGCTCTTCAGACACGTTCTTCTGCTTGTTGGGCTCCATGGAGTTGAACTGCTCACACAGATCCCCATCAATGACATTCTAGCAAGAGAAAGAAAGTGTGGGGGGCTATTTTAGAAGCTGCAGCCCATGGAACAAAGGAGGGAATGGGCTCAAGCACAGAAAGCAGACCCAAAGCACACAGAACAAGAGGCCTTGTCTAAGAGGCCCAAAGGTTCTCCACAAAAGTCAGAATGAATAAAAGCAAATTCTCTCTTTAAAAAAGTACAGGTGTTCAGCAGACATTTGCCTAAAAGTGAAAAATTAAGGTGTCCACAAGTTCATGGAATGGGGGGGACGGGACAAAAAACTAGCAAACTCCAGCAAAAAAACCTCGAACTGTCTTGCTCAAGATCACCCCAGGGCTTGGCATGTGGTGAACTTGCAGGTTTAGAGCTACACTGATAATGTTGCAGTCTAGAAATGAAGACTTAACAGTGCTAATGCAAAAATAACCTGCTACATGACTCCTCATTGTCACAGAAGCATTTCCGGAAATGCAGATTCATATGGGGGTCCAGAAACCAAATTCTGACACCATGGACAGTGCTGCCCTACCCATGATGTACAGGTGACCCAAGAGAAACACATGGTTTCCCAAGAAAAAAGAAGACCCACCTTGATACCTAGGTTAGTTCTAACGGGATGCTACCATCACCAGGGAGAACTGCAATAGGGAATCGCGGGGAGGGGGCTTGAAATCTATACTTATCACTTAGAAAAGACAAATATCTATTCAGATAAACCACCAAGATGGTGAAAAAGAAAAAGTCAGAGAATCACGTAGACATATAGGCCCCACTGCTGATTACCCTTCTTAGCAAGCAGAATCCTGTCCTGGAAAAGCCATTCCAGCAACCTCAGCAGATGCTCTGACCAAAGCATAAAATGCAGGGGGAAATTTGGCCTTCACATTGGCAACTTTTACCATGAACAGAGCTCATGTGCTTACTAGCATATGATGGACACGTAGCAGAGACCCACAAACTCAGCCTACCTTTACTGGGAAGTAATAGGAGCGGAAGCTGAGGTGGTCTCGTCCACAGAGAGGAGGGTGTTCAGACCTCAGATGCATCTCAACATGCTGGAAGAAGTCATGATCCTGAAAAGAGCAGAGAGCACCATCAAAGGTAAAGGAAAACAGCTGGAAGCAGCAGTGTCATGCCACACCCGGGGCCAGCATTGAAAAGAGGAGCGGCTGTGATTGGTACACTGGTTGACAACACGCCACCTGAACAAACCTCTTAGAGCAGGGGTAGGCAACCTAAGGCCCAGGGGCAGGATGCGGACCAATCGTCTTCTCAATCTGGCCCGCAGACAGTCCGGGAATCAGCGTGTTTTTACATGAGTAGAATATGTCCTTTTATTTAAAATGCATCTCTGGGTTATTTGTGGGGCCTGCCTGGTGTTTTTACATGAGTAGAATGTGTGCTTTTATTTAAAATGCATCTCTGGGTTATTTGTGGGGCATAGGAATTGGTTCAGGTTTTTTTTTTTTCCAAAATATAGTCCAGCCCACCACATGGTCTGAGGGACAGTGGACCGGCCCAGGGCTGAAAAAAGTTGCTAACCCCTGTCCTAGAGAGAGTGGGCCCTCTGCAGGCTGGCATTCATCATTTTCGGGAAGGATGTGTTTACATAGCAGGAAGTTCATCACAAAGCACTGGTCCAATGTGGATTTCCCTCTTTGGAAACCTGCCTGGACTTCAGATATCACCTTATTTGTAGGAGCCTGGCATATAGTTTAGAGGCTACAGCTAACAAACTAATGGGTCTATAACTGGCAGGATTTTTCTAATCACCCTTTTTGTATATTGGGGCAATTATACTCCGCTTCCACCCTTCCGGTATTCGACCTGAGCTGTTAATATATGAAAACTGTTTTGCAAAAATGGGTGACCAGAAATCCGGTCTTATCTTATAAATCTCCATTGGGATCATGTCTTCTCCTGGAGCTTTATTGGCTAGTTGGCTTACAATTAGCCTTTTAATCTGATTGGGCGTGATGTCTGGCCAGTCTGGCAGTTATAATAACTGAGTATAGTAAACTTGTGAGGGTGGGTCAGAGTGGGGGCCATATATTCTTGTAAAATATGTCACCCAGTCCTTTCCTTGGACAGATGCTTCTAACGAGTAGCCCAGCCCATTTGTACCATGGGCAACCAAATGCCCAAATTTCCATGAGTCCTTTTTAGCTCTGCTTCATTCTGTCATGCAATAAAATTTTGGTCATGCCTCATGGGCAGAGCCAACTGGCAAATGTGGGTGTCACCTGTGTCAGCAACAGTTTTCAGGGTACATTATATTGCCAGGTATCAGTGTATGCATTGGGGAGGGGGGAGACATACAGAGAGCAAAGAGAGCCATAGGCAGCTCAGGAGGTCCAACAGCAGCCAAGCTCAGTACGTGCATTAAAGCAGATCCATTTCTGATCCACACAAGGAAGAGCCAAGAGGCCAACTGTGGGCAGGGAGTGGCATAGCCTCCCCACCCTTTCAGCTTTGTCTTCCATCCTCCCATAACTCACTGTCACTACTGCAGGGCATTAAGTGCTCCTGCTGCACTATGTAGATGAACAACTCTTAATATTTCCATCATACAAGAACTTCCTACCTCGTGTGATGTAAACGGGACCAGAATGCCAATGCCCCCAGATAAGGTCGTGTAGACAAGAGATTCAGAGCCTCCGGGGATTAGAGTCGTCTTCTGCAGGGACAGGACTGTTTCCCCTACATGGTAGTTCATAATCACCTCTGCCTGAAAGTAAGACAAGCAAGACTTCAGCAGGTGACCTAAGATAATGCATTAAATCCAGACAATCTCATTTTCATTAAAGAAAACCTACATTTATCACTTCCAGTGGTTGGTGAGGACATTTCTAAACACACTTATAATGCAAACTTGCAACAGTGATTTCCTATGTGTAATGCTTGGGGAGGGAGGTGCTATTAGGCTACTGGAGTACACTGGACCCCTTCCATTATGAGCACAGTATTTCATTAGGACAGTATTTCACATTTCTAAAATGCAGTGTCAATTAAATTATCCCCCCCCCAAAACAGGAGGATTGTTGAAATATGTCTTAAAATTTACTTCCTGCTAGCTAAGTGTAAAAAATAAAATTGTGTAGGAGGGTGCTATGAAACTCGGAAGGCATTTCAAGTATTTGCAAAAAAAAATTTAAGCAAACCTGAATCACTTCATACTCCCTACACAGTGGTACCTCGGGTTACATACACTTCAGGTTACATACGCTTCAGGTTACAGACTCCGCTAACCCAGAAATATTACCTCGGGTTAAGAACTTTGCTTCAGGATGAGAACAGAAATCGTGGTCCGGCGGCGTGGCAGCAGCGGGAGGCCCCATTAGCTAAAGTGGTGCTTCAGGTTAAGAACAGACCTCCAGAACTAATTAAGTTCTTAACCCAAGGTACCACTGTACTGCTCAACAATTACATGGGGTCAGTTGTCCTGGGTTGTTTCTCCCCCATACTGTTTCAAGTTTCATTTAACTAACAGGGGTCCCAATGTTCCCCTATTGGAAAGGGAAACTGTCCCTCCTATCCCCAGGAACTTCTCAAAACAGAGTAGGGGGGAAATCACAAAGGTTTTGCCTGTATCATGTTACAGCACTTCATGAACACAGAAGAGATTTTTCTGTGAACTTTAAAAAAATCCCCATTCCTTTGTGCATGAAAAACAACTATAAGCAACCCTAATTACAAAGCTCCAAAGGCATCTGCTTGACCACAGGAGTACAATTTCACTCTATGCAGGGGTTTAACTCTGCTCCACACTGCATTTATGTAGATACAGAAGCCCTTTCAGGCTCCAACCGGCGGACAGTCTTGTTATTAATTCCATACGGATACTGGCTTCTAAAACCAATTCACCACGACATGTTTTTTATCAGTAGATTTATGCATAGATTTATATATTTTTAAAAAGGAAGTTGCTGGTTCCAGAAAGGCAGGTAATGAAGTTAATAAATAACCAAAGAACAAGAAAGAGCCTCCAGTTTCTCATCTGAGGAAGCACCCCCTTCCCTACACCAAAGTTACCTTTTGAGAAGCCCCATTAAGAAGGCCTCTATCCCATAACGCCTTGTTTCCAGTTGGGTCCTCGTCTACCTCATCATTTGTGTTGGGTGGTAGCCGCACCTATAGGAGGAGGCATCAAGAGTGTCAAACTCACGTGTGGTCTTAATGGCAAACGGGAATAACTGGAAGGTGTTGTAAGCATGAATTCAGAAAAGCCCAAACCAGCAAACACTCTGCATGTCACTTCAAACCACAATGAGTGCCCCAACCTGGGTTCACAGCATGTTTCTCCCCCAACAAACCATGAGAGTTAGCCAAGGTTTGTTCTTAACTCATTGCCTGTGCTTGTTGGAAGCAAACAAACCAACAGGCTGATGTCTGAAAGTCACAACAAGCCATTGCAGCCGCAGCAGGAGAGGAGCAGACCAAGAACTTTTCAGGAGCATGCACCAACACAACCACATAAATCCGCAAGCTGTTTTTAGCTGTGGGGTGACTACGGTGTGTAATCCAAGCCACAAAAGGAGAGCAACCAAGCATGTGTCTCCATTAACAGAACAGTCACAAGGTGTGCACTTTGGCAGAAGAGTGTCCAGAGGAAGTTGCCACCCCCCATGACAGCAGCATGTGAGTGTGGGAGAAAGGTCTCACAGGCCACCGGCTAAATGGTGGTTAGCAAAAGCAAAAGGCTGGGGTTTCACTGGCATCTCCCACATCAGGGAATCAAAACGACAGCAGGACAGTTCTCAAATGGGCCCCAGGAGTTTCCTGGCTGCATTCAGGCTGACTCACCACACAGATGTTGCCAAACTTGTCAGCCCCAGCCACTGTGTCATAGTCGAGGAGGCAGGCAGTGGTGACCCAGCGGGGGTGGGTGTCATCTGCAAAAATGATCAGCTGGTTCTCGTTCCTCTTGTAGCGCACCCAGATGAAGCTCTCCTGGACATCCGAGACGATCACTCGGTGCCCAATGGTCTGGATCCCACAGATGTAGTTGGCAATGTGCTGGGAAGCGACAGCAATTCAGAAAAGCAGTTCAAAAAGCAGAAAAGGGAGGCTGTTCAAGGCAAGCCCCAAAATCCCTTCCTGAGGCACTACGCCAGGGGTCTGCAACCTTTAAGACAAAAAGAGCCACTTGGACCGAAGAAAAAAAAACTGGGAGCCGCAAAACCATTGCGACATTTAAAACAGTGGGGAGTGTCGGGGCACACAATGCGCCTCCTCCCCTTGCTAGTATCTGCCCCAGAGCCACAGCAAAAGTGTAAAAGAGCCACGTGCGGCTCCGGAGCCGCAGGTTGCTGACCCCTGCACTACGCAAATGAAATCTGAACATCACTGGCATCTCTCTGCAAGGCTATGATCATTTATAGTGCAACAGCTGTAGCTTTCTAAGAGAGAAAAGGAGAGTTGGGACATTGCTTATCTGTGATCACTTTCTATATCTGAATGTGCACTGAGAACCAGTGCTAACATCATTCTAGGTAGTTCTCCTGATTCTAGAAATACTCAGAAGGCCAAACAAACAAGGGAAAAGCAAATCTGTGAAATATGAAAATGTTCCTATTTCTACTTTCTATAACCCAGAACCCGCCAGAACTACAAATCCCATCATCCTTGACCATTGGCCACACTGGCAATAGCTGATGAGAGTTGTAGTCCAAAACATTTGGAGGGTCCAGGCTGCTCTGTGCCCTTTTGTGCAGACGGTTCACTACACCATTATAAAGTTGGTGTCAGGAATGACTAAAAAAAAATCCAAAACTTTCAACTATCACCTTGTGTGAATCACAGGCCATGGCTTCATAAACACAAGACCACACCTTTGAGCCTCAGAGTCTCAATTCTATTCCCAAGGGAAAGAAAGGTACAGAGAGGGTAGAAACAGCCCTGAAGACTTGCCCCTTAAGCAATCTAAAGGAAGCCAAAGCTCTGGGCAAGAGAATGTTTCCCTGGAACTTGAAAAAAGTTCAAAGGTTTCAACCAAATTTGTTAAAAGTGATAGGGTATATCTGCATTAGGAAATGCAGCTTCCAGGAGATCTGCACACACAAACACACACACAACGTTCTAAATACCTTATTCTCACACTTCCGGAGCAGCTTCTTCTTGCCCAAGTCATATACCCGCAAGAGTTTCCCCACACCAATGAGCACTCTGCCTTGGAAGGGGGCAATAGCAGCTGGTACCTCCTCTACTGGGGTCTGAACAGAAAGGAAATGAAAGAGAAGAAGCCTTTGTCAAGCAGACTAAACAAAGATCATTAATATTACCCTCACTGCATAGATGACGTCCCGCCACTGCAGGGATAGGCAAGTTTCAGCCCTGGCAAAGGATGCGGATCCACCACCACTGACTTTGGGGGCCCACTTGAATCAAGTACCCACTGCATCCACTGGGGAAGAGATGGACTTTGCAAGCCCACAAGGACAAACTGCCTCTAGGAAGGGGCCTCCTAGTCCGGTTCCTGCCCAACAAAAGAACCTGCCTCCACACAGGTCCAGGCTGCTAGGTATCAACAAGGAGGAAGAATTCAACTTTTGCAGTGCTCTGTACATTGTTGGCTTTCTCCATGTCAACAGAAGCCAAAGTATTCAGCAACCACCATCAGGTGCTGCAAAAGCTCAAGTCAGATCACCTATAAATGACCCATTCACAGGTCTATGCTTGTTTTGCTTCAAATGTCCATTAGATAACTGCAACTGTCACACCATTACTATAATTGCTCAAATTTCCCTGGCAGCAAGCAATGTGCATACATTTTGCATGGCAAACACATGCAAAATCCAATGTGATTTTTGATATGGCTGCTGTTTTGTGCACAGAAGGAAAACCATTTGTGGAGTACTTACTAACAGTGATGGTCCTCTGTTCCCAACCAAGAGATTTCCATCCCAAAAAGTCGGTACATTTTAGCAACCTCTTGGCAAGCCCCATCCATGTTCATCTTCCCAGATTCCTCCCCCTCCAGCCCACTAGTGGAGGAAATTCTCACCTTGTGCAGGAACTCAAGCTTCTCCCCACTGTTTATCAACTTATAGGTGTAGACAAAGCCTCCAGCCACAGAACGTGGGTTCAGGATGAGGTCCTTGGCTACGCCCACTAGAACATGCCAGTCGTCACCACCATTGGCAAATCGGCACACTGCCACACTGTAGAGAGCCAGAACGATAATGTTACTTGACAAGACAAAGGGAAGACTGGGAAGGCAAAAGAAGTAGTTGCTTCACAGCAATGAAGAGCAAGAGAGAACACTTTGGGGAAAGGCAGCAGCGAAGGGTATGTTGTATCATTTGCTTATGGTAAGGCAGTATAGAAATGCAATACGCAAACTGAATGAGATTTAATTAGGGCCGTTGTCAACTGAGAAGATCATGGTAAATGACTGCTATCGGCCCCAAGACCCCAAACAACTTCAGGTAGACCGCATTTTTGCTTTATTTAATTAGATTCTAGAGTCATCTGGCAACAATAGTATAAGTAAATATTTGGTTTGACTGGTGTACTTCAAGTATGACCAAGGTATGACCCGGTATAAAGAGTAATTTTCATTATTTAGCAGAAAGGACAGCATTCAAAATGGTAACTTGCTTCAGAGGTGCAGACACTGTTCCTTACCTGAAGGCAGCTTCATTTTGCTCCAGCTGGACTAGATCTAATGTGTTTCCTTGGATGGGGTTCATCACCCGGACAACAGACGCCCATTGTCCATTTCCTGCTTTTGGGGCACCAAAGATGGACTCGGGAAGGTTCTCGTTCAGAAACGCGGCCGCCATCTCTGCAGCTAGTTCCCTCTCATCTTCCCCTGCAGCTTCCACCATTTCCTGCAATGCACAAGGGGGCAAAAAAAAGGACTGTAAGAGCTGCCTGGTAGTTCAGACCAAAGACCTATCTCTACTGCAGCATCCTGTTCTCACAGTGGCCAAAGCAGATGCCTCTTGGAAGCCCAAGCAGGACCTAAATCATTCCCAACAACTGGCATTTAGAGGCATGCTGCTTTTGGCAATGGAGACAGAATATAGTCATCATGGTTAGTAGGCAACTGATAATCTACTGCTCCATGAATTTGTTTAATGCTCTTTTAAAGCCATCCAAGTTGGTGGCCATCACTGCTTCTTGTGATTTTGATGGTTAGGCATTCCTAACTGAGGTGCAGAAAGTAAGTGAGCTTTTCCATGGGTTACAAAAGCAGACTAGCCTCCTCTCTAGAAAGGAAAGAGGTCACTGCTCTGCACTGTGTTGCGGCAACTTCCCCACCAAGTACAGCAGCAGCAAAAGAAGCTCCAGCTCACAGAATCCTGTCCCTGCCCTTCTTTGGTGAGAGCTGGGCCCCAGGCAGAAGCCAGGCATCTTACCTCCGCCATCTGCTGCTTCCTTTGGGCTTTAGTGGCCTCAGTATAAGCATTGTGGTCCGTCTCAATGATGATTAGGTTGTTGCTCTCAGGGTGGATGACAAACTTCCTAGGAGTGTACTGCAACGGGAAGGCAACCTGGTTGAAGACAGCTCCAAGCTTCTCCAGGGCCAAAATCCTGTGGGAGCCAAAAAGTTGCAGACATTAAGCTTATCCCAGTGAGCCACCTTAAAGGAACTAAAAGGACATCCAAGCCACACAATGGAGCCTCCCTGCTGGGCAAGCATCTGTGGCATGAACAGGCAACCCCCTTTAGTATTCAAGATCAGGATAAACAGCTGCCTCCTGCCCCTGAAGAGAGATCAAGCAGACCTTCAACAAAACCAACATGGCTGCTATTTCAGAACCACCTGATGCTTTGTGAAAATGTAGCGAAGCCTTTGAAGTGAACACTCCACAGACTGGCTACCACCAAGGAATAATCTCCTCCCAACAACCAGTCATGTTTCAGGTGGGTTGCCGTGGGTGGGTGGCTGCCATGTACAGCTCTCCTTCCCATCTTGAGCAACTGGGAAGGAGGCCAGATCAAGCCACTCAATGCAGAGTGGGTAAGCCACCTTACCATGAAAGGTCATGTAGAAAGGAAGCGTTCAGGGCAACCCTTTTGGGCACCAGCTGCCCCTGCTTTGCACAGGAAGGAGCTTGGGACAGACAAGCAAGACAGACAGATAGTCCTGTGTGCCAAGAGAGAAGGCAAACAGGTTCCATTATTTGTTTCCTTTCCCACTGCTGGCATTTTGATACGAACCTCAGTGTGTTTGTTGAGATGGCTACTATGCCCTCTGGACACTGCTCTGAAGCAAAGCCAGAGGCAAACTCCAACGTTTCATATGAGAGGGGTGTTAAGTGGAAGCGGGATTGATAGGAGTAACTCAGCCAAGAACGGCTTGACATGGCCAGCACCTGGAGCAGGAGGAAAAGAAGAGAGAGAAAACTCAGGGAGAGAACAGCAAATGGGACAGAGCAGTTCACACCTCTGGGAACCAAGCTGGCTGCCTTCTCCTCCTAGCAGTCCACAATCAAAGGCTCTGTTGGCAGAACTAATTACAGGCTCTAGGAGTCCCCAAGCCAGCAGCATAAGAGAAGTTGTGAGGGGGCCAAATTGAGATTCCTGCATTGTATGGTGTTGGACTAGATGACCCCCAGGGTCCCTTCCAGCTCTACAATAATATGATTCTGAAGGCCACAAGCCTGGCTACTTTATCACCAACTTTCAAAAACACCTTGCACTCTGTAAATCAGGTGCAATGACTACAGCAGCAAGAGCCAGGCAAACAAAGGACATTGAGTACTTCTTTAATGGCCCCCTCCCTTTCCCACAAGCAGCTAAAATAAGCAGGATCCAGAAGCAGGCCAAGATATTTCCTTTCCCCTGGCCTCCTCAACACTCTTGTTTGCTCCCTCACTCACACCCCCATCCAATAGCATGTATTTTCCCTCTGTACCAGACAGTAAACAAGGAATTTAGTTGTGAACTCATCCCACCCCAAATTTCTAAAAGATCTTAGTCACCAGATTCACAGTCCTCCTGAAGTTTTTGCTCCTCCCCCTCCAGCTTTTCATGAGTGCACTCCTCTGATTCCCCGCTCACTCACCGCTTCTTGGCCTTGCATCCGGACTCGGAAGAGCTTCACAGGGCGCGAGCCCAGATACCTGGTCCTTGTGTCAGAGAGGTCACCAGTAACTGGATCAAGGACAGTTCGGAGAAGCACACCGTTCTGGGTTACAAGGGCAGATGAGCAAAGCAAGGTGTGGGGAGAGGGACAAGGGCAGGCAGAGAGAAAAAGAGGCACCAGATTAACTCGGAATACCAATGTATCTTTAGCTCCTGACTTCAGAAGTCTTACTATTTCCAGGTTCTCTCTGGCATGTACAAAATTAAGCACAACACTGCTACAAAGCTGCTGTTTCCTCCTTTAACAAACTAAGAAAAGGCTTTTTTGTGAAACAGCTTAAAGTGTAGGCTACTCCCACTTCCCACCTAAATACAAAGACCCCTGACCCGCTGGAAGATGAGCTTTAACACTTCCATCCTCCTCCCTGACAGACAGAAGGTATCCTTCACAATGGGATTAGAGTCTGCCTTAATCAAGCGGGAGAGGGCTCCATTCCTCGGGAGCTCTGGAAGAGTGAAGAAGGTGACAGGAGGGATGCAGTGTTCCCTTCTGGCAGGCCTTCTGGGAGGGTGTGCGGAATGGGTCTCTATACAGTTGTACAAACTCAAGAGCATGGCTTCTCACACAGTCCAGTCAAATGCAGCAAGACCTGGTCCAATCAAGGATCTAGCAAAGGTTCTGGGCGGTAACTGCTCACCTGCAAGCCAATGTTCAGGTACAAGAAGCCAATCGAGCCCCGCTCTCCCAGTTCATCCTGCTTCTCAGCTCCACCCATTTCCACAATGCACAGTGATTCTGGCTGGGCAGGGAGAGCTTGCATACTCAGCGGCTGAAGACAGTCCTAAGGGATGGAGAAGGAAGACACCATTACTAAAGCAGAGAGAAAGAGCAAAGCATAACACATAAGGTCTTTGTTGCTACCCTGAACCAATTTAGACATCAGGTGAGGAACTGTAAATGGCCAGATTCTCCTTTGTACAAAATTGCCTGGCACATTTGAAGGAGAAGACTAGGCTGACCTGCCAATTTTCTATGTAGCATTCAACTACATCCCCCTGCAGTCTGAAGAGATAGACTGAAGAAGCACATGGCAATGTTGATTATGCCAACCAGCTCAAAGTGTTTCTCCATTTGGAGCAATCTGTGGGAAGATTCATTTCATCTGAGGAAGTCTTTGAAGAATCATTTTTAGCTCTGGCCTTCTTTTAGGCAACCCAGTATCTTCCAAAAGTTTGGAATACAACTCCCATAATCCTCAGCCAAACTGGCTAAGGCTGGGGTGAGTTGTAGTCCAAACCATCTGAAAAGTCACCAGGTTGGAGAAAGCTCGTGTACAACATACACCTTGATTATTGTGAATTGACCTATTATATGGCCACTGATGCATGACCAGAGGCTTGGATGCTCCTTATTGGCATCAAGCCCTTTGGAATGCCTGAACCTTCAAATTAAGAGGCAGGGGTATCAAAAAAAAGGGGGGGAGGGGAGAGAAAGCAACTGCAGTTTGGGTTGGGAAAAGAGCATGCTAGAGTTCAGCTGGAGTCAGCTAAAACTGGAAGACATATTGGGGGACTGGAGGAGTAAGCCATCCCTTTGGGTTTCTGACAAAGCTCCAGCAGTTGTATTGCCCACTTTATGAGTCTGCTTGCTTCCAATATGCTCTCCTTTCATATTAGGAAACAAACCAAAGTCAGTCTAGTGCATTCTCACATCCAAAGAAAGGAAAGCCCTGCTAACCACCCCGGAACTTCCTCTCACTCAGTTTTTATTGGGGGGGTGTAGTTTTGGTTACAATACTTTAATTCGGGTCAGCAAAGGCTTAGCTACAGGCAAGCGACTTTCAGGAAGCACTTACAGAGGGGTCAAGGGAAATGATGCGCACAGTGTTGTCCACCAGCCCAACAGCAAGGAACCGGGAGCGCTGCTCTCCTGGGGGAACATTGGCCAAGCTCATGCACACCACGTCAGCAGACATCTCCTTCCTCTCTGTGTATTCATTCAGCTGTCCTGACTGGTGTGGAAAAAAGGCACAATGGAGGAAGGAAGTCACACCTGGATTAGCAGAACCAGACTCGTTTCAGATCAAGAGCTGTGAAGTAAATTCTTTGAACCATGTATGATGACAGGTGACCTTGCTTGCTTGAAGCCTGGAGCACTTTGAAGAACACCAAGTTTATCAGAGATAAGCTGGTCTTAAAAAATATGCCAGTCTCTGCAATGGCCCACCAAAGCAACCCCCGAACACCCACCCAAATGGCACAAATCACCTGAATGTTATCCTGCACAAGAACCCCTGAAATGAAGGAAAGCAACATAAGGAGCTCAATAATGCTGTGATGCAGTTCTCATTTGTTTCCACTGCAAGCCTAGTCTGCAAACCCTCATGAAAGTCACATCTCCCTCCAGCTAAGTTCACGTACCGGGTCCATCTCAAAGTAGACCAGCTCTCCCCCTGTCAATGCGATCACCACTTGTCTCTGATTCACAGCACATTTGACGATGGTTTTCTTCCCTGGTGTTTTCCACTCATTAACTCTTTTATCTGCTCTGATGTGCCGGATGCCATCAGGATAAACCTAAACAAATACAGAAATAAGATGCTGAGTCAGTCCACCTGACAGGAAGTGCCTTTGCTGTTCTTTCCATTATTAGGTTAGCCTTGCAAGTCAGTTCACAGAAGTTATCAGCCTAGCCTTTTAAATTTTTTTCCTAAACTGCTTGCTCACATACAGTTTTTTACTGTCATTTGGACACACCAGAGGTCAACAAGGGAAGCAGAAGCACCAGCACCTCTTATCTGGTTTACAAAAGCTTACTCATCTGTAACCCATTTGCCACAAGTACGTGGCAAGATTTCCATGCCTACCTATACAGCTTTTTAGTTTGCAAAGTGATCTATAATCTTTATCTCATTCACACAACTAATTTCTGCTGTTCACCATCAAGTGCTCTCATTATATCTAGCTGAGAGAGGGCAAAGTCAACAAACAGCAACTTGAAAAGTGCCACCAAGGTAAATGATCAAGATTCCACAAGCTCCTATCTACCTTTAAAAACAAAACAAAAATCACAGGGAATATTAGTCTATGCAACCAGTTAAAATAATGCAGTAGAAGACTAAACGTTTTTAGTAAGAGCGGAACACCAAGGGAATCTTACTTTGAAAGGCTCTTGAAACAACCCTTTCCCAACCTTAAAGGTGACCTTATCCTCTAGCCAGTTTGCAGTCACAACTATTAAATTAGCTACCACCACCCCATCCATGCCAGGAGAGCACCACAACCAAACCCTCTCTCCTTGCATCTCTCGAGAAGGCCAACGGGCCTGGCTGCAAAAGGCAAGCAGAACACTAAGAGGTAAAAGGCCCCTTACCTGCACCAAAGCATCATCTCCCAACAATGAGCAAGACAAGGTGGGCGTAGTACCAAGGAATCCCGAGTCTGTAACCTCCTCTACAGTTTCTCCGATAGACAGTACCAGGGTGGCATTGACGAAGGACACAATGATATAGGCATCAAATTCATCTAATTACAGAAGAAAGAAGACGGGTGCCAATATTTAGAAGGTCAAGAAAGAGGTTTGTAGAACAGATATGGACAACAGGAACTCTTCACAAAGGCTACTACAGTTATTTCCATCTTCACCATCACACACAAGTTCATGACAAGGGGGCAGCATGGCCTTCAGACACTTGGACTGTGGTAAAAGGAGAAGAATACTCAAAGCACAAGGAAGCTACAGCAAGAAGTGTGGACCTTCTTTGAGAGCCTCTCCCCCCCCCCCCATTTATATTGTAATCACATCTGGGTCAGAATACAACTGGAGTGAAAACAATTTCTTGCTCTCCTCCTAACCACAAGAAAATGATCAGACAAGATGTTTATTCCTGCAGCCAACAGAACACTTTATTCTCATTTGCTCTCTCTAAATCACACACATAAACAGTGTATCTGTCAAACAAAAATTGTGATGTAGATCAAAATAAATCCCACAGGTTAATAAAAATACACCAACCCAGACAATGTAACTTAACTAAAACATATGAGATGCAGCTAATTTAGTTCTTTTTAAAAAAATGATGGGAGTTGGCAGGAGGGATAACAAAACACTATTACGAAAACAATGAACTAATGAAGCAGATGGAAGCTCAGAGAACAAATGGTTAGCAACCTCTCACAGATTTTAGATCTTTCCACCAGAAGTTAATAGTAAGAATCCACACACCTTCTTTCCACATTCCAGAAAGGGAAAAAAAACCAGAATGCCACTGAACTATTAAGCACCAGATCAAGGAATCAGAGTCAGAGCAGGCTTTTGCAGAGCTAGAGAAACTTCTATGGCTTCACGGGTATAAATTGCATTGAACCATCAAAATGCAAGATTAGAAGCCACTAGAAAGAGATTTGCCCATGGTGGCAAGATCCACACTTCTGCATCAAGATGCTCTTCTCTTTGCATCTTCCCACAATGGAGCCCTACAGGAGCTCCAGGTCAAGCAGTTGTCCTCCCTAGAGTTCAGGCTTCCACAATAGATGCTAAGTAGCAAGTCCGGTTTAGTTACCAGCAAAAAGGGGATTTCTTGTTCAAGGGGCAGAAGGGAAAGAATTTGGCTGCAGTTTTATGGAAATGAATGGGGGCAAAAAGGAAGAATTAAACAGCAATACTGCCAAGGATGGAGATACCAGGGGGGCAACATGGATTCAACTGAAGTAAAAAAAAAAAGTGGAGCTGAAGAAGAGACTGTAATGTTAACTAACATAGTGTCCACTCAGCTTGGAAATGGGTACATGAACACTTTCCAGTTGTCTTCTATCCATAGAAACAAAATAGCTTATTCACAGGTTTTAAATATAGTGCCGGAGATTACACAGGATTTAGACAATACATAGATATGTTAATATGAATTGTAATTGGCTGTAAGTCGCTTTGGGTTGCCTTGGGAAATATAAAGTGACCAACCAATTTAATAATAAACAAATAAATATGTAACATTTTAACAGACACTTCGCTGTTCAGTTTCCTCACATTCACTCTGCCAATGAAACCATTTAGAAATTACCACTATAGCAGAAAACATTTCCCCTGCTGGTGCAATCCCCAGTAGCGCTGCAAATACCCCCCAAAAGAAAGCCCTGCAGGGACACGGCCAGTTAGGGTAGAGAATACTGAGCCAATGGCCCAATGGTCTGAATGGATACAAAGCTGATTCCGTGTTCCTGTCACCTATGCTTGTGTAGCTGCATTCCACGTTAAGCACTCTCCAGCTTGGCCTTTTACAGGGGCAGCACACAAATCAGGATCTTAGGCTGTATATTTCTTTTCATCTGTAGACCACCAGCTTCAAAGAACTCAGATATGGAAAACAGCCATTCTAAAGAGTTAAATACCAACAGTGGACAGGCCCACCAAGCTCACAGCCAATCCTGTGGAGGCAGCAGGCAAAGGAACAAGCAACTGAGCAACTCATATAGGAGGGCTCTAATTAGTTCAGCTTCAATGTCAGAAACTAGATACAGTAAACTTGTAACTTACATATATTTAATTTGTGCGAATTCAGCTTTATGTGCTTGGCAAATAAATTAAAAGGGGGGACAGGCATCTGTGACACTTTCACAATATCCTCCAACATGTTTTGACTATATGTGATTTTGACTTTCGGTGCTATCCCCAGAACGTAAACACCCCCCCCCCCCGCATAAATTTCAGGCTTACTGTATAGCCTTCACCAAACTGGTGTCCATCCAGCTGTTTTGGGTTGCAGCTCCCATCAGCTGTGCTGGGGAAAGCTGATAGTTCAAAACAGATGAGAGGGCCCTAAGGCTGGCAAAAGCAAAGCCATTCACACTTTTACTTGCTGACCTGAGTGGAACTCACTCCCACCTCAGTGCAGAAGTCCATGACATGTGCTCCACTCTGTCACAATAAAACCTAAAACCGCCACCCAAGTCCTCCACAGACTCCTAACACAGTTCCAGATCGAGACACTCAGGTGTTCAGATTCACCCACGTCATAAGCTGGATTTGACTGTAATGGATGCACAGGGTTCAGCAACACAGGCAGCAAGGCTTCCTTATTCACAAAGCACCCCCACTGTCCTCAGTCTGCTGGCACCCAACAGCTGCCAGAACTAGCTTTGGGGGGCGGGGGCACTCCTGGACAACTATCAGGGTTCCCATGAAGCTTCATCCCTCATGTGCTTCCCCCACTCTTTTTATCTACACAATTCAATTTACCCCTTTTAAACACAAAAAACAAATCAATTATATGGAAAATCATAGTGTCCGAGGTTCATCATGGACTAGATTGTTAACAGTATCATTAGCACTGGGAATTCATTCACATACATTATTCTTTGTTGAGATTCCTTTCTTGTTGTTGCAGAAGTAATGTGTTAGATCTAATAAAGTGCATACATGGCTTTCCTAGCCCAAACTCTCTTGGAAAAATTCAATGAAACTTATGCCCAGTGTCTGGATGCTCCATAAAAGACAGCATCAGCAAAGTTTTGAGTAAGGGAGAGAGTGATCACAGCAGTACTTGAAGATCACTGTTTAAAAGTTGCCGATTATGCCCGCGATCTCATGCCTCTTAACTTTGCACATGGATTTTAACTGCTGCATAAACTGCTGTATTTAAATTGTCTTGTAAGTCATTCTGTGAGCAGCAGTGAAATGGTAACACCACACCAACTTCCTGTGAAAGGCAGGGGAAACAAGTCAAGCCACAGAGGAATCAAGACAGGCAAGCAGACCTCTTTTCTCCTTCTCAGCACAGAGCAAGGTGAGGCCAACAGGGTGAGTGAGCAGACAATGTCCATCATATGTCAACAGTGCATCAGAGACAGCTGCCTGTATTGTTCATTTTGTACCCAGAGTGGGAACTCTGGTAAGGAACAACAGTCACTAAACCCAGAACTCTGGGGTGTAGAAGGATATGGTATAATGAATATCTAGACTTTAACATCTCTAAACGTGAACTTGGTCTCACCACCCCCATTAAAATACTGGAATGCCCAGGACCAGTGGGCAAGAACAGATGGCAGTTCCTTAGTTACAGGCATGTGAAGCTTAACTTTATCTTGTGAAAGGCCCCAAGGATGTGGAAAGCAATTGGACAGTAAAAGCCAGTTCTTATCCCAGAAGCTCAGGAGAGGGCTGAGGACTCAGGTGGTACTTGAATACTGACTTCTTACATAGTTTGTTGACAGAGGTGTTTGCAAGAAAAGTAATTTAAAAAGAGCCTCAAAGTTGTGCCTCTTCCTCCCCCCTCCAGTTACAGCCCTTGGCTGTAGGTACACACCTGTGGGAGGGGATCAGCACCTCCACCACCAGCCACCTGTGGAAGAAAAAAGAAGGCTTGGTATTGGTAGTAGCAGGGACCACATACCAGCCAAGGTTAGTTTTTGCTTGGAAGGGGTTCATATGGAACACATGTAACGTGAGAGAATGCAGAACTTCAGAAGCACAAGCCAGACACAGGCAGGATTACCACATTATGACCAAGTCAGTTTTGTACTACTGGCCTGGTTTGCACACAAAGTGAAGTCATTGTTTGTTTGACCATGTATATGGCACAAGTTGTACCACAGATAATAAAACAAACCATGACTTTCTTTTCCCAAGTTTGGTTTCTTTTCAAGCTGATCTTGCCACATGTCTTTGTAGCTTGGTAGCTTTGTGAGGAGGTGGTGAGATGGCCAAAGAAATAGTGATTGAGGAAATGTGGTGGATTCATACATAATAGCAAGCCGTAATTAAAAGCTAAACAAGGTTCCAAAGCCAACAAGAACCCACGGCTTCAAATTGTGGTTTGTTGGCAGTAAACAAACCATAGTTAAGCCACTGGGCAGGGTACAACCCAACCATGGTTTAAGAAACCATGGCTTAGCATTTTTTGGACACCAAGCCATTGCATTAACACATTACATGGCGAAAACTGGCACACACCTGGTTAGAGGGAGCCATTAATAAATACTAAGTGCATCAAACAACCTTGTGCATGATGCAAAACTGAACCAGTAAAGCTGTCCTCCTGACCAATGTATTCTACTCAATCACACTGTAACGTGAGAGCTGGGACTCACTTGGGTCACCCAAACATTTATGAGGCACTGAAGTCCACATATAATAAATTTATTTTCACACATGGAACAAGTTGGATGGCCATCTGTCATGGATGCTTTAGCTGAGATTCCTACATTGCAGGGGGATAGACTAGATGGCCCTTGGGTCCCTTCCAACTCTGAGATTCTAAATTCCACTCCATGAAAAACCAGCTGCTGTCTGGGAAAAGTCTCACAGGGGCATTTTTTTTCCTGACCACCAGCCATGTGAATGACAAGCAACCCTTGCAGGTCAGGAAAGCATTTTCAGAGCAAATCTTGAACTGCTGAAAATATAGAAAGGCTGATCAAAACAGGTCCTGGCTTTCCAAAGTTCTGTGCTAGCTAGACAGCTGAGAACAGCACAGATGTCCTGTCTGAAGACCATACACACTTTTGACTCCATCACAGAGGACAGATTAATATATGAAGAAAAACAACAACAAACACACACACACACACACACATACACATGAGGAGCAAGGGCCTTCAGCAAATGGCAAATGCAAGTCAGGAGGGGTACCTGGTTATTTCTCAGACATGCCTTCAGGGAAGGGCATTACAACTTCCCCTAATTCCAAAAAAGCACAATACTCTTTCATGATTAAGCAAATGATGTAGTATGAAGAGTCATAATTGTGCTGTCCATGGAGCTTTTGAGCGAAACAATCATGTTACCGCCATAAGCCTAGGATTGTGCATTAAGGCCTCTTCTTCTTCCACAGACAGGTCAGGTTCTATTGCAATAATACACCCCAGGACAGCCGCCCAGGTTCATTGCCCCAGCAGAGATTCCAGGAACACACAGAAGGTGTAGTAGCACATAAGATACCAAAGGCTGTATGGCAAAGACAATTCCAGTGAAAGGCGGGGGTGGGGGCTGAAGGAACACCATGAGTGGTAATGATCATGATAATATAGTACGAGACACCAAGAAAGGCCACAACAGTGAGCTTCAAAGGCAACACTGCCAAGAGAGCACTGAACAGAATGCACTACATCCATAGCAAGAGGGGCAACAGCACTGTCAGTGCTCCTGTTCTCAGCAGGGAGGGGCTCCTAAAAACCTACAAACAGGCAGACTTTCTCTCCG
The DNA here is from genome assembly GCF_965112155.1 of Podarcis liolepis. Taxonomy (NCBI): domain Eukaryota; kingdom Metazoa; phylum Chordata; class Lepidosauria; order Squamata; family Lacertidae; genus Podarcis; species Podarcis liolepis. The sequence continues at coordinate 54,784,891 of NC_139561.1, read as the reverse complement.
AGTTGGTATGTGCAATTTTCACACAACATTTGTGCTTACTCCAGTTTAAGAATGAAAGTCATAATCCTGAGGCGGGTAGATGCTCTCCAGGCAAAGACAGCTGAACCAAGAAAGGTGACTTGTAGATGAACAATGAAACTCAATGTGCCATTTACCGCTGTATTTGCATCACAGAAGACTTCCTACCTTCAACATGCCTCCTCACTGTCCATACAGCATTGGGGTTACCAGGCAACTCTGAGACGGCCATTTCAGATACCTAGAGAAAGACATATTTTATTAATGCTAAAAAGCTTAAAACAGAGCTTTTCTCCACCAAATAAAAAGGACCTAATTATTACTATTACACAGGAGAAAACAAAAGAATTATTCTGTCCTCCAACCACTATAAAAATGCTTTACACTGAACCCAACCACTGGAAAATCTAGCTCAGTATATTTCTCCAAAATCCTTTTTAAGCAGGAGATTCCAGTGATTGAACCTAATACCTTCTTCACCCAATGCACATGCTATTTATGACTTCTTATCACATTCTCACACAGTGCAGCAAAGGTGATTCACCTACCTGGCTCTAAAATCCAAACAAACCTTGAGATCAGTTAGGCTTACATTCTAGCCCAGGCGTAGGCAAACTCGGCCCTCCAGATGTTTTGGGATTACAACTCCCATCATCCCTAGCTAACAGGACCAGTGCTCAGGGATGATGGGAACTGTAGTCTCAAAACATCTGGAGGGCCAAGTTTGCCTATGCCTGTTCTAGCTCTATTCAGGCATTACAATTTTCAATCCAAGCACACGGATCAGCTTTCCCCGTACATGAAACGGCTTTGCACATTATTATTAACATTTATATACCGCTCTATACCCACAGGTCTCAGGGCCCTCCATGTTCAGTAACATTGCTTTACCAGGGCTGACAATTGCAAGGAGGCTTACAACTACCCTTGAAACCTTCCCACTCAATGTAGGGTCAGCATGTTAGGAGTTGACAGGAGACAGGGATGGTGAGCATGGCCCCACACACTCCTCACATTCTGATTTTTGTTTAGGCATAATGCAGTGCCTAGCCCCGTGTGAGCCCATGAGATTCACAGCTGAGTGTTCCCAGCCCTCACCTGAACCACTCCACCACACTGGCTCTCCACCCTCCATCTTGACTACATTCAGACTGCATCAGCTTTCCATGGTTTCAAAAAGAGGCCTATCCCAGCCCTGCCATCCAAATCCTTTAACAGGAGACACTAGGGGCTGAACCCAGGAACTTTTGCAGAGCATGCAGTCAATCAGGACATATCCAGGGCAGCCCTACACCACCCATCACAAGGTCCCTCAGCTTCAGAATACACCAGTGAATCCATTCTCATCTAACAAAAAAGGTTTCACCTAAGAGGAAGATCCAGAATGGCTTTGCTCTTCATGTCCTGCCCTTCTTACCTCAAGTCCATGTCTAAGGACCCTCAGTGACGACCGAGGCCCCCTCCCACAGGCCACATATAACTGAGGGGTGTCTTCATTAGCCAGATCAGCTATCTGCACAGAAAGCAGCCAAGATGCAGGGGAAAGAGAGGAAAAGTGACAGGTTGTTCGATTAAGATCAGTTATCACTTTCAAAGCATCATAAATAGAGCTACAACATTTTACTCCCATTTGCATATGTGATTGCGGCAAAGGTTCCCACATTTGCCACTTGATAAACTGGTAATCTGTGTTAATAACTAATGGCAAATGACATCAAGTGGGGAAGATATTCCCCTGAATTAGTCTCACGGTTGGAGCAAACTTTTATGGAAGAGCTCATCTTCCAACCTTTTACTCCATGTTTTTCAGATTTCAACTTTTTGGATTTCCCTTCAAAATTATATTTAGGCTTTTTAATATATATATTCATTAAATTTTCAACAAAATTAACAAACAACAACACAATAACAACCACAAAGAAAATATATAAACAATATCAAATCCATAAAGTGGGATTCTCTGAACCCATGACTCTCCCACCCCGTTCCTTTAGTTTTCTTTTCAGCTGCATTATCATTTCTACTCCAAATTATTTTTTTTTACCTCAGATTTCCTGTACTATTTCTTTAATTTCAAGTATTTTAAAAATCCTGCCAATGTATTAACCTGTTTACAATACTTTTGCAAATACATAATAAACATTTCCCATTCTTTTTTAAATTTCTTGTTATCTTGATTTCTGAGCTTTCCAGTTAGTTTTACATTTCAGCATAGTCCATTAACTTTGGTTTGCCAATTATGCCGGTTTTTTGAAAGGCTTGCAGTTTTGTGAGGTATTTTAAAGTATTAATTTACATTTTAGTGTTTTGTATAAAATTACCTTTTTATAAATCAGGTGCCGCAAGTGGCTCCCCCAAAGGGTTTTGTTTCCACTCAAGACCTCCAATATTTTAGGCCTTTTTAAAAAAAAAAACCGTCTCACTCGTCATCTTCAGGCTGGTGCTTTCGGCTTCTTGTTACTGGAACAAGTACATGTTTATTATGTATTTCCAGTAACAAGAAGCCGAAAGCACCAGCCTGAAGATGACGAGTGAGACCTCGTCGAAACGTCGCCTAGACACCCCAACTCTTACACGGGAAGACACCCGAAGACACCAAAACCTGCATATATATATATATATATATCTGACTGCTCCCACTGGGAGTGGGCTCTCTCCTGACAAAATTCCCTCCCTTCAGATAGTCACTTCTGTAAAAATGCTGCAAAATGACCTACAGCTGGCACAATTTAATTATGCTAGCCCACTTTGCAAACTATTGGGGCGCATAAAGTGTTAAGTCCTGGGCCCCTAACAAATCCTGTGCAAAATTAAAAGTGGCAAAATTCAGAAGAGTGCAGTGCACTGGATACAACTCCCACCAAGTCAGACACTCTCTCATAGGGGTATCACCTCCTAACTTACAACCCAAAGTAGCAGCTGTGAAAATAAATGGTGGGAAGAGGAGAGACAGGCATGTTGCGCTAAGCAACTCTGAGGAAAAGTGAAATACAAACATGACAAAGAACTAACTCACCTGCTTTGCGTTTCTGATCTAAAGGAGTTTTGGAGACTTATACCATTTTTGGAATTATTCTCAAGGTCTAGTGGGCTATACAATGTCCAGCATCAGAGGTCAGCACAGAACCCAGCAGCTTGTCACAAGCTATGGGACAAAGCACACAGCATACCTGACAACACAAGATGGGAGACAGGCTGTCCAGTTCATCCACCAGCACCAAGTTCTTGAGAGGCCGAGGCTGGAAAAAGAATGTGTCTCCTTCCTCCAACGGCATGGCAGAGGAGAACTCTGGCTCCTCATCATCATCCCCCAGATGAGCAATCTGATAGAGGTAGCTGCAAAGAGAAGAGGGCCACTTCTGATGAAACTGGACCGTTTCCTCCCCACCCCAAGCTTTGCTATTTCAATTATGTCCAAGATGTAGGGCTGCTTGCTGAAGAAAACACTTTGAGGACAAAGGAGAGTAGCTGAGGGGCCAAGTTTAAGACACATCTTCACTTCCTTATTTGTCTATCTCAGGAGTTGTCAAACTGGTCCCTACCGCCCACTAGTGGGCGTTTCAGGATTCTAGGTGGGCAATAGGGGGTTCTACGGCACAAACTGAATCCTCCCTCCATCAAGCACTGGTGGGCGGTGAGGAAATTTTACCATCAAGAAAGATGCATTAGTGGGCGGTAGGTATAAAAAGGTTGACTGCCCCTGGTCTATCTGTAGAAAGGGCAAACAATACAATATGCTCTCTGCCCAGATCCTTTCTCTCTTTCTGTGAATAAAATATCACACCATGAGCTATATGTGTATAGACGTGTTTGGGCCTCACTGGCTAAACAAATCCAAAATTTTATCCCAACATAATAACTCACAACACCCATGCTTGCTTTAAGATTCTGAAAACAGGACATTGACACACTCCTTGATGAAATTAGCAAGATGAAACCAACCAGGCAGGCCATACCTGTGGTTGGTCGCAAGGGTCTGAGATTCGGCCACAACTTGAACAATTTCCAGATTTAGAGAAGGAAAGGCAGTCAGAACTGCATGTGTGCTTTGCAGAACATCAACAGCAGTACCAAGCATAAAAATTCAGCAACCCTTCAGAAAGAAGTCAGAGATTTCACTTACTGGTTTCCAAACTCAGAAGCCACAAAAAGGAACCCAGTTTTCAGAACACACATGGCAGCAGCAACAGGAACTGTATCAAAGTACTTGAGTCGAATTTCTGTTACCTGAAACCACCACAAATGAGTTACTGCTTGAGCTGGATGTGAAAGTTCACACATCACCCATTCTCCCTCCCTCCCTCCCCCTCACACACAAGCAAACATTTCTCTCTCTCTCACACACACACACACACACACAAACAAACAAACAAGCAAACATTCATGAACACAGCGGGAGACGTACCATGTCCTCATCAGTCTCCAAGGTGATTTTGAAGATGTCACCCTGCTCAGTCTGAGCCAAGAAGAAGAACATAGACTTGGTCTTGTGTGTAGCAGAGCAGACAAAAATCATGCCTCTTTCAGGGTCATCCAAGTCATTCTGCCAGAAAGAACAGGAAGTCAGACTCAAAGGCAGAAGCTGCCCTAATGGAATCATAGCTAGAAATCACCTTTGTTAATGGCTTCCCCCCTACTGCAAATATCACCCCTCTTTATAGCGGCTTTCCCTCACTGCTTCCTTCCATTCTGGGGAAGTTCTTCTCCTGCTAATCCTCCTTCGTGGGCCCTTCTGGGATGCTGCTCCCGACCCCTCCATCAAGCCACTTCCCTCGCTTCTTTCGCTGGGCTTTGCAGGAGCTATAAAACTCACGATCCCTGGGTCCAGCTCTCCCTCCCCCCCCCATCCTCACATATCAATTTCCAACATGATCTATTTATTAAATTAATTATATCTCCCAACTCTTGTCAAAGCACCTCAAGAGACCTTACAAGTAAACATTAAAACATAAAATTAAACTACCAACAAAAAGAACAGACAAAGCAATGGTTTGCAGTGGAACAAAAACATGAACCTTAAAACTGCAGCTCAAGGGTCTCAAACACCCTCTGAAAGAGGACCATTTTTAGTTGCTGCCTGAAGGCTAAAGTAACAAAGGAGACTGTACCCCAACTCCACCAGACGGGAGGTACAGCCCTCTCTCAGTAATGTCTCTGACTGTCTAATACAGATTTGCAATTTAAAAACCTCTAGACAGTGTCTTCTGTGTCCTGCACAGCACCAAGTACGTAATCACCAACAATGCTTGATCAGAAAGAAATGCCATCTCCACAATAAGCATCAGAGAAGAGACATCAACTCATCACATCAAGCCACAACAGCGTTTTCACTTTCAGTTTACAATTAGCAGTACTTCCATACTTAAGTAATAATTTCTATCATAATAGTTTCAGCTACTAGGAAATTAATATTTTTGTGGCTGGTCCTATAATGAGCCACTCTACACCTGGGTTCGCGTCTCTGCTCCTCCACATTCAGCTGCTGGGTGACCTTGGGCCAGTCACACTTCTCTGAAGTCTCTCAGCCCCACTCACCTCACAGAGTGTTTGTTGTGGGGGAGGAAGGGAAAGGAGAATGTTAGCCGCTTTGAGACTCCTTAAAGGGAGTGAAAGGCGGGATATCAAATCCAAACTCTTCTACTCTTCTTCTTCACATAGCTCAGGCTGAAGACTAGGCACCCCTACTCTCAAATGACCTGCCTCCATCACCAGCTGCTACTACTGCTAGCCATCCAACTGGGTCCTTCCTCCCATAAAGCAAGGATAACCCAAATGCTCTCCTTGGTGCCTATCTCACACCTTGCTCAGAATAAGGCACAGTGGGCAAGATCACCCTGCAAAGTGCATGCGTTGCTGCCATTTTGCTGTGATGAAAGTAAATACAAAGAGTATTTTCCACAGTTATGACAAAGTGGTGATGGAGTATGAACTTTCTAGAGCAACCTCATCCACAATTATTGCAAAGTCTACCAGTACAGCTGCTGGAGGTGGCAATGGTGGCCTGCCTGCCTGCCTGGCTCAGGCAGCACAGTCCCTTGTGGACTCTTCAGATATATTGTTACATAGATTCAAATTCCTAATGGCCCCTAAAAGTCTTAGCAAGATAATGAGCATTGAGAGAATTTTGCAAAATCATAAGTCAACCTTTTGCTGCCAGCTCTTACTAGCTGATATGGAAAAGGAGTTAACAAGTAAGGTGTGGCATGAGAAGACCCACTCCCCACTCCATGGAAGCCCAAGTTCACTAAGGACCTCAATGAAGTCTACATAGCTTTGTTAATAATGCATTCATCTTCATACAAATGCTGCGTTTTCTGGCCAAACCTGAAAGGTGAACCATTTTTTCAGCTGCCCAGAGAATGCTACTGGGATACTCCTTTAGGGTGAAAAAAGCTACAAGATCCTTACCCTTCTTCTGGGAATGGGACATCGGATATCTGGTTGGTCACCAAAGTTTTTGTAGGTGATGTAGTTTTCAGAACAAATCAGCACTCCACTGGGACCATCAGAACCTCCAGGGACTGACGAATAAAAGAAACATGTTGTAAGAAGCTGAAGAAGAGCAGCTGCAGCAGCTATAGTTTCGTCTGGTTCTTGCGGAACTGATTTACCCAAGGTACACTTGAGAAAAAACTGCACGTTTGCCACCATTTTCAGGCTGAAGAGAAGTCTGTGTTCAAGCAGAGGAAGTGAAAGCAAGAAGGGACTTGCAAATATCCGGTGTTTCTTTCAACAGCATGACCCAACCGGGTGGCAAGCCAGCTCTCCTACTCTGGCTGCCCCTCTGCCAATCCTGCCCTGTCCAGTATTGGCCTGGCTCCCAGACTACTTGGTAGTAATGTATTCGTGTTTGAATGTCTGCTGCAATAAGACAATGTCAAGGTTTGGGCTAAGGTGCAGACAATCACCAGGGTAGCAAAGAAAAGCACAGGAACGAGAGGGTTACATATGGTGAGCTTTCATGAATCTGATGGTTTCTGAGGTCTCCACTTTTTAACCTGCTTTAGGTTTCCAATGTAGAGCATAGAGTGGAAATACTTGTTGCACTTTTGTAAAGCATGGCACAAAAGCAACTATCAAGGATATGTACTTTTCATTCATCAAGTATGGCTTGAGCCTACAGAAAATGTGCATTTGTCCCAAGCAGTTCTCTTTCTGACATCTTAGGATAATGCCTTTTCCCTAAAAGGACTGGAAATGGTAGCAGTACCTGTAATGAGGAAGTTGCCATGTTCTTCCAAGGGTTCACTGTATTTCCTGACAACATGGTTCAAACCCAGATCTAACTCATAAAATGTCAAGGTTTGCTGCGTGTTGGCTGCCGCTTCTCCTGTGGGGTCATTGTCAGCTTCCTGTGGAAAACAATACATGTACCAACAATAAATTAGTGTCATACTCTGCCTCATAAGAGAACATACTTTTAGATGCATTTTTAACGTAAGCTGTCCTGGAAATTTCAACTGAAGAATACTATATAAATGTTCATAACAAAATGAAAAAATTAAGGGTAATAAAGCAGACTGAAAAGGTTTGCCTGCACTGTAAGCGAAGGTCCCAAAAGAAAAACTGCCATGAATAAAAAATTTAAATATCCAATAGTTCAGAAACTGATTATTCAGTCTGCCACCTGCCTGTTTATCTGGTGCAGCAGCTGACCCTATTGCCACAAAATCAATGGAACGTAATATATAAGAATTACTTATAAAAATTAAAATTATGTTTTGTTCTTTGTAAACCATCCTGTGACTATTTTGGTGAAGGGAAGTACAGAGACCTCTAATATAAACTTATAATCAAACTAACCAATAAAAACACATCAAAGCACTTCAAGAGACATCCATACAACTCCTGTCTTACAGTGCCTGTCCCACATGTATCCAGAGCTGACATTAACTTAAATAACCAACACACATTCTCCACCTGCCTCCCCAATTCCTCTACTGTTTCCCTGTGCCTGTTTTAGAATGGAAATCTCTTCGGTTACAGGAATATATCATACCGGTGCATAAATGACACTATATACACAACAAATAGTAATACTGTTGTTGTTATTAATATGCCTCTAAGAACAAGGGACGCGGGTGGCGCTGTGGGTTAAACCACAGAGCCTAGGACTTGCCGATCAGAAGGTTGCGGTCCCTGCTCCTGCCAACCTAGCAGTTCAAAAGCACATCAAAGTGCAAGTAGATAAATAGGCACCGCTCCGGCGGGAAGGTAAACGGTGTTTCTGTACGCTGCTCTGGTGCGCCAGAAGCGGCTTAGTCATGCTGGCCACATGACCCAGAAGTTGTACGCCGGCTCCCTCAGCCAATAAAGCGAAATGAGCACTGCAACCCCAGAGTCGGTCATGACTGGACCTAATGGTCAGGGGTCCCTTTACCTTTACCTTAAGAACAAACTACTAGTACAAATTCAGGTGAGGTGCCCTCTGATCTTAGGCTGTGTTCTCTCTAAGCCCAAAGTCAAGGACTTGGGCACCTTTGGAGAGCACTTGCTCTCCGCAATCGCTTGCTTGCCCACCAAGGCCTGTTTCCCTCCTTGCCCTTCTGATCTGTTTATGTACTCAGTCATGTGACTTGCCTAACTCTGATAGTGGGGACCTAACCCATGGTTGCACTGGAGGCCTCCTCCACGCCATCCAGAGAAATCTCTATTTTGCTGTATTATGGAGAATACAATGAAAGACAGCTTATTTATAAGAAGGGCATACTAAGCATATTGGAGAACTTGAAGATGGACAGTTGACTTTGTTGACAAAGAGTCAACAAGGTGTTAGTTGCATTTTTTTAAAGAGACACACAAACAGTTGAGCAGGGAAGAGTCACCAGAGAGACGAATTCCTCAATACCTCATAATCCATTTCCAGACAGGCAAACATGGGATTTTCAAACCCCACATCTACTCCAACTACATGGTAAACCAAGGTGTTGGCTTTATGCGCTTCTAATGGGGAAGAAATTGTAAGTCGGGCTGCGGCATCCCTGTTCAGAATGTACACTAGCTTCTGCTTCTCAATGGCACCTATGAAGAGATAGACAGAGAGAACATTAGGAATACAGAAGCAGAAGATGTCTGCACTTTAATGCTTAAGGTGCCCAATCCCTACCCTTGCATAAGCAGGCCTTGCAGCCCTCTCAAGGCACAGCAGTTTTCCCCTGCTACTTTCCTGTTGGAAGAACCAGTAGTTGCATTCAGATGTAACACTAAACCAGTTTAACATTAGAAGTTGAACAACAGCAGGACTTGGGTTTCGCACACCCATCCTCTTCTGGACTACAAGAGCCATAACTGCCATTGTCATAGTGCAGCCCCACATAAAGGAAAGGTGGCATTAAGGTAGCTGCATACGCTCTTAGAACCATGGCAGTGGAGGCTCACCTGAAGACACCTTTTTTCTCATCACAGGATTGTAAACAATTAGAAAACCATGTTCAACATTCAATGTTTTTACAGATCCACTTTAGCTACTAAGATTTGTATCAAACCCCAAAATTACATTTCAGCTTTAAAAAAAATGGCATGATGCATGCAAAAGAAAATGGGCATTTATGATAAGAACCTGATCAGAATTGGATCCAAATGTCTCCATGTCTTATGTCAGAGAAGAGACATGAATTCCTAATCATCACTTCAGGGAAGAGAAAACTGTTGCACCAGATACATAGGGCTCAAGTGCTTTTCTTCAAACTGACACCCACAGAAGGCTCCACTTACACCCCATTAAGCAAACTTAGCTAGTTCAGTTTTCTAATTCAGTTTCTAGTTCAGTTTTCTGCAGTCATCCACATAACCACATCAAGTACCAAATGGGTAGCAGGAAAGTATTTTGAAATATACTACATTCCAACAAATTCTTCATAACATGGAATCACCCTGATTGGCTGAGTAAATCTAGCTGGAGTGGCTAAGAGTATAAACTGGGAATCCCTGGTCTAAATATCAACTCAACCACAAACTCACTTAGATAGCCTAAGGAAACTCACAACTTCTCAGTTCCCAATTGCAACACAGATCTAGTTGCACTGGGATCGCCAATAAAAGCACTTTTGATTGGAGCAGTTTCAAAACCTAAACCAAGGATAGAAAAACCAACCAATGTTTCTTATCCAAATCATTTCTCCCATTCAGTTATTCAACATTATTATACAGCTACCACTGAAAACAACCATCCCAACTTACTGATCATGACAGCTCGCCCCTTAGGATCCACAGCCAAATACTGTCCAGGAACAATTCTGCGACAGCCACTCTTGCCAAAGGTTTCCTGGTGAATCTTCTCAAACACATTTTTTGAGGGCTGATATTCCAAGATAACAATGCGACCTGAATCACTGCCCACCACAATGTAGTCTTTGGTTCCACCAGTTAATCTGAAGGCCATGAGAGAACGAATGATTCCAAAGACTTCCACTGTCAGCAAAGTATGAACTTTTCCTGTGTTCGGATCAGGACGAAGCAACTCCAAGATTTTGCCTCGAGAAACAACAATTTCTTGTTGTTTGGTACCTAAAAAGAAAAGAAAAACCTGATCAGTCGAAGAGGAAGATGGCCAAAGCATCAGCACTTCTCTATCAAACCTCCCATTGCTGCTTACAAATTCAAAAGTGCCTTGTAGGTTTGTTTTCCCTACCTGAGTTGTGACCACTTTTTACAGAGAGAACACATAAGTAGTCATTCTGAAATTGTGATGCAGACCAGAAATCAGAATGCCAAATCTTGAATCAGAATTAGAGGTCAACAGACAAGTTGCTTACTTTTCAAAAGCATATTGCTCTGCTATGATGTGTGGCCACTTAACCCTGCCCTTCCTTGCCTTTTGATAAGCCAAGGAGAAAAGTGAATGTTGCAAGCCTAACCACTGCCTGATGTCTGAAGAGGTTCAGAAAACTTAGTTTATTTGGCCCAGAAAAATATGACAAAATTGAGATCCCATATTCTACAAGAATCCTGAAATACCAGGGAACATTCTGGAGCAGATCATTAAGAAAACAGTCTGTGAGCACCTAGAAAGGAATGCTGTGATCACCAATAGTCAGCATGGATTTCTGAAAAATAAGTCATGTCAGACTAACCTGATCTCGTTTTTTGACAGAATTACAAGCCTGGTAGATGAAGGGAACTCAGTGGATATAGCCTACCTTGATTTCAGTAAGGCATTTGACAAGGTGCCCCATGATATTCTTGTAAAGAAGCTGGTAAAATGCGGTCTTGACTATGCTACCACTCAGTGGATTTGTAACTGGCTGACTGACCGAACCCAAAGGGTGCTCATCAATGGTTCCTCTTCATCCTGGAGAAGAGTGACTAGTGGGGTGCCACAGGGTTCTGTCTTGGGCCCGGTCTTATTCAACATCTTTATCAACGACTTGGATGATGGACTCAAGGGCATCCTGATCAAATTTGCAGATGACACCAAACTGGGAGGGGTGGCTAACACCCCAGAGGACAGGATCACACTTCAAAACGACCTTGACAGATTAGAAAACTGGGCCAAAACAAACAAGATGAATTTTAACAGGGAGAAATGTAAAGTATTGCACTTGGGCAAAAAAAATGAGAGGCACAAATACAAGATGGGGGACACCTGGCTTGAGAGCAGTACATGTGAAAAGGATCTAGGAGTCTCGGTTGACCACAAACTTGACATGAGCCAACAGTGTGACGCGGCAGCTAAAAAAGCCAATGCAATTCTGGGCCTCATCAATAGGAGTATAGCATCTAGATCAAGGGAAGTAATAGTGCCACTGTATTCTGCTGTGGTCAGACCTCACCTGGAGTACTGTGTCCAGTTCTGGGCACCACAATTCAAGAAGGACACTGACAAACTGGAACGTGTCCAGAGGAGGGCAACCAAAATGGTCAAAGGCCTGGAAACGATGCCTTATGAGGAACGGCTAAGGGAGCTGGGCATGTTTAGCCTGGAGAAGAGGAGGTTAAGGGGTGATATGATAGCCATGTTCAAATATATAAAAGGATGTCACATAGAGGAGGGAGAAAGGTTGTTTTCTGCTGCTCCAGAGAAGCGGACACGGAGCAATGGATCCAAACTACAAGAAAGAAGATTCCACCTAAACATTAGGAAGAACTTTCTGACAGTAAGAGCTGTTCGACAGTGGAATTTGCTGCCAAGGAGTGTGGTGGAGTCTCCTACTTTGGAGGTCTTTAAGCAGAGGCTTGACAACCATATGTCAGGAGTGCTCTGATGGTGTTTCCTGCTTGGCAGGCAGTTGGACTCGATGGCCCTTGTGGTCTCTTCCAACTCTATGATTCTATAGTATCGCTGCCATTCTAAACAAAATTGCAGGTATACAACTTCAGCAGAAATACATGCTATGTCTAATATCAGACTTTGCTTTCACCTTTCACCTAAGCTTTCAGTCATAACGGAGTACCTGAAAAGTTGCCATGGATGGCATAACTGATCCCGGTGGCTCGCTGCAGAGTTAGGTTATAAAGGAACATGGTGCCGATTGATATCACTTCACCTCAGTTCACCTGCTGAGAAAAGGAAACCAAGCAGTTAATACACTATGCATGCTTTTTTAAACTTGTTCAATTCTGACCACACATTTACATAAATGCCAGTTGGTGGAGAAAACTTGAACGTTAAACCCATTTGAGAGATGCTTCATATGAACACTTCACAGACTGAAAAACCTTAACGAGGTGGTTTTTCCTTCCTAACTTTCCACAAAGCAAAATGTTCTTATGAAGGAAGCAAATGTTAAAACTGAAAGTAACAGGCACCCTGAAAATATTTTTTTCCTAATTTTAATGATGAATCAACATCAACTTGCAGTTTCACTGGAGGGGATACAAACACTTTTTACAATTTGTTAATTAATAAATTCACATATTACAATGGAGCAGACATTCCCAGAGTAGCAGCCATTAAATCTGCTGCATCTAAAACAACTAAATATCTTGTGGCATGTTAAAAACTTAAAACATTTTTATGATATAAGATTTTATGGACTAAAGTCCAGCTCACCAAAGTTATTTTAAAAAGTATTAGACAACTTAAAAGATGTATGGCATGGTCAGGGAGAACAATTTTAGCAGGCCTTATTTCTGAGTAGACATGCACAAGACTGCACGGCTGCATGAATCCTGACCACATTCACTTTCGAGTACACATGCAGTAGGGATGGGCGGAGAGAAATAAGTCTCTTACAAATAAAGAGCAGCACCGTCCTCTCCACGTTGACTCAAACGTAAGTGCCACCCCGCTCAATGCGGCTTCCACCTCCACAATAAACCTGCCTTGGTATTGCAAGTTATGTGGGTTAAAACAATGGAGGGACGAGCTTAAACCCTGCACGAAAAACTCCTTCGTGGTTTGCGAAAAAGCAGCGCGCGTCCTACCGCTGCTGCTAGGCGCCCCCTCCCATCAGTGGGCAAAGTGAAAATGCGGCCAAGATTGTCCAGAGAAGTGTAAAAAGCGCGGCGCCCTCACCGCCTGCTTGTACAGAGCTCTTTCCCGCCCGCACCGGCGTCGCCCAGCAACGGTCCACTCAAGGGCCTCGGTAACACCGCGCGTGTGGCAGCCTACAAATACGCCATGGCCTCCTCCCGCCGGGGATTAGAGAAGTTGCAGCCTAATTCTGAAAGGGATCTGGCAGCGTTTACCGCAGGAGAAGCGCGGATGACGGCGGATCCTGCCGCTGCTTCACTTCCTCCACAGCCCGCAGTCAAGCACCGCCATTGCCTCAGCGGCCTCCCGCGCTCCTTGGGTCCTTCCACGTAAGTAGCGCGGAACTGAGCGATTGGGCTGCCCACGGCGTGCCAGAAGCAACCCCCGCGCGGCTTGGACTGTTCCACTTTACCCGTTTTAGCCTGGAGTTGTTGTTGTTTTGCTCTGGAAATAATCTCACTATTTTATTTTGCAATAGAAACGCCGCTGTTGGTGGTTGTTTCCCCACCCCGAGACACAGGCAATAGCTTAGGCACCTATATTAATGTTCCCGGATGTGACGATTTGTCTGCTATAGTCTACTTTGGATAGACGTATACACGGACGCCGGAAACCGAATTCACTTTTGGACGCTGCGCTTTCCCCACTTTCTAGGAGCTTCACTGTCTTTTCTGTCCATTCTCCTGCTAGCTTTTGTCTGCCTGTGCTCCGTGTATATATATACACACGCTGTAAGCCGCTCAGAGTGGCTGGGGAAACCCAGCCAGATGGGCAGGGTATAAATAATAAAATTGTTGTTATGTTGAAACGCTTGGGCTGAAATGCACTGAGCCGGTGCGGGGTCCTGGTGACCGTGTTAGATCAGGACTTGGGAGGTCTCGGGCATGTCCCCGTCTCTCTCGCAGGGGTTTTGTGAGGATAGAGCAGCCCCCGTGGAGCATGGAGATTGCGTCCAGCGCTTTGAGCCCCTTGGAGGAAAGGCAATGAGAGACAAAGTGAAATGAAGTAAAACAGGCGTTGCAGCCATCAAGAGCCAGGGGAGACGCGGGAGACACGGCTTCAACGCTCCCGCTCAGCCTTAGAAGTCAGAGGCTGCCCTTAGGATAATCGCTACCTCTCGGCTTGTAGGGCTACCTCGCAGGGTGGTTGTGAGAATAAAATGTGGGAGGAGAGCCGTGAGCTTCCTGGGCGAAAGAGGGCGCAGAAATCTAATTACAGATCAGTAACAAAAGCCCCCATCCCGCGGCTTCTGTGGTCAGTTTACGCTTAGAGCCCGGGCGGGAGGTGGGGTACCATTAAAAAAAAAGCGTCCTCAGGAGCCCTGAAGCGCCATTTCCTGGCTAATCGAGCGCGACTCTTCAATTTTCTTATCTCTAGAACGACGTGGGGCCAAAATGGCGGCGTCGGCGGCCGGTTCAGGCCTGAGAGGAGGGAGCGATGGCGGCGGCTCCGGACCTTCTGTTTCCTCATCCTCCTCGCTATCCATGGAGCAAATCCGGGCGCTCACTGACCTGCCGGAGCTGGAGGCCGCCTACAGCCGCCTGTGCGGGGAGGAGGTGCGGCTTGGATTATATTCTCTCCCTCCCCTCCCAGCCCCCGTCACTTCGGATCTAGGCTGCCTCGGTATCTCTTCGGACCTCGCTCCTGTCGAGGGTGCCCCCCCGCGCTAAATTAGAGGGCATTAGTGTCCCCCCGTGGACACTAAATTAGAGGGCATTAAAAGAGTATTGGGCAAATTCGTGGAGGAAGAGGAGGTTTGCAGTGGCTATTATCCAGGATGGCTATGTGTTGCTTCCATGGTCAGAGGCAGCGATGCTTCTGAATAGTGGCTTCTGGAATTGCAAAGGGGAGAGTTGCTGTCGCACCCATATCCCGTTTGTGGGTTTCCCTTTGGGGCATCTGGTTGGCCATGGTGAGGAAAGGATGCTGGACTCTGTGGGCTGCCTTTGGCCTGAGCCATCAAACCCCTCTTAGGTTCTCCTTCCTTCAAGATGGGAGACCAGCTTTCGCCAACCTGTTGCCCACCAGATGTGATCAAATGATGTCGGGGCTGCATAGTTGGCAAAGGGGGGGTTAAATAGATGCTCATGACTCTCCCTCACAAAACTTAAAACAAGGTAGAATGATGGAAACCTAAAATGTCATATCATAGGGCCACAAATATTCCACAGGTAAAATTCCTGGGTGCATCTGAGCAAGTGTCTGTTTCGGTTTCTGGATAGATGTGGTAACAACCATCAGTACTCTAGTCCCAAACCTTTTGTGGCCTGGGACACATTTGGCAATCTAATAAAGTGTTGTGGGCACTGCAAAGACCCAAAAACTAGTGATACACAGAATATCTCATCCTAAGTAAACTACAGGGAAAACACTATCATAAGCAAGTCAAAGGGGAGGCAACCTCCCCCCAAACAAGCAAAAGAGGTATCAGCAAACCTACCAAAACAAGCAGCCAAAAGGTATGCAACCTCAAACGCAGGCAATGCAAACACCCCCACAAAGAAGGCAAAACAGTCCCACTAAGCCTGCTGCCACCACCACCCACTCAAATACAGGCAAAACATTCCAACCCACTCAACATAAAAGCCAGTAAAAGTAACATATATATAAAAACAGCCAGGAACACACCCATATCACTTTAAAGGTAGTAGTAACAGGATCCTGCCTTTTTCTTTCCTGAAAAGGCGGCAAGACAAAGAAAGGCATGAGCCTCCAGCTCCCCCACCTTCCTTTCCAAAGAGGAATTTCTCTGGGCCAAGAAAGGGAAGAGGGTACAGCACATGAATGCCTGCAGTTTGCTTGGCAGAACCACACAGTGTTAAGCATGCATGGGCAGGTGCAGTTGTCCTCAGAGTGCACCACAGGGAGTGGCCGTAGGCGTTATGTTGGGGACCCCAAATCCAGCATAATGTGGATTGTGCCATATGATTGGGTAGAATCAGAGCTAGTGATGTGCAACAAATATTGGTCATGTGTGCAAAGGTCCTGAACCCAAGGAGACAAAAGAGCCTTGATGTATCATTCCAGGGCAGTATCTGCCTCTGGAAGCCCAGGAGGAGGATATGATAGTGATGAATATCCCATTTATCTAGTAATGGACTCCATTGTTGTTTGAGAGGAAGCATACCCTCTTTCATGGAAAGGATAAACTGATGCAGAATAGAGCATGTGATGTACCCAACCCCTATTAGCAACCTTTTGCTTGGATCTCTGATCTGATGTCACATTGAGTTCTTAAGTCATGCCGTTACCATTGATCTTGAAAGGGACAAGCTGCAAATTGGGCATTGATTATGCCTGCAGCATTATATTTCTGTTTTTCAGAAAGCCGTGGAAGAAGAGTTGGAGATGCTTCTGGAACAGCAGAGCTCCATGGAGAGCAAGATGGCTACCCTTCATCGCATGGGGTGAGTAGCAGTCGTAGTACGTTATGTGCAGTGCTGCATCGTTGCCGGAACAAATAGAGCCAGATGAAGGTCAGGCCGATTGTCATTACCCTTGTGGATGCTGTTTTTTTCCAAAATAGACATCCTACTTTCCCTTGTTTCTTTGTTTTCAGTCCTAACCTGCAGCTCATTGAAGGCGATGCGAAGCAGCTAGCTGGAATGATCACTTTCACCTGCAATCTGGCTGAGAATGTCAGCAGCAAAGTCCGACAGCTCGACCTTGCCAAGGTAACTAGATAAAGCCATACTGAGCTTTGAGTCCGATTGGGTTGTCATGACATGACTGTGTGTGATTGTCGACATTTAAGGAGGAATTTTTCTTTCCCTCCCCCATCACTGGTCCTTTCATACCTGTACAGTAATAATAATATTGTGGGAGTATTGTTTTGGTTTGTTATCATGGTATGTATTTTTGTGTTTTTATATTGTGAACCACCGTGTGAGCTTCATAAGTAGGGCAGTATAGAAATTAAATAAAAGATAAGAATACAAGGCTGTCCCATTTTACTCATCTGTTTTTGAGATGTGGTCTTTATTTGAGTTGTCAAGGGTTGCAGAAATGTTTCAGACGCACTTGTTTCAAATACGACTGTTCCCACACAATCTCCATTTACATGGGCATATCCCTTCATATGCATAATCAAGAGACATGTTGGGATCTTTTAACCTGGAGTTAAAGTGGGCTATGATCACAGAAAGGGGAAAGAGCGAAGAGACAACAGGCCAAGGTCTAAGGTATTCAAATATATTAGTTACCACAGGGATAGGCAAGGAAAGGGTGCATTGTAGGCATGCTGGGACAAAAATGTCATTGCTTGGCATCTGAAAACTGTTAGGAAGGGAGCCCATCTCATTTCCCAGGGCATGGAATGCCTCACATACAGTTCCATGACAATGGTTGTCCCCCACATTCCCACCAGGCACCCTTTCGGTGCTGGGAGCAGAGCCTCCCCTGTATAGATGTGCAGGATCCTTGTGGGAAGAGATGGTCTGCCTCCAAGCTGTTTAGGACTTTAGAAGAAGTCATTCGAAGCCATGACACCTGATATAGCAAGAGCAAGCTGCAAAAAAGCTTGCCCCAGTCAAAACTTCAGCTTAAGTTTCCAAATGTTTTTCAAAGACATCCTGATGCAGCGTGTGCTGCTTTGGCCCAGCCTTGATGAGATGAATGGCCAGGCTAGTTGCATCCTGGAGAACTCTTCCTTGCTGTGCTGGATCTTGGAGGCCCTGCTTATCGTATCTTGAATGGATGCTCACAGAGCAGCAATCTGGCTGGTGGGATTGGCGCGGAGCACCCATAGCTGGGAAATCATCATATGTAGCTTCCTCAGCTGTTGTGGTCTCCATTAGCCTCTTCTGCTCCTGCCTTGCCAATTTTGGAGGGGAATTAATTGGGGCCCTTCTTGGCAGAATCGCCTCTATCAAGCCATCCAGAGAGCAGATGACATTCTGGACTTGAAGTTCTGCATGGATGGAGTCCAGACAGCCCTGAGGAATGAAGATTATGAACAGGCTGCTGCGCATATTCATCGCTACCTTTCTTTGGACAAATCTGTCATTGAGCTCAGCAGGCAGGGCCGGGAAGGTATTCATTATGTTTATTGGTTTATTTAATTGTATCTAATATCCCACCCTACACTGTAAAAACAATATTTGGGGTGGATTCTAATATATTAACAATAGCCAAAAAGGCACCTGATTGTTGTGAAGTACATTAAGTGTCATTTGGTTTTACAGAATACACCCAGAGTCATCTTTCAATTCTGTGTTTCTGTGATGATTTCTGTTGTTACTAGTAAAAATGAACAAAAGCCAACTTCGTCACTACGAACAAATGCTGCCTAAACTTCTACTACTTTCATTCCACTTTTTTTATTTCACATATTTATAACACCCTAGCGCAGTGTTTCCCAAACTTTTTTGGGCAACGGCACACCTGTTTACTGAAAAAAAATCTCGCGGCACACCACCATTAAAGCCCCGCCCCGTGACATCAGCGCGCAGCGTCACGCCGGGAGGGACGCACGAAAGTGAAAGTTTTTCCCCTCCCCCTTGCCGGGGAACCTCCAAGCTTTGGGGGTGGGAGGAGGCAGCAGAGCGAGGGACTGAGGGACGGCGGCAACTGAGGCGACGGCGGCTGTTGTGGTGGTGGCGGGCGGAGGAGGGGGCGGCGGCGGGGCTTGAGGAGCCGTCGCCGGGAGTTGCTGCTGCTGTTGTTGCTGCTGCTGCCCGGACATGCCGGCCTCCTCCTCCTCCGCTGTCTCGCGCTCCTCCCTTTTGCACGCACTGCCCCGCCGCTCGGCACCACCACCGCGGAGCCGCCCCCGGCTCGACGCGGATCCTCGCCGCCGCCACCTCTCACCGCCCGACTCGCCCGCCTCCCTCCCACGGCACACCAGCCAATGTCTCACGGCACAGTAGTGTGCCGCGGAACACCGGTTGGGAAACACTGCCCTAGCGGTTCACACAAGGGTCTCAGGGCAGGGCATGACGCATGTTTTAAAAGCACAATAAACAGTATATAAATACAGAACCATCATAAATCTTAATTAAAAGTAAGATTAAATGTCAACAGGGATGAAATAAAAAGATAACCAGCAGAAGCAAATCACGGTGCCCTTCCAAGGTCTGAACAAAAAGGAGCATTTTTTAGAGTGATAATATTGATGTGTGGCCCACCTCTGAGGGGAGGTCCTTCCTTAAGTATGGAGCCATTTCAGAGAAATGATATTGAGACTCTCCTTTCTGGGCAGGCAACATAATTGAGGCCAACTTGAAGCTTCTGCAGGAGGCAGAGCAGCGCCTGAAGGTGATTGTGACTGAGAAATTTGACATTGCCACAAAACAGGAAGACCTGCCCCAAGTGGAGCGCTTTTTCAAGATATTTCCTCTGCTGGGCTTGCATGAAGAAGGACTAAGTAAATTCTCCGAGTACCTGTGCAAACAGGTAAGTGTAGCTTGAGAGCTGCTGCTCATTTGCAACTGAGATGCATTCTGAGCTACTTGGGGTTGAGCCATTGCTCCTGTTCTAGTGGGTCAGTCATATAGAAACTGGGACTTTTTAGTTTAGAAAAAAGATGGGTAAGGATGGAACACAGTAGATGTGTGCACAGATACAAGCAGCCTCATATCCATCACGTAACACATAATTCAACTATGGAACTATCTGCAACAGGTTAAAGTGATGGCCACCAGCTTGGACTGCTGTAAAGATTTGATTGATTGATTAACAAAATATTAATTTTTTAAAAAGGCTCCTCGAGGAGGATTGTCCTTGCATGAGTTTTGACTGAGGCTGTGGGATAACATAGGCTAAAAGTCTCCATTCTTTTCAGGTTGCAAATAAAGCGGAGGAGAACCTGCAGTTGGTGATGAAGACAGACATGAGTGACCGTAGAGCTGCAGCTATCTTTGCAGACACTCTGACCCTACTTTTTGAAGGTAACCCCCTGCCACCATTGAGAATACCTCATTGAGAATATCTGCCTTATGCTAAGTCAAACCATTGGTCCATCTAATTCAGTACTGCCTATACTGACCGCCAGGGACTTTTCATGATTTCAGTTGGGGCGTGTTCCCAGAGCTACTAGGAGATGCCATTAAGGACTGACTCTGGAAGCATCTGCATGCCCAGCAGATTCTCTACCACTGAGCTGTGGCCCTTCCCCATATTACTAGAAACAGGATGCTGTCTTGACAGCATTGCACAAGCAGTGAAGTGTTGAAGGAAAGTCTTGGGCTTCTGTTTGGAATGATCCTTTTGTCCTCACAGGATGGGGTGGCAGCTTTTTCTGGAGCACTGTACAACAGTCTCATATCACCTGTTTTTTTCTTCTTCTAGGGATTGCCCGTATTGTGGAGACCCACCAGCCCATTGTGGAGACCTACTATGGACCAGGCAGGCTTTATACACTGATTAAGCACCTACAGACAGAATGTGATCGACAGGTAGAAAAGGTTGTGGACAAGTTTATCCAGCAGAGATCCTATCACAGACAGGTGAGAGACTTGCCAGTGTGGCTTGAGGAAGACATGGAGGAACCCACTTTGAGCCAGTTCCATGAGGCTTCTCTTGAGTTTGCTGGTGCAAGAGAGCCCTTTATGTGGCTTGTAACAATGGGGACAGCACATGCAGACCTCACATTGTGGGCTGCTGCTGGGGCCACCTGTGTTTTCTTACTGGTGGTGGCATGCCAGTGCAGAAGGCTAGTCTCTTGGCTGGTTAGGGAACACAAATGCTCTAATTACTAGTGGCCCCAGTGACTCTCACCCACACACCCCGTCCTGCCTGCTGTATACCTTCAATCCCTGTTGGTTCAATTTTTACAACATCCCAGTGGTGGCTGTCACTGTTTCTGTCCCGTCTGCAAAATGGGGCAGAATCGGGGCAGAGTGTGGCCATCCAGTGCACCCAGACCGATGTGCCTAAAGGGTCTTGAGGTTCCACACAGAAAAGTGCCCCCAAATGTCTGCAGCTCTCTGCAGCCACAGCCCACACCCTCCCCTTCCCTCTCACTCAAGGCATGTCAGAAGGTGAGTGACTTTTCCTGTAGTCCCTAAGTTATTAACTCTGCAATGTGCCATGTAAACCAATGGGTAACAATGCTACCCGTTGCCTTCCAACTCTCCTGTGTGTCAGTTTAGCTGGCTTGTCCAAGGCCACCCAATGAACTTCAGGGCCCAGCAAATAAATGAGCTTGCTCGCTGTTTCTGTTTCTTTCTCTCTCTCTCTCTCTCTCTCTCTCTCTCTCTCTCTCTGTGCTGAGTCATGCTCTAAGGCTTGGTGGTGATTTCTCTGTAGACTCCTGTCGTCCAACATAGCAAATACTTCTGGGGTTTGCTTATTAGTGTGTTTTTTCTTTTCTTTTTAATGCTTCTTTCAAAAGCTTCTGTCAGCATCCTTCTGTTTCTGATCTCTCTGTAACCCCTATGTAAATTCCCCTTGGGTGTGGAATGAAGAGGTCATCCTTAGCTCTCCTTCCCTCTACCTGTTGCCTTATTACTGCTCCAGCGGGAGGAGACTGGTAATTTAGGAGTCAAGCAGAAAAGAGGTTTCTAACAGCTCTCTACTTCTTACGCTTGCAGTTTCAGCATGTTCAGAACAGCATGATGAGGAGTTCAGTTGCGGAAAAGATTGAGCCAAGGTAAACTGGCCAAAATCTCCCACTCTTTCCTTCCTGCTTTTCAGCCACAACTCTTTTCATTGTGGGAAATTGTGGTTTGACCTGGCACTTAAATGTCCAAGGGTATCCTGGAAAGGACCAGGCCCAGTCTTACGAAACTAGTGTTTTCTCCCTCTGTGATGCCATCCAGTGTGCTCTCCTTTGTCACCACCCAATGGGCCAGACATCTGTCCACTAAGAGGCAGGGGCTCTTTCATAGATTAGGGGGGGTCACCTGCTTTCTCCCCTGGCCTGTCTCACAATGGAAGACTGCACGAGATGGAATTGTGTTGTACAGTATTTGTGTGTTTGATGGAACCATTTGCATCAGAGAGTGATCATATAAGCTGCAAATTGGAATGGAAAAGGGGGAAGAGTGGATTAGAATAGGTAAGAATGTAAAGTGGTGAGGATGAGCAGGCCAGGGACTTATGAGGTGACTTACACCCTGGAGCAAATGATTATGACAGCTACCACTTGGTTGCTAATGCTTTCTCAGGAAGGTACTCAAGAGGGTTGTGGCAGTTGCTGGCCCTGTTGAAGACTGGCCATTAACTGGACCCAGTTCCAATCTAGGTTCGGGCCTGGCTGGTATTACATTTCTCTGCTTGAGTTGTTCAATTAGCTGGGTGAATTTATAGGATTGAAGGCAATTTGCAGCAGCCAGAGGTTTGCATCTCTCTCTGGAAAGGATGTGTGTGTGTGTGTGTGTGTGTGTGTGTGTACATGCACCAGTTTAAAACCCACTCTCCAGAGCTACTGTGGCAAGTTTTACCTACCTTATGAGTTTGTCTCTGGTCATTGCTAAGCTCAAGTTTTAGCCACCCAGCTGATGACTACACTGAGGTGTCTAGGGATTCTTGTTCCTGCCAAACCCAAATGCACAGTTATTAACAAATTTCCTTGCAGGAACAACAAGGCCTCCCCTTAAGCTTGTTCCTCTGCTATGAGGAACAGGTTTTCACAGCACTGGTAAACAAAAACCACAAATCATTGGCATGGCAGGAAATGGCAAAGCCGGCCTTATGGTCCCAGAATGGCTCATGGCACTACATTTCTACATCTGCAAACATTTGCTTGTTGACTGGAAGCATTGTTTCACATGTGGCAATTTCAGGATTCCAACATGAGCTTGCTGGCTGTCCAGAGCTGTCTTAGGACTTTGTTCTACCACCCCATCTTGTTGTGAAATGCCTGCTTTCTCAGTGGTTCTGCTACTGACTGTCACTTTTCTTCTCACAGGGAACTTGACCCCATTTTAACAGAGGTTACCTTGATGAATGCACGGAGTGAGCTGTATCTGAGATTCATTAGAAGGCGCATCATCTCCGACTTTGAGGTGGGAGATTCCATGGCTTCAGAGGATGTGAAGCAAGGTGAAAACTTAAATGCTCCTTGCACAAAACCAAATCTGAGGTGCTCTTTGACTTGTGGCTGGTTTGGCTTACCAGATGAACTTGTTGTAATGGGCAATATTTCACAACAGAAATAATAAGTTAACAAATTATGCTGCATTACTAACTCCGCTTACTGGGAGTAAGCCCCATTGAATTCAGTTGGACTTGCTTCTGAGTAGGTATGGTTAAGATTGCACTATTAGGATTCCTTGGCCATGCTTTGTGGGCTCTGGATCAGGCAGGATTTCCCAAGATTCATGTGCCAATGTGGGTAGGGTTGGGATGGAAGTGGGCAGAGTAACAATGACTCTCACCTTTGTACATCTGGCTGAATTCCAGCCATGCAACAAACAGCACAAGATGTCTCCAGGCACACACTCAGACATATGTGTCTCAAGCCTCCATCCAGGCAGGCAAGAGGCATTAACATTTTAGGAAGGTACAGAGCAGGACTAAGGAATTGCTCACCCCACCCCCTCACCTCTGCAACTTCAGTCCTGCCAAGAAGGTTGTGTTCCCTTGGGCTGTGGTTACCAAGGAGGGTGTGGAAATGGCTCACAAGCTGCTTGGTGTTGATATTGGGAAAGCGTCAGAGCTTCCAGTCCATAGCTCCTACACCTGCCTCAGGATCTAAGGAAGCCTTCCAAAAACCTGCTGCCTAATTCATTCTGAGTGCATCCCCCCCCCCCCCGGCCCAAGTCTTGTGTAGCATCATTCCCCTGTTCTTGTTTTCCTCCTAAATAGGCTGTTGATTGCAATACACAGTGGGTGACTTACCAGGGGTGGGGAATGTTGTGTGCAGGAAATTGCAGTTGCTAAGAAGGAGCTGGACTGGTGTTCTGTTACTGCAGCCCATGGCCTGCTTCTTTGCTTGTACTCCACAGAGCACCAGAAGTGCCTGGACAAGCTGCTGAACAACTGCTTACTGAGCTGCGCCATGCAGGAGCTGATTGGCTACTATATTACCATGGAGGAGTATTTCATGAGGGAGACTGTCAACAAGGTAGGGGAAGCTGCCCTGCTTTTCAGGATGGAGGGATATTGAGTTGAATCTTAGGGTACTGAGTGCATCATAGTGGATTGAGGCCCTTCTGATTGACTGAGCTCTGAAAATTCCTGTGGGGTGTAATGTTGGGGATTTCTGAATTGCCTATACTGTGAGCACCAGAAAAGACTGTTACGGTTTTGAGACCCCTTTGAAATTCTCTTCATAGATTAAAAAATATCCTCTATTCTTCAGGCACAGCAAATTCTGGAAGGCCCATTTCTGGAGGGCGCACCTGCCTGCCAGAGCAGTTCATGATCAGCTGGCTTTGCAGGTTGTGAAGAGTCTTGTTGGCCCTCCTTATTTACTTGTCTTACTCTAAGTGACTTACTAAAGGTTGAACGACATAACATATAAGGCAATACATTTCAGTAAAACCTTTCCGCTAACCTATAATCAAGTCCAGCAGAAAAACCAAAAACATCAGCAAGAAGAGCATGCAATCAAATAGGTGTCATACTAGGTCATATCCCTGGTAGAAGAGACAAGTTTTAACCTGGCACCTGAAGGATGTTGTTGACCGTGCCAGACAGACCTCACTGGGGACAGCCTTCCACAGACTGGGAACCAGAGCTGAAAAGCCATGCTCTCCCTTGTTCC
Organism: Podarcis liolepis; assembly: GCF_965112155.1. Taxonomy (NCBI): domain Eukaryota; kingdom Metazoa; phylum Chordata; class Lepidosauria; order Squamata; family Lacertidae; genus Podarcis; species Podarcis liolepis. Next base: position 54,759,809 of record NC_139561.1, on the reverse strand, counting down.
TTCTCTCTGAATCTCCCTCAAAGAGTGCACCCAGAGAATGGCTCAGATGAAGATCAATGACTCCAGCAGGGTCCTGAATCATAGGTGAAAACAGGCACTTTGAATTAGGCCAGGAAACATGCAGGTAGCCAGTGCAGCTGCACCAATATAGGTGTTCTGTGGAAATCATTGATGTGTGTTGATTTCTTTGCCAGGCTGTTGCTATGGACACATGTGAGAAGGGTCAGCTGACCTCCAGTATGGTGGATGATGTCTTCTATATCGTGAAGAAGTGCATTGGGCGGGCTCTTTCCAGCTCCAGCATTGACTGTCTCTGTGCTATGATCAATCACTCCATCACGGAGCTGGAGTCAGATTTCAGGTGTGTGGTGTGAAGCTTTTTGGCCCTCCTAGACTGCGGTGGTCCAGGCAGTTCACCTAATATAGCACTTACGGTTACAGATTTTCAGCACATAGGTTTTTGGCCTCCTTGGTCTCCACCAGATGGCGCCATGAGGTGCAGGTTCCTACCTGCCTTGTAGGTATCTGCTCCAAGATTCCTAAGCTTTTGTCTCCCCCTTTGAAAGGGTAGTCAACTTCCAGCCTCTTTTTTGTGAAAGGCTTCAAGAGGATCAGCAGAGAGGAGCAGGCTAGCTTCTTCTTTGAGCAGAGAGTGAAATTCTGAATTTGACACAGGGGTCACATCGTGTCTAGTTCCACAATGGCAAATGTTACATGCAAAATTCCTTGGCTTCTTCATACTGCAGCCTTCCAGATTCCTGGCCATTATTGCGCACAAGAAGGGCTGTGACTTTAGGGGCACTTCATTGGCATGCAGTGAACAGATGCTCTGGGGATGGATGGCCAAGTGCCTCGAGAATATTCCTGGGCAAGAGAGCAGAATATTTATTATCTAAGCCCTCTTGAGAACTGTGTATGTCACTTCCATGTGCTGATGAGCAGCTGAAATAGAAGCTGGTTCTAAATAAAGGTGGTGAGTAGGAGGGTGGCAAGCAATGATTGGAAGAATTGGGAGGAAGGAAATCCTTGGAGGAGTTCACTGCCTTTGTCCCCTTTGCCCAGCGTGGTATGACAGTGACTTGGAAGCGGTCAGATCTCACAGGACATCTTGGCAACTACCATCTCCTCTCTTGCCCTTTCCAGGGAGGTCTTGTGCAACAAACTCAAGATGGGTTTCCCAGCCACCACATTCCAGGACTTCCAGAGAGGTGTGACCAGCGCAGTGAGCATCATGCACAGCAGCCTTCAGCAGGGCAAGTTTGACACCAAAGGCATTGAAAGTACTGATGAGGCCAAGCAGTCCTTTCTGGTGGGTGTGCAGCTTAAACACCTGCAATACAGGTGGGAGACATAGGGAAGGAATAGGAGCAAGCATTGTGATCTTTTCTATGAACCGCCCTGAGACCTCTGTGTATAGGGCGGTATATAAATTCTATTAATAATAATAATAATAATAATAATAATAATAATAATAATAATAATATAATTAATTAAGCATTAGCCAGGATCTGGAAGATTAAGCTATGGTGTCAGAGCAGTGCAACTGGGTGAGAAAGGATGGATGTCACCAAGTAGAAGTCAGTGTGATGGGCTCCAAGAATGAATGTCAAGTATAATAAGGTTTTGTATTTGCAATGAAGAGAGTTGTACTTACATCCAGGTGAATAGGATGGAGAGGGAGTGGTGAGGTCGGTCACGGTGTTCTGTATTCTCTGTCCAGAGGGAGGGAGGGAGGCAGCCAACCAAACAAACAAACAAACAGGTGGGTTGTCTTAACCCACTAGCCAAGCAAGCAGTGGCAAGTCTCAAGAGAGCATCTGGCTATATCCTTCTTGGTGCCCAATCCTAATTGTGCCCACAGCAAGGATCTTCCCAGGAGTAGCAAATTTCACAAGATTCTGATCCCCCTTTCCTCTCTGCCTCCTCCCATTCTTTAGGTGACATTAAACAATGTGGAGATCTGCAGTGAAAACATCATGACACTAAAGAAGACCCTGGAGGTACTGTCAGCAGACCTTCCACCACTGATTACCAAGAAAGGTCTTGAGGGCATCTTTCTCTTATCTGTTGTTAGCGTTGTTAGTCTGCACTCTTTGCTCTTGGGAGGCTGCCTGTTGGCCTGACTCAAATCTGCAGTTGGGAGCTTTTATCTAGATTGATTCATTTTCTTAAACTTTTTAACTGGCTCATCCCAGCTGTTTAGGGTGGTAAACACACTTAAATCAGACTAATAAAACTTCTCAATAAGATGTCTGTTAAAATAAGCTACTGGGTTTAAACTACCCACTGCCTGCTTAGCCCTAGCTGTGATGGTTTGCATGGTGTGAAGCGGTAGAGGCTGTCAGTGAAGTCCTCTCCCACCTCAGCTCTTGCCTTTTTCCTTCGCCTTTTAAAATGTTACCCTTTGCATACTGTGTTGAGCCCACAAAACAGGGGGGTGTGGCAGCGTGTCTTCCCACCTATTTCTAAGGCCAGCCCCCTCCCCCAATTGTTTTCTTCCTGAGGGTTAGTGAGCAGAGGATTCTTCTGTGTTTATTTACACTAATGTATGAGCCCACTGTTTCCCTTCTTGCCAGTCTAGCTTCAAAGGCCATTTCTTTAACTTCTCTTTAACTATGTTCTCTCTCACAATCACCAGTCATGTTTCTCCTTTGCTCCTGGTAACAAACAAGGCTCTTCCTGTGCCTCAGGTTCTTTTGTGCTTTCACACAGAGTGACTGTGCCAAGCTGCTTAGCCAGGGGTTTGGGGGTGAACAAGCACAACCCAAGATTGACAGCTGTCTTTCAGACATGGCTGCCATGTCCAACAAGTTTCGAGATCTGTTGCAGGTAAGCTTTCCAATGTTTGAACATGGCCTCTTAGCTCCGTTCAGCAGACAAATCCCAAGAACTGTCTTACAAAATTGCCTAGTGATGGTTTGCTCAGCAGGCTGCCTCTGATTTCCAGAAATCAACAAGCCTGGGCCCTGGATGAGGCATTCAGCCTCTGAGGCATGAGAACTTCACTGTAAAGGGAGAGACATCTTATTTGGCTGATGCTTAAAGTGGAATCCAGAACAGGGGCTATGATGTTGCAGAGTGGGAAGGAAGCCTTTTGTGGGACTGCCTGGGGCAGCACATACCTAGAGCAATATAAGACCAGGCCAGTACCTGACAGGTTGCTGTGACACCCCTTCCCATCCTTAAGCACCTGTGTCTTGTCTCTGGGGCTTCCCAGGACTTTGCCACTTCAAATTGCAGGTGGCCATGCTGTGGCTCCATGGTTGGGAGGCAATCCCTTCCTCCACTGCAGGAGTCACTCAGACTCAGGCATATATACGTGTGGCCATAAGCCTGCTACCCAGTGTTGTCACTCTCCTTGGTTGCTGCAACTGCAAGCAATCTCCCTCTGTCTTTTGGAGGCAGAGGAGTCCTGTGTTTCATTTGCACCTTTGTCAGGAGCTGCTCTCCTGAACAAAGTTGGTACACATAGGCCTGCAATGGCTAAGAACAGGTGTCTGGTACCTGGTTTTTTAAATATGTTGGTAGATTGACAGAGGTTTTCTCTTTTTCTCCACCTGCTTCCCACAGGAAGGGTTGAATGAGCTCACTAACTCAGCTATCAAACCACAAGTGAAACCTTGGATCAACCTCTTCCTGTCAGTCTCCCATAACATTGAAGAGGTGAGTCCTACTGCCTGCTCATTTGAACTGCTCAGATGGTACAGAGAAGGGGCTGTTGGAACAAACTCCTCCTACTTTCCAGCCGAGAAATACAACCAAAACAGCAAGCTAGAGAATGGCTGGGCTAAAACCGACTGGCACAGCTCTCTTTTATGCTGCTGGTAGTTTTAAGTACTCTTGTGGGTTTTAAAGAAAATAACCTTCAATGTTATTTTTACTATATCTTGCACTATCTCAAGCACTTAGAGAGGCAGGATACGTATTTTAAAAATCCATCCTTGGGGTGTTTCCTCAAGCCTTCAGGCCTGCGGAAGCAACACCCTCTTAAAAGGAAGTGAATTGCATGTGACACTGCAAGGAAACCTGCCAGGTGCTGATGAAGATGCTTTGGTTAAAAATGCCAGGTCAGTTGAAGGGGCTCCTGTGAGCCCTTCTAGCTACAAAGAGGTTGTAAGGATAAATGCCCACCTGTGATTCAGGGGTTTGAAGATCTTACTGCCCTTTTCACATTTGAATATATATCTTACAATATTTCTTGAACACCTATTTGGGCATATGGATAGCTTGCATTAATGTAGATGTTTAAATTAAATTTGATAGGTTATTCTTATCCTTTTTGATGGATTATTCTTGTTAATGGAAACTAATATGGGTTTCCCTCCTTTTTTTCTTTGGTATATTTGGAATAAAAAAGCTTTTTAAAAATTCATGGGCTTGTGCTAGAATGATGGGAGACCCAATCTGTATCCTTTTCCCATTGTAGGAAGAGTTCAATGACTATGAGGCCAATGACCCCTGGGTCCAGCAATTCATCCTCAATCTGGAGCAGCAGATGGCAGAGTTCAAGGTGTGTTTGGGGCCCTGAGCAGGCGTTATGTACTCTTTTGTAACCCAGCTTGCCTGTGGCCCTGACAACACATCACAGGCAAGTGGATGTACCACCACAGAGGGGGCCATTAGTGCCCTCCTCAACTCTTCCCTCTCACTTGTTTTCCAGTAACATTGCCCTGTGAGATGCAGCCCTTGTTTTCTGTCTGCAGGCTGGATTGTCACCGGTGATCTACGACAGCCTGACCAGCCTGATGACCACCCTCATTGCTGTTGAACTGGAGAAGGTTGTTCTCAAGTCTACTTTCAGTAGGGTAAGGAAAGACCTTAAACAGGAGGGCCAGAGAGCAAGCAGCCTGACTGCTCCCTTCTGCTCCCTTCTTGCCACTCCTCAGAATTCTTGTCCCTTTGCTCTTCTCTTGGTGGAGCTGGGTTTCTCACAGTGAGAAGCACTTGCTGCAGGCAGAGGCTTCAGTTTAAGAAGCTGAATCTTGTAAACAAAGCAAATGCTGACAAGAGACATGGCAAAGTGAATCTAAACTGTAGAGAAGATTGCATCTGCTTTGCTTCTCTTCTGGTCCTGCTGCTGTGGACTAAGCCATGGTTTGAGGTATATTCTATGGCTTTACCTTCACCATAGCCCACAACGGCAGAATCAGAAGAAGAGCAAAGCAGCTGCCCCCTTCTTTCTGGGACCCTGACCATTTATGCCTCATCTGGGCTTTATTGTTGTCGTTTATTTTCACTTTGGTTTGGCTTTATTACCTGAGACCAAATGATCTCCATCACCCTGTGGCACACCTTTCAGTGTAGCAACCCCTAACCTCTTGCTCTCCTTTTGCTTCTTCAGCTGGGTGGGCTGCAGTTTGACAAAGAGCTGCGCTCCCTAATTGCCTACCTCACCACAGTGACCACCTGGACCATCCGTGACAAGTTTGCCCGGCTCTCCCAGATGGCAACCATTCTCAACTTGGAAAGGGTGAGCAAGCTTTTGCTCTCTTTGGGAACTGGGAGTGGGGAGGGAGCAGGAAGCAATGACAAGATATGTATGTTCCAGGGTGGGCTCTGACCCATTTGCTCCACTCACCACAACCCACCAGCTCTCCTTGGATTTGCTGTGCTCTGAGTCAGGAACAGATTAATTGTTATTAATGTTCCCAGCTGGCAACAAGATAGTGCAGTAGAGAGCAAGTCACAGGCCTTGCTTTCTCACTCTAGCAGCATCCCATCCTCACAGGGCTGTGGAGACCACAGGCATATGAAAGCCGCGGAGGCTACTGCTGCTTCTTCCACCTGGCTTTATAGAAAGGGTCCAAGATGCCTGGCCAGGCTCCCAGCATTCAAAACAGGCTCCTTTGAACAAGTGCAGAATGTCTCTCCCCTCCCCCACTGGGTAAAGGGCAATCAGCAGCAGGGAGAGCAAGGCAGGCAGAGCAGATGCACAGACAGGAGCAGAGGGCTGGATGGCTGACTCACTTGACTTGCTTAGTCCCACCTTTAGAAGTTCAGAAAACTGATGACTAGAGCAAATATAGCATAGACTAAAAATAGTATGCCTCAGTCTCTTCTGTTCAGGTGCTGGTGTTGGGCCTTGCAGCTGGAATTCTCGCACGTCATATGCTGGCTAGAGAGGAGAGCACTTGTGGGCCCATGTTGGGTACATGCTTCTCTTCCTCCACATAGAGCTTAGCATCCAACCCAGCAACATATCAGTCCCACTGCTGAGGACAGGCACAGCTATGGTGTTCCAAGCTGCCCACCTGCTTTTTGGATGGACTGTCACTCTGTTCTTCTGCCTGGTGAATCACTTTGCTTTCCCTCTTCCATTCAGGTAGCAGAGATTTTGGATTACTGGGGGCCAAACTCAGGCCCACTGACATGGCGCTTAACCCCCGCTGAGGTCCGTCAAGTGCTGGCTCTCCGGATGGATTTTCGCAGTGAAGACATCAAGCGACTTCGCCTCTAGCTGTCTTTGCAACAACCTACTCCTGCTAGTGGAGATCACTGGTGCCCTCTTCTAAGAAGGCCTTGCTATGTTCTTAAGACTGGAGGGAAATGCAAGTCCCTTTCCCAGTGGGATCTCTGAAGCTGAAAGAACAACCACCTCAGTATACGTTGGGTAAACTTCAGAACCTTAGTTCCTCCTTCAGAGATTTCTCTCTTGTTTTTCTGCAAGTTGGTAGAGCTCGCCTGTTTCTACATCTTTATCATAATGCACAAACATTTCTACACAAATTCAAGTTAAATAACAACTGAAATTGCCAAGCAATTATTGTAAATTTTAGTTAGCAAGTGGGGCTAAGACCACAGATCAACTAAGTCATAGGAACAAGATGGTGCTTTGGGGGATGTAGATATGTCTTCTATGCCAGTAGATTCTGCATTCTGTCCTTGGTGTCTCCAGTGAAAAGGCTCTTTAGAAACAGAGACAGTTAAGATGCCTGATTATGACCCTGGATAGCTGCCTCCAGTTAGAGTCAACAATGCTGAGCTCCACCAATCAATGGTCTGAATTCATTTAAGATCCCTTAATGTGTTCATCATATGCTGTGCGGAGGGTGGGTCGATTTAAATAAAGGAGATTTACATCAGCAAGGAAATAAAAAGTTTTTCATTGATTACTTCACGTAATTTCCTGAAGAATGCTGCAGATCTGACTGCCAGGCCCTACTAATTCACAACTAAGTATTGTTTTTCACTTGGGTGGGGCAGCTGCTGTTTTCACCCCATCTGCAGTGAAGGAGTGCATGAATCTTCCAAAGAAATACTAAACCAAATTCAGCCACTGAGTCATTCATCCATAGATCTTGCACAGCTGTAGGATGTGGGCAGGAAACCCCGCAGTGCCTATGATTCCCAATCCTCCTCCAGAAGCTGTATTTGGAACCCAGCTGTGTCCACCTCCACAGTGTGGATGCTGAAATTCCCCAGGCCCTGAAAGGAAAGCATGCAGGGTGAGTGAAATATTCACTACAAAATATTTAAGTCAGAATATTTTGTTCTGAAGCCTGGTGGAACTTCAACACTACAAGGGGGTCGACTGTCACTCCTGACCTGACCTGACATCAGGGCTACATGCCCTGGAAGGTCACAGGCCAGTGCAGAGGCCACTCTTCTCTTTGGCCAGGAGGCTACATTCTAGTTCTGCACATGTCTCCATCTGGCCCAAGCAAAGAGGCATCATCACAACTGAAGAGCCCAGCCAAAGCGCTCAAAGATTATGCCAAGCAGTGTTGGTGAGAAGTGCAGCCTGGGCAAGGGGTGTGGCCTAACCCTGGCCAGAATCTCAAGGGCCTGTTAGAGAGGTCTGGAGGGCCAAACTCAGCTCCCAAGTGTGAGGCTCCCCCTTCCTGCAACTACATGGTACCCACCCATCACTGAATTTCCCCTCTCCAAATTTGCTTGGGAGAGGGTGTGCATTAACCTGCTGAAATTTCTGCAGGGAGACACCGATTGACAGGGACTTAGGAGCTGGCTCCACTCACCTCTGTTTCCGTCAAGATCCTTTGCAAGGCCTCTTGGTTCCTGGGCTCTTTAGTTAAGACATAGAGAAAGCCACCTCCTCCAGCGCCAGCCATGCTCTGCCCATAGACATGAGGCTGGAGCACCTCCATCATGCGCCGGACAGCCAAAGGCTCACACCCAGGGGCCATATTCTTCTTCTGCAGCCAGTAATGATTCATACACTTGCCCAGGAGAGCCAGGTTGCCTGGGGTGAGAAGGAGGAGTTGCAGGACACTCTGGCATTGAACGATTTGCCCATCTTAAAGCAAAGTTGCTAGGTCTCCTTTCCCTGTCAGATACAGCCATGACAGTGCTCTTGGCTCTAATCACATGGTGTGCATGTCAGCCTTCTTCCTTCTGTGGAAATCTGACACCTGGGCTGGGCTGCCCACCACAGAAGTGGGAAGATAGTAGCTCTGGCTGCTCTTCCCTGCTGCTTCTCTGTTGCTTTCAATCTAGCAAGAGGAGCGCTACAAGATCCAGCTAGATAGAATTGCTTTCCCCAAACCAGTGAGTGCTGGCTGGGGCTGATGGGGCTTGCCCTCCAGATGTTTTGGACTACAGCAATTTGGGGAAGGCTAAAGCCCATGATGACATCTTAAAAGATGCCCCCCCCCTCCCATTGGCTGTTGCCTGGAGTAATTGCTCTGAAGCACACAAACACAACTACCCTGGTAGCTCCTGCAAAATGAGAGCCTGTTCAACATAGGAGGTGGTTTCTGTGCAAGGTGTTTTGAGCAGAGGCGCTGTAGCCTCTGCCCTGGGTAACGAACTGTACAAGATGCCCAAGGAACAAACTGCAGTACCTTGCCGAAGGGCCTGGGCACACTCCTCTGCGTTGTTCACCAGTGCGCTGGCATTCTGCACAATGGTGGGTAGCCGGGCATACCAGTTCCTTAGAACATCCTGAAAGAAAAGGAAGCAATTAAAAGTTGTCTCCATTTCTGGTGCTCAAGAGTGCTTAGAGGAAGAAAGGCTTAGCAAATTCCTACTCTACAACCACCCTCCTGCACCTTGGGGAAAGTGCCAGTGTAAGAATACTCTTTTTAACATTGTGTTTTAAATGAGAGCCATCCTGGTATCATTGGTTAGAACGCTGGACTAGAACCTGAGGAGGGAGAGAACCATGTTGGCCACCTCGAGCTCCTTGGAGGAAAAGGTGGGATATAATTGAAATAAATAATAAAATCAATTGCGTTTTACGTGACCCTAGGACCTTAGGTTGAAGGGAGGGTAATAAAACAATAAGAAAAGTATTAATAAGAATACATGCAAATCTACCAGGTGAGTCATCCTACCTGTGTAGACCAAAACACAAGGATGAAATGCATCGTGCCAACAGCACAGGGAGAAAGGTACACCCGTTGTAGGACAGGTACAACTCTCTGCTCTAAGCTACGTCAGAGCTGTGGACCTCAGGCCACAACTGGCACCTCCAAGCACCTTCTGTACCTGGAGCAGGTTGCGGGCCAGGCGGGTCTTGCCCGTGTACAGCAGGAGCAGGTGCTCATTCAGGGTGTATATGAAGCCCTCCGGGACGGTGATTTGCTCCACTTCTACTTTTAGTGGCAGCTGAGGCTTTGAACGCCCAATCTTGAGGCCTGGCACCAGCCCACCCACTTGGTCCTGCCACCCTCCACCTGCAAGGAACAAGAACAAGTGTTGAGGAAGAGATCCTGCTTTTTACCAGTTGCCAGGTGAATCCCTTGTGGGAGGCAGGAGGGGTCTCTGATCCAATGGAGACAAGACTTATCTATAGTTGGGAGGCCTCTTCCTTTCTGAAGCAGTAAAATTGCTGATGTGGGAAAGGACAGAAGGACCCTGCTTTGGTTTAATCTGGTTTCAATTATTACACCATGTTTTTATAGTTTAAAAATGTATAATCAGACATGATAAAGCATGGGATAGAATTCACATTATTAACATCACTTGAAGTCCTTTTATTTGTCCAGGCCTGCAGTATGATGATGGCCTTTTAATTATTGTATTTTGCTTATGGTTTTATCCCGTTCTATGTTGTAAGCTATCCTGGGCACCCTTTGAGTAGGAACCGTGCCATGGACAGGGGTTATTCAAAAGTGACTTCCCCCGTCAGATTGAGCACTTTTCCATGATGTCTCATCCTCGGCAATATTAGGAAGTAGGTGTGAGAAGCAGAATACCAAACATAGATCCTTGCTTCAGCCAATATAGATAACAGCCACATTGGTTTATCTGAATGTGAATGCTCTGCCCCAGTGGCAAAGCAGCACTGAATGTAATTCTCAAAAGAATACGGTAAAGACCCTCCTCCTATGCATCCCACTGCATATCTAAGAGATGCAAATGAGGATCCCCCTGCCATCAACCCAGCCCTTCCCTTTGGCCTGAAAGGGCTGCTCTGCCTTCACTCTCAGTCTCATGCATCCCACCCACTGCCTTTTCCTCTTTGACCTAGAACCCTGTTTGCTTCTAATCACTTTTGGCTCCTCTCCACCCCTGGGCACAGGCCCAGATCACAACTCTGAAAAGCTGCCTCTGAAAAACTCTTTCACTGCACAAGAATCCTTTCATCACAAGGCTAGTTCTCCTGTCTTCCTAACAAGTCTGGGTCAGGCTGTTGGTGGGGGCTCTGCCTTTTATTATGCACATTCCTTCAGGGCAAAGTCAAAAACACAACCAAAGGGCAGAAGCTACTGGACTGGCCCAGTTGCTTGGAAGGCACCAGAATCCAGACTGGAGTAAGACCTGTTTATATGTTACTCAAGTGGAGGGCAAAAGTCTGCAAAGCAAGGAGGAGGTCACTGACTTAGCTGCTTGGCAGAAGGGCAGGATATGACATTTTAAAAGGAGCAGCAGAGAAGGAATTAAAACATTCATCCAATGAAACATACAGACATGGGAATCAGACATGGCCAGGACTGTGGAGAAGAGGGAGCAGTTTTGTGCAAGCAACAGAAACACCCCAAAATATCTTCTGGAGGAAAACAGCCAACAGCACCTTTGAAATCACAGCAGTCAAATGAACTGGAGAGATTTCAGCCAATCTTGATCACAAAATTGTAGAGTTGGAAGGGACCGCAAGGATAATCTTGTTCAACCCCCTGCAATGCAGGAATCTTTTGCCCAACATGGGGCTTGAATACACAGCCCTGAGATTAAGACTGTCACGCTGTACCGACTGAGCTACCAAGGCAGATGAAGAAATGCCTTCAAGGCCCTGCTAATGCTATATTTGAGGCTAACTTCAAGAAAAGGAGGACAAGATGGCACAGAGTTAGACACCTCCCTTTCTGCAGATTTTTGGTTTCACTGGCATGTGCAGCAGAACAAATAAAAGGTCTTACCTGTGGTGAGAACCTGCTCCAAATGCAGCACGGCGTGGATGAGGGACTCAATGCTGGTGGAGTGCCCAGATGCCTGGTATAAAGAAGCCATCACAGCCCCCGCCAGGATGCTGCTGGTGCCTATAGGAGAGGGCAAGTGAGCACAACATGGCTAGTGGGGGGGGGGGTGGCAGGGTGGAGGCCTACCAGTTTTTTTCTTTGTCACTGGAGCCCTATGCCACCCTTTGGATTCCACAGCACCAGACCAGAACCTTGTCATGAGAAGGGCCAGACTAGGTCAGATCAAAGGCCTCTCTGGCCATGTAGATGCCTCTAAGAAGCCCTACAACAGCCATCTCCAACTGTTGCTCCCTGGTTGCTGGTACTAGTCAGTGGCAGAGTGCCTGGAAAATGGAGGTTCCATACACCTAACATCTCATATTCTATTTCTATTTCTGTTCTTCTGCAGCCAAAAGAGCAACAGTGGCAAACAAGAGGGAGGTATTGGAAAACTCAAGGGAAGGAGAACAAGGTCTGCAGAAGTACAGTGGTGCCTCGCAAGACGAAATTAATTCGTTTCGCAAGTTTTTTCTTCTTGCGAGTTTTTCGTCTTGCGAAGCACGGTTTCCCATAGGAATGCATTGAAAATCAATCAATGCGTTCCTATGGAAACCGCCTTCAGACCAGGTCCGGGGACAGTCTGTTCTGAAGGCTGGCGGTGGGAAGAAAAGCCCTTCTCCCCACCTCCCACCCCGCAAGCTCCGGGGACAGGAGGGCTTTGCTGCCGACCGCCAGCATTTTAAAAGCCCCCGCTGTCCCGGGGTGATTTTAAAATGCTGGCGGGCGGCAGCGAAGCCTCCGCTGTCCCGGGGCGATTTTAAAATGCTGGCGGGCGGCAGCGAAGCCTCCGCTGTCCCGGGGCGATTTTAAAATGCTGGCGGGCGGCAGCGAAGGCTTCGCTGCCGCCCGCCAGCATTTTAAGATCGCCCGGGACAGCGGAGAAGTCTCCGCTGTCCCGGGAAGGCAGGTGGGGGGGAGCAAAAACTTTTGCCCCCCGCCTGCCTTCAGAAGAGGTCCAGGACCTCTTCTGAAGGCCGGCGGTGGGCGAAAGTCTTTGCTCCCGACCGCCAGCATTTTAAAAGAGGTCCCCGGAGATTTCCCTATGGGCTTTCTTCTTGCGAAGCAAGCCCACAGGGAAATTCGTCTTGCGGAACGACTCAAAAACGGAAAACTCTTTCGTCTTGCGAGTTTTTCATTTTGCGAGGCGTTCGTCTTGCGAGGCACCACTGTATATAAAAACCACGACACACACATAACTAGCTGTAAAGTAACATAACATGATATGTAATAAAACTGTAATTTTTATCATCATATCAAAAAGCACAGTTCCTGATGGCAATGCATCATATCTTCTATAATATATTGGAATAGTCCAAGGATTGTCAAGTCCAAAGATTACAATGCAGTTCCTGTTGGCAATGCCATTACATTGCCAGCAGGAACTGCATTGTAATCTTTGGACTTGACAATCCTTGGACTTTACGATACCAATATATATAGAAGATAAGATATGTTGCCATCAGGAACTGTGCTTTTTGATATGACAATTAAAATTACAGTTTTATTACATATCACGTTATGTTACTTTACAGCTAGTTATGTGGGTGTTGTGTTCAAAAGGTGGTTCACGTAAAGAAGCAATAGTGGTGTTTGTTGAAGTATATAAAAAAGCACTGAAGTTGAAGGGAGGAAAGGAAAGAGAGGTGGGTGGGGTTCTCATCTCATGCCTTTGGGGCAGGGCAGGATACACGAGGCCCCTCTAACGTCAACAAGAGAAATGCTGCCAGAGTGGACCTGAGGTCTTTGCTAGGTCCCCTTGAGCAATGCCAGGCATGCACATAGAGAGGTTGGAGGCATACCCAGTCCTGATCCATGAGGAAGACGTGACCAGGTGCAGAGTTCAAAGCCGCCTCCAAAGTGTTCCATCAGTTGCTCCCGCAAGGAATTCTGAGAAGCGAGGTCCACAATGTGGGTGCAAATCAAGGCTGCTTTCAACAAAGCTCCTAAGAAGAAGAAAAAAGATGGGGGTGGAAGCCAGGATAGCCCCTTTCTGGCCCACAGTGGAAAGAAATGAGACCTGGACTCGGGAAGAGGCTGGCGGGGTTGCAGTTAGGATCTGAACTTGGGAGTGGGAATGCAAGGAAGCTTAACTGGCCATAGTGGGGAGATCAGGCAGGGGAGCCACTTCAAAATTCAGCAGGGGTGACGCTGGAGAGCAGGCACAATTCACAGCAAGAGTCAAGATGGCATTGCAGAGAAACAGGCCTCATTCCAAAGCATTGTGATCTAGCAGGTGAGTAGCTGGTCCTGAGGCCCATTAAAAGAGGAGCAAGAGGCTGGCTACTCTCAGGCCTCCGACAGACATGTGAAAACAAAAGGCACATTTTATAGCAGATGCAACTCTGCCTAGAATCATAGGAAGCTGCCTTATAACAAGTCAAACCTTGGGTCCATTTAGCTCAGTATTGTCTACACTGAAAGGCAGCAGTTCTCCAGGATTTCAGGCAGTCCAACGTAGAGATGCTGCCAGGGATTGAACCAGGAACCTACAGCATTCAAAACAGCTATTCTACCACTGAGCTACAGCCCAGCCAGTACAGGGCTCCCTACTGCCACCTGATATGTCTCTCACAGGGTTTCCTCACAGCAAGCAAGGAAGCAGCTTTGGTACAGTTGCTCCCTTCCCGCTCCAGGAAAAGGGGCTCTTACCGGGTGCGTGTGGCTGGCAGTAATCCCGCAGGTCTTCCAGGTCTCTGCAGACCAGCTCCACCACCATCTCTCCCTCCAGCCTCCCGCTGCGGCTAACGAGCCGCAGTTCTGGCTCGGCAATGCGCCGAGCCTGTGCACCAATGGGCCTATGCCCATCCACCAGGACGGCCAGGTCCACCACTGCGCCTCCATGTTCATACGTGATGGGAGGGGTGTCGCTCCAGCCACCTGCAAAAATTAGCCGAAAGGGGGTCACATAAGAAACCGCACAGCCTCCTGCCCAACCACCCACCCAAGCCCATAACCAAAGAGTGGGACTCTCCCCAGGAGACCTTGCAGTGCTGCAAAGGATGCTGGGTGCTGCTTGCACCCAACTCATCTTCTGTGCCCTTGCATGAGACCCTGCACATCATGCTTCTGCTCCTCAGTGAGCCCAGGGCTTGCTTCTGCCTTGCAAGGGAAGGATCCCCTGGCACTCAAGGCAGGAGCCAAATGTCACTCACAGCCCCTTCCCTATCAAATCCCCCCTGCACTGTCCTACACAAGCTCCCTCCCTCCATTCAGGACCGCACTGAGTCATGTTCTGTGGAGCAGAAGGACAAGGGCCCCTGCCAAGCCTCCCCAGGCTTGCCAGCTTGGCCCTCTGGGCACAAGGCCCCTGGGGTCGAAAGAGGCAAGCGGCTACCTGGCTCCAGAAAGGGCAACTTGACAAGCCCAGGCCCAGCAGCCACTTACCAGAGAGGTCTATTCTGGCTGGGCAGGCCGCTCTCAGCCAGCGGCCCATGGGAGGCAGCGTGGCCAGCCTGAGGCTGATGAACTGGCAGGAGGACATCACAGCCTGGCGGACAAGGATCTGCTCGGCACCCTCGTAGTGTCGAGCGGCGCGGACAAGGAGGACAGGCCTGCAAGGAAGGAGCAAAGGGAGTCTCTGGTTGCTTTTGCTGCCTCTGCCAACAGCCTTCTCCAACTGGGTGCCCTCCAGTGGTCCAATACTTCCATCAGCATGAGATGCTGTGAGTCAGCATGGTCATAGATTATGCAGGGACTGATGAGAGTTGTAGTCTTGGGCTGGCGAAGGCTGCTTGATTGGCCAAGTGCTTTTCCGACTCAGTTGTGTTTGCCCACACAGAAGCCATCCTGAAGGAAACTCTCCTTCCCATTTTTTCAGTGGGGTGAGTTCCACTCAGAGGCATTCCAGCACAGAGGCAGATCTCTCATGCAGGCCCCCAGATTCTTCTCCCGTCCTCTATCTGCCACCACAGGCTTGCTCTGGAGGGCCACTTGTGAGCCTCTGTCCCTTACACAACTTCAAAGGCCCCCATGGGCCAAGGCATCTGCTCTGCAATACCCCATGGACATCAGAAGCAGAATCAAACCCTTGGTCTATGTAGCCCAGTCTCTGAATGGCAGCGGTTCTCCAGCACCTTGGATCCCATACATGCAGCGTTTCATTTGTATGCCCCCTTTCCATAGTTAAAACCATGCTCAAGGCGGCTTACAACATGAAAAACATAATTAGAAATATAACAAAAATAGCCATAAACAACAAATAAAACACATCAGAAGCTGCACAACCAATTTAACAATTCCCACATTAAATCATAACAAGATATAAAAATAAATATACATAAAATTATTATCAACAACAGTAACAACTGTCCCCGCCCCCCCCCCAACAACATCCCAGCCCAAGAGCTTGTTCAAGAGCCTCAGCTTTTGTAGCTGGAGTCAGTCAGGGACCTGCCCAACCAGGCCAGGTGGAAAAAGGCCTCCCATCACCTGATGCCAGGATTTGAGCTTGGCTCAGGTGCTTTGCCACTGCACACCTGCCCTTCCCCTGGAGCCTCGGAGGACAAGGCCAGCCCACCTGGAGCAGCTGAAAGGGGGACACATTGAGCATGTTCCTTCCCTCCATGCTCCCGGTGAGTGCAGGAAACAGCATGGCCTTGAGCAGTGATGGCAAGGTGTTCCTGGTCATGTGCAGACTGAGCTTTGCACAGAGAACTTGCCTTTGCCAGGCAGATGGACAGGGAATACAGCCTTATCACTACACACACACAAACACAAACTTGCAGTACCTGTCCAGCCACTTCTTCCTCTCCTTGGCCAGCTCCTTGACACCCTCAGGGATGTCCCCCTTCTCAAGGTGCTGGAAGGCCTGGGCCCAAGCTGCGTTGGCTGCCGGGCCGCTCCGTAAGCCCCCTTCCCCTTTGGCCAGGCAGCCCAGGAGGTCAGCAATGCAAGCCAGGGATCGAGCAGCAACACCAGGGTCTTTGGCCATGGAGGCAACTAGGAGGCAAACAAGAAGTGGCCTCAGAGCCTGAAAAGTGGCTCTTTGGCTTTAAACTGGGCTGGTCCTGGGAATGGCTACAGCTGGGAACATTGGGAGGTTTTAATGGGTGTCAAAATGGTCTGCAAGAACTCCCCAGAGCCAGTGGTCCATGGGAGGGATTGGAGGAACCGTCTCCACAAAGCCTGCGTGGATTCACAACGCAAGTGTCCCTGGAGCCAAGAAGAGTGGAGGGAAAAGAACCCTTTCTAGGAAGACCTTCGCCCACATGGGCAAGGCCAGTCCGCCATCTTTGAAGCCAGCCAGGCTGGGCAATGGCAGAGCTGCTCACTGAGGTGCTGGTGGGTGGAGCTGCCAGACTCCCAGGGAACTCTGGGAATAGATAAAGCAGAGCTTCCCGCTTCCCCAGACTGGGGGATAGGCAATCCAGCTACAGCCAGAAGGAACCAAGGTGGAATTCTCACCCAGCTGTTGGCAGACATTGGGTAGGAGCCCCCCACTTCCTTCTTTCCTTCCACTCCCATATATAGGCACCCTGCAATTAAAGGGGCAAAATGCTGCCCCAGACACACACACACACACACACACACACACACACACACACCCTGCCAGTATGTCTCACCCTCGTCCAGTGTCTCCAGCATGGCCTTGTGGTAGCCCTCCAGGGCTGCAGAGCGGATCAGTGGTAGGAGGCTGCAGTTGCTGTGCTCCATCAGGACCCTCTTGGTCTTGCTCTGGGCCTGCAAGAAGAAGGTGGCCCTGCGGGCAGCCAGCTCTGCCTCCTGGTCCAGGCTCCCCTTCAGCTCCTCCCAGGACATGCGCCAGGAAGTCCGCCAGCGCTGCAGCTGCTCAGCCCCTGGAGGAGAAAGTGGGGAGCCCAAGAGCCAGAGGACGTCCCTGACTCCCAGGGGCTCGGAGGCATGCAGCACGGGGAACAGGCGGGCATTCAGCAGGCAGCGGCGGCTGGAAGGGATGTCTGGGCTCCAAAGGTCGTGACTCCTGGGCAGGGCAGGGATGGTGGCACGTCAGTCACTACCACCCAGCAAAGCATGGAAAAGCAGCCTCAACCCCACAAGGAAGGAAGGTGGCAGCCCCCAGCCAGCCCTCCCCGCTACAAGGCCACAAACCAGTAAAGTCCCCCACTGCAAGTGATGAACAAAAAGGCTGCTTTGTCCCTCATTTTTAACAGGACTGTAAGGATCAAAAATCCAAACTTGCAACACAGATTGTACATTGAATATGAAATACACCCTGAAAGTGTCTCTTGAATGAGAATCAGTTGCACAAATTGAAATCTTGTCTTAATTAGTTAATGATGGGCCCCAGCACCTAGAGCTCGTGTCCAAGGAGGCATCTTTAATTTTTACAGGTAAAGGTAAAGGGACCCCTGACAATTAAGTCCAGTCACGAACGACTCTGGGGTTGCAGCGCTCATCTCGCTTTAAAGGCCACAGGAGCCGGCGTTTTTCCGCTTCCACAGACAAATTTTCCGGGTCATGTGGCCAGCATGACTAAGCTGCTTCTGGCAGAACCAGAGCAGTGCTGTTTACCCTTCCCGCCGGAGCAGTACCCATTTATCTACTTGCACTGTGTGCTTTCGAACTGCTAGGTTGGCAGGAGCTGGGACTGAACAACGGGAGCTCACCCCATTGCTGGGATTCTAACTGCCGACCTTTCGATCGGCAAGTCCAAGCGGCACAGTGGTTTGTGTTATACTTTTCATACACTGTTCAGGGGCAATTGTAGATAAGCAGTACATAAATAAAATAAATGGAGGAAGAGCAGCAGCTCCACAGCACAGGGTGGGGGTGGGGTGGCTGGTGTGTGGGGCCCTCAAGAGAATGGGCTGGGACCTGCACACGTACCGTATTCCAGTGCGGAGGAAAAACTCACTCCAGGGCCTGTTCAGGTAGGTGCCGCCTTCTTCTGCCATACTCTAAAGAGAGAAGAGGGCAGGCGTGAGTGTCTCAGAGAAGGAGGAATAACCAACAGAACAGAGGCGGGGTGGGATGGGGCAGACAGTTCTGGGGTTCTTGAGGTCACCTGCCTCAAGACAAACTGCCGCCCCCAGCTCTCTGAAGGAAGCAGCAGAGTTGCTGTGGGGAGTGGGATTCCCCAGAGACCTGCAAGGTGCCTCCAACCTGTATGGGCTCCTTCCCCCCAGGCCAAGCAGACTCCTGTTACACACCTGCCAGTCATCATGATGCCCACTCAGGGTGAAGACCTTGCAAGGGATCCCTCTCAGCCTGACAGTATGTCCCTGGACAACCAAGTCCCGAAGCAGGTAGCTCCTGAGGGCCACGGAGGATGCCACGTCCAGCCCAGTAAAAAGGCAGCCAGTGTGGATCTCCAAAGGACCCTAGAGAAAAAGACCAAGTGGACACGGGCATTTCTGACACACACTCAGCTCTCCTGCCACTGCAGGGAGTCCATACGGGGCTTGTTCTTTGGGTCTCTGAGTTGGCAGGACAGCTGGGAGAGAGGGGAGACTATTTGCCCACTGCCCCAGGGCAAAGCCCACCTGGAGAAAGCAGGCCCGAGATCCTGGCTCAAGGTTGCTGCAGCCAAGTCACCCTGTCTGCCTGAGTGTCAGGCAACTAGCTGGCTGGGGAGAATTGAACTCTCAAAGCAAAGGAGGGTAGGCAAAACACCAACAGCTCTGGCTCCCTGCAGCCTGTTTACAGCATTTCTGCCCCCCTCCTTCCCTCCAAGGAGCTCAAGGTGATGGATATGGTTCTCCACCCCTTCAGTTTATCCTCAGAGCAGCCCAGTCAGGTAGGTCTGGTTGAGAGGCCGTGACTGGGCCAAGGTCTGGGTCACCAGAGAGAGAACTTCTGGCGCTCAGCAGAGAACAAGGGCAGTTGCCAAGCTTCTTACTCCCATCCCCAGCATGGCCCACCTTCAAGCGGCAGTGCTGGATCACGCTCCCAGGCCCCACTTTCACTGCTCCCTCCAAGAGGCTGTTGGTGACAGAGCAGCCCTCAGCCAGCAACTGAGGCTCCTGCATGGGAAGAAAGAGAAGGAGGGGTCATGGTGAGGCAGGGAAGTCCAGGCAGTCTTGGTAGACTCTGCCTACATAAGCTGCTAGTCCTTATGGGTGGGGAGCAAAACATGCAATCAAGTGGGGCAGCATCAGGTGAAATGCAAGGCCCCAGAGCAGAGCTTAGCAAAAGGAACTGCCCCATATGAGCCCCATGGCAGCTCTTTGCCCCTTCCCCTTTAGCAAAAGCTGCAACTTCCATCCTCAGTTTGTGCCCACGCCTTCTAAATTACAAGAAAACCAGAATTTTGGAATCTTAATTATGGAAAGTTGTCTCATCAGGAGAATGCACATAGACTTCAGTTTCACCCAGTTGCATATCACACCTGCTGCCCCACCCTGCCAAGCACACACACAGCTGTGCTGCAGAGAAGGGCTGCTGGGGTGGCGTGAGGGACCCTCCCACCAAAACAAGGCACTCAAGAGCCTCTTAGGCATCCCCCAACCAGGGGTGGTACTCACAGCCACATGGGAATGTGCCACTTTGCGGAAGGACCTGCTGCGGGCACTGCCTGGGTGGGGTGTGAGGTGGCGGATGTGGTCGCTGGCAGACATGGTCATGTAGTCATAGCAACCCTCAGGGATGTACGCTGTGAAGAGGGAGGAGCCAGAGGCCACAATTGGCACCTCAGAGGGTATCCCTACCAACAAGGCCTCCGAAGGCCTCAGGAAGGAAGGTCAAAAGAGGGAAGCCAGAAACGTGTTATGTAGCCAGCTCAAGTCCTGCACAGAGTAGACCCACTGAAATCAATAGACACAGCTGACTCTGGTGTGCTCTGAGTAGAACTTAGCTGCCTATACAAGCCAATGTGTTTTGTCTGCCCCAGGACTCAGGATGGCAGCCCCTCTCCTGCCTCCTGCCAGAGGAAAACAGCCTCCCACCACTGCAGAGAAGATGGAGAGAAATGCAAGCTTGTTTCCCTGGAGGCAGATATCGGGATTTTGTGTGCAGTGTGCCCCTTGCCTCCCCGCTGGGTTCCCTTGCCCACACCCTAGCACAGAAAGCGATGCGCTGCCCCAAAAAGCCAGCATCGCCAAACGGTGGAAGGGAGGCCGATTTCACCAACCAGATGTTTTTGACAACTCGCATCAGCCCCAGCATTGTATAGCTGTGCTAGCTACAGCTGATGAGTCAAAGTTCAAAACATATTGAGAGCACCAAGCATCAGGCTGGAGAGGCTGGCTGGCATTGGACGAGGCAAGTTCACAACCTCACCCATCGTGAGAGGCACAGCATGGAGAGCTTTCCACAGCACGGAACGGGCACTTCTCTCTGACCCTGCCTCCTGGACATTGTCGCCGCTGCCCATCCCTGGTCTCTGACCCTTCACAAAGGCCTCTTCGCCGACTCCCTTGGCCATGCAGAGCAGGATGTCGAAGAAGAGAGAGAGCTGGCAGAAGGGAAGAACAAGGAGGGGGTGAATGAGTCTTCTGGACAGGGAAAGATCTGGCTCCACAAGGAGACACCCAAGCAAAGCATTTGCACATCATGAAAAGTGGAGGGACAGTTTCCAAGCTGTGCAATGGAATGACTGGAAGAACAAATGGGGTGGGTGGGAGAGATTGAAGGAGCACTGTCTCAAGTTAAAAGCTGCCCAGGGGGGCTTGCGGGGATCTGCAAGGAAGCAGGCTTAAGAGCATAAGGAAATCCTGCAGGATCAGGTCGGTGGGCCATCTCGTCCAGCCTCCTGCTCTCACAGTGACCAGCCAGATGCTTGGGAGAAACCCACAAGCAGGAACCGAGCACCAACAAACTTAAAGTAGCACGGGGACAGACAAAGGAGGATACCTTCACCCCAGTGTGGCTCCCCTTTATCACATATAGAGGCCAAGAAGATAATGACCTATCCAACCCAACAACATATGAATCAATATGACTAATCTGACCCAACGACCCCATTCTCACGCATACAAGCAAATCACATTGCAATCAGCCACAGTCTGATAGAGGACCGAAGCACATGATGCTGACACAAACACCCTGCACAAACATTACGAAACAGAAAATCATTATCCCTACCGTCTCTCCCCGCCCTGCCCTGTCTCTCTCTCTTTTCTCTTTTCTCCCAACTGCATAATGCAGATGACAAGAGTGTTTCATACCGAATGCAAACAAACTGTGGTAAAGACTCTTATGAATTGAAAGTGGAGACACTATATGTACTTCTCTTTGTTTATTTGCTTGTTTGTTACACAAGAAAATCTTTAATAAAGAACTTTTTTTAAAGAGCACATTTCTCTCCTGCAGTTTCTAGCAACTGGTATTCAGAAAGGTACTACTGCCAATGGCTGAGGCAGAGAATAGCGATCATGGCTAGTAGCAGAGGGTCACTGGGCTCAGACGAAAGCTCACTCACTGTTCCACAAGGTGTAGAGAGAGGGAAGCTGTGCAAGCTCCAGCGGTCTCTTCTCTTAGGGAGGTATTATTCCCCCCCCCCAAAAAAGGGTATTGCATACAGAAAAGAAGAGGAGAGGGAGAGAGGGAAGGGGCTTCTCAAAGTGCCCCCCCAAAACCCTTTATTGTAGTTGTTAATGCCCATTGAGAGGTGGAATAGCTGCTTCAGCGGGAAACAGTTTTGCCAGAACACTGAATACTGTTTAGGCTGCTTCCTCCTTGGCCAAAGGCAGCCTCGCTTGTATAAGTCATAAGAAGAGGGAGGCCATTCCTCCACCACACAAACACACACACCTGCAAGAAGCTGCCAAGATTCAGGAGTAGAAAGAAATGTTAGGAAAAATATCAGCGATTAAAATGAATGTGTTGCCTAAAATGCTATTTCTTTTTCAATCAATACCAGTCATCCTGAAAGATGAATGCTTTAAACAATGGCAGAAAGAGATTTTAAGATTTATCTGGGGGGGGGGGCAACAGGCCAAGGATAAAACATAAAATACTTACAGATGTAAAAGATAGAGGCGGGTTTGCCCTCCCAGACCTTAAATTGTATTACGAATCTGCTTGTTTGGTATGGATCAGGGACTGGATGAGATTGGACAAGCAAGAGGCACTAGAACTAGAAGGACGTGACAACAGATTTGGTTGGCATGCATACTTAGGGTACGGGAAAGGGAAGATTCATAGAAGCTTTTACAACCATATAATCAGGAAATCATTAATGAGAGTATGGGAGAGATATAAAGACCTATTGGAACAAAAGACTCCGTGGTGGCTTTCACCACATGAAATTACTGCATTACTGCTCAAACCACTTGGAAAGAAAGGGAAATGGCCCACATATGCTGATTTATTAAAGGAACATGATGGGAAATGGAAATTAAGAGATTATGATGAGATCAAAGACCACTTTCAGAGTTGGTTGCATTATCGACAATTACATGAAACATATAAAGAAGACTGTAAGAAAGGATTTACTTATACTAGATCTAGGTTTCAAACGGAAGTGATTGAAGGGAAAGTGAAATTACTGAAGGCCGCTGTCAGGGGTTTAGGAGCAGAGGCACGGGCAAGGGAGGAAACAGAGAGCGAAGGGGAGGAGGCAGAAGAAAAGATGAGTGATGACGACGACCCGAGATCTCCTAGTCTTTCCAGTGAATCAGAGGATTCACAGAAAGGAGCACCAGTGGCCAGGGCAAGGGGGGAGTCTAGGGGGGCACCCCAGGAAGATAGAGCCAGAGGGGACTCAGGGGGGAGCAGCTGGAAATCGGGACCAGCGTCACCGCCAGGAAGCAGGGAAGAGGAAGGGAGCCAGGGGGGAAGCGCTGGCAGCTCACCACAGGAGGGAGGGCATGAGTCAGGAGTGGCCACACCTCCATCGGGGAGCGAAGAAACGGTTAAGAGGAAAGTGGAAGGTTGGGCGCGCGCGCCAAGTTCAAATGCAGAGGAAGGCGGCGCAGTAAGCAGCCCCGAAAGGGAACCAGGTCCTAAAGCCCGGCGCAAGGAGGCAGGAGGGTCCGGGTCAGCGTCAGAAGAATCCCGGAAGGAAGAAGCCCCGGGGGGTAGAGGGACCCAGAGGAGGACAGTCAGGCGGAAAAGGTGGAGCAAGGCTAGGATATTAAGTTGGTGCACACGGGGCGGAGACTCAGACGGAGCTTCGCCGATCTAGCTACTAGACGTAGAGTTGCGCGCAGCAGCGTGAGAATGGAAACTGTAATTCAATAAAGACTTTTACTTAATGATCGCTGGCTAGCGTGATCCTCTGTGAGCTAGGATCTTCAAGCAGCTCTGACAGTAAGCTCCGTCTCCCGATTGTGGGCATCTACAGCCTCGAGGAGGGGAGAGAAACAGGTGCCTACTAGCGAGCTCACGAACGGCAGACGACATGACGGCTGAGCAGCAGATAGAGGAACTCAGAAAAGCAGTGGCACAACTGAATGCCGAGGCTCTCGCATCCAGGAAGAGAGAGGAGGAGGCAGCTGCCGCCTGCAGGGATCTCCAGGTCAGGTTAGACGTGCTGACAAAGCAGACACCCCGGCAGGAGGGAATTGGGTTGGCGAGACGGACAGGCGGGCTGGTCTCTCACTTCGATGGGAACCTGCAACAGTATCCCAACTTTAGAGCCGACGTACTGTGCGCACTGCAACTGCTGCATAAAGACTTTAGAGATGAGCAAGAGAGAGTGGGGTTCATCATGTCCCATCTGCATGGGGATGCTAAAGCATGGCTACGCAATTTATGGAGAGATAAGGATCCGGCGCTCCAGAATGCAGATGCCTTTATTAAAGCGATGGATGGGTGTTTTTTATCAAGTATTGACGTGGATCTTGCACGGAAGGAGGTGCATGGGCTGAGACAAGGGAGGGCCAGCGTCAGGCAGTATCATGCCCGCTTTTTCGCCTTGGTCAGTGCCCTGGAATGGGACAGAGATTCGGCTCCTGTAAGAGACCTCTTTTGGGAGGGGCTGCACAACTCGATTAAAGATGAGATCGCGAGGGGGGAGAGACCCCGAACCACCCAGGAGGTCGTTCAGAGGGCTCTGGCAGTGGGGGTGAGGCTGGAAGAACGTCCGTGGAGCAGGGACGAAGGGCGTGGAGGGCGCGAACCAGCCAGGGGCCCCTCCTTCCTTCCCAGAGAAGCAGCGCGGGCGCAATCCACGCCTCCGCCAGGAGGAGGAGCCGAACCTATGGAGGTTGGAGGTGCAAGGGCTCAGTCAGCAACCAGAGCCCTAGCACCGGCAGCAGTGAAAGCGAAGCCTCCTAGAGGGAACAGGAAGTGTTACGTCTGTGAGGAGCCAGGGCATATGGCAAAAGAGTGTCCCCAGAGGCTCCACAAGCTTACTGCAGCCTCGGCAATGGTGACTGCAGCAACGCAGCAAGGGGGACCACAGCAGGGAAACGACGCAGTCTGGCTGGAGGAAGAGGCCCTGGGGCCCAGCCAGACGTGTTAGTGACGCAGTCCCCAGAGGTTTTACAGCCCGTGAACCCCCTCCCGCCCAAACCAGTGGTGAGGCTCACCGCATCTCTCCAGCTGCCCAATGGAATCACCACTGACGTGCCCATCACAGTTGACTCGGGCAGCAACGCGGACTTTATAGGGCAGGACTTTGTCGACAAGCACGCTATACAGTTGCTGCCGGCCACACTGCCCCTGCAGGTTGTCACGGTGGATGGCAGGGAGTTGCTAGGGGGGCAAGTGGTGAAGCAGACGCCGCCCATGGCGATGCGACTTGGAAATCACAAAGAAATCATCAGCTTCAATGTCACTCAACTATCGGATACGCCCATTGTATTGGGAATGAGTTGGCTAGACAAGCACAGCCCAACGCTGGCTTGGTACCAGAGGCAGCTGATCTTCGGCTCTTCCTTTTGTGCTGAACACTGCATCGTGCCCCGGCAGGAAGAAGAGGAAGAGGAGTCACAGCTGCTGCTAGGCACGCTGCAAGCGATTCCCCACAAGTACGCAGAATTTTTGGAAGTTTTCTGCGAGAAGGAGGCAGACAGGCTACCCCCTCACAGACCATATGACTGCAAGATTGACCTGCTGCCGGGGGTGGCGCTGCCTAAGGGGAAACTGTATTCCATGTCAGAGGACGAGCTGCAGGAACTCAAACAGTTCATAGATCATAATTTGGAGCGCGGTTTCATCCGAGAGTCCAAGGCAGCGGGGGGCAGTCCAGTATTCTTTGTTAAAAAGCGAGACACGCCCCAAAAAAGACTGGTCGTGGACTATCGCATTTTAAACAATGGGACCAAGCCGTCGGACTTCCCCATGCCCCGAATCGACGACCTCCTGGCGAAGGTGCGGAAGGGGAAAGTGTTCACCAAGTTAGACCTGCGAGGGGCGTACAACCTCATTCGTATGCGGGAGGGAGATGAGTGGAAGACGGCCATGTTCACGCCACTGGGTACCTACGAATACAGAGTTATGCCCTTTGGATTGCAAAATGGCTCCCACGTTTTTCAAGCTTTCATGCATCACGTGTTGGCGGGACTTCTCTACAAGACGTGCGTCTGTTTCTTAGATGACATCCTGATCTTTTCGGAATCGCAGCAGGAGCATGACAGACACGTCAAGGAAGTGCTGACCAGACTAAAGCAACATAGGCTCTACGCCAAGCTGGAGAAGTGCCAATTTGACGTGACGGAGGTGGATTTTCTGGGCTACAAGTTGTCTGACAAGGGGCTCGCCATGGACAGCGCCAAGGTTCGCGCGGTATTGGATTGGAAGAGTCCACGCAACCGGAAGGAGGTCCAGAGGTTTGTCGGCTTTGCGAACTTCTATCGCAAGTTTATCAGGGGCTTCGCTATGCAAACAGCGGCCATCACAGACACGCTTAGCTCCAAGAAAAAGAAGTTCGTTTGGACAGAGGAGGCGGAGCAGTCCTTTCAGGCACTCAAGCGTCTCTTCGCGTCGGAAGAGCAGCTGCTTCACGTCAACCCCAGCAGGCCGATGAGGGTGGAGACAGACGCCTCGGACAGAGCCGTGGGGGCGGTCCTGCTGCAAAAGGACCAGCAGGGGGTGTGGCGACCGGCAGCGTTTTACTCCAGGAAGCTCAGCAAGTCCGAGCAGAACTACACCATCTGGGACAGGGAGTTGCTGGCCATTCATGCAGCGTTCAAAGCGTGGAGGCACTTCCTGATCGGCGCCAAGCACACGGTGCAGGTTTGCACGGACCACAAGAATCTGGAGCACTGGCGCACGGCACAGTTCCTAAACCAGAGGCAGATACGTTGGGCTGAGTTTTTTGCGAACTTCGACTTCCGCATAGAGTATGTCCCGGGGGACACTAACATCATGGCGGACGCCCTCTCCCGTAAGCCACAGTATCTGGAGGACGCAACGCCAGCGGCCGCCATGCACATCTTCGCACCAACAGTATGGGCGTGCGCCGCGGCCACCGTGGACCTGGAGGCGGTGCGACGAGCGTTGCAGGATGACTCCTTCGCGCAAGCAAAGATGGCAGAGGTGCAAAGGGGCACGGCTGCGGCCGACGGTTTCCAGCTACGAGATGGATTGCTCATCCGTAAAGGGGCCATCTACGTGCCGGGAGACGACCTTCGCGCCAAGGTGCTGCAGCAGCTGCACGACGCGCCCACGGCCGGGCACTTTGGCAAGGAGAAGACGGTGGAATTAGTAGCCAGGGATTTCTGGTGGCCTGGAATGAGAGGGGAGGTCGCAGACTACGTGGCGAGGTGTGACACCTGACAGAGGGCCAAACCAGTGCACAAACCGCCGGCCGGATTGTTGGAACCGCTGCAAACTCCGGTCGAACCTTGGGAAAGGGTGGCCCTGGACTTTGTCACGGATCTGCCCAGCTCGAGGGGCAAGACGGCAGTGCTGGTGGTGGTGGACCTGTTTTCCAAGATGGCGCATTTCATTCCGTGTGCTAAGGTGGCCACGGCGGAGCAAACCGCCAAACTGTTCATAGACCACGTGTTCAAGGTTCACGGTCTGCCACGGTCTATTCTGTCCGACCGGGGGCGGCAGTTCATCTCGAATTTCTGGCAGAAGCTGATGGGCTTCCTGAACGTCAAGATCAACCTGGCGTCGGCGAGACACCCGCAGACCAACGGGCAAGCGGAACGGGTCAATGCCATCATGCAGCAGTACCTGAGATGTTATGCAAATCAACAGCCTGCGACGTGGGTGGATTACCTGCCGCTTGCCGAGTTCGCCTACAACAACACGAAGCACGTATCCACGGGGGTCACGCCGTTCTTCGCCAACAACGGGAGGCACCCCAGAACCTTCCCGGGACTGGAAAGAATGGGGGAGGGGGAGCCGCAGACAGCAGATGCGTTCGCGTCGGAGCTGCAGGAAGTCCACGATCAGCTGAGGCGCCACCTGGAGCTGGCCAAGCACGCATACAAGGTACAAGCGGACAAGCACAGAA
Source organism: Podarcis liolepis (assembly GCF_965112155.1). Lineage (NCBI taxonomy): Eukaryota > Metazoa > Chordata > Lepidosauria > Squamata > Lacertidae > Podarcis > Podarcis liolepis. The sequence continues at coordinate 54,732,119 of NC_139561.1, read as the reverse complement.
GGGTTGGCGAAGAGCTCCACGTGGGAGACTGGGTTTGGTTAGCAGCCCACGCAGTGCCGGCCAGGTCGTTGGCCAAGAAGAAACTAGGGCATAAACAACTGGGGCCCTACCAAGTCGAAGAGCAGGTGAACCCGGTAGCTTTCAGACTGGCACTTCCGGAGGGTTCCAGAATGCATCCGGTATTCCACAGATCGGTGCTCACTCCCTACAAGGCACCGCACAGGTTCCAGGAACCCGGAACGGCGCCGAGTCCGGTCAGAGACAGAACAGGGCACGCGGGAGTGGCACAGAAGGAGCGCATCAACGAAGTCACGGAGATTTTGGACTCCAGATGGGGGGAAGAGGGGGTAGAATACTTTCTCGCCAAGGAGGGCACCCCGGCCAGTGCGAACAGCTGGGTGCCGGGCTACGCCTTGGACGAACCTCTCCTCAAAGACGAGTTTCATGCCCTCTTCCCCCATAGACCTATGCCAGCAGACTTTTTCGACGACTGGCTTTTCACGCCCACGCTTTCGGCCAGCACTTTCCGGGGGTTCGACTCGGACGAGGACCCGACACAAGACGTCCGTTCCCCGGAGGGGTCACCCTCGGGATCTGCATCAGAACCCTCGTATTGGTGGGACGATAGACCAGAGGAGCAGTTCCGCAGACGGTGGCTGGAAGGCCCAGGACGAGCAACACGCCAGGAGGGAGTGAGGGAGAGACGGACATGGACGTTTTCGGGGACGACCCTGGTTTCGAGCACGGCGGCACAGAGATGGAAGCGGAGGTGACCGTTGTCGACGAGAGCAGGGAGGAAGTCCCGCGAGACTTCAGATGGAGGCCCGCCACGGGAAGCGACCGATATCCGACGTTCGTCCCTTTGCAACAGCAGCCCCAGCTCCAGCACCGGAAGGAGGGGAGGGGGGAATGGGGGGCTTCGAGGGGGGGATGGATGTCAGGGGTTTAGGAGCAGAGGCACGGGCAAGGGAGGAAACAGAGAGCGAAGGGGAGGAGGCAGAAGAAAAGATGAGTGATGACGACGACCCGAGATCTCCTAGTCTTTCCAGTGAATCAGAGGATTCACAGAAAGGAGCACCAGTGGCCAGGGCAAGGGGGGAGTCTAGGGGGGCACCCCAGGAAGATAGAGCCAGAGGGGACTCAGGGGGGAGCAGCTGGAAATCGGGACCAGCGTCACCGCCAGGAAGCAGGGAAGAGGAAGGGAGCCAGGGGGGAAGCGCTGGCAGCTCACCACAGGAGGGAGGGCATGAGTCAGGAGTGGCCACACCTCCATCGGGGAGCGAAGAAACGGTTAAGAGGAAAGTGGAAGGTTGGGCGCGCGCGCCAAGTTCAAATGCAGAGGAAGGCGGCGCAGTAAGCAGCCCCGAAAGGGAACCAGGTCCTAAAGCCCGGCGCAAGGAGGCAGGAGGGTCCGGGTCAGCGTCAGAAGAATCCTGGAAGGAAGAAGCCCCGGGGGGTAGAGGGACCCAGAGGAGGACAGTCAGGCGGAAAAGGTGGAGCAAGGCTAGGATATTAAGTTGGTGCACACGGGGCGGAGACTCAGACGGAGCTTCGCCGATCTAGCTACTAGACGTAGAGTTGCGCGCAGCAGCGTGAGAATGGAAACTGTAATTCAATAAAGACTTTTACTTAATGATCGCTGGCTAGCGTGATCCTCTGTGAGCTAGGATCTTCAAGCAGCTCTGACAGCCGCATATAGCATACTATTAGAATGGGAGACAAAAGATGAAGAGGTAAAATCAGTTATGATTAAATGGGCACAAGATGTAGGTCACAATATTATGATGGAGGATTGGGTTAAATTATGGAAAACTGACATAAAATTTACAGATCGTTCACTATTGAAGGAGAACTACATGAAGATGATGTACAGATGGTATACAACACCAGTGCAGTTAGGGAAAATGTACAAAACTAGCTCAAACATATGTTGGAAGTGTAAGGAAAAGGAGGGAACATTTTATCATATGTGGTGGGATTGTAAAGTAATTAAAATTTTTTGGGAAATGATATACAATGAACTGAAGAAAATGTTCCATTTAACATTTGTTTAAAAACCTGAGGCATTTTTGTTGGGGATTGTAGGGAAAGACCTGCCAAAAAAGTTGAAAAACATCTTCATGTATGCGACAACGGCCGCGAGAGTTCTGGTAGCACAAGGATGGAAGACTGAAGAAACCCCAACTAAAGAATCATGGCAAGAAAAATTGATGGATTATGCAGAACTGGCAAAATTGACACATAAGCTACGGGACAAGGATAACTGTGACTTTAAGGATGAATGGGAACCTTTCACAAAGTATTTGAAGACGCAACAAAGTGAACTGGACTCCTTGGCAGGTTTTGAATAAACATCCACAATTTTTTACTGATAATAATTAGCTAAACAGTTGGAGGATCTATACAACTCTGTAACATGCAGAAAATACCATTATTGGAGAAACCAAAGACTGGAACTGAGGGAAGTCGGGGTGGGGTGGGGTGGGGGGGTGGGTTTTGTGGGGGGTGGGGGGAGGAAAAATGGGGGGGAATAAGGATATGTTTTTGGAAAATACGTTTTGTTATAACTTTGAATAATTTTTTTTTAAAAAAGAAAGAAATGATGGGGGAAGACCACAAGCAATTATTATTACAGACTGCATCACGGCATAAATTCCACCGAATGCAAGATGAAAGCAGAACAAGATGCAGACACAAATCTCTGAGAACAATAATAAGACCAGTTAAAGAAACTCAGATCTTCCACATACACGCTAAAGAAAACATTTCATCAGGTACAAAATTGATCTTCCACCTCAGGGAAAGCCTTCCTCTAATCAAAAACAACTTCCATAAGCACTTAAACATCATCTCAGGGGGTGCCTGACCGTTTTTGGTTGGGAACTGATTCCAGAGAGCTTATGCTGCAATACTAAAAGCCTGGTTTCTAATGCAGGCTGAAGACACCTCTGGGGCCAGCAGTACTCCGGGGCTGCAGTTGCAGGGCAGCCATCTATGGTGCAAGGCAGCCCTTAGACCCTTGAGAGATGAAGAAAATGCTTTTGCGGCAGATTATGCATAAAAGCCCTCTCAGGAACAGACCATGAGGTCCTTGGCAGCTTGAATCATTCTTCCCGACGCCCAAGAAACCATCACTGCAATCCAAACGCTAAAGCCAGCCCAACCTCAATGCCACCTGCTTCCTCATAGGGGAAGATGGGGAGCAGGCAACACAACTGCAGCTCTGTTATAGCATATTTTGGTGTGCATGGGCGTCCCAACATTTTGCAGCTGGAGCACTGAGCTTCCAAAAAGCCCACCAGGAAAAGAGGTAACTCAAATGGAGGAGAATTCACCATGGCACGGAAGCCTTGAAGGGCTTGCAAAGCTGCAATAGGACCTGAGAACACAATCCTCACAGCACTGCTTGCTACAATAGCTGTTACTGTGAAGAAGTGGAGGGGGGAGCACATTCTCCCAACAACTTAATGCTGCAGTTGGAGAACAGGGGAAATGCTTTGCCCAGGAGCAGATGTGCTAGGAGGTGGTGTTGGGGACATCCTCTGGATCACTCACATTGACTGGAGGCAGCAGCCCATTCTGGGTCTGGGAAGATCCCAGAACACACCTCCTCAGTTGGTGCCCTCCAGATGCTGGCTGCAGATGGCAGGAGCTGTATTCCAAGACATCTGGAGGATGCCATGTCGGCGGCCACCCCCCAGCTTGACTTGGCAACTCTTAACACAATCTTCAAGAGCACTTTGACCTCAAACTCAGGATGGACTGGCCTTTTGAAGGCTGATTCAATGGGCTCAATCACCTGGCCTGCACCCTGTGACCATCCAGTGTGGGGGTCTCTAGCCAGGGGCTTGCTGCCGGCCACTCAGGACTTCCCCTAGAACCAGCTGTGCCCTGCTTCCCATCTTCTGCAGCCCTCGCAATTCACACCTGGGCAGATTCATCTGCAGCCACCCAGGTGATTTCCTCTTCCCTAACCTGCCTCTTCACAAGGGCCTCACCTGGATGGCGGGGGCTCCCGAGTCCAGCCCCATGTAGGTGCAGGCATCAAGGGGTGGGATGACATGGGTGGCCAGAAGCTGCTCCGCTGCTTCAGAGGAGAAGAAGACAACCCCACACACCTGCAGGGGTAATAAGAAGTTCAGCTTTTCTAGTGCTTTCAGCTCTTCAGCGTCCTGCCCTGCAGACTAGTGAGATTTCAAGAGTTTCAGGCAGATGGTTCTGCAGCAGGCTTGCCCTGCAACTGAGGGCTCACACTTAATTTTTGCCCTGCACTTTCTAGCCACAGGTCCATGCTCCCCCCCACCCCGATTTCCACAGGAAAACCAGCTCTTTGATGCAGAATCAGAATACATAGCAATTTGGGTTTCCACTGATTGCCATTTGCTCTGGTTCAGTCTACCTCTGAATACCAGGTGATGGGGAATAACAATGGGAATGTTGAAGTTTCACTCGGGTCCTGCTTGGGGGCTACCTTTCCTTGGGGGCATCTGGTTGGCTATGGTGAGAATGTTGGGTCGGCCAGGGGCATGGAGGACCCCCAGGCAAATGACAGGAACGTTTCCAGCTTGTCCCTCCCATCGGCGTGCAGCTCTAGGGGGTTCAGACAGCCTTCCCCGATGATTTATAGTGACTCATGTCTTGGAGACATTGCGCACACATCCAGAAACTCAACAGAGAATAGGATGCTGCACTAGATGGGTCTGAGCCAGCTGCAAGGCTCTTCTTGTGACTCCAGCCCAGGCCCAGAACTCACCAGTGGGACCTTCCCGTCTGGCCCCACACACTGCCGGATTTGGTCTTCGGGGCTTTGGTAAAAGATGTCTTGCACCACCCCCTGGAGGGACAAGGATAAGCAGAGTTACCCCAAGGAGCGTCAACTGCTAATGCACTTGGGCAGCAATTATCTGTGAGAGGAGGGCCTAACAAGACACGGTGCTAATCACTTTGTTGGCTTTTTAATTTTTAATTTTTCTCTGACATTGTAGCCTGGAGACTGAGGCTTTCACCCTTTGTCTCCTCCACAGTCCTGATCTGGGCTGCATCTGCCAAACCATATCTACTGTATCTGCCCTGGTAAGAAAGATACACAACTATGTCTTCTTACAGGACCCATGGAAGTAGTGGGGCAAGTGAGGAGAGGCATCTTCAGATGCTTCCGGGTTTGTAGCTCCCATCAGACCCCGCAAGCAGCATGGCTAACGGCCAGGGGAGATGGGAGTGGGAGTTTAGCAATGCCTGGAGGAAAGCAAGCAGGCCAGGAGAATGATGCCATCAAAGGAAAAAACACCCCAAAGAACTCTGGGCCTGAAACTTGCTGTCCATTACTTTTGGGAATTGTAGAGGTTTTCCAGCCCAAGTGCAGAAAGGGTCGTCCGGGATGCTCCTCTGCCTGTCCCAGGCAGGGGGTTAGAGGCGCAACTGAGTGGCTGCTGGAAGAGGCCTTGGGTGAGGTACCTGAGTGTCAGCGAGGTAGACTCCATGCTGCCTGGCATAGGAGATGCTCCCAGGCACAGCAATGACTCTCACCCCCTGGAATCCATGCCAGTCGATCTCTGGGAGGGAAGGGGAGGCATCCAGCTTTATATCAGATTTGGCAAGTCTTGCCCAGTGAGGAACACCCACCCACAACCTCCCAAAATAGAAATCAAAATTAAAGGAACACCTCAAAATGAATCAGGGGAGGAGAAAGAAGGCACTTTTCAGCCATTCCTCAGGACGCAACCTCTTCCAGCTTGCAAAGAACAACCACTCTCTCCCAGCCAGCCCTTGTGGCCTCCCATACACCTCACCTGTCATGGTTGGGACTGTGAGAAGCATATCTGTGCTGGAAACCCAGACCCCTGGGGGGGAGCCTCTGCACACCTGGAAATGGAGGCAAGGAGGAGGAATTTGAGCCTGTAGGAGCAGGAGCAGAACCTCTGAGCCCCTGCAGGACACGGTGGGGGTTGGCAGGGAGAGGAGATGAGTGGAAGGCTTGCCCCCAATCTCAGCAGGGCCAGGGCAAAGCCCACCAAGGCACTGAAACAGGACAGCCTGCAAGGATCCGCTCCACTGACCTGGTGCATCAGGGTTGCAAGGAGGCTGTCCAGGTTGCAGGTGAGTGCCTCAGCGGGGGCCACAGGCTCCTCCAGGGGGAGGCAGGTGAATGCTCGGCTGCAGTCATCGAATAAGAAGTCCCGGCCCTGGCAAGAAGGAAAGCAGAATAGCAGAGCAGCAGAGGGAGAGGCTGAAGGCACAGCCTCTAAGTACTTGGGCTGAGGATTAGAAGCAGGTTGTCCCACTCTAGAGGAGGGAAGTCTCCTGCTGTGGAAGCTCTTCTCCTTGGTGCCCGACTAGAAATGAGGCACCACCCTCTTACTCTTCTCTTCTGAGGATCGCACCCAAGCACAGAGCTCACCATATGCAGAATGAGGATCCAGGCCTTTTGCAAGACATCAGATGTGACCACCTGGAAGGAACATCAGAGGGGGGTCTCTTAGATTAGGAAATACAGTGGTCTGGAAGCTGAGAGACAAAAGAGGTGCCATGAGCAGGGCAGAGGAGACAGAAAGAGGCAGCCTGGGGTCAGGGATCCTAGGAGTCCATTCTAATTACTGCTTTCATAAATGTCTACATCTTCTATTAGTTTGTTTTTAAAAAATTAAAGAGAAATAAATAAATGTCATAAATGCATAGAGAAGGGGTGTTGGCACTTAGCTGGCCACTGTGAGAACAGGATGCTGAGCTGGGATGAGGCCTTGGCTTGATGCAGTGCTGTGATGGTACCAGGGCAGATATCACAACATTGCCCTCCCATACCTGCTCAGTCAATAGGTGCCCTTAGGCATGAGGGTGGGGGGATTCTGCTGGCAGAGGTCAATTGGCACTTGTGTTCTCCCTTGCTCACCGTGTAGCCTGCTCGAGCGCTCAAGTGCTCAGCTGCCACCAGGAGCGCGTTGAGAGTGGCTCCTCCACTGCCAACCTGGCCCTTGGGGTCTTCAACCGTGAGCAGGATGGGCTGTCGCCCCAAGGAGCCCCGATCCCTGCGGATCTCCAGCTCTGGAAGCCAAATGAATAGAGACTCAGTTAGTAAACACAGGTCACAGCATAGAGAGGGCGAAGGAAGAAGGATCCCTGCAGCTTGTGAGAAGCCCCAGAGGTAGGAGTGGAAGGGTCAGTGGCTCCCTGGTTGGTCCCAGCCTTTCCTGCATCCCTCAGTCCTGCCAGCCCTTGTCTGATGCTGGTCCAGCCACGCCTACAGGTGGATTCCCAAATACTAAAAGGTTTCAAGGTGACCGAGGACATTGCTTGGGCTTGCTTTTGGTTAGGCAACAGAATATTAAAAGCTCATAATTAGCTGCTAAGCCTGCCACCTCCCCAAAGACATCAAATCTAGCCTAAGGGCGAGAATAGCAGTTAAAGTATTGTCTAAGATCAACAATATGTAGTCAGTGAAAAAATTAATACCATACTGCCAACTCATTTTTAAAAAAAAAAACCACAGTGCTCTTCAACAAAATCATGAAAGCATAATGAAATTACAAAATCATAAAATAGCTCTGGATTTTCAACAAAGGGTTGAGTGAGGTGGCCTACAAGCTCCACTCCAACTTCATTGTTCTGAGTCCCACCCCCCTCATTTTTAATTCAGCTCCAGCCCTAACCTTGCCCTGCAATGTGTTGGCTCGGATCCCTGTGTGAACAGGAAGGCCTCCACTCACCTTTTTGGAAGGCAAAGACGCTGTCCTTGTGCTGACATGTCAAAACGATGACGGTCCAGTCCACCTCTCCTCCAGCCATGCGTTTAAAACAGGCCTCTTTGCTTTTCGCACTGCTGAGCCTGCAAATAAGGGAGCCACCTGCCAATCAAGCTCAGCTTAAAAGCCACTGATCTGAGTGACACAATTACACAAGTCCTGCCAAATCACAAGGGTGGACCCCTCCAGTATCTATTAGTGAACATGGAAAAGGGGGCTGGCATATGTCAGCCCAGTCATGCAGTTCTTGGGTCTACTGAAGAGCCAACATGATTTTTTGTTGGACTACAATTCCTATCACCACTGAACACTGGGTCATTTTTGGCTATTGCTGATGGGAGATGGAGTCCAACTACTTCTGGGGGACACCATATGGGTGCAGTGGGTGAAGAGAGCAGGGGAACCAGTGTTCCAATTGCTGTCTGCTTACGAATCTTGCTGGCTGATGAATGTGGGCTACCTGCTGTCTCACTGGACTACTGCAAGACCCTATGTCTGCCTGTAGGTAAACCTAAGTGGGTATAACTTCCCTGATGCATACATTGTTCTTTCCCACTTCCCTCCTCCTGCCCATGCAATCTCAAATATACATCGGATGCCCCTTGCGGGACGGGGGTGGGTAGGGCAGTGGTGGCTCTCCTCTGGTGCACTCTATAAACACCAGGAACATCATGGATGATGTTATATGTAAAAATAAATAATACAAAGGTTACTGCATATCACCAAAGGGCATTGCATTTATCACTCTCATACTTCACTCAAAAAGAGATTGATTCATGTTCACTTCCTCCTGGATAAAGTTTATTTATGATGATAAAGTTTTTTGGTCTCAAAGTTCCCCAGAAGGCAAGGGATCCTTGATAGGTCTGTGGGGAGCTTTGGGTCTCTGGCTTTTGTGGTCACTTCCCACCATTCTGGCAGCAAAGCAGTTGTGAAGATCCTGCTCTTTCAGCGCTTTTGCGAAGCCCTCCCATCCCAAATGAGTTGTGCATCATTCCTTCTTTCACAAGCTGAACAAATTAAGCTGAATATATAAATATAAAACATGCAGAATTAGCATGATTTATACCGGCTGCAAAATTTGTTTTTCTCTAATGCCACTGAACATAGACATAAGTGTTTTAATCAGCACTTTAAAACAGTCCTGGGCATTAACTTGGGCAGGGAAAACAAAACAAATTGTGTCAGGACTACTTGGCATTGGCATCCTGCCCCCCTGCCCAAGTAGGTGACCCTGTTTTGTACCACAGTGAAACAAAGAATTTGTGGGATCTTGTCACAGTCCCCCCCTTCACATATTTGCATTTTTGACAGGCATGTGTGCAGCCAACACCCAGGCCTTCCTAAAGGGCTCCTTGCCAACACCATCCCTGAAATTTTATCCTTTCCCAGTTCCATTGTTTAGAGAGGGGAAAAACCCACCCCACAGTCTCACCCCCGAGGGCTCAGCATCTGAAGAATTCTTGCTAAGCTTTTACATGTTTTACGTTTTTGACATTATTGTTACATTTCTATCCCACTACCTTTCCTACAAAGAGCTCATGGAAGTGTAGGTGGTTCTCCCCTCACCTCCTCATTTTTATCCTCACATCGACCCTGTGAGGTAGGTTAAGCTCAGAGAGAGAGAGAGAGGGAGACTGCCATGATTGAACGGAGTTTTGAACCCAGGTCTCCCAAGCCCTGGGAGGCCAGCACTACACACCACACGGCCATTCAGCTGCCCTTGAGGCTGCCCGTGGGGGGGGGGGACGGACATTCCCTCCCTCATATGAGCCAGGCTTCCCCTCCACCCCTCGTGGGAAGGACTTTTCGGTCCTTTCACGGGGCTTCCTTCCTGAGGCCCACTTTGCAGGTAGCGAAGCTGCTGCAGCCCGAAAGTGCATGACACGCTTACACGGGAGTAAGTCCCACGGGAGCCAAAACGACTTACTTCCGAGTAGACGTGCAGCAGAGCACGCTGGGGCTGCAAGCCCCTTAATAATATCGGATTAATCAGCCCCTCCTTAACACGCCACGACAGCTTCCTCCTCTTGCACTGGCGCTTTAACTGAGCCCTCTTTCCCCTAGATCCCCACCCCGAGATTTGCACTCTGGGAAATGTAGTCCATTCACTCACAAACCAGGGAAGGTCCATCTGCCAGTAGAACTACACTTCCCAGGAGGCGTTACGCTTCGAGTCGGGAGGGCGGGCTGCTCTTCCTTATTTAAAGGCGCAGGCCCTCCTTCGCTCACATGGGTGCCTCCTAAGCAGCGCCTGCGGCGGCGGCGATATTGCAGGATTTGAGTCAGCACCACCTTGCAATGCTAATTACTTGGAAGTTTTATACAGTATGTGTGTGCTTGCGTTTGCGCGGCCCAGTGGTCCTATACGCCTTACTTTGAAGAAAAGCCCTCTGAGTTCAGCAGGCGTTAACTCTCAACCAGATGTTCAGCCGGATCCTATGCTCACCTACTAGGAATGAGCCCCTAAGATCTTCATTGGTACCCTTGGGTGGATGCACCAGACCCTGAGCTTTTACTTATGTTATGTACAGTGGTGCCCCGCAAGACGAAATTAATTCGTTCCGCAATTTTTGTCGTCTAGCGAATTTTTCGTCTTGCGAAGCACGAAATCCCATAGGAATGCATTGAAAATCAATTAATGCGTTCCTATGGTCAAAAAAAGTCCAAACAAAGCCAAATTTGGTACAACAACAGTTTATTAACTGCTCTTTAAAGTCACACATACTGTAAAGAGCAGTTCAAAAATTTAAGGGAAAATAAATAAACTTTATAAACATGACAGAAATACATTTAAAAATCAACAAAGTACAGTATACAGACATTTTCTAAGACTCTGGGGGAGCACTTGAAGAAGGCTCCTCTTCCACTCTTTGCTTCTTGGTCAAGAACCTGTCCATTGTCTGCTGCTTCATCCGCCTTTTCAGCAGCTCCCTGAAATACGACATGACCCTCGTATCATAAAAGTTCCCAGCGTCATGTGCCACGTGCTTCTCATGGTGGTGTAGATCTGCAAAAGTCTGCACCTCCTTCCACCTCTGGCAAATGTCCCTCAGTCTTTCGGAGGACAGCCGTTCCCCAGTTGCTTCCTCCTCTTCCAGTGAGGCCTGCTCCTGCGCAGCCTCTGCCTGCAGTTCGACCAGCTCCTGGGTGGTCAGCTCGTCGTCGTGCCCCTCTACCAGCTCGCAGACGTCCTCCTCCGTGACCTCCAGGCCCATGGTCCTCCCCAAGGCAACAATGTCCTGCACCACTGTTGACTCTGGTGCATCAGAGTCACTTGGTGCCACACAGTCCGGCCACAGGTTGCGCCAAGCGCAATTCAAATTTCTCTGGCTGATCCCTTTCCAGGCCGTGTTGACCATCTTCAAGCAGGTGGCGATGTCGAAGTGGTCCTTCCAGAATTCCCGCAGGGTGATGGTGGTGCAGTCAGTCACCTCGAAGCATCGCCTGAAAAGCTCCTTGGTGTAGAGTTTTTTGAAATTGGCGATGACCTGCTGATCCATCGGCTGGAGCAGTGGCGTGGTGTTAGGCGGCAGGAACATGATGTTGATGAAGCTGAACTCCTCCAACAAGTCCACCTCAAGGCCTTTAGGATGGGCAGGAGCATTGTCCATCAGAAGCAAAACCTTCAGCGGCAGGTCGTTGTCCAGCAGGTACTGCTTGACAGCAGGGCCAAAAGCAAGATTGACCCAGTCCACAAACAGCACACGTGTGACCCAAGCCTTGCTGTTGGATCGCCACATGACACTCAGCCGCTCCTTGTCGATCTTGTGTCTCTTGAAGGCCCGTGGGTTCTCCGAGTGGTACACCAGCAGGGGCTTGATCTTCAGGTCGCCGCTTGCGTTGGCACAGAAGAGCAGGGTCAGACGGTCCTTCATGGGCTTGTGGCCAGGCAGCCTGGACTCCTCCTGAGTGATGAAAGTCCTTTTGGGCATCCTCTTCCAAAACAGCCCGGTCTCGTCGCAGTTGAAGACCTGCTGCGGAACGTAGCCCTCCGTCTTCACAAGCTCCAGGAACTCCGCTGCAAAGTCTTCAGCCGCAGGAACATCAGAACTGGCAGCCTCTCCATGCCTGACCACGCTGTGGATGCCAGATCTCGTCTTGAACCGGTCAAACCAACCTCTGCTAGCCTTGAAGACTTCTGGCTCGGCTGAGGTTCCTGGCTGATCCCGGATGAGGTCAGCATGCAAGGCCTTGGCCTTCTCACAAATGACGGCCTCAGACACTGTGTCCCCTGCACGCTGCTTCTCTTCTATCCAGATGAGCAGCAACTTCTCGACCTCCTCCAGGACAGCTGGGCGGTTCCTCACGATCCTGGTGACTCCCTTGGCTGCATCAGTCGCCATGATCTTCTCCCTCATCTTCAGGATGGTCCCGATGGTCGATGGGTTCCTGCCGTACTCCCTGGCGATGTCCGTCACACGCATTCCGCCGTCGTGCTTCCGAATGATGTCCTTCTTCATCTCCAGCGTCACCTTCTCCTTCTTCCTCTCGCCGGCCACCGCAGGAGCAGTCTTCTTGGGTCCCATGGCAGCACAGGTCCTACCTTCGTAAACTAAGAAACAGGAAAAAAAATCAGTGATGTGCTTCAAACCCAAAAAATACAAAAGCACCCAGCCACCCACCACACAGAAATTAAAACCCAGAACCAAGGCCTTGAATCCCAAGCACCCCAACCCCAAATCCAAAATCCCAAAAACCCCCAAAAAAGTTTTAAAAGTTGAGCTTACCAAATGGATGAAAGAAGTTCTGGAAAAGCTTCAGCAATCAACCACCGAAGTCCTCAGGAACCTCAAATGGCTGTAAAAAAAGTTTAGGAAAAGCTTCAAAAATCACCAATGTCTTCAAAAACCTCAACTGCTCCCACAGACACGCACCAACCCACCCATAACACAGAAATTGCAAACCCCTCCTCAACTGCTCCCCCAGCCCCTCCCCTACTGCTGCAAACCCCTCCTCAACTGCTCCCCCAGCCCCTCCCCTACTGCTGCAAACCCCTCCCCAACTGCTTCCCCACCCAGACAAAAAAAAATTCAAAAAATAACAACATGGCCAGCACTCAGAAATTCAAATTCAGAAAAAAAAATTTGAAAAAAAACAGCCATGCCTAGTGGTCACAGAAAATCATAAAAATTCCCAAAAAACCCCCACATGGTCCCAGATTTCTGCAGAAACCTCCCCCACTGTTCCCCTAGCCAGCCAGCACTCAGAAATTCAAACTCAGAAAAATTTTCAAAAAAAAACAGCCATGCCTAGTGGTCACAGAAAATCATAAAAATTCCCAAAAAAAACCCACAAGCCCCCAGATTTCTGCAGAAACCTCCCCCACTGTTCCCCTAGCCAGCCAGCACTCAGAAATTCAAACTCAGAAAAATTTTCAAAAAAAAACAGCCATGCCTAGTGGTCACAGAAAATCATAAAAATTCCCAAAAAAACCCCACAAGCCCCCAGATTTCTGCAGAAACCTCCCCCACTGTTCCCCTAGCCAGCCAGCACTCAGAAATTCAAACTCAGAAAAATTTTCAAAAATAAGCAACCTGGCACAATGGTCACAGAAAATCATAAAAATTCCCCAAAAAGGCCCACAAGCCCCCAGATTATCGCAAACCCCTTCCCAACACCAAGTCCTTGAATCCCAAACACCCCAACCCAAAATCCAAACCCCCCCAAAAAAGTTTTAAAAGTTTAACTTACCAAATGGATGAAAGAGAAGTTCTGGAAAAGTTCTGGAAAAGTTTTGGAAAATCTTCAAAAGTGAGCAAAGTCTGATAAAAGGCTACCAAACCACGTGCTAACAGTTGCTCCTCGAAGCCAAGTCGCAACTGCAGCTGCTCAAGCTAAGCACCCTTGGTTTTAACGGTTTTTACACAAAGGAAACAATGTCGCGAGACGTTTTCGTTTTGCGAAGCAAGCCCATAGGGGAATTCGTCTTGCGAGGCAAATCGCGGACAAAAAAACCTTTCGTCTAGCGAGTTTTTTGTCTTGCGAGGCATTCGTCTTGCGGGGCACTACTGTACTGAAGTTCTCACCCTGGGCCAGCAGGGGGATATTATAGATAGTTTTCACTCAGGTCCACATATGCAAATACGGAATTGAAAGTGACGTTCAGTGATTGGATAGTTACAGAAAGTTGCTACTGTTGCTTTGTAGTGGAGCTCTGTATAAGCAGGTTGGCTGAACCCTTCAGTTCAGTTCTGTTCTGGCCTGTGAATAAACAAGAGCTGTCTGAAGAATCGCTGTGTCGTCTGATATGTTCACCCACAACTTAAATATTAAAAAGTAAGTCTCTGGACCTCTGAGAAAGAAATTTAGGAGGGTACCTTTCCAAGCAAACTATGAGAGTGCCTTTGTGAAGTGAAATGAGCCAAACGCTTTTCCCACCTGTGGCCTGCGACGAGCGCGTTGTTCCGACACCAGGGGGAAATAATCCCCGGAATCTTAAAAGCGGCCGTTTCCTTCTCCCATTTAGTGTGCTTTCCCTGCCCCTTCTTATTTTCTAGCCCTTGGAATCTCCACCGTTTCCACTGCCTTTACTCCCAGGCAGCAATACTGTATGCATTTTTCTTCTCAGAAAAGTGGTCCCTAAAAGGCTTCTTCTGAGATCAGGTAGTCTCTAAAGAAAGTCATTTCTGCAAATACTACGACATAGTATGTGCAGGCGGATGTTAATGAGAAAGCCCCTCTCTCCCCCGCCCCCTCTGCAAATGTGAAAACATCTTAGGCACGTTTCCTGGTGTGCTGCAGCTGAACGGCAAGCACTCCTTAAGAATTTACTGTATTGTTAACTTGCAGCACCATAATAGATGTCTATTCAAAAGAAAGTCTCTTTGTGTTTAAGAGGCTTACTCCCAGGTAAGCGAGTATAAGATGACAGCCTAGGCTTTGGTTTAGGTTGGTGCTGGGGAAAACCAGTTTTTTTGTACCTTGAACAGCTGCATGGCAGGCAGAATTTCAACAGGTTAAGACTTTTCTGGTATGAAAAAGCCTCACCATGACCATACTTGTTCCAATTTTGTGTTATGCTCTGTCTTCCTCCCTGGCAGCCATCCCTGTGCCTTGAGTAGTACAGCCCAAAATTCAAGTCTTCAATCAAGAGGCTTTCTCAGCCTTGCCTGAAGGAGTTGAACCAGGAGTTGCACCTGGGACCTTTTACTTGCAAATCAGGTGCTCTGCCACTGAGCTGAAGCCTTTGCTCTTCATGGGTCCCCTTAGCTTGCTCAGGGGGGCAGAGCAGGCTGTCTGTGGACTTGTGAGAGTGTGTAGGTTCTGGGCTATGATTCTCAGGTCCCATCTGCACTATACATTTAAAACAGCATCTTGCTACTTTAAATGGTCATTGTTGTTCAGTCCTTTAGTCATGTCCGACTCTTCGTGACCCCATGGACCAGAGCACGCCAGGCACTCCTGTCTTCCCCTGCCTCCCGCAATTTGGTCAAACTCATGTTGGTAGTTTCAAGAACACTGTCCAACCATCTCATCTTCTGTCGTCCCCTTCTCCTTGTGCCCTCAATCTTTCCCAACATCAGGGTCTTTTCTAGGGAGTCTTCTCATGAGGTGGCCAAAGTATTTGAGCCTCAGCTTCACAATCTGTCCTTCCAGTGAGCACTCAGGGCTGATTTCCTTCAGAATGGATAGGTTTGATCTTCTTGCAGTCCATGGGACTCTCAAGAGTCTCCTCCAGCACCATAATTCAAAAGCATCAATTCTTCAGCGATCAACCTTCTTTATGGTCCAGCTCTCACTTCCATACATCACTACTTGGAAAATCATGGCTTCCCACAAAGATTTCTGGGAACTGTTGTGTTATAAAGGTACTGGGAGTTGTTAGGAGAGCTCCCCTCCCCGGAGCTGCAATTCCCAGAGTTCCTTGGGAAGAACAATTGATGTTTGAACTCACTCTGGAAACAGGAAATGTAATACAGGAGATGTATAAGTGCACGTGGGGAAACAAGTGTCGGAAGTCTCTTGTGCTAACCATGTGCTGGAGGAGCTGTCCAAAGAGTTGAGAGACAAATAATGAATGACATCCCTCCTCGCGGTAGCAAGCTTGGCTATTGCTCCATAAGATGGGACAATCTGAACACTGAAAGTGGGCATTTGGGGGCGGGGGAGTCTGCTGATTGCTCAAGAACTCCCAGATCAACTATGGGTGCTTCCAGGCAACAACCTGCTCATTGATTTGCTTGCACCCCCCCCCCACCATTCTTTTTATTGCTGTTCGTTTGGGGAAGCACGCAGCTTTGCAACAACTTCACATGAGTTCGGCAGTACTCGATGAAGGCAGTACGCTTGTAGACTGTCGCTAACTCAATCAGGCATTGGCAAATTCGGGCCTCACAATTGCTGCAGGTTAGGAGGTTTTGCACATTAAACCAAACCCTCCCCCCAAGATCGGATTTGGGTTTTTGAGACTTTTGGGTTAAGGAAAGTGCCGGGAAAATGCTCTTCCTTGCAAACAAATCCGTATAGTTCAATAAACAGCCAACCCCCGGGGTGGGGGGGGGGTGAGTGGCTCAAAGCTCCCCCACCTTTTAGAGGAGCTGTCCGTTTAGCAAACACAAACACCGAGCTCCCCGCACCCCAGTTTCCTTATCTCCATCCGCTCTCCTCGGAGGTCGGTTTACGCCGCCTTGCAAGGAAGCTCACAGCCTGGCTTTCTTGGCCACGGGTAGCGCATCCGAGGCGACAAGACCTGCTGCGCGCCGATGCCCTGAAAGAGCGCGCGCTCCTCCCGGTGCCCTTGCTAGATGCCTCGGGGCAGAGATCTCGGAAAGCCCCGGGGACGCGTCCCGCAGGGCTAGGACTAAGCTACGCAGCGGCGCCCACCCGGTCACAGAGGCAACGGCAGCCCCCTCCCTCCGCTTTCCCACCGCCGAGGCGAAGCTGACGAGAGGGCGAAGAGGCGGTCTTTTCTTCCCGCCCGGGGGGCCGAGGCAGCTGGGAGCCCCCCGCCCCTCCGCGGAGTCTCCGCCCCTCCTCCCCTCCCCTCCGACGGCCGGCCTCGCTCCCTCCTTCCCGCGCGCAGCTCGGCCGGCGGAGCGGCGCTGAGGATGGGGCGGCGGGGCGCCTGCGGAGGCAGCAGCCAGGAGCCCCGCGGCAGGACAACGACGCTGCCGCTGCTGCTGAGGAGGCCGCTGCCGCCGCCTGGTGAAGCGGGGCTGAGCTGAGCTGAGCTGGGCCCGGTGTCGCTAGTCCGCCCGCCCGCCCGCTGCCGCTGAATCCCCCCAACGCCCACCATGGATGGGGCCCGCGGCAGCCGCCGGCCGCAGAAGCAGGTAAGGGGCAGGACGACGACAACGACGACGAAGAGGAGGCCTGCGCGGGGCTGGGCAGCGAGCAGCTCCTTCCGCCGCCTTTGTCTCTCCGGCCCTCTGGGGGAGTGGACCCGGCCCGCAGCGCAGCCCAGTGGGGCGGACCGCCTGCCTGCCGCAGCGTCGCGAGGGGCTGCTGAGCTGTGGCAAAGGCCGAGGGAGGGCCCGGCCGGGGGCTGCTGCTGCTCGCTTCTCCTGCTCCGCGAGGCAAAGGGGCGCTCGGTCGCCGCCGCGCTTTCAGGGGCTTTTCCCACTCGGGAAGGCGCCGCCGCCTTGGGTTCTGCGCGCCCGGCTGCAGCCCAGAGGAGCTCTGCCTGTGAGGGGTCCCAGGTTCCGACCTGGCTTTGCCGGGATGCCGAGCCGAGCCGAGCCGGGATCTCTATTCTGGCAGGGGGGCTCTCCAACGCGGAGAGCCGGGTGGCTTGTGCCCCCGGGATCCCTCCAGCTCCTGGCTTGAAAGAGGGGCTGCCTCCGGCCGGGCCTCTTGCCGGCTGCCCCCCACGGAGACTTCCTCAGCCCCGAAATCGGTAAAGTTCGGTCTGTAACCGGCGTGTTACCTTGCCACGCTGTTCCCTCTGCATTCGGTTGCTTCTGGGCATGTGCAGAGTGGACTGCCTGCCGCAGCTGAGAGCAGTTAGAGGCAGCACCTCTCTCGGTGCCCAAGAGTTTGAAAGGGGATCGGATTGCTTCCTGAGGGCACTTCAGTGGCAGAGAGTACTGGAGCGGAAGACCCCGGGTCCAGCCCCGGAAGAGCTGCTGCCAGTCTGTGTAGGCAGTACAGGACAAGATGGATCTGACGGCAGCCTTCCTCAACTACCTGCCTTCCAGGTGTTTTGGGCTGCGCTTGACCCCAGCATCCTACAGCTGTGCTGGGTGGGAGGAGTTTCAGTCAGAAACATCTGGAGGGCACCAGACTGGGGGTCCACCCGCCCCATCTCATTCTCTGTTCCCAGCACTGGTCAGCCAGGAGTCTCAAAGAAAAGCCCCACAAACAGGACATGATGGCAACATTGCATGCCCCCAGCACCTGCTGTCCAGATGTAGACTGCCTCTGGATGTAGAGGTTTCATTTAACTGTGATGTTAGACAAACCTACAGAGGGAAGGCCTACGTCAGTGGCAATCATTGCCCCTTGAGGTGAGGGGATGCCCATAACTGATGGTTTGTTTTGCGTGATTGAACGGACTTTTATCCTTACTTAACAATCTGCTGTCAGTAAACTTCATTGCATGACCCTGAGGCCTAGTTTTTAAAAGAGCTCCGATTTCTTAACTGTGTGACTTGTATCAAATTTTTGCATCTTGATACAGAGCACCACCGAAACCTGTGTTTCAGGTCAGCCTTGTAAATGAGCTCACAAAAGTTTCTAGTCTGCTAAGAGACTGCTAACAGCCTGCCCTGGAGGATTCTCGGCTGTCTAGTAAGCAGACTGGGGGGGGGGGAGGGAGGGAGGGAGAGATCATTCTGCTGCCCTTGAGCCATTGGGCCAACCCATTTGCTTTCTGTGCTGGTAGCCACAAGGGAATTGACCTTTCTTCACAGCTCAGCACAGAAAGCAAGTGGGCTTAGATCTGCTCCTCCGCTAGCCTGTTGTTGTGTTTCTGTTTTGGCTTCCCTCTCCTCTGTGTCTACAACAAAAACCAAGCCATGCAGTGATCTCTCTCCCCACCAGCCCACTCACTTGCCAGCATGGAATTCCTTGTTGCCTATAGCGACTAGGCTTGCTATTTAAAGCTGGTTCCGATGGGTTTCTCTCTCCAGCATTTTGCACAGTGAAGACAGATAGAAAGAGTTGACACAGCTTCTCCCTGCAATTTCTGCTCTCCAGCAGCCCTTTGCCATCATGGCCTTGGCTGGCTTCCATTTCCTGAGGTATTTAAATTGGTCTTTATGCCTTTAGGAAATAACACTTCAAATGTCTTCATTTGCTGTTTGCAGTATGCACTTGTCTGCTCAGGGTTTGTGTTCCTTTTTGTTCTCATTCAGGGGCAATATGCTTTGCACTCCCCGCCCCCCATTCTTATGACTTCCATAACCCCAGGCAGAGTTGCAGTTGACTGTCAGTAGATGCAGTAGAATGGCAGCTTGTATATTTTTGAATTTGCACCTTCTTGTATTGCACTATTGCACAAATATTTCATTCCCCCCCCCAAAGGCTTTGCATAAGTTAGTTAAAGACCAGTTAAAAAGTGAGTGAATGAAGCATATCTAATCCATGATAATATTATTAATGTTCAATTAAAACCAACACTGAATTATTTGATGAAGAGGATTTTAAATCAAACGAATATATAGACAAAATGCTTCGTTATGCAGTATGCTGAATTCTTGTTCCTCTCACTATATAGAAGGATCTGGCAACTTCTGTTTCAGTGTATCTGAAGAAGTGTGCATGCACACGAAAGCTCATACCAAGAACTAACTTAGTTGGTCTTTAAGGTGCTACTGGAAGGAATTTTTTTATTTTGACTATGGCAGACCAACACGGCTACCTATCTGTATCTTGTTCCTCTGTGATACATACTATCTGAGCCTCTGCTATAGTCGTTTCAAAAGAACCTCCAAGTTTCTTTAATGGATTTTAATTCTTCCATGTAACATCTCTTTTACAGATCCTTCATTGTTGAGTAATTCTCTCTCCTGAAATTAAATACGACTTGAGTAAGATTTTCTAGATATTCTTTCACTTGCAGACATGTTGAATTTGATCATGCTGCGCTTGCTACTGCTCCCAGAAAGTTTTTCCTGTGCTGTCACTTAACAGTTTCCTGTAGTGCTCCATGATTTAGATTTCCTAAATGGATATTGAGGGAAACCAAGGAAAGGGTTAATGAAATTAGGAGGGTCCAGGGAGAGCGACATGTGGCTGGAGACCTTTAAATTAAAGCTCAGGTTTTTCCAGGATGCCAAATTCTGAGCCAGACAGCAGGTTCTGTGACTGCCCCGGAGCTGCATCGGATAGCACCCAATAAGTTGGTTGGAGTCAAAGCTGTGAGGCAACTGCATCCTAATCTCTGAGCATAGTTTATGTGATGCTTCTGTGATGGATGTGGGCCCAGAACAGAAGTGCTTAGTGAAGGAAACACTTGTGTGCCCATTGCTGCTTTTAAAACAGCACAGTATAAAATATTCTTTTATTGACATATCTGCACTGTTGGCATAGCCTCCCACTTGTTGTGTTTGTGTAACATGGTGTGCTTTGCAAAGAGTTGGGGGTCCAACCTTGTCAAGTTTCTCAGACTGCAGGTTCAAGGATTGGGCTGGAAGGGTTTTAATGAAAAAATATTAGCACCCAGTTGGCTCCCATCTTAGACTCAGGAGCCAGTTCAGACTTGCAGTTGAAAATAGGCAAGTTGATGAGCACACTTGTTTTAGTTTGTGGGCAATGCAACACACATCATGTTACCAAAACCCCTGAAGTCACTGCATGATAAAATCTGCAAGATCCCAAGCACAAAAGCGTACATGGCAGAGTAACAAGCCTGGTGGT
This sequence comes from Podarcis liolepis, assembly GCF_965112155.1. Classification (NCBI taxonomy): domain Eukaryota; kingdom Metazoa; phylum Chordata; class Lepidosauria; order Squamata; family Lacertidae; genus Podarcis; species Podarcis liolepis. The sequence goes on along the minus strand of NC_139561.1, from coordinate 54,711,582 downwards.
TTCTTTTAATTAAAATCCTGGTTGAAACCTATTACAAGATGTAAAAGGCAAAGACATTTTAGAGAGTGTGAGAAAAGTTATTGTGTAACACCAAGCTGGCTGTTGCTCCATCAATATACAGTGCTACCTCAGGTTAAGTACTTAATTCGTTCCGGAGGTCTGTACTTAACCTGAAACTGTTCTTAACCTGAAGCACCACTTTAGCTAATGGGGCCGCCGCGCCGCCGGAGCCCGATTTCTGTTCTCATCCTGAAGCAAAGTTCTTTACCTGAAGCACTATTTCTGGGTTAGCGGAGTCTTTAACCTGAAGCGTCTGTAACCTGAAGCGTATGTAACCTGAGGTACCACTGTAGACTGGCAGCCGTGGGGTATTCTGGAGCCTGCTGTGCTCCTGACGATGCCAAGGGCTGCAAACCAAACCTGCACTGAGGAGGCAGCAGCCAACTTGAGCTGCTCAGGAATTTTCTGAATTGTCTCTGGATTTTTGTTGTTTCTAGAGCATCTGTGCACACTTCACCTCCTCTTGGATGATGGGGCCTGCCACTTTGACCCATACTTTTGCAACTGCTAAGCTTGACTGCTTTGGTATGCTTCATGTGGGGCTGCCCTTGGTGATGACTTGGGAGATGCAAAATTCTGCAGCCCATCTGTTAAATGTCAGAGGGAAGAAGCAAGGAGCATCTTTTCCTCCTTCAGTTCCAGAGGAGGGGTTGGCACCACAGCTCATTGGCCCAGTTCAAGGTGCTCGTGCTTAAGCTATAAAGATTCCCATGGTCTAGTACGCAGATGCCTCTGACACAAGTCATCTCTATTGCCTTCTTTGTTTACCCAACCAGATCCTGCTTCATTAGAGCATCTGTTGCTAGGACGGCACTCTCTCCCTCTGGAGCTGAGGCTTTGTTCTTCTTATAATTTGAAAGGACTGTCACAACTTTTCCTTGCCTGCTTCTAGCACAGCCTATCCCAGTCTGGTGCCCTCTGTATCTTTTGGACTACAACTCCCATCAGTTCTCACCAGCACAGGTGTATGATGCTGGGGCGGATGGCAGTTGTGCTCTAAAATATCTGGAGGGCACCAGATGGGGGAAGGCTGCTCTAGGATTTCTCCTTGGGAGTTTTTTCTGAATGGCTGAGAACATCCTCTAGCTAACGTTTTTTTTAAAAAAAATTGTGGTTCATCAGTTGTTTGCAGTTGCCTTGAACCCATGTCAGAAAAGCAGCAAATACATATTTTTAAATAATCAATTTAAACCATTCGTGGATGGCTAAGTTCGTAGATCCAGCCCCAAGGCAGTTTCACAGGCTAGCTGAGGTGCAGTAAAAGTTTTCCCAGGGTTCTTACCTGAGAGGGGAAAAGAAAAGAGTTCAAAGTTTTTCCTCACTTTAATTGCCTCTTTATTTTCTATGTGACATCTAAATTGCAAATCTTACATCTGCATGGAGTGCAAGGGAGCCAACAACAAAAGTGCAAAATGTACTTCTGGCCTTTGGAGCATGGCCTGCAAAACCAGAGGTCAGGTTCTCGAGAAGACAGTTGATGGCCAAATTCGTATTTGGTCTTTTCAGTTGCTGTTGCAGTTAAGAGGCCTCCTTGCTCTTTGTATGTGTGTGAGAGACAATGCTTCTAGGGGTACTGATGGACAAGTGTGTGATCTGCATTGCACGCAGATCTGTTTATGTGCAGTGCTTTTGTAGAGATCTGGATGGCACAAGAGCCATCTTAGTTAACTTCAGTGCAACACAAAGTCATCGTTTTTTAGCTGCAGATTCTTGCGGGGGTCGTTAGGTCTGACTATATAGGTGCCTCCCCCCCCTTTTCTAGATCTGTGTGCCAGAGCTCCAGAGGAGAGGACAATGAAAATGTTAAAAGCTCACGCTGGACAGCGGCAGCCACACATTCTACCTGCATAAATTACAGTGGTACCTCGGGTTACATACGCTTCACGTTACAGACTCCGCTAACCCAGAAATAGTACCTCTGGTTAAGAACTTTGCTTCAGGATGAGAACAGAAATCATGCTCTGGCAGCGCGGCAGCAGCAGCAGGCCCCATTAGCTAAAGTGGTGCTTCAGATTAAGAACAGTTTCAGGTTAAGGACAGACCTCCAGAACGAATTAAGTACTTAACCCGAGGTACCACTGTACTTTAAACTGTACAATTGAATCTCTGTTCTGTGGTGCCCAGTGTGATATAGTGGGCAGTTAATTATAATTGCAACAGTTAAACTTGAAGGATAATCCAGTTGGACACAACTCACTTAACAACAACAACACCACCACCAACAACATTATTATTATCATCATCATCATCATCTAAAATGAGCTGGAGAAATCTATACTCAGGCAGTGTTACTATGTATGGCCCAGATTTCTGAAACTTCTCAATATGTATGAAAATCCCCAGGCACTCACTCTCTGTCCAGAAACCTTTTAAAAGGGTTTCATTATTGGTTTCATTGGCCCACACAGACTTAAGAGGAGGAGGAGCCCTTTCAAGAGCACAGAGAACTGAGGAATGAGGGGGGCACATGGGAAAGGTTCCTGCCCATTTAGCAGCCACTTTCCTTCAGGTACTGTGAGGTTTGCGGTTTTGCTATTCATGCAGCCTCTCTTCAGTCTCCTGATTTTCCTGTGGATAGAGCGTAGGCTCTTGGCTCGGTTTGGCTGCCACCGCCACTGCCTCCTGCTTCTGTGAGCAGCCAAGCCTTGTTCATCTACACAGGAGGATGTGGAGTAAGCCTGAATCATGTGGTCAGCCTGCAAAAGTGACTTCATTGGAAAGTTTAAATACCAACGGTTACTTCAAACCCCTTACTTGCATTGTAACTCCTGCCCCCAGTCAGAGAGTGTTTTAAGTAAAGAGGGAGCTGAAAACATTACCAGAGTGTAATCCTCTCTTAGAATGAGACTGTTCCAATTCTAAAGCGACTTGGTGTGTGAAGTTCCTTCTGGCCAGCACCACATCTCAATCTGTTTGCCGGTCCCCACTCACTCAGTGTAGGAACTCCATGCAAATGAAATGTCAGGGTTTGTTTCAGCATAAGCTTTATTTAAGTTGTAAACCACCCTGTGATCTGCAGATAAAGGGCAGTATAAAAAAATAATAATTACTCATAATCCTAATAATACATTTTATTCTATAGCCCACTCTTTCTCTATGAAGCTGAAGGTGAAGAATCTGCTTCCTCCATCTCTTCCATTTTATCGTTGTGCCAATCTGCATATTGTATCGCATCCTATAAGAAGAGCCCTGCAGCTGGATTTGACCAGAGGTCCTTCAAGGTCAGCCTCCCCCCATCCCTCTTGGTAGACGCTCTTTCTGACTGCCCCCCCCACTTGCCCTCTCTCTCTCCCTGGGCCAAGGCCTTGCCAAGCTGCCTCGGATTTATCTGTGGTTGGCTCAAATTCCCCCTCAATTGGCAGTTTCCTTTCCACCTGGTGGAGTCCGCAGGCTGATATCCAGCCAATGGAAGGGTTTCAACGGCTCCAGCAGAGCTGCTTCTTGCTGCAGTGCAGCACCATGAAAAGGAGGTGGGGTTCCTCCTCCTCACAGAAAGTATGCCAGATGCACGATCAAGTCTAGTGTTGCTTGTTTGCAGCAACTGTTATGAGAAAAAGGAGGAACCTCCTCTTAAGTGATGGCACAATGGATTCAGTATGCAGCATGGGCCCTCTGGAGAAGGTGACTGTTTCTGTAGAAACTGTTATAGGCTGCTAACCCTCTGTGATCTTCCACCACCCCTTCCCTACCAGACGTCCAAGCTCAGTGCTTATATTGGGGAAACACATGTTTTCGGAATGAAAATTGAAGAAGGGCTTCCCTTTTGGCACCCAGCAAAATCATTTGGCCTAAAGGAGCCATCCCCTCTGTTCTTGCTGGACAGAAGAAGGAAGTCCAGGGCAGCGAGGCCAGATCATCCAGTCTGCATGAGGGGACAGTTCATTTGCACCTAGTGTCCAGCATATGGAATGAGAGAGAGGGCAAACTGATAATGAAGCAGTAGGCCCAGAATGCATCAAACTGCATTTAAGAGCAAGTTTTAGCTCCCAGGATTCTTCATGAAAGTGATGGAGAAGAGCAGAAAAGTTGCATTGTAATCACCATAAGCCTGTTCCATGCTGGAGGCTGGATTGAGCCTTCAGGAAGCAAAAGAACTGAGAGTACCCAGTGCAGCTGATTCTGGTCAGCAGCCGTCAACATGACCCCTGCATCCCAGGGCAGGAAATGCCTGTAGTTGCTCTGATAAGGTGGCTGTTTAGAAGGCCCAATTTAGACCAGGCCCAATTTTTGCTTTTCCTTTTTTGAGGGCCACTTCCTTTCTTAGCCTCTTTTCTTTTGCTGCAGCTCTCACCTGAATGGAGGGCGATCCTGAGTGCATCTTTCTTGACAACAGGCTCAGACTCTGGGCTCATCTACACCTCCATTTGCCACACTGCTTTCCCCCAGGAAAACACATGGTTTAGTGCTGAATCGGAACAATGGGTGCATTCTTCTTGAAGCTGTCAAGCTGTGAAAATCATGTCCACTGTCCCCCTAGAAGGTCCAAAACCATTTTGGGATTCAGGAAGGGTAGCTTTGGATATTGTCAGGAGATGGTTTGTTAAGATACTTGCAAGAATTTTGCCAGCTGCAGCTTAATAATCAAGATGCCTCGATAGTTTCCGCAATCCGTTCTATCATCTTTTCTAAAAAAGAGACTGATAATTTTGGTATGCCTAAAGTCTGCTGGGATCTCCTCTCTCTCCCAGATTTTTATGATGAGCTTGCAAAGTTGTGTAAGCACAATTCTGTCCACTTTGAAGACTATGGCAGGTATCCCATCAGGTCCGCTGGCTTTGTTGTTTTTCATTTGTTTAATGGTTTTGGAGATACCGCAAGCTCATCTCTAATTTGTTTTTGAGAATTTGTGAGAGGACCTCAGCAGCTACAGGGGAGTTGCAGCTAAGGAGATGCTGGCAATGTTCTTTACAGTGCAGTGCAATAGCTTCTTTATCTTTTAGAAGTGTGGTACTGTCTGTTGAGAGTAGGGGGCCTATGCCATGATTTATTGACCCATAGAAGGTCTTTGTGGCCTTAAAGAAACTCTGTGCATCATAAGTGTCAGCTAAGTACTGGATCTCTTGAGCTTTTTTTTTTTTTATCCACCTCCTGTTCTTTAGTTCTCTGGTTCTTCATTGAACCTCGGCATTAGCGTTGGCATAGGGTTTTTTTCTTAGTGGCACAGTTTCTATCTCTTTGCCAGATTTGAAAGGCCTTCCTTTTCTTGTCAATAATATGGTCAATCTCACTGTCACTCTCATCAAACCAGTTTCTTGGTTTGGTATCCAATAGTTTGTTCACAGGCTGCAATAATGGATTTTTTAGCTTGGTCCAGTGTTTCTTGATGTTATCGGGGATCTTCCTCAATATCAAAGTAGTTTCCTGGATCTTCCTCTGTTCTCCGCCTGCTCCACTGAAAATAAGTATTTGTAAACAAACACAACACCTGTACAAAGCATGCAAAAGGGATTCAGCTAATCTTAGAATGTCGTTTAACATGCTCTGTAGAATCAGGAGTTACTTTTGGAAGTGTCAAAAGAAACGTGGTTATCCTATGTGCTATGTAAGGAGTTTCCCGAAAGACAGATTGCTGATGGGGGAAAAGAGGTTCTGCATCCTGTTATTTATGCATGAGACAGACTGGAACCATTATTATTTTTTAATTGTCTTGCTTGTGGAATCATCATGTTAATTTGGTTTTTCAGCTGACCGCACCCTGCCAAAGTTGCAAGATCCAGCTTTGCATTGCGTAGCCCAAGGCACTTTTCCAGTACTTAGGCATCTCCACTTTCACTGCTGTTAGCACCAAGTCTTTTGTAAATAGAGAATGTTGTTGATAGCAGATTGGGGTAATAAAATAAGAGCTGGAAGGGGCCTTGAAGGCCCTCTGGCCCTACCCCATGCTGTTTGCCAGATCTGCAATGCAGGATCCAGGTGAAGGCTCCCTGGCAGGTGGCCCAGCCAGCCACAGACAGCCTGTTCCCCTATTGAAAAATAGCTTTTCCCATTAGCATAGCTGAAACCTGCTTCCATGCAATTTCTGCCACTTGGTTCTAGGCAGCTCTCATGGGATCCCCACTCCCATTGGAAACCCCTCTTTGCCAGGCTAACCATAGCCCAGCTCTTTCCACTGTTCCTCAGAGGGGTCCCTGGCCACCATCCTGGTCTTCCTCTTCTGGGCACACTCTATTTGGCCAACGCCCTCTTTTAAAAAATTCATTTCAAGTTTTTCTTTTTGATGTTTTATGCAGGTAACCCTTTGAGTGCTGGGCGGGTGGGTAAAAAAAATGTTGAGGAGGGTGTGCACAGTCACTTGACATGACTTCCAGAGTGTCCTTCATACAGCCTTAAGGAAACATGTCCATATATGAGATTGATACACCTGAGACCTTTCCATCTTGTCTTAATTTGTGGAAAGCTGCTTCCTCATATGCAACACAGTCAAGTCACATCCTCAAGCCATTGCACTATTGAACTGGGCAGAGGGTGGCTGTTCTTTCCAGTCCTGGAATAAGAGCCGGTTAGCCACCGTGACTGTACGTAGGAGCCAGTCACATTCTCCATCAGTCATTGCTATCTTCTTTTTAAAAGAACCCCAAGATATGAATCAGGCTTCAGACTGTTACAAAAGAAATCGCATTAAAGAATTTTCTCCTGAGTACTAAAACTGGATGGACTGCACAGTCCTTCCATGTAAAAATCCATTGTGGTGATCACAAGCGTTCTCCATTACTGCAATATACTTTGTGGGAGTGGGGTGGCTAATATTGTTAAACAACTGGGAGTAAAAAAGCATTGCCTGAATCCTTCTGCCCACCTTCAATCTAGATCTAGAGGACTTGATGCCCTTTAACAAACTCCCACCGCAGAGAAAACTGGCGTGTTGAGGCATGCCCTGCCATGCTAGCTTTTGTATATGCATGGTGGCTGTGTTGTGGTTTTGGTCTCTTTGCCAGTACTGCAGAACCAACTTCAAGAAGGTGCTGCCTATCTGAGCCGTTTAAATATCCATAATCCATAGCCAGATGTGGTTAGTGGCAGCAGCATACATAGCTTTTGAGGTGCAGTGAGTGGGTGGGGAGAGATGCTTCAAGTGATTTTTCTTGCCCCAAGTCCCCCTTTTGTAAGCCGCTCTGGGGATTTTGCTGAGGGGTGGGAAGTGCAAATCCCTAACTGCTTCCAGCTGTGCCAGAGCTGCTTTTGCAGCAAATCTCTCTCCCATTGCAGGGATTACCCTGGATTCCTCCAGCTGCTGTTTTAAGAAGGAGCCCATAAAGAGAAGAGCTTGCTTTGCCTCTTGGCAGATAATGTAAGGGGAGGGGCTAAATCCAGGCAGGAGGAGGGAGAGGGTATCATGGATACAAGCTGGAGCAATTGATGGCTGTTGGGTGGGCATCAGAGTGACCTGCTGGAGGAAGAGGTGGAAGAGGAGGAGGAGGACAGGAGGACATGAGATGCTGAGTAGAGGAGACTGAGAGTTGTCCTCTTCAGTCTTGAAATTCAAAATGTGCTGGTGAAGGGGAGCCCTTGAAGGGTCATCACAGGTCAGTGGGAAACAGCAAAAACCTAACACCTCTGAGCCAGGAGAGGAGAGCATTTTCATGTTAAGGACTGCATTTCTTTGGGTGGCACATGTAAACTATTATGGGCCAGATCCTGGACCATACTTTCTCTTGCTCTTTTTCTGCATACATTCCAATTATTTCCTGTTGTGGAGCTAAATCATTGAGCTTATTTTTGCCTTTTGGCCATGCCTTGTTAAGCTATTCAGTTAGTGAGTTGCTTGACCAGCTTGACATCCTTTAGGATTCAGGTCACTTTCCAGGCGCTGCAGCAGTTAAATCTCTGGGTGGGGGAGGGGATCCATTTCGCCTAGTGCACGTGTAGGTAAATGTGTGCTGGCTCCACACGGAAACTGGAGGTGCTTTTTGCCAGTTCGTCTGCTGAATTGGTTGATAAACCTCCTGATTCTAGGGCATAATGGTTGACTCGCAGGTCCTTAAGAAGAAAAACAACCTTGCCTTTAAATACATTACAGGCAGGGTAGTGTTGGAAAGAATAAAGGGAGCATACGGCTTTGTGGGGCAGGGAAGCTTCCCCCAGCCTGGTGCCCTCTTGATATTTTGGACTGCAACTCAAAAGAAGGGATTGTGAGGAGCTCCAGATGGAGAATGAGCAGCAAAGTGGCAAGTGCAGCTCGGTGTAACAACTGTGAAGTGATGCACGTTGGGGCAAAAAGATATTGATTTCACAGCTACGCTCCCAGGGTGGTGACTGACCAGGAATGAAACCTTGGGGTCACAGTACATAACTCAACGAAGATGTCACCCCAGTGTACACCATTTGTGGAAAAGGCATATTCTATGCTAGGGATCATTAAATTAAACTGCCAATATCATCATGCCACTACAGTATACAAATCTATGGTGTGATCGCAGTTGGAATGCTGTATCCAGTTCTGGTTGTCTCACCTCAAAAAGGATATCGTAGGGTTGGAAAAAGGTTCAGCAAAGGGAAACCAAAATGATCAAGAGGATGGGAGTGACTCCCCTAGGAAGAAATGTTTCAGCATTTGAGTCTTTTTAGTTTTAGAGAAAAGGTGAGTAAGAAGCAACATGATGACAGTTTATAAAATTACTCATGGCTTGGAGAAAGCAGATAGAGCTAAGTTTTTCTTTCATAACACTAGGACTAGGTTGGAAGTCGACCAGGTTACTCATAATAGTTTTATTGTACCTAGAATATTTTTGTATATTTTTAATTGATATGTATTAATTATTTTAAGCAGTCTTGGAAATTTTATTGACAGGTGAAGTATAAATTCCTATAAAAAGAAATAAATAATTGTGGTTTTTTCTACCTATTCTGAGGCATGCAATGGTATTTTGGTAGCCAAGATTTCTTGCCAAACTAAACTATATCGATTTCATTGACTATTTCAGATAACAAGGTAATCCTAGGATCCATTCCTATTAGGTATCAAAGTATCTTAGCAGAATTTACAAAACATATTGCTGTCACTTCCATATATTGCTGTCACTTCCACCTCCCCCACCCCACCCCAGGTGTGTATGAAGCTATTTAGCAAATTTGTGTGTTTGGACTTTCTTAAGAGTGAAGGCATAACTTACCTTTGTTCATTGAACCTGAGTGCCCAGGTCATTCTTATTGCTTAAGAACTTTAGGAGTGCCCCGCTGAATCAGGCCAAAGAGATGGGTCCCAGGAAATGGCAAGTTCCAAGCAGTCCTGACCAATCATTTGTTTTCCATGAAACACCTCAGTTTCTCAGCTAGTAATTTTACCACCTGTAGCCAGGACTCTCCTTCACTGGAGGCTTTTAAGTGGAGGTTGGATGGCCATCTATAATGGGTGCTTTAGTTGAGATTCCTGCATTGCAGGGGGTTGGACTAGATGACTCAGAGGTCCCTTAAAACTCTACAGTTCTGTGAATTGTGTCTCAGTCTTAAAGCTAACTTCAAGATCTACCAAGACTAGCATCTAGCATTCTGTAAAATGTATGATAACCTTTGTAGCTATGAGCCCTGTTTACTGTAGGAACTGCTATCATCGACAGGCACGCTGTGGTCAATGTTAGCTTATTGTTCGTTTGAAACAGGCAACTTCAAAACTTCACAGCTGGAGGAGGGATAAGGAGGAGAGAGAGGCTGCAGGGCTCAAGCAGCCCTTGCGTGTGTAGCCCTTAACTTGGATGGCTGAGGTTTTTGTCTGCATGAGGACAGGGCTTTTTCATGGAATGTACTCGGCAGTTACCAAATCGGGAGTTTTTCATCAGACATACAATAAAAACAAGACAAAACAGATAAACAACCCTTGCAACAATTCCAACAAATCACAAAGGGCACACGTTTTGTATAAAGGTCATTTGTTAATCTGAGGAAGGCAGGCGAGGTGAAGAATCTTTAATATCAGAGGTCGCAGGAATGTCTGGGAAGCAAGGCAGCTGGTCTGCAGTTGAAGTCCGGAGTGAACAATAGGAGACCTTTGGTTCTCCTCTCAGAATCTTTTGACTTTGAGACCTGAGTGCATCCTGAAGCTGTCACTTTTATGCCACTGAATATCATTCAAGCAATTTATTGCACTATAAAATAATTTGCATATACAGTGGTACCTTGGTTTAAGAACAGTCTGGTTTAAGAACGATTTGGTTTACAAACTCCACAAAACCAGAAATAGTGTCTTGGTTTGTGAACTTTACCTCGGTCTAAGAATGGAATCCAAACGGTGGAAGGGCACCAGCGGCGGGAGGCCTCACTAGGGAAAGCGTGCCTTGGTTTAAGAATGGTTTTGGTTTAAGAATGGACTTCCAGAACAGATTAAGTTTGTAAACCAAGGTACCTTCCTCTCTTTTTTTAAAAAAAATAATATTTATTAGAAGTTTAAGAATTACAGAAAAAAGAAGAAAAGAAAACAACAAAAAATTTGACAAGACATACATTACAATACATTAAAAAAGCATAAAAAACAATACAATACAGCAAAAAAACACACAATAATATTAAAACACACATCCAATGTTCCATATCTTTATCTTTCATTTACTTGTTTCATCGACCTCCTCACACCTCCCTTTTTGTATTCTAATTTAATTAATTGTTTCAGCAAATTCTTTCCATCTTTCTCAATTTTTGTTATATAATTTATCTTAACGGTCTAACCTATTAATTAACTCAGCAAATCCTTTCCATCTTTCACTATATTCTGTCATTCAATTTACCTTAATTTATTTTAACTTTATCTTACCATAAAAAACCTTAAAACTTAATACTTATTTGTACATGACTCCTTATATCATTTCTACTAAAGCCAAATAGTTTCATTCCAACATTTTTCCTAATACTCGTTAATTTTAGACTAATTCTCAAAATAATTTTTTTAAAACTTTCTTCCAATCTTCATCCAATGTCTCTTCTTCCTGGTCTCGGGTTTTGTCAGTCCTTCTTGTCCATTCCATCTAGTCCATCAGCCTGGTGATCTTATGTCCGAGGCTCTTAAGTCTTTTCCATGTCCCTTCTGCAGATCATCTTCTTGTTTATACCTGCACTTTACTTTGTCTTTTGTTGATCTTTTTCTTAATTTCTTTCCATTCTCATTGGGGGGTAGGCCTCGGGGGAACTCCAATCCAAAAATATCTCCATCTCCCCTCAGCAGATCAGCCCATTCCCCACAGTCCCATTCCCCACAGTCAACGCTGTAATCCAGAAAGTATTTAAGAGCATGTTTCAAAGTCCCTCCAAAATTAAGAGCCCTCACAACTCCAGACCCCCCCGGTCCACTCCAGATTCAAACTTCAAGAACAGCGGCTTATGCTCCTGCAAGGCCTCGAGTCTCTCCATTTGTGTTACTTGAGGTTCAACAGCAACCTCCTCCATTATCTTCTGCACTTGCACTTGCCCTGTCAAAACAGGTTCCTGGGTTGGTTCCTGAATGGTTTCTATATGGGTATTCGCCGTTTGTCCAAAGTTTTTGACTGCAACAGTCATCAAATCCATCTTCTCATGCATCTGCTCCAGCAAAGCGCTTGTCTTGCAAAAAGCAAGCACCAAAACTTCTTCTAAACACATTTTTATTCAAGGTCAGAGTCTGGTCTCACGATCCTAATCTCCACAGCTGTGAAATCCCCAGATCGACTCCAGCAACAATTTAACAAGCTCCCTCTAGAGGAGACAATTTCTATTTGTCTCCATCTTTTGAAAGCAGAACCAACAAAAGAAAATTACTTTCATTTTTCAAATATTTTGTTTCTTTTGAATTCAAAAGGCAACATTGGAATCAATTTGTTTCTCTTTTTTAACTATCTGTCAAAAGACGTTCCATTCACAGACAATGAACTTCTCCATAAATTTCTGTCTCTGACACCCCGTTCCCAGGTTTGAGACGGTGGGAATTTATCTTTCTTTACACTCTCTCCTGCAGGCTTGAACAATAAAAAATCCCCCCCCCCTTTTCTCCTGCTTCCAAGAGGGGTTTTGGTGGTAATAACTGAAGGAGATTTAGACCTTTATATACGACTTTCCAGACTTTAGCTTGTAAAGTTTTTGCTTCAATCTATTTACAAAAACTGGAGGCGGACTTCCTGTTTAGAACCCTCCCGCTTCAGTGCCAAATTAAAATGTTTCTTAATCCAATTTCCGTTCTACTCACGGGTACTTGTTTAGAGTCCAATTGTCCACAGGAAAAAGTCAGCACTCTCCGGCAACGGCTGTGCGGCTTCACTCCGTAAAAGTAGCGGTTGATTCAAAACACCGCGCCACTCACCCCACGTCACTTTGGATCCCTGAAAAAGGGTTTCCCTGCGAGTAGGGGAGGCGCTCCTGGTGTCAGCCGAATCCCACGTTCCCAGGCTTCCTCCACCTGGGATTTTTAAAGGTCCCTGCCTTCGCCGCGGTGGCAAGACCCGATTTTCACAGAGCGGGTTCCTCTCGGTCAGAGGAACTCCGCCATTGCCGATGGCGCTAACCCAGAAGTCCTCCAAGGTACCTCCCTCTCTCTCTCACCGTGTGTGTGTGTGTGTGTGTGTGTGTGTGTGTTATACAGAAACAATTGACACAGACTTTCATAAAGCGCACACTAGCAGTAGCTCAGTTTCGAAAGTGTGGAAGCTTACAGGCCAAGCTTGCCAGTTCTAAAAGCAGAGGCAGAAATGCAAAGCCAGACCTAGATGGGGTAAAATTGGGCAAGTTGGAGAAAGAAGCTTGAAGCAAGGAGGAGTGACAGGTGAGGTGAGGAGATGAAATGGATGGTGACTGGGGCTGTTTGCTGCCGGAAGAGAAATGGAAGTTTCCAGAGGAGGAAGAAGGCTTTTGGGTATTGACTTTGTGAGGCATAGGCATTAGGTAAGATTCGGGCAAGAATGGAAAGAAAGCTGTGGGAGACTTGGGGGGCATGGCTGGCGAATGGGCAAGTTATATACCAGCAAAAAAGCAGAAGTGCAGATGAGGAAGGAGCAAAGGGCAAAGCAAAGAGCAGATCTCCGAAAGCAAGATTGGGGAAAGGGGGGCTGAGAGTGAGCTAAAGCTGGTAGTCCTGTAGGAGAGAGATTGGGGGCAAGAGGGAAAATATAGAATTTGGCCAGCTAATGGTCCATACACTGTGGCATTCATCACAGTGGTTTAGTCATGCTGGCCACATGACCTGGAAAGCTGTCTGTGGACAAATGGGAGGTGAGCACCGCTCCCCATAGTCACCTTGGACTGGGCTTAGCCATCCAGGGGTCCTTTACCTTACCTTTTGCCTTACTTCTGCAAAGATGAAGACTTGGTGGTGGGGCTGAGAAGAGACAAAAACGGGTTTCCACACGTAATGTCGTTGTTTGTGAAATGAGTGAGGTTTCTTCAGGGGTTCCAAAGGTTCCCAGCTGCTAAGGCAAAAAGCAGTTATTTTTATGCCCAAGATAAGGGTTTCATGATGTAAATAAAAGCAAAGACTTGCAATCCATTTTTTCCTGTCTACTCCAACTCCCTGGATTCAGAGATTGTTTCCTTGGTTAAAGGCCTTGGTCCAACAAAAGAAAGGGTAAAACCAACCTGTGCTGCAACCACCCTTTTCTGTTGCTTCTAAGTGGGGGACTTGGTTTTTCAATTTAACAAGCAATTCAGAAGGAGCCACAGGTGTGGGGGCTGAGACAGTGTTGTAGATGCTCCTCCACCAGGCTTTTGGTTATGACTCAAGCTGCTCCAATCTCTTTGTATGCCTAGAATTTCAGCTGCCATAATCTCAATCAAGTTGATCTCATAACAGTGGCTATATTAAAAAATAATACACCAGGAGACTCACTGACTTAAGTAAGGGGCAGCTTCATTAGGGGTTGATTCTTGTGAAAAGCAACATGCTTGCTGCAGAATGAATAGAGCATTGGTCAGAATAATGGACATACTGTGTGTTTGCATGTAAGTGGGGCAGACAATGAAATGCAGAGGCTCTTGTCCTTCTATTGACAAAGTCGGCCTTGAACTCTTGCCAGTGAATCCTCTCTGTGAGTTTTCTGTTTGAGCCAGAGGAAGACTTCCTTTGTTTTAGGGAAGAAAAGAATCTGTGTCTTTTCCTATTGCAGTAAATTAAACAGATTCTTATTAGGAGTCCTCCCCTCCTCCCCTAACAGAGTTGTGGGGCCTCTCAGCCTCATATATAACAGCGTAGTGATTTGACCCTCTCACTGGTACATTTGTAACATAAATTGGCACCTCACTGGAGGGTGATTTTAGGAGTTAGCATCCTCTTCGGACCTGGAGCTTAAGGACCACTTAGTAATTCTAATTTATGTTTGCTCAAATGAATCGTTCTGAGGTGTCCCCCCTCAAATTTGAGGTGCTGTGTTCTGGAGACTGTTGTGCAATTGGTGATCAGCTGAGTGTGGAAATGTCATTGCATCTAACTTCTGGGTTTTTCCACATCTGCCTGGAGAGGTTCTCCCTAGCTATTCTAGGCTGCACCAACAGAAGCACTGTGTCCACATCAAGGGAAGAAATAAAAGGTAAAGGTACCCCTGACCTGACCGTTAGCTCCAGTTGCGGAAGACTTTGGGGTTGCACATTCATCTCGCTCTATATGCTGAGGGAGCCGGCGTTTGTCCACAGACAGCTTCCGGGTCATGTGGCCAGCATGACTAAGCCGCTCCTGGCAAACCAGAGCAGCGCACAGAAACGGCGTTTACCTTCCCGCCAGAGCAGTACCTATTTATCTACTTGCACTTTGACGTGCTTTCAAACTGCTAGGTGGGCAGGAGCTGTGACTGAACAATGGGAGCTCACCCAGTCGCGGGGATTCGAACCGGCAACCTTCTGATCAGCAAGTCCTAGGCTCTGTGGTTTAGACCACAGCACCACCCACGTCCCTAAGGAATAGTACTGCTCTATTCTGTCTTGGTCAGATCCTACCTGTTGTACTGTGTCCAGTTCTGGGCACCACAATTTAAAAAGGATATGGACAAGCTGGGACATGTGTGAGGGAGGGTGACTAAGCTGGTAAAGGGTCTGGAAGCCAAGCATTGTGAGGAAATGTTGAAGCAGATGGGCATGTTTAGCCTGGAAAAGGGGAGAAGATTTAAGAAGAAATACAGTGGTGCCCCGCAAGACAAATGCCTCGCAAGACGGAAAACCCGCTAGACGAAAGGGTTTTCCGTTTTTGAGCTGCTTCGCAAGACGATTTTCCCTATGGGCTTGCTTTGCAAGACGAAAACGTTTTGCAAGTGTTCCGATTTTTTTCCGCTCCCCCCCCTTTTTCTAAGCCGCTAATAGCCTTTTAGCCGCTAATCCGCTAAGCCTTTAATAGCCGCTAAGCCTTTAATAGCCGCTAAACCGCTAATAGCGCTAATCCACTAAGCCGCTAATAGGGTTGCTTCACAAGACGAAAAAACCGCTAGACGAAGAGACTCGCGGAACGGATCAATTTCGTCTTGCGAGGCACCACTGTATGATAGGCATCTTCAAATATCTCAAGGGCTGTCACATGGAAGATGGAGCAAGCTTGTTTACTCCTGCTCTGGAAGGTAGGACCCAAACCCATGGATTCAAGTTACAAGAAAGGAGATTCTGAGCAAACATCATGAAGAACTTTCTGATGGTAAGAGCTGTTTGACAGTGAAATGGACTCCCTTGGAAAGGGTGGATGTCTGCCATGGATGCTTTAGTTGAGATTCCTGCATTGCAGGGATTTAGACTAGATTCTAGGATTCTGTGATTCTTTGGAGAAGTGTTTCAGGGAGGTGGGTTTGGAATACGGCTGTGGGTCATATTGTTTTGGATGCCATTGGGCAGTTTGAGGTGACCAGTCACTGCTTCCTTCCTGCCTCCTTGTGAAAGGGATGTTTATGAATCTGATACACAGCAGCCTGCAGTATTGGCTGCTGTTGGAGTGTCAGAACTGATCCAAGGCCAGGCTGGTTTGGGAAAGATGGGTTGTTTGTCCTATTTGATTAAAATAAAGGAGCAAGCTTAGTTTGTGGATGTGCTGTTCTTTTCTGCAGAATTCCAATATGTGATTCTAGGAGAATGACCAAAACCAGCTGGATGTCATGTTGTGGGCCAATGGCTGCTTTTATTTTAGAAGAGCATGTTCCTATCCCTGGGGTTCAGGCCTTACTAGCAAAAGGACATGATGCAAGACAGTGAGAAATGCAAAATTATGCCAGAAAGTGCCCAGAGCTGGGGGTGTGGTTCTTCTACTTTGAAAGGCAGTTCTAACTTGAAGCCTGACGCCCCCAGCCTGCAATACATTTGCACAACAGAGGGGGGTAGGTCCAGGAAAAGGGCTTTTCTTCAACCTTCTGCGTTAGTTCTAGGAGACCAGTGTGGCAATCTGAGACTTTGACCACAAAGATTTATAGTGGATTTCTATTCATGGCACAATTGATACAAGGGAGAGAAGAAGCCCATGGAAAGCAGTCTGCTCTTTTTGTTATTGTGGTACTCTGGGGTGCGACTGGCTTGAGCTATCTGTAGTGGTCCTTCATTGTCTATCCTGCAGGAGAGGACTATTTCGCACAAGTTCCCTGTTTCTTACAGGAGGGGAGGGGGGGTTGCATTGATCAGATGTTGCAACCAAGAATTTGCCTTCCCTGAGGGCTGTTGGAGCAAATTGGGGGGCGGGGGGGTGTGTGCCTTCCACCAGGCACCCTTGAGCTGAGGCTTCCTCCCTCTTGCTGACCTTTGACAATTCTTCTTTTACATATGTATCATTTTAAAATCCTCCTCTTTCTCTCCAGTTTCAGGGCTTTGTTGCAGCAGAACCTTTTCTGGGCCAGCAAGTGGAGAGGAAAAGATTGCCAAGGGATTATTTAAAAGCCTAAGCAGCTGAGGAGGAGGAGGAGGTTGAGCCACGGGGACACTGCACTTCCACGTCTGCCAGATGCCAAATTGGAGAGGAAGTTGCAGGGCTGAGCGGGAGCTGCGTCTGCAGACTGAGCGTGTGTGGCGGAGGGCGGAGAGAGTGCCTGGGACACCCAAGCGGCGGCTGTCCCCGGGCAGCGCTGATCCAGATGTGCAGCTGCCAGCTCAGAGGCGAGGTCCTGGGATGGGAACTGGCAGGAGCTTCCCGTCTGCTGGAGTGGTGGTGCTGAGGGAACGTGGCTCATTAACCCCGAGGATGGAGCTGCTCTGATACTTGGCAAACAGCTGCTTTCTCTTTCTCCGGCTGGGATGCAGAGCCTTGAAATGTGTGCCCAGGAGCAAACAGGACCATGGCGTTCTCCTTTGTATTAGGACAGGCTCTCCCCCTCCTCTCAGGAAGGAAAAGTACTCAGGCAGAGTTGGGGACCTAGTTTGCTGGGATAACCTGTGGAAACGGCTCTCTCTTGAGTCAAACAGTGGAAGAGAGCACAGGCTGCTCTTATTTTGCTCTTCTGTGGCCCAAATTCTGTATGCAAAAGGCTTGGGCGGTGCCATAGAGGTTGTGACTGATGTAAGAAGAACCCAAAGAGAGGCTACCTGGGATGGTCTGTTCCAAACACCTGCCTGCATTTTCATGACTAAGTTGGTCTCTGCAGCACCTGGAGAACTGTGAGGGTTCCCAGAGGAAGCTTTTGAGAAGCCAAACACTTTCTCTGCCAGCTTTCCCCCCTGCCTTTTTTTCTGTTGCAAGAGAGACACAGGCCAAGTGACCCTTCCTGGCCTTCCCTCCCCTCCCATACCCACCATGAAGTTTTCGCTGCGCTTCTGGTTCCTCTCCACGGCTTTCCTGCTCGTCTTCATCATGTCCCTCCTTTTCACCTACTCCCACCACAGCATCGCCTACCTAGACCCCAATGGGCTGAACGGCATCCACCGGGTGAAGCTTGTTCCAGGCTACGCAGGTATGCAGCGCCTCAGCAAGGAGGGGCTCTTTGTACGGAGCTGCACCTGTCACAGGTGCATGGTGGACGTGAGTGACTCAGAGTGGTTCGACACCCGCTATGACAGTAACATCTCCCCAGTGTGGACCAAAGAGAACATGGACTTGCCGCTGGATGTCCAGAGGTGGTGGATGGTGAGTTTTTTTGGGAGCAGGGACCGAGGGGTGGGGTTTGACATTCCCACTCCTATTACAACCACTTAGGGCAGCAAGACCAGGGCAGCCTGCTAAGTCTAAGCACCGTACAACAAAACTCCCAGCCTCCAAGCTGCTTAGTCTATATCCTGGCAAGGGAAATTAGGCTGGGAGATACTGTCTTAACTAGATGAGGCACAGTCCCTTATTTTGCACAATGATTCTTAAGCATTTTTGGACGAATTTGGCAGCTCTTGGTGTGCATTCTTCAAAATCTGTCTTTACGTACTGGTATATTATGAATGTAGATCTGAACACATGTTTATATCTTTGAGTCATAAGCTGACTTTCATAATCTTGAAACAAAGCTGCAGATTTGAAAATAAACTTTGAAAGTTTACACTAATGTATGAATAATGACCAGCTGCTCATAAAACTATTCTGTTTTTTCCTGTTTACCTTAACCCTTAACATAACAAGCCAGTTGGATGGCTGGAGCAAACCCCCACATATTTTTCATCTGTTCTTTTAAAGTAGGCACCGCTAAGGTTTTCAGTCCTTGCCATATAGGACCCTAGTAGCTGTCATCCTATAGCTTGCCAAGGCAATGTGGTTTTCTTTTCTTTAATAAATTTTATTTTTGCATTTTCTGTTTTATATAAACAAATGAATTAAATGCATAAACATATAATCACCTTTGACTCCCCCCCCCCAATTGTGGATCTTAATGTAATGATTTTCCCCTCTACATCTCTTTCATAACTCTATTCTTATAAATCCTTTGTCAACCCATAGTTCACATTTTTACAACAAGTCTTCTCTTACTTTGAGGTTTCCATCACTGCTGCACCACCTTACCATTGTTTTGAAACTGATTTCAAAATTCTCTTAGGCACAAGAGAAGGTCATCCCCTGTTCACCATAAATACTCCCCGACCTGCATTTGAATATTATTGCTGAGGTCTGGAACTATCAGCTCTTTAACCTGCTTGTTTTGCATTCATACTGTGACAATATCTTTTCTATATTAAAAAGCAGGTGCTTATTGTTTTCCTCAGTCTTTTCAAAATCTGTTTTTTCTCCTTATCTCCCTGTGGTTTGTTCAATATCAAATGTTAAGGAAGGGCCATAGCTCAGTGGGAAAGCATCTGCTTTGCATGCAGAAAGTCTGAGGTTCAATCCCCACCACCTCCAGGTATGTCTGGGAGAGATCCCTGCCCTGAAACCCTGGAAAGCTACCATTGCCAGTCAGTGGATGCAATATAGTGGGCTGAAGAAACCAAGGCTCTGACTTTATGTTCTGTGAGTACAGGAGAAGTTCAGCATAAAATTAAGTGCATCTCTATTTGCTTCAGTGGTGTAGATCTATCTACAACTGAGTTCCACCGCTTCCCAACAAATCACAGTTTATGTGTGTGTATTCTGTTTCATTTCCAAAATTCAAATAGCCCAAAATCAGAATTCTATCTTATGTCGAAATTAAATATCCGTGGAATGTTTATAACCCTTTGCCGTTCAAATATTATCAAATTGTATCCTTCATTTTTGTTTGAGAACCATAGTGGAGATGAATTGTCGTTGTTGTTCTCGTTACTATTAAAATTTTCTATGCCACCCTTCACCCATAATAACAAGCAAAAACAATACCCCTCCACTCCAAATTCATTTTGGAGTTTTTTTAAAAAAGATTATAATGTAATTCAAAAAATTAACGAGTTTCTTAGTGCTTCCCATCAAGCTCTCTGGTACTACTGCTGGTATAATTTACAGTGCTACGATTAATCCAGGTGAAATAGCACCTTGCCTAGAAGTGATCACTATGTAGCAGGGCTTCTCTCCCTAAAGGCCAGAGGGGACGCAGTTCCTGGGTTGTCTTAGTGAAGGGATGACTAAAAGTCACATTAAAGCCTCTCCCTAGATCTCTGAAGTTTTAAGAGTGATTTACCTCCGGGCACCCCTCCACCACCCCAAAAATAAAAAAAAATCCTGGGATTTTTTGTTGATTCTTCCTTTTAAGTTCCCCTAATGCAGCATCAAATTCTGTCCATTCCACATTTTCCATGTCATGGACATCATCCAAAAGCCCTTCTTCTGGTACCAGGGCCATTGTGTGGCTAGCAGTTGACTGCCTTGGGCTCCTTTGGGCGGAAAGGTGGGCTACAAATGGAATAATGAAACTAATAGTGTGTGCTCAAGTAGCAGCTGACCAGGAGTGCATTTTATCAGTTGTACATGGCAATATGGCTCCCTAGACGTGGAAATCTTGCCTGCAAATCTTAAATACCGTATTTTTTGCACCATAACACTCACTTTTTTCCTCCTAAAAAGTAAGGGGAAATGTCTGTGCATGTTATGGAGGGAATGCCTACAGGTAGCATGCCTACGGATTTTCCTCCTCTAAAAACTATGTGCGTGTTATGGTCGGGTGCGTGTTATAGAGCGAAAAATACGGTACCTATTATTCAGCATCTGCAGACAATGCCTTGCAACTCAGTCTTCCAGGGTCAAGCGACAAAGATGGTACAGGCACCATTTCATTGAAAGCTGCTTTGGTTTGCTTTTGTCCTCTGCAGGAGTTTTCCCTTTAGCACAAGAGGAGGAGAAGCAGAAACCTGCAGTCTAAACAGAGCCATGACTCATGCATGTGCAGGTTGCCTGGCTTTTGCCTCCCTCTGCCGTTTGGGCAGAACCAAGGTTTGTGCCTCTCCAGATGTGTTCTTAGTTTGGGTATTGCTACTTGAGAAGAAGCAACCAGCTCCAGCCTCTGCCTGGGATAGCCTGCTTCTTCTTCCTCTCCTCTCCTTTTGCCCATCCAGCAGCACCATCTGTTTGAAGAAAGCTGCAGAGCTTTTTGCTGAGTGACTGAGGCTGGATTTGCTGCAGGGGCTGAACTTCTCACCTTTCTTAAAAGGCCCAGATTGGTGCTTTCTTTGTGTAACTGCGAAGAAGAATAAGGAAGCAGCAGGCCAGCTGTTCCTTGCCTCTTGCCTTGCCATCTCTCTCTTCCAGGAATGTTTCCTTCACCCTTGCCCAGCCTAGTGTCATCCATTTGTCAGGCTAGCTCAGTTGGTGGAGCTAGGGCCATGAGTTTGAGCCCCATATTGAGCAAAATATGCCTGCATTGCAGGGGTTGGACTAGATGGCCCTTGTGGTCCCTTCCAGCTCTACAATTCTATGGTTCTACAGTTTCTACCAGCATGGCTTTGCTGGCTGAGGCTGATGGGAGTCGTAGCCCAAAGCATCTGGGTGGGGAGGCACCAGGCTGGGGGTGGCTGGTTTGCTCCTGCCAGGAGTAGCTCTCCAGGGTCCTCAGCAGAGAAGGGCTTTTCCTAGTCCTGCTACCTTTTAACTGGGGATTCTGAGGAGCCAGGTGAGGATACCTGGGGGGGGGGGAAGGCACCATCCATCCTCTAAGCACCTCTGGCACTGGGAAGAGCAAGAGGCCATATGCAAGAACCACTTTCTGCCTTCCTGAGGATATGATGAAGAAGAGTTTGGATTTGATATCCCGCTTTATCACTACCCGAAGGAGTCTCAAAGCAGCTAACATTCTCCTTTCCCTTCCTCCCCCACAACAAACACTCTGTGAGGTGAGTGGGGCTGAGAGACTTCAAAGAAGCGTGACTGGCCCAAGGTCACCCAGCAGCTGCATGTGGAGGAGTGGAGACTCGAACCCGGTTCCCCAGATTACGAGTCTACTGCTCTTAACCACTAAACCACACTGGCTCTCAATATGATAGCTGGTTCTTGCTGTATAGTTTGGTCTGTGTCCCTCCGGCCACCTCTGCAGAGGAGAACTTTCTCCTTCTTTTTGAATTTAATGTTTTGCAGGTAAACAACCAACCAAACAGAACAGAGCAACAACGCAGCCTATTCTTATGTCATCAAGGGAGTCGAAACCATATCTCACCATTTGTTGTCCTCCAGAGACAGTCGCCAGTCCTGGGAATAGTCTTTCATTTCTTGTTTTTAACCAAAGTCAGTTCTCCAAAGATTTAGCGGAGAACTTTCTTAGGGCCTGCTGCAGGAAAGGCTGGCCCCCAACCATTCCGCCCCACTGTTTCTTTTGTCCAGCAGAATGTGGACATGCAGGGCAGAATTCCCAGGACCAAGAAGTACACAGTGCTTCATATTCTTCTTTGGCTTCTGCACATTTCTGAATATACAGCAGCAGGAAATGCCATCTCACACTCTGCTTTTCAGCCTCCCATCTCTTGTAACACATCTCCCCCACTCCCCATTTCTTTATTTTTCAGTTTCAAAAAGCACATATAACAAGCAATCCCCATATAACCCCCAAGAAACATTCCGTGAATATGCAAAGTAAATGCTGCAGTCAAACAATAAGCAGGCTAGTACAATAGTTCATGGTTGATTATGGCAGTTAAGGGTCTTCTACTCTCTGTTTTAACAGATTGTCCCAGAGTAAGGCATGAGTAGCTGGTGGTGGGTGGACAACGTTGTCCTTTCCACTGTACTGAAATCCACCTTACAGTTCCTCTTGTCTTTGTCTTCCTGAGCACTCTAAGATGTTTCTCCATGAGGGTTATATCCCATAGTCTATACCACCATGCCTCCAGAGTTAAGTTAGTAACGGTTTTCTAATATTGTCTAACTATTTCTAGCTGCAGACATTAAAAAGATTAGTAGTAGGTTCTTAAATAATTAATTCTTATGGTCATCTGTAAACAGATTTAATAAAGCTAGCCTTGGATCAGGTCGTATCACCTGTCCTGTAATAGAAGAAACTTCTTCAAAGACTAATTTCCAAAATAATTGGAAAACAGGTATGCATTCACACCACATATTGCAGCACACCTTGACTCCTGGGGAAAAAGGCTTGTTAATACCCTGGATTGGATCTTGATGTTATATTTGTATGTTGCTTTTTCCCAAATATGCTTGAGCTAGTGCAGCAGCTCACATCAATCGTAGCCCCATCAAATTTCATTTTGTCAGAATAACAAAAGCAATACAATATATATCTGAAATTCATAAAAGAAAATCACAGAAGCATATTTCATATCAGGGACACAGTGATAACAGCACTGAATACCAGGCCAAACTATCAATCACCTCTGCCTAATCCAATACAATTTGTATCACAAGAAGCGAATAATATTATTGTAAAGGGATCTCTGCTCTCTCTCAAGTCTTCAGCTCCTAGGATGTGTTTGGGGGAAGCTATGGTGTTAAGCTGGTCCGAGTCCAGTTTCAGAGCAAGCTGTAAATGTAGACAAAGAGCAGCATGTCCTTCTCCTACTCCCATGTGTGAAGGATTTAGTATACCACACTAACTAACACCAGGCTGCTTGGTGCCTGTGGGGTGTTCACTTTGGCCTCATGTTGCCCTCTCCTTTCCCTGCAGATGCTACAGCCGCAGTTCAAGTCCCACAACCTGAATGAAGTCTTGGGGAAGCTCTTCCAGATTGTCCCTGGAGAGAACCCATACAGCTCCCAGAACTCTCAGCCGTGCCGCCGCTGTGCTGTGGTTGGCAACTCGGGCAACTTGCAAGGCTCTGGTTATGGCAGGGAAATCAATGGGCATGACTTCATCATGAGGTGAGTGACTGGGAGGGCCAGATCCCTCTGTGTCTTGGGCTGTCTTCTCTCCATCATTGCTGGGCTGGCTCTTGCATCAGAGAACAGCAGCCCGGCTAACATTGGGGACGAAAAAAGCAGCAGCAACAGCTGGCGCTGTCTGCCTCTTCCACTCCAGTTTCTCTCCCTGCCGAGAAAGGAGGTTTGACTCCCAGGCCCTCTTGCCTGGCCAAGTGACCATCTGACTTCTTGGCGATTCTCTGTTGGTCACCTTCAGCTACCCCACCAGCTGTCCAAGGAACAGATACCTGTGCTTGCGTTTAGTTGCTGCTGCCTGAAAGTTTCCAGAAGCTCTGCTGGCATTTGGGGTCTGTCACTCTGCAGACATTGCTTTGCAATTTGAAATAATATGAACTTGTATCTGAGTTGGCTCAAAACAGGACTAAAGTGGCTGAAACTGTGTCCCAGAGAAAGGCCTGGAAAGTTGACATTTCAACTGGAAGCAAAGGAAAAAAACAAAAACAAAACATTGATGAAGTTGGACAAGCTTGGGCCCCAACTTTGTTAGTGTCTTGACTCCTCGTCATTGTTTCTGGTGGCTGCTCTTGAGTCCCCTGAACTGGGTAGTTTTCCCTTGAATGCATGAGGTGGGATGACCTTCTATCACTCTGACAGGATTGCCTGCAGTGCAGAGTCAGTTCAGGTGTTTGGCTGCAGGTCAATATGGCATTTGGATGGTGTTGTTAAGTGGACACTTGCTTAATCGTATTCGTTCCTCCATCTCTTCTCTCCCGCTTTCCCTCCAACTCCCCGCTCCTTTCATCTCATGGCTTTCTGCAGTTGTAGCCCTGTATGTAGGGGGCTCTTGTGTTCTTGTACAGCGCCTAGCACATGAGATGCTTTTGCAAATAACACATAAGTGGTGTGGGGAACCAGAGTTCTCATTCTGAATCCAGCTGACTGTGGAAGAGCGGTGCCTTAGCAGTGTCTGCCCCACCACAGCACCCCTTTCTGGATCCTTTTTTGTCACTATAAGAGCTTCATCCTTCATCACCTTGCTGCCATCTAGTGGCAGATCTCTCAAAAGGCAGCTTGAGGTGAAGCATGCTGCAGGTTCCCGGATGGACAGGGTTGCCAGCTGCCCGCTCTGGAATCACATCTTGGATGGGACTTGGCTGCCTCCTTTCTCAGTGAAGCAAAACCCAGGGGTCTTGCTCCTTGGTTACTATAACTGGGCCTAATGTTGTGATTTTGCCTAACTTGGCAACTGGTGGGTGATCCAGGACTGAGCTGAAAAACTTTGCTCCCTCCAGTGTTTGTCGGAGATGGGTGAGGCTGAGTTCTGTCACTGTTTGCATCTGAGGAGAGCTAGAGTCAGCAGTGTGGCTGTTTTCATCAGAATTGCCCCAAACTATAGGGCTGCAGCTATTGGGATGGGTAGGATTACCGGTAGCTGCATCTGCTGTTGCAGAATATTTGGGCTTCAAGGCGATGCAAAGGAGCCACCATTTATAGTTATAAATAGTTATAAAGGCACTGTGATTCTACACTGTATGCTGTTATCACTGCAATGTAAAAACTGTGCAAGTACCCCCCACCCTCAAAATAATATTTTTGTGTTCAGAGGCTAGGTTGAGCTGCAACACACACACACACACACACACACACACACACACACACACACACACACACCTTTTTGTAATAATGAAATGCTCCAGACCACAACTTCAGCAAATGATTCTCCCTGATCCCCTATTCTTTCCTTGCAGAATGAACCAGGCCCCTACAGTGGGCTTTGAGGCAGATGTTGGGAGTAGGACAACCCATCACTTCATGTACCCAGAAAGTGCCAAGAACCTGCCGGCCAACGTTAGCTTTGTTCTCGTGCCCTTCAAAGCCCTGGACCTGCTGTGGATGGCAAGCGCCTTGTCGACGGGCCAGATCCGATTGTATGTATCCTGCATTGCAGGGGGTTAAGCTTGGAAGACCCTTTGGATACCTTCCAACTCCACAATTCCATGATTCTATCCCACCCAGTGAGGCAAAGAAGGACAGCCCTGGCCAACAGGCACCGTGTCGTTTCCTGGGGATGAGTAATTCCCATTCCTGTGCCTTCAACCCTTTCTGGACCTTTACCAAAAGATTGCTGTCTTAGGTAGCATGCTGGTCCCACCCATTTTTATTTTTCAGTGTATGGCTAAACATTTGAAAGCAAAAAGTTGCTTCCAGGGTGTAAGCAGAATAGACAGTCCACACTTGAATGTTGTACACAAAATGAGGGGTGTAACATACATAAAGGTAAGCGCCAGAGCTGCTGGGTTCAACTTCAGGTTGGTCCAGCCCCCAGATTTTCACGGTGGTGTTCCTTGTGTCTGTTGGCCCCTCCATGCCCCCATCTTCCTTTAAGAGTTAATATGGAGATGTGACAGAAAGAGGGGAGGGCAGAGGGAGCAATTGAGCAGAGCATCTTTTTAGCAAGAGGGGGGCAAGGAGCATCTCATTCTCATTCTTTCTCCCTTTTGCTTCTCTCATAGCACTTATGCGCCCGTGAAGCCTTTCCTTCGGGTGGACAAAGACAAGGTAAGTCTGGCCCTCATGGGGGAGAGGGAAGGGATGCTCTGAAAATATCCATGTTGGCTTCATCTGCATGGCTATTTTCTAAATTCTCATCTCTCTTAAGATAACTTGAGAAGCAAGTTTTTTGGTTTTTTTGGGTTGGTTGGTTCTGCTAAAAATACAAACAGTTCTTGAATACTATATGCATTGCTATACACATACACACTCCAGGTTTCCTAAGGTAATCAGATACATTTTTTAAAATGGAAGTCGCTCTGCACCATGAAGGGCAACTGAGCATCGAGCAACAGCCATGAGTCCAGGATTACCCCCAAGCTGCTTATGCACTCCTTCAGAGGGTGTGTAACTCCATCAAGAGCAGGCAACTTCCCAGCCACCCAGTCTAGGGAACCACCCACTAACAGTGCCTCAGTTTTTTCCTCTGGGCTATGTGGACTGAGACTGAAATACTCAATGGCCATGTTTCGGGGCTTCCCACAGAGAAAGCCCTGCCTGTTGTGATGTTGTCTTCCGTGATTTGTGTCCTTAGGTTCAAATCTACAACCCAGCTTTCTTCAAATACATCCATGACCGATGGACAGAGCACCACGGACGCTACCCTTCCACGGGGATGCTGGTCCTGTTCTTTGCCTTGCACGTTTGTGATGAGGTGGGTTCTTAAGTAGCTGGAGAGGCTTCCCAGCCTGTGAAGAGAGATTTCATGTTGAAGAGAGAGGGCCAGTACCTGGGATTTGGCAGGCTCCTCTAGTCTATTTAACAGGCTGGATGCGTGTGTGTGTGTGTGTGTGCGCGCGCGCGCGCACACGTGTGCCTGTGTGTGTTTTAAAGGGGAGGCAAGGGAGACTGAATGTAAAAAGATGGGCCACAGTTCCCGACCACTCAGCACAGAGATTCAGCACAAGGCAGGACCATGGACAGGTCTGCTAGTTTTACTTAATTATACGGTAGTACATTAATTAACACACACACACACACTTTTGGACATAATAATAAAATATGCTGTAAATTGAGAGATAGAAGAGATTATAATCAAACAACCTGATGGGGACAAACAATGCTAGGTGTCTTCTATGGCTGTGTCCACACTGAGACGTCTGTGTGTATGTGGGTTGCTCTTTCCATGTGTGCATCTGTGAAGAAAAGAGTTTGGATTTGATATCCCGCTTTATCCCTACCCGAAGGAGTCTCAAAGCGGCTAACATTCTCCTTTCCCTTCCTCCCCCACAACAAACACTCTGTGAGGTGAGTGGGGCTGAGAGACTTCAAAGAAGAGTGACTAGCCCAAGGTCACGTGAACACATTTAAATTTATGCATCTAAAATCTGTATTAGTGTTTCCCATCCACGCTAGTTGACGGTGTTGATGGATAGTATTTGTGCTCCATGTTGCAGTCCTCTCCCACCTAATGTTCTGTAAACATGAGGCCCATGGTTCTGTAAACATGTGCACAGGTAATCATAAAAGGGGGATGGTGAATCAATTTATTGTTCCAGTTACAGATAGGTAGCCGTGTTGGTCTGCCATAGTCAAAATAAAAAAATTCCTTCCAGTAGCACCTTAAAGACCAACTAAGTTAGTTCTTAGTATGAGCTTTCGTGTGCATGCACACGAAATCTCATACCAAGAACTAACTTAGTTGGTCTTTAAGGTGCCACTGGAAGGAATTTTTTCAATTTATTGTTGAAATACAAGTTTCCTACTATGCCAGATTTGCACAAAAGAGCAGTGAAAATTGAATGTGCCCATTTGGCTCCAAGCAGGGCAAGTGTGTGGAGCCTCTCCCATGAAAGGCCTGCCACTTCCTCTCCTCTCCTCTCCTCTCCTCCCCTCCCATTATTATTATTATTATTATTATTATTATTATTATTATTATTATTATTATTACTAATTGAATTTATATACTGCCCTATACCCGGAGGTCTCAGGGCATTTCACAGAATAAAATCAAGACATAAAAACACAAAACACACACACACAAGAAAACAACCCAATAGCCCCCCCCCAAAAAAACACATTTTAAAAGGGCATAAGATGTAAATCAGATTAACCAAAGGCCTGATTGAAAAGGAACGTCTTTGCCTGGCACCTAAAGGTGTATAATGATACGGTGAAGCCAGCTTTGCAAAGTCTGGTAGTCATTTGCACCTACAGTGCCCCCCTGCCACTGTCTCTTAGTGGGTAATCCCACTGAGTTTCACTTCAGTGGATGTTTCCCTTGCTGACAAGGACCCTCTCTTTTCTTTCCCTGGCTGTAGGTGAACGTTTTTGGGTTTGGGGCAGACAGCCGTGGCAACTGGCACCATTACTGGGAAAACAATCGCTATGCAGGAGAGTTCCGGAAAACTGGGGTGCATGATGCTGATTTTGAAGCCCATATCCTTGATATTCTGGAGAAGACAAACAAGATTGATGTTTATCGTGGCAACTGACCCCTCCAGGCTGCTGTGTTCCAGCACTGACTTGGTGACTAGCCTGCAGGGGATGATGGGCCAGGTGGTGTGGCCAGCTACCTGTTGGGCCTGGGCTGAGCACTGGGTTTCCCCTGAACCCATCAAGATGGACCCTGGGAAACCTGCGCCCCAGGGAGGCCCCAGGGAGCAAATGAGGTACACTGTTTCTGAAAGCAATTGCAGCAGAAAGATACTCTCAAAGGGGAGTGACGGAAGTGTGTGTGTTTTGTTGGTCCTCTCCCCTCAAATCAAGAGGATTTTCAAACAGAACAAATCAAGTTTTGAGTATGGCTAAAAGGAGATATATTGCTGCACATTTTCTTTCTTTGAATGAAGATAAAAAGTAGGAAGGGGTGCACAAAAGCAAAGGTGGAGGAAATCTACCTGGTGGCTGGCCAGGTTTGGCTGCTCTTTGACCAGTTCTCGGAGGTCTGCCCTTCTGAGTCTGCTGGGAAGCCTGGACACTGACTGGTTGCTAAGAGCGAGGCACTGCAGGGCTGCCTTTGAAGCTGCAACTGGAAGAAGCCCTTACAGTCCAGAGAGACTCCGCTGTTGTTATTTTTTAAAAAAGCAAATGAACAATCAACTTTCCTTTGCTAAATGGCACTTCTCACTTCCCACTTTTGCCCAGGGAAGATCCTTTTTTTGTGTGTCTTCATTTTGTACAATCAGGTTTAAAATGCAGAGAGCAGCTGGATTGTATTTGTTGTTGTTACAATCAAGTAAACTCTGGAAGATTTTGCTTGCGGAAGCCAAGTCTGGGAGGTGCTGCACCTACGGAAGACTCTGTTGTTCAGCACCCTGACTCTGGCAGGTGGTTATGGACACAGGCGGTTTTCAGGGAGCCGGTGCCACTTGGGACAGGCACTGCCCCCTTTATGCTAGAACCTAAGGGGAACCCATGCCAAAGCCACCCGAGTTTCAGACCCGGTGACTTCTACCTTTCTCTACCATTCATGGCTGTAATCAAGTTGGCCGCCATCTTGGGTTTGGGTGAGCAGGAGGTTCCCTCTCATGGCAAACCGTTTCTTGTGATCTCAGAGCAGGGTGCCTGCATGTGTTTGCCTACTCTACCTCCACCTTTCTGCCCCACCCTTTTACTCAAATTGTTTCAATGACGGGGGGGGGGGGGAGCCAAGGAGGTGGCCCCCAGTCTGAAAGGACTGGCCAGCTGCCTCCAGATAGTCCGGACCTTGACTGAAAGAACTGCTTGCTGCCCCACCACCAAGACTCCCTGCCATTGGACTGATTTGTGTAGCTAAGTCCCTGCAGATTGCAGCAGAGAGAGAGGGAGGGAGGGAGGGAGAGAGGTGGTTTGGAAGGGTGGAAGAGCACCAGGCTGCATTGTTGGAGGGTAGCAAGCTAGCTGAAGGGCAGAGTAGGAGGAGCTAATTTCCTTCTTGTTGAGTTTGCTTACTTGCCCTAGAAGCTAGGCTGGTGGAAAGCAGCATAGCATGTGGAGAGCTGCCTAGTTTCAGGGTTTGTTTCCCTTTTCTCAGAATCATATTCAGATGCCGCAGGGGTTCTTGCTGGTGAGCAGAAAGAAAGTCAGGGGGCGGGTGAGCCATGCTACTCAGGAACATGTCCTTCATGAAAGGAATCTGGTGTTTGCGTCAGCTGCCTTTGGGCAATTGAAGAGGACTGGCTGTCAACTTGCCAGCCCTCTAGACCTAATCTTTTCCATTCCTGAAGGCTTCCAGGATTTAACCAACACAGGTATTGCACACAGGTATTATTTAATGTTTTACTGTTGGGCTGTGGGCGAGTTCTGCTGAAATGTTTTATAACCACTGAAAGGAGCAGGCAGACTTGTCCTTTGAACAGAGCCCTGTGGCATCCTCGCTTCACACTGTCCATGGGTTTGCACTGGCCTTGCCTTTTAGTTGGGGGCAGGAGGCTTAGGAAGTTGGGCTACATTACATTTCTTGACCTTGGAAGAGAGGAGAGCGGGGGCAAAGGCAAAGCTAAAGGACTTCCCTCTTGTTTGAGCATCAGGCATTTGCGGGTATGCAGGCCAAGACCCCAGGCACCAGCCCTCCCTTTTCTCTGCCCTTCAAAACTGCAATCATACCAAACAGTATTGAATAAGTATTTCTTTAAAAAGAAAAAAAGATGAGTTGTGTAGGAGGGAGCAGCCCTAAAGGGGACCAATCCTGACTCCTTGTGGCAACAGTGACTTCACTGCACAGCCTAGAAAACCCTGTATCTTCCTCTTTCCTCCTGTACCTCCCCCACCCTGTTTACATGCCTCTCAAGAGGGTTGTGTGTGTTGAGGGAGTAGAGCACATTAGAGACCAGAGAGATGCTCTTTGTTTGAACCGCAAAGTCTTCTGCTAATGAGCTTCTTCTGCCATCTGGATGCTGAGAGGCAGCAGGACTGGCCAGGCTCACTGTGCAGCCTCCCAGCTGCTGTGTTGGTCAGAGTAAAAGGGAGCAAGTCTGTTTCTAGAAGAGCATCGACCAGGCATGTACTTCTAGGGGGGCAGCCATCCAGGCACCACCCTCCAGGGGTTTGAGACTCCTCCAAGCCAATACTGCCTCATGCTGCTGTGGCTAAGAGTCCAAAACCCCTGGAAGGCACATCTGGTTGGGCAAGGCAGTCTGGAGCCTCCCTCCTGCCAGCTGGTTGAGGGAGCAAGTGGCCCACCTGTTCTTTTTTCTTCTTTCCAATACTTTCCTAAAATCTCTGGGCCCTTTTTTTGGGGGGGGGGGAATAAATTTTGAGCATCAAAGAGTGCCTTGACTTGCCCTGCTGGCTCCCTTGGACTCTTTCCACTCGCTGGTGGTTTTGACTGCTATGTGCTTGCCTTTTTTCCCTCTGTCTCTCCCTTCCTGCTGTTCTGTGTATGTGTGGAGAGGTTTTGCCTGAGCGAAAGAGCCAGCTTGGAACAAGGCAGGCCGCTGCCTGGCTCTCAGCAGCACCTGCATGGCTGCCTTCTGATGGGGGTGATGGGACAATCTTTCCAGGCCACTCCACCCCTGGGCCTTCAGAGCAGCAAATATTCCTCATCTCACTCTGTCACTTGGAAATGGAAATCTTCCCCACCCCTTCCCTCTGCCTCTTTTGTAAATGGGTTGCAATTATTCCTGCTGAATGGCTTGAAAGAATCTCTTCTGCCTCTTCAGCAGCCTGGTCACTTAATGCCTGCAGGAGACAAAGCTGGTAGGTTGTGATGGGTGACTATATCCAGGTAGAACTTGTATGGCAGAGCATGAAATGTTGTGCAACTTTGGCCAGATCCTGCCTTGCCACCTGCCTTCTCCTTGGGACCATCTCTGCTCCAAAGAGAAAAGCTCCTCCCTATGAAGGGCTCTGCATCCTACATTGCCGAAAGTGAGCTGTGGACTGGCAGGATCAGAGTTCTGGTTGTGTAAGTGGCCAAATGAATGTTCTCAGTTTGCAAAGATTCTTTAAGATGCTCTTGCTGGGCATCTCTGTTGGCTGAACCCAGGTCCCCCCCATACACCTTCAGTGAGGTAATTTCCACTTGACTTTGGTTTTGCCACCTGGTCAAAGAGTCCTGCATCTCTGAGCCACCCTCCCCTGGCTCCTACAAATGAGCTGCCAGCTGGACACATGGCCAGCCCATCCATAGGATAAGGCAAATGGTTGTTCCTGGTGGATCATTTGCAAGGGAGCTTCCCACTGCTGCTGTGACACGATTCCTTTCTCCACAGTAGCTGACCTTCAGTCCCCAGCCAGCAATTTTGCTGAATAACGGGGGGGGGGGGGTAGAACTTTAGAACTGCATGGAACAATCCTCTGCCCTTTCAGAGTTGCCAGTGGCTGAGTTGGACGTCGTATGCAGTGGCTGCTGGCAAACCCCAGGACGGTTTCTCAAACCAGCAAAATGGTCTGAATAGAGGTTGCAGGTGTGAGAGGTGTGCCCCATGCGTCTCAAGGGAAGGAAAAGTCTGGAGGAGGTCTTGTGCTTTCCCCAGAGTGATCAGAAGGACTCCTGCTTAACTCCCCCTTCTGCTTCCTGAGCTCCACAGACTGGGGTAGACTTGGAGGCCTGGACCATCAGCTCCCACCCATGGTCCAAGCCCCAAGACTTCCTTTCTCCTCCTCTGAATGAAAGTTCTGCCTGCCTCCCTATCCCTTCTGCCTTGGGCTGCCTCTGTAGACAAATCTCTTATAAGCAGCTACTTATAAACTAAGGAAATTATGGATCCAAAGCTGTTTACCCTCCTTTTCTAGCCTACACTTCACTTTATCAGTATTACATGCACTTCTGCTGCCTCCGTTTGTACTTTTTGACTTCACATGCCACAGTTGGAAGAAACTGGATTTATTTTGTGTTCTGTTGTACAAAATAAAATCTGTACCTTTTTCCTTCTGCTGATTTCTGCAGTGGCTGTGTGGGTGGAGCTTTTTTCTTTTCCTTTCTGTGTTTGTGTTTCTGGCCCCCTAAGCATCTCCCAACCCAGGTTATTGTTGCATTCTGAAGGTAAAGGAAGGACTTGGCCAGCAAGACTCTGGGAGGAAGGGCACATAATAATCTGCCACACCCTGGCCCAGGTCCCTTTTATTAACAAAAGAACTTTTAACACAGCATTTGTAAGAACCAATCAGATTTCCTCTGAGCATTTCAAAAAATCCCCATGTGGGACAAAGTCAGATCAGAGAAATCCTTTTAACTACAAAGAAATTATTTCCTACTTGAGCATGCATACATGGTTAAGCTAAATGAACAAGAACCAAGGAGGAATGCATTTAGGAAACCCTTACCATCCCCAGGTATACTCTGTTCCTGGCCATTAAGATCTATATAAAGATTAACAAAAGCTATATCAAAGCTGCCTCCTTATCTTTATGACCAGGACACCTGGTGAAGCAACTGGTCTGTGTACAGATTTGTCAAGCCTAGAGAAAATGGGGCAGAGATGCAGAGGCTTGTGGGATTGATAAGAAATAATGTGAAATGATTCCAGCCCAGTTAAAGCAACGCTTTCATCACTGACACAATGGCTTGCTTCATTTTTTCATAATTCCTCATAACAATCCCACGTGACCACTACAGGTTATCAACCATCACCTGGGGGTAGGGAGCAGCCAGGCAGCCTCTCAGGTTGCACTTGGTGAGCTGACATTCATCTTCATAGATGAAGGTGTGATGGTGTAGCAGAAGTCATTAAAAAACCCCACACACATTTCCTAATCTTGGAACTGCATTCCAAAATTGTCTCTTAATAGATACTGCTGCATCCAGAGATATAAGAAGTATTAGAACTGGCTTATTTCATGTATTTTCCTTAAGTCTGAACTGACTTTTATATTGAAACACAGAATGTAATTCTGCAATCTCAGCTCTTGTTTGTGACTTCCTGGCTCCAATGGTTTGGTATAATGAGCCCCCCCACCCGCACTTGGGCCCCATTTGCACTACACATTTAAAGCACTATGCTGCCACTTCAAACAATCCTAGCTTCCCCCAAAGAATCCTGGGAACTGGAGTTTGTTAAGGGTGCTGACGGTTGCAAGGAAACCCCTAGTCCCCTCCCAGAGGTACAGTTCCCAGAGCACCCTGGGAAGACCCTGAAGCCTCTTCAAGAGAGCCCTACAGTTGCCACCAAGGATTGGCATATTCTTCATAGATGCATTTACCACCTCAGGCCTTCTGTGGGCATACAGTGCCAAGGACAGGGTCTCACTGATGAGACAACCCCCCTGTTCTCATTGAGAGTCGGGGTGCCACTTTCCCTCCACACAATGGGGGTTTTCTAGGCTTAGTTTCTCCTGCCTCAGGTGAAATTTTTGAATGATGCTCTGAGAGGTCCCTGGACAAAAGAGGAGCCTTTGAAGAATAACACATTTCTTCCACCACAATAAATCTTCCTGAGTTTCAGGTGCCACAAGATTCTATTTAGGGTGTGTATTTAACATTATTGTGCACTTCTTGGTGTTCTAGCATGTATGAATGGGACTTTAAAAAATTGTTTTCAGAATTAGATATAGTTACCTGGCTTGAAGGCTTAAGAACTTCAGCCGTCTCTGGTCTAGGTCAAGATTTTGGGGGGGCCCTTTCTATAGATGAGAGGTTGGGCAGTTTTGTAGCTGGCTTTAGCAATTTGCTAGTGAAGGAGACAGCACCCAGAAGGTCAACAAACTACTACCAAAGTCTAATCCAAGAGCTCCTTTTATTGCTTTGCACCCTGAGTAGCTGAAGACCCCAAACTGTGGCTCTTCCCATCTCCTGTGTGAATCTGGCATCCCCCCTGGGCTTCTGGAAGGCCCTCATCTTCTGCCTTTGTATCCTCTTCCTCACCAAGGGACAGTTTGTCCTTCCCAGTCTAAAAAGGTTCCATTGTCCTGGTCAGAGAGGCGGGAAAGCACTTGGATGATCCCTCTTGTGCTGGAGGCCACACTCAAGACTCCCTGGAACAAAAAAGTGACATCATGCTGCATTATTAAGTGGCCAAAAGCTGCCATCTGTTCTACCAGCAGCTCCACAGAGGTTCCTGGCATTCGCAGAAGCAAGGCTGGCACCTCCTGGGGACATGCCTGCTGCAAGAATCTGACAAGCAGCCTTCCTTCAGGAGTGCCAGCCCGTTGCCCTGTGCATGCTGAAGTAGCCTTGCCAGGCAAGGGACGAGGCAAAGGATGTGGGGGTGAAGGGCTGCAAATGGGATTTGGGGGGGGAGCTGAAGGCTGGGGTGTGGCACCACACCAGCCTGGGTGGAGGGCATGGAATTATTGAGACAGGTGGAAGGAGGTGCCTTGGGGAATTGTGGTGTGCCCCCCCTCCCCCAAAAAATGCAAGCTAAACTTTGCTTCAAGGTATAAAATGAGCCCAATTTCACAATTTCAGCCTCCCTCTCTCTGCTTGGGAACTGGTAGGAGGCTGTGCCGCACCACTGCTTCTCAGAAAGAAGAAGCTATGTTTCACCCCTGGCTCTTACAGCTCCTTCCTCTGATACATGAACTTGCCTAGTGGGGCTGGGAGAGACCCTACCGTACATTTCCATGGGGCTGCAGCACAGCCCAGCTCCCCTTGGTCACAATGGCTCCCAAAACAGCCCAACTCTACATGGTTCCCTGCTTGTGTTCCTGGTGGGGCAGAGGAAGAGGGCAACCGGCAGCCCTTTTGGCCTTGTTTCATGTGGAAAGGAAAAGCCCCACCTACTCCTGGTTCTGGCTCTGCCCAGTACCACCCACTGGCTCCTGACAGATGACTCTATGGGAAAGTGGCCTTCAACAAGGAAACAGAGCATCGTCTCCCCCCTCCTACTTGCCTCCTTCCTGAGTCATGGGATGCCTCCACCCTCCCCTGCTTTATGCTGCCTATGGGTGTTAACCAGATGCCATTCTGTTTGGGCAACATTTCTTAGCCAATCCATAGGTGTCAACAGCAGCTACAGATGGTGTGAAGGAGCACACCAAGCTCCTTGATTGCATTAACGATGAACCTGAATTTTTGTTCAACTCTCACCTCAGCCTCATCCCATGGAGACATTTGCATCTTGGAATCTGACCAGCAGGCCCCAAAACGCTGTCATTGGGGGGGGGGCATTCCATTATCACTTGGGCTGGTGCCTACCTGCTCTACTCCAAGGTGGGTCTTCACTCCTCCAGGGTGGATAGAGACACACAGGATCCCATAGGGGCCATACCCGAGAGACTGGCAGCGCGTCAGCATGTTCAGAGCCGCCTGCAGAAGCAGAAGCACAGTCAATTGGGGCAGGAGAGTTGGGACCTATTGGTTCAAGGGATGCCTAGCCAAGTGTGAGTCTGCAAGAGGGGGTTACATTGTTGCCTGCTTTCATGCCCTGGCTGGTTCCAGCCATCTACAAGCACCTTGTGGCTCTCAGGCCATGGAGCGCCTATCCCATCAGTGCCTGACAGAACCATCCATGGCCTGGAAGGGCGGTTGGGCAGCTCTGGGGGAGATTTGTAGTCAAATCCAATAATACATATGCTTGCTGGTTTGCATGTGGAGGGGTTAAGACCATAGAGCTGTATTGCTGATAATCCAACTCAGACCATAGAAACATAATTGGTAGAGAAGACTCTCTGTTGTGTCATTTCCTCTCCTCTCCTAGGAGGGAAGAAGCAAAAGAAGTATTTTCTGTCCTCTCCCCCTCCTCACTCACTCTCTCTTCAACCAGCCATGAAGGGGGACCTGCCTCTGATCACTCCTGAGGCTGTAAACACAAGTATTTTACCTGCCTTTGGTTCTAATGCTTTTGCTGCTATGGATGAATGCTTGACTGTGAGTAAAATATGTTTCAAACTGCCTTTTCAGTCTGTAGCCAGTTTCTTTGATAAACGTGGTAACTGTTATAAGAATTTTAAGGTCTTACATATATAAAATAAATGTTCATAAATGTACCAAGCAAACACACACACAAACACACACACACACACACACACACACACACACCCCACATGTCTGAAGCCCACAGAAAAAGTCATGAAACCATTTTGTCCCTCCAAAATTGACCTCAGATATTTCTCTGCAAGGTCAAAGGAAATGGGAAACCTCCCTATTGTCTATTTGCTCACAAATCCTCTCTTAAGGGCATATTTAAGATATGAATAGGGTGAGCTTGAGACCTGGATTCAGGAATTAAGTAGTTATCACCACAAAAGAATAGCCAGGCTCTCCAGGTAAACCCATTAGCAGCCAGGTAAACCCATCAACAGGTTTCCTGCCGGCCCCTTCTCTATGATGTATTGGGTTTGGTCTTGGGCTACACCCTTCCTGTGATGTATGTATGATGTTTCTGGGGGTGGTCTTGAGCTCCAGGGTGGGGAATTTCAAAAGTAGGAGTTCTTGGTCCCTCCTGCCTCCAGCATGTGGTTGTGAGCACCCTGTTGCAACAGTTAATAAAGATCAGGCTTACTAGCTGCTTTGCTTCTCAATAGTCTCTGGTTGGCCTCTGTTATTTTTTCCTACCAATAGAGAACCTACAAAAGGTCTCTATATGGGCTCTTGGGTACCCCATAAGGAAAAAGGAGCCGTTTTTTCTTATAACAATTTGGCGAGCCAGGCAGGAGTTTCAGTTGCCCAGATTCTGGGGGGCGAGGAAGGACTGGTGATCCAGCGTGCACCAGGCCATTTGCCAAGAGGAGTCACCAGTCCTCCAGTGATCCCAGGATCCAGAAATAACGAGTTCCAGTGGGTCTAACCAGAGGAAGCAAAGCTCGATTGGGCCAGCCTTAAACAACCAGTCAAGAGATCCCAGTATTGCCAGGAACAGCGCATGTGGAAGTGAGCATGAGAGAGAAAATGGGAAATTAAGGAAACATGTGTAGTGGGCGAACTAACCGTAGCAACTAAAAATCTCTATCTTTACTATCCAATAACAAAGGGGGAAGATCAGCCTAATGCTTTCAATTAAACTGCATAAGCTGGGATTTTAAGTCTGTTCAGCCCTGCACTTTTAAGCACAAGTGGTAAGCTGAACCTATTGTCTGTTAACACCGCCCCCTGTGGGTCTGTAGAGGGATAAAATATAGTTAATTGTAGCCCATCATCTACCTAATAAAACCTAGCAAGCTCTTTGCCTCTCATGGGGCTGCTAAAGAAAACCCTGTGTGCCCTGAGCAAAGGTAGAACTGATGGATCTCAGGCCAATGGAGCACCCATCTCATTAGCTCCCAGTCGGCCTGGGAGGCCTCTGCCATTCTCTGCGTTTTATATCATTTATTTGCTTTAGTGTTTTGAAATTGTAATCTACCTTAGGCACCTATAAATACATTAAATAAACAAACCTATGTGTCCTCATAGACAGTACAGTGTGCCTCAGATTCACCCTGTGCCCCAATCATCTTTCCCTTGGCCTAACGACCCACCCCCCTCTCGCTCTCTCTCTCCTCCCCACATCCTCCAGAAGTGGTACTTCAGGGCTCCTTGGCAGGAGTCGAGCCTCTCCCCCTCCTTTCCAACCTTGCTGCAGCGGTAGCTGACGTCTTGCCTCCACTCCCACCCGTCAACAAGTGAGATGGAGCCGTAGCTGCTGGACATGTTGACCACGGCGGCTTTGCTGCAGCTCATCCCGCTGTGCCTGCTTTGCTGAGCCGCCATTTTGAGCAAAGGCAAGAAGGCCTGTAAAAGGAGAGAAGCAGCACCCATCATCCATTGTTGTGCTTCACCCTACAGCCCCCACCCCTCTCATTCTCTCTCCTGCTAAGAAGCCTCAATTCTTTCCTCCATTCTTTTCAAATTAGCTGGAGACCCGCTTCCTGCTGCTTCCTCTGAGTGGGAAGAGGCCCAGAGCTGGAGAACTGGCTTATGAGTAGGTTTAGTGGCCTTGCAAGGCTTTTAGCCAACACTTTCCTCACCTGGCACACCAGCATGGGCCCAATCGTGTTCGTGGCATATAGGGACATCATGTTCTGGGTGTTCTCAGAGCTTAGAGTTGTTTCACAAGCCATGGCGGCATTATTTATGAGCAGGTTGAGACCACAGCCTGCCACACGCTCTTCCACTTTCTTGGTAGCTTCCTTGATGCTGTGAGGATCTGTGACATCTAAATCAACAGAATTTAATAAGTTTGCCAGCTGCTGCCACTCTGCTCCTTCCCGAGGCAAAAAGCAAAATATTGCTGAGTAATTCTGCAGTTGTGGAGAACCAGGATAGGGTTAAGGAGAATGGCAAAGGTATAAAGGTAAGAACTGAATTCAAATATCTCTCTGGCCACTGTCTCTTACCCTATTGGGTGGCGCTGTGGTCTAGACTACTGAGCCTCTTGGGCTTGCTGATTGGAAGGTTGATGGTTTGAATTATTATTATTATTATTATTATTAATAATAATAATAATTTATTTGCACCCCGCCCATCTGGCTGGGGGTGGAGATGCTCCTTCAGGTATACAGGACCAAAGCCGTTTAGGGCTTTAAAGGTCAGCACCAATACTTTGAATTGTGCTCAGAAACGTACTGGGAGCCAATGTAGGTCTTTTAAGACCGGTGTTATGTGGTCTCGGCGGCCGCTCCCAGTCACCAGTCTAGCTGCCGCATTCTGTTTTTTTTATTATTATAAATATTTATTAAAGTTTTCACAATATTACATAATGAAAAAGAAAAAAGAAAAAATAAGAAATAAAAAACAGTTAAAAATAATTCCATCTTTACATCACTTATCTTTCATTTACTTGTTTCCCGGACCTCCTCATACCTCCCTTTTTTGTATTCCAGTTCAATTTGTTAGTTCAGCAATTCCTTTCCCTCCTTATTATCCTGATGTTTAATCTTAATATATTATAACATTAAATTTTTACCTATTAAAAATCCAATTTTCCCATATTCTTTTAAACCATTACAGCTAGAAACCACTTAACTTCAATCCAACATCATTCTAACATTCCTTAATTTTGCAATATTTCTGTAAATAGTCTTTAAATTTCCTCCAATCTTCTTCCACCTTCTCCCTGGTCTCGGATTCTGCCAGTCATTTCCGCCAATTCCATATAGTCCATCACTTTCATCTGCCATTCTTCCAGAGTAGGTAAATCTTGTGTCTTCCAATACTTTGCAATAAGTATTCTTGCTGCTGTTGTAGCATACATAAAGAAAGTTCTGTCCTTCTTTAACACCGATTGGCCGACTATGCCCAGGAGAAAGGCCTCTGGTTTCTTCAAGAAGGTATATTTAAATAACTTTTTCAATTCATTATATATCATCTCCCAGAAAGCCTTAATCCTTGAGCACGTCCACCAAAGGTGAAAGAATGTACCTTCAGTTTCTTTACATTTCCAACATTTGTTATCGGGCAAATGGTAGATTTTTGCAAGCTTGACTGGGGTTATGTACCACCTGTATATCATTTTCATAATATTCTCTCTTAGGGCATTACATGCCGTAAATTTCATACCTGTGGTCCACAACTGTTCCCAGTCAGCAAACATAATGTTATGTCCAACATCTTGTGCCCATTTAATCATAGCAGATTTCACCGTTTCATCCTGAGTATTCCATTTCAACAGCTAGTTATACATCTTTGACAAAGTCTTAGTTTTAGGTTCTAACAGTTCTGTTTCTAATTTTGATTTTTCCACCTGGAAGCCGATTTTCTTGTCCAATTTATATGCCTCCATTATCTGATAATAATGAAACCAATCACGCACTTTGTTCTTTAGTTTTTCAAAACTCTCCAATTTCAATCTATCTCCATCTTGTTCCAATATTTCCCAATATTTCGGCCATTTGACCTCCATATTGAGCTTTTTCAGGGCTT
The DNA here is from genome assembly GCF_965112155.1 of Podarcis liolepis. Taxonomy (NCBI): domain Eukaryota; kingdom Metazoa; phylum Chordata; class Lepidosauria; order Squamata; family Lacertidae; genus Podarcis; species Podarcis liolepis. The sequence continues at coordinate 54,670,813 of NC_139561.1, read as the reverse complement.
TCACTTCGATCGGTGACAGCCACCTTGGGGTTTTATTTTCCAATAAATCCTTGTATCGTATCCAAACATTAAACAATGCTTTCCTGACAATATGGTTTTTAAATGCTTTATGCGCTTTGACCTTATCATACCACAAATATGCATGCCATCCAAATACGTTGTTAAAACCTTCTAAATCCAAAATGTCTGCATTTTCAAGAAGCAGCCATTCTTTCAACCAGCAAAAAGCTGCTGATTCATAGTAAAGTTTCAAGTCTGGCAGGGCAAATCCACCTCTTTCCTTTGCATCTGTTAGTATTTTAAATTTTATTCTGGGATTCTTGCCCTGCCAGACAAATCTAGAAAAATCTCTCTGCCACTTCTTGAAACAGTCCATTTTGTCCACAATTTGCAATGTTTGAAACAAAAACAACATTCTAGGCAATACATTCATTTTTATCGCAGCAATACGGCCTAGCAGTGAAAGCTTCAAATTTGACCAAATTTCCAAATCTTTTTTCACTTCAACCCAGCATTTTTCATAGTTGTCTTTAAATAAATTCCCATTTTTTGCTGTCATGTTAATCCCCAAGTATTTAACTTTCTTAACCACTGTTAAACCTGTCTCATTCTGAAACCTCTCTCTCTCTCAATTGGTGTTAAATTTTTCTCTAAAACCTTGGTTTTTGACTTATTCAATTTAAACCCTGCAACCTGACCAAATTCTTGAATCAGTTCTAAAACTCTTTTAGTACTAGATTCTGGCTCCTGTAACGTCAATACTAAGTCATCTGCAAATGCTCTCAATTTGTACTGTTTGGCTCCGACCTGTATACCTTTAATCAACTGGTCCCTTCTTATCATATTCAGCAAAACCTCCAGGACCGATATAAAAAGCAATGGGGAGATTGGGCAACCTTGTCGTGTCCCTTTTTCTATCTTAACTTCCTCCGTCATCACATTATTTACAATCAATTTAGCTTTTTGTTCAGAATATATTGCACTTATACCATTTTCAAAGCCTTGGCCTACCCCCATACCCTGTAAGTTTTTTTTCCCATAAAAATCCAAGAAATGTTGTCAAAGGCTTTCTCCGCGTCCACAAAAATTAAAACTGCTTTAGTGTTTATATTCACTTGTAATTTTTCTAAAATATTAATTATATTTCTCACATTATCAGATAGATGTCTTCCTGGGAGAAGCTGCCGCATTCTGGATTAGTTGTAGTTTCCGGGTCACCTTCAAAGGTAGCCCCACGTAGAGCGCATTGCAGTAGTCCAAGCGGGAGATAACCAGAGCATGCACCACTCTGGCTAGGCAGTCCGCAGGCAGATAGGGTCTTAGCCTGTGTACCAGATGGAGCTGGTACACAGCTGCCCTGGAAACAGATTTGACCTGTGCCTCCATGGACAGCTGCGAGTCCAAAATGACTCCCAGGCTGCGCACCTGGTCCTTCAGGGGCACAGTTACCCCATTCAGGACCAGGGAATCCTCCACACCTGCCCGCCTCCTGTCCCTCAAGAACAGTACTTCTGTCTTGTCAGGATTCAACCTCAATCTGTTAGCCGCCATCCAACCTCCAACCGCCTCCAGGCACTCACATAGGACCTTCACCGCCTTCACTGGTTCTGATTTGAAAAAGAGGTAGAGCTGGGTATCATCTGCATACTGATGAACACCCAGCCCAAACCCCCTGATGATCTCTCCCAGCGGCTGCATGTAGATGTTGAAAAGCATGGGGGAGAGGACAGAACCCTGGGGCACCCCACAAGTGAGAGCCCAGGGGTCTGAACACTCATCCCCCCCACCACTTTCTGAACACGGCCCAGGAGAAAGGAGCGGAACCACTGTATGACAGTGCCCCCAGCTCCCTGTGAGATTTTGACCAGCTTCGGCCCATCTGAAGCTGATAACATGGGATAAAACATCCCCTACCACTCTCTGGAAACCATTTGGATCCATTAAGTGGTGGGGGCGGACCATCTGAATCGGTCCCACCTCCCTGCAGAGGGGAAGGGTCACGGAGAAGTCCAGTTGCACCAGGAAGTGATCTGACCATGGCACTTCTTTCGTTTCACTTTTACTTAGTGTCAGATCACCAACATCCATAGAGGTAAACACCAGGTTCAAGGCATGTCCGCGGCTATGGGTTGGGCCAGACTTATTCAGGGACAGCCCCATGGAGGCCATGCTTTCCACAAAGTCCCGAGCGGCCCCTTGTAAGGTCGTGTCGGCATGGATGTTAAAATCCCCTAGGACAACCAAACTAGGTGTCTGCAGGAGAACATCCGCCATGACCTGAATCAGCTCGGGCAGGGAATCCTTGGTGCAGCGGGGAGGTCGGTACACCAATAGGAATCCTGTACTGCCCCTATTGCCCCACTTCCAGAACATGCACTCAGAAAACTTGGTTTTGCCAATAGGACGCCTGGTGCAAACTAATGACTTCCTAAAAATCACTGCAACCCGCCCTCCCCGCCCACAAGGCCTGGGTTGCTGTGCGTAAGAGAAACCTGGTGGACAAGCAGCGGCAAGGACAGGCCCATCTGCTTCCTCTAACCAAGTCTCTGTCACACATGCCAGGTCAAATCCTCCATCCACAATCAAGTCATGGATCACAGTGGTTTTATGGATCATTGACCTGGCATTGCACAGCAGCACCTTCAGGTCGTGTGGGTATCCCTTGCTGATTCCAGTATCCGTCCGGTCAGGACCAGCCCTGGAGGCAGGGATAGTCCTCAAGCAACGACTAAGCCTGCTTCCTCGGTAATGACATGGTCTGGTCTTAGCGTAACTCCTCCTCCTACCCGTGATCACTGAGATCAGTTGTCCCAGTGCATCCCCCCCTGTGGAACCTGCCCCAGCCATTTTGATTGCTGGGACCCACTCCCAGGCAGCCCTGACCCCACCCCTTAAAATCAAAATAAAACCTATACAAAAAACAAACCAACAGAACAATAAAACAATAAAAACAAAAAACAGAGAAAGTTACAAACACAACATAATTAAATTAAATTAAATTAAACAAATTCCCACATCCAAGTAAACACCCACCCCACCCCACACACCCGAGGCCTCCTTGGAGCCTTATATGCTGTGGTGGAGTATGGGGCCCACCCCCAAGCCCAAGGTGGAAAATGGGCTTCAAGGGGGAGCGGTCCTCCCCAAAACTCACGGCAGAGCGGCAGCAGCAATGTCCCAGGCCTCCTTGGAGCCTTATATGCTGTGGTGGAGTATGGGGCCCACCCCAAGCCCAAGGTGGAAAATGGGCTTCAAGGGGGAGCGGTCCTCCCCAAGACTCACCCGCAAAGCGGAATTCCTGCGACCAGGTGAGCTCCTGTTGCTCTGTCCCAGCTCCTACCAACCTAGCAGTTTGAAAGCATGCCAGTGCAAGTAGATAAATGGGTGCCGCTGCAGTGGGAAGGTAAACGGCATTTCCGTGTGCTCTGGCTTCCGTCACAGTGTTCCGTTGCGCCAGAAGTGGTTTAGACATGCTGGCTGCATGACCCAGAAAGTTGTCTGTGGAGAAACGCCAGCTCCCTCGGCCTGAACGCAAGGTGAGCGCCTCACCCCATTGTCGCCTTTGACTGGACGTAACCGTCCAGCGGTCCTTTACCTTTTTTTACCTTATGCTAGCCTGCCTCAGAGCATTGTGAAGAATAAAGATGAGAATTGTTATCTGCTCCCTGTGTTCTTTGGAAGAGGTGGAGGAGTTTGGAAAGACAAGGAGCAACAAGAAATGGGTTGCCAGTGGGAAGAGCAGTGTAAGACTATTATAGGTCATGGTAGGTACATACCCAGTTGAAGTAGAACAAGAGTTGAGACATTTGAATGCCTGCGAGCCAGTTCCTTTAATACCTGGAGAAAGAGAAATCAGTTTGAGAAAACAGGCAAGTTTTACATGCTAGTCCCTAGTAAGCGCTTGCTTCAAAATTCAAAAGCAACTGGGCTATGTCTTGGGGGGGGGGGAGAGATAAATGGAATCCCTACACATTCCATTTGTGTAGGGAGTGGAGCAGGCACCTGTTATATCAGGCCCAGTTTCAAAGTCACATTTTCTCCTACCCTTTGTCCCAGCTTTCATATTATTATTATTATTATTATTATTATTATTATTATTATTATTTGATTGGCTTTACAGGCCAAGGGAGCTGGCATTTGTCTGCAGACAGTTTTTCCAGGTCATGTGGCCAGCATGACTAAGCTGCTTCTGGCGCAATGGAACACGGAAACCAGAGCGGCACACGGAAACACCATTTACCTTCCCGCTGGAGCAGTACCTATTTATCTACTTGCACTTTTTGGCGTGCTTTCAAACTGCTAGGTTGGCAGGAGCTGGGACAGAGCAACGGGAGCTCACTCCGTCGCAGAGAAGGTTCTGCATGGGGTCACAGGTGGCAGCTGTGACCAGCCACTTTCTACTACAAATTTGCAGAGTTTTGGAATGGAAAGGGACGGTGGCTTTGCTGCTTTACAACTGCACCCATCACTGGCTCCATTTTAACTTCTAACTTTTAACCAAAACAACCCAAAACACTTCAGTACTTAGCTTAGCCAACACAAACTGCTTTTGAACCAAATGCAGATAAATGTTGTATATATTAATTAACAGAATCACTATTGTTGCAGCGTAGTCTGGTACAACATGAATGCAACGCAGGAAAATGATTATTTGGTATATCTTCAAGAATGCACATGCAACACCCACCCATTGGAAGATTTCAAAACCATTCCATTCAAAAATGCCCAGAGTTCAGTGGTTAGAGCCACTGGTTTGCATGCAGAAAGTCCCAGGTTCAGTTCCCAATTTCATCTCCTGGAAGAGCTGGAAGAGACTCCCAAGCCTGAAACTCAGGAGAGCCATTACTGGCATTGTAAACAACACTGAGCTAGATGGATCAATAGGTCTTTCAGTGTCAGGCAGCTTCCCATGTTGCTCATTTCTCATTAGCTCCTCCAGTGTAGCCGTTCCAAATAATGGAACACTCTCTGCCTGCTTGAACCCCGATTTCATTAATTTCCTCCCCTGTGTAAACAAGCCATCTATTGAAGGAGCCTTCTGAAATCTCCTGGCTCTTGGCCCTCCCTGTTTTAGCTGGTGCCAGTTGGAGTAAGGTTGGCTCCCATCTTGCCTTCTCTGTATTCTTACCCAGATACTCAAGAGGTATAATGGATGGATATTTTAGCCAGTGGATTGGCCAATGTCCAACTGTTTCATCCCAATCTTCAGGTGCTTACCTGTCCTTCCGGTCCATCTGGATGCCGGCAGGTGGCAAAGATAAGCTGAGGTGGATATGGCAGCTGGAGAAATTGCTCCACCAAGCCCAGGCCAATCCCCCGGTCGCTTCCTGTCAACAATATGCTCCGAATTCTGAAATCTTCCATGTTGTCTGTCCGTCTGTCTCTCTGTGTGTGTCTCTCTCCTCTGACTGGAGGAACTTGGGTGGAGTGGAGATATCTGGGCCATAAGAGACACTGCCCATCTTCAGCTGATATCCATGGTTATGCAAGTTTGCAAAATGTAAATTAAGTTGTCTCAGCGCCAGAGTAATCACACACGAGCAGCTTTAATTTCAGCAACAAGAAACTATTTAAAATGATGCATCACCCAGATGTGTCAAGATCAGGCGTGGCCTGAATGATGTTGAGGCATTTGAAAAATAGGTCTGATCACACCATCTTCCCTGAAAAGCAATAGCAGTGGGTGTTTGATGATGATGTTGATGATGATATGATCAGTTTGGAGAGGTCTTGCTGCAGCTCATAGAATCATAGAACTGGAAGGGATCCTAAGGGTCATCTAGTCCAAACCTCTACAATGTCGGAATCTCAACTACAGTATCTATGACAGATGTCCATCCAATCTCTGCTTAAAAACATCCAAGGAAGTCCATGGCCTCACAAACGAGTCTGTTCCACTGTCAAGCAGCTCTTACTGTCAGAAGGTTCTTCCTGATGTTCAGTTAGAATCTCCTTTCTTGTAACTTTGAGCCATTGGCTAGAGTCCTACATTCTGGAGCAGGAGAAAACAAGCTTGCTGCATCCTCCATGTGACAGCCCTTCAGATCTGAGGATGGCTATCATATGTCCTCTCAGTGTGCTCTTTTCCAGATTAAACATACCCAGCTCCCTAAACTGTTCCTCATAAAGCTTGGTTTCCCAACCCTTAATCATCATTGTTGCCCTCCTCTGCACATGTTCCAGCTTGTCAATAATCTTCTTAAATTATGGTGTCCAGAACAGGACACAGTATTCCAGGACACAGTATTCCAGGTGTAGTATGATCTGTTGATGCAGCCTAGAATAACATTAGATTTTGTTTTGCTGCTGCATCACACAATTGACTTGTGTTAAACTTGTGATTTACTAAGATCCCTAGATCCTTTTCACGTGTACTACTAGTAAGGCAGGTGTTCCCTATCTTATATTTGTGCAGCTGGTTATTCCTGCCTAAGTGTAGACCCTACTGAATTTGATCCTAATATTTGACCCTACTGAAATTCATTCTGTTAGTTTAGGCCCAGTTTTCCAATCTGTGTGTATATATATATATATATATATATATATATATATATATATATATATGATATTTATAAACATATTTTTTAACATATTACAGTAAAAATGGAAAAAGAAAAAGAAAAATACAAAATAAAAACAGTTAAAAACACATTAATTTTCCGTTTCTTATTTTCCTTAAGCTTATTTCCCCAGACCTCCTCATACCTCCCTTTTTTGTATTCCACTTAGATTTATTAGTTCAGCAAATCCTTGCCATTAAGCTTTTACCCATTTATAAGCCTTTTTTCATATTCTCTTAAAGCATTACAGCTAGAAACCACTTAATTTCTATCCAACATCATTCTAACATTCATTAATTTTACAATATTTCTGTAAATAATCTTTAAATTTCTTCCAATCTTCTTTCACCGACTCTTCTTCCTGGTCCCAGATTCTGCCAGTCATTTCTGCCAATTCCATATAGTCTATCACCTTCATCTGCCATTCTTCCAAAGTGGGTAGATCTTGTGTCTTCCAATACTTTGCAATGAGAATTCTTGCTGCTGTTGTAGCATACATAAAAAAAGTTCTATCCTTCTTTGGCACCAATTGGCCGACTATGCCCAGGAGAAAGGCCTCTGGTTTCTTCAAGAAGGTATACTTAAATACCTTTTTCAATTCATTATATATCATTTCCCAGAAAGCCTTAATCCTTGGGCACGTCCACCAGAGGTGAAAGAATGTACCTTCAGTTTCTTTAGATTTCTGTTAAGGTAATCTTAACTCCTGTTTCTGTCTTCTGAGGCATTGGCTACCCCTTCCAGTTTGGCATCACCTGCAATTTTATAAGCAGGCAGAGGGCCTTCTCAGTAGTGGCGCCCACCCTGTGGAATGCTCTCCAGTCAGATGCCAAAGAAATAAATAACTATCTGATGTTTAAAAGACATCTGAAGGCAGCCCTGCTTAGGGAAGTTTTTAAGGTCTGATGTTTTAATGTATTTTTAATCTTTTGTTGGAAGCTGCCCAGAGTGACCGGGGAAACCCAACCAGATGGATGGGGTATAAATTATTATTATTATTATTATTATTATTATTATTAAGCATTCCCTCAATTCCTTCATTCATTCAAGTCATTTATAAAGACACAACAACTGTCCCAGGGCAGAACCCCACTTGTCACTTTCCCCCCAGGATGATGAGGAACCATTAATGAGTACACTTTGGGTTCAGTCAGTCAACCAGCTACAAATCCATCTAACAGTTACCTCACCCAGCCCACATTTTAGCAGCTTTCCTTGCCTGTGTATAATGAAACCCAAGAGGGCATGATCACTTCCTCCCAAGGTTCCCTATACTTTCACCTTGTCAGTTTCTCCCTTCTGATGAGGACCAGATCCAAGAGAGATGACCCCTTTGTTGTTTATTCCACCTTCTGGGAAATGAAATTGTCAGTGAGTCAATGGAGGAATTGGTTGGATCTTACATTCCTGGCAGAGTTAGAGTTCCACTCCTGCCTCTGTCCCCCTCCGTAGGGATTCACCTGTCATCACCACATGTCTTTTCCTTCTCTGGAGAGTGGCAGGAATCGTTCTCTGCACTGTACCTTCCACTGCCACCTTGGTGTTTTCTGAGGTCTGCAACCGCTGTACTTGCATGGAATCAATTTTGTAGCTCCAGAGACATAGCATGGCTGCTGACAGTCCTGCTTTTTTGTGCCATGTTCCTCCAGGGGTTTGTCTCCTGCATTGGTCAATCTTCCTCCTACCTAGGGGCACCCCGCCTGTATCTCTGTCCCCAGACAGTCTGCTCTAGTGCATCAAAGTGTCTGGCCCCAGGTTAGTAAGTTAACGCAGGTAAGCAATTTTATGTAATTAAAAAAATACCATTGCAAAGAAGCCAGGGCAGCTAATGACATACAGTCTATACAGCCATAAAGGGAAGATGTTGTAAGTCCCAACCACATATCAAGTCATTTCCCCTCCTACAACTAGGCAGCGCTGCTCCTTTGTTCTCACTGTCTCTTTGTTTTGAATTTAAGTATCACCTGCCACTGGCAGATTTTCTCTTACCACTTTTTCCTCTTGTATCTTAAACTACTTAGGACTTTTTTTCCAAAGGATTTCCAAGTAGAGTGGGACTCCCTTAAACTGGGCTCATTGGTTCTTGGGTTTGTTTGTTTTTACTCACCTTCCTGGTATTTCGTCTTTTGTCTTTTCTCACTCTTCCTTCCCAGGCTTTATAAAATCGCCACATCAGTTACCAGTAATAATCCCCAGCATCAAATCAAATCAAAATAACCAAAGGCTCAGCAGTCTGAGCCTCATTTGTTCCTTAGTCTGGTGCCTCTTGGTTAATCTGGAGGTCTCCTGCACCAGTAAGGTACTCCTGTATCTAATATTGGTGTTGTTGATTGTTGACATTTGTCTGTCTTGAGAGTCAATGGAGTGCACCTCTGGGGGTGGAGTCAAATCTCTATGTTAGCAGCGCCAAAGTGACCTCCCTGAGGAGCAAGCCTGGGTAGTGTGTATGGAGGTCCTTGGTCTCACTGATGTGGTCCAAAGGAAAGCAGAGCAATATGTTTGGCATTGGCTTGGCTGCAGGAGTTGCCAGAAGGAGGTGTACAAGGTACCATCCAACCATCTTAGGGACTCCACTCCAGATTCTGTAGGGTTTATTGTGTAGGTGGACCCACTATTAGTCTCATCTGTTCAGTCCGCCTTTCTTTCCACACAGAAGAAGTCCCTAACTCACCGAGTTTAAGACCCCTTGGCTACGCTAACTTGGTTTAGCCAGCCAGTAGAAGCCATTCCAAGGATGTGGCCGCTTCTAGGAGCCACAGGGCAGCTGTCTACCAGCTCCATCTAGTATGGCGGCTGAGATCCTACCTGCCTTGCCAGTGTATCCTTTAGCCAGGATAGTGAAGCTGCTGCATTTGCAAGCTCACTCATCTGTTGTCCAATCAATACTAGATAATGGGCATGTGCCAGTCACTCACCAGCTGGAAGAATTTATTGTGCCCTTGGGATGTTTTGTATTCCAGTAGTCACCTTTTCCCCAAACGAGATTGCAGACATGTCTCATGAGGAGAGGCGGAAGGAAGTTGGGATGCTCTTCTCTGGAGAAGAGAAGGCAGAGGGGGGAATCTGAAAGTCCTCTCCAAAAGGTGAATGGAACAGTCACAGAGAAGAGGACAAATACCCAATGGGGACTTCCTGCATCAGGCTAGGGGCTGGATTCCTAGATGGCCTACAACACACACACACAACTCTAAGCTTTTAGTCCTTTTCACTAGCAACCAGAATAGCCTTTTTAAAAGCTTTATAGCAGCTGCGGAGTAATAAATGGGTGCCAACTAAGGCGCCAGTCCTGCCTGTCAAAGTGACTTGGGGCAACTCCCTTTGTGCTCATTGGTTTATTTCCAAGTAAAGGTGAATAAAAGTGGGTGGCAGTCAGTGATGCAACTTCAGGGATGCTTAATAATGGTACCAAAAAAAGCATTTTGGGGCTTTATGCCTGGCTTGGTGTTTTGCCCTTCACAATGGAAGCTGTGCAGTGAGCAGAATTAAACAATGCCAACCCCTGGATTGCTCACCAACCATCTAAGCAGGCTAGGAGGGTAATTAGATGACATCCACTCAGCCCAAGGGTCGGGAAAGGACTTGAAAGGATTCCATTATTCAGTCCCTAAAGCAGTCCATTTCTGAGCTAAGAATACTTGCAGAGTTTGGTTTTGAGTTGTGGCCTAGAAACTTGAAGTTATTTGGGTAGTCAGCCTTGACGTAGTTCTTATTGTGTTTGGAGAAACTGTGCTTGAATTCTGAAGGAACCTGCTGCTGTGGAAAAACTCCACACCGCCTTGTCCGTCTCCAGGTGGGACTAATACGAATAGACAGAGACCACTTCCATAAAGCAAAAGCACCCAGGAGGTTGATACTTATTTCACTGCTGCATTAGGATCCCCTGGTCTTTCCAATGTATGGTGCGGGTCATGAGATGCAAATGGCACAGTACCAAAATCTTTTATACCCTTTCTGAGCACTCTGAGACAAAGAATTTTAAATTGATTGGTTACATTTCATAGAAGTATGAGCTTGTTCAGTTCATATGCTCTTATTGGTGATTACCGTACATTCCTAACATAGCATTTTAGTAGACACTGTCCCATTTCCTTGACATGCCCCTTTTCTTATCTGTCTTACTCATTAGATTTTCTATCAAACCGTTCCCAACGGGTCAAGATGGGTTCCTGGATCTCTGCCGATCTCAGCATGAATACGTGGATGCCGCAGGGGTGCGTGTTGAGTCCACTTTTATATACGCTCTATACAGCTGACTGTGCCCCCAAATACCCCAGTAATAAGATCATTAAGTTTGCAGATGGTACAATGGTGGTTGGTTTAATCATGGCTGGAGAGGGGGAGGCAGCCTATTGGAAGGAAGTTGAGCAGTTGGGGGAGTGGTGCAGGAAAAACAACTTACTCCTTAACTGAAAGAAAACAAAAGAGATTATTGTGGACTTTAGGAAATGTAAATGGAATATTCAGCCACTTATTATTGAGGGGAAGTGCATGGAACAGGTCTTGGTGTTTCAATTTCTGGGAATGGAGTTGAGAGATGACCTAACCTGGGGCGAAAACAGCAAAGACCTGATGAAGAGAGCACAGCAGAGGTTATATTTTCTGAGAAACCTCTGGAAAAACAATTTCTCAAAGGACCTGTTTTACGATTGTACTCTTGAGAGTGTATTAACTTATGGTCTCTGTGTGTGGTTTGGGAGCTGCACGGTCAGAGAAAAAACAATGCTGTCCAGGGTTGTAAAGACTGCAGAGAGAATAAATTGGGTGCACTCTTCCCATATTGGATCAAATCTATGCTTCCAGGTGCCATAAGAAAGCTGCAGAGATAGCGCAGGATAGTGCACGTCCTGGAAATGATCTCTTTCAGCTTCTGCCTTCTGGAAGAAGGTACAGGGCTATAAAGACCAGGACTAGCTGCCTGAGAAATAGTTTCTATCCAAATGCGATTTTGATTTTAAACGCTGTGTAAGGAGTCTCTGTGGAAGTATATTGTATTTTAAAATGGGGTATCGGAGTTTTTAGGGGGCTAACAGGGTTGGGATGGCTGGGGTAGCAGGCTTGTTGGTTTTTTAATGTCTTATGTAGATTTTTTTCAATTTCGTTGTTCTGTATGGGACAATGACAATAAAGAGTATTGTATTGTATTGTATTGTATCATATCGCATCGTATCGTATAGTATCGTATCATCTGTCTTACAAATCTCAGGTCACATAAATATTGGACTTTGCACACACCGGGCTGGGCCTTGCTCAGGTTAACTTCAAAGCTTCTTCACAATGCCTACCAGTTATATTTAATTGGAAAGCATCTTTCATGAGTCACTGAGGAAGATGCTTCCTGAGCATTTTCTTGTAAGGCAGTTCAAATGTACACACTGCTGTGTTAAAATGTTGTGCATTCTTTTGAGTCATCCTAGAACACAGGTGCTATATAAGAAGAATTCTGAAGCCTGCAAACCAACAGCCATGGATAAATTTCATGTCCAGAGTGTTCTGGTGACAGGATCCAATCAGGGGATTGGCCTGGGACTTGTCAGCCAGTTCCTGATGAAGCCAAACCCGCCAGAGTGGGTGTTTGCCACCAGTCTGGATCCTGAAGGACCTAATGGGAAGGTAAGGCTGGTCCTATCCATTGCACAAGCAGAAATATGGGGCAGTAATATCAAGGAGAGGAAAGAAGCCACTGGAAGCCTCACGCAATTTCACGGGGGCTGTCACATAGTTCCAGTTCTGTGCAATTCCATTTGCACAGGAGAAGCAATTGCTCCAAAGAGATACAGAATGAGGCATCCCCTGCCCAGGGTATTCCAGCTGTTTAGGACTGCAGTTGTCATCTGGGAATTGTAGTCCAAAATATTAGGAGGTCACATTAGAATGGCAGATTATGGAGGAATAGATGACATAGCAAGGGGAACTTTGGATGCTTGGGATGTGGCCACTTCTGCACTAATATCCTCCACTGGGTCTCATCATTTTGGTGTAAAAAAGGGGGTTTCATAAATGCTTTTTCCCTCTCTTTTTTTGTAGAAGTTGAAAAAGCTGGCTCTGCAACATCCAAACCTGGTGGTGCTACAGTTAGGTATGTATGTTTTCATCCTGCTAACACTGCTGATGGATGCAAAATTTTACACATTTCCCCTGAAAATTCTCACTTACTGTCTTCATCTTGTTGTTGGCATCACATATAGTTTCATCCCCACCTGAACAGAGGTGTTCCCAGGGAGCACTGGCACTGTGGAACACAAGCCAGAAATAAAAACTTGCCAGAATGCTCTACTGCTCTTGTGGCTGATGCATGAGTGCAAGCCTCCCAGAAATTGGCTGAGAGCTTAAACACAGGGAACTTAAGAAACTTCCTTCTACCAGCGCCAACCATTGGTCCAGCCAGTCTGATCCTGTGGTGAATTTGTGGTGAAATGGTCATCTGATGGCTTCATCAAGCAGGCAAAGCATAGTGTAGTGTGCTAAACTGAGGAGCAATAGCTCAAGATGAGAACATCTACTTTGCCTGCAGAAGGTCCCAAGTTGGTCTCTGGTATCTTCTAAAACTTGGACAGCCACTGCTGCTAAGACAGGGCTAGTTAGCTAAATCAATCAACAGGGCTTGCTCATCGCTATCCCTTTTCTTCAAGCAGATATCCGAGATCTGAAGAGCATTGAGGCTGCTGTGCAGAGAGTCAAGGAGCACGTCAAAGAAAATGGCCTGACATTGCTAATTAACAATGCTGCCATTTTGGTCAAGTTTACCCACTTGGCTAATGAAACAGCCAAGAACATGTCCGACCTGTACAACACAAACACTGTGGGAACCTTGCAAGTCAGTCAGGTGAGGATGTGCCAGGTTGGGGGGGGGGCAAACTCTTCATTTCTCTGGAACCTTCCAGAAGTTACATGATGAGAGTGAGAGCAGGTGCAGGAAGGAAACGGTCCTGTGAAGCTGTTACCTCTCCCAAGAGCCACAGAAGTTCTAGTGACAGATATGTGAGACTTCTTCATCTTAGACCAAGTCTGCTCAAGGCAAGCATGGCCCCAAGAGTCTGCTCAGGTCAGATGGGCCCAGGATCCTGGTCACAAGGAAGACACTTGGACTTTGGTGGCAATAGGGCAGTGGTGCTGAGGTGGGTTTGATTTAGGTTAAGTCTGTTCTGGACTATGGGGATAAAACAACCAGGCAAGGACTGAGGGAACGTGAGGTTTCAATGGATCATCGGAGAAGGGTACTTTATTACAACGTCGCCGCCCCTCAAACCCTGCAAGTGTCTTCCTAGGATCTGACAAGGGAAGTTTGTTGACGTTGATGAGGTCCATTTTTAAACATCAGATAGGGGGCTTGTACCAAAGAGTTATTTTCTAAATAAGTTTTTTTTAAGGAAAATATATATGCATGAACACTATATATGTGTGTGCAAATAATAATGTTAAAATTAAAATTATATAATATATTAATGGCATTATTATTATTATTATTAACATTAAGGGCTGCAGCTCAGTGATGGAGTATCTGCCTTGCATGCAGAATTCCCAGGTTCAATCATTAGGCATCTCCAGGGAAGGCTAAAGAGAGACTCCTATCTGAAACCCTGGAGAACTGCTGCCAGACAGTGTAGACAGTACTGAGTTAGATGAACCAATGGTCTGACTCAATAGAAGACAGCTTCCTGTGTTCCTGTTTGTGTGAATGAGACAATAGTTACGACAATGTGATGGGTTGTCTGACAGTGACCCTAAACAGGAAGATGAAAGCATGCAAGGAGAAAGACGAGCCCAAACTCAGAGATGTCAAGGCTGCTGTTCTGCCCTTTCTCCTCCTGCAGTTTAGCCCATTCATTTCCACACTTCCCCCTTTCCAGTTCTTCCTTCGCTACTTTCCTGCCACTAGAAATGGCTTCTCTGAGTGGCTGTCCATCGCCTGGGATCTTCCTTCCATCTAATGAGCCCAGTTGTGCTGGTTTCTCCCAGGCCTTCTTGCCCTTGCTGAAGGTTGCTGCCCAAAGAAGCCTCCAAGAAGGGCTGAGCTGCAGCAAGGCAAGCATCGTCAACTTAGCCAGTGATTTTGGCTCTCTGGAGAAAATGGCTGGATGGGGCCTCTCTCAAGTCATCTCCTACCGCTGCAGCAAGGTACCTCTCAAGGCTGTGTGCTCCTAATGTTTGAAGTATGATTAAGATGTGGAAGATGCAGCTAGTCCAAAACAGCAGCCCACACCAGTTAGTCTAAAGGAAGCACCAGATCCCAAGTGGTTTGTGAATTAGCCAAGCTATGAAATTTCGAGTTCTTATGTAGGGTAAACGTCAGAGCCTAGTGGATGTGTTGGAAAATGTGACGTTGATGAGATCCACTTTTAAACTTATTCTGCACCAGGGTTTTCATGCGACTTCACCCTCATGACAACAGTCCACTGGGGTAGCTCCTCAAGGCCTGAATTTTTAGTGGCAACAGGAATTCTAATGCCCAGAAACAGCATAAAATTTATATTTGTGTAGATATACCGTGTCATCTACCTTTCATTATTTATTTGGGTGACGTAATGGTAATGGTGATATGATAAAATCATATACAGTCGTTATCAATTGCACCACCATTACATCACCCAAACGAAAAATGCAATGTCATTGATAATGATGCCCTTGTTTAAATAAATGAAATAATAATTCTGAATGGTGAACTCACCACTTCTTGGCCACACTCAGAGGTTCAGCATTTAACCACCCAGCCTTCTGTGCTCTGGCTGCCAGAGAGTGGCTAGCTCCTCCTCCTCTTGCTGCTGCTGCCTGAGTGCTGCTTTTAAGCTGGATATGCTATGAACTTCTCCAGGCAGCACAGGTGCCCTGTGTATGCATCCTCCCTAATCCTAAACACTTGGGGGGGGGGCAACCAGACCTTGGACACCACCTTTTTGTGTAATTATCAGGGCAACTGGTGCTCCTGAGTCTTTAAGGGCCCTCTGCCTGAAACACCTCACACCTGATGTGCCCTCTTCTCATGGCACCTCTTGCCCTCAGGCTGCTGTGAACATGCTGACCAGGTGCCAATCCTTGGAGTATGGCCCATTGGGGATCCTTTGCATCTCCATCCACCCTGGCTGGGTGAAAACTTCCATGGGGACATGTCTGGTAAGTGAGGCCAGATCCACCCATTAAAATGCCTTGGATGGTCAGGCATTTTAGTGATTTTCCCCTTTGAGGAAGTCTCTGTAATGGAAGGCCAGGGAGTATCAGGGAGTCTTCCTGGGGGCTCCACATTTGCTGCATAAGGAGCAGCCTCAAATCCATTGCTGAGGTCTTTCTTGGTCAGGTGTAACACTCACTTTGAGCTCCAACTACACCTTAGTCTGGTTGTACTTCTGTAAACTGCCTTAAGACCTGCGAGTGTGTATAAATTCCATAATTAATAATAATACATTTAATTGGAAGAATGCCCTCTTTTAGACTGCAAAAGGCCAGGCTCCTGGGGAGGGACTCCAGCTCAATCAATGAACCCCAACAGCATGTTCCTTGTGAAGATGGAGAGGATATAAACTTGGTTAATTCAACCTATGCATTGGGAAACATCTGTATGATACTTTAAAATATAGATAATTTCTTAAGGAAGTGAGAAAGAGGTAAATAGGAGGCGCAAACAATTCGGGGGTCATTGGTACATATCTAAAACAAAAACAAAAACTTCAATAAAATAGTATAATACAAAAGTTGGAAGCAGGCACAGCAGCAGGTGGCGCTGGTGAGAGCTCTGGGTTTGGAGAGGAGATGCCAGGGCCTTCTCGCTTGCACATGTTCATGCATTCCGTTGTGTGGCAGATTATGGCAAGGTCTGTCCCTGTGCTCATGAGGGTGAGAGACTGATAGAACAGAACAGGTAGTCAGCCCTGTCAACCAGGGGAAAGGCAGATTCCCTAGTAATTCCCGTGGCGTTTCTAACTGTTCCCTCTCAATTTCATAGGTCCCAACTACAGTGAGTGAGAGTTGCAGTGGGATCTTGAAAGTGCTTTCTGCTGTCACTGACAAAGACTCAGGGTCTTTCATTGACTGGAAAGGGCGTGTTGTTCCTTGGTGAGAAAACAAGTCACAAATCATGGGCCTCCATCCATCCATCCGCTCCATTAAGTCTGTGATGGCAATAAAACACAGAAAAAGCTATGTGAACTTCCTGAGTTGCCCGCTTCCATTTCTTTCTCGCTTGCTTGCTTGTTTCTGTTGTATCTAGAAATGCCTGTTGATGCCAACTGATAGATCCCATTTCAAGTTTGCAAGTTGTTTTGGTTTTCAGTTTGGTGGAGGGAAAGAACCGACTTGGCAACACAGCCCCACCTCCACTTGCTCCTTCTTCAAAGGAGAAGACCTTGTTGTCCCACAGAGGAGGAGCAGGGTTCCCTTTCTCTTCATCCAGCTGCTCTTGGTGGCTGCAGATTTTCTACCCATCAAGAGTAGCAACTGCACACTCATCCTGAATAGGCTGTCCGGGGCAAGCCGTCCTTTGGGGGCACAGCTGTTTTAGCCTCTGGGTTGAAGTTCAGCCTTGCTCAGAAATCTCCCCTGCGTTGAAGTAATGGCATTCACACCTATTGTAAGAATACAGAAACTGTCTATAATGAATAACACCAATCCACAAATGCCAAGCCATTTATTCAGTGGATGGCGGAAGCTCATTCAGAAACCTTCAAGCAGTGTTTTCCATATACATCACATAATGCCTTATGTGATTTACACAGTATATAGAGAGAGACAAAAACTGATAAAACAATAAGGTTTATTATTCAGACAAAGGGTAAGGGAATGTGTTAAGTCTATATGCTGTTAAGCCAAAACCCCAAGCCCTAGATTCCCTTTGTTGCTCTTTCAATACTTCCTCTTCACATTCCTAAGGGTGTGTCCCCCACATATAAATGTTAAATACAGTGGTATCTCGGGTTAAGAACTTAATTCGTTCTGGAGGTCCATTCTTAACCTGAAACTGTTCTTAACCTGAGGTACCACTTAGCTAATGGGGCCTCCTGCTGCCGCCATGCGATTTCTGTTCTCATCCTGAAGCAAAAGTTCTTAACCCGAGGTACTATTTCTGGGTTAGCGGAGTCTGTAACCTGAAGTGTCTGTAACCCAAGGTATCCCTGTACTGAGTGCTCAATGAGGTGTCAAAGACTTAGCTGCATCCTGTGAAACTTATCTGTAACTGATGTACTGTATTTTTCGCTCTATAAGACGCACCAGACCACAAGATGCACCTAGTTTTTGGAGGAGGAAAACAAGAAAAAAAAATATTCTGAATCTCAGAAGCCAGAACAGCAAGAGGGATCGCTGCGCAGTGAAAGCAGCGATCCCTCTTGCTGTTCTGGCTTCTGGGATAGCTGTGCAGCCTGCATTCGCTCCATAAGACGCACACACATTTCCCCTTACTTTTTAGGAGGGAAAAAGTGAGTCTTAGAATCATAGAATCATAGAGTTGGAAGAGACCACAAGGGCCATCGAGTCCAACCCCCTGCCAAGCAGGAAACACCATCAGAGCACTCCTGACATACGGTTGTCAAGCCTCTGCTTAAAGACCTCCAAAGAAGGAGACTCCACCACACTCCTTATAGAATCTTATAGAGCAAAAAATACGGTACCTCCCTTCTATAATGTATTTCTGATGTATGACTGATGCTCTGGCTGGATAGGTTGTGGGAAGGTCCACCTGTGGATTGGAAGGTATAAACCTCTGTTTTTCTTTTGTTTGGGGTTCTCCTCCCTCCTGCGTGTGGTGAGTGGGGACCCTGTTGCAACAGTTTATTTTCTCTTTAATAAAGGTGCTTTGCTTTTCAATATACACTTCTTGTCCTCTGCTTTTTCTCTCCGACCGATAGGGAACTCCATCTAAGGACTCTATACGAGCTCTATATACCCCATCAGGGAATTAGAGGTATTTTTTTTCTTTTAGCATACCTCCTAAAGGAAACAGGCTACCACCTCTATGCATACATGCTATTATTAATAGTATTATTGCCAGCCTGGTTTTCTCCTGGCCTGGGCTAGTTTCTGATAGTCCTGAGCTTGGTGCAAGTCAGAGACCTCTCACAGTTGCTGCCACTGCACTCCCAACATCCCTTCTAGTTTTCTGAAAATTATTTATTTTATTCCCCCCCCCAAAAAAATTTATATACTACCTGATTGTAAAAAAAGAAAGAAAAGGAAAAGGAAATACTAGTCTACCTCCCTGTATTGTAATCGGCTACTCTCACCTGGTTTAGCCAGCCAGTCGAAGCCGTTTCCCAGGGTGTGGCCACTGTTGCATGCTGGCAGCTTCTAGGAGCCACAGGTGAGAGCTGAGTGGGGGGTGTGTGACAAAAGGTGGACAAACTACCCCAGAAAGAGCATGACATGTCCCCCACTTCTGCTCTGTGCCATGAGTAAATACTATTGAAGATGTGAAGGAATTGGAATTTGTCCTTACTTGTATGGACTGTTTCAGGAAGGATGATGGGATTTGAAAGGTGAATTTACAGCTTATCCACACTTCCTATTGCCCTGCTGTTTTCCCCTGGGAAAACAAATCTTTAGCGCTCAATCGGGGCAAACAGCAATTTGGGTTTACCCTGGATTGCCATTTCTTCTGATCTGCCACTAAAGAGCAGTTTTTCCCTTGGAAAGGAGTGGGGGTAAACCACTCAGACCCATGCCTAGAAAGCATAGGTCAAGTGGAAATTTTTACAGGTGGGTCCCAATTCAATCTAAAATGCTTGAGAAGCACTGGTGCACACACACCCATTTATTTCACAGGACTTGGAGGCGTATTTATTTTTAAGTCCAAAAGCCTGCAAAACTTGTAAAAACTTCCTCATGCTTGACCATATCCCTTCTGCCCATCGGTTCTGAGCAAAGAGCAGTCTGAGCTTGCCTACATGGAATCTGATATTCTTCTGCAGCCAGCCAGTGGGAAGGAAGGCGGGTGCCCCAGTCACGGCAGGAAATGACACAGGCCCAGCCCACTGGAAAGAAAACTTGGGGCAAGGCACAGAGGAGCTGCAGAAAGGAGTAACGGCTTCTGTGAGAACAGGATGGCATCAGGTCACATTCGCAGTGTCTTGGTGACAGGATCCAACCGAGGCATCGGGCTGCAGCTGGTGAAATGTTTCCTTGAGAAACCAAACCCTCCCCAAGTAGTGTTCGCAACCTGCCGGGATCCAGAAGGGGCCAGAGCACAGGTGAGTTGTTAGACTCTCTTTAGCTGACTTTGAAGGCAGAAAGTCTCCCTCTCGGGACACACACACACACACACACACACACACACACCCTTCCACGATAGGAGGACAAACACTTTCTCTCTGCAAAGCTGATGTGTCTGAGACAGGCGTCTTTCTGCAAATCCCATTGTCTCCCCAACCCCTGCACATTGTTTATAAGCAGAAATATCTTATTTGCTCCAGTTTAGGGATTTCAATTCCTGCGTGTGCATGCAAGAGAAAGATCCACTTTTTCCCCTCCCCTGAAGCAACTGTCAAGCATCCATCCACACTCCATCCTTTCCAGCTGGAACTTCTCCTTCCCTGCTGCCAGATTGTGTTACTCTGACTTCCATAAGTCAGTGTTGCATGCAAGAGCCCTTTTCAGAATCTGTGCTAAAAAGTTTCCAAGTTGTTATATAAGCAAGAGGCTCGTCTCAGCCATAGAATTTAGAACAGGAGATAGGCAAGTTTGCAAATCCTTGTTTGAGAACTCTGGTTGTTTGTTTTGTTTGTGGAGCTGCATGCTCTAGACTTCCCTAATTTAGGGGCCTCTCCATTTGGAGGAGAGAACAGGGAGGCTTGGATTTACAAATGCGGAAGTTGAGTGTTGCTGGAGGCAAACTGAGTTTGTAGCAAAGAGAAATAAACATGAGGCTGAATATTAGAATGGCACTTATTGTTCCAATAAGAGAAAAAAGAGTCTACTGCTGTGGTTTGCAAAGAAACTCCTTAGCACATGACCTCGTTTTAACATGGTGAAGTCAGCCTACACTGAATACTTTGGAGCTTTCACAGTGGTAGCAGCCATGTTCAACTAGCTCCAGGGCATGTTAAAAGTTAAGCTGCTTCTACACTGGCCATTTACTATGGAACAACCACACCTTTGTTCAAGGCACCTGCACAATGTGAAAACATTCCCCTCTAATGCTTCCCCTCTTCAGCTTCCAGCTGTTGTTTTCTGAGCACAGAAAATCTAGCTTTTTAAAAACTTTGGTATATCTGCACAATTTCTCAGGGGTAGATGGCCCCTCACTTGGCTCTTTTGGTCAGTTAGTTTCATCACCAACTAACTGTCAGCTGGGAGCTGGGGGTACTGTCATAAAGTGGTTCCGCTCCTTCCTCCTGGGCCGTGTTCAGAAAGTGGTGGTGGGTGATGAGTGTTCAGACCCTTGGGCCCTCACTTGTGGGGTGCCTCAGGGTTCTGTCCTCTCCCCCATGCTTTTCAACATCTACATGCAGCCGCTGGGAGAGATCATCAGGGGGTTTGGGCTGGGTGTTCATCAGTATGCAGATGATACCCAGCTCTACCTTTCTTTCAAATCAGAACCAGTGAAGGCGGTGAAGGTCCTGTGTCAGTGTCTGGAGGCGGTTGGAGGATGGATGGCGGCAAACAGATTGAGATTGAATCCTGACAAGACAGAAGTACTGTTTCTGGGAGACAGGAGGCGGGCAGGTGTGGGGGATTCCCTGGTCCTGAATGGGGTAACCGTGCCCCTGAAGGACGAGGTGCGCAGCCTGGGAGTCATTTTGGACTCACAGCTGTCCATGGAGGCACAGGTTAAATCCGTGTCCAGGGCAGCTGTGTACCAGCTCCATCTGGTACGTAGGCTGAGACCCTATCTGCCCGCGGACTGCCTCGCCAGAGTGGTGCATGCTCTGGTTATCTCCCGCTTGGACTACTGCAATGCGCTCTACGTGGGGCTACCTTTGAAGGTGACCCGGAAACTACAACTAATCCAGAATGCAGCAGCCAGACTGGTGACTGGGAACAGCCGCCGAGACCATATAACACCGGTCTTGAAAGACCTACATTGGCTCCCAGTACGTTTCCGAGCACAATTCAAAGTGTTGGTGCTGACCTTTAAAGCCCTAAACGGCCTCGGTCCAGTATACCTGAAGGAGCGTCTCCACCTCCATCGTTCTACCCGGACACTGAGGTCCAGCACCGAGGGCCTTCTGGCGGTTCCCTCACTGCGAGAAGCCAAGTTACAGTGAACCAGGCAGAGGGCCTTCTCGGTAGTGGCGCCCTCCCTGTGGAACGCCCTCCCACCAGATGTCAAAGAGAACAACAACTACCAGACTTTTAGAAGACATCTGAAGGCAGCCCTGTTTAGGGAAGCTTTTAATGTTTGATGTATCATAGTATTTTAATATTCTTTTGGAAGCCGCCCAGAGTGGCTGGGGAAACCCAGCCAGATGGGCGGGGTATAAATAATTTATTATTATTATTATTATTATTATTATTATTATTATTATTATTATTATTATTATTATTATTATTATATTATTATTATTATTATTATTATTATTATTATTATTATTATTCCCATAGGGCATAAATTTCCAACCTTTTCAGACCCAGAACTCGCCTATTGTGGGATAAACTGCCTCATATAACCAACCTGCTTAAGTTTAATTAATGCATGAAGGGGTTAATGCCATAGAGTAAGCTGTCCTGCCAGGTTTAGCTCACCTTGGGAGGAAATGGGTAATTAAGTATATTGTTCTCCTTCAGTCTACATGTGAACTTTAGCTGTGAAGAGGTTTGAACTTGTTGCTCCAGCTCCACCACATGGCTCTCACCAGCCATTCTGGAGTTCTTTCTTGATGTTGTTCAAGTTCAGTCCCACAATGCCCTTGTGGGAGATAGTATGGAAGCCTCAGGCTGCCACCTGCACAATGGGGCTAAGACTGGCCTACTTACAAGATAGTTATAACGACTCTGTGGTAATGTACGTGGGGGAACTTCGGACACATTACAACATGATATAACTTGCTTTCTTTTGTTTGTTTTTTTTTAATAAAATTTTTATTGGTTTTACAGAGTTTTTTAAAAAACAAACAAACACTTAAAAAGACAAACATACACGTATAGTTTCAAACATATTTTCATAAACCTCTTTTCTTGGACTTCCCCATACCCCCCCTTTCTGCATCCCAATGTCCATAATCTCATAGCAACTCCCAATTGTTACTTTCCAACCTCTGTCATCTTAGTCCTCTTTGTGTTCTGACCTTATATCACTGTACCCCTTTGTTTCTGAAAACCACAACATTTTAACATTCATTAAGTTTATAGTAGTCCTTAAGATAACTTTTAAATTTTCTCCATTCTTCTTCCACCGTCTCTTTTCGTTGGTCTCGGATTCTGCCTGTCATCTCGGCCAATGTCATATAGTCCATCACTTTCATCTGCCATTCTTCCAGAGTGGGTAAATCTTGTGTCTTCCAATACTTTGCGATGAGTATTCTTGCTGCTGTTGTAGCGTACATAAAAAAAGTTCTATCCTTCTTTGTCACCAGTTGGCCGACAATGCCCAAGAGAAAGGCCTCTGGTTTTTTAGGAAAAGTACATTTAAGTACCTTTTTCATTTCATTATAGATCGTTTCCCAGAAAGCCTTAATCTTCGGGCATGTCCACCAAAGGTGGTAGAAGGTACCTTCAGTCTCTTTACACTTCCAACATTTGTTATCGGGCAAATGATAGATTTTTGCCAGCTTGACTGGGGTCATGTACCACCTATAAACCATTTTCATAATGTTTTCCTTTAAGGCATTACATGCCGTAAATTTAATGCCGGTGTTCCATAACCATTCCCAGTCAGCTGACATAATGTTATGTCCAACATCCTGTGCCCACTTAATCATAGCCGATTTAACTGTTTCATCCTGTGTACTCCATTTCAGCAACAAGTTATACATTCTAGATAAATTCTTAGTATTGGGTTCTAACAGTTCGGTTTCTAGTTTTGATTTTTCCACCTGGAAACCAATTTTCCTGTCCTGTTTGTAAAATAACTTGCTTTCTTTTGTTTCCTACAGGAGCTGAGGCAACTGGCATCCAAGCACCCCAATCTGGCAATTCTGCAACTCGGTAAGCCCTCTCCGCTCTTTCAGCAAACAGCAGCAAGGCTGTTGCTTCTTAATTTGAGCCTTGGCAGCTTCTTCTCCCTGTTGTATCTGGTCATTTCTTAAGGCACTGGCTGTATTTAGATGCTCCTCTAGACCATGTACTAGATAGAGGATCTTTAACAAGCCCTCTCCCCTCCCTTAATGTGCCCCAAAACAAGCACTACAAGTCAGAATCTGTTGGACAAATTTGCCCTAAGTAATCTGTCCAAATTTCCCTCCTACATTGTCCTATTGGTTAGGAGACTGAAGTTTACAGACTTCCTGGTCCACTTATTTCATATTTTCCCCTTGATATGTACCCCCTTCGCTACATACATCCCATGATCATGCTGATTAGCTCTAGCTCCAACTGGGCAGTTTGACTAATATTCATAGCCTTTTTAAGCATGCACAATAGTTTTCTAACTGTTCTCCTCCATTTCCCCTTGTGGTTCTAAGTCACCCACAAACCTTCCTAGTACCTTATAAGACATTATCATTTTCATCAGAGAAATGTTGGAGGGTTGTGATACCCACCCAAACCTTTGAGAGAGGCAGCACATTTAGCTCTAATTTCATAACAGGCATTAGACACATAGTTTTGGAGGGCTGAGAATGCCATCCGGGTTCATGAATTACTTTCCGGTAGATCAAAATGACCAAATGACCATGCCTTGCTGTTGTAACTGCTTGCATTGCAAAGAAAGACGAAACATGTGGTAATAAGTCAAGAAATCACTGAGAGTAGCCAAAAGATAATGGCTTATAAGGTACTAGGAAGGCTTGGCATGTGTGCAGAGATTAGCAGTGATGCGCTGAGCCAATAAATGGCCCCCACCCAGCAACATTTGATAGCAATAGGCCCCAATGATTGGATCCAGCTGCCATGGCAATGGAATGGGTGTGTGCAGCTCCTCTGTAAAGCTGAATGAGGGCCTCCCTCAGCAGAGATTAGGTGTTCTGCTTGCTTTTGATGCCCCTCCCAAATACTGACAAGCACCCAAGGCTTTTTCAAAAGGCAAGCTTCTATTTGCTTATGAAGGAAATAAGATAGGCACCTCTTGATGGCATTTCAACTCTAATCCTCACTTCTCCCTGCCCCACCCAGCTCCTTCCCCCCTGGCTAGACAAAGCAAAACTGCATGACTGCCCCTTAAAGAAACAGAAGTTTGCAGAGGAGTAAGGAAGTATGATTGAAAGGGATGCTTTCTCCAAAATGCTCTTGACAGTGGGCCCCTGTATCACCTCGCTTAACTATTTTAATTTTTTTAAAAAATGAGCTTTAAAAGGTATTGGGCCTGGTCACCTCAAGAGCCATCTGCACCTGTATTAACTAGCCCAGGCTTTGAAGCTGTGCCTCAGATGCCCTCCTCTCTATCACCATGAATGGCGAGAAGGAGAGCCAAGCCCTCTTAGGGATGGTATTCCCTCCAGAGATCTGCCTGGCTCGGATGGAGTGGTGTGTGTGTGTGTGTGTGTGTGTGTGTGTGTGTGTGAGAGAGAGAGATGCCCCCACCAACCTCCATGTACACATCCAAACATGTGACCTTACATAGCTTACAAGTGTTCAGATGAAGACACTGAAGTTGGAAGCAGAGCCACAAGATGCAATCCTGCTCTCCTTGCATTTCTCCTACGTGAATGAACATGCCAATAATCCCACTTATTGTGAATAGCTGACACAAGCGAGACAGGTGAGAATGCAGTCAAGTCCTACACAAAACAGAGTCTTGTTTCTTCTTCTTTGTAGAAACCACCGATGAGGCAAGTGTCAAGGCAGCTGCCAAGAAGGTTGAGGCCCGCCTGGGAGGCGCTGGGCTGAACGTGGTGATCAACAATGCTGGGGTCATGCCGCCCTGTACTTTGGAGTCAGCCACTGCTAAAGACATGCTGGACGTCTACACCATCAACCTTGTGGGCCCAATGTTAGTGACCAAGGTCAGTTTTTTCTGCACAAGAAGAGCAACCCCTTCTTGGACTACAGGGTGGGAAGCAGGCCCCCTTGACACAGAGTGGATTAGGACTTGCCCCTCCCAGGCCAGCTCCTGGCAGCACAGCTGGCCGGAGACAGCAAAGGGCAATACAGCAGCCTTTCCTCTTTGCATATGCAGACTGCTTCATTGCTGAGGGTCAGAATTATTAAGAGAAAAGAATGGGACTTGTGGGCTTGGTCAGTGGGCTGTAAATGGTGACACCTGGATTTGAGTTAGGGAGGTCACTCCTATCTTCAAAAGGCCCCTGGAGAATAGCCTCTGGCTAGGTGAATTCACAGGCTGAGTTGGTAAGAGAAAGTTCTGCAGGATCAGCCAAGCTCTGTGACAGCATCTACCCTCCATTACTACCGAACAGAGCTGAGTCTTAATATCTTCCGTTTTGAAAAAGCCAACTAGGATATTCTGGGGTAGAAATTGAGAGGTGTAAGAAACAAGGCCAGAGGTGGATGGTCTTTGCAATCTTGTGCCCATTTACTAGCAGATCCTTATGCAGACCAGTTTTGTACAGCTGAAGAGCTTTTGCCTCTCTTTAGGAATTATTGCCGTTGCTGAAGAAGGCTGCCCACGGATCCAATCAGAAAGGCATGAGCTGCGGGAAAGCAGCCATCATCAACATGTCCACTGTTCTAGGATCCATTGAGAAAACACCAGAGCATTATTTCGCTTTCCCAGTCGTCTCCTATCGCTGCAGCAAGGTCAGGCTTCTCCTGTGGGACATGGGTCAAATCTGGCATTTCTGTCCATTGCCTTCCTTGAGAAAGATTTTCTATGTACCCAACAATGGCTGGCCTAGTGAGTGATGTGCTACTGAAATGCCTTGTGTAACACCCACCAGCTTTCTCCCTCTCCAAGTTGGACGTTTTGTCCATACTGAAATTGTTCTGTCTTACAAGTGGATAAAATTGCTTTGTGCACCTGAATTCCACGGTAAGAATTCGTCCATGCTGACTGAGACTGATGGGAGTTGAGGTCCAAAACATCTGGAGGGCACTAGGTTGGGTAAGGCTACATTATATAATTCTGGTACCTGTTGCCGTTTCCATGCCAGTGGTTGTTACCTCCTAGAGATGTTAGGGTTGGTGGGGGAAGTTTTTGGACCAGTTACAAGTGATGTGGCAACTGCAACTACATTTTATGGCCATGGCAGAGACATCACCATCTTTTTAGCATAGTATATTCCGTGTCTCAGTAGCAAAAC
The DNA here is from genome assembly GCF_965112155.1 of Podarcis liolepis. Lineage (NCBI taxonomy): Eukaryota > Metazoa > Chordata > Lepidosauria > Squamata > Lacertidae > Podarcis > Podarcis liolepis. The sequence continues at coordinate 54,643,980 of NC_139561.1, read as the reverse complement.
TGTCCCAGAATTTAGGAGTATTCAGCTTCAGTGTCTGCCCAATCAATGTTGGTTATGTGAACAGCAGGGAGACTTTGGGTCCAAAGTGAGTGGTCTTATAACCTCAATTTATATTGAGCCAGTAGCCTTAGTTGTCCTTTCTGCTCTCTGTGCATCTATGATTGGGGTCTGCTCATGTCTTCGTCCATCCCCAGGCTGCTTTGAACATGCTCACCAAGTGCCAATCAATGGGCTACAAAGATGATGGGATCCTGTGCACTGCTGTTCATCCTGGCTGGGTGAAAACAGAGCTGGGAAGTGAGCAGGTGAGTCAGCTAAGGATTTCTTCTTAAGAACTCTCTGCATTACTTCATTCTAAATCAGAACTATACACACATACTAATGGCTCATCCACACTTCCTTTTGGGCCACATTTCTGGGCACGCGTCTGGGATTTTCAGGTCCAGGCAGAGAGAGAGATAGAATATTGCCCTGCCACTTTCCTCATGAAAACCAGTGTTTTTACTTCTGAATTGGAGCAAATGGCAATCAGCTTTTCCACAAACTGCTATGTACTCTGATTCAGCAGTAAAACACAGGGTTTCCTGGGGAAAGTGGCAGGGCAAAAAAACAAAAACAAAACCCCACACTCGGAGGACACAGACCTGGAAATCCTGGATCTGTGCCTAGAAATGTAGCATAAAAGGAAGTCTGGCTGAGCCTAAGCCTCACCAGTTCTCTTGCTGAAAGTCTTACTAATATTGTGCACACCCAAGGGAAGAGGCTCCTCCTGGCAGACCCAAGCATTGACCTTCCTTGCCCACCCCAAGGCGTTGGCCACTAAAGACTGAGTTAAAGAAGCTGCCAGTTGTTGGGGTGTCTTTGGCAGTGGAAGCAGAGCATTGTTGTCATGATGGCTAGTAGCCATTGATAGCCTTATTCTCCACGAATTTGTCAAATCCTCTTTTAAAGCCATCTAAGTTGGCGGCCATCACTGCCTCCTGTGGAAGTGAGTTCCATGTTTAACTTTATTTTGTCTGTCCTAAATCTTCCAACATCCTGCTTCACTGGATTTTCACGAATTCTAGCCTAGTGTTATGAGAAAAACTTTCCTCTATCCACTTTTTCCACGGTATTCATTCATATATACATCAACCTGGAAGCCAAGAGCTCACTAATGGATGCATTTTTATTCACACTTGCCTGTAATAAATACACTGCTGATCACATTTTTGGTAGGAGAATTGCATTACAGATTTTTGGGGTGTGCCGATTTCCAAGGATAGCTGCATATAGTTTTGCTTATTGTTTGGAGAAGTGAATATTCAGTCAGGCCCACACTAAAATAACAACCAAGGACAAACTTATCCCATTCCTCCCTTCTGGCCACTCCTTTGGTAGCTAGATAGGCAAAACAATCACTCATGTGGTTGGCTGAGCTCTCATCCATCACTGCAGATTTTCTTGTGCCTCTGCAGAATCACTATCTAACCATGGTTTGTACCTTGCAGGCTGACCTGACTGTTGAAGAAAGTGTGTCTGGCATTATGAAAGTGCTTTGCAACCTCTCTGAAAAGCAACACGGGGTGCTGGTGACTTGGGAAGGGAATGTTTTGCCTTGGTGAGAGCCTTGGAAGGAACCAATGGAAGGGCCAAGGCATAATGAGGATGGAGCAGCCTGAGGCTTTCTAAAGCTTTATATCATGAGTCTTTTGAATAAAAATTGAAGCGGCATCTCTTGGGTCTCTTGTCTTCTGTCCCAAAATGTGACATGTAAAGAAATGGGATTCCATTCCCAGCCCTATTTCCACTCACCAGCCCTGGGTTACTGGCACGCCTCCCTCAATGAAACATGCACCCATTTATATCCTACTTGCTCTCCCTCGCAGAAGCCGTTTTATAATTAAGGCAAAACAGAGCACTGGTGAACCCAACCTCAAAAGGCTGCTGGCAGTTTTGCCTTCACCAGTACATCACAAGGTTTCTCAAATTAGGAGGCAACTTGGAGTGAGCTGGCCACCTCTGCAGTCATGTGTCCTTAGGGCTCAATTTTTAGACTAGGACTGCTCTTTTGAGCACTGTAAGTGCTGTGACACAAGAAGACTAGGTATCGGAAACAAAAAAGGTACTTTGTATGTGAGATATGGCACTGGCAAAATTGTTAAGATTTTTTAAAATACTGAAGTCTTTCTTGTGCACGAGTGATAGAGATATCTTGTGCTAGACCTCTGTAGCTGGTACTTTTCTTATCACAGCCTTGAAGGCAATTCTTCACACATAGTGGATTGTTGAAATCTGTATGCCTTCCGTGTGCAGAAAGTGGTGAAAATAGGCACAGGAGTGTCATCAACATGGCTGGAAGCAAATGGAAGGAGGGGAGTGGCATGAATTGCTGCCCACTAAAAACATCACCACACCCCACAAATCGCTCATCATCATAAAGAAATGTGCCATCATGAGCCTTTCACAAAAGAAGCACCTGCAGCTGCATCCTGGGCTCTTTCTACTTGCCAGATTTTCCACAGTAAAGGGAAATTCAGATTAAAGTGCAGAAGAAAGTCTGGCCTGTCATTCTGATGCTGCAATATATGGATGCTGCAAAAACGCTTTATTTGTACAAGCAGCACCAATTCCATAATAAGCTTCCATCTTATTACTCGTCTGGGTTGGGTGGAGAGAGAAGTTGGCCAGGTCAGGCCAAAACCAGAGCAATTGGCCAGAAGACCTCCGCTTCTCTCCCTATGGCTGCAAGATGATTTTGTGGGTTTGCCTTGCAGCAAGTCCAGATCACAGTTTAGAGCTGCACAAATGCATGACGATGGGCCAGGATAAATGGGTGATACCTCTCAATTCAAGCTTAGTGCTAGCTACATACTTTCAAGCTGTTGTTATCAGAGACGGTACACCTTGAATTCAATTATCATTTTAACAACACCTACAATTTCCCCTTTTGCACACTCTGGTGTGTAATCCCACTAGCTAAGGATTATACTCAGCATTAATACATTGTGTTACTGCATCAAACCACCACATCAAACCATTTCCATCTGGATACTGTGAGACGATGAAGCCTTGGCCACTCTATAAAGTTCTGAAGAAAGGAAGCCTTCTGGGCCCAGGGAAAGGACTGAGGGGCATGTGTGGAAGAGAACAGCAGAAGGGTGTTTTCGAATAGGGAAAAGGAGATGGAGTTAACCATACGCACTGTAGGATGGCCACTGGAAAGCTGGACTTTGGTTCAGGCATGAAGGACAAACTGGGAGATGGGGGCTGAAGCCAATGTCCCTGAGGAAAAAAGGTAGAGTAGGGAGGCTGTGGACTCCCTTCCTGGCCTTGGAGTGTGTGAAATAAGTATGTTTGTGGGTGCTTCTGTTTTGGGATGTCCTCAGAGCACATCTGGACACGCCAGTGAGTCCCTCCTAGGGCCATGAGGAGTCAAAGAAATAGTACCAATAAAAGCAGTAAAGAGTAGGCACACCTGCCAACAGGCTTTCATACTATACTTATGTGAAAATGAAGAATACTGGTCACTGCCTGTAATAAAGAGATTGATTGATTGTGAAAATGAAGCATAATTTGTATGACAGTCACCATGGGAAGAAAGTGATTCTGTGCTTTCTGTCAGAGAGGACAGCCGCTTAACATTTCTGGATTCCAAGCAAGGGGAGAGGTGAGGGAAGCACGATGGGACGTCCTCGCAGGGCAAGAGGCATGACAAGGAGCATCAGGGATCTTCTCCGAAAGACGGCCTGTTTTGCCTATGGAAGGGTCTTGTTCTTTATTCAGCTGCTGCAGAAGGAAGTTGTTTGTGGAAACAAGAGACCTGGCAAGAAGGAAACAATGAACAGGAACCACCCTTGACTGAGCCCAGCATCTCTGAATGAGTTAGCTTTCTTGGACTTTCAAACCAACAAGAAAAGCTACTTCAAACAGGAGTTTCATTAGTTGCCAACCTGTAAGTCTCCAACTTGATATTTTCAATCATTGGACATGTGGCATAGGGACTAATCCTGACCTTAACCAGAGGGTTTAATTGTCCCATAACCCATGTCCCCCTATAAACCAGGTCACATTGCTCATGGCATTAGTTAATGGACAGGAGGGCATGGTTCAATCCTGTCTTGGGTTTGCAAACAGGTACTTGCAGCCAAACCAGGATTTTGCCTCTTGCGTTTTCCCTGCACAGCAGCCAAGGCAAGAAGAAATAAAAGGTGCTTTTTGTGAGCATCAGCAGAGCACAGGAGAAGTCCTGCCTGCTGCACTTGCTTACAAAAAGCAGCTTTCTTTCTCCCCTCCAAAAGGTGTCTATCACAAGCATCAGCAAAGGACAGGATCTGCTATCAATGCTCTTTTCTTCCCCCCTTTGCAATCCCCATGCAAGAGCTTTTGACAGGTGGGAGGGACAACCTGCTTGTCAATTATTTGTCATGATAAAGATGGACTGTGACTCTTTCAACTAGTCACTTTTTCAGATTAGCCCACCTCACAGCGATGTTGTGATGACAAAAGTGTGTGGGGGGCACCATGAATGCCATGTGAGCTGCTTTTAGGAAGGAGGGATAAAAAATTGAATGATAGACCTACGTTCCCTCCCCTAAATGAAACTGCCAAACTTAATTTACCTTTGGCTCTCCTTCAGCAAACTGATGGTGTCCTGTTGCTTTTTAAGCTGCTTTAATTCAAAAGTTAAGATGTCCACCTGGGCATTCAGCTGCTCATTTCTACTTAACAACTCATCTAGGAGAAAAATATCAGCAGATGAGCAAACCTAGAGTTGTGCTTGATCAAAGGCATGGGAAAAGGTACAGAGCAAAGTGACCCATGGAACCCCACCTATTATTCTAACTATGATCATTTGAAGTCTTTCAAATGGCTTTTGGGGGTATCCATTTTATTCTGAATCTAGGTGCAGCAGAAGAACAGAGATAGTATGAAAACTGAACTGGAACATGCACCCCTGTATTGTAGACTTCAAATGTACTTTTGTATTGTTGAGATGCTGCTACTGCTGCTTAGTTTGTTGCAAACTGCCTTAAATTGTTATCAACAATTTTAACCTTTTTTAAAAAACACCACTATTTTATTTATAGCCTGCCTTTCCTCCAATAAACTCATGTCCTCACTCCTCCTGCCCCCTATTTTATCCTTGTGATTGGCCCAAGGAGGTGCAGTAAACTTAATGGTTTCAAAATCAGGGTTCAGGGTTCAAAATCTGGTTCAGCTCCTTTGTCACCCTGTCCATCCTTCTATGTCATCTTGCATCACTCTGGCTTCACCCCAATCCCCTCCCCCGTGGCTGGATGTTGTGGTATAAATCTGCCTTCCCCAGCTGAGAGGAAGTTCTCCCAGGCAAGCTCTGTAGCAATGGGCACTGGTAGTGGAAATGGCACAATGAAACATCCTATGGGGGACATTGTTTCTTTTACTGGGGCTGGGGCTTGTGCCTGTGATCTTCAACGCCAGCCCGAGTCTTGACTCGAGCAGGAGAGGTAGTCAATCTCTCATTCATCTGGAGCATGTAGAAACAGCAGTTAGGCTGACTGATTATGTGAAAGCCTCCCTCAACACAAGTGTAGAAAAGATATGAAAGTCCTAGCATTGACAAGTCCAGTCAGACATCCGTCTGGTATTTAACCAGTGAACTTACCATAAGAGAGAGAATATATTCCGTGGCAGCTGGAACTGGAGGTGGCGGCGGCAGCAGCAGCACCTTCCACACCTCGTTCTTTGAAAGGTGGGCTCTGACTCTCTTCCACCTTCTGTTGGGGAGGGAAGGAAAGAGTTGGTAGGGTAGTTTGACAAGGGCGAAAGGCGACTCTGTTGGTCTGACATAAATATGTGGCCACACATGTGAGATCAAGAAGGTTTCTTCTTTAGGCTGGGTTAGAGATTTCTGAAGACAACACCATCCCGTCACCAATCAGCCCAGGACCTTCTAAATAAAGCAATGTTTGTTTTTTGGCATTCAGATGCAATGCATGCAATGAAACCGCAACATAAAACCCCCATGACTATGAAGAGAGTATAGAGGTTTTGAGAATACTGGGTTGCAAAGAAGGTGCTGTAAGGGCCTGTGTTTCCTGGGAGAGAAATCCAGAGGCTGTAGGGTACTGTTTATGAGAGTGTGTGGCCGTGGGAGGCTACCCAGATACCCAGAGGGAAGCTGTGCTGTGTGGGCTTTGCATCACATTCTGGTGTTTAAAGAAAAATACAAAGCGCTCAGGCTCAGTGTCAGATGGCAGGAGGCCCCAGTGTGTTGGGGGTCTGTGGGCATTTCTTGTTCTGTCATTCGGAGGTGGCATAGCAGCCGAGGGGGCTGGCATGGAGGGTGGCGCAGACAGGCTGGGTCAGGGAGGGGTCCTTCTGAGTCCATGGGGGCTCTCAGCCACTGCCTGACCACTGGCACATGGTGATCCACATAAGTCACAGGCTCTGGGCTGGATGGCTCCATAATTCAGAGCAGCAGCACGGACTTGCGCACATGGCTTATCAGATACCTGGACAGTAAGTTATCTTAGTTATAAAACATTAAAGATTCTCTCATAAAACAGAACTAGGTTTGCTTCCACTTTACTGAGGAAGGAAGAGGGATGCAATGGTGAACAGCACGTACCCTCATAGCCTTGTCGATGGCACTGCTGCAGTGCTGCTGAGAATACTTTGGTTGTTCCCTGGGAAGCTGGCAACTGAACCCCGAGGAGCTAGGGCCTAGCACGGCTTTGCGGGCTGAGCAAACGTCCTGCTGTGAACGGGCAGCCGCCATCAAGTATGCAAGCAAATCGCGTGCTGGAGCTGCAGGACAATAAAAGCACAAACTAGATTAAAACATGCTAAGTGGGACCTGCAGCCAAATGTTGCAGTGTGGATATTGCTCCTGATCAGGGTTCCAGCCATCCAGCCCTGCCCTGTCTCAGGATAACCCAGTCAGCCCCACCCCACCCCATCTCTCCTGACCCTGTCGTTCACATTCTTTGGCTACTGCGCATACTCAGTCCCCAGTGACCTGCTTTGGATGTTGTTGCTATCATTCCATTTGTGTTTTTTCCCCTTCTAAAGATTTTCTGTACTATTGCAAATTTCAGGATCCCCCCAAATATGTTGGTATATCCTGGTTGCTCTGTAGCTTACAGCTTTTAAAGTTAGTTTTAATTTAGTTTTAATTTAGTATTAATTAGTTTTAACTCGCCTTATCAATACTGTATTTTACACCCACTCTGGAAGAATGGCAGATGAAGTTGATGGACTATATGGAACTGGCAGAAATGACTGGCAGAATCCGAGACCAGGGAGAAGAGTCGGTGGAAGAAGATTGGAAAAAATTTAAAGACTATTTACAGAAATATTGTAAAATTAATGAATGTTAGAAAAATGTTGGAATGAAGTTATATGGCTTTAGTAGAAATGTTATAAGGAATTAAGTACAGATAGGTTAGTAGAGCATTAAAGGGAAAAATAAGGTTAGAATTTGTTAAGATAATTAAAGGATAGAAAGCAGAGGAAGATGGAAAGGAATTGCTGAAATAATTATCAGAAGTGGAATACAAAAAGGGAGGTGTGAGGAGGTCGCGGAAATAAGTGAGTGAAAGATGGGATAATGAAACTGTTTGATTTATTGTATTGTATTTGTTTTGTTTTGTTAATTTAATGTTTTGCATTGTCTTTTTTTAGTGTTTATGTTTCTGGAAAAATAATAAATATTATTTTAAAAACAACAACAATACTGTATTTTACAGAGTGGTGACCAGAGGACATAAGTCTGGATTTTATCTGCTTGGAGGTCTGTTTTTTCTTTTTAAAAATACATTTTTATTAAAAGATTTTTAATGAGTAACAAAAGTACATTCAGTGTCTTTGTTTTCAAGTTGCAGAGTCCTTCATGCAGGTTAGTTACATTATATTTTTAATGAATTCAGACTTGCCTGCAAAGGGAGTATTGCGTAACACAGCGTTTTTCAGATAAGAGTGGCTGGTCATCTCATAACCCTGAAGAGCTGCATTTTTTTGTGGAGTAAAGTATCTGGGTGGTGTGCTCTCTACCTATTACTGCTGTAATCTACATAGTGTTTACTTAAAGTAAGAAATACATTGGCTGTTGTAATATCTTGAATGAATTTGCTTCAGGCAAAAAGAAAAATCAACAGAGCTGGTCTTGCCTAGTGTTTAGTAACTAGGCTAGGAGTTGCTGAGTCATTAAAGATGAAAGAATCTGCCCTACAGTTAAATTTGTAATATTACCATATTTACTCAAATCTAATGCTCACCTTTCTTTGGCCAAATTAAGGTGCACGTTTTGCAAAAAATAAGGTGCACATTAGATTCGATGGCACATTTACATTTGCCAGCAAATACTTATTTTGGTTTCAAGGTTCTGAAAACTGAGGTGCCCATTAGATTTGATGGCATGTTAGACTCGAGAAAATACAGTAAGTGAAATAAGCAGATCCATCTGATCGGAGGTATGATGGTCACAAGAATGCTAAAAAAGAGAAGATTAGAACAAGTTAAGCAGGCCAAACAAAGCCAAAATTTGCGTTTGATCCTACATGGCCCAATTTTGGCTACTATGCTGTTGGCACTCACCAGTCAAGTTCAGGGTTAGAGGTAGTAAAGACAAGAGGTGCTGAGCCTCTAGCTAGCCTGGGAGTTATCCTGTTTACCTAAAAGTGTTTACCCCAATGCCCAGGTGTATGCGACCTGGTTATCAGGTCCCTGTGTTATGAGGGAAAGTCATTCTGCACATCCTCAGAGGTATTCTTCCTGTTTCAAAGGCCCCATGATCACAGCCTTGCATAGAATACAAGAATTGCATAGTATTCTTTGTGACCCCTGATGCAAATAGTCTGGTGATGTGCACAGCAAACAAGGACACTGAATATTGCCTGGTGACATACTTGGCAAGTGGTCTGCTTCCCTTCTCTGAAAAGAAAGGGGTGGTGGGAGTTTTAGGCACATAGCCTGAGCCTAGAAGAGCATACCAAGGAAATCCTTATTGATAAAAAGGGAGCCAGAGCCGTTCCAATAACGATCCACTAAATCCAGGAGTTGCTGCAGGACAGTGACAAGAAGACATGGTTTCTCAGTGCTGCTGACAATACTTGATGTCTGGAGAGGGATATTGCTATGCTCTCTGGAGTGAAGCTACAAAACACATAAGTAACATTTGTTACATCTGGAAATATGGAGGCATTCCGACAAACATCTAAAATTTATTTATGCACATTTAAAGAGGTGGATTAAAGTTCGAGGGTAGGAGAGAATTTCTGACAACTTGTTTCTCAAATAAATCACGGAATTTCTTGGTTTTTTCAGTTGTTTTTGTAGCTTAGAATTTTTATATTATTATTATTAAGTAATTAACACAACACAGACATCAAAGAGGCCGATACTGGTCTGCTCCTGGCCTAGCCCTCAGCCTTGATAACTAGTTATATGCCATGCCTCATTGCCAATTTTTATCAAACTGGGTTTGTCCCGCCCCCGGTCTTTATAACTGAACTTTAGTTAATCTAGGCTCTCTCCTCAGTATATGAATCTGGTGTCTATCTTTTGCCACTGAGCTATGTCCTTGTTTGAAATCAGAAGAGCAGGACAAAGGTTCAATTTAGGATCAGCATCATAGAATCATAGAGTTGGAAGAGACCACAAGGGCCATTGAGTCCAACCCCCTGCCAAGCAGGAAATACCATCAGAGCACTCCTGACATATGGTTGTCAAGCCTCTGCTTAAAGACCTCCAAAGAAGGAGACTCCACCACACTCCTTGGCAGCAAATTCCACTGTCGAACAGCTCTTACTGTCAGGAAGTTCTTCCTAATGTTTAGGTGGAATCTTCTTTCTTGTAGTTTGGATCCATTGCTCCGTGTCCGCTTCTCTGGAGCAGCAGAAAACAACCTTTCTCCCTCCTCTATATGACATCCTTTTATATATTTGAACATGGCTATCATATCACCCCTTAACCTCCTCTTTTCCAGGCTAAACATGCCTGGAAAACATCACTTTGACACCCAATATCCTGAGAATGAGGGAAAGGTACAACTGGAACCACTGTTTGGCACCCCTTTTGAAAGGCCTTATAATGAGGTATGTAAGAGTGGGGAACAGGATCCGGCGCTGGATGCCTATGTCTCCCACTCCCAGGCCAACTCTGACAGGTTGGCGGAACTGCTCACTTGTCAATCACCTGATGTCATAATGTTGTCAGGTGACTGGTACCAGTCTAAGATCAAAGGAGGTTGCTGTAATGGCAGACCAGTGGTTGCAGTGATTACATTTGATGATGCACTGTTCATGCCAACCACCTGACTGGCACTGGGAGCAAGCTTCTTGTTTAACATTCATTAACCACACACTTTTGAAAGAGTTGTTTTTCTAAAGTGGGTTTGTTGCACTAGGCTAGGGCAACAGAGTATTCTGACTCATTTTAGCTCCTCAAACCTAAAGTTCCAGTAAGAGTTTGAATATCTCTCACAAAATACTGAGAGTCTGGAAACACCCTGAGATACAATGGCAAGTTTATACTGTGCTGAAGAAATCAACTGCAGCAGAATGGGGCTGGGAGGAACAGATGAAAGGGCAAATGAATGTCACTCAGAACAATCTGAGGCATGCCCATAAATGTCTCACAGCCATGCTAAAGAAGAGATACCACACATGCTTCATTAGGCAGCATACCACCCCATGATCCTTCCCCTGCTCTACCTGCTCCACAAAGAGGATCCAGAACAAAGCACTCACCTCCGTTACTGGCTCTTTAAAACAGTGCTTGGGGGTTACTGGAGTGTGCTGGCTGCTGGTATGCTTAAACTCCATTCTTGAAGGACTGAGAGATCGGCAGGCTGGCGGGTCTCGCCCTTTCCTGGATGTGGATGTTAAGGTTGTAGCAGATTGTGAATTCCCAAGAGACACCTCACTTAACAAAGAACGATGCTTCGACAGGAAATCTCCAAAGCTTGTAGAAGCTGAATTGAATAATGAAAGAAAGGAACTGTTTGGTTAGAAGATGGGAAAGAAAGGCTTACACTTGTCACAAGGCATCTTTAATTCCCAGCCATCTTGAAGGTGGGCTATTAGTCCAGTTCTATCCTCCACCAGCCCAAAAAGGGCCTGAATTATTTTCATAGTGGCTAAGCATCCAAGCACTGTAACAGAGCAAAGAATAACAGTGAAGACACCCTGTCTTCCCCACTCTTGATCTAAATGCATGTTCTCTCCAGAGTTGATGTCTGAAAAAATAAATCCTGCAAGTCTGCAGGTCACTGTACATAGTACTGCTTCACTGATGCCCTTGGTGTCATAATTCCTCAGATAGTTTACACTTTTTTTAAGGTGTCAAAACAAATAGATAAATACTAATCCAGCATTTGTTTAAAAGGTGATTAGCTTACCCAAAGCACTGGGGACAAGGTAGCAAGTTAGGCTGTTGAGCCAAGCTCACTGGCATGCATGCCCATAATTTTATTTCTCACCCACTGTGAGCTCCTCTTTTCCATTTCCCCCCAAGATTGAAAGCAAGCGGCCATCAATTCTACACTTGTGGCCAACTCTCGAAAACAAATGAAACCAAAGTAAAATTTAGGCCAACCAAATTCCAAAAATTCTGGTAGCCATGCCCAAATCCTCCATGCTTTCTATGGTTCACAATCAGACCTGTGCAGGGGAGGGGGCAACCAAGTATGCTTGCTCCGGGCCTCGGAGGGCTAAGCCGGCTGGGGCCCCCTGCTAGGACTTAACACTGTCATGCTAATAATTTTATTCTAACAAGACTCCCACTCCAGGTCTCAGACAAGCTGTTCACAGGCCTGTTCATCATGCAACTTTGGTGTAACAAAGTAGTCCTTCCAAATGCTCCTACAGGTAGAAAGAGTACACCATCACCCATGTGTGAAAATTCTTTGGAAGAGTGGGTTCAATCCAAGCATGTGTGGTGACAAGAGCTGTAAAATCATTTCCCAATGGAGAAGCTCAGGATACTTTTACCAATGGAGCATGGTAACGGGCTAAACATAGCAGAAACAGTTGTGAGGATCAACTTTGTTCTCTCTATTCATTTGTGCCCTGTTTTTCCGCCCTTTTGTGGGTATTTCTCCTAACTCCCAGATTTGAGTATCAGTCTCATAACTACATTCAGTTATGTACTCAATAGATAGAGGAACAAGAATCTTTGCTGTAATTATTAGTTTTCAAGAAAATGCACTTTATAAAGTTTGAGAATGGAATCAAATTGCTCCCCCATTCCTAGTCTCACTTTAGGCCTGCCTCTTTTAAGCTAAGTGGAAGAGATAGAGTAATGATCTATCTCTATACGGCTATTGACTATTGACAATACAGTGGTACCTTGGGTTACATATGCTTCAGGTTACAGACTCCGCTAACCCAGAAATAGTACCTGGGGTTAAGAACTTTGCTTCAGGATGAGAACAGAAATCGTGCTCCGGCGGCACAGCGGCAGCAGGAGGCCCCATTAGCTAAAGTGGCGCTTCAGGTTAAGAACAGTTTCAGGTTAAGAACGGACCTCTGGAACGAATTAAGTACTTAACCCGAGGTACCACTGTACACTGAATTCTGAAATTTAGGAGAAGGCCCATTGCTCAGTGTTTTTGCCTTCATGCCTCTTTCTTTGAAGCTGAAATTTGTGAACAGAAGCTGGCTGCTCATTATACTGTTGACCACCTGTATTTTGCAAAAGGAGAAGGCTAAGAAATATTATTAATAGTGGCAGAAAGTTGACATTTTGCGTCACCAGGAGAGAACCAAACAAAGATTTCCTCTCACTGAGAAAGGTTAGGAAAGACTGAAGAAGTTACGTCTTGAAAACTAAGACAATAAAGCCGGCCTTTACCTGAGCTGAGCTTTAAGGGACTTGCATGGTCTGCATCCGCTTCTGAGTGCTGTCCCAGGAAATCTCCACATGAGGACCGGGCAGGAGCCAGGACTTCGTTAGCAAACTGTGAGGTGTAATTACAAACATCATCGGCTGCCGTCTTCTCATTCCTCTCATCATGAAGCCTCTTCACCAGCTCCCTGCGATTAGCAGAGGATGGGAGGTACAGGTGCTCATAACTCTCTGGCCTGAGGTTGGTCTTCCCTGCATCATCACTCAGACTCAGCCTCCTAGTTGGAGAAGCAGCCCGGCCAAGGTCCAGAATGTCCACTTTCCTATTTCCCGTTTCTCTTTTTCCTGGACAGAGGAAGTCTAGAGATGAGCCTTCAGAAAAGGACACGTGAAACTTCCCCTTACCAGACACAGCTCTGCTTTTCATCTGGGAGGGCAGGGAAGTCTGTGCCTGCAGGGCAGTGGGAGACCGGAGTTTCTGTTCTGCAAGCAACAAGCAGAGGGAGGACATTACAATTCACTTGTTCATTCATTAAATATATTTTTATTCAACAAGAAGCATAGATGGCTCAAAAAAAACCCCTCTAAGTGGTTTACATAAATTCATATCAGGAGTTGTTTCCATTTATCACAAGATAATCATGGTTAATAAACTTTGCTGGGAAGAAAGAGGTGTGAATTTAGTCACACTTAAGATAAGGTTCCATTTATAAATTAAATTATGTGGGTTGACAGATGTTTATTTCATGCTCTGGGGCAAAGGCTGAGCGAGCCAAAAAACTGGAGCTCTGGTGGTTGAGAAGCATATTAGCAATATACCTGCCATTTATATTGATGGTTGCAAAAAGAAAACCCATCAATCACTCAAAACTTATCCTGTAAATTATATTTTTGTACCAAACTGAAAAACATCTCAATAAGTTGAAATAAAACCTTGTAAGAAACACCCAAATCTTCAAATAGTCACGTTTTCATCTAGATTTAGGCCTAGTATTCAGAAAGAGCAGGTAGGTGGTAGGCCCATATTTGGACTGTTCCACTTCAGACTGCAAGTGGACACTTACATGATGGAATATGGGTCCCCATGGGGGGGAACGACCTCAGAGGTAGAAGCCTTCTTCACCTTGACATGCAAGGTGTGTTTTTAAATGTACTGATGAAATCTTCAGGCTCAAGCAGCAGAATCTGGATAGATTTTACTACTTTCTGTCTGCTTTTTTGTGAGAACTGGCCTTAGAGAAACATCAGAATCAGGAGAGTCATCTGACGCCTAAAGGCTGAGAATGCACACAGATTTTTATGAGGTTGGAAAAGGAAAACACTCACCTCTGTCCAAAGAGTTGTGACTCAGAAACTGTCTTGCATTTGCATTGTCTAGCTGGAAGATATTACAAAGTCAATATTCTGTCCAATAGCAAGAGTTACTCATTTGTTTCAGAAAAATCAGTCTTTCACCTTAACTTTTGGCATTGCTTTACCATATAAGAGTTTTAAGTATTTTGCATTTCAGTTGCTTTCTCCAGGCCTGGGGGTGGAAGCACATCTGGTTTTCATTTTGGCCCTCCCCCCCCCCCCAAAAAAATGTTTCTGAGAGGCCATAAATGGATCTAGGGGCAGAATTACCGGTAGGCATTTCAACAGGCAAGTGGTAGCAAACACTCATAAAACTAACCATCATGCCACTGTCCCCAGAAGCACCATGTGATATGAGGCGTAGGACAATGAACTGTCATATAGGTCTACTGTTTCTCTCCTTCTAGTCTGTGAACTAGCCTGGAGTTTACTGACTTCACTTAGTTGTATAACCCAAAATGTGAACACATGTTCTAATCACTTAATGAACCGATACAAATGGGATGGACAAAAAGGGTAGGTTTGGCATTATCATGCTTTATATATAAGAAAGGACATAAACAGGGGGATTGCCACAATTTTGAAAAGGAAAGGCCTCCCTCTCAATGCATATGACACCTAAAAACTTTCTACTGCTGACACTGATGCAACTGTACAGTTAGAGGACACAGAAGTTTAACATAGCAAAGCGCTGCCCAAAACAGCAGCAGAAGCCACCTGCCTCTGTTTGACTTCATCAAGCCCACTTACCAGGATCTGGTCCTTGTTTCCTTTAGTTAATTTGCTGGTTGGCAACACAGAAACAGGCGATGTCTTTAGAAATGAGTCTCTCTCATCATGGCATGACATATGGCGAGGAGATGAATACTTTGTACCTGGTTTCGTTTCATAAGGAGACATAATGATGAGCACCCACTGTTCGTTTGCAGAAGAATCAGAATGAAACACAGCCACGTGTTCCAGACTGCTGAGGCCCATCCTTTTGTTTTGCTCTTACAGGAAACTCCTCAGGGGGCATTTATCCATTTCCTTGCCTTGGCAGCCCAGTGGGGCACTAAACCCATTTATAGCTCCCACATATACCACTGAGCTCAGATGTACCATAAAATACCCCCAAAATAAATAACTACAACACCTTCCTGAGTTAGAGAGAAAAAAATCAAGTATAAT
Source organism: Podarcis liolepis (assembly GCF_965112155.1). Taxonomy (NCBI): domain Eukaryota; kingdom Metazoa; phylum Chordata; class Lepidosauria; order Squamata; family Lacertidae; genus Podarcis; species Podarcis liolepis. The sequence continues at coordinate 54,628,647 of NC_139561.1, read as the reverse complement.
CTGGGGAGAGAGATAAATCTAAGTGGGGAATAGTGTCACAACTCTGCTGGGTTCAAAAATCTGCCAACCCAATTCCCCAAAACCAAGGGTTCTATCAAAGATCAGAACATCACCCCACAAATATAAGTTTTTGTTATTTAACCCCCCCCCCACAGTATTACAGTCAAAGGAATAAACAAAGAAAACATTGGTTCAAATTAGGGATGGATGGAACAGTCTTAATTATACCAGTTCGTTTCCATGTTACATGTGTTGACCAGGAAATTAGTTTAATCCCATTTCTGTGAGGATTTTCTAGAATCCACATGAATGCAGGACTTCTTTAAAATGCTCACAAAATAGTCTGGGGGCTGTCTTCTCTTCCCACCTTTTTTTTACAGGTTCTAGCTATCTGAAGTGGCTAATGCACACTGCTCCTCTGCCACATATGTTTATAATCCTACCATAGTTCCTCCTGGGAGTGACAACATCACCCAGGGAGATTGTAGGGCAAACACATGGGGCCTTTGTACCGTGTGTGTGTGTGTGTGTGTGTGTGTGTCTTACTAGCTGTTAAAATAGTTGAAGGCGGGCCATATCCTACATGATATGAGAAGATTTAAAATACAAGGGAGTAAGTTTGGGTGAGAAATCTAAATCCCTTCTCCCTGACCTTTAAAACAGAATATAAATTGTGCAACACTGTAAGAGAAGCTTTCTGATAACCTGGTAATCTGAAGACCCTAAATGCATTTGAAAGGATTTGTTTGAGAAGATGACATCAAGGGATTACCCACTTGAGGGTATCTTTGCTTCAAGGCATTGTAGCAATATACAGTTTTGCCCCTCAGGGAAAAGTGATGGTTAGGATCTGTGGTGAAACAAACACCAGCAAATTGCAGCCACACACATTTTCTCCTTAGGAAAGAAGGAGGGAAGGCAAGTAAAGAGTCTGAGTGAAACAAAGGTCAGATATGGACTTTAAAAAAAGGTAAAGGGACCCCTGACCATTAGGTCCAGTCGTGACTGACTCTGGGGTTGCGGCGCTCATCTCGCTTTACTGGCCGAGGGAGCCGGCGTACAGCTTCCGGGTCATGTGGCCAGCATGACTAAGCCGCTTCTGGCGAACCAGAGCAGCGCACAGAAACGCAGTTTACCTTCCCGCCACAGCGGTACCTATTTATCTACTTGCACTTTGACATGCTTTCGAACTGCTAGGTTGGCAGGAGCAGGGACCGAGCAACGGGAGCTCACCCCGCCGCGGGCATTCGAACCGCTGACCTCCTGATCGGCAAGTCCTAGGCTCTGTGGTTTAACCCACAGCGCCACCCGCTTCCCACTGGATATGGATTTACAGACTAGCTATAGAAAGGAGAGATCAAGCATGATCCACGCTTTAAAGCTCTTTGTCCAAGCACCATTTTTTTACTCCAGAGTTTTCCCTATGAAAACCTACTTTTGGCAATCCGTGAAAACCTGAATGGCCATTTGTTGCATGTCAGCTTTAAAGCATGTGTTTTCACAGGGAAAGCCGGGGGGCTAAAAGAAGAATGCCCAGACGCTGAGCTTTAGAGCACAGAACTGTGCCTAGAAAGAGTGGGGCAAAAGGAAAGTGTGGACACACTCACAATTGCAAGAATGCCTTGTAAAGCTCAAAGCAGCCAATATCCAAGCATGTCTCATGGAGAGTCAGTCACTCATCAGAGCCCAACTGGATCAGGCCAGTGGCCCATCCAGTCCAGCATTCTGTTTTCCACAGCAGCCTCCATGAAGAAGCAGGACATAGAGGCAAAAGCTCTCTTCTGTTGTGGCTTCTGGCAGAGGGGCATGCTGGGTCAGCAGAGTCAATGGTCAGGGACAATGGCAGCTTCCAGACCAGATACAAGGGCAGCACCACATAATGTACATGAGCACAATCAAATATTCAGGCTAAGCATACTGAGGTTTTCCAATCCCAGTGTGATTGTCTCATAAAACCTACCAGTACGTGTCCTGTTGCTCTCTGTATTCATACTGGATGTTGCAAAGCTTTCTTGGTCTAGCACTTCACTCCTCATTGTATTTTCCCTTGAGGTAAATTTAACAACAGCGATGTTAGGATTAAGTAACCTTCAATATCAAGCACCTCCTTTCCCATCCAAAAGTGTTACTTTTCATCAGACCACTTCCATACCTTGACTCGTCTTTTTCCAATGGATCCTCTTTGCTCCTGAGGTTAAAATGCAGGTGGGCAGCTTTTCTCTCACGCTTCCTAATAGTTCTTTCATCTATGAAGAAGAAGACATGCAGGATCAATGACTGGCTTCAAAGAACGGTAGCAATCATGTGAAATCATAATGGTGCCATGTGATTGACAGATGGGCTGCTCTACCAACCTGTTAGAATTAGCCTGCAGAGGTGGGGCCAGATAAAGATCTGGCGCACAGAGCCATAACAATTCTCCACTCCTGGACCAAAGTGTCAGAAATAAAGGGCAGCAGCAGCACTAGAAATTATGGAGACAGGCAGCCATTTTTCTGCCTGTAGGCTTGGTGTCATTTGTTTAGAATACTAATATCCCACTTTACAGCATCACATCAGCTTACAAAGGACAACAGAATTACAGAAGTACCACAAAATTCATCTGATAATGTGATTATTCAGGTGATATATCCTGCCCTCCTTTTTAGTATTTACTTTGGTATCTGATTACTAGGCAGCAGAGCCCACCAAGGACTTATGAGGCAGTAAAGAAATGGGACCAAGCAGTTCAAATTCACTCAGCACATGATGTAAGCAAGTATAAGGTTTATCCTGTAAACTATGGAATGCTTATCCTCACTGTCCAGTAATTTCCTAAGAGTTTTAGAGAGCAGAGTGACTAGCCCAAGGCCATTCAATGAACCATGCCCAAGTTGGGTCTCTCATGTCTCCCTATGCTTTACACCTCATATGTCCAAAGTCTGTTTTGGGGGCCTAATCCAGCCCAACAGTCAATTTAATCTGGCCCCTGTGCCAGTATATGTCCTGGGTTAAAATCCTAAGAAAAGCTCAGCAACTTCAATCCCCAAAAAAGCTCAAAATTTTTGGGGTTAAATCCTTTAAAAAGCTCAAAACTTCAATCCTCCAAGCCTAAAAAAAGCTCACGCATGTTCACTTCATCAAATGTGGCCCTCTTTAAAAAAGTTTGGGCACCCCTGCTTTACACCCTACTGGCTCACAACACCACAAAGTCATATTTCACCCAATCCTTGGAGTTGTGATCTTGCAAGTAAATACAGAAATCTCTACCAGGCCCATCATAAACACACCAATTCCAAGGAAGAAGGAAGAAGCATGGAATGAAGACTGTTTCTGTATATATGACACACACACCTCCAAAATGCAGAAAGATTGCTGGAACGTGCTATTTTTTTATTTTAATGTAACTATAAAACTATGTATGTTCTGTGTTCTGTGTCACTTCTGATGAACTGAGTGTTTTTTCCATCTAACAGCTAACTTCCAAATGTGAAATGTGTAAGTTGAACAGACATAGAGGTCTTTCTTACCGTATCTGCAATGTTAAGCAATAGTTAGCATAAACTAAGGTTTGTAATCCAACAACAAACCATGGCTTATGAATGTGGTTGGTTTGTGGTTAACAAGCCATGGTTAAGCTGCCAGGCAGGGTTTGGGTGATCAAATAAACCACAGTTTAGTAAACCATGGATAAACACTACACAAGAACTAGGCCACAGTTTTAGGTACCATATTGCCTAACATTTGTTTAGAAAGCCACATGTGTGGGCAATCTCTGCTCACTTCTATGCCTCTTTTCATAAGCAGCATTCTAGTATTGTTCATGAAATACATTGACAACACTAACACAACTCAGGGCATCTGGCCACAGAGATGCCCTAGGGCCCCTTGCACCTTCAGCAAGGAGCTGTATTACATCCTCCTCAGGGAAAAAAATCACTTTACTGCAATAGCCACATTAGAAATTACTATATTTTACACAACCCAAGTACTCGAAATCCTGGTAAGCCTTGTAGACTGGAGCACAGGCCAGATCCTTTGCTAACTGAACTATTTTGGGTTGCAGTTTATTTTTTAAAAGCAAATGTTCCAGTGAGCGCTGGTCCAAAATACCCACAAAGTAACTTGCCCCCCCCTCAACATGAGCCCAAATCTATATATTCAGCATGTTGTTGAACATGTTGTTTAATACAGTAAGGCTTGTATCTCTGATGCCAAAAAAAATTGACAAAAAGCACAATTCTCTGCAGGCCTACTCAGAAATAAGCCCCATTGAATTCAATAGGATTTACTCTCATATTAAGTGTATAGGATTGCTGCCTAAATCTGCAACTCTATTCAGGCATATATATTCCACAGAGTTGGTCTGACACCTTCCTAGCAAAAGGAAGTGGCTGCGGTTAGGGCTCATCATTGCAGCAGCCTGTCCTGATCTGTGACTGCTGTGCTTTGCCAACTCACTAGGTTTGACTGAAATGCAGTTACTGCAGGGTGGGGGTAGACATAGAGACATATTCTCCTCTCTTGCCCTGTGCTGCAGGATCCAAAAACGGGCTAATGCCACTTCATCTCCCAGTCAATCTCCAGTGGTGATTTCCCCCCCCCCACGGCTTCCACCCACCCACCCTGGTGGAGGCCGGTTTCACCAACTCCTAGGTACAGCTCTGTCCAGCCCTATTCTATGCTTGAGAATACTGCAAAGAAGGATGCAGGACAATTTCAAGGTAGATGGATGCAAACTAGAAATAAGGCATGGTATTCACTGAATCAAAACTCAAACATTTACTGGAATTTTGCTACGGTTCAAGGTACAGAATATGGCTTATGCTCCCAATTTGCTTTCTAAGTTCATTATATAGAAGCAACAATTGGTTATATGTCACCATTTCCCCGTTCTCTCTCTCCAAACTTACTCCACCACACCTTCCAGTCTTTGTATCAAGATTGGTTGTTCTTCAAGAAGATACACCATGCATGACAGGTAGCATCTGGAGGAAAACAAATGGTCTATAGCAGGAGTTCAGTCTAATCTTAAACTCTAGGGACCTGCAGTTTTCATTCAAAAACATCAGACTACTGACTAATCTAGCTATCCAAAGTGAGCACAAGTAAAATGGAAGATTCAGTGAGGCAAAGATTTGTGACAGCATAATATGCTTCTCCATAGCAACAGAAGGCAAAGCCCTTAGTACACAGTACAGCCACAAACACACGCCCTTTCATGGGCACACTCCCTAGAAACAGTGCACAGGGTCATGAAGAAAAGGGGGAAGGCTCAGTTCTAGGACTGCTAAATAATATTAAGCAGAGGTTCTCAAACTATGGTGTCAGACCATGGAGGGGTGGGTGTCTAGGCAATGTTTTAGAGGCAGATAGGATCCACAAGCAGTGGTTCGGGGGGGTGAGAGAGAGAGAGTTCCCCATCTACTTTAAATTTATGGGGGCAATGCACTCTCACCTGCCTCATCTGTTGGTCAGGAAAGAGAATTTGGGATTGGTATCCTGACCATCGACGTAGCTCCCCATGAGACTGGGTGACAGAGCTACTTGTAGTTACTGGCTGAAGCCATGACTGCAATGTTTGAGTAAACAATTGGAACAGTGACAAGCTTTGCCCTTATGCCAGCATCATAGAAATGACCTCTACTGTCCCTCCTTGCTTCATCTCTCACCTAGCATCTCCAGAGCTTGTAATCTGTACACAGTGAACAGTCTATAATCAGATTCCTTCCTGGTTACAGGGTTGAGACGCAGGTCCAGCTCTCTAAGGAGAGGCAACGCTTGAAGGCGGGCAACTTCCAGCAAGGATGAAACATGATTATAGTACAAATTCAGATGTTGTAACAATTGTAAATACTCAAGACCCTGCATGGAGAAAAAGACAAGGTTGCAATTTGAAAATAAAATGTTTCTTTAAGCACTGAACTTGATCTCACCAACTACGCGAGTAATACATTGGAAGTGGGGGAGAGCGTGCATTTTCTCCATAACATGCATAGTTTTATAAACCTCCATCAGGTCTATCACAGTTATCTTTTTTGACATTAAATGGCTCCAAATGCTTAAGGCTTTCCTCTTGAGAATATACTTTATCTGCCTGAACAAAATTGGTTGATCTTTTCCAACTCTTTGCTGTCCTTTATCAAGGACACACAGCATTCCAGTGTGGTGCTAGAGATGGGCAATATATTAGGCCAGGCCAGTGTGAGGAAACGAGAAAGGTGAGCCCTGCGAGACCAGCATTCAACCTTCACTTAGAAACCTCCAAGGAAGGAGAGTTCAGAACCTTCAGAGGGAGAGCCATCTTCCAAGTATTATAAAAAAGTAAACAACTGTAGTGGTTCTAGGGGTTGCTCGTGCGTAAGCCGGTGCAAACACCTGGCTGGGTTGCCTGAGTGAACCTTTTCTGTCCGGACAGCCACTCACCCGTGGCTGTCTCAATCGCTGGCAGAATCCGTCAGTGGGCGTTTCTTAAACTTCTTCCAGCAAAGAAGCTCTTTGACGCCTAGTCTCCTCCTACTCTCTCTGCGCGAAAGCCTTCTGCGCAAGGAGGGCATAGGCAGCGGAGGACCCCTACTCTCCCCGCTGGTCCCCGGCAAGGAGTCATGGGACCGCCTCGCCGCTTCCCCCATCTGCCCCCCTTCTCCACTGGTGCTACGCTGATTCTCTTCCCCAGAAGATGGGATGCCTCTCCCAATCCTGGGACGCTCTCTGGAATCCCTCTGGATCTTGCTCTCTCCCTCCGGCACTGATGGCAGTTCCCTGACAACAACATTTGTTTGACCCCAATTATTTGACACAGAGGGGGAAACCTACAAATACAGTCCAAAATGCACATAGGGAGTTCTGTATATATGAGAGAATTAAAAAAAAAAAAAGATCTTGTCATCTCAAGGAGCCCTGGCTGCCTAGATAAAACACTACAGCCCCCACAAACCCTTACCTGGAAGTAAGGCCCACTGAACTCAGTGCAGCCTTCTTCTGAGTAAATACCGTACTTAGCTATTTACTAGATGCAAGTCAGCAGCACCAGATGACCCTGCTCAGCTAGGTACTGAGTGGATTTCACCCCACACCTTGCAGAGTCGGGCCTATGCTGCCAACAGGCCCTGTGCCTCTTGGCAACATCTGAAAGCCCTGATCCACTAGGTGCTTGAGTTGATTGCACCCTGCACCTTGCAGAGTCAGGCCCAGACTGCCACTGGGCCGAGCAGTGGTGACAGCAACAAGCAGCTCCAGATCTCCCAGCCCTACCCATTGCCACCCTAACCCAGCACTGACCTGGGGGTTCTGGATCGCGGGCTCTACCAGTCAAAACAGGAGCCTCAGCGATCGCCCTCTCCTGTGGGAAACAAACCAGGACTGCTCCAAGAAAATGCATATGGCAAAAAAGAGTGCTAAGCCCTGGTGAGATGCCCTCTTACCCTCTTGTGATTGTTCAAGTAGATATATATATATTCCTTCACTTCTCACTTCCCTCTGTGGCCACCCCATTTACACAATTTTCACCCGTGGGCCCCTTGAAATATCGTAGAGGGGCCCAGGGGGCCATATGGCCCCGGTTGGGAAACACTGGTTTGGAGAGCTCTTTTGGTGTTTCTCACAATCTGCTTGTATTTTTGTCATTCTAAATGACTATGAGCTCATACACACTGTCAATGTGGAAAGTAAGCCTCCTGTACCTCCAGATTATTTGTGAATAAATTAAATAGCCCTGTGGTACTCTCCACAGGCAGTGGCGTAGCATGGGGGGTGCAGGGGGGGCCGCACCGGGCGCAACATCTGGGGGTTAGGGTTAGGGGGCGCAAATCCACGGGTTGGGGCGCAAATCCACGGGTTAGGGGGCGCAAATCCACGGGTTAGGGGGCGCAAATCCACGGGTTAGGGGGCGCAAATTACTTGCCTTGCCCCGGGTGCTGACAACCCATGCTACGCCACTGTCCACAGGAACAAACCCTCCAGAGTATTCTTAGACCGCTCTTGTGCCAGAGGGCAGGCAGGGCTCTGCACCACTCTTTGTCCCTTGCTCCTGGACCTAACAGTTTCCAGTGCAGGTCTGAGGACAAAGTCTATCCCTCCATCACATTAGTGCCTCACACTCTTCCTTGGAGATGCCTCTGTCTTTTGCCTTCTCTCTTGACTTGCCCACCCACCTCCACCTCTGGCTTTTTCTGTGGCTCAGAAAACTCTTATTGCAAACCCACTACTACTGCTGTACACCCACCTTTGAGTCCAAATTTCTTTTATTATTTATTAAATTTATATACTGCCCTTCATCCAAAAATCTGAAGGCAGTTCACAATACATGGACAGCCAAACTATAGCCTTAACTCCAGCCTCATCACAGGCACCAGCTCCAGCCTTCAGGAGCCACATTGCATGCTTTTATTTATTTATGAACATTTGCATATTATTTTTGCCTTTAAAAATTTCAAATGTTGCACTATTGTGCAAAAGATAAACGTTTTCCTACCATCTGCTTCCTGGTATTAAACCAGTTATTGATCCATAAGAGAACACACAATTCTGCAACTGGTAAATTGGCTTAAGAGAAAGACTCTTGTCAGAAGTGTTTCAGAAGTATATAGAAACACATACTGAGCCTTGGTCTGTCTAGGTCAGTGCTGTCTACACTGGCTGGCAGAAAATCTTTAGGGTTTCAGGCAAGGAACATTCCCAGCCCTACCTGGAGATGACATGAATTGAACCTGAGACCTTCTGCATGCAAAACAGCTGCTCTGCCACGAAGGTGGCCCTTCCTTCAAAATATATAATATCTGCATAATTGCCTTTATATTTCCACATATTGTCAACATTCTCAAATAACTGTAAAAGGTTGGTACAATCGTGAATTGTGCTGGAAAACACAAGGAAGCCAGCATAGAGCTGCATCTCTGTTCTTAGCATTGTACTAGAGATTTGCTTCTAAACCACCTCCCAATGGTTCATGCCCAGGTGAGGGAATAAAACCTTAAAGAAAGAAATCCAAGACAGATATGCAAGCTGAGCTTCCTGGTAGGAACCCAGTTTATTCAAAGAAACTATTGCCATACTGACAGTTACTCCAAACCAGAAGTTAGGAGAACTGCTCCAAAGCACATTTTAACAAAGTTTTTTTTTCTTTGCTTAAATTATATTTTTATTAAAGATTTTATTGTGCAACGCAAAAGAACATATGGTGTCTCCACTTTCAATTCATAGAGTCTTTTTCACAGTTCATTTACATTCAGTATGAGACACTGTTAACATAGACATTATGTGGCTGGGGGGGAAGGGGGGAGAGAGAGATGGGGAAAAATGATTTTTCATTCTGTTGCATAGTGTTTGTTTAGGGTTTTTGTGTCAGCGTCATGTGAGTTATTTATTTATATATCTATTTTTGGTGGTAGTACAAAATATTAGCAGATCCAGAGCTTGGTTGGTTGTGTTCTGTTGATTGCAATGTGGTATGTTTGCATGTGTGTGGGGGGGGGTGTTGTTGGGTCAGATTAGCCATATTGATTTGTATGTTGTTGTGGGGTGGGGTGGGATAGGACACTGTCTTGTGGGGCTGTATATGTGATAAAGGGGAGCCACACTGGCGTGAAGGCATCCTCCTTTGCTTGTCCCTGTGTGAGTTTAAGTTGTACAGGCATTTTTGTTGTTTAGTCGTTTAGTCATGCCCGACTCTTCGTGACCCCACGGACCAGAGCACGCCAGGCACTCCTGTCTTCCACTGCCTCCCGCAGTTCGGTTAGGCTCATGTTTGTTGCTTCGAGAACACTGTCCAACCATCTCATCCTCTGTCGTCCCCTTCTCCTTGTGTCCTCCATCTTTCCCAACATCAGGGTCTTTTCCAGGGTGTAGTAAAGTTAGTGTTTGTTTAGAAGCTATTCCTTGGTCAAGCAACGAGAGTGAGGCCTTGTGGGTAACCAACAAGCCACAAGGACCATGGGAAATAAGTTCTGTCCCTGTAACCTCAGACTAACAGGCACCCAGGGTGTGAAAGGTTTATTATGGGAAAGGAAACCCCTGATTTAATGGAAGGTTTGACACCTGGGTCTGAAGTTATGTGCATTCCCTCAGTGATGTTATCTGGCCTTGATTGCCTGGGAATGTGCATCTGCATAGGCTCCACGGAAGGGAGGAAATCCCTTTGATTTAGGCCCTGGGTTCTTAATTGGCCCAGCTGCCAGAAGTTAGATTGATTAGCCCGCAAGCCGGTCATTGGAGAATTTAAAAATAATCAAGAGTTATGATTGGTTTCGGTGGTTCCGACGCCACGTGCAAATGGGGGGGGGGGGAGATCTGGGAAATGGCTGAGAAAGCGCGCTCTGCAATCTGCAAATCGCCCAGCTGCTGATGTTCCATCTAAGTAGCTGTCCTTACGTCCTTTGTGATGGAGAATTGCGAAAGCCTCTGAATGCGGAACTTTGAAAGGACTCTAACTATTCTCTCTTTGCCTTATTCGTGAGTATGTAAGTTAGTTAGATTTTACAATGTTCTTATTTTTTCTTGCCTGTAACTTACTAAAAAAAGTGCCTGCTATTTTAGCATGTTTTCTTATGTTCTTTTAAAATAAATTTTAAAGAAAGAAACTGTTTTGGTTTGTGTGCCTTTCCAGGGGAAAAGCTAATTCCTAGCCTTACGCTTGGTTACGCTCTATCATAGAATTTCTGTCTGCAAGTCTGTGGATACAACTTGTGGAGTGGGGATAACCAGCAATAACGGGGCACAGCCTTCTCCCTGGGTTGTGGCTCTGGGTTCCCCGGGACAAAGGGAGTGGTGGCAGCCTTACCGGTGTTATTTTGTCCTGTTTCTGTATAACGTAAACACGCCTGCCAGCCCTGCTCAAGAAACCTGGTCTGGCCGGAGAGCAAAGACAGGTGAGGGAGGGGCGGGTGGCTGGGGGCGAAGTTTACCACACAGGGAGTCTTCTCTTCTCATGAGGTGGCCAAAGTATTGGAGCCTCAACTTCACGATCTGTCCTTCCAGTGAGCACTCAGGGCTGATTTCCTTAAGAATGGATACGTTTGATCTTCTTGTACAACCATTAGCTCATAGAATAAAGGGAGGTCACAGATCAAGGAGTTAAAAACTGTCTTGCTCCACTTCATTATCTTCTTGTCTCTATTATCTCGTGTACCACAATACTCTGGAGCCTCAGGACTTTCTGCTTCACCTACTTACTGTTGTTTTATTGACAACCAGACCTTCAAAATAGTCCTTATCATCCCATCCCTATAGCTTCCTAGATTCAAGGTAAAAAATGACTTGCACATAAACATTCTGCTCCTAAACTATGCAAACAGCACTTAGAAAGACAGGGGGTCGAAATACAATGGACATGGTTGATTGAATATTTACAAACAACTTGTAAACAGGTAAAGACATTGGCAGGATTATTATAATAACCTGCAGTTTTAAAAAGAATATAGAATTAAAGCATAAGTTAAGTTAATTTAGAATATGCAGGAAATGAGAAGACAAATTTAAGGAACCGCAGAAAGAAGAAGGAAGTAAAATTGTTTGAAATGTTAGGATTTTTGTAAAATTATTGAAATGTATACAAATGAAAACTATAAATAAAATTTAAAAAAGAAAAAAGAAAGGCAAGGGGCAAAGAAGTCCACATAGCATAGAACTCAAAATATCAAAGAAATAAAAGCATACATTGATACATAACTCATTATATAGAGGATAGGTGTAGGTACATAAACTTTATTAAATGTTAAATAGGTTTCTATCTAATTTTATAACAGTATCCCATACCTGACTGCAAAATCTTGAGAGAGAATGGCTGGGAGAGAACCCCTGTTTCCATGGCCACAGCCATGCAACAGGTAAGAGAAGAAGAGCCAGAGTTTCCACAGGGCAATTGAAAAAGTTTTATAAGTCTAAATGCTGCCCATCCAGGGCAGAAAGAACACAATCCTAACCATGTCTATGCAGCCATAAAGCCCACTAAATTCATTGGGTCTTACTCCCAGGTAAGCAGGTTTAGGATTGCAGCCTACAGTTTAGGTGTACATCACTTCCAAGACTGAGCTGCTAGCACACCATATTAGACATGTGAAGGCAGGAAAGGAGATGGGTGAGATGTCTCTTACTAATACCAAGCTCCTCCACTTGGGAAACAATCATTCATCACCACAATTACCGGCTTCACAGTTCAGGAGCATCCCAGGCTCTGGCTTTTGGGAAAGAAGAGCTAATCTCTCAATAGATTATCCTGCAGCAACCATGAAAGGCCGCAGAACTCACCTCTAGACAAGCAAGCAGGTTCTTTGACAAATCTAAGGACTGAAGGTTTTTAAAGGCTTTCAGGCCATCTCCAAGAGAGACAATTTTGGCTGCATGGGTTCCCTGCAGAGAGATGGACTCCACCTGTTCTGGAAAAAAATGGCAACTTGTAAATGTGTTTTGGTCTTTCCTACAGTTCTTAAACTGAAGTTTTTCACATATCAGAAAATTTGTTTATCTGATTTCTTTTAGCTTTGTATATTCTGACTGTGTGTGGGGGTGTGTGTGTTAGATGTAAAATATGTTGCTGTCATCCACAAGTATGAGTCCTATTAAGCTGCAACCCCTAAACCCCACTGTGGTAGAAAACAATAGTGCAAACTGGCACTAAACTGATAAAAATTAAAGAAATAACTCTCAAGAGACACAAGTCATAAGCAGCATTCAAATGAGGATCTCTTAGGATAGAGAAAATACTTTTAGAAGAGCTTCCATGGTGCACTAACGTTTCTTTTTATGCACTGTTGCCGCTAATCAAACAGGTTTCTGTAACCATTCAAAACCTGCAGAACCAGTTTATCTAGAGGCAAAGATGGTTTGGATGAGAACAGCGGAGGACCTTGGGGTCTCAATATTTAATTTAGCACCTCTTCCGCACCATTTGAAATAATAGTTGCAGTGCCCCCTAGGCTCCGCACCGTGTGAACAAACTGGTCAAACTCCCCTAAATCTGCCTCTGATGAGCATTTAGAAAATGAGAAGCAATTCTTTCAAATCAGATTCCATTCTCTTGAGTGTAAACACAAACTATCTAGCATTTTCTTTCTTTCTTTCTCTTTTTCTTTCTTTCTTTCAAAAAACGATTTATCTCTGTTTTCTTTTTAATACTGTACTTTTATTAGCTACTTTGACTGGCTGCTTTGAGAGAGAAGAGTGTGTTATAAATAGTATTAAAAACATAAAAAGGGAGGCAGGCAATCTGCCCAACACATTGAGTGGGCTTAAGGAAGTACTGAATTTGCTACTATAGGTTTAACAATATTAAATTCCCCAACCTGGTGCCAAGGGCAGAAAGCTGTAGAAGGCTCGTGGGATCACCCTTTTTATGTTAAGATCCCCTCACAACAAAACAAAGCTATTGCTTCACCCTAGCCTGGTTTTGCTTCAGTGCACCTGAGTTTCAGAAAAATCCCTGAAGTGGCCTCGTGCACTCAGCAAGGTACTTTGGCTACCCTGTCCCAAGGACCAGCACCGTCCCCGAAAGAAGCCCCTCCCCACTCAGTCCCCCTCTGAGTCCTCCTCTTGAGGCCCCACCGCGGAGTACTTGCCCCTCTCCTCCGCGCACTTATAGCGAGAAGTTTTCGCCAGGGCGGAGGGACAAGAGAAGAAGCCGGAAGAAAAAAGGGAGCCGTTCCGCATGGAACAAAAGTTCAGGGGAATTAGTTCTGTTTCACACATGCCTCCTACCCCACACTACCCTCCCGACCGGCCAGCTTTCCCTGGAAACGTCCGAATGCTCTAATGAAGTCGTGGACGGTGCCAGGCTATGAAAAGGAGCGCCCCTGAGCATGTGCAGAATATCCACACCCGGTGACCGAAGGGTCCCTTAACTCTGGAAGCAGCGAGGCTTGGAAGTAGGCTTGAGCTTGGCTGGGCCTAAGTAGCCGTGGTCGCCCGGCCGGGGAGGCTGCCCCATGGCGGCGCTGGGGGAGGGCGCTCCTTGGGGAGACCGAGCGAGGAGGCCCCTTCGCGCGCGCCCCCGGCCAGGCCTCTCGCTAGCTGGCGGTCAGTACCTGGCTGCAGCCCCCGCAGAGCCGGCTGCCGGCGAATCCAGGCCTCGCTCAGCGGCACCGCCACCGCCATGAGGCCGTCGCGCGTTGCCTGGCAACCCGGGCAAACACCGCGCGGCGGCGGCGGCGGAAGGCCGCGAGCCAAGGAGGCCGTTGAGCGGCCGCCGTCGCCCGGCCTTTGCTTTGCCCTGCTGGGCGCTCTGCCCCGTCCCCTCAGGATGGTCCTCCGCCCCTCTCTCCGACTGCCCAGCAACATGGTAAAGGGGATCCCCTCAGGAGAGCAGGGCAGAGAGCGCGGAAACCCCAAATGGGCCCCCTGTGCGGGGCTGGAACCGGGGGCGGGGGAGATCTCCCTCTACACACGCCCCCCCCCACACGGAGCGCGCTCTCCGCCCTTTTTTCAGCGCCAGGAAAGAGCGTCTCTGAGCATGTGCAGTTGGAAAGCATGCATCTTTCCTTGCCCCGCACTCGACAGCATCCTCGGATCCGAAGCATTATCGGAGAGGCTTCTTTTTAATATAGATTTAAAAAGAGCGGGTGGGGGAGGGGAATTCACTTGTGTGGTTATTTTAAAGGCTTAGGATCTGCTCTGAGCTTGTACTGGTTTCTCCCCCACCTTTCAATTAGGAAGAATCAGAAATAGTTTCTGAAGCTGAATCTTCTGAGGAAGAGCTGATTCACCTGAATGTCGGAGGCTGGTGCTTCTCAGTTCCCAAAAGCAAAATCGCCCAGTTTCCAGACTCTTTGATCTGGAAAGAGGTTTCGGCTTTGACTCAGAATGAAAACGTGCGCCTGTTCATTGACAGAGATGGTTACACCTTCAGGCATGTCCACTATTACCTGCACACCTCCAAGCTGTCCTTCTCCAGCTGTGCTGAACTGAATTTGCTGTACGAGCAGGCCATGCTTTTGCAGCTGACCCCACTATTGCAGGTACTGCCTTTCCTGGCTGTGGTTGAGAACATGCTCTATTGACTAAATAAGCTGTAAGCTGTCAAAAGGCTGATAAGTAGTAGATAGGTAGCCGTGTTGGTCTGCCATAGTCAAAATAAAAAGGTGCTACTGGAAGGAATTTTTTTAAAAGGCTGATAAGTTAGAGCCCAGTTTAATGGGAAAATTTCACAACAGTAGTTTCTTCTCTGGCTGCCCTGGAACTGTCTTTTTTGGACTGTGGAACACTTTATAGGGATGGTTGTGCAGCTCCGTCTGGCTGGGAAAGCAACTGCCTGTGTCAGTTGTACAAAAACCTTGGCAGAATTAGAAGCCAAAGCAGGGAACAGCTCAAGTTAGGCTTAACCATGGGTTTAGAATGTGGGAGCTCCATAAGAACTCACATGCTCCCAGCTTCATTTTACAACTGGGTTCTTTCCCACTACCTGTTTTTTGCCAGCCATAAGCTGCTGTGGCTTCTGGACTGGCAAACTACAGCTAATAATTTTCTTCACATTAATGATTTGAATCCCAATGTGAGTTTGTACACCCTGGTTTTGTGGCTAACTGGGTTTGCCAATTTTCATGTCTGGGTAGAGTGTGATGAATGACAAGCAGAATACAAAAGAAGGAATCTGCATGCAAGAGGAGAGAGGCCTCCCTCATGCCAAGCCATGGTTCAGTGTTACATCTGAATTATGTATTCAAGCAGGCAATCAAAGCACTGAGGCAGATGGAGCAAAGGCAATTAGATTGAGGAGCCTGAAGTCCAGGGAAACAGAAGCTCAAGAGAACAGTAAACTGGGAGTTCTGCTCTTGTCTAGGCAGAAGCCAAAGCAGAAGCTATTTATACCTGGCTTGGCCCATCTGGAGGCCTCTTTATGCCTGCTTCACTAATGGGACTGTTGTGGGATCACCCTCCCCACTTTCCTGTTGACTCTGAAGAGGACCCTGCAAGTCCTAAGCGTACTATGGAGCATGATCCCTCCCCATCCTGAGTTTTCCACTTCTAGCTCTACATCCTCTATGCATGAGATAGTGGATTGTGCCTCCTGTGTCAGTGTTTTAAACCAAACCTAGGTGATGAGGATTTACAAGACCCACCTCAGTCTTCAGCTGCTTGCCTGTCTCACTTTCAGGCAATGAAACAGAGGGCACCAAGACCAAAGGTTGGCTTTGTTCTCAGATGAGGCATCACGGAGAACATAGAGAGGGAAGGATGCCTATCAACAGGTGTGGGTGGGACCTGTCACATAGACATGTGGGTGCAAGCTGGTTGATGAAGAGCTTCAGGGCTACTTAAAGCTGTTTTTTTCCTACAAGGCACAATGAATTGGACAGCAACACCGATTCATCACCTTCTTAAATTACTCAGTACCCTCATTAAGGACTCATCCAGACTGCCTTTGTGCTGTGTTTCTAGGCACAGGTCTGGACTTTAAAGCTGCATGTCTGAGCGCTGTTGTTTTTTGTTCTGGCACTTTCCCCAGGAAAACCCACGTTTTACCGCTGAAATGGAACAAACAGCAATCAGGTTTTCCACATACTGTATTGCCATTTGTCCAATTCAATGGTAAAATGCGAGTGTTCCCAGATAAAGCGCTGGGACTAAAATAAACTGTTCTGACACAGTGTTTTAAAGTGTGGACGTGTGCCTGGAATGCACAGTGCAAAAGGAAGTCTGGATGAGCCTTATGACAGGTTATAATGGGTCAGCCATGAACTGTCTGAGTTGACAGTAATTTACACTTCTGAATAGGATACAGGTTATCTTTGCTAGGTTTCACAGGTCTGACACCCTTTATTAAAAACATCTATGGCAGATTCCTCCTAGGCTTCTCCTGAAGACAGAAAAATAAGTTGGTTCCACTGCCTACATTGCTGAGCTGATAAGCAGTTATGCTGTTTGTTGCAATCACTCCCTTCTTCACACAGTGCATAGTTAAACTATGGAACTCGCTCCCACAAGATGCGGTGATGGCCACCAACTTGGATGACAAGAGGAGTGGACAACTAAGCAGGACCTGAGTTGTTGCTGGGAGTTATAAGTGGGGAGAGCAGTGCTGTTGAGCTCAGGTTCTGCTTGCAGACTCCCTATAGGGGCATCTGATTGGCCACTATGGAAATAGGGTGCTAGCCCTCTGGGCTGAGCCAGCTGCAAGGCTCTTGTGTTTTTCTGAAGCCTCCCTAGCTGAGCCTCTCCAGATGCCACCTCAGGAAAAGGGAGAGAAGCTACCTTCCCTCTTCCTCCTTAGTCCCTCCTTAATGAGGGAACAGAAGCACATAAAAGGTTTGCCAAAGGGAAGCATCTTTATGAGCCTGAAAATAGCATCATATAGCTTAGAATAGCGCTTACATTGATGACGACGACCACGGGCTTATTAAAAACTTTAAGCTTTGCATTGCTTAGGAACTCTTACTTTGTACTGAAACAAACATCATTGATGGCAGTGCCGAAGGACAGTATCCTATGCGCACCATGCTGTATTGCAGCCCTCCTCTTTTAACGCTCCTATTATTTTTTTTAATACAATGAAAATTCATGCTTAAGAGATGTTTGCCTGTCTTAACAGACCTTAGACAATTTGAAGGAAGGAAAACATAATTTACGTGTCCGTCCTGCGGATATACCAATAGCTGAAAGAGCATCTATGAATTACTGGAGAACACGAAAATGTATCAGCAAGCCTTCAGAATTTCCTCTTAAAAGTCCAGCATTTACTGGTAAAAGTCCATTGTAAGCAACTACTTAAGGTTAGACAGGACCAAAATGACAATTGTAGTGATCATAAGCAAACATCTTGGATAATTTTTATAAACTTCCTCTGGCTTCATTCAGCCCACATGATGCCATGGATGGAGTGTGGGTTAAGCCCAGGAGATGTGGACTCCAAGCAAACTCAGTCATTGCTTATTTATATCTCCCCATCCCTCAGATACATTAACAGGACTACCTAAAATATAATATTTAATAACACATCACATGAATACATTAATATAAGCTTAAAGCAGCAGCCCTATAAAAGCATCAGCCAAAAAGCATAAACACCTAGGAAAACAAAGAAGCCTTTGCCTGGTGGCACAACAACTTCAGAGTGGTCACCAAGTGAGCCGTGGGGGTGGGGGAGACCAGTTCATAATGTCTATAACATTATTAGTGTTTCACATCGAATGTAACTGATCCATAGAAAGGACTCTATGAACTGAAAGCTGAAACTCTGTATGTACTTATGTTACCCAAGAAAATCTTCAGTAAAATTAAAAACAAAACCAGGCGCCATTGCTGAAACAGCCCATTTGCTGATAGCAACTGGCCATATCTCAGATGATGGGGGAACCCAGAGAAGGAACTCCAATGCAGATGTAAGTGTAGCGGCAGGTGAGGGGACAGGCCATCATTCAAGTACCCTGGCCCTACGTCAAGAAGGGCTTTACAAGAGAGGACTAGTGGTGCAAGATGCTTGCAATGACTCATTCCAATTAAGCCTAGCAGCTGTATTCCCAAACCTTCAGAAGCAACCCCAGGTGGCTAGGTGAGCAGATTACAGTCATTCACTTTCAGTTACAATCACATATCTCAGTAGGATTATAAAACGAGTTGATGTTGATGTTTAATTGTTTGGCTGCATTCCAAATCACTGTTCTTCCTTCTAATAAACTTTTGCCTGACATTAATTAGAGTGCTGCCCCTTGGGTCATTTGCTCTAGAATGAGGCTTGCTTTATTTTTCACTTGTCTGGGTTATGACAGGATAAGTAGCATGTCCGTGAAGGCGCTGAATGTGGTGTGTTTGTTTTTAAAGTCCTCTGGAGAGAAATTAGCAGTTGAACTTATGCACACTGCTAAGTTGTTTGTGACAAAACTCTTAATACAAATTTGTATAATTTTGTGAGAAACATCCCCTGAGAAACCAAACGGAAACCAAGTTCCTGTCACTTTTGGTCCCAGAGGCATGATAAAAGGCAGCAAGGCACAAGACCAGATTCATTTTGTCCCCTAGAGGTAGGAGGCTGAACTGAAAGTTGATGCTCATTGACAACAGAGAGTTGGGTCTGTTATACAGATACTGCCTTAGAGTCACTGGCACATATTCCTGTAATTGAGCAAAGTCAAGTGTTTTATTTACCCAGATGTCTTTTCAGCTGAATTGTTACTACTAATTGCCTTTCTTTTCTTAATTGTTTTCAATCTGTTTTTTTATATTATATATTATATATTATTTTTACTACATTTTACTGAGCTGGGTACATCATCCTGGGTACTTTGGTAATAAGAAAGGAGAGAGAAAATGTGTGTGTGAGATATATATATATATATATATATATATATGAATGAGATAATAACCAGTGCTATTTTTATAGAAAAAGAGGTGCTGGAGCTCACAATGAACTTCTGCCTTGTTCTCTTAGAATGGCAGTGGTTCCCTTCTGAGAGGTGCCAGAGCTTTATTTCCCTTCATTTTTACTGTATTTTTCGCTCTATAAGACGCACCAGACCACAAGTTTTTGGAGGAGGAAAACAAGAAAAAAAATATTCTGAATCTCAGAAGCCAGAACAGCAAGAGGGATCGCTGTGCAGTGAAAGCAGCAATCCCTCTTGCTGTTCTGGCTTCTGGGATAGCTGCGCAGCCTGCATTAGCTCCATAAGACGCACACACATTTCCCCTTACTTTTTAGGAGGGAAAAAGTGAGTCTTATAGAGCAAAAAATACGGTAATTCCTTTGTCACATTTACTAAGATTTCACTATTCCCTTTATTGAGTTTATACCCATTAAATATACTTCAGATTTGTAAACTGTATTATGGATTTTGTTTAAATCAAATGGTGTATAAATTTTATTAAATAAATTAATTAATTAACAATGACCCAGGCTAATCTTTTGGCATAGATAATCCCAAAGCTTGCTGAAGATCAACAACCATGTGAGGTCAACTATTTCTTTGTATTTAATTTGTTGGGTCTAAAAAAATGCAAATAGCATTAGCCAGCACAGATGATCATGAGCTTGGAATTTTTGCTCCCCTGCTTGCACCAGTGGAGAATTTCTTCTCAGTTACAAATACCAGCTCCAGATGAGGATTTTCCTACAGGACTACAGCAAGGAAAAAAGGTTAAGCTTGCTTCCTAGCCTGCTGGGATTCCTAGTGATTATCAGCTGCAACAGCTGGTGCTATTTGCATGGGATGTTGTGTGTAGCCTGGGGTCACACTTACGGTACATCAAACACTGGAAGCTCATTGTTTCCCCCAAAGAATCCTGGAAACTCGTTTGCTAAAGGGTGCTGGGAATTTTAGCTCCATGAAGGGTAACCTAAAATTCCTAGGATTCTTTGGGGGAAGCCATGTGCTTTCAGTGTATGGTGTGTGTGACCCCAGGCTCTGGATTCAGATTTCTAGTCCTTTATCTGCTGTCTCTGGTCTTCCTAGCTCCTTGCTGACATTCACTTTTTCTCCCTATTAGGATTACATGAGAAAGTCCCCCTAGGACTAATGGACACTCCGTTGCTAGATACTGAAGAAGAAGTGCATTACTGCTTTGTGCCACTAGACATGGTTGAAAAATATCCTTCCTTGGTCAATGATGACAACTTGCTGTGGCTGTCTGACAATGCTGTGCTGATAGAATGTGAAAGCAGCGAGTTTCGCTTCATAGGTAAGCCTTTTCCTTGAGGAAGACAGCAGCAGCAGTAGGCAACAAATAAACATTTCCTTCTATTTCATTTTTAAAATTATTATAACACCCTTTCTACTACTAATATGCTACCAGAGGCAGTCTCAGAACCACAGGTCATGTTGGGGCAAGTGGAATATGTGGGAGTAGGATGTGGGTTCAGGTTTGGTTTTGGTCTTGGTGCCCTGATGGGTAACCTTCAAGAGAGTGGTGAATGGGAGTGCAACCCTGTTGCTTTTGCTAGAACTTTGTGTTTTTCATTTTATAATTTCTAGCTAATTTTCTTCGCTCAGAGAAGATGCTTTTGCCCGACAACTTTTCCAACATGGATGCTCTGGAGGTTGAGGCTGAGGCACTGGGGATCCCCGAAGTCACAGAAGCAGTGAAGACCTACAAGAGGAACCCTGGTGTGGTTCTTAATTGCATCTTTCAGTGTAACTCATCTCTATATTAATAGATTTCAAAATAAAATGGGGATTGGGCCATGGGACTTTCACTGGATTAGAAAGTCAAGAGAGGTATAAAATATAATCAGGATTCTTAATTGTTCATTTCTCATTTGTACATTTCCCTTTTAGGAATCTACTCAGAGGGAACAGCTGACCTTCAAGGCGTTGTGAAAAGCACCATGAAGAAGCCACAAGCTGTTCAGGAAGCAGCAAGTCTCCCTTTGTTCCCAATGGCGCTTGGTCTCTTGGTCAAATATCCTGACTCTGCTCTGGGGCAGCTTCACATGGAGAGTACCCTGGATGGGAACAAGCTCTATATATCCGGGAACGGAGTTCTCTTTCAACATGTCATGTATGTCTTTTTGCACCAAAGCAGAACCAATTAGCTGTTAGTGTGCCTAAGACCACTGGGGTGAGGTGGGATAATTGACCTTGTACTATGCTCAAACTCAAAAGAGAGGAGCTTCTCAATTGAAATTGAAAAGAGCATGACTGGGTCTTTGAGCAATTGCTGTGCCCCTAGAAAAAAGGGGAATCATTGGTGGCTTCAAAATATGTAGGAAAATGCTTTGATCTTAATACATTTGACCATACACCTATTTGGTTTTACTTTCATGTACTTTGATGGCATTGTTTGTTTGATGGTTAATTTATATGATTCTTGAGCATGTTTGCATTCCACCAGCCTTAATTACTGTTCTTCAGGTGCACAATTGCAGTTGAAGGTTTTAGGCACACTGAAGTTTCTCTTAGTTGTCTAATGAATCTGATTTAAATAAAATTGGGAGTTGGGGTGGTGGTGGAGAGAATCCATGTGTAGCCAAAATAGTAGGAAAGAAATCAAATGGATATCTTTAAAAAAATGCAAAAATAGATAAAGTAATTTCTTCTAAGTCTATTCCCCCTTTTATCCAAAGGAATTGGTTAGGCACTTGCAGACTCCCACTTATACGGAAGATGTCTGAGCTTCCTGAACTCTGTGCCTATTTGGATCAAATGGATATCATATATGAGCCAATGAAGGATGCCATGAAAACTTTTCTAAAACAAAAGGCACCTTTAGAAACCGGAGGAAAAGGTAAGTCAGCTGTTACTAATTTGACCCTTCTTATTGAGTTTTAAGGGAGGGAACAATGTCTTTTTAGTAATGAACAACATGGAATATTGAAGCTATAAAAGAGCAGAATATGAAACGTTAAGTTTGAACCAATGGTTGTTACAAAATAAGTAGTCATTCCCCACAATGTGTTTATTGTCACTAACATTGCAAATTACTTTATAAGGAATATCATTGCATTTTATGTCCATAATACTCTGATTTACAATTATAGCAGCTCAATCAGAATTCCACACAAAAGTATATAACTGCATGTAACTGTAGGGATGTGAAGGCAGTCTGCCAGGTGTGCTCAGGCACACCCCAATGCTTAAAAATAAACCACTGCATATTCTCCAAGAGACCTCGGGGAATATGTGTATCTTGTCAGCATTTGGCACATTCTCCAGGTGATATGCATAACCTCCAAGACACATCAAAGAAAGTGCATATTTTAGCAGAATTGTGTACACTGCATGTTTTGTGCATATCTTGAGAGCTATTATACATTCTCTGAGCAATATGCATTATATCCAAGAACATGCACACTTCAGCATAATCAGATTCTTGCAGTGTACAAGTAACCTCAGATAATCTGCAAAAAACAGCAACCTAAGTAGGGACTTTAGTGGACTGTCTGTAAGCACTGGCAGAGGAACAGGGGTGCGGGGGGAGTGCACCACCCCTGGTGGCACTATCCCTGTGGGGTGCCATCGTGGCTGCCCCCTCCCTGTGCTGGGCGCCACACCCCCAGGTCGTGTGCCAGCCATGCCCCCCACCTGCTCTCCGCCGCCCACCTTGCCGGAGCTTGAAGCTCCGCCACTGGCTGCAAGTGATGTAAGTGATAGCTGGCAACTGTGATGATTAAACTGAAGTTATTCTGCATATATATGCAGCAACTTTCTACACATAAGAACCCTTCTGGATCAGACCAAAGATGCATATAATCTCACATCTTTTTCTCGCAGTGGGCAAGTAGATGCTTCTTGGAAGCCCACAAGCAGAGGAAAAAAATGTTCCATTTGGATTCGTTCAAAGAGGCTCCCTGTAACTACTGATCAGTGGTTACAGCGAGCCCCTCTGAATGCATTCTCACAGCTGATTGGTGGTTACAGTGACCTTCTTTGAACTTTGGCAGGTGGCAGACACCTAATGTCAGGTGATTTACTGCTGTCAAAATTGGTCCACAGTGGTAAAATTGGGAATCAGGCCCACTGGCTAGATCTAATTCCGTAATCTAGTTATAAACTTTCTGCCACAGTGTGCTGAAGTAAGACTAGAGCAAATTTTGACCTGCAACTGCAAAGGAGTCTTTGTAAGCATTTATAGAAGTGAGCAAAAAATGACATTATGTTGAGTAATTGGCAATATGTGCATGAATGCTGAGCTGTAGGTTGGCATGGCTGTGATTGCCCATGGGCCAGCTGAAAACTGCCCTGCTCTAAGGGCAAATGGTGGGGAAACTTGCTTGAAAACTTGCTTTTCGAGTTCAGTAGATTATCTGCAGCTCCTTGCATGGGCAAAACATTTGTATATGAGCTTGAAATAGGGAGTGATTTTGTGGATCAAGGGTGTTCACCACATTGACAAAAGCAGCAATGCCTTTAAAATTGCATTCTGTTTCTCTTTCACATGCAGGCTGGGCAGCAGGACTAACAGTCTTTTCACTCCATCATATTGTCAAAGTGTATGTGGGAAGTCACTGGTACGCAACTTACTTGCAAACATTACTGAAGGTACAGTTCTTAAGAACGTGTGACATTGCCTTTCTTGCCTTTTGATAGTCTGAACCTTCAGGCCAATTTCCTAAAAGCACTGAGGTGCTTGCACTGAACTGTATCAGCAGACTTGTGGGAGGTGGCACTAGACTTCATTTCTGCTAGCGTTTTAGCATGAAAGGTTCTGAGCTCACCTTGTCACACGCTTGCTTTCTATGGGCATCTTTTAACATGTCCCCCTCCCTACATCCTAGTGGAATAGTTCATATGAACACCTGAAGCTGCCTTATCCCAAGTCAGATCATTGGCCTGCTTGGCTTGGTGCTCTTTACTTTCCCAGCAGCTTTCCAGTGCTTCAGGTTTAGTCTCCACCATCTTCAGTTTAAAGGGTTAGTTAACTGGTGATGAGAGAAGACTCTTCTCTGCCTGAGATAGTGCTGGAGAGACAGCCAGAGAAAGCTACAAGGAAGAAAGCTTCATGGCATACAAATAATCCTTAACTGGATATGCTGGAGATTAAACCTGGGACTTTGCAGGCATACTTGATAATAGTGTTACAGACTAGCACACAGACTGAAGGTAATTCACACCTCTACAGTACATGCTTTATTTACACATATATACAACCTGTGTCTAGACCGAGAGAGCACAGAACATTCATATCCCAAGAGGTTCCTGTTCTTCCCACTGCTGCAGCCTCATATTCCAAGAGACTCCAACATCCTGTCTGACCTTCTCTGCAGCATAAAATGGACTGCTTGCCTCATGCTCTAGCCTACCCATCCCTGCTGCCTCAGCTTGCAAAAGGGACACTTTTCCTGTTCACTTACCTCATTGCTCACAGCATTTCTGCCCCTCCCTCCTGAAACTCTGGACTTTTGTCTCTGCTATATCTCGCCTCAAGGAGAGGCTTTCACCATTTTCTGTCGGGCCCAGAGTGTGTGTGTTATTGGCCTTCTTAATGGATTAATGGCTCAGCTTGACTCATTAGACTAACTAAATCCAGGGTTTCCTGTGTTTGGCCCAGTTTAATCAAACTTTGATTAATTATAACTTTTACTAAATCCAAGAGTTATGAGTGGTTTCTGCTCACAAACTCTGGCACCCGGAACCTATAATAATACATTTTCCTTGTGGAGTAGAAAAGTTGTAAGGGTTGTTTCATTGTGGGTGAGTGTGGGCAAAAGAGGGCTGCTTTCTCTTTTAAACAAGTTGTGCTTCTGTTCTTCTTTCTGGCGTTGGTTTGTTTGTTTTTTTGCCAGTTTCCAGAGCTGCTGTCAAATAGCAAAAAGGTGTATTGGATTACTTATGGTCAGGCTCTCCTCATCCATGGAGATGGACAAATTTTCCGACACATCCTTAACTTCCTTAGATTTGGTAAACTCTTCTTGCCTTCTGAATTTAAGTAAGTGAAATGGTTGCCATTTCCTGTGTTCCTAACATGGTCAGGTCATGATTAATGCAGCCTTCTCAACCAATGCAGGACAGCCACATGGGCTTTGTCAATTGGAAGTTTATGCTTTGGCAGAAGTGGTCTTTGGGTGGAGGGGCTGCAGCAAGTCCTCCGGCAATCTTAAACTCACAGCCACTATTCAGTGCCATCCATCAAGGGAAATTGGCCTAGGCATGTCCCATCTGGATGCCTCCTTCCTGTTAGACAGAGAGTGGAATGCTGGCTACTTCTCATAAAAGTCCATATTCTGGTGCTGTGTGAGGGATACATGTAGTGCTGTCCTGTGGAGGTGCCAGTTTCCATCTACTCTGCTTCCAGCTTGGCACTACAAAGGAACTGAGGTGGAGCCTCCTCTGTTTGCTCAAGTCTCTTCAGCTGTATCATGTGATCCCGCCTGATCTGGATAGTGGGTGGAAGATATAACAACACACTGGGCCAGTGCGGACTTTCATAGTAAATAGCCAATGTTCCATTTTGACTCACACCCAAGATTTGGTGTGAGTTTGTAGCAGAGTGTAAGGAGGAGAAACCTGTTAGCTCTTGAGGGAACATGTGCCACCCTGATATTTTAAGATGAGACATGAGCTTCAACACGCTTTTTAGAGCACCTGTATTTGAGTTGCACAGTTTTGTTTATTGCCAATAATGTTTTTACAAAGTTTGACAGGGCTCTCTGTGCACTTGATTTGCATAAACAAGCCTTGAGTTTTGTTTCTAATTGTCAGAGAATGGTCTCTGCTGTGCCAGGAAGTGGCCGCGTATCAGATCCCTTCTCTTGTCGAGGCTCTTCATCAATATGACACATACAGGTATCCTCAGTTTCTTTCTCCTTTATCTTTTAAAAAATCACGTATCAACCAGTGATGTTCAGGGGGCATGAGAACTCCCTCTGGGTGGACGATAGGCCAGAATTACAGCAATCCAAAGCACATCTACGAGCCCCTTCCCTATAGTTGTTTGTCCCTGAATGGTAAACAGCTGGGAGGCAGTTTTAAGCAGGGGTGGGGAGTTTGGTAGGAAACAGTCTTTTATCCAACCCCGCCCCCTGGCCAACCTCCTGAATGGGATGTTTGTTGCATCAGCACTGTCAGGCACAAAACCCCCTGCTTTTAAGAATGAGAAGGCATCAGTACAATGAGGAGGTTTTGGAGGAGAGATTCCTTGATCTATGTAATTCATATTCCAACTTTCTTGCAGTATAGGTCCCAAGGCAGCTCACAGTACAAGTTAAAACAAATTACTGCTAAAAATACACAGTATTGACACAAAATTGTCATGACATGCCTAATTTTATAAACTTCTATTATGGTGCCTCTTACTCACCTTTTCTCCAAACTAAAAAGTCTTAAACATTACAACCTTGCCTCGTAGGGGAGTAATGCTGCACCCGTTTCTCAACTTTGCAATAACTTTTTTGAGGTGAAGTCACTAGAACTGTACGCAGTATTCCAAATTCAGTTGCACCATAGATTTAGATGATGGCATTATAATATCAGCACTTTTATTTCCAAATCCTTTCCTGATTATTCCTAGCATGGAATACATCATTTTCACAGCTGAAGCAGACTAGGTCAACATCTTCATCAAACTATCCACTAAGGTCTCAAGGTCTCATTTTTCCAGGAACTGATACAGCCAACTCCTCCTCCTCTTCCTCTAGCTTTTGCTCACAAACTGCTTGAAATTTCTACTTTCCCTCTCCATTTTTTCAATGTCTACATCTTAATACATTTTGAAGATGCAGGCAATATTCTTAAATACGGAGGCAGGCACACTACCTCCAGAGCCATGGCTGACTTCACAGATGATTCTTGTAATGTGAAATGTTTTATTTACAGGTTATGGGTGCAACAACAGGAAGCTCAAAGAGCAGCTTTTCCATTTAGAAGTCTTGAGATTGCAGTGCCAGAGAAAGAACAAGAGTCTGGTGAAGAGACTCAAAATGTAAGGTTATTCTTCACTCAATGTTATCATTAAGAACATAAGAAGAGCCTGCTGGATCTGGCCTCTGACCCATCTAGTCTGGCTTCCTGCTCCCACTGTGGCCAACCAGATGCCTGTAAGAAACCCCCAAGCAGGACCCAAATACAAGAGCACTCGCCCCTCAAATGGTTTCCAGTAATTGGCATTCAGAAACAAACAAACCTACCTCCATCCATGGAGGCAGAGCATAACCATTGTGGCTAGTAGCCATTGATAGCCTTACCCTCCATGAATTTGTCTAACCCTCTTTTAAGGTTGTCCAAGTTGGCAGTCATCCCTGTGGTTTAGAATGAGTGTACCTTACAAACCTCTAATGTTTAACTGTCTTAACTTTCTCCCAATCATTTCTGGAAGGTTCTATAATCCTCAGCATTTCTCAAAGAGCCCAATTTATTATTCACCCTCCAAAGATACAAAGCTGCCACACCTCATAAAATTATAACAGAATCCTGTTATATTGCTTCTAAGGGAACTCTGATATTAAAGCAGTTGGAAAACAGGATACACTGACACTGCCAAATTACACTCTATCTTAGAATTTTAATGGAAAATTTCCCTTTTCTCTTTTCTTTTCTTTTCTTTTTTAGCACTCCTATATTGCTGTGGATTTAGATCAATGTGCCAATAGCTGGAATATATCTAGAAATACACAAGACCTGGAAGAAAGAGACAGAGTGAATGAAAAGTCCCCCCACATTTCCCCAGCCAAGGGATCAAAGCGAAGAAATAACTGGGATGGATATAGCCAGTCCACAGATGGGTGGGACAGTTCCTGCTGTTTCAGACAGCCTGAAAGGAAAAGAGGAGCAAAAGGCAATTTAAGCAAAAAACCGGAAAACAGAGACACTCCCATCCAGAAGCTCATTTCCCTAGTGCAGGGATGGGATATGGCGAACTATCGGTGCAGTGAAGCCCAGCAGGTGGGAACATCCAATGGTGTCAAAGTGGCTGAAGAGCCTGAAAGGAGAGTACCTTGTAATTTCCCACCAGCCACTTGCTTTGGGGTCACCAGTCCTGAGCTCACAAGTAATGGGCAGCTGCCAAAAGCTGGGCAGTGCCTGCTGGGCATCCCGGCTTCTGAGGCATGGCTTGTCAAGATTGGAAGACAAAGCATTTCTGAGGAGGTTTCTTCAGCGGCTGAAAATGTTGCAGCCAAGGAATTGAGTGGCCAAAAAGAGAGAGATAAAGGTGAGTGAACACCTGAATTTGATGCTCGTAAATTAGCGCTCTCTGAGGATGTCAGGAACAAGGAGTGCCCTCCTCTCCCCCCCCCCAAGCAGGGGTTGCTGGGACCTTTCCTTTCTCCTTGCCCCTTCTGTCTATACATAATGGCTTCTTGTTCAGCAGACATGTGGTGTTAGTGATCAATCACCTCTTTATTCATGATGGAGAGGGGTTGGTGTAGAAGCAGGTGGGGTGGATATTATCTCATTGTCATGGTGAAGTTTGGTCTTGCAATGATTACTCCTGTCTTCAGCGGTGGGGGGCCTCTGCTGGTCCACCCTTGGAGGCTGATGGCTTTAGGGGATTTTTCATTGGGCAGAGCAATTGATCCTATTGAGGCTCTTGTTTCGTTGTGGAACAGTGAGATGACTGGGGCCTTTGACACAATTGTTCCAAAAGGTCCTCTTTGGCACTGTGGAGACCACTCTCTGGTACTGAAGAGCTGTGGTTGATGAAGCAGGCTGGATGAAGACTGGAATATAAGTGACAGAAATCAGTGCTATAAAAAGAAAAAACGAAAGAGGAAAACAGTGAATAACTTCTTCTCCTGCAAGGAGCATCTAAGGGGAAAATCTACATGATTGTTGCTCTGTGTTGAACAATTAGAGGTAGAAGCTGCAAGTCATCTGCCTCTGTGATGTTGCTGTTTCGAAAACCCACTTGGGCAGGATCTGTTCTTTAATTGCTTATGGAGTTCCATGAACTGGTTGCAGGGATCTTTAAGGGATTAAGTCTCTAACGTTTGTATGCAGAAAGAGGAAGGTTAGCTATTTCGTCAGTTGTTCTTCTGCTTGTTCCGAGGCTTCTGCAAGTTCATGCAAGCTCCACGGTTGCCATAGAGGGCTTATTTAGCTGATACTTTGCCGTGAAAAGTTGCTTGAATTGTTCAGGACTGGGCTATTCATATCTGAATAGCTTCATATTTATTTATTTTAGGGGCTTTTATCTCATACAATGAAGAACGTAACACACCCATCAAACAGCATAAAAAGAGTCAAAAATTGGATGGTGAAGCATAAATAAAGGCCTGTGTGAACAGGTGTGCCTTAAGTAGGCAATTGAAAGAAACTACTGATGATGCCTGCTTAATATGAATAGGCAATGAGCTCCAGGCCAAGGTGCAGGCACACTGAGTTTCCTTTGAAAACATGTGGTGTCCTTCATAGTGCCTCTATGCTGGGCCGCTATGAGGGGCAAGATGGTCTCTCAAGCCAGCTGTTCCCAAAGAGAGGTCCTCTTATGGATCAGTAACTGGTTAAGAAATAGGAAGCTGAGAGGAGGACTAAATGGATAGGCCTCCCAATGGAGGGATGTAGAAAGTGGGCTCCACCAAGAATTGTGACTGGGGGTTGTGTGTTTTACTTTGTTCACTCTAGAGTTAGGGATGAACAGTGAGGTTGCCAAGTTTGCTGGTGGTACCAAATTGTTCAAAGTGTTAGAATAGAAGAGGCTTGAGAGGAGCTGTAAAAGGAAACCAATTCATAGCTTAGCCTAACCCCAAAACTGAGTGAATGGGCAATAAAATGGCAAATGAAATTAAAAACAAGTGTAAATTGATGCATGTGGGATCAACACCCCCACCTTAATTTCACTTATGCTCAAATAGAACCAAAACTGGGGGTCACTGATGAAGAATGAGACCTTGAGGTTGTAGTGGACAGCTTGATGAAGGTGTTGATTCAGTGTATAGCAGCTGTGGAAAAAGGCAAATTCCACGTTAGAGATGATAAGGAAAGGGATTGAGAATAAAACTACCAAATATCATAATGCCATTGTACAATTTCATGGTGAAACCACCATGGACTTAGTGTGTATAGTTCTGGTTACACCTCAAAAAGTATATTGAAGCACTGGGAAAGGTACCAAAAAGGTAAAAGGGATGGAGCAACTGTCCTATGAGAAGAGTTACACACCTGGCACTTTTTAATTTGGGGAAAAGTGAATAAGAGAGAATGTGAAAGAGGTGTGCACATGCTGTGGCATACATGGAGTGTAGAACTGGCCACAGAATGGTGCCTCTTTGCCTTCCATGTCTAATACGACTTCCTAAATTCCATTGGTAGATGCAAGTCAGGATGCAACATCTGATAACTCTTTATATGCCATGTTAACAATTTTTACCCATTTCTCCCCAGGGACACTCCCTGAACAAAGCAGCAGTGCTATCATGGATGAGCCCCATGGGGACACTGGCTTGATTCTTAAAGTGGAGCATCCTCCAATTGTGGCTTGTGATGGTTCCTGCTCATCTCATGAAAGCAGCATTCTCTACAGCACACACCTGGAGGACATGAAAGTAGCTAGTGGCCTAGCACACCCCATGGCCAAAGGTACTGGGCATGGGAAGGAGATATAAAGAAGGGGCAGGGCTGAAGGGAAAGGGGGGGAGGGACTCCACCCTCAAAAAATAGAACCCCCCCGATTCTGTACCCAGAATCTTCACTATTTCTCCTTGCAAAATGAGAAATTGCTGTATATTTTGGCAAGAAGCTCCCACTCTTGGAACCATTCCCGTAACAAAGATCTTGCCCTGTTGAGTTCAAGAAAAAAAAATGGTTATATTGTGAAGGCCTTTTCTATTGTATTTCAGTGGGGTAATGGTGCTTCTTGAACATCAAATAATGCTACAAGTAGAGACTAGCTCTGAGCTGTATAGAGTTGTGTCCAATAATACAATTTGGTGAGACTATTCAGTGTATCTGGGATTTTCTTCTTGGGCAGTTTGGTTAGTGAATGTCATGGAACTTGCATCTTGCTTAAGTCCCATGAGAGTGACCTGCTCTGCTAGGCCCCATATGCTGCTGCAGTTGCTCTCTTCTAGATGCCCACATGGTTGGATTGTTGCCATCAGTCAGCAGTGTGGGTTGCTGAGTAAAACAGCTTTGTCTTCAGGCAGATTATGCTAGATTAATGGTCTTCAACCAGTGGGCCAGGAGCCACGACTGGGCTGCGGTTTGATTTAAGGAGGGACACAACAGCAGCAGCACCATGCAACGATTTGACTAAAATATGAGAAATGGCTCCCTAAATGCATATTTTGGTTAAAAATAAAAGTAACATAGAAATATGCTTTATAGTAGGGGAAATTGCTTTGCAAAAATATTAGGGGGAAATGTATGCATTGGGAGAAATTCACACTACAATGCTGTTGAATTTTTATTATTTTTATTTTTTTACAAACAGATAAGGAAATATAGAGAACCGAATTTAAAACTGAAAAACTGAGAGAAATAAAAATTGACAGGATCCCCTCTTCCTCACAATTCCAATTTGCCTTGGGTAGTTTTGCAGTGGCACTAGAATACTTGTGGATTGTGCTGTGACTAGCTGGATCTGTGGTGAACCAAGGATGTGACTCCTTGGCCACACTGAGTTACAGGGCCAGGCAGAAACCATGGGAGGTGGTGCCACCAAGTCAGAAACAAATTGCCCCAAAGCCAAACAAAGATCCAGTCTAGGCGGTGCCATTTTTGTACTCAAGAGGGTGATTGAGGGAGACACTGAAGGGCTGGCAAAGAAATGGGTGTTGATAGCACTCCCTAATTCTTTCCGCTTATAGATATTGTCTTTCTGAGCTTTCCATTGTCACAAGAGGAGATTTTTTATGCCCGAAAGTGCCACTGCTTTCTCACCGATGTCATCTTGGATTCCATAAGGCAGAAGGACCCCAAGAAAATGACTGCCAAAGTCGAGCTGCTTGTGCAGAGGCTGTGGGTAAGAAGACAACATGGCTGCTCTTGGGTTTATAGAGGTCTTGGGTGCCAATCCCAAAACCATGTGGCCTATTGGCACAAGCTCTGCTCGCCTAGGGCATATCACCTGCTGAGACCTCCTTCCTAGTCTAACAGCTTGACTGTGAGCTCTGGGAATATTTGGAGACCACCAAAAGGCAATAAGCTTTGCCCTGCCCTCATGTCTCCCTTCTTCTAAGGCTTCTGCAGAAGAGAGTGGAATCCTGCAGCCATTCCTGCCTGCCTGGTCCTGGTCCTTCACCTCCCCTCCTCCCTCACAACCCTGTTAACTGCTCTTCTACACAGTTGGCTTTGGGAAATGGTTGTTGTGTGCCCTCATTTCTTGCAGAGCCTAGAGATCACAGCTAAGGAGTTTGTGGCTGACTTGCTGAATGTGGCACCCTTTAAAGCAGATAGTCATGCTTGTGAGAAGTTACTGAAATGGATTGAAGTAAGTGCGAACTATTGATTTGCTTCCTTTTGTAGTGGAGGACAGGGACTGCTGCTGACCCAGAAAGACCAGGCTCTTGCTGCTTGCTTTGTGACTTCCTCCATTTGATTGAACAGAAGGGCTGTGGGGGGGGGGAGGGAGAGCCTTGGAACCCACAGTGTCAGCTTGGATAACAGGTTAATGTTTGAGCAGAGCTGAGTGAAATTTGCAGGCATAGGAGCTCATTCTGAGGATATGAACTCTGCCAAATTGGTTTAGGATTTCACTTTTACGGAGTGCTTACTTTATACCATGAGTGTTCTTTAAAAGACAGCTTCAACAAATGTCTGTCACTTTTATTTCTTAGAAGAACTGGATGAAATTTGAAAGTCTAAATGTCAGGTAAATGGGTGCAGGGTTTTTTTATTTTGGCAAGGAGAATGTTCAATAGATTTATTGCTTTATTGTTTGGTGCCCAGCCACACTTCCCCTGTGGGCCTCTGTAGCTTCTGTTTACGCAGTGTAGCTTTGGAGCGGTCGTAAAGCAATTAGCAGAATTACACAGCGTCTGTGTGTCGAAAGGGCAGTAAATAAGTCCAGACATTTCTTCTATCCCAATATCTCTTTATTGGAAACAAAATAGCGTATTTACAGTCCACAACAGCCATCAGTCTGTAGCTGCATTTTCTCTGCCTCCTCTCTCTCTCTTTGCAGCGGCTGAACTGAATGCTTTCGATTTCCACTCAGTTCACAGCATACCAGTCCTGGCTTACTTCCCTTGTAAGCCCGTCTCCTCAAGCACGAGGCATAGAAGGTTAACCCTTCACTACACCCAACAGGGAACATGTAAAGTTTCCTTTTTTTAAGGATCCCTTTACCCTATGGGGCCCTCATGCCTCCTCCTCAAAGCCCAGTGCCTTGCTTACCTGGTTTTGGGAAGGTGGCATGAGGGCTGGTATGTGTGTGTGTCAAATGTTGCTGAGGGCCACCAAAAAAAGCCTGCGTGCTGGACCACCGTGCGCTAGCTAGGGGAACAGGTGGAGAAGGTGGCCAGTAAGCCTGTTGTTCTGCTGGACCATCCACATCTTGGAGTGTCCACTCTCTTGTCCACTAACCAGTGTTCCTGGGGAGATGCTGTGGAGGGCAGACATTGGTTCAGGAAGTGGGGACAGATACCATCTCCTTGTTAGTTGTGATCCTCAAGCTGTTCTTGGAGCCACAGGGCCCTTGAATGCTGCCAAAGCCAGCCACAAAGAGCAGAGAAACGGCTTGAGATCTGTTTCTTCTGTGACCCTCCCAAAAGCACTTGCGATTGGAAGTAAAAAATAGCTCCAGTAAAAGCATTTCCCAATTCAAAACAGAACTGCATATCGACTCCCCTCCCTCACCCCTCCACCCTCTCTAGCATTTCCCATTTTTGCAGACGTTGAGGTACAAAATGTATCAGATTAGTTGGATGGGAAGTAAAAACACCCTTCCAAGGCTTTGAGGTGGTTCTGATGCTTGGGGGACCGGTTTGCTTTGACACAGACTGTTTTGAAATAACTTTTGATTCTCAGGGAGTCTGAATACCTCTGAAGCAAAGGGAATCACCTTGGATTTGTGCCTCATTGAAGATGTTTGCGCACAATTACTAAATTGCATTCAACCTTTTCATGCCCGAGTCCATCTTTAATCCTGACCTGCAGTGGAGGGAGTAACTTCTAAATTTTAAGCATGTGTCTCCTGAGGAGTTTGGGTGGCCTTCTATCTGGACACACACACTTCAGCCAGTGATGCTTTGGGATCTCAAATTTCAGTGGCACCCTGTGTGACAGAAAAAATTGCTGACCCCCCCACCTCTCACGCTCTGTTCTACAGCATTGTTGTGGCGCCCCCTGCAGCATGGCTGAACCAGTTGCACTACCCTGAAAGCGCCTCTGCTTCAGCTCTGAGTGTTTGGCAGCTGGTTCAACAACAAAGCCCTGAAGGGGGAATGTCATTGCCACTCCTTGAGCTGTTGCTAGCCTATTTGTTTTTCCCTTTCAGTTTACTCTGCCATTTGCCTGGAAGTACAGTTGCTGCATTGACCTGCTGATAAAAAAAGGTTACTTTCAATCACTCTCTCATTTTGTCATAGGGAAATATTTACAGAAACCTTAATAAAACTGAAATCCTTTGTTTCCTCCGTCCAGATAAATCGGCTGCTCCCTTCATGTGTATCTATTTAACTGGCAACAGGAGCCATGTAGAAACTTAGTGGGGGTATTAAAGTGGCACACAGGGAGAAGTGCTAAATTCTCTGCCCACAGAGCAGGGGCTTTCATTTGCCTGCACTGCTGTCTGAAGTGATACAGTTCTGAATTCTGCTACCTTAGTGAGTTGCTCTGTGTAATGTGTGAAAGAGGACCAAGAGACAGCGTGTCCAGAGGAGGGCAACCAAAATGGTCAAAGGCCTGGAAACGATCCCGCATGAGGAACAGCTAAGGGAGCTGGGCATGTTTAGCCTGGAGAAGAGGAGGTTAAGGGGTGATATGATAGCCATGTTCAAATATATAAAAGGATGTCACATAGAGGAGGGAGAAAGGTTGTTTTCTGCTGCTCCAGACAAGCGTACACGGAGCAATGGATCCAAACTATAAGAAAGAAGATTCCACCTAAACATTAGGAAGAACTTCCTGACAGTAAGAGCTGTTCGACAGTGGAATTTGCTGCCAAGGAGTGTGGTGGAGTCTCCTTCTTTGGAGGTCTTTAAGCAGAGGCTTGACAACCATATGTCAGGAGTGCTCTGATGGTGTTTCCTGCTTGGCAGGGGGTTGGACTCGATGGCCCTTGTGGTCTCTTCCAACTCTATGATTCTATGAAGTTCTTCCCTCCTACTTGCAGCAGGATGTAGGGCAGACAGCATCCCTCCAGCAAGCCCCCAAGTCCCATATTTCCTCAAAAAGGGGCAGCTTGCTCTCTTGCCTGGGTGAGCCTTCTGCAAAGAGGCCACCTGCACCCCTCTGGCTTCTCCTGCTTCATGGGAGCCTTCCAAGGCACAGGTAGGGCCTCATGGTGGAGTCTCTTTCAACATCCCTGCTCTGGCCTGCCCCCTTGACAGTCTTACAGGGCAGAATTGCAGCACACTTGGCCTGATGTCACAACTGGCCACCTGTTTGGGTGTCTTTCTAGCTGAACTGATTACGACACATACACACTTTTCACACAAGGGCTTTAATCTGGAATTTCCCTTTCACTTTTATAGGCAATACATATGGTATTGTAATGAATTTGCTGGCTTGCTGTGTTCAGTGTCTATATTTATTTCATTAATGGATCACTCCTGAAATGATTGAACAATAAAAACACCACCCATAAATACCTATATAAGAAAGAAGTTCAGGTCCAATGCATATGCAGACTGGGATAAAAATGTTCTCTTGAAAGGCTTGTTGGAATAGGAAGTGAAAGGAACTTACTCGGAAGTAAGTTCAGCTGACTGTAATGGGACTTACTCCCAGTGTGTACGGAAGGGTTGCAGCTGAAGCTTCTTCTCAGAGTGGATAGGTGTGCCTTTTCTTCTCTCTCTTCCCCACACCCCTGCACATCAGTCCAACCCAAGCCACCCACTGGCAGAAATCCTGGCTCCTGCTGCATAAGCTACTTCCATAGATGGTTTTGTAAGGGTATTAGAGAATCAACTGAAAGGAACGGTCCAGGCTGGGCTCTGATATGTTTTTTTAACACTGCATTTATTATTAGCACAGTTTAAATATAATATAATAAAGAAGATGTTTCATAATAATTGCACTTTCAGAGAAGCCTCCCTACAGGCAACCTGTGATACCTATTTTTGCTGCTGCCCAGTCAACCTGGGTTTGAAGTACTGAGGAGCAGGAGCAAGGCAGGGAAGGATGTTTCAAAATATTTTCCTCTCGCTCTCTTTCCCATTTTGTTTATGCAAACCTAGGGAGGGGAAATAGTTTTGCTCAGTCTTTCATGTATGTTGATGAACAGCCATCAGCCTTATTGGGCTAAATTAATTTTTATATCACACGTCAGCAGACTCAAAACCACTTAAACTTGAGCAAAGCCACTTCACTTTCCTTTCAGTTCACATAAAAAATAAAGAGTTGAGTTTAAAATGCTGTTCTTCCTCTATTGTACAGATGCTTTCATAATGTCAAAATATCTCTACCCATATGGAATTGCAAAAGCAAAATTAGTCAGATCTTGTGATGACAATAGTCAAAAGCTCTTAGAAATGATCACATGCAATCAAGCTAAAATGTACTGTAAGAAACAACTTTTATTAAGTAATTCAGTCAAACTTTGAACATAACATTAGTGCCAGGCAGGCATACATTAAGGATTTTTTTCCAGCAATGAAAAAAACTGCCCAGCACAAGTAATTCCAGATACTGATTCATCCAAAATTGATCCCAGGCTTCCTCCGGTTTTCTGGGAAACACTTTGTTTATAAAAGTCAAAGTTATATTAACCAAGAAACATTACTTGGAAGTTTCTAAAGTCATCCCTTTCCAGCTGTGCTGCAGGTGATAGTATACCAAAGAGCTCTAGTATTCCATTCTTTGTGGGGAGTGGGCTGAAGAAATTCAGTTCATTAAATAAATGTAAAATAAGGGTTATATTTACAGCTCATGGGTTTTGGTATGAAATGGGAATATGGGTAGTAAATGGGAGGCAAGGGAGAGGCACTTGTGGACTAAAGCCAGAAGCAGAAGCACAACAGCAGAGAACTGTGTGGCACACAATTCCACTACTGCCTGGCTTCCAGATGCTTGAGGTTCAGAAAATTGCCAGTACTTCCTCAGCCAGGTTGGCAGAAATGGCTTAGAACTGCCTCTACTAGCAATGACCTGTTCCTGACTTGCCTTGGCAGGCAGATCACTGTGAACTCAAGTGCATTATTTCCCCTTAAGTCAAAGGAGGCTGACCACTGTCCCTTGGGTCAGATCCCAGCTGGAGGTTCAGAAATGCTTAACAGCTTGTTCTACACATGAAGCAAAATAAGATATAACACTTCAGGTAGCAAATGAGAACTCCCATTTTAGAATGCTCCCCTAATGGGAAAGCGCCCTGCGGGTTAAAAACTAGCACACCAGGAAGAAAACTCTATGATTAGGTTCTTACCTGCTGTGCTAGCTTTCTATGTTCATGGACTATTTTTTGTGCAAAATTCAATAAATGTTAAAATGTTTTTCTCTTACTTGCCCTCTGCAATGTCATTGCCCATTCTGATGCCTCTGGATTTCACCCCCTCATTCCACTGCATATTCAGACCCCCACCCCCTGTAAGTGCTGCCCTGTGGATTAATTTCGTTTCCTAACAATGAACAGAAAGAAACAACTCTTCTAGTGACAACTTGGCTCTGAGGCACCTGTGGAATCTGCTAATGAAGCAATTAGTGGTATGGACAAGGAAATAAATTATCTCAAGACCAGGCAAACCTATACAAAGAACTGGCCTGGATAACAAAGGAGGTTACTCTTTTTTTCAAAAAATAAATACTTTGTTTCTTTATTCTGCCCTTTGAAAAAGTTTTTTTCCTAAACGTGCAGCTTGTGGAGCAAAGCAAGTCAACTGTAAAAAAGACAAGTGACCAGCCAACATCTATCTCTCTGATCCATACCCTCAACGTACAGTTGTTTCTCTATCCGTAGCCACATCAGGACCACCAAAACTTGACAACTCTCCCCCTAAACCCCCTCCCTCAACAATGGCACCCAAACCTTTCACTGCTGCTGCTCACTGGGCTGCCTTGTAAAACAGCAGCAGAAGGCAGCAGGAACTCACACCTGCACTGGGGGCACTCAACTCACTCCACAATTCAGTCACACAAACAAAGGCATTTTCATGTCCAGTGCTGTGGCCCAGTCTAGTTAATCGCTCAGTATTCTCCACTACTATTATGGGCTCCCGGGTGCTGTGTGGGGACATACACAGGTTCCTTCTTCTTGTCTCCTGAGAAACATCACGGAAACCAGCGTTTAGACCTGCAACACAGCATCATCCATGATCAGGGGACTCTGGGAGATTTGAACATAGATCCATGGTGAAAGGAAGGACTGGCTCCCCCCCCCGCCCCCAATCCTGCTTAGTGTGGGCCAGAGGAGCAGCATGTGCCACAAGCACCTGCAAACCAAGGATCCTGCCCACCCCACCCTGCCAGTCTCTAGCTCAGGAGCTGGATCCACCTCCCATCAACTCCAGCCAAGAATGATGAGAACTGATAGTTCAGCCGCATCCCAAGGGCCACCTGTATTCCACTAAGGAAAACTCCCAGTCTCCCAACCCCAACTGCTGATTTCTAAAGTGGGGCCTCACACACTTTGTTTTACGGAAATGGCTCAAGTTGGCTTCCCATGGTCTGTTGGAAGGATAGAGTGTCAAGGCCACAGACAGGGGCTGAGGTTCTATGGCCTGGATCCCTTGGGCACATTGGCAAGGTCCTGTCCACTTACCGCTGAAACGTACTGGCTTTTGGGGAAACAGGTTTTCTGCTCTGTGGGGGAGGGAAAAGCAGAGCCTTCGGGGATGGGGAGGGGTGAGCCAAGGTCTTCACAGAAGCTCTCCTGGGGAGCACTGGATACGCAGCCACTGTCGGAGCCACTGGAGCCACTCCTGGACATGCATTGGGAGGAGGATTCTGAGCTCTCAGTCGCTGGGGACAAAAAGAAGAAATTCAGCCACTAGACAAAAGAGTCCATCAGGGGTAGAAGTATATCCCAGCCAGATGTGTAAGAAACTGCAGCCCCAAAGAACCCACTCAGCTTCTGGGGAGCAGACACAGCAATGCTCTAAACACTTCCAACCTTTCCACGTCCTAGTTTAGACCACACTCTGACTGTCCATCCCATGCTCAATGACTAGCTTATGATCTATAGCAGGCTCTCCTTTTGGACTGCTTGCCCCCATTTCTAAGGTTTATAGTGCCCTCCCTTTCTTCTCAGTGTCCTTAGGAACCACAGCAGCTGGAACTGGGGAACCATCACAAAACAGCAAGTAAGTGCACAGGGGGAGGATAGCTTGCAAGAGGGCCAGAAAGTAAAGTTGCTCATAGCATGAGTGAACGATGCAGCCATGGACTGAAAGAGAGAGTCTAGAATCTCTCTCTCTCCCCCACCCCCCATTCTGCCAAGCCAAGCAGCCATCTGCAACACACAATGGTTTTAGAAACTCCCAGAGAGCAAGGATGGCTTCTGAACAGGGCTGAGAGAACTGAGGGCTCATACGTACTCATGGAAGGCTGGCTGCTGGTCTCGTTCTCCATCTCATCCTCCTCTATGCATGTGCCCGCATCCAAGGAGTGGCTGGTTGAGAGCATGCTGGGCAGCAGAGACTGGCTCAGGTACATGTGCAAGTTGAGAGGCCCAAGCACTGTGCAGGAGGAGGATGGGCTGCCAGCAGGCAGTGGTGTTTGTGACCTCTTGTAAGGGTTGGCGTGGTCAAACAGAGAGACGGCAATAGAAGCCCGAGTCCTGGCTCCTGCCACAGAGCAAAAAAGGGGAGAAGGAAGTCATGAAGAGCTGGATAGCAGCTGCGTGGGTCCTTGAGGGGGGCTGGGGTGTGAGAGGGTGAGGTAGACTTACCCCTGCCTTTCATAATGTAATCAATGGCACGGTCATGGATGGCAGCTTCACTCGGCTTGATGTCCAGGAAAGGCTTGTTTCCCACACCCATGGACACCATCTCCTGCATGCGGATCTCTGGGGGTGACAACAGCCATGAGGAACATGCCTAGCCTCACAAAAAAGTAGCTCTGTGAGTTCTCAGGGCCACCAAGCCCAGCCTCTGTTTCTGGCAAGACAAGCAGATTTCTGGTAGAAGGGGCAACTTAGATCAAACTTGGTGAACCAGGTCACATAGCTTGGCTGCCTCTGGAGTAGCAGCTCTGGGCACAAGGAGTCCTAAAGGACAAAGCAACCGCCAGACCAAGAAGCTTGTCCCAGGCAGTTGTCAATGCTCTAGTTAATCTTTCCCAAGAGAGTCATCTTGCTGGCATCTCCCAGGTATTACATGTTAGCCAGGGGAAAAAACAACTGGTAGTATTGGGGAGGGTCACCTGGT
This sequence comes from Podarcis liolepis, assembly GCF_965112155.1. Taxonomy (NCBI): domain Eukaryota; kingdom Metazoa; phylum Chordata; class Lepidosauria; order Squamata; family Lacertidae; genus Podarcis; species Podarcis liolepis. The sequence goes on along the minus strand of NC_139561.1, from coordinate 54,587,918 downwards.
GCAGTGAAGTCCAGGGCTCCTGGGCCTTGCCTAGCTGGCACTTGCAGCTCTCCTCCCTTCTGCATATGGCACGACAAACTGCCCCCTCTCTCTCAGACACCAGACAGAGCACCTCTATTTTGTGTGACCAGTCACTCTAGTGGGAGTGGGGGCTTCCATGGAGAATCCCAGGAACCAATGACCTACTGCATGTCTGCAACTGTCATGCCCAGAGAAGAACCTGGAGGCCCTATCCAACAAGCTGCCTGTGCCGCCCCTGCTGTTGCTTCCATGAGCCACTCATTCTGACAGAAAGGATTCAATGGTCCCACAGAGAATAGGGTGCCTGGGCTTTACGGATGCCAACCTTTATTGCGGGCAGCCTGCTCCCACAGGATCTTGGTAATGTCACTGGTCCAGGCCAGCTTGGTCTCGGGGCTACTGGCCTGCAGGACGTAGGTGTCACTCGATTTCCGCCTTCTAAACCAGATCTCAAAGCGCAGCCCACTCTCGCCGGAGTTCTCAGTCAGACCAATGTCTGCTGTCTGCAGGGACAGAGCAAGTGAGTCAGCAAGCCAGGAGGCAATTGGGGTCACATGCTGGGCTGAGGGTATACATGGTGAGGCAGAGGCGGCTCCTGAGCTGCTGCCATGATGATCCACCTCAGTGGTGTGGTGTGATTTAGTGCTTACAAATGGGAAAAGTTCAGCCTTGGTAAGCTTGACAGGGAAGGTGACGTACGATGCACTTGGGAACATGAAGGTGTGAAAGCCCTGCCCTCCAACTCACACAGCCCACAAGCCGCACGTGGGCTCCAGAAAAAACCCTAGTGCCACTGCCTACTGGCTAGCTGAGCATCTGGTTGCAATGCATGCACACACCTTGATGTATCAAAAATCGTGCAGGTCTGCCTGAGGCAGCTGATAAAACTGGCTGCCTGAATGTGTGACATCGTGCTTCCCCCAAGTTTTCTCTTGCACAGCCTGTGAAGAAGGCACCCCCCTCCCTATCTGGTGCCATTTTAGTTTCTTGGAGAGGCAGCAGCACTCGCAAGCAGCAGTGGGCAGCCTTACCTTAAAGGAGCGCTTGTAGATGTAGACATCCAGCCCCCCCTCAACCCGCTTGGGCTTGCTGAAAAGGATCAGGTCTTCAAAGAGAAAGACATGGCGCTGGCACTTCCTGCGGCCCAGGCAGACGCTGAACTCATCCTGGCGCACCAGCTGCCCCTGCTCCTTGAGGTTCACCTGGGCACAGAAACCCGTTCATTCATTTGCAAAAAGGTCTGGACTGGCAACATTCTGGGGGGTGGGGAATGATGTCAGTTGTACATGGGAGTAGAGGACTGCGGGCCACGGGGACAAGCAGCAGGTGCCCTGTCGCCAAGGGCAGCCTGACAGGCCTCTGATGCCAGAGTCCCTCTTGCTCCATCCCAGAGCAGTCGGTTTCTAGCCTGCCTTGCACTCCAGGATGTGAGGCTGCTGCACCGAGATCCCTTTTCATGGGATCAAGGAGATGCAGAGGCAGCCAGGAGCTCAGCTGGTGCTGTTCCTGGCAGGAATCCGCTCCCCTCCCCTGCCCCTCATCCTCCCAGCCCACTCACATCACAGTCCCGGATGGCATCCATGGCCAGGAGGTCGTTGCCGTGACGCAGCTGGAAGCGCACCATCTCCTCGGCGGCTTGCAGGTAGGCCAGCTCCTGCTCCTGAGCCTCCCCACACTGCTTGATCAGGTCCTTCAGGAGGAGGGCGTACTTGCTCATGCGCTGGATGGGCTTCAGCAGGTAGGAGGCCAGGTCCATCTTGTCCCCCAGCTGCATCTGCTTGAGCTGGAGGCCAGAGCGGGAGAGCGGAGCTGAGTGGCTGGAGCCAGAGAAAGACCAAGGGCCGCTCCACTCTAGTCCAACGCCTGGAAGGGGTTGCTGGGAGGGGACAGGACTTACCCTGAAAAAAGAGTTCCCACGGCTGGCCAGGAGCGAGTCAGACTTGGGCTTGTTTTTGCTGTAGAGAGCATACATCCCAAACTGATCTTTCTGCAAAAAGGGTTAGAAGCACACAGGCCCCCCACAAAGGGAGGCCACAGACTCTGTCAAGGGATTGGCCACAAGCACACAGGCACAAAATACAGAGCTTGGGCCTCAAGGAGAGTAGAGCGCTGCAGACCTTCATGCTTCCAAAGGTGATGGCAGGCCCAGGCTAGGCCATGTCCAGAGAAGATAGTGGAGGCCCCATCCTGGAGGCCTTCAGCTTGTGCTCCTGCTGACTCTCCTTTATCCTGTTCCCCTTTGCAAAATCCTCTCAGCAGGCCTTGTTCATCTGCCTGACCACCTCTCCCTCCCGCTCCTGCAGTGGTCCTTGGGTCTAGAGCTAGAAACACTGGTGTTGTGGACGGGCATTTCCCCTCGGGAGCCCTAATCCTTACCCTGAGGCCTGCCTGCCCACCTACCAAAGTTCCCTGCAACCAGCCCCTCCCCAGCCCTGCCCGAGTTTCTCCAGGCCCCTTACATGTCTCAGGAAGCAGTGGCTGACCCGCAGCGGGTGGTTACAGCAGTTCTCCAGTTCCCGCAGGAAGTACTGGCTATGGAAGTCATAGAGCTTCTCCAGGTTCCCAAAAATGACACTCCGCTTCCCCCGCAGGTCTTGGGGAAGGTCCAGCCGCTCCATCTCAGGGAAGTAGCTCTCAATGATGTAGCGCAAGGACCGGACGTACTCCTGCTCAGTCATCACCATCTCCTCAATGATGTGCCGCAGTTTGCTGCAAGAGAGGAAGCCAGGAGCAAAGTTGGAGAATGGTGAGAAGAGGCCTTGATTCTTCAAGGTCTGTGGGGCCAGAGGGAGAGCCTACCAGCTTGCTTGGAAAAACAAGCTCTTCCCCAACAGCTGCAGATAAAAACACATCCCTGAAGCATTTTTAATCTGCAACTGCCCAAAAAGACGTCTCTCCAACCTCACCAGTTTCTTCTTGCCTTTTTGAACAGTGCTCCATGCTTAAGCTGCCAACTGTTCTGCCAGCTGACTCCCCCTGCTGGTCCATTCTCCCTCTCCAAAATTAAATAACAGGGAACATCTACACTACAAACATATGCTGGTGCTACTCCACTTTAACTGCCCGGCTGTAGATTGTTGACAAGCTGAGAACACCCAGCTCCCTGAATGAGGAGTCCCAAAGGGGCTGGCTGTTAAGCAGGCTTCTGACTGGATCTGCCCACAGCCCCACTTGGACGGCTGTTAGCAGGTGATACTCCGACCTCATCCATACCTACCTGCCCAAGCTCTTTGCCTCTGGTATGGAGAGGCTGCTCCTCTGCTCCGCTTGCAAGCCGCCAGGTGCCCAACTGGTTGGGCCAAGGTGTTGCCGGGCCACATGCTCAGTACTGCTCACTTCCAGCCCCTTGATGAAGACGCCGGTGTTGCCATAACGGGCTGGCTCACTCAGAGTCCGCTGGCAGCCAGAGTGCAGTCCCTCTGTGCAGGGCAAGTCAAAACTCTGGGCCTTCCTCAGGGGCCTTTTGGGGAATGGCTGCTGGCTAGAGGCTGGGGTGGAGGGGCGGGAGGGTCCTGCCTCCAGGACTTCCACAATGCTCTCCAGGGTAACCTTCTCCTTCTTATAAGCCTCTGGAATGACCTGGCTTGGGAGCACAACCTGCTCCCCAGTCCACCCAGGGAGACAGAAGGGGAGTGGCCCCTCCAAAGGCGGCCTGCCCTCCTGGCTGAACTCTCCCTCAGGCGATGGCTTCAAGTCAGGAGGGCACAGAGAACTCTTGGTCCTCAGGGCAGCTTCCAGCTTCATCTCAAAGCCCAGCATGGTCTCCTGGCACTTGGACCAGGCTAGCTGCCATTGCTTCAGGGCACGGCTGCTCTTCAGCTGGCATGCCAGCTCCTTCATCTCCTGGAATCTGGCACTACTGATTTCTGGGTGCTGCCTCTTGTAGCTCTCCAGGCTCCTGAGAGCTGAAGCACAATCCTCAAGGGAGCTGCCCTCCTCTGTGCTGATGCTGGAAAGGTGGCGCATGCCCTCCAATGCCCATTCGTAAGCCTGTAGGGGTGGGACAAGGAAAGAGTGATCAGTGGAGGGAGGGAGGATGGGTGGGGTCCACAGACCTCTGCAGCTAGGCTACAACAAGAGGCTCTCTATCTGAGGCTAGGCCCTGTCACCAGCCTGACTAACTGCCAGGCACGGCTGCCAGGTTGTGATGGAGGCAGCAGCAGCTTGGCTTGCTCAGGCCCTCCCTAGGAAAGGCGGCGCTTGGAGCTGTCTAAGGAAGGCCCTCTTCTCCTTTGTCCACAGTCTGCAAGCCACATCAAGCTTTTCCATGCTCCTTCCTCTGCCCCCAACCCACCTTTTCTCTCCTGCTCCATTTTCATCTTTTTCTCTAGAATCTTGTTTGAGCAAACGTGTGTCAAGTATCACATGGACTGCTAGGACTGGGGCATTGGCTGACTCTACAGACAGCAAAGACACAAGACTGGAAAAGGCCCCCAAGCAGAGTGCAGGGGATGCATTGGCCTGCTGCCTGTAGTGGGAAGATCAATGTGGCAGGATCAGTCCCGAAATGCCCCGCATCCACCAATACTCTGCCCCAACAATAGATTTGTGGGGAGTTGTTCCAGAGAGGAATCCCCCTCTCCCACCACCACCACCACCACCACCACCAAGAAAGCAGTATGTGTTGGTGTGTGTGTGTGTGTGTGTGTGTGTGTGTGGTCAGAGGGTGCCACCAGAGGGTGCCTTGTGTGTGTGGAATCCTCCCGGGGTCAGCAACCTTTTTCAGCCGTGGGCCGTCCACCGTCCCTCAGACCATGTGGTGGGCTGGACTATATTTTTTTTGGGGGGGGGGAATGAACAAATTCCTATGTCCCACAAATAACCCAGAGATGCATTTTAAATAAAAGGACACATTCTACTCATGTAAAAACATGCTGATTCCCAGACCGTCTGCGGGCCAGATTTAGAAGGCAATTGGGCCGCATTCGGCCCACGGACCTTAGGTTGCCTACCCCTGCCTCAGCCCCAAACTGAAAACAACTGTCCCCAGAGGGAATGTGGAGAGCTCTGGCGGATATGGAGTAGGGCTAAGCCAAAGGAGGGATTCAGCCTTAAAGAATAGCACAAGTGGACAAGCTGTGAATGCAGAACATGACCCCCTGCACGCCGTAATTCAGACATAACTGCATTGGAACAGAGATCGCTCCTGCAACCAACTCCGAAACGAGAGCTAGTGCAGAACATTGCCTCGCATCTCAATAAAAGTGACCCCCTTTTGCCAGTTTCCAAGAAAGGCTTTTGGGGGCTGGTGGTGGTGAGAAATGCAGTAGCCTATGGCTGTCTCTTTCTGCTTCAGTGAGGCCACTCCCACGTCCATTCAGATGATTGGCTTCGTTGTTCCTCACCCCCCTCTTCCAGGTTAGGCCTGGTTGGTTCTAGTCTGGACCAGATTCTGAATAAATGTAAGCGGGAGATGGAAATAGAGCACAGTGCAGCCAAAGCCTGTCAGAAACAAAGTAAGGAGTGCTGAGCAGGACTTAGGTCCTCATGAATGCCATCTTGGTTGCCAGACTGTAGTGGGTATTTTGGGCGGATGGGAGTGCATTCTGTAGCATATGTGGAGAGTCCACATATTATTCTACTTTATTAATTGCTCTGTAATACTTTCCCAAGTGTTGCTTTGGTATTGTTGTCTAGAGCAGTGTTTCCCAACCGGTGTGCCGCGGCACACTACTGTGCCGTGAGACACCGGCTGGTGTGCCGTGGGAGGGAGGCGGGCGAGTCGGGCGGCGAGAGGCGGCGGCGAGGATCCGCGTCGAGCCGGGGGCGGCTCCGCGGTGGTGGTGCCAAGCGGCGGGGCAGCTCGCGCAAAAGGGAGGAGCGCGAGACAGCGGAGGAGGAGGAGGCCGGCATGTCCGGGCAGCAGCAGCAACAGCAGCAGCAGCAACTCCCGGCGACGGCTCCTCCTCCGCCCGCTATCGCCGCCGCCGCCTCAGCTGCCCTCGCTCTGCTGCCTCCTCCCACCCCGGCAAGGGGAAGGGAAAAAACGTTCACTTTTGTGCGCCCCCCCCCCCCCGCGTGACGCTGCGCGCTGACGTCACGGGGCGGGGCTTTAATGGTGGTGTGCCGCGAGATTTTTTTCCGGTAAGCAGGTGTGCCGTTGCCCAAAAACGTTTGGGAAACACTGGTCTAGAGGGCAGCATTGCAACCCCCCCACCCAGAACATTTGTGTTACAAGATTTCCACAGGAAGCCACAGGGCATACTGAGCAGTCTGCCCACCTCAAAACTTTTGCAGGAGCAAATAGCACTGAAAGTGTGATCGCATATACCGCCCCGCCCCCACCCTGAACACAATACAGCCCATAAATGTAGAGTTTAAAGGACACGGGGGGGGGGGAGGTTCCATAACGGCTGGCCTTTACAGCCTGAGACAGCATCCCACACAAAAGACTAATAAAACAGAGCCTACAAGAAAACGTGTCTTCATGAAAGAACTCTGCATATCCTTGGTATGTCCAGTCCTGTGCTCACAATACTGGTCCCACTGCAGACATGCAGAGAACTCCAAGGCCAGCCCCCAAGGGGGGGGGGAGTTGTGGGCTGAAAAGAAGAGCAGATGCCAAGAGTCTGATGCCTGCCACTTTGAACAGAGCAGGCTGAGCAAGGGATGTGTTCAGGCTCCCTCATTAGACATGCATTTCCAGCTGGGCCTGGAAAATCATCTGCAAGCCCAGGCTGCATCTGCAACTCCGATGCTCCCTGTCTCCAGTTTCCGTGGCACAAAAGAGATAAGAATCACAGAGTTGTAAGGGATCTTGAGGGTCATCAAATCCAACCCACTGCAATGCAGTAATCACAGCTAAATAATTCCTGACTGACGGCCACCCAACCTATGTTTAAAAAGCTCCAGTGAAGGAGAGTCCACTACCTTCCAAGGCAGCCTGTTTCTCTGTTGGACAGCTCTTACTGTTAGACCATTTTTCCTAATGTTTAGTTGGAAGGAGCAGGAGGAGGAAGGTGAAGAGGATGTGAGGCCAGCAGCCCTGAGAGTATCAGTTTAACACAGAAGCAGGATCAACAAGTCAGCACAGGGACAGTCTAGGAAGTTTTGTGGTCCCCATCCTCTCCTTTTACTCATGCAGATACACCAGCATACAGTGCAAACAGAGTTCCACACTGATACTTCCCCAAAAGGCCTCCTTATATTTTTACTTATTAAGACAATGCTTGGCTAGGAAACATTTTTAGTATCTATATACTTGGTGCAAAAGAAAGCGCAGATAGCCTGCCCTGAGCCTTTAATGTTGAGACCTCCAGAGGTTGTTGGGCTGCAGCCCCCACCCTCATCTCTGATCAACATCTGGAGGATCACAAGTTCCCCACCCCTAATTTCATGGGAGAGCATTTTCTATCAGTCAAAGTTGGGGTGATTGTTCCTGGGTGCCAGCTGCTCCTCCCTCTTTGCCTTCCCTCATCACAGATGAGAAACTGGCCAGCCAAGAAAAAAGGCAAGAGTTGGGGGGGGAGTGGGGGGAGGCCTTCCCGCATCCTGGGTGAACTCTACACTCCCCCAAAGACAACAAGCCCCTCTGCTTCCTATTTGGGTTAACTTTGCATGGGAGGCTGCATCTCCTTTCTTTTCTTCTCCCTGCTACTGATACCCCCAAGCAGCTAAGAGAGAAAAACAGTATCCCCTCAGAAATGAACCCCCTGCAAGACAAAGGAAAGAAGCTCCAGCATACCTTCATCCTTCTGCCAAGAGGCTCTGTAGCACAGGGTGAACCACCAAAAGTGTAAAGCCCAATGGAAGTCCTGCTCTTGTCTCCTCTGCAGCCAAAGCCAAACCCAGCCCCAAAAGTAACCAATGAGGGGGCTTCAGTCAAAGAGCCAGCCTATTCACAGGCAAATGCTCCCTGCTGAAGTGCCAGATGGAAGAAGGGGGCAGGTGGGGGTGCTGGAGAGAAGGGTTGGAGTCAGCACAAGAGTGGGGGGAGGAGGAGAGGCTCCAGGGCCTGTGAGGGACAGCACTCCATTACTGCTCCTAAGCAAAAAAGCTCTTACAGAGACAGGCACCAAAACAATCCAAACACCCCCACCCCACCTCCTCTCAGGGGTGCCTGGTGCTCTTTTGTCCTTGCTTATAGGAGATACACAGTCTCCCATTCTTTTCAGGAAATTAGAATAACCTACCCCCAACCTGAGGCATTTGAACTACTTGCTGACCAGTGGTGGCTTGTACAGGTGAATGAGTCGCCACAGATCAAACTTTACTGGCAGGACTCAAATGCCATCACTTTCAACAAAGGCAGTTAGTTCACACATTCAGCCAAGAGGAATCAAGCCTCCGTGAGTGACATATGCGTTTCCATGACTGGAATTAGGAACTATGGAATGTAACCTGTGATTCTTTGGCAAAGAATGTTGCTTTTTCTTTTTTAAGTATAGAAAGTAAGACTGTTTTCTGAGAAGCCTCAACGCTGCCCAGCCACTGGCCAAGACACAGAATATGACCTCTTGTCCCAAATCTCTCTTGAAGCAGGGAAGGGGTGTCAGCTGCCTGACTTTTGTTGAACCTGTTGGAAGTGCTGGGATGCAACTCAGCTTGTATTAAGGCCAGTAAGATGGCATGGGTATGGGCTCATCCACACTTCTGCTTGTCCTGTGTCTCAAAAGTCCAAGTGATTTTCTGATTGTCTCTGGCTTTCTAGGCAAAGGCCAAGCGGTTTTGCCTTTGTCCTGCCTCATTACCCCGGAAAACCCACTCTTTCACACAAAATTGGAACAAACAACAATGTGCAGAAAACCCAATTGCCCTTTGTTCTGAGTGCTAAACCACAAGTTTTTGCAGGGGAAAGTGGCAGGGCAAAGGAAGTGTGAATGAGCCCTTAGGAAAGAGTTCCTAATTCTAGCTAGCAATCATGCATTTCCTATAATAAACATAGCTCTCTTATTTTCATACTCAAAGTCTCACTGTGATTGCTTTCAGGCTAAAAAGCATCCAAACAAGGATCCATGACTAAGCTCAACTTCTGCTGTGGCATATAAATGCATGGCAGTGAATCTGAACAGAAGTTACATTAGGGGACATCTGTCTCCCTCTACAGAACTCACCTGGTCAAAGAATTCATACAGCTTGATGGTCTGGCCTATCCGGCTCCTGCTGGCCTCCAGCTGGCTGCAGAACCTCTGGAACTGGGTTCTGTACATCTGCAACTTGACACGACACCCTGCGTGCAGCTCAGCAGAGGAAGCATCTTCCCACTTGTCCATCTCTCTCAGAGATTCCCAACCCCTTCGGCAATATTCCTGGAAACAAAGCCCAACAGCAAATCATTGCATCGCCTCTGGCGGATACATGCAGCTTCTCCTGGTCTTGCAAAGATCCTGAAGGCTGATTAAGCTGACTATTCCAATGTGGTCCTGGGACCTTTCTTGGCATGAGGACCAGCCCTGGTCATATAGGCCTGCCTGGTGGAATCATCATGACTCACTAACCTCTGGAAAGGCTGTAAAATGTGGCCAAAGACCAGGTGGGTTGAGCTGAGGGGGTCTCAACATGGGACAGAGATGCATGAAAGTGGCCTTTCCAGACTACAACTCCCAACAGCCCTAGATGTCCAAGATCAGGGATGATGGAAGTTGTAGTCCTGAAGATCAGGGGAGCACTATGGGCCCTTTGCCTAGCAATGTGCATGTGTGTGGAGGATTGGGGGTACATGACAAAGAAAAATAAGAGGCAGCCAGTGTATATGCCACAGCACTGCAGGCAAGAAATGTTCCTGCCAAAATCCATCTCATCTTTCCTCCTCACAAGAAGCTAAGCCACCCAGGCATAGGGCTTGCAAATGCAGGGGAAACCTCCATTCCTGAATAGAGACGAGAGCTGTCCCCAAGACATTTTTCACTGCCTCGCTTGCTCTGTTCTCCTAGTGCTGGCTTGGCTGCCCCACAGCTCCAAGTTCTGCTGCACTTCAGCCCCAGTTCCTAGTTTCACCGCTAGGGGGAAGTCTTTTGAAGATTTCAATCCCTCTTTAACGTACTTCTCATTTCCCTTTCAGAAGACTATTTGCAAGTATTCGATAGCTGGTTTTTTTTCTTGCTCTCAGGGGTTAATGTTGGAGAGACAAGTTACTAAGGGTGTAAGGTAAAAAGGTAAAGGACCCCTGGATGGTTAAGTCCAGTCAAAGGCGACTAAGGGTGTAACTGGCCTGCTCTAACAGTAGGTGGTGATGTAACCTCTCTTGTCACTTGGCTAGAGTGCATAGTTTCCTCTATATTGTTCAAATGTCCTCTTTAACGTCTTATTACGGTTTCTTCTGCTGAATCTAGCTGTGCAGCATTGCTTACCATTGCTTGCACAGCTGCTTACTCTTACTGTATTTTTTTCTCAGTTCTACTAGAAGTTAGAATGCTTGTCAAAATTTCATGACATCACAACAGCCCTTTTAACTGCTGCCAAGAGTCTTCAGTGCCATCGCAAGCAAAATCTCTAAGCACATTGCAATACAGACTGGAATAAGGGAGGGGGAATAGTGTCCTGCAACTTCCACTCCAACACTGTTGCAAGGGAAAAAAGATGAGTTCTGAGCAGCAATGGCGAAGAAATTTGATTCAGTTGACATTTAAAGCCAAATCAATCATATTTGCAGTTTCCAAAATGTTATGAGAATTGAAACACAGAACAATCCTTTGAAATTCATGCTTATCCAAATTTTGTGCTGCTGTTCTCCAATCAATGTTTACATATATGCATATATGAGAAAGGGCACATAAATGTGGACTATATTAGTAAAAAATAAAATACAAAAGGGCATTTTGTTAAAAGAAATCGCTCACAAAAATGTGTGCATTAGTCTAAACTGCATTTAATAATGTATTTATTAGGATATATTTGCACTAAATGCTGAAGAATGTCCATTAATATTTTTTTAATGCAAATTGCTGCAGAAATGTGGAGAACTGAATCTGAGATTGGAAAAATGAGAAAGTAAGGGCCTGTTCACACTTCCGTTTGCCCTGCGGTTTCTTAGAATTTGCATCAAATCAGTAACATGGCCAAAAGCTTTTCATTTATATACCAATGTAGAAATGAAGAAAAAAAAAACCCAACCAAAATAAGCCATGCTTTTTATTACTGTGTTGGAACAAAAGAAAAACCCCTTTAAGACCAAATAGAAATTTGTTGCCCTTCTGATCCAATCCTTTTCTGGGCACCTGAACAGAAAAAACACTCATTTTCCCTTGTGGCACATTGTGCGAGTGTTCCTCTTTCGCCTCTTTCAGAGTTGCCTCCTTGAAATAGCATGGAGGAAGACGTGGCATGGGAACCCAGAATCCCGCACAAAACTTGTGGCAGTACTAATCTGCACTGCGACAAGCAGAAGAACATGGAACAAATGGATGTGCAGATAAACCCCAAGAGAGCTAAAGTGGACAGATCTTTCCATCACTGGTTCTGAGGTATGTATGTGCACATATGCATATAAAAATCAGGAGACTCCCAGTCTCCAGTGAGGACCCACTGCAGTTGCCCATGCAGAGTCCTGTCTGCAGATCCTAAAGTTCACCAAGGCACAACCAATGTACAATGAAAGTTTTCTTTGAGCCAAGGTTCTTTAGGGCTTAGCCCCAGAACCTCTTTTCATGTCACTGCTCAGCCTTGGAATATGATATATTAATGAAAAAGTGTTTGCCTCTAAACAAAGCAGCCAGCCTGTGGATTTGTGCGGAGAGTGTTGGGAGAGGACTTACACTTGCAACGAGCTCAAAGTCCTGGAACTGCCTCTGTGCTTTAAGCAAGACCTCCAAAGAACCATCCAGCTCACTCAGCTCTGTGAGCCGTGTTTGACCAACATTCTCCATCCATCTGCTGACCTACAAGAGGCAAAAAGGTAGATCAAGGCCAAGAAGAAGCCTCTCCGCCTTCAGAGAGCAAAACCACACACTCCTGTTCCTGGAAAGAATGGGAGTCACCCCGCCCTTTGGTCTACTAGGGAATGAGTGGTGCCTCCTCCACCTCCCACTTAAGGGAATCTCCTCTCCTCTCATTTAGCCTTCTAGATTATTATTATTATTAAACTCTGCCATGTGATTCTATGCTACTTTCAGATTTTGATCTCTTTCCGTGTTGTTTATTTTTATCCTGTTTTGTGTTGTAAGCTGCCTTGAGAAGTGGCTACTTAAAAATACTTAGAATGAATAAATCCATATGCTTGTAATGACAGAGGGCGGGCTCTGGAGCTCTTTGCTCAAAACTTTGAGTATGAGGTCTCTTGACTCCAGAGACTGGGACGGTGCAATTGTGGCACTTCACATTGCTCCTAGAGTTCCTAGATGCTGCTGCTCATGCTGCTAGCACAGTCCTTATGTCATGGATGTTTTTGGGAACCTTACCTGCCAAGCCCAGGGAAAGGCCCTGTCCCACTGCTCTTCCAATAACAGAAAACATGAGTCCAAACTGGATGCAGGATGCACATCTATCTACTGACCTCTAAAATGCAAGCCTTTTTAACAAGTGGTGTTAACCTGCTCCAGTGATGGATCACAGCCAATCAACCTCAACCCCAGGCTACAAGACTGAGTGGCCAAAGGAGGTGAAAGAAACTCCCATTGGCCCAAGGCTTGCCAATCATCACTATTTCAGCCCCGTCAAGATTTAATTTCAGCCATCCCAGGTTCTGTTTAGTGGACATTCTGCTTCACTGTCAACACCAACCCCTGAGCCCGACTGTGCATAGTTTTTGGCCAGCACAGCAGTTAAAAGGATTGGGTTGTAAATCCATCTGAGCTGCCAGAAAAATGTCAACAAACCTCCCGGAAGCTTTCTTCAAAGGCTCCAAAGTCTATCACCAACTCCAGGGCCTGGATGCGCTTGTTTGACATCATCACCAGCTGATGGATGCCCTCGTCCACTCCATTGTAAAGCGCAACAGCTGCCTCCAGCGCATCTCTGAAAGGGAAGCATGGCCCAGGTACCATCAGATGGAGTTCCAATTTCTTACAACCTGCTACTGTGGGTACTGCTTAAATCCCTGAGATGCTGTGACTCAAACAAAGGCCCAAGATTCCAGGACGTTGGAGGGTGATGGGGTGACAGAGGAGGGCACCAGCTCATTGCACAGCCATGTGGCAGGGCAGAGAACAGATGCCATTGTCCCACTGCCCTCCAAGAGCTTCACTTCCCTTCTGATCAGGATGCAGCAAGCAGCTGCTGGTGTCCTCTCTTCTGGTTGGATTTGTGGGAGTGGGAAAGGAAGCTCTCCTTGTGAATGGCTGCATGGCTTGCCAGGCTGCCTCAAAGTTCATTTCACACCCAGCAGCATCTCAGTCTGCCCTGGAAACATCTAAATATCTGAGAACTACTGTAGGTGGAGAAGGTAGTGTGGACACTTTTTTGATTGCACTGCCACAACTGCTACCACCCCCACCACCCATTACTCCTGCTGACAAGATGACTGGCAAGCTTGCACAGAGACCTTTCCTGGTCCAGAAGCTCATCCAATCAATGAATTCATCTTCCCTTTTCACCCCAATCTGGGGCAAACACAGCCAACGGCTGCCTGTTCTGCTCTGTGCTGTGCAGGAAGCAGCAGTCACAGCCAGCCGAAAGGGGCCTTCCCTAGGCTGTGCTCAAAGCCTTGAAGAAGGATCTGGTAAGCGGAGCAGTGGGGCAAAAAGTTTAGGATGGCAGAGCGCCAGCATGCCTTGCCGCCTGTGCTGAGCTCAGTAAAGGAGGTTACCCCACACATACTTTCCAGATCAAATCACCAGATTCAAGCAGGCCTACAACAAAAAGGAGACGCTTGAAGTGGGTTTAGAGCCTCCCCCTCCCCACCGGAATCTGTTTTCCTTGGCCAATGTTACTTTGTAGGGGGGTGGGGGGAAGGTTCCAACAGCAAGTGCCAACAAATGTCTTGTGTGATTCCAGGGTAATTTTAGACTCCTGTGTCTGAAAGTTGCTTTTGGCAGGACTCCTTTTTGGAGATTTCCTTACCAGGCTGAAGGCTCTTTCTCTCATTGAAGGGCTGGTGGGGGTGCTTGAGAAATAAGGAAACTGAACTCACTCAATTTCAAAAGGAAAATGCAGGCACTCTTAGCGGAAAGAGGAACAGTCTTCAAAGACAGCGTCTCAAATACGGGCCAGCAGGAGGCAAGCCCTTTGTCTTATCACCACTGGCCCTGGCAGGGAGAGCTCTCTGCCTCATGGAAGCTAGTCTTCAGAGTCTTCTGAGCCCACCCACAGTGCCTGAGCATGGCCACAGGCCCTTACAAGGCAAGCCACAGACTGGAAGGAGGTCAGAGCCAAGCAACAGACAGAGCCAGGCCATGACTCTTGCAAAAGCATCAGAGGGAACTGGCAGCCTTAGGACAGTCCAGGTGGGAGTGCAGGCATACAAAGTAGGGGTGATCCAAGTGTTGGCAGAATGGCCTGGAACTCTCTTGAGGGCAGCAGGGTTGTTGCTGCACAGCTTGTTACTTGTCAGCTCAGTGGGGCTTCATCAGCTCTCTTGGGGTCTGAGCTGAAGGTGACTAACCAGGAGATTCCTGCATTGAGGGGTTGGACTAGATGACCCCCAGGGTTCCTTTCAACTCTACAATTAAATGATTCTAAAACAAAGGCTGTTTTAAGGAGGAAGGGCAGGATATAAATTCAATAAATAAATTCAATAAATAAGGTTGCAGTGGATACCTCGATTAAGATGTCAACCCAGTGTGCGGCCAACAGCGTGAAAAAGGGCTAATGCTATGCTAGGGATCATTATTAGGAAAGAGATTAGAACTAAAACTGCCAGCATAATAATGCCCCATTATGCAAACCTATGGTGCAACAACACCAGGAAGACTGTGTACATTTCTACTCACCTCACCCCAAAAAGGATATTATAGGGTGTGAAAAGGTTCAAAATGATCAAGAGGGCGGAGCAACTCCCTTATGAGGAAAGGTTACAGCCTTTGGCTTCTGGCTCACTTCCAGGCATCTCCTTCAGCAAAGGATTGTGGAGTCTCTGCTCTGAGGGCCAAATGTGGCCCTCCAGCGCCCCCCACTCACCCACAGGACTCTCTCCAGGCCACGCCCCTTCCTGAGACACACCCACCAGTACTGCTTTTGCCTGCGTAGAATGAACTCATTTAATACTCCTTTGATTGTCTGCATGATGTATGCATGAACAGAAACTAGATGGCGGTATAAAGGTAAAACAAATTCACCCCCATTGCTTTGTTCACTTTTGCCTCTAGTCCCGCTCACCACTGTAATGTGGCCTCTGGAAGGCGACCCAGAAGGGAATGTGGCCCTCTGTCTGAAGAAGATTCCCCATCCCTGCTTTTGGATTCTGATTGCTGGAGGAAAGCCAACCAACTTCCATATGGAAGGGCCCTGAACTTCCGTTCAAGTGTCATGGAAAGTACCCCCAAAGGAAAGCCCTGGCTCATTGGAGCTTGCTTACTGCAGACTCCCTAGAGCACTGCTGGAAAAGCACATTGGTACAAAGAGCTGATTTGGTATTTGCAAACTTAAGAAAAGCCTGCTGGATCAGGCCAGTGGCATATCTAGTCCAGCATCCTGTTCTCACAGTGGCCAACCAGATGCCTGTGGGAATCTTGCAAACAAGACCTGAGTGCAACTGGAGTGGAGCTTTTCAACAGGCAGAAAGGTAAGGTAAACACAACAAACTGGTTCAACAGCAAGGCAAAGGCAGCCAGGAGCCAAGGTCTTTGTCATGAACCTGAGTAAATCAATAAAGGCAGGGTGACAAGGGACCCCAAAGTCTGTACATGTGATCCTCCCACAAGAGCCAGACGGGTAGGGGAGATGTATTTTGCATTACACTGTTACAGACACAAGAAGCAGCAGGCAATCCATCAAGCACCTTTTTTTTTGGCTAGTCCTGTATACTGCTGAAAACCAATGCTTTTCCTCCCTGTCCCCCTGAGCAGGCATGATCCAGCCCTGCTAGTGAAAGCACATCAATAGAAGGACTGGTCTGTGCAGCCACATCCCAAGTTCAGAAGTATTCAAAGTACTGAATGTGAGACTAAGGGCTTATCCACACTTCCTCCCCCCGCCCCCCGCCTTCCCTCAGGAAAACCCACAGTTTAGTGCTGAATTGGAACAAATGGCAATTGGATTTTCTACGGGTTGCTATTTATTCTGATTTAGCACTGAAGAGTGGTGTTTTTTTTGGGGGGGGGGAGCAATGGGGCAAACACAAAACTGCTCGGACCTGTGCCTAGAAAGCACGGAACAAGCAGAAAACCACTCAAGCCCATGCTTTCTAGGCATGGGAGAAGCAGACATGTGGACCAGCCCCAAGAGGGCATTTTTTCTGCTTGTGCAATTCAATGCAATTAAATTCTGCAGGCCGTCACTTGAACAACATAGCACATTTTTGCCTCTCACACTTGTGCGTGCGCACAGCAAATCCCTGCCAAAATCTCCAGAGTCCAGATCAGCAGACCTGCTGCTGTGCTTCCAGACAGGCAGCTCTCCCTTCCTCATAACCTGGAGAACCTCCAGCAGGCAGAACCAGAGGCTCTTCTCCTCCCACCCAAGGAAGCTGGAGAGGGAGCTAGGGCCTGCCTGGGAAGTGGTATGAAGAGTGTGCAAATGGAGCACCTCTATGCAAATAAACAAAAAGCATTCCATCATTGAATCATTCAAATATGTCACTCACAAAACAGTGTGACATGGTGGATAAAGGACTGGAGCTTGCATCCCTCCTTGCCCTTGGAGCTCATTCTCAGGCTAAGCTACCTCCTTCTCACAGGGTTGTTGGGAGGATAAAACACCACGTATCATACTCTGAACTCCTCAGAGGTAAGGTTGGATAAGCATTAGATATGAAAATAATTTAATATGAGTCATTGTTATTTATGGGCATCATTTAATTTTAATTTGGGGGCAGAATCTGAATTGCCAGAGCCCCTATGGCTTCATGCATTAGGGGGACAGAGTGGCAGTTCTTGTGTGCTTGGGGGCCTTTCACAGCACACCCATCCTTCCTGCTTTTCTCCGGGCCACCCTCCCTCCCCACTCTCTGTTTCCCTGTAGACTCACCTGTAGTCCTCCGTCAGAGTAACACAGGACTCTTCTTTCCTTAGGCGAGCAAGAAGCGCCCCTCCTTCCAGCTGCAACCTGACCAGCCGTCTATCATCAAGAACAGTCTTCATTAATTGCCTGTAGCTCTTCAGCAAGGCATCAGCCTCCTGAGAAACCAAGAAAAGCACACAGACCCTGCTCAGGGCATTTACAAGCAAATGTTTTTCTTAACCAGTATGAAAAGCAGCCTGAGAAAATTGACCACCCCTCACAAGTTCCTAAAAGTGACCTGGGAACAGAAGATAAGAATCCTCCCTCTTTGCTGAGGTATTATGATGATTTAGACCCAGTTGCTTTGCTCTGAGATCAATTGGTCCTTTTCCGTCCTTCCTGACACAATTAGGCACTGCTCTGAGGCCGACAGGCAGCAAGAGGCACCCAAGCTTCACCCTGAAAAGATGACACAGCATGGCAGAGGGCACTGCCTCCTTACATCCTGCTCTCTGCTGCAGTTGTGCTGCAAAGCCTGCTGGCCCGGCCAGGTCTCCAGGCACTCCAGGGTCTCCTCCCCAGCAAGCTGTCTCTCTGGGGCAAGAAAGGAGCACCGGGATGCCCAAGACTGACACACCATTCACTTCCCACAATACATTCTTGGCAACTGTTCTTTACTTCCTGGAGCGGACCTTCATTTCTGGCCATGGCGGCCAAACATAATAATGATACATTGGGGTGATTGTAAATGTTAGTGTTTGTATCATTTACTCAGTGCTCCCCTCCTCTTGCTTACTCTCCAAACTCTTGAAACAGGTGATGGTTGTTGCTCCAACAACTATAGATAGGAAGCAGAAGACTCACCTCCGCTTTCTCTGGCCAGCTGCTGGACTCCACAGCTTGGATGGCTTCCCTGAGGAAGGTGCCGGCATCTTCGCATCCATGCAGCAGGTGCTCCAGGCGCTGAAAGGCCAGCAAGCATAGAGTTGACTGACAGCCCACCTCCTTCCTTGAGGCTCTCAAACCAAGCAGTCTCCCCCTGGGTTAGGGAGGGGAACGCTGGGAGGCCCCAGAGACTGGTCTGGACTATGGCCAAAATGCTCATACCACCAAGCGGCAGCATTACTGGGCCCAGACGTGAGCATCACTCACTCACCATTCGAAAGCGCAGCCAGTCCTGATGGCAATATGGAAGGGCCCCGTCAAATTCTAGGGGCAGCTGCCCCCCCTCGATGTGCTTGTGGAGGGATTTCATGGAGGTGAGAAGTTCCCACTGAGGAGAAACAAACATGCAAGTGCAAAGCTGAGGCAAAGAGCCCTGTGCTAGGCCAATGGGCCAGCGAACTGGGCCCGGACTCTCCTGCTGGCCTTCACACCGATAACTCCCAGCTGTGCTGCGTCTTGGATAAGGAACTTCCAAGAGAGGTTCAGAGAGGAGAGAGATTAGGGCAACAAGAGAGGAATATTGGAGGGTTCAGGACAGAGAAAAGAAAGGACTTTTTCATACAGCACCACCTAGCTGAGCTGCGGTATTTTCTCCCACAAAAGGCAGTGAAGATCAACAACTTGGCTAGCTTTATAAAGGAGGTACGACAAGCTCACAGAAGAGGGGGAAGCTATCAAGGGCTACCAGCCATGATGGCTATGTTCTGCCTCTACCTTTGGTCAGCAGTAGGGGATAGGGAGGGTCAGAGTGATTCTTAGTCACCATGGGTTAAAAACTTGTCCCAAGAGCCAAGGGATGTGTAGACACTCCTGGTGAGAGCCTGAGATTTTCCTTGGATGAAGGAGAAGTGCATGGAGTGAACACACACTAACAAATCAAGGCGGGTGAAGGGTGGCTGCCACAGCCCAACCCCCAACAACAGAAACTCAAGATGACCAGCTGGTTGGTGGCAGTTCAGCAGAGCAGCACCAGAGGAGCTACCCAGGGTCAGGCATGAGTTACAAAAGGGAAGCAATGCTCTCAGGTTTCCCCTGGTGATGGCAAAGCACTCCTTATCTAGTCTAATTGATAATACAGTCATACCTCGGAAGCTGAACGCCTTGCGAGTTGAAAGTTTTGGCTCCTGAACACCACAAACCCAGAAGTGAGTGTTCCGGTTTGCAAACGTTCTTTGGAACCCGAACATCCAACGCGGGTTCCACAGCTTCCGATTGGCTGCAGGAGCTTTCTGCAGCCAATAAGAAACCGCGCCTTGGTTTCTGAACATTTTGGAAGTTGAACGGACTTCCGGAACGGATTCCGTTCGACTTTCGAGGTACCTGTACTTGTTTGTTGTCTTCTGCTGCTCTCCCTTCTTTCCAGAACCTCCTTGGCTTAAGGCTTAAGCCATTTCTCCTCTAGCACTGAGAATATCTCCCCGCCTTCCCCAGCCTCCTCGCTTAGTTTAATTGCTGTCTTCCCTTTCAGCTGACATATTGGCATGTTGATGCCTTCTGCTTGTCAGGTTTGCTCTCTCAACCTGAGAGGCTGGTTCCTTTCCACATGCTCAAGTCATGTGAAATCTAAATCATGCACAAAAGAGTCAGGTTGTCATCCTAAAAGAGGGAAAAGTCATGAAAAGTGACTGGGCACAAAACACTTTTGTAATTTGAAACAAATATGTTCAGATCTGGAGCAAGTTGACATTCTTCACCCAAAATAATCCATACAAACAAAAACTATGATTGCATGCTTTATTCTGAACTTTTGGTTGCCACCAACTAAGTATTACACAGAGTAAACCAATTAAAATTAACAGACACAACTAACTTAAATCCATTAATTTCAATGGGTCTGTTCTGAGTTGAATGTAGCTGGAGAGAACCTTTTATATTTGGAGGACTGCAAGAGGCCACAGAGGAACAAATATCAATGCTGCAGCTGGACCAAAAGGACAACTTTTGAGCTTCTTTACCAGCTTTGAAATAAGCTGTTTTGTCTCAGCAGTATTATGGAGGTAATGTGAAATTAATTTGTGGGAAGGGAAGAGAGAGAATCAGAGCAGCTTTTTTGTTTTTCCTATAAAGCCCTGTTCTGATGTGCTTTTTGCATTTTGGGAAATTCAAAATGGCTACAACCATTAAAAATGTTTGGCTCTTTTTCTTCTCACTGGGAGGCAGCAGATAAATATCTACAGGGGAAAAAACATTTTTACAGAAAAGTGGGCTGTTCCCCCCAGCAGTTCCTTTTATTTGAGTGGTGTAGTTAAATACCTATCCAAATAAAAGGTAGTCATTGAAGCAGGTTTGTTAAAAATATAAAGTCACAGTGTGCCAGCCCATGCAACCTGGAATGACACACCGACAGGTCCATCCAACATGTTTTCTAAAGTCTCCCTGCAACTGAGCTTGGAAGCTAAATAAAGGAAAATAAAAGGAAGTTGAAATTCCTCCACATCCAAACTCTGTGCTAGATAAGACTACCCAGAATTTTGCAACATAGAATTGCAGAGGCCAACAGGCCTAAGAGTAAAAGAGTGAAGTGCTCAGAGATGAAAAAGGTGTGTGAATACCTCTCATACCTGTATAGAAGCTGGTTTTTCCAATCGAAAACTGATATCTTTCTCAACAAGCAACAAGGCCCCATGGATGCAGCGAGGGACAGCATCCTGAAAGAGCAGAAACAGAGATTGGAGGAGCCCCTGCTGTTGGCTTTGGCTCTGGTCCAAAGTCTCGTCTGATCTTATGAGCAGCCGGGCAAGGATCTTTTCTTTGCTGTTTGCTTTGCACAGACTTTGCTCTGCCTTCCTACAAGCCATTCCATTTTTTAAAGTGAAAGAGACAAATTTGATGGCCTGATGGGCACTGCTACCCATCAGGTCACTCTGGTCACTCTTTAGGGTTGGGAAGAAGAGGAAAAAAGAGTTGGGAGCAAAGGCCTCACCTGCAGAACAGCTAAAGCTTTAAAGAGAGCTGGGACTGGAGAGCATCGACGGGCATCTACCAGGATAGTTAGGCCCAAAGCCTGGCACTCGGGCCTGGAAGTCAAAAAGAAGAGAAGACTTCATTGCTGAGAATCCATACAAGCTATTCCAGAGCGCCCAACTCCAGACAATAGCCTCTCAGCAACAGCAGCCCTCAACAGCCCTCAACCCACTGGCCCTATTTCTTATACCACCAAGGGTGCTTCTAGACAGGTGGAACTTGGCACTACCCAATTATTGCCCTTCTCTTCCATGATACAAGTGGAATTGCAGCTGACTGTCCACATTGGTCCTCAGGGCTTTTATTTGAGGAATGTTCATGGAGTGGGGAGAGAGAACCACTGCAAAAGGGCACTTTAAAATCATGCATAAGGGCATTTTTAATCTTCATTTTAAATAACTACACATTTTAATAAATAAATAAATGCACATTTAATTAAATAAGTGCCATTAAACATGGATTGTAATAGTAAATTATTGTAATTCTAAGGAAACTTAGAATTTAAAATTTAACTTAACACATCAAGAACTCTGAAGGATTTATTATTATTATTTACAAAACCCCACACAGCATAAATCTCTGGAACAGACCAACGTAGTCTCCTGTGTCTAGTGGACAATAATAATATTATAATAATTTATTATTTGTGCCCCGCCCATCTGGCTGGGCTTCCCCAGCCACTCTGGGCGGCTTCCATAGAAACCAAAAAACACTAAAATATCATATATTAAAAACTTCCCTGAACAGGGCTGCCTTAAGATGTCTTCTGAATGTCAGGTAGTTGTTTATTATTTTGACATCTGATGGGAGGGCGTTCCACAGGGCGGGCGCCACTACCGAAAAGGCCCTCTGCCTGGTTCCCTGTAGCTTTGCTTCTCGCAATGAGGGAACCGCCAGAAGGCCCTCGGCACTGGAGCTCAGCGTCCGGGCAGAACGATGGGGGTGGAGACGCTCCTTCAGGTATACTGGGCCGAAGCCCAGCAAGACAACAGCAAGACAAGGATCATACTACTATGTACTGTTTACTCCATGAGAATTGCTCCTTGATAAGTATGTACAGGGTTGCAGCCTGAATTGGTTAGCTTTAAAGGTGCTGATAGGGGACCCGATAGATTTTCAGACCTATGGGAAAAAGTATTCCCTTCCCCCAGCTTCTTCACATTCCAAAATATGGAATAAGGTGGAGAGATATTAACTGGGCTAAGATCTGGGAGATCAGGATTAAATTTCCACTATTGAACCTTGAAGCAGTGAAATCTTTAACCTTACTGTCTTGTCAGCCTAACCTACCTCACAGGGTGGTGGTGGTGGTGATGATGATGATGATGATAATGATGATAACAACAACAACAATATACCCTACCCATCTGGTTGGGTTTCCCCAGCCACTCTGGGCGACTTCCAGAACATATAAAAACATAATAAAATGTTGAAAACTTCCCCATGGGGAAATGGAGAATCATGAGTGCAACCTTGAGCTCCTTGGGAGGAAATGAGGCAATTAATGTAATAAAGAAGATCTCTAGCCTGTCAACCCCTGGCCGGAGGGTAGTGCTTAGGCAAGGTCTGAAGTTATATAAAAACAAGTAAGTCTAAAAATCAAAGAAAAAATAAAAAAGACACAACCAGGATTTTCTGGTCTGTGCACATTAGATTCTACATGCAAGTCTTTGGCAAATCCAGTGTGTGAGTTTCTGCTGGGAGAGGCTTGCCTGGGTGGGCTGTCCAGGCACAGTGTCATCCATGCTCCTATACTATGTACTGTATAGGCTTTACATACTATGTTCTCATTTGAACAGTCCCTTGCAGCTTACTACTTTTTGTAATGCCATTTAAAATTTGACAAAGCACTTTATCCTTTTTTTATCCTCTCAACTACCCAGTAAAGTAGGCCACAGTGCAATTTTAGCAAAACAACAACAAGAACAGTACTTCCATCTTGAAGGTTCATTAAGTTGCTGTGCTCAGGGCTTGATGGCCCCGATGCCTCCTGATTTTCAAAAGTATCTCTGCAAACAGCACACATGGAGAAGAAATGCAGCCTGCAGAACGGGAAACACTAGAAGGCCTACTGGTGTGATACATATATTGCGCAGTATTTCTTCCTGCTCTAGTCACTCTCTCCTTCTTCCCTTCCTCAGACATCCCACAAACCTGAGGACACTCCGTAAGTACAGGAGGAGGCGCATCAGCTCACTAGCATTGCAGTGTGGGTTTAGCCAAATTGTATTCCTCATTGTGATGATGACCACAGCATGTCCATACTTGTCTCTGGTGCCTGTGAATAAGGATGATTTGGTTAAATCTGGCGACGGGGCAGGAATTACAGTTATGCTCTTTCCACGCACAGGAAGCCCTTGGGAAATGTTGGCCATTGGCCATTCGCCTGGACAGGTAAAATGCAGGCAGACACACAGACTTTATTCTAATGAGATAACCTGTGGCTCCTAATCCTTTTAGTGGACAAAACACCTAGGAGGTTTCACCTTGGGCCTTTGATCCAAAAGGATGTCTCTGTTGGAACCCCAACACAGAAGATTCCCTGGGCTCTCTTCTAAACAAGACTAGCCTGACTTAGTGAGGTAGAAGGATGAAAGTGTGAAAGACGCTTGCTTTAAAAAAAAAGGCAGTTCACAGTTCTTTCCTTCTTTTACTTGGTTGGGTGCTTTTATTTGCAGGATTTTCATGCAAATGCAGTATGTGAAACACCATTTGAAAACTACAAGTAGTACTACTACCTAGTATTTAAGACTAGAGCCAAAAGACCAAAGACATGGACTACTGGTTTATTATCCAGTTAGTTAGTTACATCTGTCTCTTGCCTTTCTACCAAATGTTGCTCAAGAAAGCTAACTACAATAAAATGCAAAATAACAATAAAACATAAAAATAGCTGAAGTAAATCATTAACAGAACTTCCCCTCAAACCTGGAAACTTTTTTTGCCTCCTGCTATTCCCTTCCAATCACTCTTTAATATCTTTTTAAAAAAATACATTCTGCCACCCTAAGGCGCTGATTAGCTTAAACAAATACATGGTTATTTAACGTAACATAAATAAAATCAATACAAGAACCTGCCTTCACCTGTTGCCTCCAGCCCAGCAAGGGCCACCCAGTCTAGCAGCTGCTATTGTAAGCCTCAAACCTCAGTTGGCTTTTCTCCTCCCCACCTTTAAAAAGGAGTCTTAAGCCATATCCACTCATTCACTGAAGACCCACTCACGACTGCAATATTCAATGAATGAACAGAAGAATGAATGAATACCAAAAAACAAACACATTTTGAAAACCTGTATCCTAGAAGCAGAATTTGTTAACAAAGACAAATGCAAACCTGCATACCAGTATTTAGGTCCTTAGGGCAGAATTTGGCATTTGTGGACATACAATGAACAGAGTGCTGTCAATGAAGACCCCACTCAAGCATTAGAGTGGTCCTCTGAAAGTTCCATTTCCCCCCACATCTTCAAAGCAAGCAAGCAATCTCAGCATGTGTTGGAGAGGCTACAGCACCAATGTGGGAAAGGGTTTGACAGTCAGCCACCATGCTTTGGGAATCCTGCTGTGTCAAGTCACACTGGCCCTCAGGCAAAGGCAGTGAGCAGCTCATAGCAGCCCCATCAGTGCAGGTAGTCTTGCCTCTTTCACCTTGAGGTGGGCAATGTTTCGTGTCTGCTGTAAGCGCTACAAGCCAAAGAAGAAGCATAGAATGATCTGGTCTATAAGGTAAACATTAAGCTTCACTCAGGCACACACACAACCCTTCTCCACCTGCTGCCTTTTTGCAAAGGCAAAAGAATTTCAGCAACAGTCTATGAAGAGCCATGCTTATTACCTGGCAGGCAGGCAACTCCACTCCTAAGCACCTCCCAGTTTACATCCTTCATGGAAGTGGGGACAGTTTGCTGACTTCCACCAGATGGAACGAAGGGATATTCCTGGTGTGTGGCCACTGCTGACCCTTCTTCCCAGATAGATCCATGATCAGCTGGCACCAGCCTAACTTGGTCACCTCCTCTGCTGAATTCTTCTACCCATTTCAATGAGGCTTCTGTAAAAGAAAAAGTGATGCTAGAAGAATAGATCTATTACCAACTTTGTGTTGGGTATTTGGCTGTGAAGCTTGGGTTATAAAATTGTTCCTCTTAAGGCCTCTTTTGCATGGGAGAATCAGGAGAAGAAGGAAGGGTTGGTTTGGCAGGTTTGCTTGCCTGCCTTCATTTTCACTGTGCAACTACAGCCCATGCTGTTGCAGATGCACATAGAGACCGTGTCACCATTGCCAAATAAATTCAGAGAAAATTAGTTTATTTATTAAACTGCAACAGTTAAAAATAAAGCAAATATAATAAACACAAATATACCCAATTATAGTGTGTTTAAAAGCCACTACTCCACACACCTGCTTATTCATAGCCATTGAACATCAGCCCAAAGAGGGGAGGGTAGTAACAGCTCCCATGGGAAATATACCAGCTGAGACCTAGAGAAACAACACAGGACCAAATTCAAGACGGGCAGGTTTCTAATCTGACTGCACCATTTTCCTGATCTAAATGCCCCCTAACTGAAGCTGTCCTGTAGGGGGATATAGGTGCCTAGGATAAAAGCAGCTTCAGGGTTGGGGAGGCAATTTAGATTGGAAAAACAGCACAGAAGGAAAGGGTTAAATGTCTCCTGTCCAAGTGCTAATCCCCATTTATCCAATTTGTGAGGCTCTATGTCTGCATTGAAGACAGGAGTGCCTGGCGTGCTCTGGTCCATGGGG